>NC_071468.1:94861296-96304629 GCF_028500815.1 Rissa tridactyla
GAAGCTCTCAGATGATCGTCTTCTCTCTCCACTGAGCATGGGCAACTTGAAACTACATTCTTAACTGCTTCTTGGCATTTCCTTGCCCACATGCAAACTTAAACCCATCCAATCCCATTTGTGCTTTACTCTCTTTCACCTTCCTTTTGATTTTCATGCAGTCCCTGCCTTTCATCCCACTATGTGTCAGAATAGGATGCTATCTAGTTGCACCTCTACACTGAGTACCCACCATTCTGTTGCTATTACAAAGCAAGATGCCAATTACACTGGAAAAAAATAATCATGAAAATATAGCGTTTAAGGAAATGGCGACTCTGTCTCTCTTTTTAATCCTGCCAGCAGCAGTGAGAAAGAGGACCGCCAATTTCACTGAGGGAAAATTAGTATAACACTTCTTGTCATACCATGAAAGTTCTTTGTTTCTTTTGTTTTATAAATATTGACACATAAACAGTAGAGTTTTCAGTATCTGAATCAGATTTTGAGAAAAAGATATACGCAATTAGCTTTCTACCTAGACACACACAGATTCCAGAAGAAAAACACACCTGAATCAAAATGTTTCCCAAAGAAAAAACTGATACAGATGAAAATGCCTGAAAACAGACATACTTGTCTTTCTGTGGCATCCTTTGGATACACTGCTCAGTGTTTCAGTTCGTTAGTAGCATTTAGTCTGAGCTCCGTCTTTTAAAGGCTTAGGATGAAAGTAGTATCTTACTTTGTGTCTCTGACGAGAGGCGCACTTCCCAGTTTAAAACAGATTTTTTCCCCTCCACAAGATGTTTGTCTCAAAGAAAAGCTCTCTGCCAGATCAAACCCTGTGAAATACGATACAGTGATTTAGTTTATTTAATGGAATTTTAAAAACAGAGGTAAATACTGACATTTAGCATGCTTGGTGACGTTCTAGAGTACGGACTGACAAGCTATTCTGAAAACCAGTACTTTAAGTCAGAGAAACTTCCAATATTCATTTTATCAACAGAGAAACTATCAGTGCAAAATTTACTCAGCAGATGACTTCGCAACCTGAGAAATGCATTTGTTATTTCCTTTTATCATCTGAACTGATAACAGTGAAGGATGTTTGGGAAAAACAACGGAAATGAGTGTGGCTGCAGAACTTGAACCAATACTTTCCAAGAACAACATGTTCTGATTTTAACCCCACCTTCCCAAAAACAGCAGCAGCTTTTGGAGCGTGGGGGTGGCATTCTGTACTGTCCTTTCAGTTTTAAAGCCAGCTTCAGACTATGATTACATCCGCTACTAGCCAATTAATTTAGATATCCATATTAATGCGATCACTTACCTGAAACACCAAGACTGTCTCTGTTGATTTGTTTGAGATGATGGACAACTGTTTTCATTAAAGGACACGCAGCACCTTCAAGAGAATACAGTTCAGAATCTATCATAAAATTCTTTCAAAGAAAAATGAATCAGAACAAACTATCATGACAGTGATAGTAACATTAACAGGAATGTTCCTTTTTGCTTCTTTAGCATATCAAAACCAGCAATAAACCAAATTACAAAATCTAAATAAGAGCAATGATATTTCAGATTTCATACAATGCTTCTAATAATATAAGCAGATACAAATCTTATCACATATTAATTCAGCTGCTTATGATTAAAACTCACATGAACAACACAACCAGAAGAAAATTCTTACCAAGCTCTCTCCATCTACAGTACTCTATAAAGCAATAACATCTCTTCTAAAGTCTATTGTGTTTGTTTTGGTTTTTTTATTTCTGGTTATATTATTAGAAAAATCTTTTTTCCCTGTTAATGAATGTGAAACAATAAAGCAAAAATGCTTGATTACCATCACAATAATCCATTGTCACTTCAGTGAAAAGAAATTTCAAAATGTGGATTAACAAGGATATAATCATATCATACAAAAAGCAATGTAAGCAATACTTATATTTTGAAAAAAAAGGTTGAAAATTAAGCAGCTTTACAGTCGATTAAGTCTGAAGCAAAGTATTTAGGTAAACAAGCAGAGTGTTCTAAAATCTGTAACATGGTAATTTCTAAGGTTAAATCTAACTGAATCCTTAGATCAAACACCGTATTATTAATATGCAGTATCTTTCTTACATGAAGTCCTTTCATCTCTTTTTTTTTATTTATACACAAGAATACACACTTAAGAAGGAAATACAGAGAAATGTCACTTGTGCATGGGTCAGAAATAGGGCTCTTTCTTCAACAAACTTTGCAAGTAGCCCCACTAAACCCTAATAAAACTATCAAACAGAAGATGACAAGCAAGATTTAGCCCATGCACTTATCAAGCCCAGAGTTCCATGTTGCACTGACGCAACTAAAAAGATGGTTGAACAATTTAGAAGCTGCTGAACAGTGAAGGTCCAAAGTGTCAGTTCAATGAAAAAAGTAAGGAGGAATGTCCTACCACTAACCTGGAAATCATCTATATTTAAAGATTTCCAAGAGCATCCAGACAGAAAGTTGACATTCAAAAATAGCTATATTTGTAATCTTAAAGCATATGAAATTTGCCATTCATTCTGCAGTAACGTACAGAGCATATTAGCCTTCAAAAGTCTTAAATTCTACTAAATGTGTAACAGTATTTGATCTGGATTAAGAATAGCTAATTGGAAAGAAAACACTAAAAGTGAAACTAAATTATATAGATACAGATATTATATAGATATAAAGATGCCTCCTGACAACATAGTTAATGAAAACAGCATCAAAGAACAGACCAGGTGGAAGATATTTTTTCATAAGATTCATAAAGTTCCATGTTCCTTATGTCTAAATTGCAATGTACAATTACAAGTAACTTCAATTGTTAATTAATTTATTTATTTCTAAGGCACTAAGACAATGTATTCTTTCTTTCCTTCATATATATACATAAATACACGTATGTACATACATTTACCTATACTGATAGATAGCTATAAAGTTTCATGATAAATGAAACACATGGATTAAAAACAACAGCAACTCCCACTGTAAATTCCCTTTCCCAGAAAAGATGCAGAACTGTAAAGAATACTGATGCCGAAACACCTGAAAATGAAATTAAACCTTTCATGATTTTGTTTTGTAGGGATTTTTACATAGTGTGAAAAGCATTCCCTGGAATTACATACTAACATAGCAATTTCAATACACCATTTGATACACACGTACACACTATGGGACAGAAAAAAAAAGCTCACCTTAGATGCCCCTTTAATCTACAAACCTGAGCCCTCAATCACTTGTACAGATTATTAAACTGTGGACTTTTATTTATAGCCACTCTAGAACAATGAATGTCGTTGTTAGATTTACACAGGTATAGCTACAAGAAATACATTGGCGTAAAGGAAGCCTGTTATGGCTGACGCCGCAATAGCATATCAGACATACACTGACAAAGCTTTTTCTTAAATCTACATGTAAATCTAACCAAGGCTTTTTAACATATACATTTTTATATATATATAAAAAGACTACAGGGCAGATGCTTTTTTGGTTAAATTACTAAATTACTTTACAGCCCTTATAATAAGAGCAGCCAGATATGACTTATTGCTGATTTTACCTTGAACTGCTGTGGTAAGCTCTAGAGAACCTGGGACACAACCGCTGGGGTTTTTTCAGCATTAACTTACATGAGGGCTGAGTGGCAAAAGACTAGAGAGCTTTAGCTTATTCCCCTCAGCCATTTTCTTCCAAGTCCAAATAAAGACTCAAGCCTTAATTTCTGTGTTATCCAGATGATAGCAACGATTCCTCACATGCTGCAGACTGGACTGTGGACCTATTTTTATCAGTGGCATAACCGTCACAGCGTAGACAGGCCATGCAAGTGTTACTTATTTGGTTGTATTCCATATCCCCAGAAGAATTGAAAGGGTTACTATGGGTATTCTTCTATCTCATGCTGCTGACGCACTCCTTTAGCCCATTGTTACTCTTTTTACCAGAGAGCTAAGGCAAAACTCTAAAATATCAAAACTGAAACCGCTCCATACCAAGACTGACATCTTTCATTGCTATAGACCCATGAAAACTCTTTTACAGTTATGGTTTGTACAGTCAAAAGGTTAGCCTTGTCCAAGATTTTTAGCACTGCTGGCGGATCTTTAAATTTCCTTTGGCCTGAGACAAAACAGACAGTGTACATATTCATCCTGTGGGTAGCTGAATTTGAAGATCTACATGAAGACATTTAGAAAAGAAAAGGAAGAAGACAAACCCTTACTGCTAATCCAGGCATGGAAACCATGCACCCACTTGCCCTGTTAGAATACATTACTATAAAACTAATGAAGCAGTAAAAAGAACAAGCTTACATTTATACACTCCTTTGCTCTGCACGTGATAAAACTGGGTCTGTATGGATTGACATCCACAATTCATATTAAAACGGTGATGTCAAAGCTGAAGTTAACATGCTTATAAATTAATGAGATCACCCATCCATAGGACAAATTACAGACCTCAATCTTTAGAAATCGATGAGCTCTACGTAGGAGCTTACTATCATAAAATCAACCTAATAATTTTGAAAACATGTATTTTTGCAAACCAAGTGGGTATATCACAGATCACTGATCTGTCTCTCCAATAAGATGCTAGTAATAAATGTTTTTGTTTTCTAATAGCATTATGCAACAAAATTAAAGTAATGGTGTTGCATCTAGACTTATCTCCTGCAACATGCAGTGTCATGTTCTGAATTCCTGGAA
Source organism: Rissa tridactyla (assembly GCF_028500815.1). Taxonomy (NCBI): domain Eukaryota; kingdom Metazoa; phylum Chordata; class Aves; order Charadriiformes; family Laridae; genus Rissa; species Rissa tridactyla. The sequence continues at coordinate 94,866,030 of NC_071468.1, forward strand.
TGATCAGGGCACCTGTTGAAGCACACTGCAGCTTCCACCTAGGCCCCATGCCCAGTTTTCCTTCCCGTGCAAACGAGGACAGAGGAGACTCTGGTGCATGCTTCAGTTTCACTCTTACAGACATTTCTTGTGTGCACTTCCTGACTGTGAACTGTAGCTTCCAACATGCACTCTTGGCTCCTCCAGATCAAGTGTAACCTGTAATGGCTAGATTCACATTACAAGTACTTATCTGCTGCTTTATAATTGAACTTTATGTTCAGGTGAAGTTTTCAGCTGTGAGCTAACACCATTGATGTGCACATTGCAAGGGCACTGAAGTTTCCATCAGTAAGCATCACTGGCTGAATGAACATGGCCAAACAGCAGAGACCCACCTAACATATACCCACATCCTCTGTCGGACTCAAGCTTCAGGCAGAAACCCACATAGGATTTGTCTCACGCTCTTACTGGATCAGGCTTCATGTATATATAGGCATAGGGAACCTCTTCAGAGTGTGCGACATACCTGCAAGTGTCAGCAATGACATCCAACAAGTCTACCTCAAAGGTATTCATACCAAAGATAAGCAGACCCAGATGCCCTGCTTTCAAACAGGGTCAAGGATTCAGATTTCTTACATACCTGTAGCCTCATGCACCAGAAGTACCAGAAAATCAGATGTGATTTTTTTTGTTTTCCTTTTCTACTCTGTAAGTCACATCATATTACATTACAATGTACATGTTAATTAAGACAAGGGTGGGAAGAGGAATGAAGGAGACTGAATCTACAATTTTGTTGATACAGGAAAGAAGTCAACTCCAAGTCTGGTGACTATTTAGACAGTTATGTAAATAACATAAAGCTTTGGCAGGCGGGAATAAGAAATCCATACCAACAGATTTCAAGTATTAGGATGCTTATGCTAGACCCTGGAGAACTAGATTCTCCCATGAGGAAGAGCAGCAGGTAGTGAAGAAAAGGACTTCATATCCCAGGTGAATATCTTGACCTCAGGTGTTGAAGCTTTTCTCTTTCTCTACCTTTCCATTAAAAAAAAAATAAAACATGGGCTGATCTAGTTTACAGGCTTCACACTGCGAGAATGTGTGTAACTGAAAATGTTCCCCTTTGTGGTCTGGGCTCTCTCTTACGTACTACTTACTTTCACTCAGGAAAGCTGAAGTATCTTTCTACAGCTTGCAGGCTTTCATGAACCACATTCTTATAGATACCTAAAGCTCCAGATTAACTGCCCAAGACTTAGTATTTAACTACAAATCAAGGAACCTAAGGGTGGCAGTGCTAACAATAGTTTGTGGATCCAGACTTAAATATGAGAGTTACTGTAGAGCCATTATCTTGGCTTTGGGAAGTAACTAGATGTACTAAAACATGAAAACCAAAAAGCTGAACCAATCTGCATATTTGAAACCATTCACTGTATTTGGGTTAAAGTGCCTATCTAAAACCACGATCTAGAGCCAATACTTTTCACAACACATTCCACGTCAAAAGGCAATGGAAATTCACCATGCCTGACAGTCCCAGGACGTTGTTACGCTACATTTTTCATGGGTTAGCAAGTGACTTTGAAAAACAGTAATTGTAAAAGAAAGTTGAAAAAGCAGCAATGATCTGGGAATGAGACAAAGTATTAATACTCTTAATGTGAAGCATTCAGGAATGATCAAATTAGAACTTCATGTGTCACTACAGAAAGAGCTCATGTCCATGCTCCAAAACCAAATGTTCCCAACACTAAAAAAAAAAAAATATGTAAGTTGACAACATGAAGAAAATATTCTTGAAGTCAGATCAAAAACATGATTGTGGAGAATTCCTGAACCCTATCCCTCAGATTTGCTGTATTTTGACATTAGAAGTGAGTCCTTCCTTCTGATGAACGATTAGCACATCAAAACTTCTGGAAAAGTGAGAACTGAAAGAAATACTTGATGTGAATCTAATGGTTACTGGCACATGTTCGGAGCCTAACGAGGACAGCTCCAAGAAGATCCGCTCCAAGAAGATCCAGCATACTCTGTCAGCCTCTGACATTTTTTACCAATACTGGTATTTATTTTTTTCTTTTACAATATTGACCCAATGAATATCTCCCAAAGTACACTCAGAATGCCAGCTCAGAAAGCTCTCCCCTACATATGCACACAAGAGATTTCCTTCCCATAACACACTTCTTCCCTCCACCCCCTCCCCCCACTTCAAATTAACTTTAATTTACACTTTTGCCTGCATTTGAAGGCCATTCCTTTAGACTTAAGTAGATCAGGTGAGAAATTTCAGGATGTAAATGCAATAATGCAAGATCCTATCTAAATGAGCTTTGCTGGAAAAGCCTGCATATTTTCAGCGAGATACTTTCATAGTCAGTGAGAAATAAATGCTAGCATAGGTCGTTGAAAGAAGAAAACCAAAAGGATTGCCTAGGCAGATCCTGAAGGACAGAGGCTGATCCAAACAGAACTGTTAGATGTGAGAAAAAAAAGGCCCAAGAAGGAGCCAGTTAATGAAAGAAAGAAAAAGGAAAAAAAATAAGGAGAGGTTAGAGGTTTCTCTGTTCTTGAAGTGAGCAGATTTCCAATTTGTAACAGATTCATCTGCATACAAATTATCAAAGTAGAATGAGAAAACTTTGCGACACAGTACTTGATTCAGCTGAATGGGGCAGAGGAACAGAAGGTTTGCCAACACACCTGTACCCCCACTGCTGCACCGCCACAAGGTCTGTTCTTTCTCAGCTCCTGCTTTCTGGTCTATAACTTGCATTTCTTTTTTGGATTGTAACCATCCCTTCAGTCTCTAGACAAGTTTCTTTCCTGTTACCCACTTGAGGCTTCACTCCGAGCCTATTCCCTGCTGTCAGAGCTGCTCAAGCTGGCAGCTATCTACTTGTCATTCCTCACCATCTGCCTGTATCACCTCAAACTGCAGAAGCCTCTCTCAATTGTGCACCGTCAGTTATTGTCAGGGAGAGGTTCAGTCTCTCCTCTTCTTCCCAGAGGTTCAATCTGACCCATATTTGATCCATTTGTGGCAATCAGGTTAAGGAGAACTGCAACTTTCCTGCTGGTCGCCTAGCCGCAAACGTCTATCAGATGGTAATGTACAGTTCAGATACACTTTTTATGAGCAGTTCAGTGTATCTGTCACATTCTTTTATGACTGGTCCACCTTTGACCGAGACATCATTTCATTAGGGCAAAAAAAAAAAAAAAAAAGAATAGAAAAGAAGCTTTCTGGCATTTTGTTTTAAAATTTCTGAAGTTCACATTTATTAATTTATATTATATGGGAACCTTCAGCACTTTTAAAACTGCTCATCTACAGTTTACCAGCTAGCAACAACACAGAAGACAACCTATTTTGCTTCCTTCAGACAGCTGAAGAAAATGATTGCACAGCTATGATGTAGGCTCACTCTCTCACAGGGGTTAAGAATAATTCATCAGTAGAGCACTTAGCCTTGCTGCCCTGAAAATATAAGGCAAAGTCGTCTTTGACTGAAATTCAGACTCTTCACAACACATTATTCTCACCTGAGAGCTCACACATTACACTTATTATTTATTAAATTTTACTGTTTATTGTTTCCAGAAGTAGTAAAAGGATTATCGTAGTCATTGACATTTTAAACTTCTTGGGCCTGAGTTTCAAATGCGTTACAGAGATTCAAAGTCGTTGTGTATGTGTAGCTTGTTATCTTTCATCATGTTTCTGGAAAAACAGTACTACTAAGTTTCATTTTCTATAAGAACTAATGAAAAAGAACTCTTTTTATTTCTAGTTAAACAGCAACAAGCACGTCTTCTTGCTAATAATTGTAGGAAAATTCTAGAAAGTTGAGGTATGTGCTGAGGCTGAGCAGTTCTAGAAAACTGACAGTTCCTTATTCCACAAGCACACACGATGTGCTTTTAAGATAGAATTTACCACACTCTGGAGAGTCAATGTGAGAGAGCTAGATAACATGAGGACAGTAAGAGAGATAAGAAAATAGAGAACTATGAGAAAATTTGCCGAAGATACCCATCAGCTTTTACATTAAACAATATTGCTATATTCCTTTCCCCTGTCTTCTTAGGCACAAGGTTTTGTCTAACTCTACATCTGTGAAGTGTATGACCTGGTCTGGGTATTAAGTTTAGCTGAGGTTAACATGAGCATTAGGTTGTTCAGGTCAATGTGATCACTGATTTGCTCTAATACAGCCATATGATTCTGTTTACAGAAGTTTTGCAAGCTCCGATTTAGAATCTTGTTTTGTACAGTAAGTTGAAAAAGTACAAAACAAAACTCCTAGGAACTACAACTGCTTCCAAACATGAATCTTCCAAGCACAGGAAACAGAAAGGCTGCTTTAGAGCTGCTTCAAACTTAGACTTTTTAAAAAAGAGGTTAAAAAGAGTCTTGTATAATTTTATCTGCTTGTAATGGTTATTTTCCACATGCTGTCATTATTTGTTGACATCTGTTCAGTAGTGGGATTTATGCCTTTAGTCTGTGATGGGCAAGAAAAATGGAAGTACCTGTCTGGTCACTGACAGCCACAGAAGTCGAAAGAGGAAGGAGGAGGAAGACTGCCATACAAAGCCAAACTATGCAGGATCCAATGTACTTCATCTCCCCCTGGACACATGTGAACAATCAGCTACAAATCTGAAACAGAAAATAATCTTATTCAGAACAATATCTTCTTCTTCTTTTCCCCTCACCCCATCAGAAAACTACAAAAAAGAATTTCTTGACTGTAAAGAAAAGTAGGAAGTCGCTAGTCACACACAAAATGTATCGTTTATCTGTTTTAAGGAGCTACAAAAAAAGACTTATGTAAATTTAGAAATAAATGACAAATATACTCCTTTAGTTCTTCACTAAACTCAGAACTAGCACCTTAGAAATATTAACTCTGAGATACTAGTTGTAAAGGCATGAAACTTATTTCATTAATAACTAATTTCCTTTTATTTTTCTCCTAGGTTTTCAATTTTAGATATATTAGCTAAACTTTTTGGTGTCACAACACTGCCGGTAACTGCTGAAGTAGTCTTCAAATCGAAGAAGGACAACGTACAATTGTTTCAGTTTAAGTCCAAAAGAACCCAAAATACAGTATTTCTCTGCCTCGCAAAATATACAAGTGCCTAGAGCAACCTGCGCTGAGTTTACAGTTCAAATATCACAAAAATATAGTCTGGCTTTTGTCCTCTTAAGACAGTATCAGCTTTTCTTCTAAGCCGACTGCAATGTATAGATACACATGAATTTAACAAAACACAGAAAATGACAAATGGTCTTTTTAATTACATTTTCTGTGAGAAAAACAAATTGCATACCTAAGATGCAATTTTCGCAAGGCACCTTATTCATCATCAGAGCTATTCTGTCAAGTCACATGCCCTGACAGCAACTACACCATCATTAACTTTTTCAGCCTCCCCAACAGCAGCAAAGTGAATACACATTCAAATAACATTATCATTTAATTTCCTGCACCTGCTTTACAAGCAGCCATCAGTAATTCGCCAGAGGTCTCATTTTTCTGAAGGGCTCTTGCTAATTAAACCACTAACACCGCCACCCTCTCGCTCCCACCCCACCTCCGGGCTCGGCTCCTCTCCCGCCGGCTGTCTCCGCTCCCTCGCACAACCCGGGACACGGGAGACCGTGGGGCGGCAGCGACCCGAGCCCCCGGCAGCTCGGGCAGTAAGGCGGCAGTACCGGCAGTTTAATTTCTCCCGGACCCAGGGTCCGTAACACCAGTCGGTAAGGCGAGCGGGTAGCCCGGTCGGCGAGGAGCAGCCAGCCGCCGGCCCGGGCAGCTCCCCAGCTCGCCCCGCTCTCCCGCCGGCTCGCCCCCGGACCCCGGGCTCCTACCCGCCGCCCCGGGCTCGGCCGCCCCGTCTCTCCGGAACCTGCCCGCGGCGCCAGGAGCGGCTGGTCCCCGGCGAGTCGAGCTTCCTCCGCAGCCCCCGGGGCGGAGCGGGGCCGGCAGCCCGCTGGGGCCGAGCACCCACCGCGGGCGAGGGAGCCCTCTGCCGCCGGGCCGCCCGGAGGGCTCCCTCCCGGCCCCGGACGGCACCTGTACGGGGCGAGCAGGTGATGGGGGGGCCGCAGGGAGAAGGGGCTGCTCGCCCGCAGCGGGCGTGGGTGGGCGACGGGACGGGCTGGGCAGCACTGGCGCCAGCCTGCCGGCGACAGGCGCCTCCGGCTCGGCGTCCCCTGGGATTTGCCCGAGGGTCTGCGGGTTCCCCCTTCCTGGAGAGCGTTTACTGACTGCGCTTCCCAGCCCCGCCGCCGGCCCGCAAGTCCCTTTCAACTAACTGGAGGTAGGCCACTCGGTAGGCATGCTAATTGGAATGATACACACTGATAGACAGACTTTTGTTTTAAATGTGAAGATGTGCATACCCTTAATAAGCATGCTCAGCATTGTGGCAATTTGCAACAGTTTAATCGTTTTTGTAAATTACTGCAAATTTAGTAGGACTGTTTTCATCAAAATACCTTAGCATGTACCTATAGTCACCCACAAGCGTATACAATATATTTATTACACAATCATGAGCAGAATCCTATAGCATAGACTGATTACAGTACATTAAAAGCTTACTGTGTACATTATGTTTACATAGGACATAGTTAATATTGTCAAACAACAGTGATAAATGGCAAAAAAGTCCCACCAAAATAAACAGGAATATTGTATGGTGCATGCACGTGAGATGTCTAAACAATTGACTACAAATAACAAGTTGCTTACCTTTAATTTTTATTTTAGTGTGTCCCCCAGAAGCACTGAAAATGCCTGTACAGAGCTGCAGTAGTGCCGAGGAGTTGCTGGAGTGAGTCTCTGAAGAGTGGTAGAGGGGGATGCAGCTCTGTCCTTATTAGTCTCACACGGTGTGACCCTCCCACTCAGTGAGCACAAAATACTCCGCCAGAAAGGACAAACAGCCACCCAGGCACAGATTTTACATAATCATACTTGTATATCCCAAGTCCAGTAACAATGTAAGAAATGGGTTTTTCTCCTCTCCCTCCCCCTCTCCCAAAAAACCCCCAGTTCCATAAATTAAACTGCCAGAGTATGAACGCATGAATGAAAGAGTATCTGGTTTCTAGTTGTAAAGAACCAATTATGTACATTAGCACACTGGCAGAAACTGGCTTTTATCACTGAAGTGTAAGCACACATCATTAATTTTATATACTTTATCATAAATTTAAAAATCAGCCACCCAAGTAACCAAGAGAGTGCACCTATTTATGGCACTGATGCTGCAAAGCACAGCAGATTACTGACATTTGTTTTGCCTTTTAAAATCTATCATTTACAAACCTGGATGTTCTTGCACTGTAATATCATCTGTCTGTGATGAAATGGTGAGATTGAGCACTGCCACTGGCTCTCATCTGAATATGCAAAACTGCACTTTTCTCAGGTTCTCCAAGTGTGCTTGTGGCAGTTTTCCTTATTGCTTTTTAAAGACGTAAACCAGACAGGATGGAGAAAAGTAAAACTACTAGAAATAGATACACAGAAGACAGAGAGAGTAGGGCTTTAATTAAACGTATCACATTTATATGAGACATATTTCATCTTTTTCTAGTGTAATCATTCTGACAGGGAACAAAGGATGGTAGTGACTGTCATATGAAAATTTATTAGCTTAACATCAATTGATCTCAACTGGTCTTCAGGTCAGAAAATTCACAGAGTTAGCTTTTTGCTTCTCTGCTTCTCTCCACCCACCCCCACCCGCAACAGATTTTAAAGAGTATTTCCTCATTTCAGCCAAGATAACTAGCCAGGATAACTAACAAATCACATGGAAAGACATGATTATCTTTCTGGTTTAAATTTCAAAACAGTTGTTCTTCCCAACTTAGAATCACGAGAGAAAGATACAATTGCAGCTTACGTACGTGTCTGCTAGGGTGTTTTATTCCACAACTTTGCCGCAGACTTGTGGTGTAACTTTAGGCAAGTCACACTTCTCACTCGCTCGTTCTGTAAATTACAGAAAGTAAAGCTGCCTTACCTCGCAGGGTGAGGCGCAAGAGCCCAATCCTACAGCTGGCAAATCATCGGAGCACTCCCTTTGCCTTCAGACTCTTCATTTGATAAAGGCTTCAGTGTTGAGCCGTAATTCAGTGTTTCAAGCAGAGTTGAGAGATCCTCGGTTGAAAGACCCTTTGTAAAAGCTCTGCTCCTAGTGAAAGACATTGTCATTTTTGGTTCGAAAAGAGCTGCATTTCTCATTGCTCTTTCAAGCTACAAAATTCTTAAAATCTTTTTGGTGTACTTCATTTTACATGCCCTAAATATCTGGATTCAGCTGTGTCACATGAATATATAACTAATTTCAATGAATATAAATTCTGAATTAGCTAAACATTTTAATTGTATAACACATTGCACATACAAACAGTTAAGCCCTTAAAGAAGTATTTCTGTCCCTCAAAGTTTCAGTATTGTTCAAAAGTCCAGATCCAAACTGGGTCTTCTCTTCCTATGAAGCAATAATGAAATGTAACCCCTAAAACCAAGGATGTTGTTCCACTTACCAAGATATCAACACTCCAAATAGAAAATTAAAAATACCTTATTTGGACCGTGTCAACTTCAAAAGACTCCACATCTGTATGAAAGCAGTAAGAAGAATAAAAACTACTACAGCCTTCCCTGGCTAACGCACACGCTTCCTGTACTCTGGCCCAGATCTTCAACTAAAGAGGATTATGCCAGTTCACATAAATCAAAGGAATTACACCCATTTATACTAGTTGTGGACCTCAACATTAGGGACTGCCACCATATGTATTCATGGACAACACTGTTCACATTAATGAGTACAATCTTGAATGTCTAGTGACATGAAAAGTGGGAACAAGGAAAACCTTACTGCTTACAAACTTCTGTCACAAGCCAAAAGAAGGGTTTCTCTCTCTGCGTCCCGCAATATAAGAAGCAAAGCCACAACTGACAAAACATCTCTCTTGTCATAAACAGCTTAGAAATCCCAACCACCTGCATTCCTGTTCACCTGCAAACAGTTACTGGTGCACTCCAGAGAAAACACCGCCTATAGATCGTCCCATCTCCTCTGTATCTGGGAAGTACTGGAAAAACTGATGCTATGAGCTGAAGCACCCGCAGCAAATAGATGGATATCCCGTGTTATCTTTGTAGCTAACTGACACACAGAAGACAGGATACGACCCAGATCCAGGCAAGAGCCAAGGCAAATACACCAAGAAGCAGAAAAGGGAGAAATTCAAGTTTGAAACCATACTTAGCACAGCCACGCAGAGCGCGTTCCATTTCCTGTGCCAAGGGTGGACTGCTCCACTGAACAGCGTTTACTACAACTGCAGTTGCAGGCAAGACACAGGGGAAAAGGTGAGAGAATTGAGGGACAAAGGGACAGACCTCTATTTTGTAGACTTTTTTCTTTATTGCTGACACTCACTTTCAACCTCTGTTTCTTTTTCTAGCATGATTAGATATCCAACCCAGCCAAGCAGCATAATTCACTCTTGTCTGTGTGGTGCTAACAGATTTGTCTCCATCTCGTTAGACCCACTTTTTTTAACTTGCATTTCTTATGACAATGCATATGCAGGAATGAAGCTGTAAACTTTGACAAAACTCCTTAAAAGCAACACGAAACATTTTTTTTTTTTTTAAAGATTAATTTGAAACGCCCCTTACCATGCTATTTCTCACTGAATGTACAGCTTAGTATTTCTATTCTGTTGTATAAGCCCTATGTGGGATTGTTCCTTTCCAAGTGATCCTTTCTGCCCTCTGCAAGATTTGAGTCATGAGAACTGCATTCCACTGAAGCAATTAAAATATGAATGCTTTTAAAATACATTAGAGTGAACTATAGTGAACTTAGATAAAACAGGTGGAATCCCATTCACACTGATGTAAAATGGGGCAAAAGTGTCACTCGAATGAGGGAACTTTGGCAAAAATTACATCAAAAAAGAATTATTTATAGGCATGTGCGCACACACTAAGCACTCCTAAGGAGAAAGCCAACAGAAAATCTGGATGTCACTTCATTTCTTCTATAGGAGAGGAAAAGAGGAAAAAAAAAACCCTAACTGTGACTTCTTTTTCTGAATACTTAAGAAGCACTGGGATTTTCAGTAAAGGGTCCAAAATAACTGTCAAAAAGATGCAGGGAGAATACTTACCACTGTACTTCTGTGGTATTAGTTATCTTGGCTCAGACGTTTTCTCCACTCTGGCACTTTATAACATGTTTTAAAATAACCAAACACTAATAAATATAACGGTACAGCAACAAAAAAAAAAGTCCGTACTTTATCTCCAATTCCAATGCTACTGATAATCCTAATCTCAAAGAAATGATATGGAGTTGTATCATTTGTAATGTTTAGTGCTATCAGGTCCTCATATGTTTCATATTCTTAATAATGACATTTTAATCCAAAATACATACATTTCCAAGTAAATAACTCGATGTCTTGATGTATTGCTTATATTTACCAGTTGCAAACATATAAATAGCTATAGCATATGATTTTTTAAGTATTCATTACCATTCCAGAAAAATACATTTCTATACATATACTACTCTTTAAAGTGTTGGTACAAATTTTCAGTTAAGTTATTCAAACCTGAATTAGTGCTGGATTTGTAGGATTCAGTAAAATCTCAGTCCAGTCCAGGCTTAGAGAAACAATGCTGAGTTTAATAGTGTCAAAATGTGTATGTCCTTAATCAATTAAAAGGCATACTTTGTCTTCCTATGGAAAGATAAATGCATGCATATAAGCCGTACTGCCATACTACAAACAGTTTGCCATACATTCTATTATTTCATGAACCACACAATGAAATACACAATGAATAAAAAATTCTGAACATTTACCATTGGTTTTCTTTCTCTTCTTTCTTTCATATGGAATCCATCCTATCTGTAACACAGGAAATATGTGGCTTTTGGTGGCTTTCATATTGTACAAGAAAAAAACAATACATGGTCAAACAGCTGATTAAGGACAGCAAAACCTGAAAGGTGATTTTCCAAACCAATTCAAACCACATCATCTGGCTTGTTTTAGACTGAAGTTGTATTTAAAGACCTATTTAATGACTTTAAAGACCCATACATCTTTAAAAGTCATTACACGTAATGAAAGAATGAAAGACAGGTTTTAGGCAGCTGCGCTGGGAATTACAGGTGTTTGCCCAATACTTCTGTATAAATACTCTAAAATCCTACATACAATCTGAAAACATCTATAAAGCAGTGCAATATGTTAATTTAAAATTTATATAATGCAAATATTAGATAAAGGAAGCTGAAGAGCAAAGGAAAGGTAACAGCAAAGTTTAAGATCCTACAAATAGACTAGGCTGTACAAGCCCTTCAGGTTTAAAGGTCAGCTTTATTTTTTGATCAAAATGCTGACTATTCTACGCTTGTTTTTTTAAACTTCAGGAAGACAAAGCCTAGATAGTCCAAGAAATGTCAGTTATAATTCCATTTTAAATTGTAACAAATATGTCTAAGACTTTACAATTCTCAGTATCAGTCAGTGTCTCCTACTGTTGTGTCCTTTCTATCCAGGTATGTTGCCCAAATTTTATTTAAAAACAGAATACTACAATGATCAATGAACCAATTTTAGGTCCAGTTACAAATAGTTTCAAAGTTTCAGAGAGTAGCTATTTACCATTATGTTATTTTAATGCTTAATTTCAATACTGTTAAGCAACATAAAAATGAAATGATAAAATTACAAGTACTTTATTTGTATTTATTGCTGAATAAATAGGCACAATAATCTGGGAAGCTAAATTAAGTGCGTATTTAATTTGTATCTCTGCTTCCACGTACTTTATTCACCTTTCATCTAGGAGTAAGTATTCTTAGGATTTAACCAATGCTATATTTTTAATTTTACAGACTTACATCAGCCTAGAGCTATCTAGTCATGACCTGAGATGTAAAAGAACTCTGAATTCAACAGCATCTAAAGGCTGCAGCTAGAAGTGAGAGAAGTATATGCAAAAAAAAATCTAGCTGTTACACGACCTCTAAAACAGCCTACTGACCTATACATGTTGTAAGTCAACATCCTACATCACCCTGTGTGTATATGTATTTTTGTGAGCTGAGGAATTTGTGCACTAATAGAAAATTACAGTTGAAAGGAAGAATCTATTAGACTGTGTTTGCATGACTATTTGTATCTTTATGCACTGCAGTTCAAATAAATTTTGCTGTTTACTAGGAATGCAAAATTGAAACACCAACTCCCAGAAAGGCCAGCATTTAAATAAATGAAAGGTTCTGAAAACAAGTGTAACCGTGTAGTGTATCAAGCGTAACATTTGCATCCATCTCTAAATTGTTTATTTTTGGCACATCAAATGTGGTTTGGACGAGATGGCTGAATTTAATTTTGGAGCAAGGCCAAGCAATTTAGCATGAACATGCCATTTTGATGAAGCTTGGAGTAGCTAGGAACTGCTCTGGTTTCTTCCCTTTCCTGATAAGTGGAATCCAGATATATCCTGTTGGTTATTTTTACTGAGTACTTAACCTAATCTTGCCATTTAGTCATTGACTAATTGTGCTGGAACCAATTATTAGTGCTGGAACGAACTATGTTCTAACGACCTAAAGTGGCATCCCACCACTATTCAGTGAGGCTACATTTTCACATGCAAAATTATTCAAATGCATTTAGAGTTCATGTCTAAATCAGCAGATATAATTTATAATTATTAGAGCAGTAGTATCTGACATAGATAGACACATAGTAAAGAATGTACTTAATCATAAAAGTTATGGTAGGAAGATGACCTTAAGCCCAAAATACAAATTTTACTGAAGGTAACGACGTTGCTGTTGAGATGTTATGGGGCTGTATTAAGAGAAGAATACAACCTTAGATCCTGCTTATGCATGAGAAGGAAGACACTTCCCATGAAGATACAAAATTTTGTGTAAATTGTGTTCATCCAAATCTTTTCAGTATGAATAATTATATCTTGACATGCCTGCAAACCTATATAGGAAGAAGTAACTTTGGTTCACATATTAAAACTACAAGGACAGATCCTTAAAAATAAAAGTCAAAGAACTCACAAACTGTTTTAGCACCAACTGGCTCAGACATTCATCAGCAACATTGAGGTCATCTCTCCTATTGCAATATTGCTCCATTTCCCAGAACTTAGAATAGAGGTTATTTCTTTAAGGAGCTGTTCATATGTTACAAATACTTCACTGATCTTTAGGAAATTTAAAAGTTTACTTCAACAGAGGATTTGATTCCTGGAGAATAATATTAGAAAAAAAAAGGCAGAAGCTGAATAAACTAAGCCTGTTGACAGCAGTAAAAAAAAACAAAACAAAACCAAACAAACAACAAGCCAACCAAAACCTGCAAAAAAACTACTCTAACCATAGAATGCCTGTAAGTAGAAGAATACAGAGCAGAAAACAAGAGCTTGCATCAGGCACACATTCAGGGCTTATCTTCCCTACAGAAGTATTTCTTGCAATCAGGACCCAGGGTTTGAATGCCAAATTAGACTAGCTTAGTTACTAACGATGAAGATCACAAGCTATCTTCAGAGTCCTCCCTAGTACTAAGGTTTACTAGATAAATCAGTGGGATGTGTGAGCGTATCCCACGGCTGCCGGTGGTACAGCATGGCAAACTACTGGAGGGATGTTCCCGGTGCACTGAGGAAGAAACTGTCTACATCCAAGCCCACTTGTGCAGTTATGGGAGCACAGAGGACTACACATACTGACTTGATTTGGTGTGTTTCTGCAGTGTGAATAACAGAGTTAATAAACCAAAAGCAATTTAAACATGAGATTAAATGCAGCTTTAAACAGTATCAGTTAGTTTAGGCCAAGGGAACTGAGTTATGGCTTTGTCTGCAGATGTAACCAAACGGCAAGTGTGGTGAAACCTGAATGCAAGTCATGCTACGTGACATACCTGAGAATTTTAAATTAAGGGTGTAATTTCCGTTGGTAATTCCAGATTTCAGATTAGCTGCTTTCTGCAAGTGCCTCTCCCTTGATTGTAGAGTGATAGCATTCCTAACTTCAACTTGACAGCTAAATTTCTGAACTTTGGCAATCTGACTCTTTGCTTGGTTAAAGGTTTTATAGAATCTGTGGACATCCAACACAAGTTTATTTAAACTTGTTTAGTAAGACCAGCGCAGCTTTTAGATATATATAAGGTAGTCTTATATACTTAGAAATATTTATACTTTTTATGGCTAAAAAGTTACTAATAAATTACCTACTATAACTATAAATTACCTATTATAACACATTTTTACAAAAATGAAAATTGTTCACAAAGTAAATTGGACTGACTTAAATCAACGTGAGTTTGCATTTTTAATTAAATGAGTAAAATTCTATGTGCAGAGAACTTAAATGAATATTCCACTAGCATTGCCTGTAGCAGACATGATTAAATAAGAATTTTCAGTTACATCCATGTAAAACTTTTCCATTTCCAGAGCAGCTGTCTTCAACAGTTCTATTAACACAAACTTACCTTGGGCTACAGTAAAGGTCCTTATCCTTTTAAAATCTAATCCTCAACTAGCACTCCTAGATGATAAAATTTCAGGCAGTATTTTTAGTGGATGACTTCCACTCCTGTGATTTTATCAGAATATTAAAGGTAAGTTTTCAAATTTGTAGAAAAGAGTTCATTTATATGCTAGATGGTCTCAGGGAGTACAGACAGGTAGTCATAACCGCTCAGATTCCCACCTCCCTGTATTTTCCTTCACGTCATAAATTGGTTCAGAAGTTTTAAATCCCTCTCAGTCTATTCCATTGCCATTATGTTGAGTTCAAACACACGGTCCCACCAACCTCCCCACTCTTTTGCATTGCCTGTGCGGCAACAGTTTGTCTCTAGACTGGAGCAAACCAACAAGCTATCAAGGCAAGAAAACCCAGACAAGGAAAAGGGGCAGGAGACAGGAACGGTTCTTTGATACTTAGCCCACGGGAGGCCCTCACCCCTCACTTACGTGCCCTTTGTTCCTCATTTTCCACAGTTTTGGAGGTTTTTTAATTATCTACATTATTCAAATAACACGTAATACCTAATATAGAGCTAAAAATATCTAAAAAATAAAACATCAAATTAATTTAGTGAATAATTTCCACTCTGCCTTTGAACTATTTATTGGTGTGACAGTCAGGAGCTGAGGCAATAAGATAAAATGAAAGAAATATAAGCAAAAACTGAGATACTAGGGTATCCTTTGACGTAGAGTAGCCAAATGGATTGGGATGGATTCCTTTTCATCTCTTTGTTAAAGAATTACAAGATAACCTTGATGAAATCAGATGCACTTGATCTCTTTCAGCATAGATTATCATGCAAGGCAGTTCTTTTTTAGATGTCAAAAACTTTAGAGTCCTGTATATTTTTCTATTTAACACTAAATTGAGATAACAGTGAAATATCATTATACGGTTAATTACACATGTGTAAGTGGGCATGGAGATTAAACAAAGACTCGGAGTGAATTAAGGATTTGATCTTACTTTTCTGATGTAGCCAAAGGATATGCTTTTGATGCCTGAGAAACACATAATCAAGCCATAATTTCATACCCCCCTCCCAATATTTCAGTAGTATTTACCTTCTTTTCTCTGAAGTTAACATATTTATTAAAAATTCTTCATAACTTTGAGACAGTTGAGAAGTGCCTTTGAGGATGATTTACTGAAAACCTATCAATATTAAGAACAAGAACACCACAACACAGGAAAAATTTAAAATAAAATACACCTCACTATTAAAACAACATAGTGAAAAAAATACAATCTCTGAAAACAGCTTCAACTTAATTTCTGCTTTCAGATTTGCTTTCTTAGCATGCATTCATTCTCTCCTCTGTTACCTGTGGGAGACCACTACTATGGAACTTCACTCTAGACTCCCACTGGGAAGAAAGAGCGAAAGAGAACTAGATAGTGCAAGTAAAATGCTTTGGTCTTTCTGCAGATCACAGGAAGCATCGGTAAGTTATTTTATTTAGAGTGAAATTTTGGCCTCACTGAATTCAGTGTATACTTTGCTATAAACTTCAGCTGTGCCAGAATTTCACACCTGGTTTCTATGACCTCCCTTTAGTTACTGTGAGCTAGGAGTATTGGAGACTGATTCAATCAAGCCAGGATTTCACTCTAAACAGAATTCTAAACACTTCCTGTCTTCTTCAGGGAGAAGACAATTAAGAAATAAATATACCAGAATGATAGCGCTTGCCAGAAAGCCTTTTGTGGATCCTAGGCTGTGCTGTATTTAGTGGTAACAGTGTAAGTTGAACAATAAAAATGACAACAAACCTTTGTGACTCAGAGACTGGAAAAATATTATTTAGAAGCTGAAATTTTGCGAACGTCTTGTCTGGATTATAGAGTCAGTAAAGGTAGGCTGAAGTTAACACAATATTTTTTTTTTATTATGGTTGAGGTACTTCCTTCCGTTTTGCTTTCTCATCCCTTTCCAGCCCTCATTGTATGTAGATTCCTTATTTTCCTCTCCTGCAGGGGTTGCTGGAGTTCCTGATCTGGGATTTCCAGTCTGACTACTGGTGATCTAGTCAGCTATCTACAGTTTAAATCTACAGTAACAGAAAGACAGCTAAATGGCATGAAAAAGAAAATTAATGAGAGGAAACCTTTGCCATTTTTTTCAGCAGGTTACGAATGTGGTTACGATATTTTAATGTGTTTTCAAGGCTGTGATCTTTTTACCTAACTGCGCATTGGCCAAGTTCTTGAAGTGGAGCTACGTGCACATTATTCTGGAATTTATCAAGTCAAAAGATGCCTCATATCTAAAAGTAGACTTTATAGAACCTTTAACAAAGAAACTCCTTAAGTAGAAGCAGCTCACCTCTATTAGGTGAAAGAGATTAAATAAAAAGGTTTGAAAACAAATCTACTCATAGTCCACTGTACTTTTGCAGGATAGGTCTTTCCATCCCACTCTCCTCAAAACCTTGCAGCTTTCAGTTGTTAAAGCTTAATGGTCCTCCAGGTATCTCAAAAAGTCTTTTCGTAGCTGCCATCACTGAGACTTGGGCTAGGGTATTATCTTTGATGCAAGAAGCTTTCCTTGACTATAGCTTCATGCTTCTTGCTTGTTTTTCTCTTTCTGTTCCAGGTTGATACTGTTGAAGCTTCTCATAGAATGGCTGAGGTTAGAAGGGACCTCTGGAGATCATCTGGTCTGACCCCTCTGCTCAAGCAGGGCCACCTAGAGCTGGTTGTCCAGAGGAGACATTTTCCATCTGGGCACACTAAACTACTTCCAGAGAAAATTCTGTTCTCCCTCAAGAGAGAGCAGAGGGTCCTGCCTTGGCAGCTTCTTTCCTTCCTGATGTTATAATATCTATCATAAATATTTTGCCTGATCTCTTTCATAATCTAGACCATAAAATGATAAGCCAGTCATTTCTGACAAATTCATAATTTGTGCTCTTTTTGAAAAATACACCCCCAGTTTTAGATACATGACATTATAAAGATTCTACCACATATCTAGGCTAATAGTTGCATATGTAACTACACTTACATGATTTTTTTTAATTCCCCCCCGCCCCCGCCATGTGCCTTGTTTTTCTCAATTTATCTAGCTTCAGGCTTCAGCCTTTGGATTATGTGCCTTCATCTGTTAAATATCCTGATGGTATCAGAAGTCTTATTTCCATGTACAAACTTAGGTTATTCTCAACTCCTCTGAATAACAAAGATGGATCAAAGGGCTTCTGTTCTGTTTTATCTGTTTTTCACTACAAAGCAGCAGGGTTTGGTGGTGGAGGGTTTTTTGTTTGTTTGTTTTGAGGTTGTTTTTTCTTCTGGAACCATTCCTGCTCACGGACATCAATTAGAAAGCAGAACGTTTGGATGCTATGCATAATGGCATAGTTATACCATGAATACCATATAAAGTAGTAACACAGCTACATTATTCCTACTTGGTATTCCTTTCTGTTAGGTCACTTTTTTTTTTTAAGCCCGTCAGAGTGTGCCTGAAGCTATCATTACCTCTCGAAGAGCTACAACTTTCCAAAATGCTGTACACCACACAGGAAGCTTAGCCTTGCAGTATTTGTTCCTGAAAGTGTAACCTTACATATCATTTCACTGTATCACCTTTTTCCTGGGCAATCTAAATCACCCTACAAAAATGGATATATAGTTGTTCCCTACTCAATCATTTCCATGTCAACAGCAAGATATCCACTATGTTTTCTAGACAGGTAAAGAAAAATCCTGTGCTCAGTTTAATGATGTTTATCTAGAGGTAATGTGACAGTTTTGCAGCAAGCCAGCTGAGCAATCTCCAAATTTTAAGGGAATGTTCTAAGTACATTTTTTTTGAAAACTGGAATGGGAAAAGTAGGCCCGAAACAAGTTTTGAAGTTGCTTAGCAATGCCTCGCCTGACTTGTAAGTGCTTATATATAAAAAACTGTTTGATCAGTCAGTGTCATTCAGACCTGCTCTCTCTCATACAAGAAGGTGTACCAAGGCTGTGCTTACAGACCTTTATGTACAGAAACATTCGGATTCTAAGAATAGCCACATGGAGGGCCTCAAAAAACAATACAAACACAGCTACAGAGCCCTTTTTGTGAAGGGGAAAATAGTAACAATAAAAATATTAACGCTTTAGATTTATTTAAAAGTCTATCCTATGGATGTCAGGTGTGTTTAAAGAAAGTGCTCATATTTTAAACACATTGGTGTAGTGTGTTATTTATTTGAATGATGCCAAAAGTAAGCAAAACCCAAATGGAATAAAGCCCATTGATATCATCTGCAACAGCTAAGGCTTCAAAGTTGAGCAGTGTAAAACTGCATCTGAGCAAAGATGATGGTGAATGTAATAACAATCATAATGTAAATGCTCATACATTGGAAAATGTTTTTAACAAAATTATATATTGCAGACTGAGTACGCTATTTAAAAATGCATAGAAAGAAAACTGAACTAATTTCTGAAAGACTGGCATGGGTGAGTTGATGCTGTAGAAAACAAGGTGAAACATACATACTTGCTGGATGACCAGTAATATTATACAGTGTCCACACAGCAGAGACTATGCACAAACATGAGAAAGTTGAACTGATACATAGTATAGCAAAAACCCTGAAAACAAACAACTGATGAAACACAGTAAGAGAGGGAGTAATTTAAGTAACATCTACAATAGGATTACTTTACCTGTGAAAAAGTACTGGTACAGTATGCTACCAAAATAGCAGCAAGTCAGGTCTTGAAAGCCTCCAAGGAAGGAGACTACAACCTCTCCGCATAATCTGCTCCACTGCTTGAATGTCCTCATGGTGAAGAGGTTTCTCCTCACATGCAATCAGAGCCTCCCTCATTTCCACTTGCACCCACCGTCATCATCGCATCACATTTCTGAACAGCTCAGCTTCGTCTTCTTGCTGACTTCCTCCTATGTGTTGGAAGGCTGCTATTAGGTGTCCTGAAGACTCTTCTTCTCCATGCTGATCAAAGACCAGTTCCATGCCCTAAAACATCCTTCTGTAATAAAAAGTATACTGACACAGAAAGCAAATTCTTTTCAAATTGTATCTGCTGTACATCTTTTATGTAGCCAAGATGGAATAAACAATAATTTGGCTATCAACTCATCTGGGTACATATTGTCAACTCTTCTCCATACCAGATTCCCACCAGAGCTTTTCTTCCCTGACTGACTGAAAACATGCTTTGTGAAATATCTTTATGTCCTTCGCCTCTACCAACATGTATGGCCTACGCACCTGATTCTTTTGTGCACTGCGCTATCCTCTCTTTAAAACTTCAGAGACTGAAGTGCATTATAGCAAACAGATAATTTAAATAGAGCAGAATTTCCCATTGTCCTTTTTTCTTTGGCAGCTATAAGCAAGTAAACAATAACACAGTGAAGAAAAAGGAGTGAAAAATTATTTTTAATATAAAAGCATACATACACATAAAATAAAAACAAGTAAATAATTATTTAAGTGAATACCTGCCTTGCATCATTTTACACAAAATCTGCACGTTCTGAGTATTTTGCAGCAGTAAATACTACCTGTATCACTTTCTAGTAAATGTTAGAAAGGATCTCAATATTTAATCGTGCAAAACAGTAGAACTTGTTTTGCATTTGTTTACAAGATAACACATTAAATTGCTAGCATGCACTGTAATTCCGTGTTGAAGACCTTGGGTGGTAAGAAGCAAAACTCAATTTCACTACCAAAGATTTTTTTAAATCTAATTAAAACACAATGTAAAATATATGAAATAAAATAAAATAAATGAGAACCACACTAATACCTATATGCAGTAACTCTTTCTATAACAGGGAGATATAAATAAGACATAGAAAAAGATTTCAGAAATTATGACTTTCATGGCCATTAGCTGTTCACATGGCAATTTAGGTATTAAACCAAAAATTAGTAGTAAGGAGTATTTTAAGAAATTAATGAAAGCTCCTGGATTGGCTTACAAAGGATATTCCATATTTTAACAGGCATTGTCAAAAAGGGGGACAGATTTTGGCAAATGAACTGAGCACTTCAATGACAAAAAACCATGGTTGCTGGAATAAAAGTATGAGAACAGACACTGACATCTGTCAGTACATGAGAGAGACAGGATTGTACAAACGCTTACTAGCTTGTCTGTCATGCAACAAATAAGATACCAACAAAGACTGGAAGATGAAGGTGAAAAGATCAACATGACCAGATTTAATATGATTTTCCACATCTTTTTGAATTACAAAGTTCATCAGAGTTCAGAATGGAAATGCTATGGTTGCAAATACGGGAAAGAATGTTTTAGATAAGTTAGTCATACAATAGTAGAAAAGGATTAATTGTTGAAAATATAATAAGTGAAGAAATAGCAAAATTTAGGTAGGCTCTAGCTGTGTGCATCCACAGAAATGGAAATTTTTATGATGGCACTGAATTACAGGCTTGAATGCTTTGGAAAGCAATGGTGCCATCAATAATGACAGAGGTCAACAAAGATTAAGACTGGAATAACCTGTTTTAGTTTTGAAAAACTGGATTTACTTCAAAATTGATACATAATTAACAACAATAATAATTCATATATTACAAGCCAACTCCTAAAGTTCTTGCTATGCTAAAATTTCTGAGAAATGAGAAATTTCATAAAGTAAGGACTTGTAGACTTGGCTTCTACTGAGATCTCTGGCAAACCTCCTACTGGCTGCATCGCATCAGGCATGGAAACGATTCTGGAGAACTACACAATGGGAGCCCTCTGGTGGGTGAAAGAGGAAAATGCCCCGAAATGCCAATCGCCAAGAAAAAAAGACTCCTGCCACTTAAACTGGACTTTTACATCTAAGACTGCAGTGTTTTGTAACTATTAATTAATCAAAATTTATTTATTTGAATCACCTATTACAAAATGGTGAGTTCTGGCATCACTCCTCCTCTATAATTACCCTCTGTGTTTCCCCCTGACCCCCCCCGCCAATGATTATTCAGCTGCAACCCAAAAAGAAAAGCAGTTCACTCACAGAAAACAAGTAAGGAATATATTTAAATAAATCCTTGTCAACAACACAGAAGAAAAAGTGTTATTTTATCATGTATCCATCTCTGCTGTTTCTATTACCAGGGACAGGGAACATTAAGTCTTAGTAGTAGCTCGAA
This sequence comes from Rissa tridactyla, assembly GCF_028500815.1. Classification (NCBI taxonomy): domain Eukaryota; kingdom Metazoa; phylum Chordata; class Aves; order Charadriiformes; family Laridae; genus Rissa; species Rissa tridactyla. The sequence continues at coordinate 94,887,803 of NC_071468.1, forward strand.
GCCCTAGCACTCCTTTGGGCCTTGTAAAATAAACATTGTACACACCAAAACTTTCGATACTGAATAAAGACCCTGAGATTGCTCCTCACTATACAGCCATATACAAACCTGGCTCTGTATGGTTTGCGTATACTCAGTACCTTCTGACTCCATGTGTTTAAAAATTTTTTGGTTTAGGATACAGCAAAGAGATCAGTATTTGGTTGTAACCATATGCACTGACAAACAAGTGATCCACGATCTGCATAGTTAAAGATCACACATTTCAGAAAGGACAGAAATAGCAGAAAGTAAAATGATTTGCTCTTCTGTGAAGTCAAAACTACAGATGTAACTGCTGCTATGCTGCTACTGATCAAAAAGGCCTAAAGGATAAAACTTCAAAGTCAGCAGCCATAATCTCATGCCATTCCTCCTCTCAGTGACACCACTCTGTGTTATTGCCCTACTCTTCGATTCCTGGTGCAATTGCTGAGAATAACAATTTCCTTTGCCTTCTCCAAAATGTTATCTTCTATCTAAATACAGTTGCCCCATGTGTGGCATTAATCACTGGCTCATGGAGGTAGGAAGTGACTCTTGGGACCTTTCTTACCCAACCTCCTGCTCAAAGCAGGGTCACAGAATCACAGAATGGTAGGGTTGGAAGGGACCACAATGAATCCAGACCAGATTGCTCAAGGTTTTATCAGTCAAGTCTTGTAAATCTCCAAGAATTAAGGTTACAAAACCTATCTGGCCTATTTGCTCCACTGACTAATTATCCTTACACTTTTTTTTTTCTTCCATATATCCAGTCAGATCCTCCTATTTCAATTTATGTCTGCTGCCTCTCCTCATCCAACCATACCTCACTACTCCGTTATCTAGACAACCTCCCTGCCAGCACTGACAGCCTGCTCTTAGTGCCCACAAAGCCATTTTTTCCCCAGGCTGGGCAAGCCCATCTCGCTCACCTTTACTCACAAAGCAAGTGCTCTGGACCCAGCCATCCTGGTGACCCTCCACTGAACTCGCTCCAGTTTATCAATGCACTTCCTGAACTGGGGAAAATTAGATTCATCAACTCTTTCTTTCCACATGGAAGCATTAAGCTTACCTTTTTTTCCTCTTTTGGAAACAAAAGGGAACTTCTGTGCCCCTGTGTATGGGTTTAAGGCCTATTTTGTTGGTTAGAGGTGAGGCTCAACCATTCACTGTAATACAAAATCACCTCTCCTGTGCTGCTAGACAGCCCTTAATGCTCAGGATTCTTTATGCAGCCCATATGCTAGGTTTAAATAATGCAAATGGCTTTGAATTAGTCTTCTGAGCCAGAAGAAATTCACCTTTATCATGAAGATTACCCTCTAACTGTATCAAATGATCAAAAACCTAGCCTTTGTTGAAGTCCTAAGAACAGGTACTCTGAGCTGGACTAACTGAAAGATAATAACTGGAACGACTGAAAGACTGTGCAGCTTCCTGTACTGACCTTTCGGTGCCAACAGCAAACCCTTTGAAGACAGGGAAAGCTGAAGAAGCTTCTCTTTCAAATCCTGCCCATTTCTGGCACTCTGCTGCTTAGGGACCTTCTGAGCTGGAGGTTGCTTCTCTATCAGAGTGCTTAATACTGCCTGACAGACCTCTCAGCCATGAATTTCTCTATTAATTTTTAACATATGCATACTCTTGGCATTCAAATCATCCTAAGGTAAGAATATCTATTTTTTAATTGCATGAAGCAGTCCTTTTCTAAATCTGCTGCTTGTTAATCTAATTTGTGCCCCATTTTCTTGATACGAGCATGACTATTCTCTATTCACTGTTTTTCATGCCAGTCAGAATTTTTGAAATTTCTATCATTTCTCCTTGATTAGCATCTTTCCCAAGATGGAGGTTCCAAATTATTTACCTTTTTCTGTGCACAGAAACTATTCCTTACTTTGTTCATGCTCATCCTCCTCTAAACCATCTCAAAGTCTTTAGATTTTTTGACACGAACATCAAAACAGCTCACTTTTCATGAAGTATAATGACAATGTGGTTGTCTATTACTTTCCTATTACCATTGCTATTTGCCTTTTTGACTGCCTCTGAACATTAACTTTTTCAAAAGCCAAACTTACTGGCAGCTCTGACATTAAACTAATGGGGTCAGAATTTAATCTATTGTTTTTCTTACTCTCCATCAAGTTTCCTCAGTCCATCCTGGGCAAATCTCCAAACATGTTCCTTCCAAGTTTATGCCTTGGTCGCAGTTTTCCCATGTACAAAAGACCAGAAGTATCTCAAATAATTTAGAACAAATATGCAGAAAACTTTAGTTTGGATGTTTTAATATGAGCAGGCAGGCAGTTCATTATTTGACTAGTACCACGAGAAAAATACTGAGGAAATCTTTTTACTCTGACTGAAAACACCAGGCAGAAAGTTTCAGGGGAATACAGGAGTTCACACTCATTTTTGTTGTGGGAATGTTCACACATTTTTTTATTGTGGAAGTTCACATTGTTTTCATTCTTATCAGCTCATACAGAACTGTAATTTGCATACAAAACAGCTTTTAATTATTGAGTTTTTGGAAAAAAGTTTTAGAAATAAGTTGACCTTGAATGCTCCTAATTGTTTTTATAGCCCTCATTAAAGAAAGTGTTACTGACCTACACCCTCTATCTCCTGGAGAAATGAATCACTTCTGCCCTCAGACTTTTTTTTAAATTCTGTTTTTGTTAAATTAAACGAAACAAGGAACAGAAAAGAACATCCATAAACGTTATTATGCAGTTGTTGGTAATATATTAAAGGAATAACCACTCTAAATTCTTCTATAGGTTAGTTCTAAATTTCTAACTCAACTATTTATTTTCATTTAGCATTTCACAGCCTCTTAAAAGATGATCTCTGCTCCAAAATAAAACCAGAATAATATCAAAACAAAAACACTTTCCCCCTACTTCAATACTAACATGGCAATAAAAGACACACACATCTTAATGCACAGATTAGCTATTCCTTTTCACCTTGTGACAGTTCTATGCTTTGATAAAGAGTTTACTCATCCCAAACTATATCAGGTTTTTCTTTTTATGTTAGAAACACTCGCAGTCTGTGGACTTGGCTTTGCCTGGGACAATGATCCCTTCTATGATATCAATTTTTATGTATATCAATATGATGTATATAAATTATTTTGTGGCATTTATTATCAAAAAATATTGTTAAGAATGACATGATAGGCACAAAAAGCAAATTGACGGCAGAGAAAGCCTATATTTAGCCACCAAAAATGATGACTCAACCTTTGACTTAGGTTCCCTGAAGAACAGCCTGCCAGTGCGGATGGGTGCTGGGAGGAGCACCACTCTATGCTTACCTGCTTCATATACGATTTCCCAAATGCCACTAAACACTGAGAAAACCTTTTTCCCACCCCAATGGGATGATTTGTTTTTCCTCAGTGTGACTTCATTAGTTTTAAAAACTGTTCTCTTCCCTAGGCCTACCCAAAATAAGAACTGAGCTGACTTAAACCGAGTTAAGGTCAATCTGGAATTTCCATGAGGTTCATAAAACTATGCCTTGTCCTTATTTTTCATGTAAATGTTCAGACATTGATACAACAGTAAGAAGTACTGATATTGAAGACAGCTTAAAGGAAAATGAGGTTTTCTCTCAGACAGACTGCACTAAAGCCAAGTACTCTGAAGACATTAGCATCATTGAGAAGCTTGAAACTTTTTAGGATAAAGAAAAAATACAAGGAGCAAAGACAGAAAGGATGCATCATGATGTTCTCTATTAACCTAGTGATAAATAACATCCAAGTTAATTTTGTGAATGCCTTCTAAAATACTTGTTAATTATGATACAGACTGACATTCCAATTTTTTCCCTTTTTTTGTGGCCGTGCATGATAAAATCGAAAGTCTTACTCATAGAATTAAAATTAACTCTGAATAGTATTTAAGAACAAAACCAAAGCTCTGCCACTGGTTAAATAAGGCTAAGTAAGCTCTGAAATACACTGATGGAAGGAAAAATGCCTGTGTTGACATAATACAGTATGACAAACCAAACTCACAAACCTAGTTTGGTCTGCAGTAATGGTAAATGAACTACAGCATTAAATCAAACAGAAGAAATTTAAAGAAGTTACAGTCAATTTTCTTCACACACGTTTGAGGAATTTAGAAAAAATAATTAGTTATTACTGCCAAGTGTTAATTTCATGTACTTGCGCAGCACCACATCCAGTACATTTTGTGTCATAGGGCTTAGAGTTTTTACCGTATTCTAAGGCACATAACACAAAGAATTATACCTTCAAGTACTATACCATGAAATGTTATGCCAAATAGTGATAACACCAGTTTCACTACTTCTAACATGAGAAAAAAAATATATATAGAAAAAATACAGTTAATCAGAGCATTTTAAAATACCGTATTGCCACTAGCCCACACGCTTTCAGCCCCCTTGAGACTTGTGGTATTATCAAGTGGTGAGAAGAGCAGTCAGTCAGGCGAGAAGATGCACCTGCTCCCTGCTGGTATGTACACTATCTAGTTCAAGTATGATACTAATCCCTTGTCCTGGTCAAAATGAAGACTGTATCTTGTTTCATATATTTAATTTCTACAATATCGCTCCTCTTCTTTCTGTGTCTTTTTACCACACAAATACTTTATTAATAACAAACTTGCGGAATTTCCTTTTAAGTAGCATCTAAGACATTTCTCATAGTTTGGACTTGTCTCTCACCATATATAAGAATTGTTACTACAATGTTTCTTTTTAAAGATTTTATTTTATAAAGAATATAGATATAAAATTTATTTTAGAATTTCTTTTCTTTATAAAGCAAAATTTTTTTGCTTTATCTCTTTTTGGTACTGTGCAACTGTCTTGCCTGGGAAAGTGAGGATGGTATTTAGGGAAGGCCATGTAAATAATTCTTTATTTTTCCATACTACAACTGCTAGTGCTACAATGCATGTCAGGTTTTTTGAGGAATATGGTAACAGCATTCTCCTCAGACTCATTCATTCTATTTTCTTCACACATTCTCTCACTGTTCTGTAAAAATCCCTAATTATTTAATTTTTTTTAGTATATGCAATGAGAATTTTTAAGAAGTCAGTTAATTATTACCTTGCAGTTAGGGTGGAAAACCCACACAGACTTAGCAACCCAAACTACAAGCTACTTAGCAAAAAAGCTACAAACAAAACCTTTTCAGAAAGCATTTCACTTTTTGTACAGGCCCACTTTTTGTACAGGCCCACTTTTTGTACGGTTCTCACCCCGTGACTCCATATACTATGCCCCACACAAGTACTTTGATCCAATGCTGCTCTTCAGCACACTCACTGATCTTGCTGCACACCGTGGCATCTTGATGACAAGCTTCTACTTGCAAGAGCAAGGGAGCATGAAAGAGGAAAAGACAAATCTTTGAGTCTAGGCAGGAAAAGAGGCACATCCACTACTGGAGTGGAGGGGAGAACAGCACCACAGGGACAACTACTAGGCTTATTTTATAAGCCATGCTAGCTTAAGCTGGCTGTTGGAAACAGCACTGATGTACATCAATGCAGCCAAGACTATATCTACTGGTCACAAGGATCCCAAGCACTCATGTGGCAGCACACTATTTTTCAGCCAGGAGGTAATCTGTAACTTTGGTATGAATGAGGCCACTTCACTGGCCTCAATCCCCTACCTACTCTCAAGCAATAACCCTCTACAAAAAAATACACCTGTTCTTCTGGCCTCCTCTTATTTGGAGATGTTATTTCTGCACTTCTGACCAATTGCCTTATCACTTATTTCTTAACTCATGGTCTCTCGTTAATTAGTCTTAATGACCAATGTGCCTTACAGAGTTTTGTTGCTCATTTTCACCCCATGACACAACAACCCAGTAGAGTTTTCCAGTCTTTGCTGGCACAATCCTGAGCACAGTCCTAAGAACAGCTTTGTCTGCACAAATGAATTGGCAATCTGGGGACAGAAATCAGTAAAAGAGAAAGCTAATGTTCTTGGACAATCTAATCTTTTTTAAGTTGGAGTTCCGTGAGAACAAATCTATGTGTCCCCCTCTCCTAGATGGGATCTTCAAAATTTGTATACAGCAAAATAAAGAAGCACAAAAAAGTATCCGAGCCATATTGTGTTTTGGTCTCATAAGAACAGGTGTGTCAACAGAACCATAACAAACAAAAACTAAAGTTGCCTGTCCTCGCTGCTTAGATTCAGGTTTTGAATCCTGTGGGCTACCTGACAGGTTACAACTCTAATTAGGTTTGCGACAGTCTATGAGACAAAACCCTATAAAATGAAAGTGCTATGCATACATAAGCACGGACTCTGTCAATGAAGCAGCACAGCAGAAGGGTATAGTGGTAAAGACTGCTGCACAGACTTCTGGAGTAAAGTGCAGGTAGACTTGGAGCACAACAAACAGTAGCTGTCCTAGAAGTTGTCTACAGTGACTATGAAAGACAAACGTAGCCTTGGTATGCCAAGAAATGCCCAATCAGCTTATTCTCAAGGGTGGTCCTGTCAATAGACATTGTGAATACTCAAAAGTCTGACCTCAAATTTATCTGTGACCACCCTCTTACAGAGCTGTGTGAATACAGCCACAAAGAACATTAATCGCAGGCTTCCCACAAATACTAACCAAGTGATAAAATTCCTGTCTCCAAAAGATATCAAAAAAGTCAACACTTCAACTGAACACCATTTTTAAAACTGAAATTTATAGGACTTATGTTGGCACAAGGCACAGGGGAAAGGTCACTATTTGAATAATTAAAAAATACTAACTTTGCTATTGAACTGTGGGGTTTTTTGGTTTCGCATGGACTGGAAACCTGCAATGTCCCACCCAACATTAAAAAAACCCTGAGGTTCATGCTATGAATTCTGTTTGTAGATCACGCTTCAGATAAAGATCTGCTGATTTCATTAGAATAAGGGGGGAAAACGCTTTGAATTTATAAAGTCCGAATTTTAGGGAATAAGGAAAAAACATTCAGATAGCTAGTGGTAATGTGGCGTTGAATTTCCATTTTACCATCACTGTACATAAAACTATTACTTCCATTTCAACAAAAACTGAAGTTCTTCCTTTAAACTGTGAATTACATAATCATTTTACACACAGGGACATGAAAAAGTTTTCACTAAAACCTTGAAAACGTTCCTTGTTGCCCAATTAAAATGAGGTTAGCAGCCATATTTACCAAATAGGAACAGATCTGACAGTGATACTAATTTCTTCAGATTTAAACGAAAGACTCAAGATAAATTTTATTTTTCTGTTAGTGGGAAGCATATAATTTTGGTGGGGTTTTTTTTTACTGTTTGTTAGACAACAAACTCTTAGCTGATTAGAAAAGATTTTTTTCATCACGCTGAAGTTACCCTTATGGCTTATTTACTAAAGCAAGATAAATATTTATGTAAACATTTCAGCCAACACAAAAAAATTTGTGGTAGGATATAGCTATAGCATTTCTTCTTTTTTTTACAGCAGCCTTAATTCTTAACTAGTTATGGGTCTCTGATGTTTGGTATTTCAATATTTTATTGATAAAGGTATGCAGTGCTGTACAAAACATAAAATCTTTATATACTCCAAGGGCAAATTACTTCCCTTCCCACTTAGGGATAGTTTATTTTTAATGCTGTTCTTTGTGTTTTTAATTCTTCATGGGTTCTAGAGCAATTTTGAATTATAACATACATATTTAATAGTAATGACATTGTCTGTGGTGGCGACAATACATACACATTAATAGTAATATACACAAAAAAATCTAAGAGGACATACACAATATAGTTATCATTTAACCCTAAACAGGCAGTAAGACATTATTCAGTGTGGTGTTTTCACAGTTTAAAAGGATAAAGGATTGATCTGCCACTTCAAGTAAACTTCATTTCTTTAAATCGTAAATATTTCAATTATTCACAAGTCAAGTTTTTCAGTGTCATTCACTGAAAAAGAAAGGTTATTTTGTAGTAACTAGATATTGTTTGAGAAGAACTGTCTGCATTCACAAGCCTAAGGGCTCAACAGGAGATACTTACCCTTTTAGTACCTGCAGGGCTGTTTCATGTTCTGCTTCCACAACACTCAGACTATATGCATAAAGAGATGGGAAATGCCCTTCTGCCTTTAATTCCCTTCATCCTGAAGAGTGTCTGTTAAAAAAATATTAACATAGCAAAACCACTGAGGACTTGTGCATTCACTCAGTAGAACTCTTTCTGAAGTCTCTCAGTTCCCACTACAGAGAGCTCTTAGGTTCTGAAATTAATTTTCAAAGAACGTATCACTGGACCACAGAATAATTCAGGCTGGAAGGGGCCCCAGGAAATCATCTACTTCAGAGCACAGTCAGCTATCACTTGAAACCAGGTTGCTCAGGGCATTATTACCCCAATGGGTTTGAAAACAGTCAAGAACGTGCAACCTCTCCAGACAACCTGTTCCACAGCTGAACTGTCTGCACAGTGAAAAAGTTCCCTTACACCAAGTCTGACATGCACTTGTTTCAGTTTATGTCTGTTGTCCCTCCTCCTCCCACCATGGGGAAGTGCCAGGCTCCATCCTTCCAATGGCCTCCCTGCAGGCACTGGCAGACTGCTGTTCGGTCACCTCAAAACATTGCTTGGTTGCCTCATTACTTGGCTCCCAAGTGCCAACACTCACATGCGCCTTGCAGCAAACAGAACCAAGCACCAGCATCTCCGGCTCCAAGGCTCCCTTCCCTAATGTATCTGTTTTCCCCTTTGTGAAAAGCCCAGCCAAAATCCCACACCTGTCTATAGCTTAGCTCATAAGCACTGTCACATGCTGCTGCTGCCTGTGCTATTCTCAAAGCAAGAGAAAACCAGACACAGCTGACAGCCTCTCCTTGGCAAGCCTCAAGCCCTCTGCTGCTCTTCTCATTAGACTATAAGCCCACCTGGATTGCCATGAACTGCCTTTCACTCAGCTCACCACAGCCACCACACACACCTGCCTGCTCACATCAAATGAAAACCCAGCACAAGCACCTGCCTCTCCAGAATGAGCCTCCCAAACACCACCACTTCTCCACTAGGAGGCTCTTCCTTCCTAGGCTACAAGCTCACCTGAAAACTGCATCCATGATGAACCATCCAAGCAGCTTGTGAATGCTCCTGCATTTTGCTTCTGCCTGCATTGCCATCATAGTAAGTTAACACATGGCACAGGTGCCCCTGCAGGCAACAGTTTCCTCTACTAGCCAACACACCTCCTGTGAGGTTTACAAGCTCTCCAGAACTTCCTCAACACCGTTATCATTTGGTTCACAAAAGCTACCACACACTAGTGCCCTCCACATTGGCCTGGCAACAAACAGAAATACAGCATGTGTCCACTGGTCTGTGGGAAAGCTTCCAATTATTCTATCCCCCCAAACTCAGGTCCCTTCTTGCAAAGCTGCAAGCCCATCTGAACCCTTGCCACAAGCAATTACCACAAATATAGCTTGAGAGTGCCATCACAACAGTCCCAAAGTAAACTGAATCCCAGCAAAGATGTCAGCCACTTCATGGCAAGGCTGTTCCACCACACACACCACCAGGTACCCTCTCCCAAGAAAACAAGTCCATCTGAGTGCTCACCTCAGATGCCCTGGATACTGCTCACAAGCACCACTACACACTGCCATCTCATATATAGCCCTTATAATAAGTTAAGGCTTAGTAAAGGCAAAAACTAGTCTGGGGTGAGGCTCTCACAGCTGCTTCACCATCAGATCCCTCCTCTCAAGGCTATGAGCCAATGAGAAGTCCCACCTCTCACGGGAAGTGAACATGCTCATGAACAGCAATTTCATGAGCACTACTGCCGCTACAAGCTCCTGGCATCCACACTAGCCTCACAGCAACTGGAAGCTCACCACTCCAGGGCCAAGCTCCCCCTGCCCCAAATGGTGTCTTCTCACAAGGCTACAGAACAGCCTGAATCTCAACAACCTCTCTCTTGGCTCATGGGTGCTTTCACTGAGATTCAAAAAGGCCAAGTACCAGTTCTTTGTGGTGGTTTAGGCTGGGTTGGACAGTGATAAGACAACAGATCCTCTCCCCTACCTCTTGCTCTAAGGAGAGGAAAAAGGGAGATAAAGAGATGTATGAGTTTAGAAAAAAAATAAACAACTTTAATGACATATTAGTAATAAAATAAAAAGGAAATAATAAAATAGATATAGTATATATATAAACACACACAAAACATATTAAGCTCCCAAGGAGATGTCACTGGCAGGCACTGGGGAAGTTCCAGACTAGACTCAGTGACAAATGGGAACTGAAACACACTGACCCAGATCAAAAGGCAGATGAGCTGATGGGGCCCTCCTCAGATATCAGGCATCAAAGAAAGTAAACCACAGGCAAAGACCTGAAGAAGAACCAACATGATCCATTCCCTCCCTCAGCTTTTATACTGAGCATGGCAGCTGGGATGGAACACCCGATTGGTCAGTTTGGGTCACCTGACCTGTCCCTGCCTCCCCACAGGGTAAACACCCGAGTCAGCTGACCCTGGTTGCCACAGCAACATGTGTAAGAGCCTCCGCTGAACAGAAGGTTGGCTGTCCTCTGCCCCAAACCAGGGGAGGCCTGCACTTGGGTCATAGCAATGCACAGGCTTAGGGAAGAGCAGCTGGAGAGCTGCCTGACGGAAAAGTACCTTGGGGTGTTGGTCGACAGCTGGCTGAATATGAGCCAGCAGTGTGCCCAGGTGGCCAAGAAGGCCAACAGCACCCTGGGCTGTATCAGAAATATTGTGGCCAGCAGGACTAGGGAAACGATTGTGCCCCTGTACTCGGCACTGGTGAGGCCTCACCTCAAGTGCTGTGTCCAGCTTTAGGCCCCTCACTACAAAAAAGACATTGAGGTGCTGGAGCAGGTCCAGAGAAGGGCAGTGAAGCTGGTGAGGGGTCTGGAGAACAAGTCTTATGAGGAACGGCAGAGGGAACTGGGGTTGTTCAGCCTGGAGAAAAGGAGGCTGAGGGGAGACCTTATCGCTCTCCACAGCTGCCTGAAAGGAGGTTGTAGCCAGGTGGTGGTCAGTCTCTTCTCCCAAGTAACAAGTGATAGGATGAAAGAAAACAGCCTCAAGTTGCAGCAGGGTAGTTTTAGACTGGATATTAGGAAAAAATTCCTTCACCGAAAGGGTTGTCAAGCATTGGAACAGGCTGCCAGGGAAGTGTGGAATAATTACTAAATTGGCCAAGAATACAAAAATACAGCATTGTTCACACATTAAGGAAAGTCATAAAATCAAGAGGCTTCTGAGGTAGAATACAGCCGCAGCTAGCACACGAAGAATGCCACATCTGTGATTCCCTGTACAAGGTTGTTTGCGAAACTACACGAGGGATGAAATGGAACGCGCTTGTTCCGTGGCCTTCCCTTGTGACGAATAGCAGATATGGGGACGAGATGGTACTACGGAACTGATAAGCGGCCTACACGCTACCCAAGCCAACATTTCGTAAAATGTTGATGAAATGCTGTCCTTTGTGCGAACTTTGCTCACCACAATGTACCAAAACACACCTCCATCCCGGAGGCTATCCGCCCCCGAGGTGTGAACACTCCTCCTTGAATACATTAATCATAATAAAAGTACGTATGACTGAAGTCACTCAAACTCCACTTTGAAGATAAAAAAAATAATATAAAAATAGCCCAAGAGAGAGGGGATGTCAGGGAAGACACCATCGCGAAGGATTCCACCGCTGATTTCCGGGATCAGTCGATGGGCTGAGCCTTTCTTCCCCCCTCATAGGGACGCCTTTGGGTAAGACTTCGATTACACCGAGCGCTTTCTCGGGGACTTAGAAATTTCTCTAGAGAATCTCTACCCTACATTTATAGCCAGGCTGTATCGTTTATAATTTTGTCGTGCATTTGTATACTTAAGAATATCCTTATTTGCACGTGCTTTGCAGACAGTGTATTTATCACCGGCAATCCTAAAGAACCTGTATATCTGTTGTTTAAATAAACTGCACTGTTTAAGTAGCTAGTCGTTTAGCTTTCTCACTGAACGTGACCAAAACTTGAGAGAGGCCGTGCTAGTTCATGAGCACGACTAGACTGAAGGCGCAGTCCGCTATTAGCGTATCCAAATCATAATAGTTTAATACATATTAAACGCGATTGGACTGATAGTGCTGAATTGGGCATCGCTCAGAATTTAAACCTAGCCGCACCTAGCCTCCCACCTCGGTGAGGAGTGTTAGAACGCAAGGGGGTTTATTTTCTGCCAAAACCGCTTGGCCCCGTTTCACGCAACAGGAAGTGGTTGGATACCCATCCCTGGAGGTATTTAAAAGATGGGTAGACGTAGCACTTAGGGACATGGTTTAGCGGTGGACTGGGCAGTGTTATGTTTATGGTTGGACTCGATGATCTTAAAGGTCCTTTCTAAGCTAAATGATTCTACGCTCCATGATTTGCTCTGGAAACATGGCAAAGGCACCTGCTGCTTCAGTATGAGAACGCGGCAGCTGCTGCACGCTGTCTAAAGGACAATGAATTGCTGTGGCTTCCTCAAACCGTAGCGCTGAGCTCACGCGCGACACCACACCCCGCGCCAGCAGCGATGCAGGGCACTATTTTAGGTAGTTTCACAGAGAAGCGCGACAGCCAAAAATTTGTTTGTCGATTTTGTCCCGGGAGCGGGAGGGGGTCCCAGCAGCGCGCGGCTGCCGCCTCTCTGGCCTCACACACTGCCGCGGCGGGCGGCCCCCGCGCGGGAGCCCCGGGCTACCAGCCCCTCGCTGCTGCGCCGACAGCGGGACCTGCCAGCGGCTAGCGAAAGCATGACGTCACGCCCGGCAGTCACAAGGCACGGTCGCCATGGTGACGCGATGCCCGCCCCCTTAAAAGTCCCCGCCTCAGCAGGGGCGGGCACGCTGTTGCTGACGGAAGCGAAGATGGCGGCGGCCGTTTCCGAGCTGTTGACGGGATGGTGCCTCTTCGGCCTGGCGCTGCTGGTGAGCGGCGGCTGCCCCAGGCACACGCATCTTCCCCTCAGTGGGGCCGGTAGCACTCTCGCCTTCCCCTCCCCTTGCCCTGGCCGCTTCTCCTCCTTCCTTGGCCCCTCGCAGCTTGCTCGGCCTCCTCGCTGGGCCCATGCCCCCTTCAGCCTGCCCCAGCAGCTCTTGCTGGTGTCTCGGCGATGGTGGTGGTGCCGCCGCAGGGCACATTGGGGCCCGGAGCTGAGGCTGTCGGGCTGCCCTGCCGTCTTGCCTGGGCATTCAGCCCTGCTCGTCTGCCTTTTACCCTGTTTATTGTGTGTGAGGGCTGCTGCTGTTGTTGCTCAAGCTGTTGTTAGCGAAGGTGCAAAGTGTGTGTGGTGAGTGTGCAGCTAGTGCTTGGGGCTCAGGTAGAGTGTGTTGATGCTATCCCAGCCCCCAATACAAGGTCTTAACTTCAGTACCTGCTGTCTGACATCCTTATTATGCAACTCGTAACTATCTTTCCCTGTGTATTTTAGGCTATTCTGGTTTTCTGCTGGGTTTACGTGCGCAAGTATCAGAGTCGACGGGAAAGTGAAGTGATTTCTACCATAACAGCCATCTTTGCGTTGGCAGTTGCTCTTATCTCATCAGCGCTACTACCAGTGGACATCTTCTTGGTTTCATATATGAAAAATCAAAATGGTACATTTAAGGTATGTATATTTTCACAGTGTTAATTGCCTTATCAAAAAAAGCACTTGTGTTGAAACAGGGTGTTTGTTCTTGGTTTGTCAAAGTGTTTAAAACCAATGTAAATGTCTGTTGTAGTGCCTTAGTTTTTTGGAAAGCTGGGAACTAGTACTGTGAATGCAACACTGAGCTCTCCTTGTTATTTTAACTGGATTTCTATTACTTTTTTCAAGTTACTAATTCTATTACTTATTTTCAGTATTCTGCTAATTTCCAAACACTCATTCCTTCTATTGTGCAAGAAGTGCATATGCTATTCTGAAGATATAAATAAATCTCTTACATGTTGCTTTTTCGTACATCATAATGGGGAATTTGTTGCCCCTTAGTTCAAAAACAGCCTGTTTGCTGTTTAAGATTACTTTGGTTATCTTTTCTGCCAGCATTCTTATATTCTGTTACTGAGACATTAAGACTTATAAAGATTTACTGTGTTAATCTATGTATAATGTGGAGCCTGAGTTAATAAGCACCTCTTTAAAGAGGGAAAACTGGTAAAACCCTTGGGGGAAGGGAATATGGTAGTATCTCTTCTTGGCTGATACCACCCTAACTGAACTACTGTTTTAATACTCTTTTTGTGTACAACTGTAGGGGACTGCTGTGCAAAATGAGCTCTTGATGAGATGAGCACTCACTGTAGTCTGCTCTAGGCATTACTTTAAGTAAGAGTTCTTCCCAATGCTTAAAGCATTGGCCTCTTTATCCTTGGGTAAAAAGGATCCTTGAAGGTACTGACTCAGTGTCTCTGTGAGGACACTACCATTAAAACCAGGTCAAACTGGAGCATATTAATAATTTGAATAACTTGGTCTGAAGCCTATCTGGATCTATAGTACAAAAGATAATCCTGAAACAAATGAGAGAGTGGACAGATGGTAAATGCCTAGGCTTGAAGACTATATTCCCTTCCAGACCTACTTCCAAAGGAAAACAAAGGTCCTGCCAGATCCTTGATAGTGCTTCAGAACTAGCTTGCAGCTAGTACAGTGCCTTTTGCTTGGTGCTCATGTAAATGCAAGTCATAAGAGGCCTTAAGAATTCAGCTGTGATGTGATTTTTTTTTTGTTGTGTTTATTGCTCAGCAGTAATACAGAAAAAATTAAGCTATTCTTCAATGTTATTGTTAAAAGCTTGTGTCTTCAGACCTTGTTTGTTCAGAATTAAAATGGATATAGAAGAGACTTTTCTATGTAATGATCCCAGCAGCTCAATGAGAATAATGCTGAGTATTAGAAATATATTGAGCTGACTAGCTAGAGAAATAACAATGATATAACTAGGCCCAGCTGAAAAAATGCACATCTGCTGGGGACTAAGTAGAATTTCCTGTTGCAAAGGAGACCTATTTTGTTTATGTATGCATTCCCTGATTTGAGAAACAAACCTGTGAGCAGAATAGGAGGCCAGATGTAGTTGTGCAGTCACTAAGTCCTATTTAAGGAAGTATAATTAACAGAAGGGTAATTACTGTACTTAAAATACTGTTTTTCTTGAATTAGATTTCTTTAGTAATGGCCACATGCTGTGATATGATGGGCTAGGTAGATTCTGTTTAAAAATTGTACCTGAAAGCAAGCTTGTGGTAAAGCTTTTATTTCTTTAAAGTACCTTTGCCTATTCTTCTGAGTCTTCAAGGTCCTGCCTAGTTCCTAATGTTTGTAGATCCTGCTGATGGCCTGTTGAGATAAAATTGCTCCATACTGCCATGCAGAAGAATTCTTCCTTCTCTTTTAGAGCTTATCTGAATAAGTTTCTAGATTTGTAGCAGTGACATGAGAACTTCTGATATTAATACATTTGATCCAACATAAGTGTTGAAGTTGTGATAAATATTAATGTGGCTTCCCTGATAAAGCTGAGTGGACCTAAAGTCAGTCAGAACACACAAGTCTATGCATAAACACTCAGCTTTATTGATTTGTTAATTTCAGTTTCAGAGTAATGTCAAGTTAGGAGGTTGACAGTATCTTAATATGAGATCTTCATGAATGGTTAAAACTTAACACTGTCCCAGGTAGCATATGCCTCCTATTTGCTACTGCTTCACATGTAGGACAAACTGTAGTGGGCTCAGAATATTTCCAAGAGACTACTGTCCTTCCTCTGGACCATTCTTTCAAACCCAGCACCTCCAAAGTCCTATAGCTGATGTTGGGGTCTGAAGGGCTATAACTCTGGCAACAATCCTTTGCTTTGGATGGCCAAAGTGAGAAGAATTCACTAGATTCTTCTCAGTGCATTTTTGAGGTGCATCCAGGTAGCAGATGTTGATGATATTCTCTGTAGATGAATCATTAGTTCATCAAAAAACCTTTCCAACTGGATGATTTTGGAACTTATGCCAAAAGAGTAGTGGCAGTTATCCAGATCCTAGGTGAACAGTTTCTTTTGCTGTACATGCTCTTTTCTTCTACCTCCCAACTGTAATTCCCAGTATCAGTGTTAGAGATGAATCACAGAATGGTTTGGGTTGGAAGGGACCTTAAAGGTCATCTAGTCCAACTCCCCTGCAATGAGTAGGGACATCTCAAACTAGATTGGGTTGCTCAAAGCCCCATCCAACCTGACCTTGAATGTTTCCAGGGATGGGGCATCTGTTGCCTCTCTGGGCATCCTGTTCCAGTGTTTTACCACCCTCATTTTAAAAAAACTTCTTCCTTCTATCTAGTCTAAATCAACCCTCTTTTAGTTTAAAGCAATTACCCCTTGTCTTGTTGCTACAGGCTCTGCTGGAAAGTTTGTCCCCATGTTTCCTGTAGGCCCCCTTTAAGTACTGAAAGGCTGCAGTAAGGTCTCCCCAGAGCTTTCTGTTCTTCAGGCTGAACAACCCCAACTCACTCAGCCTGTCCTCATAGGAAAAAGTCAGGGATGCTCAGCATACAAAGAAGAGATACTAAATGTGGAATTCCAGTTCACTTTTAATATATCTGAGCCTACTATCAACTTGTAGATATTCTTGAGGCTTTTTTGTGAACAAACTTGTAGCAAACTGAGGGAGCAGCATGTGATACTAATAGCAGAGCTTAAATTGAAGACATAGTCTTGATGGTTCAGAGTTCTCATTGTGAACTGTGTGTTCAGTGGCAAGTGAAGGTATGTCTCCTGGCTACAAGGATTGGCTTGCTTGTCTAAAGTGTAGTACCCAGGCAGACTACCCTTCTCTGAATGATGCTGATTTCTGGATGAATTCACTTAAAACAGTGTTGTGTAGCCTTTTTCCATAATGTGTTCCAAGGTGTTTTCCTTGAAAAGGGCCACATACTATACCTTGGTCAGCCTTTGTTAACTTTGAGGTTTTGTCTATTGTCCAGGGCTGTTAATGTACTGTTTATACATCTTTTAACTAAGATAGCTGTTGTTCACTATAAACAAGTGGCTTGTGGCATTTGGTACCTGTTGGTGTGTCTCACTGTTTTGTGAGACTTATCAAATATTATCTTGAAGCTTTTATAGCAGGTAAATTGAGCAGTTCTGGTATTAGTAGTAGTTGTGTAGTCCTTTAGGAAAGGAGCAGTGGTGCATGGACTTGGGTGATCATTATTCCTATGTACAATAGAATTCATTGCAGCAACACCTTTTCTGGAGGCTGGGATTACTTTGATTCATAGTGCTGTTAAGTAGGAAAGCAGGCTTTTAGCTCTAGTATTAATCAAAAGAACTTGAATATTACCTTGTAAGAGAAGTCCTCATAATTTTCTCCAGCACCACTTTTGTCTTGAAGGTTTTTGCTGTTTGCATTGACAGTGCTTTAGTTTGTGCCATGGACTTCAAATACATCCAGTTGGATCTGATCTGTTTGATATGAAACCTTGTTTGATGTATAACAAGCACTTAGAAAACTTCACCCTAGCATATAGACTTAAGATTGCTGCTGGAACCCAAGACCTCTGGGTCTGACCTACAGGTCTCATAAATATTTAAAACCTATCTGATGCTGTCTTGCAGCAGGAAGACTGCATGAAACAAGGACATCATCATCTCCATGCTGCCTCTTTTATCTATTGTTGATGCAGCAGAAGGCAGGGGAGGTGATGAGAAATTTTCTTTTTTTGAAATGTATGGATTCTTGCTACTATGTGAAGTTAAAAGCCAGTGGTGTTTCTTTCATTCTGGTTAGACTGAACACCTCAGAAACCTTGAGTGTCTGCCTGAGCTGTTAAAAGCCAGTTGTCTCCTTAATGATTCAAGAAGTGACATCTGTTTAATGAGGGTCTCTTTGCAGGCCATTCTATTAAGATTTTTTTTTTTTACATCTTGGGTGAAACTCATTGTATAGCAGCTCAGAGCATAGAACCACTAGAAATGTCAGATTTTTTATTCTAGAAAGGTGTTAACTGAGAAATCATTATTAACTGAGACCATGCTTCCTGTTCTGAATATGAATTATAGTTGTGAAGTAACAATACTTGGCCAAGAAATTTTTCATGGTAGCCAGATGTGGCTGAGATATGCATGTTTCTGGATGTTACTATCCATCTAGCAGTCAAAATCCTGGCTCTATTGCATTTTGGAGGTAACAGGCTGGTGGATCTGGGACCTGGATATGACATTTCTTTATATCTAAGCATGCTATGACCTACTCTTGGTTGGCTAAGCTTTGGGAGAGGCTAATCAGCAGAATGACAGCTTCATCTACGTTTGAAACATCACAGGTACTGAAACCTGTAATGTTACACCACTTTAAGCTCTGTTAAGGTACACTTGTAGAGAATGGGAGCTATCTTCACTAGGTACTTGTGAAATTCTTGCAGGGTCCAGCAGTGACAGTAGAAATGTCCCCTTTAACAGGGACAAAAGTATAAAATTCATGTTCATTCCATTACCAAAAACTGGGGAAGGTCAAAAATGTCAGGTTAGCTTGTACTGCTTTCATTTGGGGAAGTTATCCGTACAGTTTGAATAGCTGAAATACATTAACTGTTCAGTTGAAATATATTAATGCAAGTTACTAACTGGACACAATTTCTGGGAGAAGGAAGACTCCACTCAATGATTACTGGGGAAGCAAGTAACTAATTTTCATAACTAATTTTCTATGAATGTAACAATTAAATGAATCTCTTGAGGGAACTTTGCTTTGCTTTTAGCATTTAGGTAAACTGGAAGTGTCTTACACTGCTTTTTTTTGGTATCCTTATTTATGTAGCAACATCTTAACTAATCTATTTACTTTCTAACTTGTAACTGTATTAAGGAATACTTAAGTGTAATAGCTTAAAGTAGTCCATCATACTCATTGCAGGTATCCTTGCAATTTGTTGATTCCCTTATCTATCAAAGCAATATTGGTGTTATGGGTATTTTAAAGGTAATACGATGTATGCTTGCTAAACTGCGAGGAATGAAGGATAGCAGAACAGTACCTGAATTCTGCAGATGTTAAGAGAATTTGTGGTTATGTTTTCACATCTTAAAGTGCTATTGAAAGCAGTAATGAATTCTCACCTTCCTAATCTATTGTGCTGCTAAGGTATTTGCTGTATATATTGTGAACTTGAGGCACAATGGATGGAGAAGAAACCAGACTAGATCTAGGGGCTGTCCAGATGAGCTCTCAACTGAGTCCTCAATGTGCTGGTCCGGTAAATTCATATGCCTATCAACTTAATATATTAACACTGCTGCTGAGAATGTCAGAGCTCTGACACTCACTAGGTAGCAGTGCTTCTTGCTTTTGACAGGACAGAGCTGCTGTCACTAGCTTTTGAAATGGCTCAGATGAACTGGTTACTGCTTTTTGAGTTGTTGATGGTGTGTGCATATGGATAACTTGCTAGTAAGAGTATGGGGCTTCAGCAGCTGACTGAAAGCTGATGTAATAGATATGATATAGTATTAAATTGGTTTGCATTACAGCTTCTTGTGCAGAGTGGTGCAAAGTTTGTAAGTTCAGGCACATGTACACAATGGTGAAATGCTCATGTCTTTGCCTCTTTGTATCTTTTAATGTAAGATAACATCTCAATATTTTAATAAGCGGTAATGTATGTTTCCTAATACGTTATTCTAGTCCTGTATACAACTTAACTTGAGCAACAAAATGAAAAGCAATTACGATGTTTTAAAGTTCTTCATCTATATTCTGTTGTAAATGCTTTTCTGGAGTTGGAGGAGAGGCAGTTTTCTGTCAGTTAGGACCTGTTGTATTTCAATTACTAGCTACCTCATTCTGCAAAGTGGCTGTCCCACTTAAACTTTGGGTCTTACTGTTGCTTTTCTTGCTTATTCCTGGTTGGTGTGGGTTTTAATTGTCTCCGTAGGAGATAACTTTTTCAAATACTTACTTGTAAGTAAATAGTGCTACCTGTTCAGTTCAGTCTTTTTTTTTTTTCCCCTTTGGCATAATTTAAGTAATGAATTTCCTTAATTTTAACACTAGGCAATTTAAACACTTTAATATTCCATGTGCGTATTAACTTATTACTAGTAAATTCTTATGATCAATTTTTTTGTGGTATATTCTCATGCAAATGTCTAGAAATTTTTCAGCTGAAATGTTGTTGGGCTTGAGCCTGACAGGCTTCTAAGATTGGGTTTACTGTGTACCTGACAGACAATTTAAGGTGTTGTTTCTCTCCCTTCTGCTAAAATATTTTTCACCCTTTCTTTTTGCTGATTAGGTGACAAAATGCAAGTATACTTTTCTACTCAAATTCCAGTTGAACGATAATCTAATTTTGGACAGTGAACTTTAAAAGCTTAATGTAAAGTGGCCTACTGGAAGCCTTAATACAGTGACATGAAGGAATGTGGTGCTGATGCTCTGAGATAGAGAAATGAAGTGTTTATGGTATGTCATCAAGCCCATATTCCATGAGAGTTTAGGCAGCTCCAAGAGAACTGATAAAGCAAATATTAAACTTTAAGTTTTATCATGTTCGGCCTTTAAGGAGTATGCCCACTTACATAGCTCATATGCTCCCCATTAGTGCATGCGTCTGAACAACAACTGAAAAGGCTTGAGTTTACCGGTTTGAAAAAAGCCTACACATAGAAATTGGAAGGAGCTTTGACAGTACTGGATCTTTCCTTTTCTCACCAATTCATTTATGTTCATGTGTCTCAAATCATTAGCTTCTGAAGAATTTTGCTTCTGGGTAACTACTTTCTTGAATTTTCACTACTCATACAGTGGATCCCACAAGCCTAGAACAATTCTAGAATATATTTAAGCTATACAGGCAGGCTTGGACCTCTGGATTCAATCCCTGAGTTTGGCTGCCAGTGATCATGTTACAAAACATTTAGCTTCCTTAAAACATTAGTCCCTCTCAAGTTGAAGAAAAAAGGGATGAGGGCAAGAACTTGACTTAAGCCTTCTGGTTTGGTGCAATTACTCATGTAGCTAGAGTTTTATTTTCACTTCCATTCTCTGAACAGTGTCCCAGGACGTAGTAACGTGTTCTGAAAAAAGATCAACTTTTGCTCTTGTTCAAATAAGTGTTATCAATGCTGTTACATTTGGAATGTAGTAGGATGTAAATCCTAGCACTCATGGATGGGTCTTCTGCAGCTCTGTAAGATTTGAAATATATTACTCTACTAATTTCTGTTAAGAATTATGGCTTCTTGATCAGCATGTGCCTTTTTGGATAGGAACTTCAGGAAAACAATCTGTCCTTTGGTATTATGTAAAGTGCTTCAGTGCTTAGGCCAGAAACTCAAGCCTGGCATACAGTTTAGTATCTAAGCTCTGTTAGCGTGCCTAGTATTAAGTAATCCAATAACTTTTTTCTAATACCTGGTTTAGGGTACTACTTTCTACCAACTTGACTATTCATGTAATTCAGGTCTTGGTCAAACTAAAAAGTAAAGGCTCATTCTTCTGAAAATGGAGATGATGACTTAAACTGGGTGGATAAGTAATAAAAATAAATGTTTGTAAGCTACAACTGAGCATAACAAAAAAGGCTGTTTGCCATTCTTATGTCTAAGTACTGTTCCATCTGCATATATAAATTTTACTCATAGCTATTCTGTGATAGAGTTGCTGTGGGCATTGGTGTGTACTGTGTCCAGCTCTGTGGCCCACGGTACAAGAAAGACATGGAGCTGTTAGAGCACAGCCACAAAAGTGGTCAGAGGGCTGGAGCACCTCTACTATGAAGTAGTCTGAGAGAGTTTGGGGTTTTTCAGTCTGGAAAACAGAAGTCTCTGGGGAGACCTTATTGCATCCTTTCAGTGCTTAAAGGGGGCTTATAAGAAAGATGGAGAAATGCTTTTGAACAGGGCCTATAGTGACAGGACAAGAGGCAACAGTTTTAACCTGAAAGAGGGTAGATTTAGATTGGATATCAGGAAAAAAATTTTTATGGCAAGGGTGGTGAGATAGCGAAACAGGTTTCACAGAGGAGTTGTGGATGCCCTATCCCTGGAAACATTCAAGGCCAGGCTGGATGGGGCTTTGAGCAACCAGGTCTAGTGGAAGGTGCCCCTGCTTGTGGCTGGGGGGGTTGGACTAGATGACCTTCAAAGGTCCCTCTCAACCCAAACCATTCTATGATGATCTTAAGAGACCCTGTTATAAATATACAGTGGGAATTAGCACAACACACTTGGGAGCTCCCAAAACTACTCAATGTTGTTTCTGGTCTGTAAAATCTTCCCTTCATAGGATTGTCCTATGCTTATTCCAGTATGCCCAGTTACTGGCACCTTTGCTAGCACTCTGTAGCCAGTAGCTTTTTAGCAGTAGCATTTTTTACATCTATCTCTATGTATTTGTGCTCTTTAATGAGGGATTCTCTTGTAGTGTTGCCAAGTACAGTAGTAACAGGAAGTGAAGTGCTGTAGAGATTCTCAGAAGAATATGGGTCTTTATATACTAGTCATACCTAGACTTACATGCTTGAAAAATAGATGTCTGATATCTTAGAAAAGGGCATCTGTACAGAATTTGTTTTTCTGCCTAGTTCAAAGTCCTAACAAAGCAGATTCTGCTTATCAAATTTGACTCTGCCCTTTCTATTGAGTTGCATCTAGAAAACATTTTTAGCTTGATTATTTAACTTTTCTTTCTAGAAGGTGTCCCCAAACTCTAGTTTGTGGTGCCGTTTCTGTGACTGAAATTCAGTAATGTGGATATCAGCCTCAAGTGGGATTTTGGGGGCTGCTCTCTTTTCCCCAGTGTCAGCCTTACTGATATAAAACTAGTGCTTTTTTTGATTGAGAGGTATTGACTTCAAAATGAGTGCATCCTTGAATTGATTGGGTCCCTCCATTAATGCTTTGTGCATGTAAATGTGTTAATTATGACATTAAATTGAATACATCCAACTACTGGGCCAGGCAACTCATAGATCTTAGTTGTCTATAGTCTTTTCTAATGTACCACACTGTTTCCAAGCCTATCATATGTTGGGTTTTGTAGAAAACTCATTCTGAGGACAGCTTGGTCCCTTCAATGCTGTAACTTAAAGCTTGGTGTCCACTGCATTGCTCAGAAAAAAAGGGCTAGAACTGCAAATAACCATATCTCCAGTTGTCTTTTACAAAACATTTTGAAAAACTGTTCAGATTCAGCTTCAGACTCAGTAGCTGCACTGTCTGACATGTAGAAAACAAATCCGTTTCATAAAATAGTGTCACTTAAGTAGAGAACAAAAGTAAATGTACTAAATTGTTAGCTGCTAAAAATGATATTCACTAATAATTTTATTTCAGTTGTGCATTGACCACATAGTTTATGGTAACTAAGGATTCTTAATCTGGGGGAAAAAAAGAGAACTTTGAGCATGAGGCTAACAGCCAAAGTGAGCATAAATAGTGGGATACTACTGAAGTGTCTGTCCCCTGAAATGCAGCACATTCCTTAGTTATCTTTGGATGAATTAGAATCATAGAATGTGTTGGGTTGGAAGGGACCTTTAAAGGTCATCTAGTCCAACCCCCTGCAGTAAGCAGGGACATCTTTAACTAGATCAGGTTGCTCAGAACCTCATCAAGCCTGGCCTTGAATGTCTCCAGGGATGGGGCCTCCACCTCTCTGGGCAACCTGTTCCAGTGTCTCACCACCCTCACTGTAAAGAACTTCCTAATGTCTAATCTAAACCTACCCTGCTGTGGTTTAAAACCATTGCTCCTTGCTCCTTGCAAACAGCCCTTCCCCAGCTTTCTTGTAGGCTTCCTTATTATAGAATTAACTCTATTATTATTATAGAATTAGCTCCAACTTAAATTCCAGCCCTTAAAATAGGCAGTCTGGGTGCTTAATTCTTTTCCTTAGGCATTTGATATGAGCAATTTTTTCATTTCTACAAGAATTCTATTGAATTAAGTGTTTTTTTGTTTCATTTGATGTTAAATGTTTCTATCCCTTATTACTAGGAATGGGCTGATGCTAATGTTTCAAGACAAATTGAAGATACTGTGCTTTATGGATACTACAGTAAGTATTTTTAATGTCTAATTTTTTCAATTAATAGGACCTTTAAGTGAATGCTTGAAGTTTTTAGGGGTCATTCTGGATTATCCCTTTTTGGTTAAACATTAATCTTACACTTAGTGCCCTTCAGTGATTTTTTTTTTATGTTCAAGAGCCCTTGAAAAATGCTAATATACTGAAGGTGAATCCATGAGAAGGGTGATGTCATAATCTACTGTTAACACGTTTCCTGTGTGTGTATTTAGGAGTCCATTAAGGGAAACACATGGCTTTGCTGTAACTTTTAGGGTACTTAATGTATGCAGCAGTGTGAAACTTGCCTACTGTGTATAAGGTTTGTGCAAATGTGAGTGTAACACTTGTGTTTTAAGTGTTTAGATTCAGCAGTTACCATATTCAAAGGAAGAGCTACTGGAAATGAGCATAAAGGAGCTGGTTCACAAGTGGTAATACTAAACAAAACTGAAGCAAAAAAATAACTGGAACAAAATCTAATAAAATAACTGTTCACCAAACCTCTGTAGTTTTAGATCAGTTTATTTTAGTTGTCCTTATGAAAAGCTCTAATACTTATGAATATATATATGTAAAAGGTAGCTGTAGAAGAGTGATGCTTATTATTGTTTGAGTGAAATGCCTGCCTTGGTCAATGATGCGAACTCAGAGATACTTGCCTTGCTTTTGATTGTGTTTCCTAGGACTTGAAGTTTTTTTTTCTTGGAAGGCTATGGATTGGCTCTTTTGAATATATTTTTTAGATTGGGAAATAATTGATTTTAAAATTTTTTCTTGTTAAGTTACAGAGTACTTATTGCCTGCCAGTGATAGCGACAAACTGTAATGTGCAGTTTTATGCTGAGTGAAGCCGAAAGCCAAAAGTAGTAATAAACTATTTTCAAAAGGGAACTTTTTAAATACTATTTAATCTTCTACAAAAATTCTTCACTATAGAAGAGTGGAGTTGCCTTTGTATTTACTTTCTACTCTTGTTAGATTGCTTAGACTGCTAACAGCCCAAGCATTTCCCAACTCTTAATGTGGAACAGTCTTCACACTCTTCTGTGGACCATTTCCTATAGATGTGTGAGACTGATGGATGAATTTCTGTAAGATGTTTTGGGCCGAGTCTTTTTTTTTTTTAAAGCAAGATGTCTCTTGGTAAATCCTGAAATAATTTTTGGAGTAGATTTGAGCTTAAACCTGAAAAACTGCTTTTGGTTTTGGCCTATGTGGACAGGTCTACTTGAAATACTGTAGGACTAATGCTTTATTTCATAGCTTATCCTCCAGATGGTGGTAGAGACTTAAAGATGGTTGTAAAAGTATTTTTCTTTTGTGATATGAATTTGAGGAATTGATGCGTATTTCTGTAACTAGAGCTACACTGAAGTGAGCAGTAATAGGTAACTTATTTTTCAGAAGTCTCCATCATTCCTATATAAAAACACAACTTAATGCCTTTCCTGCATCATTAGGTCTAGTCTCCTGCTGCTGTTTCACAGCATAGTGACATGAAAGCTGAGAAGGAATAAGTTAAACAACTCTTGCAGTCTTGTAATGCTATTTCATTTTTTCTACTCCTATCTTCTTACAAAAGTATTTGGTTTTGGTCTGGTTTTTTTTTAAATAAACAGGATGAGCAGAACTGAAATCTCCTTTTGTCCTTAAGGACATGAATACTAGTACTTTCATATATCTGATGGAAATGCAGTGATAACCATATATCTTACTTGTCTCCTGTAGCCATATTGGCAACTTATAGTATGAATAATTGATACACTTGGATCATGGCCCTTCAATCCAAGTCACTTCTAATTGTAGCAAGAATTTGGAGGCTGTGGTTTAACTAATATTTCAGAAGATTAAGGATTGCTTTGCTACCTGTATTGCAATTTACTGAGAAAGCTGTCACAAAATGTATAAAAGTGTTTTTTATAAAGTTATTAGTCCCCGCAAACAATGTTCTCTCTCATACCCAGCTGGTTTCTTGGCTAGACTGATATAAAAGTACAATGACTTGGTACTGGTAGAATGATAAAGGAGGTAACTTTCATAATGAAGCTTGAAATATCTGTATTTTGAAGTGGAACTTCAGTTGCCTAAAAGCTTTATTTAGGAAACCAGTCTATGGATTGCTTTGAAGCCATAGTGGCTTAATGTGTTAATTTTCATAAAACCAACTGTAGCAGAATGTATCTGCCAGTGCTTGAGTGATTGAAGAATGATCAGTGGTTAGCAGATGTTCTAAAATAGCATGTCACCTTGTGTTTGGAAGGAAAACCCCTTTTCAGAAAGGGTTATAATTGGAAACAGTGCAATGGCAGTTTCCTCTGTACCACAAAGAATGTGGCTGAAACAATTGACAGTAACCTGGGGCTGTGTTCTGTAGCTCTTCTTCCTCTAGTAGGCAAATCCTACCTGTTGGAGTCAGCTTGATGTTCAGTCTTCTTTGGTAAAGTTTGTGAAAGGATGCCATCGGCAGATCCTGGTCCACCTGTGAGGTAGACTGAGAACTTGATCTCCATGTGTTAAGTGTCTCTCAACTATAGTTTGGCAAGGAGTGTCTGCTAAACTCTACAGGCATTTCTTTGGATGTGCTTTAAAGTCTGTGCTAAACTTGTGATTTTTCCATACCTATTTTCTTAAGTCAACAATAGTTATTGTATGGTGGTTCCTAGGTTAAAAAAGTTCTTGAGGAAGAATTTATCCAAAATACTTGGTATAACTTGGATGACTTTTGCATGGAGTTTTGTCTGCTTACTGCAAGTGCTTGATACCAAGTCATTGACACAAGGATTTTGGCTTCTACGAGTTTGTAGGTACAAGTCAAATGCAGCCACATGTTTTCATGGTCTGTTCTTAGGAGAAGACATGCTATATACTGTGGAAGACTTGCATAGCTGGACTTGACAAATATTGTGGAGTTATGTCTATAGAAACACTCTCCTAATAAGTGCGATTTTTTTTTTAAGAAATCTGTCAGAACATAAATTAAGTCTGCTATTGTATTGACACTTACTGTGGTGAACTGCTTTAACTGTCTTGCTTCAAACAAGTGTGGTGATGACTAAAATCCACTACTGTTTTATATTTCTTAATTTTCACTGGGGAAAACAAGATGTCTGTTCTTGCTGTCTTGATGAAAAATTGTTTTAAGAAATCTTTTATTAGATGTGAGAATAATATATTTGGGAAGAAACACTCATCTTAAGTTTTCTGAAATAGCTTGTGGCTTCTCAGCAGAAGTGAGGGAATAAGTAACAAAACATTGTTTTAAGCAGCTTAGTAGTATTGATGTTATGGACTGCACTAGTATATGGTACCATCTGTAAGAGCAGAAGTTTTATGTAATGGGAGAGACTTCTGATCATGTAATAATCCTGGCCCTCCTTTAGTCTCTCAATGGGATTTGAGGGGCTATATTGATCTTGATACTTTGCTTGAAATCTTCCCAGTTCTTGAAGATATTTTGATTCCTTCTACTGACTGCAGTTCTTTGTTGTTCCTAGTTGCCCTTGCATACTACTACGAGGAAAAAACAAGTCAAAATGCAATGAAGGGACCGTTGCTATAATTTTCTTGAAGACTACTATCAGGCTTAACTCTCTCATAGTTTAGGTGTCTTTCTATTGATATGGTGCAAAACAGCAGAAAATGAGTCATTTTGACTTGAGATAAGAACTGCTCTCTGAGAAACATCTTTAAAACAAACCCTACCAAGGAGTTGTTGCAGAAGATTGCTTAGACTCTGTGGCAGGAACCACTGTTGTACTGGCTGTACAGTGAAGCACTTCTCCACGGTAGCGTTTCAAGCTTCTGATACAACCCAGAAATATGTTTTGAAACAAAAGTTGAATCTCTGAACCAGAGTAAAGAGCAGTCCCTGATGCAAAACTAAAGTCCATAGAAGTGCAATAATGAAAGTTGAGACAGCCTGTCATGCCACAGGGGAGTTAGGGGGGAGTATCTTTGTCATTTGGTTGACTAGCTGTTTGCTGCTGCAAGACCTTTGAGCTTGAAGATTAGCTTTCCAGGGAATAAACAGCCCTTTTAGTGGGCAGAACAGCAGGCAACTAGATGCTTGCCCTTGGGTAACTAACTTGTATGAGCTGATGAAAGGTGCTGCTCTTCCTCTTTCATAAGTTCTGAAAAATAAAATTCAAAAACCAAATGATCAATCGATTGTCTTGTTGGTAGAACTTCAAATCTTTTAGTTTCCCTTGTAGTATAATAGGAAGAACAATGTTTTACTAGTTTATCTATGAGCTATAAATTTAATTCAGTTCTAACTAAAAAATTTTTACTGGCAATCTTAAGTCTTCACCTGACAGATGAGCAAAAAGGTCAGTCTTGGAATGATTTTACTTGGGAAAAGCAAATGCAAAGCTACTCTTAAGTTAGTTTTTTTTGTGTTACAGTCCTATAAAATTACTGTGGTAACAAGGTTTTCCAACAGAGTAAATAGCAGAGCTGTTGCAATGGTAAGTGTAATGGAGTTTATGCTACCACATGTAAATAAAGTTACCCTCAAGTTGTGATATTAAATCTTGTCTTGAAATGCATTGAAAGCCCATAACTTCTAGAGAGCACATTTAGGGTGAACTTGAGGACTAAATGTCATCAGAGCAATTCAACAAAAACATTTCAGTTAAGTGTAGCTGATTGTTGGTAGCCATTGAGAATAGTCTTCTGCTAATATACTGTAGCAAATAAGAAAAACTTGGGCAGCTGGACATTAGTATGAAGGATTACAGGTAAGTCTCAGGAAACAGTTTTCAGAAAGGAAAGGATTTATAGTTTTACAATACAATGATAAAACATGTTACGTAAAACAAATTCAAGATGCAGATTAGCTATGTAGTCAGTAACTGAACACCAGCAGTTTAAATTAAAAAAACCTAAATTTAGTGCCAGCAGCCTGAGCTGGCCTCTTAAAATTGAATTAAATTACTGCAGCAACAACATTTAGACAGTACCAATGTTTGATTGGTACAGTAGTAAATGGTAGCTTTATTTCATATAGTTCATAGATATTCTTTTGGTTTTGACTCTTCCTTTATACCCTTGGAAGAAACGTGGATCAGTGTCGTTATCTAATGAGCTATGTGTGTACCTCGTAAGTAAGGTATGCTGAAGTTAATAAAGTAAACCTTGGAAGCGAGAATGTTTTCTATGCTTGCAGTGACCTCTATGGGCTGATTATTCTGATCTTCAATTAATGATGCATGTAACTTGCCTTATATACTGGCACAGTGCCATGTGCATTTAGGGCTACGCTAAAAGTTAGATTAGAGAGGCTTGATTTCTGAAAACATTGACAATACTGAAGCAGTTTTGAGTACTGCTCTAGAAGGTCTAAGAATGGTGCATTTCAGAGTTTGAAGTTTTAAGGTATGAGCCTGAATTTTATGCTCTTGGAAAATGTGAGAAAGCTTATGAACTAATGGAGAACTTGTTTTCTTTGTTATGCTACCTATTAGCTCAGCACTTTAAACAGTAAATACCTCTAACACCTTGAAATATTTTTCCAAAGGATGCATTCTGTTTAGAAATAATTTCTCATTCATATTTAGGTTCTAGGTGTTGATACTTATTTGGCTCCTATACCCCCTTCAGTAAAAATGTGGAGGTAGGCTTCCGTGAAGCACATGGATACTGTAAGGAGTGTGCTAGCCAAGATAAGAGGCTGTAAACTTAAGTTAGGGATTGATTATATTGGTTAGTGGTGCAAATTAGTTGTGCAAAATAAGGTAAATATTAAAAATAGCCAAAGATCACAGGATTTGTGTGGTCCTGGATATCTTTACTCACCCACTCAAAGGGGTGATTTTGTGCTTACACAAGCAGTCTTGGTTGTGTGGTACTTCTAACATTTTGTTTTGAGGGCTTGGTTAACTCTTCTAGGATACTTTTCTTGTGGACTGCAAACACTGCAATGTACTGCTTGACAGCTTTTAGTTTCCTAATAGACTTCTGAAAGGTTCATGGTATAAGGTATTTTGAAGTACTGAAGGATTTTACTAAATGTCCTAAAAAGCATGTAACCTCTTACAATAGAGAGCTGAAGATGATATTTGAAATTCTTGATACTTGTGAAGACTTGTGTGTTAGTTTAACCCTTTGCTTTTGTTAAACTAGCTGGTTTAAAGTCTCTTAAGACCACCTGTGCATCAAAGTAATATGATAGTGTGACTGGTTCAATTTAGTGACTATTCAGGTAACTGGCTGTTGCAATCTCCATTTAGTCCCTCTTTTTAAAAAAGGGATGGTAAGCGATGATACTATAATCTTCTCTTTTGTGATTTGAGGTCATCAATAATAGAACTATGCCTTCTATCTATAATGTACTCTTCAAATTTGTTATATTTTTTGTATATACCTTTTCTGTGAAGCACTTCTGTTATTAAGTGGCATAGCTTGCTTTTATTTGCTATTCTGTAGGCTGCTTCATCCCCAGTGTGCTAGTGCTGTGTGTCACCTGCTTGCAGATGGTTACATTTAGTCTTTTTATCATTGCTGAACTGAAGGTGTAGCTGAAATCCTTTGTCTGAAAGGGTTAACTCTAGAAGTCCTTTAGAGTTCACAAAACAGTAATAGTTCACATGCTGCCTAGTAAATTTTACTAAACTTTTCAATGCTTGAAATCATTAAGAGCTAGAATGAGAGGAAACTAATGTTTTGCTTCTTTCATTTGAATTACTATGCAGTAAATGAAGCACCAATGTAACTGTCTCTTCACTTAATTAAATTCTTTCTTGTAGCTTTGTATTCCATCATCCTGTTCTGTGTCTTTCTGTGGATTCCCTTTGTCTATTTCTATTATGAGGAGAAGGAAGAAGATGATGGCAACACATGCTCAGTAAGTTCACTCTAGCAAATGCACTGAGTAGTGAAAAGACAAATGAATACAGGCAAGAATGATTGCTTAAATTGAATACTACAATGTAAATAGCATTTCTAAGTCTATTACTACAGTTCCTTTAAAATACTGAGGCAGCTCTTAATAACAGTTTGACATAGTCTAAGCACTGTGGTCTCACATGAAATGAAACTTTACTGGGATAAGTAATTAAAATCTGTATTGCTATGAATTCTTTAAGCTTCCTACAAATTCCTCTGAGCCTGATTCCATATACAAGAAGTTAAAACTACTTACATGAGATTTTCCTTAGAGTTAAAAACATGTATGAACAGGTTTTAAAGATGGGAAGATTATACTGATTCTGAGATAGAAACTAAATTTGAGTACCTTCCTTCTTGTAGCTTTTGCATCTTTTCTTGAAGTAGGCAGTAGTAATTTACCTGAAGCTAGCACTTGATTATTTTTGTAATGCACTGAAGATTTTTAACATGCACAACACTCCAGGGACTACAATAAATGCATGCCAGTAAGGTTCTGTCTTCTCAAATGAAAATATTTTTCTTAAAGAATCTTCTAGTCATTGATCATGATCATTTTCCTCTCTAGTCAGTTGTGACCTCAACATGACAAAAAAGAATTCTAATCATAGCCACAATATAAAGCATTGGTAATAAGAATTTTCTTTGAGTGCAGTTGCATGGAATGAGTGTACCCTGGCTTCTGGACACAGCTGCTGAAGTGCATAGTTTGATGGAAGTGTAATTCAGTGTCATTGTTTATAGCTCTCAAGCCATGAGACTCTTCAAGAATGTGTATTTCTGACTTGTATCTAAAATTACTCATGTTTTCTGTGGAGGTTTTTTGTAGAACACCTGTTATGCTAAGTATACTTTGCTGTAACTTGTGCAAATCCCTTTGGATTTATTTTATGTTAATATATTAACATTCTCTTTAACATACAGCAGGTTAAAACTGCACTCAAGTATACTCTGGGATTCATCACAATTTGTGCCATTCTTCTCTTAATTGGGTAAGTATTTATGTATTGAACATTAACAGGGGATATACTAAATAGAACCCCAAAAGAGAACTTCGTGCTGTGCAAGATTAAAAAGGTGGATCATGATGTACTCAATCTATATAATGAATATCTAGTTAATCCCTAACAGGGCTTAAATATCCTGAGAGTAAGGTACTTGAAAAGTAGGAGTTTTACTAGAAGCTAGACTGTCTTTTCTTAATTGTGGAGGTACCTGTGCTTCCAAGTTCTGCCTGTTTGTCCATTGAGGACATGATGGCCATGACATTTATTTATAACTGTGTTGATATTGCTGCGTACAACAGGGAGTAAAATATTTGTGCTCTTCCTGCTTTCTGCCTCTGTCAAATGCTTTCATGGACATGCCAGAACAACTTTTAGGAATCTGAGTATGTGCTTAGTACTTTCCTAAATGGAAGTGTTGTGTGAAGGATGTAAGTATAGTGTGGGGTTATGCTTACTTGTCCCCTGTATGATAAAGGTTTTGCTGGCATCTGTGTGAAAGGCAGACATTACTGAAGTGGGTACCTTGTTTGCAGCAAGTGCTATTACTCTGACTCAAATTGAATTTGTAATGCTGCTTGAAGATTACCATTAAGCATGACATGCACACCAATATCAAATGGTTCTACTGTGTGCTGTGTCATAAGCTTTTTAGCATTTTGACTGCAGCAGTAAAGTGGATAAAACTTACAAAATGTGTGCTAAAATTGTCCATATCAAAGTACTAGAGTGTAAAGTAGAAACTAGAGTGAAATTAATGCTTCTAATTGTATACTACCTTATTGAAATATTGTTTCTAGTTTTGATAAATGCTTAAGGTCCATTTCTAAGTCTATTGTCCTTTCAATTAAAAGTGACACATTTGCTATTATGAGAAACTAAAGGAGTTTGAGTTAGCTTAGTCATGGTCTAGAAATATTACTAAAGCTTCTGACAAAAGCTGTTTCTCTGACTGTTGGCTCGCGTGATAGGCATACATGTGTATATACTCTATAATATATCCAGTTTAGAAATTTTTGCAGTATCTTCAGTAGATGTCAGCTGAATTTCCGGTAGCTGTAAGCACGCTTATTCCTCTCTTCCAGTAAGATGGAACTTGGTTCTTAATTTCCTAATTGTCCTCTGTGCTATTAGGTTTTCTCTTTAAAGTCTTCACAACCTGTAAATGACAGCAGCTTCCATGATCCCTTTTGTTACTTTGCCATGTGACAGTGAGACTGACTTGCAAACCAGACAGCTGTAGTGCTTGAGCTGAGGCTAAGTTCATTGCTGAACAGTGGCTTTTCCATAGGATTTGAAACTCACTGATCTAAATAGCAGGAGTATCTGCTGCAGGGATGCAGGACTCCTTTAGATACTGATAGGGATTTTAGTATTTCTGGATTCTAATTGGAACAATTCTTTTGCTATTATATGTATGAGGCTGCTTGCTTTCTTTTAAGATGGTAATAATTAAATAGCAACAGCAGCCTAATGCCTTTGTAATGGAAAAGCACCTGTGGAATGGAAAAGCACCCTTGCTACTTAAGATGTTGCTGCAGAAGTATATAATTCTTGTTTGTCCCTCTAAGGGAAGCAACAAGACTGAGCAGTGCGGTTCAGAAAGCAAATGAGGTAACTGCTGAAGAAAAATGTGAACTTTAGTTCTAGTGTAGTTATATTTATAATATTTTAAAAAAAAGCATGGTCTAAATGCTTATGTACATACTTGTTATGGAGAAGTTATTTGTCTTAGTCAACTGTCTGCATAAGAAGGGCAAACAGCAGCCTCAAGTCCCCCTGTGATAGGAATGAGATAAAACAGTGTTGGAGCTGAAGACTCTACAGGAGGGGCTCAACTGAATGTGGTCGTACAGACCAGTCTTGCAGTACTGCCTATACCTGGCAGTAGCAACTAGTGGTCATGTTCAGAGCAACATTAAAACAGACTGGAATTTTACGTACTGAATTTAATTTTAGGAGACTAGGCTTAATGAAATAGAATAGTCATGCACACAGGTTACAAGAGCAAGAGGGGCTGGAATAGCTGTTAGATTCCTAGCAAATAGTCTGTCATCTTTGTGTGCCCACATGGCTAGTGTCTCATATCAAGACAACCTCTGTTCTGATTGAGTTAGCAAGTAATCTGTATAATTTAAACAGGTCAATAAATAGCTTGGCTCCTTTAAAGACAGGTCTACACAAGAAGTCCCTACCTCTTTCCTGGTAGCAGTTCTCAAAGAAACCATAAAAGCTGGATTAAGCTTGAAGCTTATAAATATTTTATTCTTACCTGGATGTTTGCCTTGCTCCATTAGAGATCTATTTGACTATTTTGGGAAACAATATCTGTTTAGTGACAATGATTTTGGAGCTTTTTTCTAAGTTGATAACGCATCTCAATGAGCAGGATTCTGTTGTCTAAATTGTTAGCAGGAGATTGTTTATACCTCTTATTAATCTAAATTGTTTTTACTTCTTATTCTAGCTGTCTGTTACAAAGTCTCTTGCTCTGGCAAAAAGTATGTGTCTGTAATAGCACTTAAATACCCTGCACACAAATAACTTGATGCAGAGTATCATTAAAAACAAAGTATAGGACAAACTTATACTAGGATACTCAGAACTAATATTTACTTGTAATGCCTTTCCCTTCTCAGAAACTACTTACTTTCCTTGAATATAGTTTATTTACTGTAAATGTCATGTGCTGGAGCCAAGGGGCTTGAGATGCTATGATCTATATTAAGGCACCCTTATACAGCAGTCTGGTTTGAACTAAAATATTTACTTTTGAGGATAATGAATATTTGGTTCTAAAAGGAATGTTTTGCTGTCAGTCTCCGGAATTAAAGTGGTTACCTTAAATTTTCTAGAACCATCAGCTCTTAAAAAACTATGAATATATGTCTAATTAGCCTATAAATAATTATGCAAGTTATATTGTAGCAGAACTCACTTTAAGGAAATGAGTTTCAATCTTAGCGTGTTGAAATTGTTTTCCTAAGGATGGCAGTTAATGGCACTCTGATTTAAGGCTCAAACTTGACCCATCTACACTCGTGTGTTATTGCCCTGCCAAAAGCTAATAGTTTTGAACTGCTTGTCTTGCATTTACTTTCCTTGTTCTGCAGCCTAGATATTGATCTAGATCTTAATCATGGTATTCCAAGGATGTGTTTTAAACAGCGCAGCAGTTTGCTTCTATTCTTAAAATTACTGCAGTTAATAAGTCCAGAACTCCAAGTGTAAGACGTCACAACTGAGCTGCTCTTTTTTCTTGCATTAACTGAATTCTCAGCCACAGCTGTAAAACCATGCACTGGCACTTGTACTGTGTTCACTTGCTCTCAGTGGACTGACTTGTATTGCATCACAGTGATGACAGGTGAATTTAGTTATTTAGTGTGGAAACTTCTCATTCTGTTGGTGGCAACTATGGCCCTCAGGCTGTATTGACCAGTCACCATAGCCAGATAGCCGAGACTTGTCACATTTCTTCTTGCTTAATGTGCATGAAGAATAGGCCTGAACTGCTGTGTGCTGTGCTGGTGCAATACATGGACTCTGTTTTAGAGATCTTTGGGGAGTGGATGCAGGTTTGTAGATGGCTAGGCTTGCTAACTCTGTCTTGTCTGTTAAGCTAGAGACCAACAGTATATTGAAGTGGGCTAGCTAGCCAGCCTTCTGGCTAGTTTGCTACTAGTTGAGGGACCCTGTTCAGGAGGGGAAATAAGATTCCTGCTTGTCTGGGACTAAAGTGTGTGAGCTTGTGGCTGCTGCATTGCATTCTGAGGCCCGTGGTGCATGGAACTTCAGAAGGAGATGGACATCTGATTCTGCTCCTGCAGTCAGGATTTAGCTGAGTACTAATTGAAGATAGTGTATAATGGTTACTGTGGCTTCTGCTCTGATTAGTGTCCTTTGACAGGCTGGTTGTAAGCAGTCTCAAGAAAACAAAATATATTTTAACATTATTGCTCTTGGAGGGGGTGGGAAAAAAGGCAAGCAAGTTATAAATATCCTAAGCTGTTATTCCATCTCATTTGCTCCCTGCATGTGGTACACAGATAGCAAATTCATACTCATGCTAAAATAAAAGAGCCTGAGCTCACTTAGTTTCCCAGAGTCTCCTATTGTAACCCTTTTTAGCAAATAAACCTGCAGTTTTTTGTGGTGCATCTCTTGTAAGTAGAAATTTTGCCTAGCACTGTTTTAATACTTATGCCTTGATTTTTGCCTGGATGCTATTTCACAGAAAATTGCTACTAAAGGCAAATACAAGAACAAAATCTAAAGTCAGCAAGCACGCATCAACTTAAATGCTAGCCTTAATCTACCTCTTACACAGTCAAGAAGCTAAAAATCAAACTTTTAAAACAGTTAAGATTTTAATTGTTAAAATTTCAACTTTGTTTGCAGAGTACTGTTTTGATTTTGATGTGATGATTATAAGTGCATGCAGTTAGTTTAGCACTAACCTTTGAAACACATGCTTATGTTCTGTACAAGTTTGAGGCATGCTCCTGGAAGATGCATATTTGTTATTCATCTGTTTACTGGGACTTGAAGCAGGGATCTAATTATGTACTTTATTACAAAAGTCCAAAAGGTACCTGTGAGCATTCTTTATGGAGGTTGGATTGTGTTCTCACACTCTTTGCCTAAAAAGTTTCCCTCCAAATCTGACTTCCATGTGACTTGTAGGCATTCTGTTTTATGTCTGGAAGCTGTGGTTTCAGATTGGTGTGGAGGTACTGGTTTTCCAGATGTTACAAAACTAGCTGTTTGTCTATGGAGCTGCTGAAGAGTTACTCTTATTGGACTTTAGATGGGATAACTGACAGCAGGCGGCTTTCAGCTAGGTGACTGTTCTACCTGACATTCTTTTGAGCACTCTTTGCTAGCCTCTGCTTATTGGAAGATCAAAAATATTTAAGAACTTCTCTGTGGTTCTCTGGGCCAACTACAGAACAAGGAATGGAATGCAGAAGATCTGTTGTTATACTCGTAATAATGGAAAATAAACATGTCTCCTTAATCTTTAATTAATGCTTGGTGTGTGAATCGTTAATTGTTTTGTTCTAGCTTCCAGAAGTGTGGATTTACAAGAGAATTTGTCTCAATTGATGCTTAAAGTCTTTTTGTTCCTCTGCACATGAGTCAAACCAAAATAAGATTAATACATCTTTTAATGATTCTTGAGTGTAGGCTCCTTACCTCTGTTAGGACTGGTAAATAGAAAATCACTTGTTCATTGACCTCAGACCTGACTGCACACACATGCACATGTACTCTGCTGATCTAAATTGATTTCTATTTTCTTAATTTGTAAGTAGAACTTTTCTTATATTTGTCTAATTAGGGGAAGTGAGATAACTTTTTTGCTTTGTTACAGTGCTTTTGTTCCTTTGGATATTCCCAACAAGAAGAATTCCACAGAATGGGAAAAAGTGAAGCTCTTGTTTGAAGAATTTGGAAGTAGTCGTAAGCTTGAGATTTGTTCTGAGCTTTGCATAACTTGTTACTAACTTACTTTGGCATACTTATTGATTGAACAAGACAACTGACTTTCTTGGTGACAGTTTTCTAACTTGACTCTAACTGCTTACCTACACTAAATCTTTTCAATAAGATTGATCTTTTTCTGTTCAGACAAAAAAAATCAGAAAGTCTTCAAAGTACAGAGGGGAGACACTGGCAGTGTCTGCTTTCAGTACAGTCCCCGTTTGGCAGCAAGGATTCCAATGTTGCGTCCTATAATACTAATGGTGTGGAGGGAAAGGTATGTTTTCCATGGAGTCTTCTGTTACTTGGAATACCCTAAAACCAGTGAACCTCAGTATGGTGAGTGTGTATCTTGTATAACAATTTTTGTTATTAAATGTGATACTGCTTTCACTGTCAGAATGAGATTATTTATTTCATAAATAGCTTTGGAAAATCCTATGGGTGTTACAATTTTTTCTTTGTTCTCCTATTATTCACCTTTTCTAAAATTCTTTTGTTTGCCTTTGCTATACTTCTTCATGCTAGGGCTATAAAGAACTATTGTGAAGGCCAAACTCCATGAAGTTTTATTTAACCTTTAGCTTATACAGTTCACATACTTAGCCAGGGTGTGTTTTCAGAGCAAAGGTGTGAAAAAAGTGTTTTATAGGTGAGCTAGAGCAGACTTTGATATCAATTTCCAGATGTATCAGAAAAATGGTAACTAAAAGTTATATAACAAACATTAATCCAAATGCATAAGTACTCTAATATTTGTGCCTAACTCTTGCTATGTATCAGAATATTACTTCTGTCTGAATGTTTTAGAATATAGTGCTATGAGCATTAACCAAGAATATAATGCTATGAGCCTTGGTCAGGTCGTATTCTGCATTATTCTAGGCATTTTGTGCTGACTAAAAGCTCCCTGTGATGACATTTGCCCTGACTTCAGGGCCCATCAACTTCGTCCAGTTTGCTTAAGTATCTCTAACCTGATTCTCTTCAACCAAGGGTATGTCTTCTTTTCAGCCTTTCACCTTGGTGTTTTGGGCCTGGATTTCATGAAGTCTGGTCTTGCTAGTAAAGATGAAGGCAAAGACATTCAGTACCTCAGCCTTGTCCGTGTCCTGTGTCACCAGGGCCACTCAACAGCAGGCCCATATTTTGCCTTGTCTTACTTTTGCCACGTAGGTACTTGAAGAAGCCCTTCTTGTTGCCTTTGACGTTCTTGCAGAGTCTTTGATCATAATACACTCTGTGCTGTAAGCTGTGCTTGCAAGCATAGGAGATAAGGAGGACGAGTCCATAGGTTTTTTTCATAACTTCAGCTGTCTACTTGTTTGTTTCTTGTACTTCAAAGATTCTAACTGACAGCATAGAAAAAAATACTTCTTAGACTGTTTATACAGGTAGTGACAGTGGTTGAGCTGAGGTATAAGCTAATTTTTCTAAGCCACCTTGATATGGCTATCAATTAAATACTGAGCTCTGTACCTGTCCTTGCTATGAAGGTATATTGTAGCTAATGCTTATTTCTAGGAGGGTTTAATCATTAAGGTGCTGGGTTGGCATGTGGAATCTTTGTTTTGATTTTTGACTCTGCCAGCATTCTCTTGTGACTTTTAATTTCATAAGATAGCTCAGACTGAAGAGACTTTAGGTCATCTAGCCCAATCTCCTGCACAAAGAAGGAAGCTGTAAGGTCAGACCAGGTCACTCAGGGCTTTATCAACTAGCTCTTGAAAAACCCCTAAGCATGGAGACTTTCATCTGATGATAAGAAACAAATTTTTTTTACCAAGTGTGGGTATACACAGTGTCATCCACTATCTCACACTCAACTATTATGCACCACTAAAGAACCTGGTCTCCACCTCTTTGGCAAGCAGGCAGGTCTCTCCAAAGCAGTCTCTCTTCCAAGCTGAACAAGCTCCCTCCGCTTCTCTGCACAGTATGTTCCAGCCTCTGACCAACTTAAATCTGCTATTAACTTGGTAAGATTTATCTCTTGCCTGTAGTGGGGCCTCAAAACTGGTAGCAGTATTCCCTATGTGGTCCCTTCCCTTAATAGATGGGCATGCTTAGGTTGATACAGCCCATGGTGCTGTTGGACTTCTGTGCTGCCAGGTCACACTTCTGGATTATCTTCAGCTTGCTGTCTGCCAAGACTCCCCAGGGTTTTGTAGAACTATTCCATAGCCTGCAAGTGCCAGTCAGTGTTGTTGCAAAAGGTTCTTTTGTGTTTCAGATGCTGGAGAAATGAGGACAAAATTCTTGCTTGTTGTCTCTACTTGTGCCTGTTTTTCTGTTTTGATATTAACTTACCCTTTTCCTTTTGTCTTTCTCCAGTTAACCCAAGAAAGCCAAAATCCTAATTTTGGATGTTTGTTCTATGCCCATTTAATTTGTAGTGGGATTATAAAAGGAATGCAAACTCATCCACTGAGGCAGACCCTGATAATATACTTCTGGTGTACAACTAGCAATTTTTCAGCCAGTTAGTTTCTTAATGTTCCATTTAACATAGTTCAAAATTTTAAAATTGATATTAAATGTTGGTTTCAAATGTATGTACAGGAGAATCATCAAATACAGTGTTTCAGTACATTGTGTGATACATTAGAAACAGAGGTCACTTATGTGTGAGGTTTTCCCCTAAACTTCAGAATATGGGTAAAATTTTTGCAAGTACTAAAGGGGGAATAGAGTTTTCTACATAGCTGTAGTATTTGAAACTTATAAATATATTGCTGTTAGCTTTGAGAAAGCTGTTTGGTATTATCTAGCAAATATAGCAAAGGACAGATTTGAGCTGTGAAGTTGGATTTGGTTGTTGGATTGTTTTTTGGTATATTTGGAAGGAGACCTGTAGGGTTGGTCAGAAGAAAGATAGTTTCTCATAGAGGATAACTATAAGATGATTTCTCAGTTTGTGAATGCTTGGTGTTATGTTCAGAAAAAGAATGGAGACCTAGCTAATGAATGGAAACTGGCTAATGATTCTATTTGAGTAGGAATACAATGTATTGTGCTCCAACTTCTTGAATCAACTAGTGGGAGGGGAGGACATTAAAGAGTAGCTTAGTTATTAGGACTGAGTACAAACATGAAATTGATTCTTTAAAGTTAATTTCTATAGTAGCATGGAAACATATAGTAGCTATTACTAAATAAAAAAAAAAGCTTGCTGTATTATGTCCTGTACAGTGAGGTTAGGGACAGGGTTGTTGTGAAAAACTATGCATGAGGATTCAGGGAGTTTGCCTTTGAGGGATGAGTTTGGTAATACTTTTCTTCTACTATCCCTCTTCACTTCTAGAGTTGTAGTAAGATTACAGTGACTCCTTAATCCCCTGACCTTTTTCCAGTTTGTACATCTGGATGTACGTGGTCTGAGTGAAGCTGAGGCCCACAGTCTGGCTTGTTTGGTTGTTTGAAGGATCCATGCTTGCCTGGTTCTCTGGATAGTGCTTTATTATGAGAAATCAGGAGATACCAAACAAGCCAAAGATGAACCATCCAGAATGCATGTGTAAATTGTGAAAATTACCACAGCACCCTGTGGAGGCCAGAAATAGTCTTGAAGAGGCCTTCGACAGCTATGGGAGCAGGTTCATTAGTGGCTAGTCAACCATTTGACTGCATGCAGTATCTGTGAACTTGGAGCAATGGAGAGATGACTGTCCTGCATCTTGCAGTATTGGAGGAGGATCTACTGCTGACAAAAACTTAATGCTAGGTGAATTTTTCATTTGAGTTGTTATGGCTGGTAACTGTGGCTCAACTTTCTTTCTTCGATCTAATGAACTTAAATCTTCAGGAAATCAATTCAGGAGGGAATGTTCTTACGCCTCTACTGTAGGAATTTTCAATAGGCTTTTCTTTTTTTTGCAGATGGCTTGACTGCTCTTTCGTTTTCCATTAGTTCCTTGACCGTGATTGGAATGTTGGCAGCTATCACTTACACAGTAAGTTCTTATGCAAATGTTTCAGCTCTTTACATTCATGATACTTGTAGTTATCACGGACTAAACCTGTACAGAAAACTGTCATTGTGCTAAGTAGCTTCAACTGTGTCTTGTAGCTTTGGGTTTTTATGGTCTCAACACTGAGAAGTACTAAGTTCTTGGAATGAGAGGAATAAATTTTTACTGGAAGTTTAAGAACCGTTGTTTCAGTACTTGAGTACAGATCAGACTTAATTTCAATGTTTTCCTGCAAGGAGAAGTCACATTATTGCTTATGGCTTGTAACACATATTCACTGGCTTCTCCTGTTTTTTTCTCCTGTTCTTTCTCCATACAGCAGTGGAGAACTTA
This sequence comes from Rissa tridactyla, assembly GCF_028500815.1. NCBI lineage: Eukaryota > Metazoa > Chordata > Aves > Charadriiformes > Laridae > Rissa > Rissa tridactyla. The sequence goes on from NC_071468.1 coordinate 94,929,636, forward strand.
ATATTTCTTTTTTTAATTCATTGAACTATAGCATGACTTAGACTTGGTCTGGTCAGTCTGTAATACTGAATATAACCTTTACTACAACTTTTCTACATTGATGTTTTTATCTTTAGAGAGCTTTACAATGAAAAGTCTATCAGAATAACTTGATTTGTAAAGAAGTATGTAAAATATTCTTAATCATGACTGCCTCTTTTTGTAAAAGCGGTTCTTCATTCAATAAATGAAAAAGCAATGTCTTTAACAATGTATTGCTTCACAGTTCTCTATTTCTAGAATTTAAGGGTAAATATTGGTGCCTGTCAGGATTCAGTTTTAGGTATGAAGAATTTGTAGCATCTTCTGTGGTGTGTGCCTTAAATCAAGAATAGCTAAAAAGTTAAAAGCAAATAGAGTTTGTAACTGTTTAGAGGCTTGTTTTCTAAAGACTAGGGAATATTCTTGTTAGTCCTAGACATGCAACTAAACTACTGCAGTTCTTCCTGTAGTTTAGAAGGATTCAGAAGTGTTCTTGCTGTAACTGATTGTAAATCATATGATCAAGGCTATGTTAGTTCAACTGCTTGACTCTTATTTTTATATGCAAAGGAAAAGGAACAGGAACCATTTTAATCTATTAGCTTTTTTATTGCTTGCAACTCATCTTCATATGACGGTTTATACTATGCATTTCTTATATGGAAAACGGTAATTGGATAGTTTGGTCCACATCTGATGTTCATGTGATCACTTGCTTTTCCCATCTGTTCTATTTCTTCAGTCACTGAATAATCAGCCTGTTTGTAATGTACTAACTTGTCATCAAGGTAAAATTTTGCAACAGAGATGAAGCTCTAAAGCTTTGTCTGCAGTTAACTTCAGCTTTAAAACTTCTGAGAAGTCAGTGTTTTCCTGATGGGTTTTAATCTTTAAAGTCATGTCCTTGCTAAAATAGCTTTCTCTTCCAAGCAGGGAAGCCTGCAGCCTGGCTCTAACATAGTAAAGTTATTCCCACGTAGCTTTGATAGTGAATTCTAAGTGGGTCTGTAACATTAGCTTCTGCAATAAGTTATTTTGAAGCATTGCTAGCCAAGGAGATGTTCTGTTGTAGCTTGTCAGGCAAGTGATAAATGGATAAAAGTATTGTAGAACAAGGGTATGTGAAAGAAGGAAGAATGTTTTAGCCATAACTGCATAAGGGGGTAAACTACCTGCTGAATACTACCTTTAGAGTCTTAAACAAAACTAAACTGAGTAACATGCCTAGGTAATGATTTTCTGTCTCTTTATACTAGTGACTTCATCTGGTGTAAGTTACAGCAGGATTATGGGAGTCAATTTAGTGCAGGTTCTTGCATGTAAGTGTCAGCACACAGACAGCTCATTGGTCATCAGGCTCTATGTGGTAGGTAGGAGAGCAGTTTGGCTGATCAGCTAGCAGGTATCTCAGTCAATGGGGCTGAGAGCAATTCCGCTCACTTAAGTGTTTTAAGTGGACCCGAATCATAAATTCTATTACTTCAAGCCTTTTCTGACTGATGTGTGTCACTAAATCATTCAGGCTATATTGCTGACATCCAGATCATGTGCTAGTCAAAAAAGATCGAGACCTTTGCTTAGCTGGTAATAACACGTCAGCTCTTAAATTTGTTTCCCTTAATTATGGAAGGAAAGAGTAATCTCTTGTTCAGTTACATTACTGCAGAGCACATGTAGTGTGTTTTAACCTCCATGAGACTAACATTAAGAACAAACTCATTCGCTGGGAGAATGTCCTCAGTGTTTCTTCCAAACAGCTACCCAAGTATGGTTTTATAACTGTTAGTGAACATCTATAAGCGTGTAAAATGCAAGACTTCGATTTTGCACAAATTCATTGCTGACTAAAATGTAAACAATGTTTAAAAAAAGCATTTGGAAGTTTTTTATTTATTGTTAATATCCCCTACTTCTAACGTTATTTCCCTGTTTATTTTTGAGCACAGGCTCTTAGTAGATACCATTCAGCCTGAGTATCAAATATGCTTCTGCCCTCAAAACTAGCTGAGCCTGGAATTATGTGACTTCCATTTAATGTTCAAACATTCATTTGAACATTTGAAATGTTCATTTAATGTACTGCGTCTGTGTGGATTGTCAGATGAAGACAATAGCTCTGTCCTCATTGTTGTTGCTTTAGTCTTACTGTGTTTGGGACTTGTACGAACAGTGGGTGGTAAATGGGGTGAAACATCAAGCATGAGAACTAAAATAGTCTTTTCTGCTTTAATTACTAAGATTTTAGACTAACTCATTGCTTGGAAAACTTCAACCTGCCTATGCAAATGCCTGGAGCATGGAATTACTACTTCTTTTGTTTTTAACTACTGTATTTGATAATTCTGAAACTCTTTTGTTTAACAATAGGTGTTAAGACAGGGTGGGAGAAATGGAGGAGCTATTTCGAAGAAGTTTTAGGGGTGAGCTCACACGGGAGGTTGTTGTCAACCTCTGATATGAGTGTATTTGTCACTGTTTGGCAGGTGATCATAGACTCTTAGGGTGAAACAATGAGCAGGCTCTGATACATGGATGGGCTGAGGTACAAAAGTGTCATGGGAAGTGGAAAAACTCCTATTAGAAGGTCTGTGTTCTTAAAGTTGGAGTGGGAATAGATTATTTTTTCTTTATGCTCTAATGCTTTCGTAACACTTTGCCTACTGACAGTGATGGTCAGGCTTCCATATGTAAGCAATTTCTACCTGTAACAGCATGATGGCATGAGCAGTGCTGTTCTCATGGTCTGAAGAGTGAATTGCGAGTGTGACCTTGGCAGTATGTGGATGACATATACCTGCATTCCAGTTTATATTGTGAGCTGGGCTTTTCCCAGTGGTACAACCTAATGCAAAAGTTACTTCAGTAGTGAAAAGTTCCTCTGCTGTTACACTTCCTAAGCCTCAGGGGGAAGTTGATCCAGAGGATAGCCTCTCAGTCTCTACCAGTTTGGATTACTCCACTTGGGAGGAGAAGCATGATACTGGAAGGGATAACTGTTTTTTCTCATGGTAGCTTCCCACTTCTTTGCATTGTGGGTTTTTTTTGCTATGTTAGTCCTGTGTTAAAAAATTCCCTCTAGGTAAAACAGAAGCTTTGGAGCACAGGCAAGTCTGAGGCATTGTCTGTAAGCTTGCCTCTGACTTTAGACATCTGTCAAGTAATTAGTTAGGCTCCTACATTTTTCAGCCTTCTGCATGCCTATCAAACCGTTTGTCCCAGTTTCTAAAGGTGGGAGACCTTTGTGCTTAGTCATCAAACCACTGTTTGGTAATCGGTGGTAGGGTGTTTTTAAGCACAAAAAGAAAATACCTTTATACAAGGGCAAACGCAAGAACAAAGACACCTACTTCCAAATTTTCCACATACACTTAGCAGATGATGGGGGGGGAAAAAGGTAGAAAGAATAGATGGGGACACAACATGTGGTATTTGAGTTCACTTGTCTCTGAACAGAGGTGAGCTCAGATCTCTGGTTTATGCCAGTTAAGAGTTGAGGATTTTTAGTACAGACATAACTGAATGTTTGATTTTTCTGTTGACTTTTGAAAATCCTCAGTCTGTTCCATTGCCAGTGTTTCAATTGTATTGTTAAAGGGAAGTTAAGAACAGGTGCATCTGGTCTTCTGTATACTCATATTCACCTTCTTACTATAAAAAGGAAAAAAAACATCTATTCTGAATGAACATCTAATGAAGGTTGTATTGTTGTAAGTGATAAGTTAGCAAATACTTTCATACCTAATTGAGAATTGTTTTACATTGAACGCCTACCACTTTAACACAAAATACTAAAAGCAAACATGAATGCTGTGCCTGCACTGACTGCAGTTGACTGATTTTAATCTTAAAATGTTATTTGTGGATGAGTACAATGAAACAGATGAATTTAGTGATTCTATTTAAGTTGCTTGGGGTACAATTTATTCATTCTACAACTAGTCAAATGTATGTTAACAGTACTGCCTTTTGTGGCCTTCAGTGTGAAGAATTAGATTAAGGCTGTTCTAAAATTGCACTTCTGCCTTGTGGCAATATACAGTAGTGTAAGATGTTGGGGAAAAGAGGCTCTGGCACTGGCAGCAGGCAGCCTTGAATTTGAGTAGATACTGAGAGCAAAAGCTTTCTTCTGCATGTGTGAGCTCCGAGGCTTTCTCTATTTTCTAAAACGTATTCTTCTGCCTCCACAGGAGTTGGAATGCAGGGGGGGTGGTGTTTGGATTGTAAATGGCTCCAGTTTAAATTATGGAACTAAGAAATTTACCCCAATGACTAATATAGTTAAAATCTACTTTTTTTAAAGGAGTATTATCAGCATCAATCTGGTGTTCTAGGCCTCTCTTAAGGCCCAGGTTGATTTAATGTATTACTTCAAGTACATGGTAAGCTATTCATGCAACAAAGAACAGACTTCTTATCAGACTGCACAATATTGTAATTCTGAGTGACGAGGCAGTGTGTAGTCTCAACAAGCTTGCAGGTGAGACAAAATGGGAGTAGTTGCTGATACTCCAGAGGGTTGTGCTGCCATCCAAAGGGACATTGACAGGCTGGAGAAATGGGCTGACAGGAGCCTCATGGAGTTCAGCAAGGGGAAGTGCAAAGTCCTGCAGCTGTGGAGAAACAAACCCAGGCACTAATATATGCAGGGCACCACTCAGCAGGAAAGCAGCTTTGAAGAGAAGGACCTGGGGGGTTCTCATGGAGACAAAGTTAACCATGAGCCAGCAATGTGCTCTTGCTGCAAAGAAGTCTAATGGTATCCTGGTCTGCATGAGGAGTATTATTGCCAGCAGGTTGTTGGAGGTGATCCTTCTCTCCTGCTCAATGCTGGTGAGGCTGTACCTGGAGTGCTGTGTCCAGTTCTGGGCTCCTCAGTACAAGAGACATATGGAGCTACAGGAGCAGGTCCAGTGAAAGGCCACGAAGATGATTAAGGGATTTTCCTCCTATGAGGAAATGCTGAGAGCCGGTGCTGTTTAGCCTAGAGAAGAGGAAGGCTCATGGGAAGTCTTATCAATGTGTGTTTAAAAAAAAAAAATCTGAAGGGAGAGTGCAAAGAATATAAAGTCAGTCATTTTTAGTGATGCCCAGTAACAGGACTAGAGGCAAAGGGCACAAAAAGAGCTTCCCTCTGGACATCAGGAAACTTTTTCACCGTGAGGGTGACAGACCCCTGGCAGAGGTTGCTCAGAGATTGTGGAGTCTCTCTCCTTGGAGATATTCAAGAGCTGTATGGACACTGTCTGGGGCAAACAGCTCTAGGTGACTCTGCTTGAGCAATGTTGGACCAGATGACCTCTTGAGGTCCCCTTCCAGCCTCAGGGGTTCTGCAGTCTGTCTACTACGTGGACGTGTAGGATTTAGTGGTGATACTGATGGGTGGCATTTACTGTGTTGTACCTTATGGTCTGAGATGTCTTCTCTGTTTGAACTTGGCTCTAGCCTATGCAAGTCTTGAGGGGACAGTGGTTGACAATGAGGTTTGTTCTTTATTGGGTTAATTTAATTCCACAATACTGGTTTTACTGTTGTAACCCCGTTTAACTCATGTTGGACAACTCTTTGTTCTACCACAGCTGTTTTTGAGAAAACGATTTATCAGAGATTCTTACTATTATTTATTCACCTCAGTACAGCTAATGCTCAAAAAAGTGCAGTGGCAACTTCATTGAAAAAAGCATACAGTATGTTCAGAAAAGTAGGTAGTTCCATGTTTTGGAGACTACTAAGTATTGCAAGACTGTTCTTTGTCAGAGGGTAGTAATAACTTTTAAATAGTTTGATAGGTGGCAATTTTCAGAAGCTCTTTGTGTAAGTAGAGGGGAGAATATGCCTGTTCTGGGGGGGGGGGAACCAACAAAACCAAACCCAAACACTTCATATTTGCTTTTAATCTAAACTATACAAATTATTTCTTCTATCTTTTTTAACTTTAACAACTTGGTTATACAAGAAGGAAGCTTGCATGCATCTGCAAATGGATGTAAAAAATAGAAAAGTATTTTTAGCTATGGAAGCTGCAGCTATGTTTCTTTTGATTAACTTTGAGCTGATCCCCACTAGTGTGGTCTTCTAGAACATAATACTAAAACTCACAATTCATGTTGCATTTCCTTGCTGAATACACTGAAGAATAGTCTTCTCTTGACATGAATTGACACTCTGGGAAACTGGGAAGGGAAGGAAGATGCAACTAGGGAGGGTGTGTATTATAAATTTTTAATTTTTTAAGGGGAAATCATAAAATGGTGGTTTATCAAAAGTGTAGATGAACTCTGTTACAAACGCTCACCTGAAAGATAAGTCCATATAACTGACAAGAGCATAAGCATTGATGTAACTTTTCTCAAGTATATGCAATGTTTAAATGAGTAACACTGTTTAAACTTATTTCTTGGTATGGCACAACTTTCAGCATAATCTTGAATTGGTAGTTGCTTTTCTGTTTCACAGCTTTAATGCCAAAAGAAGTAGACTTTGTTTTGTAATGCATAATACTGGAGTATTTAAAATTGTTTTGTAAGAAATGTGAACAAGTGATCCTCAGGAGGGCTCTGCAAATCCATGACCTTGATGATTTATACTGACAGCTTTCCATGTCTATAACTGTGGAATATAACAAGAAAATGATAAATTAGGGCTGCAGTGCTTGGTTTGAAACAGTTTCACAGATGATGTAGTTTGCATCTATTCTTTCATTAATGTATTTTGCATTGAAATGGTTTTACATTGCCTTAGGTATTAATACAATAGTTGTTGTCAGCTCCAGATTGCTATTTGAATTCAAGGCAGAATAACATATTACTCACACAATGATAGGCAGATTAACTTTTGAGTGATCTTGTGCATCTCATTTAGCATGTCCTTGAAGGATGATTGTAATTGGCTCTGTAATTTTCCAAAACATTTAATAAGCATGGTTTGATTTCTTATGAAACTGTAAAATGATCCTTTTTCCTCCATCCTGAAAGAGGTGTTAAAGCTGTTTGTCTTGTGACAGATTTAATGATCTTTTCACACCTGTTTTTGTCCAGAGTATGATTTACTTTTCTTGCAGTTGACTTATTTTTTTTTAACAGCCAAAAAGCTTAAAGCTTTTTATAATCTGTCTAACCTTAAAAGCAGTCATTTGCTACCAATTTTCTTTTAAGTAGACATCAAACAGTTATTGAGAAATCTACAAGTTAGTAGCATGCATCGTCATTACTACTTGATCACTTCAATGTCAATTCTTAAATATAAAAGAAATGTAGTTATTTGATTATGTTCACTTCTCTGAAGCAGTAAATAACAGAAATAGCGAACCAATTTAAGTGTTCTTTGTTTTAACAATCTGATTGCTACTGCAGTCTTGGAGAATTGTAGATATTAAACTGCTGGATCAATGATAGTTTTGTATTTTGTTTAGAGTTGTAGCTTGAAAGGAGATTAATCTTTTGGTGGTTAATGCTCTTCTAAGCCTGATGGAGCAATGCAGAAGATGGCAACTGGGCATAATAATTATGCTCAGTATTACAGCTGAGTCAGAGTTAACTTTTTTACAGATGATATGTCCAGCAAGCACAAGCTCAGTGTGAGTAGTAGAACAGCATACTGTAGTATAGAGGCTGTCATACTCAGTTTCTGTGTCTTACAAACCTTGATTGCATTTTTTTGTCCACTTAAACATTGATAAATGAGACAGTCTTTGTATGGTGGAGAGGGAGCGTTAATATGAAAAATGAAGGTGAAAGTATTAGAAAGATACTGCAGTAATGAGTATTAAAGAAATGGATAAACAGGTACTCTGTGCACAACAAACAGTCCCCAACAGATCATGCAAGAAATGCCATACTGAGCATACCAGTTCAGTTTAGTCCATTTGTTCCAGGCTTTGAGAATTTTTTAGAATTTTTTTCAAAAACTTACATCCTCTTTTAGCAGCTGAAGATTGGAAACTAAAACTTCCCATGAAAGAATTGAAATTTTACTAGTTAGCATGTTGAATGATTTTCCAAGCTGTATAGGATGTGCTTTTCCAAAAAAAACCCCAACCAAACAAAAAACAAAACAAAAAAAGACCAAAACCAAAAAACAAAGCAAAACATCCCAGAACTGTCAATGAGATGGTGTACCATCTTCAGATGTGTTTAGAAGGCTTTATCCTTTACTCTTCACAATTTAGGGAGGATGTGTGAACCACTGTCACTCTTTGCCATGCTTAATGGTGTTCTGGAAATAAGATTCTTGAATTCCAGTTTTTATCTTTGGAATGGTAGCATGTGTAGAGAGCTGGAGACGGAAGCAGATTTCTTTAATATGAGAAAGTAGATGACTATTACTTGTAGAGTTGGATTCTTTTCAATAAAACTACGCAGTCTAGGTGCACAAGAGAAGAAAGGTGCAGTTTCAAGAAAAAAGGTAGAGTGCTATTTCCTCTTACAGGCAATGCTTCTGAGTTTGTGTATTGGTGTGACACATGAGTGTACCACATCTGAGGCTACTTAATTGTAGTAGCTTAGCTTACAACAGAAGCAATGCTGACAAGGGTGCACGGTATCCCTATGAAACAGTGCTCAGTGTAGGCAACTGAGCTATATCAATTGCTGTGAGGGATAAAACGTATTGTAATATGACTTCCCTTGTGCTTATTGTAATTTAAAAAGCTAATTAGGCTATGAATACAGAAAAATTCGCTTCTATACCAAAATTGTATTGAAATAGAGGATTTTTTTGTGGGACATTCGTATTGAAACAAACTAGCTTGCTTTTGGCTTGTACATCTTCATTGCGTACCCTAAACTAGAGTTGTTTTAAAACTTGAATAGATGCATTTTTGATCAGGGTCTAGTTGCTAAAATTGAACATTTTGTCTTTCATGGTCACACTTTCAGATGAAGACTTAAAACAAGCTGTTATAAGAGAATAGGGATTTGAATATTTGTATAAAGTTATGAGCATTTATTCTTATGCCTCCTATATAGTGATATAATAACAAATGAAGTACTGTTACTTTTTTATTCAGCTGTTTCATATGACTTCACTAGAGGGCAGTGCTAGGCAAGAAATGTTTATCAGGATTCATTTCTACACTTTTTGCCCAAGATTATATATACAGACCTTTTAAAATACCTCAATGACAGCATTGAAAAGCCATATCCACTTGATATATGGCCCTGTAAAAATAAATGGAATAGGGAGTCTTTTTGATGTGCTATACAAGTACTTCCTGATAATTTCTTGAAATCACAAGCTTAATTCTTAAAAATCTTTAACTAGAAAAAGTTGGTAAACTACCTTCAGTTACATTGGTGGTTGTCTACTGAACTGATCACAACTTACCTCTTCTGTTTGATCTCTAACAAGGAGAAATTATCCTGTTTGGGCTGCAAGTTAATCATTAGGCTGTATCTTACTAGTTGAGCATAGCAGATGTAGAAAAGTAAAACATAATAATTTTCTAACTAAACAATGATGCCTGATGGTTTCAGGCTTTTTGCAATAGATGTTCAAAGTTAGCTTTAACTTGTTTAAGCCTTTCCTAAAGGCATTTGCTATATTCATTTCAATGTGGTTTTTTCTGTGCTCTTGACTGATCTGTATGCTTATGACTGATCTGGTTGCTTATTAGGTGTTCCCACATTAGTAATGCACCCTTTTCAGTCGAAATCTTGGGTAGCTTGTGCAATTTAAAAATGTTAAATTAGCAGCTACGGTTCCCAGTGGAAAGCCTTTTTCGATCTTTTTAATACTCAAAGGTTTGTCCCTGAAGTAGTTGCTTGCTGTAGCTCTTGTAAAACATAATTGTACAACTTTTCTCAACTCCACCTGTTCTATAACTTTTGTTTATGAGTGACTACTAACATACTGGGCAATTAATAAGAAAGCCTATTCCCTTATCTAGCCATGGGTTATGTGAGTTTGGCAAGTCTAAAATATTGTAAGATGCTGAGTCTGCAAGAGACCAAAGGATCAGAACAGCAGCTCTTCCTTCTAAATATTAACTGTGCAACGACAGGGGAATAGCTGGATCTGCTGTGGACAGTATGGGAAGGAAAGGGTCACAGGAGATGTGAAGAATAAGCAAACTGGAAGCAATGCTAATGTAATCTCTACTGAGGTATTTTAGTGGTCTTTCTGGAGCACAGAGTATATTAGGGCTCAATGGCATGCTGAGAGAACAGCTACAGTATGCTTCTCACTGTTCTTCAATGCCTACTGATACTGCACAAACAATAGTGAACTAACTGTTGCTTTCATGTGAGTTACAGGCTCCTGCTTTACTGATGACAGATTTCTTTACAAATTCTTCTCAGGCCTAGCTACCAATTTTGTAAATAACAAATAAGAAGTGTTAAGAGCTTTGTTTAGACTGGTGTGTTTTTTATAGGCTAGGTAAGCTGGGTTTTCTGTTGCTTTGCTTATGTTATTCTGTTATTTTTTCCTTTCCTCCTTTAGAATAGAAGGCCACCTACTTCAAGAAATCTATGAAGTATAAATTTGAACTTCATCCATCCAGAGATATTATCTTTATTGCCTGTGGGCAAACTCTCAAATTGGAATGAGACAGCTGCTCAAGGATAATGCCCTCTAACTTGTACTCATTAGGTAGTGAGCTCTTTGGGTTTGCTTTCCAGCTGTTAAGATAACTGATAGGGGGTTATGTATTGTATGGATCACTTGTGGGAGTTCAAGAAAGGGGATTCTTCCATAAAATAAGTTGTTCTAACTATAAACTTAAATTTATTTTTTTCCTGCTGTAAAACGGGGTTTTGGTGAAGCTGATCAGACATTCAGTAACAGTAGTGATAGCAACCTGAGACTTTAAAGACCTAACTTAGCAGCATGAGTTATTAGATACCAACCTGAACAGTTACTGTTAGTACTAGATTTAGTTCATCTTGAAGAACCTATGTGGAAAAAACTATGTAGGCTGTAACTGCCTGTTACGTGTGGATGACTTTTTATTCTTTAGTGCATTTCCTCTTATCTGACTTAACGTTTCTAGGCAAAGGTTGTCTAAATATAAGTCCTGGAAACCGTTGTTTCACTGGTGCAAATAAGTTAAGGCTTAATTACTTGTTTTATCAAAATTCATGTATAAAAACTAACTTGCTGTAAGTACTTTAATGGCTCTTCTGATTTGCTTTTAGTCATATTCCAAACTTTGAGCCACCAGTTTGTTTGAAACTGAGCCCTCTGTTATGGCTTTGGTTTTCCTGTGTTATCTTTGATATGTTGCTTGCTTGTTGAATTGCAGATGCCCAAAACAATAGCCCATTAATAACTTACACTTGCACTAACACAGAGGATTAAAACTTTGTTTGGAGGAGCCTAGAATTTCTACATCAGCCTTAAGGCAAATGCAGCCCTGAAACTGAGCTAATACAGCTTCTGTTCAGACCTGTGACACATCACATGAGATGGTTCATCTTTCTGTCCTTTATTCTATATATTGATGTCCTGAAGGACCAGTGTGGCTTTTTCCCTCACTGATGATGAGAGGTTTACTTGCATAATCATCTCACTATTACCATCTTTTGTATCCAAGGAAGGAACTTAGGCTGCCTTTATCACTAGAGCAAGCTTGATGCTCAAGTATAATTCACATCTGCAAAACAATAAAACAATGCATTGCTTAGAGTTGCAGTTTGCTTTATAGAAACTTGGATTTAGAACTTTAAATTTAATTCCTTAACTATTTCTGTTGGGCAAAAAAAATTGCTATCTGTTAGTTGATGGTAGCTGTTTGAAGCAAACAGGTGGAAGTCTCTGCTTAATGGTAAAATCTTAATTGCTTCTAAGTTTAGGATTGTGAAATTGTGTAGGCCTATTGTCACAGCAATCTCTTTACTGTATTTGCTTCTACATACTGAATGCCTTTGGCTCTGGCTGGAAATGTTTTGGGTTCCACAGAGGGACCTCGGTTAGAATTGCACCCTGTATTTTAGTTATGAGCCTGGATATTGTTTATACTTCCACCTAAATTCTGGAGCTATGCTGTTAGCAGCCGGACCTGAGTGAGCTCTTCAGGGTCAATATGGGCCAAATACTATTCAGTCTACAAAAATGATCTGGATGCTGGGGTGAGTGTATAGTCATCAAGTTTGATATCAAACTGGGAGAGGTAGATACAACAGAATGTAAGAGCCACTGTAGAGACATTTTTCAGGTGGGAAGATTGGGCCAACAAGAATGACATCAGGTTTAGCAGATGTTAAGGCCTTCTCTTGGAATGGGTTAATTCTAAGCAACAGTTCATGCTGGGGTCTGACCCAGCTGGTGGATGGCTCTGCTGAAAAGGACCTGGAAGTCCTAGTGGACAGCAAGCTGAACATGAGGCAGCAACGTGCCCCGCAGCAGAAGGGCAAACAGTGTCCTGGGCTGCATCAGCAAGAGCATAGCTAGTAGATCAAGGGAGATGATTATTCCTCTGTACTTTGCACTTCCAAAGCCACACCTGGGAATACTGTGTCTCATTTTGGTCCCCCAGTTTAAGAAACTGGAAAACTGCAGAGGCTCCAGTGGAGGCTTGTGAAAGTGATCAGAGAGCTGGAGAGCACAACCCATAAAGAAAGGTTGAAGGAACTCTTTCTTTGGCCTAGAGAAGATGAGGACTGGGGGGAGACTGCTTTTTAGCTCCTGTAGATAGCAAAGCAGCCTTATCTTTTTAAAAGAGATACTCTAAAGGGAGAGCTGAACCACACTTACGGACAGAGTTGTAAAGTCCAGCCTAAGTTAAATTCTTTTCCTTACCTAAAATACTTAATTTTGTAGTAGGCCTTCCTGTGGTTGTATAGCTGTTTTCAAACCAGAACTTCTAGAGTGTCAAGTTTTGTTGCCATTACTAGCCTGTGATAAGAGATGTCTGTCCCTTTTATAGCTTTTTACAGTAAAAAAACTGTAACTTAGGGACTGAAATTGACAGTTACCTTTTGTAGCTTTTCTCCTACCCTTACTTAAATGCTTTAAAGTGTAATGCTTTAAAAACAGGTTCCACTGTTTCCTTGGGTTTGAAGCCTGTTGAGAGATGCACGTGCTGTCTGCTTGTTTAACTTAACTGACACTGTTCCGACAATTTACTGGTAATTGTCACTCTAAACGTAAGAAACCTAATTCCACAGTAAGTGAACAAGGCTGTCAGACTGCTAAACTTCTGTTTCCTGCTTTCATAGCCTACTACTGGGGAGAAGGTTTCTTGATACCATGGAGTACTATTGCTTGCAAAGTGAAACTGAAGTTTGTAGGGTCAGTGTCAGATATTTTTATTGAAATGCTTATAATTTAAATAGTTAATGTGGTTTTGAGCTACAATACTAGTAACTAAGACTCCTTTGTTAAAGGAGCTTAGAAGTGGGTGTTGGTGGCAGGGTATATGGCATGTTGAAAAATACACCCAAAAAAATGGACAGTGTCTTGCTTTGAGTGCACCGCATGAGTCATTAGTATGCCTAAGTAGGTTCTTAAGCAGGTCAAATCAAGTCTTCTGTACAGACAGCTCATGTGATCTGACAGCATGTATGGTGATATAACACACTAGCATTTGTGTTAAATCTGTTCTCAGTATGAAATATAAAGCTGTGCTCAGAGGAGGGAGAGGCATTCCTGTGGAAATCTCTAATGCTTATTTCTGAAGCTAGTGAATGTTCAGATAATGAGCACTCTAGTACTAAACTACATGTATTAATTGTGATCAAAAGAAAGAAAAGAAAATCCTTTCTGCTGAGCTCTGCACCAAGAACAACCTGCCACCAACAGCCTCCCACCCACAGTAAAACAAATAAAAAGCCGATGGCTAATGTCTCTAAACTACTTGGAAAAACTTCTGACTGTGGTCTTTATCTGTAAGACTCATAGGTTAGCAGGGAGGAAATAGTGGCATTTTCTTGTTTATCTCACCTTAAGTATCTGTTTCTCTTCATGTTAGCAGAAAACTTACAGACTTTGCATTGGAAAAAATCTGGGTATAGTGTTGATATAGAAGCTGGCAAACACTTTGAATGGTATAGGATTTAATAACTAGGAGTAAATGCCAACAAAACTTATTGTGAATGGGTATCTAAGCAGTCTTTGAATGTAACTGAGTTTACATGTTTACCTAACTTCTCTTCACTGCAGAATTTTTTTAGTAAATCATATGCTTGCTTTTAAAATGAAATTATGTAGGAAGCTGAAGACTACTGGCTACAAAGAAATTGTCTACTGTGCTTCTAAAAGTTCCTACAGTAACTTCAATATCTAGAGGTTACTGTATTACACAATATTTTGATTATGATCTAAAGTGGAAAATTAAGGTTTTGGGACGTGAAGTCATTTGACAAAAAAACCACAAGGGCTAGCTTGGTAAATCTTCAGTGGGCTACGTTTAAGTACTGTTGGAACAATGCAGGACACTGGAATCTCCATAGCATGCTCGTTAGGTTTTGCTCAAACCATGAAAAGAATTTTTGCCTTAGTCTGTGGAAGGAGTTTGGGGGGAGGGCGAAAAATAGCAGTGATACTTTAAGGCTGCTGTATTTTTTACCCGTATCAGATGAAAACGTGTGGCAGAAAATTTAAGTATGTATGTTTCCTTTTTACTTTAGGCTTATGGTATGTCAGCTTTGCCCCTAAACTTGATTAAGGGAACTACCAGTGCAGCTTATGAACGTTTAGAGAACACTGAAGATATTGAAGAAGTGGAGCAACATTTATTAAGGATTAAATCAAAGGTATGGTCTTCACTGTTCTCACTTGCTTCATGACTTTTTTCTTGCTTACAGGTTTATGGTCATGCTGCAGAGAGTTTTTGTTGCAGAAAGAATAGCAAGTCAGAAGTGACTAGCTTGCAGTTATTTTAATTATTTGGAAACAAATGTGGTCACTTGTGTAGTAAAGATCAGGTTTTCTTTATCAGACCTGAAGCAGTAGTTATTTCTCTCTAGCTAATAATAGTGCTGATGAGCTAACCTCAAACTTCTCCAGTCCTTCTTGGATATATGCAAGGGATACTTCGTAGAAGTTAAGAATATTAACCTCACTGAGTCTGCTACCAGATATGGCATCCAATTTGTTGATACTTGCTCAATGTAGTTATCAACACTGGACACTTGCCACATGGAGCTGTCATGAGTTAGATTCATCAAACTATTAATCATCTTTATGAATAAATAACAGCCCTAGATATTCATGCTTCCCAGTTAATGTACCTTGCTGTTATAAATAATTTCTTTATGAAAAGCATATATGGAAATCTCTGTTCTGAATCCTAAACATCCCTAGGATGTTAGCACCATTTATAAGCCCATGATGGCTTTGCAGCTCACTGAAATGCTGTGCCTAATGTAAGCAGGATATTTAACAACCGAAGAGTGCGAACTGGAGGAGAAGATTTCTCCTTTACATACAAGATGCTAGGGACGCCTTTTCCCAACCTATTTCAGATAATGATTTGACTAGTGTTTTCTCAGCACTGGGTGGGGGGAAGGGGCGTTAAGATGCATCACTTCTGTTGTGGCAGTCCATCTGTGCTGTTGTGTGCTCTGTGATGGTAGACCTCAGCAGCGTTGAAATGGTTCCAACAGTCCTCCCTTGATCCTTGGCTAGCTCCACACAGTGTGGGCACCTTCAGTGTTCTAGAATCTTGTTGCATAATGAAACCTAAAAAAGTAGTCTCCCCCAGTTTAAATTGCAAAGTTTAGGCTTTTTTAGAGTACTACTATGACAAAGGTATCAGTATTACTGAAATCAGTATGGAAAAAATAAAAATTCCCTGAAAAATGGACCATTATGTATTACAGAAGACTATGTTGGATTATGAGAGTTTGCAAGCAACTGCACTTGTTGTTTGATCTAGGTAACAAATGGGATCAAAAAGTACAAAGTCTTTCCATTGTATCTATATATTAAAGTGACCATTAGTATAAACTAATTTTCTTTAATTTATGGTTTATGGTCAAGATTCTACCTCTGTGTAATTGAAATCTCAGTTCTTGAGTTACGTTTGCATGAAGTGATGAAGAAAGTGAGTGTTACTGAGGGTAATATACAGTGAAAACTAGAAGTATGAAAGTCTGCTACTTACTACATACTGAATATCTTCATTAGATTATGGTTTTCTGCTATTAGTACACCTTATAGCTTTATTTCATTAATCTTAAATAATCAAAGCTTGGACTTGCAGCTTGGGAGCTTGGACTGTTTTCAAAAAGTCTTTTTTAACTCACTAAGATATGGAGAATATGTGTTCCTGTTAGAAGTACATTGTGATCTCCAATTTTTCACATATGCCTAGAATGTGATCTTAGTCTTGTAATCTTTTTGAGAAATTTATCCAAAATAGATTTGCTTTAACTTCACTGCGTGTGAAGTGTTTCACTATTTGCAGGAAGGCTTATTTAAAGTACAAGGGGAAAAAAACTGAATAGGGAATTTCAAAATTATAAATACATAGTGGAAGAGATACTAAAACTACAAGAATCCTTTTTTATCTAAGGATCAGTTTTATCTAAGGATACAGTAGCATCAATGTTAAAAACAATTCTGGTTCAGTTACCTAATGCCTATTTTGTTGCTTTTGCTTACTAGTGTATAACTGAGACTTAAGGATGTGCCACTTGGTATACAGCAGAGTGCAATGGTACTTTCTCAGTATTTAAAGGCTCAGAATTAAAGTACATTATTAAACATAATCATCAAATTAACAATTATCTGGTACACTCAACTAATTCTTGGGGTAATGGTGCCACCTGTTTAGATTTATGTAAAGTTATATTTTGGTGCAGCAGGTCATCTTGCTCTTGGAAGTACAAGAAACATAGCTGAGTATCTGTAGTGTAATGCTGGAAAGAAACTACAGATGCCAAGCTTAATATATTGGCTTAGTTGTGGAATTTAATTGGAAAGTAGCTCTCAAAGTCATCAGGTTCAACCCTCTACACAAAGCAAGGACCTCTTTCAGGTTAGGTTAGGTAATTCAGATCACATCTGGGCATTTAAGTGTTTCTAGACATGGAGACTACCCACCCTGTTAAAATTTTTGGCCATCCTCACTGTGAAGAGTGTTTTCTACCACCTCGTAGGAATTCCTCTTATTGCAGCTTCTGACTTCTGCACTTCATCCTCTTGCTATGCATAGAAACAGTGTGAGTTATATACTACAAAGTCTTTGGAGTTGTTGTAACTCATTAAACTAGATGTCAAATCTATTTTCTTGATTTGATGTCCCTTGATCTCTTGCACTATTTTTTGGTACCCAGTGCAGAGATGGTCGGCCTCTGTCATCAAGGGATAGACGGACTGTACAACAACTGGAAGAGAGACTAAGGACACTTCGAAGAAGAGAGAGGCATCTGGAGTCTATTGAGAAAAGCTGGTGGACAAAGTTCTGTGAAGCTATCCGGCCTCTAAAGGTAAAAGTTTTTCGTATTGGAGTAACTTCCACTTTTCTTCTTCCAATATAAATGGTAGGTCAAGTTTATCAATTAACATCCTGAATATCAACTACTTATTTTTCTAATTATTATTGTACTACACAGTGACAACCCTATAGCAAGCTCTGAGCTCTAGGGAAACCTTTTATTTTGCCTAAAATATGATGAAGACTGAAAAGGAGCGAGTCCTAGCTGATCTACTGTAGTGTCACTGCCAGGGAAAATCTGAATATCTTACCTTCTCAGGCATGTGAAGATGGGAAGAAGAGAAGAAAGAATTCTATAGCTGTCAGGTAGCTTAAGTTAATCTAAATTACATGTAGCCAGCAGAGGTGAGAGATACTTTGATGAGAATATATGCATTTGGAATGAGCATCTTGCCAAGTAATTACTTGATCAATAGTAAGCTAGCTGTGTGGAACTTACATCTTCATACTTGACCAGTGCAAAGGAAACTGTTACTGGGGCAAAGCTTTGATCTTGGTCTCTTTTTTGATCTTAGGACTTTGATTTTAGTAGATACCTGGTTTTAAAAGCCAGTACTTTTATGGAATAGTACTGCCATATAGAGTATTTTTTGCCAACTAGATGTAGGAAGAAATTTTAGCATTACTTTAAACTGTAGCCTGCACTTTGAAAAGCTGAAGGAGGAGTATAAGTAATTTCCTCTAACATCATTGCTACTGTTAATGCTGAGTACCAATGAAATGGGCTGATATTGAAAGCTTTTGTTCAACTCCGGTGTGAAATTTAGTGGAGTTATCTTTCTGTGATACATTAGAAACCTAGACTTAGCCTTTCATTTAAAGGGCAAATATCCCTAACTATTCACTTTAACAGTTTGGATGCTTCCTTTGATTCAAAACAGCTTGTGTAGTTTCTTTAACTTCTCACATTAACCTTAACTTTGATAAATGCATTGGCCGTATCTATTGCGTGTAAGACTTTAACAGTTCATTGTGTTCTTATAGGCTAGTGTACAATAGCATTAGTTACTTGCAGATTACCACTTATGGTCAAGATGGTATTCCAGTGTCTCTTTGTTCTTGTGGTTTGAATGCTTTTTATTCTCTCAATGTGACAGTTACTGTGAATTTGTGACTTTAAAATTGCAGACTAAATGGGAGTTGCAGGTGGATAATTTTTTCCTGACAGATTTTCACTTAGAATAGGGTTGTGCTATGAAGCATGTTACAGAACTTGTTTACTTTGATTTCTTCCTTGAGCTGTCCTGTGAAGGTGATAATATCTGTCAATTAATAACACCTTAACTCTTACAGGACTGTTTTACTTTAATAGCATTTGAGTTATCTTTGTACATATGTAACTTGTTAATCCTTCAACCTAGTGGCTTTCATGAAAAGGAAATATTTTAATATCCATTTATAATACTTCTGATCAATGTAGAAATGCAGAAAATATTTTGGAGCTTTGCTTACTGCTTTTGCAACAATTAACATATCTTTAGTACAATGTGTATATTATTCCTCAAGAATGTGTCTGTTTCTCAGACTTCAAGAGAAATTCCATTTGTTGTGAGGCAAGTACTAGATATGGAAAACACTATTTCTGCTTTGTGTTTGGGATGGTCAGGTTTATGAGAGTTGCAAACTCTTACTGGGACTAGCAGAACAGAGTAATGTGTTCAGGAATGCTGTTAAATATCTATTAGCTTGTGATTTGTTGTTAAAGTCAAAACTTCTTTCTCTTTAGAGTAAGCTTTCTTTGACATAGAATAAAATAAATTTTGAGAACACTTGTTTTAAGCTTTATCTTTGAGTTAGCTTTGATTTTAATTTAGTCTAAAGCAGCACCTCAAAGATCTCAACTAAATGAGTAATGGTCAGCATGGGGTTGTCAATGTCAAACTTCTTTCCACAAAATTTAGTGTTTCCTTTCAATAACAAATTTACTGCTTCTCCTTTTTATTATTATGGTTTCTTGTGCTTTCATCTGATACTATATTGGTGTAAAAACTGTTGGGGGGAAAAAAAATCCAGAGCAGATAGTTACGTTTGCTCAATATATGAACAAGACTATAGGTTGTGAAACATGGAAGTCTACTCCACAATGGTAAGTTTGGAGTATTGCATCAGTTTTTCATGTGGTACTTCAAAACAATTGTGAACCAACTGAAGAGATACCTAAGGTGAGTAAGATAAGAAAATTATGTGTTCTGGTTTGAAGATTGAGACCTCTGTGAACAGACCACGTTCATGTTGCTTAGCCTAAGCGGGGACTTAAAGGCACTGACATCAGTCCAAGTACATGGAAGGTACTACAAAGAGAACAGTGTTCTCTTGATAAATGATAGTGGTACACTTGAACTCTAGCAAGGGAGAGAGAAACTGTTCTCCTATCTAATCTTAATGAGGACTTTGTATAGATGTGTCAGTCTTTCCACCTGCTGCTGAAGGCCTTTAGAGAAGCATAGGTACAGTTAATATGGTCTCGAGGGTGGAGGGCTAGGTTATTCATTTTTTTTTTAATGGGCTTTATATTCCCCCTCTGTCCTTCCTCTGGAGAGAGCTGAAAGAGGGGAAACTGTAGGCAATTGCTTGGATAACAGCCATGCTGGCAGAGTGTTAGTGCAGACTGTAGGTGCTGTCAGGAGTCAGTTCAGCTGCCTCAAAGGTGGTGTGGCTTCCTTCCTGCACTCACACTGCCCCTTCTGCATCAGGGAGGTTGGCAGCATGACAGGCAAGAGGTGTGAATATTTCATATCCTAAGTTTACATAGTGATAACTTTTAAATGTTCTGCTACATCTACCAATCATTTTTTAACCCATGTTTGCGAGGTTACCTGACACTTTCTGGAAATTAAGTCATGTCATGTAATAATCTGGTGGGTTAACGTGGCTGCTAAATGCCCACTTAGCTGCTCTCTCACTCCCCATCAACAGGATGGGAGAGGAAATGAGATCAGAAAAAATGGGTAAGTTGAGATAGACAGGGCAATCACTTACCAGTTACCATCATGGGCAAAACAGACTTGAATTAAAATTTATTTGAATGGTAAAAAATGAAGACCACTTAAAATGCCTTCCTGCCCCTCCCCCCACTCTCTCCCAGGCTCAGCTTCACTCCTTTAGTTGTGACTCTGGAGTGGCACAGTGGGGATGGGGAATAGGGGGTTGCCATCAGTCCATAAAACTACTCTGCTGCTGCTTTCTGCTCACACTTTGCTCTTCCAGTATGAGTCTACTCCATGGACTGTAATTTCTGTCAGAAGAACCTGCTTCAGCATGTGGGATCTCTATAGGTTGCAGCTTCCTTTAGAAGATATCCACTTGTTTTGATGTGGGGCCCTCCATGGACTGAGTGTAGTTGTCTGCTCCAGCATGGTCCTCTTAATGGGCTGGGGGGGAGATGTGTGCTCCATTGCCTGGAGCAGCACCTCCTTCTCTGAGCTTGAAGTCTGCAGGGTGCTCTCTCACTTTTTTCCTCTCGCTCCTCTCTACTGTCTGGTATTTTGCCCTTCCTTAGATACATTTTCCCAGAGGGGCCACCAGCTTGGCTGCTGGGCTCAGGTTTGGCCAGCAGTGGGTCAGTTGGAACCAGCTGGAAACAGCTGTGTCCAGCACAGGGCAGCCTCTGGCCTCTCCTCAGAGAGGACACCCCTATAGCCCCTCCTGCTACTGAAACCTTGCCATGTAAACCCAATATAAATAGTAAGTCTTTCCCATGAGGAATCCAGCTTTTGCTTCTTGGTCAGCATAACTGCTCAGTAATGTGCCACCAGTTTTCTTTAACCCATTAATGGATACTAGCCCTGAGAGGATGACTGCCTCTATAAATTTTTGTGTTGCTTCAGTGTTAGTTCAAAGTCATGGAATAGCTGTCCTAAGCAGATTCACAGTTTCTCTTTTGTTGGTACGTGAGTCCCACTGTAGGAAACAATTGGGCAGGTGAATATTCTTTTAGCTTTTTGGAGGGGCAAATATTATTGATATTTTGGAAATTAACTTTGAAGTGTTTTTAAAGTACCAGCTAAGTGTGTGGATCATGCGGTCATTCCTGATCAGAATAAATTAAGTCCTAAATTCTATGATTATCTCATAAAACTTTGGAATTATCCATAGATAAAACAAGTTAACTTGACTGATATCTGGGAGCAGGGATAGAGGGCAAAGAGCTCTCTGAATAACTTAAACCTTCCCCTGACCCCAGCACCATCATTTAGGAAGTTGAAGGGAGGGTACCAGAGAAAATGATGTAAGCAGAACATGAATAATGTCAGAAAGACTTATCAATTTGTGACTTGATTATTGGTAGTAGCAATGGAAAAATAATCAATTGAATATTTCTAAATCATTTGGCCTGACTTAAACTGAAATACAGTTCAACTTTCCACTATGACCTAGAAGTAGCATGCTTCCATTTTTTTACTACTGAGAAATGCCTATATTGACATTTTTGTCCTGGCTTTTGCTTAGCCATGTCTTTTAATCCCATATGTTCAAATGTAAAACAAAGCTTTAAGTAAACTAGTGCTTGCTGTCTTCTGCTTTAGCTGTTTCCTTGCTTGCCTGTGTAGAGGCTTTCTATTTAGATGCTAAAGGAACTCATTTCAGGTGGGGGTGTAAGTTGTATTGGTAGGTATTTCAACTTACTGTTTTTGTAATATCAGCAGTCTTGCATAAAAACGTGGTTTGCTGTTTTTTGAAAATTACTTGTATGCATAATAGCTTGTACAACAGACTGTAGATTAGAGGACCCAAGCAGACACTTAAAGGTGATCAAAGTGATGTAAATATAAGGCAGCAGCTCTGAAACCTATTCTGTAGCAAATGATTGAGTACAGGTGGATATGGAGTCTGTGTTTTGTAGGTGAGGGATATGAGGAAGTGGCCTGGCAATGGAGTGGTTCAAACTGATTGTAGTGGAGGAGGTAACATAGCTTGAGGTATGGTTGTATTAAGGTCCTGCTTTCAAAAGGACTAGGGAGGAAATAAGACTGTCTTGCATTGAAAGTCAGACTTCCCTTAATATAAATCAAGGGTTGCTTTTTTTTTGGTAATGACCTTACTAAATTCCTCTGTGGGTTGTTTGGCTGAAACCCAGGCTTTTTGGTTTTTGCCTGTTCTAGTACTGAAAGCTTTTCACCATCAGTTGATAAATAGTCCTGCTAAGAGAACAAGAGCTTTTGATTAAGCGCTGTCCTTTGCTCTGAGGTTGAACATGTATTCATGTTCTAAGGGGCTTGGATTCCTTCTCACTTATGCTGTGACACAAAGCAAAATTATTTTGTAAATGTTCATGGCTAAGTGTATTGAGAGTCTTTGAAGATATTATAATTGGTTTAAAGCTAGTAAACAGCAGTACAGTAGTGTCACAATAAGATTGTGGATGACAGATTTGTCCTCTGGTATAGGTGACAAGTAAAAGGCAGCAGTGAGCATATAGCTCCGGCTGCAATGTTTTTCTAGCCTATCTTAGGCTTGATGTGGGAGGAGGAATGATAGGAAGTACTTATTCATTCCCTTACCCAGATACCAAATGTTACCCAATTGGAGGCATGTTTTTAATTTAGGTCAGGTTGATACTACTTGATAAGGCTCAGCTGGACTATGTAAATTGCAGGCTCAACTGCTGGTCTGAGTGTTGGTATTCTCCTAATTGTTGGCCAAGTAATGGTTAATGGACTAGAAACAAAGTGTCCATTGGTCTGTAATCAGTTGAGGTACAAGGAAAATCTAGGTAGGAAAACAAGGGTCCTTTCTGTGAAAGGCCTGAGTCAACTGATGCTCTGAAATTGTGTAAATGTAGGTTGATGTTAATTGCAAATCACTTATGGTTCAGTAGTCTTAATAGCACTGTGGAAATACAGGATGAACTAAGATAGAATGAAGGTCTCTAGTATTAACATTTTCAATCTCATTTTTAATGGGACTGGAGTTGAGGTTGAATCAGGAAAAGGAGTGCTTTTTCAACCACTTATCTACGTCTAAGAATATTATGTACCACTTCAGAAGACAGACATATTCCAGAGGAGACATAGATACCTTTCTACTGGCCATGGCAATGAAGTAATGCAAGCCTCAGACTCTGGGTCTTAATTGTTTTTAAATGTCTGTTTCCTGTATGGCTAATATCTAGTGGGAGTTAGCTGTGGTGAGGTAAAATTTAATACACTTAAATATGTGGAAATGCACAAGTTAATACTTACTTCGATATTAATCTGTAAATCTGTACCTAATGAGGCCTACATAATTTGAGTTGTTTTATAAGCAATGTTCTAATATTTGAGTTTGCAGACAGAAGCTTATCTTCAGTAGTTAATGAGCAATAATAGCATTATAACTCTGAACATCTTTAATGAGCAGCTGTAATAAAGTTCTTAACCTTTTCAAGATGTCTGTGTGCCAAGTTTTAAGGTTAATAAAATAATTTAAGAGTAGCAATGAGACTCCCTCATTCGTGTGGAAGACCATGCATTGTGTTCCTGCATATAGAATTTGGAAATTCTAAGTTGTCTCAGGTTTAACAGTCTGAAAACATTATTGTTTTGGTAAGTTCAGCATGCTTATCTGAGCATGTTCTGTGACTAGGGTCACAGAAAAATAAAGTGATCCTGTTGGAGCTGTAACCGAATGGGTTTGCTATAGAGGCTCACTTTTGTGCACCATCCCCTAACCTGCCCCACACTCCAAAGAAAAGTTGGTAAGGGAGAAAACCTACCAAAGAAGTGGAGAATGACTTACTGAACTAGCTTGCAGTTTAGGAAGAAATAATAGGAGGTATTCTTGTTGAGGACAGTTTAGAGAATGAAGTTGCTGACTCAAGTGCTGTATTTGGTAGAATCATAGAATCATTTAGGTTGGAAAAGACCCTTGGGATCATCGAGTAGGCATATAAAAACTTTCCTGTGTTTTAATTAAGATCTTAAGGAACAACCTTATTTCTCTGAATCTACTTGATTCAGCCTGTTCATAGAAGAATAGAAAGAAATTTCTAAAGATTAAAAAGTGAGAAGGAAATCAGGGAAAAAATGTACAAGTATCAGAATGCTACTTTCAGTTCTGTTGCTAAGTTGCCTGAATTATTCCTGTTTAAAATAAGCTTTTCATACTTTGACTGTATTCAGGGACTAAATCTCCTAGTTTAAGCTCTTTGCTTATTTTAATCTAGCCCTTAAACTGAAAAATCTGACTGCAGAAACCCATCTTAACTGCTGGTATCTTCATTTACTCCTGGCTGCCTTGGTTTAGCCAAGAAATTCTATTCTTATTTTGTACATCAGGCAGTTCCATATTAGTGTGCGAAAGCTTACCAAAAAAAAGCCTGCTGTTGCTGATTTTAAAAAACAGCTGCAGTATCTGATTTAAATATAGTGATCCTTAAAAATGTTTTACCTGTACTTAATCTATGCTTATGACTTGCTGGCTAAAAAAACACAGCTGTTATACTTGTTTAGGTTTAAAATTCTTGAGTAAGGTGTGCACTGCAAAAGGAGGTTGTGGGGCAAATGATTCTCCTAGAGCAGCTAAAGTGGTATGGAAGCTCTTCTAGAACCCGCACCAGAAGAGACCTTTACCTGGTGGTTATGTTATGGTTATGGTTGTAGTAATCTCATCTTATTTTAATCACTTGTGGATATATAGTGTTTTTGAATAGTATTATTTAAGTAACACTTACTTGAGTTTCAAGAAAATCTAGATATTTTTCCTACTACTTTAGTGTTCATAAGCATCCTTTTTTCCTAGTCCATTCTCAAGTCTTCACATCACTTCAAAGTTAAATTTCTAGGTGACTTAAACCTTTGAGTCAAAATACTTTGTAAAGTTGATGACTTCTATAACTTGAACCTTGAAAAATGCTTTGAAATACTCAATACTGATGAGTAACTGAGAGGACTTGCAGGCAGAAGCAAAAAAAAAAGTAGACCTGGTGTTTGGGCTTGGTTACTGAGTTTTACATTGCTCCCTCCAAATGATTTGGTCACTGAGTGTTTGAGTAGTGCTACAGAAGGAAGCCGTCACTCAGGAAAGGTGAGATGTTCCTTGTAAGCTGTGCCCAGGTTACCTCCTGTTGGAAGGTGAACACACAGGTATAGTACTCTAGTTTTCCTTAGTCAAATGCATGTATACAGTTAGGGTTTTCCAGTTAATACAGTGAGTACAGATTGTGCCTTCTGATAAATGCTGTTTTCATTTAATGTAACATTTCATCTGTGTTTTTCATGACACTTGACTTGCAGGTAGGCTTCTGTATTGCACTATAGCATGTGATATTCTTTAATGCTTGATTCTGAGCTTAGCGTATCCACCAGGCAAAGAGGTGGTTATCATTTAGATGATCAACTTCTTAAACGCTTGACATAAACCCTGTTTAACAGAATAAACATTTTATTAGCACTTCTCTCAAGTATTTGCCAAAAAGTTAGTGTTTCAGGTGTGTTTGAGTTCTGAGGTGGTCTAAGATCATTAGTCCTTTGTTGAAACTTAGACAAGTCTTCACTTCTTGTACCAACTGCAAGGACTTGCAGTTAAATTGTAATAAATCTTTACTTGTAGATTGTGTGGGGAGTATTCTTCATCATCGTGGCACTGCTCTTCACTGTCTCTCTGTTCTTGTCAAAGTAAGTATATTTCAGCACTTTTCTTAACCACTTAAACTGCATAGTTTCTGCACTAACATCAAATTCAGGGGTGGCTTGCTCCAAGAGTCAGACCACTTCTTTTCTATGCTACGTTTCTGTAACTAGAGATGCATTTCTCATTGTAATAGTACATATTGAAACTGAACAAAATGTACTAAAGCAGATTCAAAAACAGACACAGTTCAGCTTGATTGACTGCTGCTGAAAACAGCTCTCATTCAGTAGAGAAATTAAGCATACACGTTAAGGAAGTTTAATTCAGACTACAGAATTATTCTGATTGCTTGAATGAATCTTAATGCATGTAGGTACTTCTTGGGCTGGGTAACAGGTGCTTAAATTCTTGCAGTAAATGACATGTATAATCCATTATGATGTGCATTACATTGTAATTGTTTCATGGTGTTGAAAGCAATATAGCCAGCTGCAAGTCTGGTGGATTTCAATGAAGATTGACACTAACCAGAGGTCTCAAATGTTGCATTTTTAATTTTTCAGACTGTGCAAATAAGGTCTATGACCCAAACTAGGGAAAAGCTGAAATGCAGAAATCAATATAGCTTTTCATAGGACAAGTGCAATGAGTGTGGTAAAACAGAGTGTGTGTCTATATAGATATGAAAAAGTTGTCAGTCTCTGTGCTTATTTCAGCTTTTCTTGAGCTGTGTTTTTAAATTAAACTGAAGACAAATCTCTGGGAGAACCAAAGTACTTACCCAATTTTTCTTAATTACTGTAGCTTAGACAAAGCTCTGCATTCAGCTGGCTTCGACTCGGGATTTATAATTTTAGGAACTAATCTGACCAATCCATTGAATATGCTGTTACCTGTTCTTCAAACAGTAAGTAAAAAAAAAGAAATCGGTGATATACCTAAGTAAGGATGTTTCTCTCTTCTGGTAAGCTGCTAAAAGGCAAACTACACTTCTCCCCAAGTAATTTGTTAAAACAAAATTGTCTAGATGTGTGTTCTGTAAAAGCAAGGCAGCTTCCATCTAACAATTTTTTTTAGTTATTAGATACTGATATGAAAATCTTGGGTGGATGGAAGCCAGTTGCTGGAGGAAGGTGGTGTGTGAAACTAACTTTCCTCTGAGAACATAGTGGCAATGAAGAATGACACCACTTGTAGTTATGCACAGAATAAAAGCAACTTTCTCCCATGCCCTACCTACATTCTAGTTTGTGTACTTGGTAGTTTATCCCCCGTAAGTGCAGTAAATGCTCTTTTTCACTTTTTAATGTGTTTATTGCACCTTGAAAGATGTTACACTCTATGCAGTTCTGTATGTTATAGTAATGTATTAGTCTTTGGAACAAACACTACATAAGAACAAACATCTGTTAACTTCAGTAGGTTGGAAGGCAACAAGGCCACATCTGAATTTGGGAAGCAGTCATGGCTAAGCTGAGAAAAAGAAAAGCCTTAATGTAAGATAGTGCTTTACTCTCCCCTGCCTGAGTTCTTTCCATATTTTTGGTATAGCGGGTTGGCACAGTGCATTGCTTCCCCATGGTTTCTAAAACAATTGAACACCTAAGCTTGCAGTTTACTGAGAAAAATAGTGTTCAGCAGCAGTATTATCTCAAGCTGTTATTAATGTAAATATAAAAATAAAGTTTTATATGCAAATATGTTCAGAAATACTTGCAAATAGAATGCCTATACAGTCCTAAAATGATTGTTGCCACTGAGGACTTTCTTTTAAGTGTGCTCTCAGAACAGAATTAAGTATTTCTTGGCCTAAAAATGTATAATGCTTCAAAATTCAGGCAAGCTTTATATTTAGAAAAATGCTCAGTTGCTTTCCCAAACTAATTGTATAAGCTTTATTAGCAGCAAGCTATATTAGCTGGCTCCAAATACAGCTATGTAAAACCTTAAATGGAAGGACTCTTAGTACCTCATATGTTCTAAGTAGGAACTGCTTATTGAGCTTTAAGTGGGGAAGAGCTTGTTTTCTAATTTGAATGTTATCTTGTCTTTTTAACTGGTTGTGTTCTTGTTTTAGGTTTTTCCACTTGATTATATTCTTATTACAACTATTGTTATGTATTTTATCTTCACTTCAATGGCAGGAATTCGAAATATGGGTATATGGTTCTTCTGGATAAGGGTAAATATGACTTAATAGTTCAGTTTATAATGCTCAGTAAGATGTTTAACAAATATGTGATATTAAATATACTGATAAATAGTCATTATTTATGTACTGTTTCATAACTACTGGATCTTGCAAATAGCATTGTCTGTATCTGAGTGTTAGAAGCCCATTGTACAATTTTCACTGTGTTCGAAAGGTGTCCATTTTGCTTCAGTTACCAGAGCAAAATTGATGTTTTAATTTAAGTAATAGTCAGTTGACTCTTTCAAGGATTTCATCAGTGTCACTTCGGCTTCTGACTTTTCTAAGTTAAAGCCATATGATTCTGATATACTGGAAGTATTAGTGAATTTTATGGTCAAAATCTGAAATGTGCATGCAGTCAGTGGTGCTTGACTTACTTTTTAGGTGGCAAGCAAGCTTTAGCTTGATAAGAGATAAAGTGCAGTGATATGCCATATGTAAATGATGCAAATATATTACTGTATTTGAGAAAGCAGCTTTGTATCCAATAAGATGCTGTTCATGCCTATGATGCTTGGTTAAATATATCCCTGCTTCTGTTCCTACTTCCCCTTTAATACTGTCACCTTTTCATCTGGTGACACACCAGAATTCTCAATAGTGACCCTGAGTCCTTGCAGTGAGTTGTGAGATTAGCTGTTGGTTTTGATCTTCCATCATTTACCCCTCAGCTGTGAGCTTCTTTACCCTAATATGGTAATCTAGCTGAGCCTTTGGGGATTTCAGAATACAGTAGTATCTATAGGGTGACAGCGAGGCATTATATAATTTCTTGCAGAGTGAAGTGGAAAAGATGCCAACATATGCTCCTGTAACTCCCTCCTCTGTTTCTAGATCTCATAGAGGTGATAGATGGCACCTCACCTTGACCGAAGCAGACAATATTCTTTGACAAACCAAGGCACAGTTTGTTATCAGTGATAGCCGACAGAATTTAAATCTTGCTACTAACTGCTGCTTTATAAATGTTTGGGGTCACTAATAGAAACAACAAGTAATTTGGTTCAATAGCTGTGCTTTGAAATTCAGGTAAATACACCTGAAAACCTGCTTTGACTCATTGGAATCAAGTTGCCAGAGGATAATTTTTAGCAGCCTCACCCTTTTGTCAGAATTAGAGGATTTTAAATGTATTCAGAAAAAAAAACTTCATCATGCTAATATTTGTATGTTTTCTGGTTTTTAGCTTTATAAAATCAGGCGAGGAAAAACTCGACCTCAAGCGCTCCTGTTTCTCTGTATGATACTTCTGTTGATAGTTCTTCATACAAGTTACATGATCTACAGTCTTGCCCCCCAGTATGTAATGTATGGAAGCCAAAAATACCTGGTACAGGTGAGATTTAATACCTTTTTTAAACAAAAATATTCTTACCTGCTGTATGAAAAATGTACTGTTTACAGTGACTTTTAAAGCCAGGCCTCTTGTCAGTTTTGAAGACTCTTTTGTAGCTAGTTTTTTTTAACTACTAGTAGGTCTCTTGATGATACACAAGCCAGAAACTGGTTGTACTATATATAAAATTCCTTAATTACTAGATCATCATCAATGTAAAACTTTGAGTATTGCTTTACTGCTTTTGATAAGACAGCTGCTAGCTTCCACTAGGCTTTGTACTGGTATGCTTAGGTTGATGAGTGACTGCAGTGAGGGTTAGTTTTAGTGTGTAAGGCTGTCTGTAGACTGAAAGCAATGTTGTTGTTCCACAGTTGATAGTTCTTATGTGTTTTTTTTGTGAGGAACAACAAAGATAGCGTGGTAAAGTAGAGAATAATAATCAGAACGAGGCTGAGTAGGTGCTAATTAATCACATTTCAGATGTTTTGGACTCTCCAACTTCATGAAACTCATTGTAGTTCTGGTTCTGTAAAATTTTCTACAGAATTAAGTAGTTAACATTAGTCTCTGCTTTTGTTATTACACCTTTCTGTACTTCAAGGTATTTTGGGCTTTTTAAAGTCTTTCATCTTCTGTACCTGGTGGCTTTAATTCTTGTATTTCCTCTTAGTTTGAGTGGAAGCCTGCATATTTATCAGGAAGTTCAAAGTCACATATAAGCATCTTGAGGGGGTTTATGGGCAGCTGTTTACCAAGATTTGGTATCCTACAGAGGTAGACTTTGTTAGATCTGATCTTGTTAATGCAGACAACTGACTAGGTCATGAACTGGTTACTCATATTCAGGCCCAGGGAAGTCCAAATCCCTTGGTGTGCTGTTTGGGCTTTAGTAGAAGTTTCACAAAGACAAAACAGTTGAGCCAGAGTGGTAGAGAGAAGGGGCTTAAATGAGGCTGGAGTAACCGGGTGCTGCTTTGAGCATTTGGAATACTTCATTTAGTTTTCCAGAAGGCTGCATCTCTGGGAGGAGAACATGCTGCTTTATAATCACCCACCAGCCTTCTTCAGCTGAAAATATTTAGTAAAATGTGTAACTTACCACTATCAATTCTTTCAAGTTTAATTACAAGGAGAAATTGAAGTAGTGTTGAACATGCTAGAGAAGAGGAACCTGATCATCTTAAATGTGTTGAATGGATGTGGTAGAATTACAGAATCACAGAATGGTAGGGTTGGAAGGGACCTCTGGAGATCATCTAGTCCAACCCCTCTGCCAGAGCAGGGTCACCTAGAGCAGGTTGCACAGGAACACATCCAGGTGGGTTTTGAATGTCTCCAGAGAAGGAGACTCCACCTCTCTGGGCAGCCTGTTCCAGGGCTCTGCCACCCTCAAAATAAAAAAGTATTTCCTCATGTTGAGACGGCATTTCCTGTGTTATAGTTTGTGCCCATTGCCCCTTGTCCTATTGCTGGGCACCACTGAAAAGAGTCTGGCCCCATCCTTTTGACATCTGCCCTTTTAGATATTTATAAGCATTGATAAGGTCCGATCTCAGTCACTGTCACTGCAGGAAGCAAAGCATTCAATAAATGCTGCCTTTCTGCTGACTTCACATTTAAGTTGTGTCTGGTAATAGGAGGTTGGTCATGCCAATATCAATCCAAGCACAATAATAGAATCACTGTAGGGGAGTTGAATATTTGGGATTTTGGAAGTCTTATGCATTTTTATTAGATTTTATGCTAGATATAACTAATGCAAAGTAAACATGCTTATGCTCAACTTGTCAGAATTAGGGTAGTAGCAGCAAGTAACTAAGCTGAAAATCAGTTTAGGAAAGAAGTTTGCTTATATGGTAAGTTTACATAGAACTCATGGCATGGTTACTGTGTGCGTAGCCTAGAACATCATATAGCTATATCTGAATTATGTATGAGCTCCAGTCCCTGCAAAAGGCAGTTTGTTGTCTTTTTAATATCATTGGCTGATTGTATATCTTTAATTACAGTGCAGAACTATTGTGGGTGGAAGAGTGGGAAGGATAATTTCATTAAGGATCTTATCAAGCTAGTCTTTAAAGCCTTTTGGTGCCCTGAGCAAAGAATCCTTCATGATAAAGCTTGCAGATAACATGGAAGATTGAAGAGAAAAGCAAATAAGACTGTACCTAGCGTTTTGTTTTGCTTTGAAGAAAATGGCAATGTTTCAGTAAAATAAAAGTTGTGTATATTGAGGGGAACAGAAGAACTGGGACGTAAACAGCAAACAAGCAAGTGGTTTTTATGACAAATAGTATCTGAACATAGATACATAGTTTGTAATGAAAAGGGTCAAGAGAATGGAGCACAGCAGTAAGGAGACCCTTATGTCATTCAAACAGCTACTGAAGTACAGTCAGCACTGCAAGAAGAATTAGCTGGAATGGTTGAGTAGAGCTACAACTTTTCATTTAAAGGACTAAAAAAATGTTATGGTCAAGATAGCCATTCTGGTCTTTAGTTTCTCATGACCCATCTCAAAGAGCTGTGCTTAAAGTGCATAAAGTAACTTGAGTTAAAACTGGTTTTATTGTTAAAATAACATGAAGCATAAAGAGTATGCTGGTAAACCACATCTAGACTTCTCTGGCATACCAAGTAAATGAAATGTTTTCAGACAATGTCCTCTCAAAGAATCTTTCAGAATGTACCAGACACTTTCAGTGTCTAACTGGATGGTAAATATTTGTATTTTGAAATGAGGAGAGATGGTGGCTGTGAATGAAGAGGAGTGACAGATTTTTCAGAGGATGTTAGCAGTGGAGACATTCTTAAGAGTTATGAATTGGCTATTATGGAACTGAGGAGTAGCCAGGAACATGCACAGGAACTGGGCAAGTGAAATACATTTTGTGCATATGGCAAGCTTTCTGATGATGGAAGCTGTTCACACCAGTTTGCTTGGACAGTCTATTTCCTCAGTCACACACCACAGTCAACTTCCTCATTTAAAATAACACCACTGGTGACCAATGCTACAGAAGCAAGAAATAAATAAGCAATATTTCAAGTCACCTTGGTGGATGAGTGGGCTGATAAACATGTGTCAGAATCTGGTGGCTCATAAAAAGACAGTGTGTGAAGGGAGCACTTACCCCTTTTCTTTGCTCTACAGTAATTCCCAATCTAGTAACCTGTCAAACAAATTTGTAACAAAAATCTACAGTGATGCATTAGACAGGTTAGAATTCTGTTTGAATCTTGAACTGTTTTCTTTGGAGACTGTTACTCTTGACAAGACTTTTTAACTTTGAAGTGCTGTTGACTTTTCCTGATAACTGAATATGTGTAGAAAAATGGAGCTCTTGTGAGGCAATTAATGTTAGCTAGACCTGGGCTGCTTGATTTGTTTAACTCTTTGACTGTTTGGATGTTCAAAGCATGTGTCCCCAATTAATCGAAAGTGTCTTCAACTATGATGTCTGTAGGAAACTTTTGAAAGTTTCATTGCCCTTACCAGCTGAGGCCTTACATAGGGCTTTGGTCAACTTGCATAGCTCTGAGGGATGCTTGGTTTCATCTCTTAAGACAGCCTTTAACACTTGCTAAACAGCCATGAGTCTCTTTATAGCCTTTCACAAAGATAGAGTTCTCTCTACATCCAGGCCTTCTCAGCTGTGGAGCAAAACCATAACTTTGCCCATACTTGAAGTGTAACTGCTATTTCGGTTCAATGAAGCCAAGTTTTTTTTCCATTTGTCTGAAAGACAGACCACCACCTGCTGATGTTTCTGCCTAGTGGACCTGTAAGACTTAGCCGTACCAGTCAGGAATTAAGGCCAGCATTTGCCATAGATGACACTATTCTCTCCTGGTATCTCTTAGATGGCCAAGTGCACAAACAGATCTTTTAAAGTTCTTGATCCTAAACATAAGCAGAAATAAATCATAAGTGTAACACTGTTACGTAACCCTTTATAGGATAGCTTGTTATTTCCTTAAGTGTCCAAAATGCGTTGGCTCTTGAAGCACACACACTGAGTTACTTTACTTGGGTTTGTCTCCTGCTTGTCCTGGAGGCATCCAGCTTTCAACTTTGGACTGGATGTGATAACTGAAACACTAGAATTTTACTCTGACCTACTCATGCTAAAAATAGACAGTCGGAGACTTGAGTACTCTACTGGGTAATGTTAAGCAATCTTTTTTGAGGAATTGTTCCATAGACACATCTCTGCTGTTACTTATGCATCTCTTCCATGTCCAATCATTTTCTCCATGGCCTGTGGTGCAAAAGGGGTTCTATCTCAAGTGTATGTATGCTAATACAGAAGTGTTGAGATAACTGTTAAGGGCAAAGCTCTCATACCTTTTCTGGGAATTCAGCACAACTTGGATGCCTCTGAAATGCCTGAAGGGTTGTGCAGCAGGGGAAACAGAGGAGTTAGAAGTCTGCATGCAGTTGCAGTTTCACTGGGATCAGAGATGTGGTGAAATTGCTCACACAGCTGGAGTGCTGCTGTGGCTGGATGTGGGCTCTGTAAGAGGGCCAGGCTGGGATGACTAATAGGGAGAGTTGACCTTTACGTGAGGGAGCAGTGGGAATCTTTGGAGTTTTGCCTTGGGGTGGATAAACCAGCTAAATGCTTCTGGGTTAGGATTAGAGGGCAGATCAGCATGGATGATATTGTCTGCTACAGGCTGCCTGATCAGGAGGAAGTAGTATATGATCCCTTAAGACACCTGTAAGTAACTTCATGTTCAGTTTCTGGTCCTCATAGGAGGCTCGAGCCACCCAGGTATCTGCTGGAAAAGCAACACAGTTGAGCACAAGGAATCCAGGAGGCTTCTGGAGTGCATTGATGACAACATCCTGCCACAGGCAATCGAGGAGCTGAAATAGGGAGATGCTGTGAAGTGATCAAGGACAGTCTTGCCTGCAGTGAGGATGAGATGGTGAAAGTTGAGGATCCTAAGAAGAGAGCACAGGGCAAATAGGATGTTCACAACCGTGGACTCAGGAGAGCAGATTTTGGCCTGTTCAGGGACCTTCTTGGAAGAGTTCTAGCATGTAGAAACAAATTCTGTGCTGATTAAGGTGTGATTTTTTTCTTTAATTTAGTTCACTGGATGAAATGATACTGAACTCTTGATGAGTCTTACCGTAAATATTGTTAGTTGTAGGTTAATCCTTTAATCTAAGTAATAGCTTCCAGTTTATTTATTTTCTGTGTGAGTTAGCTTTGTATAATTCTACTTTTATTTAATACTTAATGTAGTTTGCTTTGTGTAGTGCTACTTTTATAGTAAAGAATCTTAAATTTGGATGCTGGAAACTCTAGCTACATAAAGGTGAAAATGGTGTTCAACTGATAGAGTTAATGAGATTACCGTTCCTCTTAGTATGGCAGATATGGTTCCAATTTTTATTAGGAAGGGTTAATACCATGAAATGCTTTACTTTAAATCTCTGTTTTGGAATATGTGTTTCATTTCTTCATGTCTGTTTTGTGGAAAGATAGAAAACTTTCAGTGGACTTTTACAAGGTTTTACCTTGTGTAGGAGAGAAGAAAGGATTGCTACAGAGAGAGAGGCTAGGTTTATGACTTTGAGGTACTTCTCAGTGCCTTGAGCTTGTGGAAAGCATTTAGAGTTGAGTTCAGATATGTGAGAAGTCTTAAATTACAGGAGTGTTCATGGAGAAAAAGTGATATCAGACCTGGAAAAAAGCATAGATATATCAAAGGAAACACGCAGGTCTAGCTATTGTTGCATGTTGCATTTTAAATTCCTACTATTTTTAAATAAAAATGCATAAAGGTAAGGAAGACAAAATGTTGAAATGGAAAGATTCTGATTGTTCTGGGCTTTTTGTGTACTTGTACAATGTATAATGCTGCTCTTCTGAAAGAAGCACTCTCTGACTGAGGAGCATAAGCTGCAATAGTGACAGCCAGCTGAAATACCTCCTGGAGCTGGTCTGTTGCTAAACATACACTGAATAATTGAAACTTCATGTCTTCTGTTCTTATCCTATTGTTTCCATCCACACATTGTCCTCTTACTTTTGGTTTCACTTTAGCTTGATTCCTGTGCCTTAACATACTCCTTCTGGATCAGTTTCTTATAAGGCAGTAGTGGTCTCCACGCTTCCATGTGTTTGCATGAAACAAAGTGAACTGTTTGTACAACCTTCTGCTTTTTAGGATAGACACTTAGTTGTTTTTCTTGAATGTTCAGAGTGCAAGCTGAATTTACTTAATATTGATAAACTTTCTCAATTAAGTTGTCAGAGAAACACTTAGGTTTTTGTACTGATTCTTGGAAGGTTTTAAGGGACATGTTTTCTTCAGCCTGAAGGAGAAAAGGTGTTGACCCTTACTGATTTCTTTAGAGGACTTCCTGTTTAGGAAATCACGAGGATGAAAGTATGTACAGTAGAGATGAAAACCTTTGAAGTGAGTTAGTGTGTGAAGAAATCGATGTAGTACCAATTATTTGTATTGGACTCTGCTAAAATTTTTCACTGATCATTTAAAAGTAAGTGTGGTACATAAAGAGTTCATGTAGTCTCCGAACAGGTCAGTTTTCCAAAGATTTGAGATGTTTAAACAGGAATATTTGGGTTTTCAATAGTTCACTTTGGCATAATTTGTCTTCCTCCACTCTAGCTATCTAAGTATGTTAGATACTATCATCTGGCTTTTAGACCAAAAATATCATTATGCAAGCCTAACAATTCTATGGTGTCTTCATCCCCAAAGCTGAATTCCAGATTCATTTTATGCACAGTTAAAAGGCTTAGTTCAGAACTGAAGCTTTTATTTTCCATGAGTCTTCAAAAAGAACACCAGCTATTAATTTTTTTAAATGAAAGCATATTTAGAAATGTTCATGTTGTACCACTTATAGCTTACTCCATTTACTGTTCAAAAACAATCTTAAGCCTTTTGAATATTGTAAGACATTTTTCAAAGCCTCTTTTATAAAATTAATAATGTATTGGGAGATGTGCTTGTTTTGGGGACTATCACTGCGTACAGAAGAACATTGCTGGTAGACTAGTGTACTAATTTTCCGTATTTATTATGCAGAGTAATAAGACAATTGATGGCCAGCTGAGGAATGTGACATTTGTATCTAAAGACTGTGATGCAGATGCACCTGAAGGTAAGAACTTCTTTAATTTCCTATGTTATATGCACATGCTCAGCTGTAATAAGCAGCTCAATCTCTTCATGGCTTTGTCTTGCTTTGGTCTAATATGAAGCTTTGACACAGATGTCCAGAAAACAGCTTGCTTACAGCATATCTCATTCATTTGAAGAAATAACTATTTTTAGTAGAAACAATGTGGAACTGGAATGCTGTTAACTTTAAAATCTCCCATTTGCTTTAACGTGTATGTAGAAGACTTTAAATATAAACCCTATCTGGTGAATAGTTTAGTGTCTGAAGTGTCACTTCGGTGTGTATGTTTATCATACAAACATGTAAAGTATTCAATTTAATTTTGCAATGTACTCAGGAAAACTAAGACCTGAACTCCAGTGCAACTTTACAGTTCTGCAATTCTTCAATAATGCCACTGAACTTGACATCTTAGCTATTTTTCTGTAATCTTCTTACCTTAGTTCGTCATTCCCTGTAACATCCAATATAACTCTTGCTCATCTGTGTTATTAACCATACCTTTTTGACCAGCTGTTTGGGCAGATGATGTATGGTGCATATTCTGGAGCTGTGAGTAGTGACTGGCAAGCAGATGGATAATTGTGGAGCTTTCCTTGACTTTCCATCTATGCAGGCATTAGTGTTGACATTTTTTTTCTGAGAGAATGGTAACATTTTATTTACTCTTTATTCTTCTGTGAAATGTGGCTAAAGCTGGGAATGAGTTTTAGCCCAGTTTCCTTAAAAAAACTGAGTTAATTGAAATCTTGCTGGATTTGCTTTTTACAGTGTTGTCTTTCCCCTTCCTTTCCCTCTGCATATAAACAATTTTTGTACAGTTTGAATTGCACTAGCTGTTGCAGTACTGATACTGCTGTTTAAGGTCACCATCGACTTTATTGATTGCTTTGGTCTCTTGTTTAAAAAATGGATCTCAGCAAAGGATTTATGGCCTTTGGAATGGTCCAGATTTTTCAGGCCAAAGCTCTCAATTGTTCTCTCTGGCAAACTTTCAGCTCCCCTGTATAAAGAGGAGTTGAATTATGTATGCATCTATATACTTACAAAAAGGCTTGAGAGTGTGTGTTAATTGATAGAAAAGATAATAGTTGTCCTGTGTTCTCATCTAATTATCAGTATTCTGTAACTACTGAATTCTGACAATGCTTCTAGAAGATTTTGGCATCTCCTCAGATTTTCTTCCTATTTGTGTTATTAGGAACTACAATTTTTAATTTTAAACAATTTTTGTACTACCGGGGGTAACTGGACCACTTATTCTTTGTTCCCACTCTATCAAGCTGCAGTCTCTTTTGCCTGGTAGTTCATATCGTCTCCCAAGGGCAGTGGGGTGGATTTTTCTCCTGTCTCCCCCATACTTCAAATAAATTGTTCATCCACCTTTATTTTTGATGGCTATTTTTAGACTTATGCAGTTTTAAGTGTTTTGATATTTTGACAAATATAATTATTCAATTCATATTTAAGCTGCTGTATTTTTGTGATTAAAAATAGAAGCTCTTCTGTGGCAGAGTTTAGAAGAGCAAAATCTGTCATCTTTCAAAATGAGATCACTTTGAGCAGGTTGTATGGATCTTTGTTTCTTGTAAACAGCTTCTTGGCTAGTATTTGCTGGGAGAAGAACTCTCACTGGCATCGATAAGCGCATTAGCCTTGACTTTTCTGGGAGAGATTCAGATAGTCTGATTTCCTCAGACTTTGTTGCTTAATCATGGGAACTGGGGTCGGACTGAAAAAACTTCCTAAATTCCACCTATTCTTGATGATATATTTTAAGTACTTTGAACACTTTGCCTGATTTTTTCCTAATGTGCTTTAATCAGTGGAAACAAAATAGCTGATACTTAAAACTGGTGTTCTGATGTGCTGAACACAAGAGTTGGCCTGTGTAAATGATGGCTGTGGTTTGCCATCATTAACACGTGTTGTTGCACTGGGTATATTTTGAGTCATGTTCTTCTTTCTTAGTTGGAAAGAGGTGGAGAAGGTATTGATATGCTGTCTTGTGCTAGCCTAGTCTGGGTAGAAGATGGATGGATATCTCTTAAATGTGAACCTTAATGTGATCAAAAGACTAGAGTGGGGTTCTGTTAACTTACAGATGTGGTCAGGCCATTAAAGTGTTTTTATAAATGAAAGAAAAGTTTCCTTTGTAATGTTCAATTTTAAAAAAAAACAAAGTTGCTTTAGTGAAAACACTGTATTCACTCTTTCATCTAGTCAGTTTTAGAAAGTGGAAATTTAATGTTTGCCTTGGAATACCTGCCATTTTTAATACCTGATAATGAAAACTAATGAAAATAACTGTTGTAGATGCTACTCTTATGCTCTGTGATTAGGTAGAATATGTTGACAAGTGAAACTTATTTCAAGGGTAGAAACTATATTTTTAAATACAA
Organism: Rissa tridactyla; assembly: GCF_028500815.1. Lineage (NCBI taxonomy): Eukaryota > Metazoa > Chordata > Aves > Charadriiformes > Laridae > Rissa > Rissa tridactyla. The sequence goes on from NC_071468.1 coordinate 94,968,690, forward strand.
TTTCTCTTGTTTTTAAGGATATTAGACACACAGCAAAAATTGATGCAACTAACTTCAAGTGAAGATAAAGGTTGGCCAAGCACTTGTAGTTTTTATTGACTTCTGTGGTACTAGGGTTTTATCTTATATAAACCACTGAACTGGAACTAAATACAAATATTGACTTGTCTTCTCAGCACTTCATTTTGTTTTATTTAAACTGCATTAATTCTAACAGGTGTCTTTCCTTAAATGTAAAACAAACTATAATCTTTTAATGGCTGTGCTGATGGATAAGCTTATAGCAGTCTGCTGTCTTAATCAATACTCAGATGTTGTAGATATGATCTCTACTTACTGTAGCAAAGTACTTTTTTTCTTTCTGAGATGGTAGAAGAGACCTGATCTTGTTGTAGCAACTAGTGCTCTCAAAACCATCAATATTGTTAAAACTTCAGGTTTAATGGGCAGTGGCTTCTATACATGTGTTTCAAACCAGTGTTTAGCTTGATGAAAAGGACAGTTATAATTTCTGGAGAAAGATAAGACAGTTAAAATACAATCTCATAAAAATCACACTCTTGAGTATTTACAGTTAAATATATAATATGAGAGATTTTTAGCATTGTATTGTCTGCTTTCATGCAGCAAACCTGGTTTGTGACTCCTAGTATGCAGGAGTTGAATCTGCCTTATACCATAAAGGCTGTAATGGCATAATTATGTGAAACAGAACAGAAGCCCAAAAGTAATAGGGCAGGCTACATCTTATAACTCAAAGTACCTTGCCTTAGTTATACTTACACATCTTGCACAACAGGCTTGCATTCTGGTTAACGTAGATTTTTTTTTAAAGCTTTTTAAATAGTCTTTTGGAGCAGCAAACTTAATATATTTGTTATAGGCAAAATAAGCATTAGTTTTCAGTGTTTGATACAGCTGGGTAAAGACCTTGTTTGATCATTGATTTCAAGGACTAATGCCAGGTGAACTGTTGGGTCTGCAGTTCAGTTGAGCATCAGGTCAAGCAAAGGAGTTCAATTATGTGATTAAGACTTGCAGCTGTATTAATGCATTGAAAACTTGATATAGGTTTAACTAAAGAGGTTGATGAGACTTAATGTAAGTGAGCAATGACTCAGCTGCAAGCCTGTACACAAGACTTTTCCCAACCTTAACTGAGATCTGATAAACACTATCTGCCTCTTCCAAGATCAGAAAACCATGAAAGTTGCTTTTTAAGAGTGATTCATTTTTAAATCCATAACATGCTATGAATCTCCCTTGGATTCTCTCATTACCTTAATTGGGGAAATGAGCCTTACCTGATGCCTGCTAAATGCTGGGTACAGTCTGTGTGCTGGCCCTTCTGCATAGACCTGCACTGACCCTAATGGTTTGTAAAGTGGGGAAGAAAAAAGTTATTTCCATTTCTAAGGCTTTGAACTGAGCAGGAATTACTGTGCTAATTAGATCTGTGCCACCTTATAGGACTCTCTTGTCAGCTGGATGTCAACAAGTGCAACATCTCAGGCTTTATTTTAGTCTGAATAAAGAGTAGATAGAGACACTACTCAAGCTGGAAATGAACCCCAAATACAAATGCCAAAACAGGAGCATATTCTTTGTTTCTCCTCCAGAAAAATCCAAGAGGCACGCAAAGCGAAAGCGGAAGCAAGCTGCCTAACCTTTGATATTAGTAATTTTATATTAAGTATTTTATGACCCTAGATTACCTCTTCCAAATGGTCTTTTTAAATTAATTAATTTGCAAAGTGTTAAAATGCTTCACAAAAAGCCTAAATGAGGATTTTGGTAAGGAGTTTATCCATTTTCCTGTTACTTTACTGAATGACCTTACTAGTACTTTACCCTGAATCTCTGCTTACACCTAACACTGTGGAAGTCCTCTATCATCATGAGAACTCAACATAAGTAAGCACATTGGTGCATGTTTGACTTCAGAAAGCCCTATTTGGCAGCTGTAAATAGCATGAATAGCTAAGAGTGCTGTAAGTCTTTTTCTACAGTACATTGTTTGTGGGTGCGTAGTTGTAGAAACATTAATTCCTACACTTTTTTCTTCTACACCCCACCACTGTGGACAGGTACAAACTGCTCTAAACTATGCCTCTTCTCCCTCCCAGAGATTGTAACTGGAGAGGGAAGAGGTTGCATTTACTAAGTACTCTGAAATGTTAAATAGAGTTTAGCAGTACAGCAATTGCTTGTTCTCTTCTTGGATCAACATCCTATTTCTATTGCCTGTTGGATTTAAGCCCAACAGTAAAGTGAGATGCTCTAATATTATCGGTACTTCATAATAAGAGTTGAAGCTGCTTACAAAGGATTGAGGGGTATACACCTATTCTTAAAAGGAAGCAATGAACCCAGTGTAAGAAACCTGCCAACATTTTGTCTACAAAATGATCCTTTTAATAAAGGCAGTTTTCTTACCAAAAGAAGGAATCAACTTTGGCCTTTCTGTGAGTAGCAATGCCACCAAATCTTTTCATCGCTGAGAAACATTATGACATGTACTGGAAATAATTTCAATGAAATGTTGGGAGCTGCTTCTGCTGGTGTAATCAAATAATCTTTTTACCTTGGTACAGACAGCTGATGAGTTCACTACATAACATGATCAAGAACAGCCATGCAGAAAACTGAAACAGCAACCTGTAACTACAGCTGGTGAAGCTACATACAGATATTTGCTGCCTATCTTCTAATATGGCTTGCCTGGTAGAATTAGAAAAGGTCAATTCATGAAGATGGTCTTTTTCACGGATGCGTCCTGTAGCTGGGTTGGATGAATGACATTGGGCTGGGCAAATCCTATCTGAGCTGTGAGAGAAACCTGACTGGATTACAGTTAAATGTATCATAAATTGTGTCTGAAGGAGGCTGAAGATGGGAATGGATGGGAAGGAAGCCATTGTTTTCAGAGCGTTATTAATGAGAAAAATCACTAATTCACATCCAGCTTATTTAAAAGAATTTGGCATTGGGTCTTTTAAGTTTGACTCTAATGATGGTTATAACTGTTTTTGTTCTTCAGAGAATAAACAAGGCATTCCAGCACTAAAAGTTGCCCTACTTTGTCGAAAGCTTCTTTGAGTGTTAGCTGGCTATAAATACTTCAATCTACAGACAGAATATGAGATAGTGTAAGGATATTAAGAGGTCAAGCTCAATCTGCTAAAATATTTTTTTCTCCCCATCATCCGAATTCTTTTCCATGTAACATGATCTCAGGATAGGGAAAACAATGAATCCTGGTAGAATCACCATCCCTGGAGGTATTTAAAAGATGGGTAGATGTGGTGCTTAAGGACATGGTTTAATGATGATTTTTCAGTGTTACATTGATCTGAAATGTCCCTTCTAACCTAGGCAATCCTATGGTTCTCACACAGGACAGACATCCTTCTTAAGTGGTCAGCAAAAGACAGTATGAGGCAAGTAGAAAGGACATGATGAAAGTGAGGTTAATGTAGAAGGTAAAGTGGTGTAATGTAGTTTCAAGGAGAAGTCTGAGTTAGTGTAAGTTTAAGCTTGTACCAAGCTTAAAGAAAATGTGGTAGGTAGTTAATGGAAAGTGTTCTGATTAGAATGAAAATGATAGGTTATGCTGTCCGTTGACTGCGTCCTTTCTGGAATCTTGCATCCGTGTTCATTCCTAGGGTATTGCCTTCAAAGTTTGTCAATAGCTATGTCTTTAAAGTAAGACTTGTTTGTCTTTTAGTTACTTAAAAACAAGATGTTCAAGGGAGACTCAGAAAACACCTTTGCGGAAGTTTGAATTTAAGTCAGGGATTTAAAGGCAAAAAATAGCAATAATATGGCTTGTGTCCAAGTGTATCTGACCAGTGTTTGTAATTAACCTAAACTGTACATAGCATTTCAAAAGGTATCTAGTTTCAATGGAAACACAGAGAACATGTTTTGCTCTGCAGGTTGATCCAATGTTTTATTGCTTCCCCTGTAGAAAAGACGACATTGTCTCTGGAATTAACATGGCCTCACATTTTAGTTGTCAGTTAATGCTGTACCTTTCCACTATACACATGGCCCTGTAGCATTAGTATTTCCTTCACTTGAAGGTATTTAATAAACCTTAAAATCAAGTCGTCCTTTAAACTTATGAAAAATAAAATTAACATGTTTAGCTCTTTGAATCTCATTAAATGTTTTTCCTCTAGTCTGTTAATACATGCAAATCTTGGCACCCTCACAGATTCTCTGTAGCTAAACTAAAATAGAAGCCTTATAGCTGTGTGCAATTTTCCATTGTGTTTCCACTTCCATAGCTGTGCTAGGATGAACTCCAAATCTAAAATGGCAAAAAGAGGACTGATAGGCTTTTTGAATGTATAAAGGGAAGTGATGAGAACTCTTGCCGATGTTTAGCCAAAGCTTGTTTGTGATTGCTCGTTTGTAAGATCTAGTACCCTCTTTCTGCAACTAAATCCTGCATTTCCTGTTCACAAATGGCACTTTATTTAAATTTGACTCTTGGAAAAATGGTTATATGACCCGTACCACTCAATAGGACTTTGCTCTCATTGTTTACCATTCAGAAACTTTGACTAGTGACTCTTCTCCTTTCAGCACAAAATCTTGGAGGATCTTACTGGAAGCCTCCTTGTGCTATGAAGTCTGCAGTGATGGGACTTGCAAATTCTTGAGACGTTTAATGTAAACATTCATAGTGTGTAATTATTGTCAAGAAGTTGTATGACTGCTCCAATAGTTAACGTACAGCTAAGTAACTGCAAATAGCTATTGGTTATCTAGACTTGTAACTTTTGTTACAAAGTCAGATCTGACTATGTGTCATAAAACCAGACTGATTCATGTTGACTACATAATTTTCTGGCTCTCTCTAGGTTTATATCAGGTTGGGTTTGATTTGCAGATATGCAATACAAGGTATAGGATGCAACTTATTTGTAGATTGAGTTGCTGAAAAAAACAGAGTTTGCCTTCTGAATGATAGCTTGTCCCAAATAGCTTTTCCAGGTTCCTCACTATCCCTGGTTTCCAGGTTCCTTCCTCCTCCTTAGCCTGCTAAATCTTTTTCTTTGGCAGGGTTAGATGCCAAACCTACTGAGCAGCTGTTATTGAACAAGGTAGGCTTTTGGCTAGACGCTATCCAGCTAGACTTTTGGTTTCTACAGGTCTCTTAAGTGCCATCTCACTACCACTTACATCTAAATAAAATATATATTAAAAAAAAACCCAAAACACACACGGGACAAACCAGCAGGCAGCTGCTTGTACTTGTAAGTTAGATGGATGCAAACCATTGTTTTAACATCTGATTTGAAAATCATGCTTCTGTAGGGCACTGTAGCCCTTCAGAGTGCTGTCAGCTTGAAATGTTGGAAGCTTAGTGATTCACCTCCCTTCAAATGGGGAGCTATTGTAGATACATACAACCAATTGGGAAATGTCTTCAGATCCTTGCTCTGAACTAATTCCAGTAGTATGTTTCCCAACATGCTTTTCAGTCTGATAAGGAATCAAAGGTGTAAATTTGTTGCAAAGTTAACCTTGAGGCAAGTGGTGCTGAAGCTCTGTAATGTGTGCATTGTTGTGAAAGCTGAAAGAGGGACAACTTGAAGGTTTAAGCAATTTTTGGAGAACTGTAGCTGATGAGATAACAAGTATGGGATGTCACAAAATAAAATTGGAAAAGCTTTGTGTGTAGGAGGTTAATTTTAGCTAGTGAAACCAGAGAAGCAGCAGCAGAGGGGCTGGATTGTGAAGCACAAAGGCAGGCTTAACAGCTGAAGGAGGCTAGTATTAATTTTGTGTGTGGATATATATCACAGCAGAGAAGAATAAGGAATAAGTGGGCATGTGATTCAATAGAATATTGTGAAAAACCACTTTTGTAGAAACTGCTGAGTAATGGGCAACTAAGAACATAGTCATTTTTTTCCCCCTGTTTAGCCAACATGAAAAAGAAACACTGCATTTGTGGCTGGGGGCAGCTTTTACTGCCACTCCATGAAACCGTTTCCAGAAAAACCTGTGAAAGTGATACATGAAATCCAATTTCCACAGAAATTTTTTTAAGATTGTAAGTCCTGGAGTGACCTTAGAAAAATATGGATGAAGATGTTAAGTTGTGAGACGGATATGTACAGGAGCAAAGGGGAAACCTGTAATTACAAAACTTCTAGTATACCTGCTAGTATCTGAAGACTCCTGAAGCTTATTTTGTCTTGTTCATCTAAACGCTTTGGTCTGTAACCAAAGCAAGAACCAGGAACAAGTCCATATTCTGTCTCTTGATGTTTCAATCTTTAGCAGAGTATTTCTTTCTAAATTTTATTACTTGCTGCTTATTTCCACTGTTTTGCATCTTTGACACTTTTTTATTAACTAGGAAAACCATACATGTGTCTCAGGATTGCATACAGTACTGTAGCATTCCTTCACTGCAATGGTCAAAAGTGATTCTGATCACTCAGCAGCTATTTATACTAGAAGTGGAAGTGTTGCTGTTTCTTGAGAGAAAAATTAATTGGACATTTTGCAGTGATGAATATGGCTGTTATGGGTCTTACACTATTAGATGTCACTTGGTTGTTTACGTATTTGAAGTGTCATGTTTTTTGTGGCCATTAACTTCCTTGTGCAGTGTCTTTGTATGGGTGAAACTACTTAACTTTTTTGATCAGTTTGATTGCTATACATTGACTATAACTCTTTGCATGATTTCCCTAGTGAAATATTGAATCACAAGACAAAATTAAATAGGACTCTTATTCTATGTATTTTATAGCCACATACAGCAAATCCATGGGTCTTACACACTTCCATAGTCTTTCATATGTGGTCTGAGTTACAACATGCTTATCTTGTCTAAGTTGAGATATCTAATTAAGAAATTTGTTTTATTTTGAAGTTTGAGAAGGCATTGCATGTATTGCTGCAAAGAAAACATTTCCATTATAAAAATAGCAAAGCTTTATCAGAGCCCTGTTTACTGTAGTGAGTTAAGGGCCATACCTACCTGGGAATCATTCTACCATCCAGTAAAAACACTTGCTGTCATAGATCTTTTAAGTGAAATAACACAAAGGCTGCTTCATCTTCTGCTGTTGCTTTGTTTCTGGTAAGTAAAGGCATGTTTCTCTGAGGCTGTTCTCAAGCCTGGAATCTCTGCCCTGTACCTGCTTAGTTCATAGGAATTCTAGTGGGGTTTTTTCCACTTATTTAAAATACTGATGTACTGTGGCAGAGAAAACCAGAAGCTATGGTATCCAAAGCCAGCTGTTCTTGGTCTAGTTGTTTACTCTATTTGTCAAAATGCATCGTAGCTTTACTGCTAAAAGAAAAGCCATAGTAAGAAAATATGATCATCTTTAAAAACAATTTAGAGGCAGTTGAGTTATTTTATTGTGATGTAGAACTGACTTGGCCTGTAGTAATGTTGTTTGTTCTGTGATATAAGATGTTGCTCATCTTAAGTCATGTAACCTAAGTGAAGCATACAGCAATGACAGTAAATAGTAAAATAGGTGTGTCATCGTATCTCAGTAGCACAATGAGAAATAGTATCTCGAAATCAACAAAACCCTAGAATGAATGAAGATGTCACAGCTGTGGATGTGCTGTTGCATCTGAGATATGAGATGTGCATTAACCATCATTGCTTATAAACATTCCTCTCCAAGTTTTAAGTCCATGACTTAAACTGTGGGGCCAGATGCAGGCCCAGAAGCAATGCTTATAAGGAAGAAATGCAGGTGTCCCCTTAATTACACTTTCTCAGGTGAAATCTCAAACTTTTTTGGAACTTGATGTATATTTCAAGCTTAGAAACACCAGTTGGACTGCAAGCAGCAGCAGCTGCTTGCAACACAGCTTTTGAATGATTGGCAGCAGGGGTGTATGAAAGACCAAGTGTTCTTGGATACCTGAAGCCATGCATTCAGTGCTTTTAGGATTTGGAATGTGCCATGCTTATACATTCTAAGTTTCAGTTTTCTTTTGGAAGTGGGTTTGATTATATCTTAAGCAAAACTAGGTTTTGCTTGAAATTGGGCAAGTAATCTTCATCTGTCTGTGGATGACATTCTTACACTGAGTCTGGGTTTTCCATCCAAAATACCATGTTTGGTGTTAGATCTATTTGCATTGTCTCTGTGAAGTGAATTGTAATGATTTTGAGTGCACACAGGACCTCAAAAGGTAGGTCTGGTCCAACCTCCCCAGCAGGGTCAAGGAGAGCAGGTTGCTCAGGTCCATCCAGTTGTGACTTCAAGCTGAACAAACACTCCTTCATTGTATGCTGTTTGCTCTAGCTGTTGCAGTGGATCTGTGCTGAGCTTGCTCCAGTGTGTCAATGCTTCTTTCTTACTGGGAAGCCCAAAATGGCACTGTTGCAGATGCAGTTCCAGTCAGAGTAGAAGGAAATAATCTCTCCCGTGGACCTGTTGGCTGCAGTCCTGTTAATGAAGCCTGGTATTCAGTTACATTTTTGAGTTGCAGATGAACACCGCTAACTGCATGTTCTGGTTGGCTACTGGGACATGATGTCATTTTCTGCAAATTTCCATTGTATCTGGTCAACCCTCAGCCTGCACTGTTGCATGGTGTCACTTTGTTGCAGGTACAGGACTTCTGACTCTGTTAAACTTTGAGGACTATTTCAAGGGTCTGGAAAAAATGGATCCCTCTGAATCTTACCATCTAGTGTGTTGGGCCTCTGCTCCCCACTTCTCCCCAGTTTGATGCATGGATTTACAGAGGATATAATCTGTTTCATTGTCCAGTTGATTAAGGAAGAGGTAAAACAAGTGTGCACCTTGGTATTGACTCCCAAAGAATGCCAGTGTTTTAAATTATGTTGTTCACATAGCTCTTCCCTGAGGAACTATTTCCTTCTGTATGCTTTTGTGAAAGCTTGCTGTATTTTGAGATGCATAAATGACAGATTTCATCTGTAAATAAGTTCTCATAATTTGAGTTTTCAGTGCATGAAATGACTTTTTAGGCTCTAAGATTTGTATATCAACAGATTTGTTATCCTTGTAATTTATCTTAAACTAGCTAATTTGCTTCTCAAACGAAGCCTTTGTTTGAAAATAGTGGTACATTGAGCCTAAGGGTTTTCTAATTTACCAGAATGAAAAACTTCATTAGTGGACTTGAAATAAAATACAGTTGACTCTTCAGGTAGTTGTGGCTCTCAGCACTTGTCATCCTTTGTTTAAAAAAATCTTTTGTTTTGAATCCTGGCTGTTTGGCTTTGTTGCTTGGTCAGCACTACCTAATATGCTGTATTCTTAAAGTGGTGGCAGTTATCTCTTGGAAGCTTGGTAGCTTTCCATGTATACTTTTTGTTCCAAAGGATCAAGATATGTCAGTAATAGTCACTATGATCATTCTGGATAACAAGTAGTTATCTTCATTCAGGTTATTCAATATAACTCATTCTAAATTATGCCACATGGAGAAATAAGTTGATTAAAAATGTCATGTTATGCCAGCCTACTTAGTTATTCCTTCTGAATGAAGATATTACTGAATTTTAGTTAGCTGAAATTGTGACACATTCCATAGAACTGTTTTCTCAAGGTTGAACTGCTCTAAAATATTTACCATCATATATCTAATCCAATTACTGTAGAGAGTCATCTGAAAGTCTTTTAGCTCTTTTTAAATTCAAGTAACCAGCTGGAGACCTGCAGATGGTGTTGACAATACTATCTGCCATTATGAAGCATCTTCACTTTACTGGCATTTTTTACTTTGTCAGAAACTTCACCTTTTCTAGGGACATGTCATGTTAGGAAATAATGGGATGTTGTGAGTGATGTGTTACTTTACAATTTTTTTTTCGTCTTTTGTAGAGTAAGTACTATTGACTGGTGTTAATGGGGGGAAGGGGGAGAGAAGTGGAAATAGTTGTGTTTTTTTTTTTTTAAACTGAGGTCTAGTCCGGAAAACCAGGAAAGTTTAGTTCAGCCAAATTCGTTCCTTGTGCTTTCACTCTGTATGTGTTAGTGGAGAAGCATACTTTCTCCAATTAAGCTGTTTTGCACTTTAATTATCTGCAGAGTGTGCATATTTGTGTGTTGTATCCCTAGTGGCTAGCAGTTGTGAAATCCCAGTTTAACTTCTTTGTTGTCTGCTGATACTGTGTAATAGATTCCAGAAATCAATTTGGTGCATAAAGTAGTATTTAACTTAGTATTTTAAATTATTCTGATAGTTTTATAAAGTATAAGTTCATTGGAGATCTGTTGAAGGAATGGAGGATTTTCTCTATTTAGATATAATCATTCTAGACACTGTAGGGATTGTCTTGGCAAGGTCAAGCGGCAGACCTTCCTGAAAAAGACCTATCTGTAACTCCTGACTCTTCTCTCCCCAGGAACTAGTGAGCTGTAGCATTTGGTATTGTTAAAGCAGCTTGTTATCTAATGTGGAAGTTGAACCTCTAAGTATTTACCCTCAGAAACTGATGATTGTCAGCTTGCTAGCTTGTTAAAAGGCTGCTAAAAGTTAAACTATATAGGCATCAGCATATCACACACAGCTCTAGGAGGTGGGAAGTCTGTACTTCAGCTGCAGCTAGGGACTGTTTCCAAACCAGGGTGTCAGAACTGAGAGAAGAACAGGCAAGTTCTGGGTTGCTTACTTTCTCTAGTGTTCAAATTGTTTAGACACCAGTTTCTGCTCTGAAACGGGCTTCATCTGGGCTTTGAAGCATAATAAATGAGGAAAACCAGGAAATCGCATTATACCTTAGCATGAACTGAGTGCACCCCTCCTTGCACTGGAGAGATTCATCGGCTGGCTCGCATGTCCTGCTGGCTGCCCTCTGACATGACATACCATACCAGTGTCCCATACAAGCCTTTATGCTGCCTGTCTGCAGTCTTAAAAATGCCTTGACAATTTGATTCTTAATTCTGTTAAAATCTGCCACTTCACAGTGGAGAATACTTAAGTAGTATTTGTAGATGTGGCTGGTTTTATGGTGTTAGAGAAGGAGTAAGATTTAACAAGTACTGTCAGGTCTTCAGTACAAATAAGCCCTCTGCTATCTGGGTCACAAAAGGCCCAGTATGTGATCGGGTGTTTTTTGCCTACACGACTCAACACTGTAATTGACTTTGATTTTTACAAAACTTGTGCAATCCTGGTAGAGAGATGTTTTTTTCAAAGTACTGAAATGTGGTTTTTAATACAGAATCTGCTTTGTATCTTCTCCTTATGCCCACAGTTTATCTAAAATGGGGAACTGAGTAACTAGAACCTGTCAGAACAGGCAATAATTGACACATCTGTAGGAGAAATTGTACACAATAGTAACGTGGTTACCTGTATAACTCTTAGCTTGGTGTTACCTGCTTTCACATTCAGTCTCCCATAAAAACATATTCCTCCTTTATACCCTCTTGGTGTAGAGGAAAGTAAACTTGATTTAATCGAGCATAATTGTTCTTCAGACCTGAATAGTTTCCAGAACTGTTGAATTATTATCCTATAAATTTAAGTTAGCTGGCTTTTTGTTCTGTGTTAATCAGTACTATTTGCTTTCCTTTTAGATCAGTGCATTGTTACTCGGACGTACCTCTTTCTTCATAAATTTTGGTTCTTCAGTGCTGCCTATTACTTTGGGAACTGGGCATTCATTGCAGTAAGTACTTTGGTTATAATGATCACTGAATCAAGATGGATAATTTATGGTACTTGTCATTGAATCATTTGCATCACTACACTACCATTTTGTTTTACGTATATTGCCCTTGTTGAATAACACTAATTTTTACTACCTATTTTAAATTTGCAGGTATTCTTAATTGGATTAATTGTTTCATGCTGCAAAGGCAAGAAATCAGTCATTGAAGGTGAAGTGGATGAAGATGATTCAGACATGAGTGATGATGAACTGTCTGTTTATTACCGTTGATAGCTTTCTGCCTTCAAGATGGGAAAATGTAATTAAAGTTATTTTGAAAGTCATACCCATATGGAATTGGTATCCAAATAAGCATCCTTGCACCTGTAAGAATAGAGGAAAGAAGTGTACTCACTTAAAGGAGTAAAAAAAAATGAGTATCACTTTTTTGAGTGTCACTGTTATATTGGAACAAATATTGAAGCTGGGTTTGAATAATATATGGAAAATACTTTTATGATTAAATGTATATGTAACTTTCTGATGTATAATTTAATGAACTATTGTAACTATTTCATAATTCATGATGCTTTTCTGTTAACTTAAGTTTTCTTAAATACTTTCATGCCTACCTTTTGGGACTATTCTTATTCAAGCTCATAAATAAAGCTAGCTAAAATCCTGCATAACAGCTGGTGTAAACATTGCTAGAAAGATTTGGATGAGGTTTACACTTTCAGAAGTATGTGACTTTGGTTTTGCTGGCATTTCTGGGATTCCCATATAAAACTATAGCTAACAAAAGACTGTCCTTAAAGTATGCCAGAACCTTCCACTTCAGTGGCAAAATTCCAGTTTGTGAAGATTAAGTTATTTTCATACTATTATACACACTGAGTTACCGTGGGAGTCCTCAGGTAACTATGAGGTGGGTTTTGCTCTATCAAAGGACATCGTTAGTGTATATGGCAATATGCGGCGTTGTTGCAGTGTTTTAGTACAGTTCAATTCTGAAGTTGCCAGGTGCCTCAGTAATAACCAGTGGAGTAATTAAGATGTGATTAATTTTTAACTTATTTTTCTCTTTAATGCAAATTGTCTAGTTTGAAGTTTTCTTTAAATATTTAATGTAAATGTTGTCAACTTGTTTACAAGCCAATATGTTTATATAAACATGGTTCATAAATATTTTTGTCATTCATGTTGTCTTTGTAAAGTAATGTTATCTTAGCTATACAGTTACTGAGCTATATTTCTAGGGCTGAAAAATATCCTCAGATATCCTTTGACAGACTCTGAAAGAGAAAATGTTTACAAGTACAGGTTTTCAAACTTCTAATGCTACCTGGGGGAAATTATAGTCCATGCAAGCACATGGAAATGTAATTTAGGTAATCTTTTTATAAGACTAATTGTTAAATAATTATTGAAATGTAGGGGAATTATTAATATAATGTCCTGCTTACATGTTTGCAAACTCTTTAAACTGACAGGTTTCTGTTCAGTTATTTGAAAAACAGTCTGCCTCTTCCTGCATTATTTCAGAAGAGCAGGCTCTCAGGAACTTCTTAATTTTAATTCAGTCTCAGTATTTCAAGAAGTCTTAGGTGAGTTGCTTAGTTAATGCATGAACCCAGGGAACTGATGTTTGAACTCTTACAGGAACAAGCAAAACTGAAGTCTTTTAACAAGCCTCCTGTGCCGGCTGCTCCAATAGTACACAAGTTTGTGGCATCCTGGAAGAACGTCTGATGTTGTAGCTTAATCGTGAGCTGCAAATATGCAGTCAAGTCTGCTCAACTAATAGCAATCAATCTTTTGCTACTGATGAGACATTTGAAAGGACAGGAATGTATTCAAACACTGATGATGGGTACTGAGACTTGACTAGGCAGTCTGAGCTCCCTTTGACTAGAATTAGCTGAACACTAAACATGACCATTGAGGAAACTTTCAAGGAATAATTTATAACAAGTTCAAGTAACTCAAATGGAAGGTAGAACCTGATGTTGAATGTCTGGAAGCTGCGTCCAGAGGATATCAGGAAGTCAGTGTTCTTTGTGGATGCCCTGGTGGAAAACTTCCATGAGCTAATTTAAATAAAGTTAACTGTTCCTTTTTTGTGGGCTTTGTTCATATTTCACCTTCAGCTTTAACCAATGATAGTTATCACTTCCTCCTGTGGCTGTGTCATACAGATTTGTTAATCTTTCTGGGTGTAAGATTGAGCTGCGCTACCCGATTTTGCGGAGTTGTATCCATTCTATCTTAACTTCTCGCTGGGGAGATTGGTGCTTGTCTGGGGAACATTGGCAGGAAGGTGTTGGTTTCATGCCATGTAGCTGCTTGCATGTTACATGCAGGATTAGGGGTCGCTGGCCAAGATGCCTGGCTAGTCTCTGGATATAAGTTACTGTAGGTCTCCCCTGCTTCCAGGCTTTTCTTCATTTCCAGGTTCTTCCTAATCCAGTCCTGTTTCCTGTCTAAATAATCTATATGCAGAAATACAATGAGTTACCTTTGAATTGGTGGATTGTCTCTTTAATTGGAGGATTCTGTAAGTACTGCTTTTTTAATCCAGATGTGAAGCAGATTTACAACCAACCCATTGCTAATTGCAGCTATAAGGAAGCAGGGTTCTTCATGGGAGTTCAAAAGTTGTTTCAGACACTTGCTGTCACCCTCTGTCATACAAGAAGTAAATAACTGTCAGCATTTATAATCAAAATTATTTTTCACCTGCCACATCCTCACTAAAGTTTCTCAGGAGTTCAATGAACTGTTTGACAAGGTTTTAAAAGATTTTTGTATGCACTAATGTAATAAATATATACACTCAAGACTTCATCTCTAATCAACATTTCATGTGACAAACTTGACATTAACTGTACTGTGCCTTTAAAATAAACTAGAAGTGGTTTTGAAGTTTACTGTGTGCTGAACTCACCAATGATAGGTGAAATGATGAAATGATAGTCCATAGTTTTCTGCAGGTTTTAGAGCAAATTTGAACTTTCCAGTCATGTTATAATACAGCACTGTACCTTGTAAGCAAACATCTAACATCTTCAACTGAATCTTCAGAGTTCTCAATTTTCTGGACTAAAGTAATGTAAAGGCATCAGGATTGTTTCACCGCTTTGATTTAGAAGAATGATATTCCAAATCCATTGCTGTAGTGAGAGCTTTCAAAACTTCTGGGTTGGTGCAGTGCTATTTTCAGACCTGGCTTAAGTTAGGGGTTTGGGGTGTGTGTTTGGTTTTTTTTTGATTGTACTTTTCTGTTCAGCTCCTACCACGTTGGAGGCTCATGGACATTTAGAAACTAGTGAACCTTAAATCTTGCTGACACATCAAGCATAAACCATGGTCACCAGGAACGTGTTTAATAGAATTCAGCAGGAATATGTGCCAAATGGGTCCTCATCTTGCTGCTTGTTCCGTGGTGATCGGTAGTTTGCCTGGAGTTACAAATCATAAATACAATAGAGCCTGTAATAGTCTGCTTTGGTTCCTAGCTGAGAGGTGACAGTGTGCTGCAGATTTCCTGCTCTTTGTCAGAAAGGAGTGAAAAGCCTTTCCTGGTAAAGAAGGAAAGAAACATCTGCTGCTTTTTTTTTGTATTTTCTGCTTTGACTTCTGGATAAGATTCCAGCGTGGACTTGAGTTTTTTGCACTGAAAACAGTAATTTCATGCTCAGGTAATATGACAACTTAAGTTAAAAACTAATTAACCCTTTCAATGCTCATGTTTTGCTTCGGAATAATCAGTGTAGACTTAATTCTTCAGATTCTTTGAGATGTCTTCTACTGCTTAGAAACAGTATTTTTGGGGCTCACAGCTGCTTTGTTCTTTGACTTTCTCAACACAAGTTCCTCAATTGGACGGTGGCCTACAACAGCATTTTGAAAAACGTTACCCCCTTGTAGAAACTATTATGTGGTTTATCCTAAAATACTAACTGAACTACTGGTGTGTATAGCAGAGCTGCAGTTGAAGTGTTTAAGGAAACTAATTAGTGTAGAATATAACTTGTCTCCCTGTAAGTAAGTAGATATTCAACCCATTATGGCAGTGCTGAAAGAGTTCTGGATATGGGTAGGGAAATAAAGCACTGCTTGTGAGATTAAGCAAAGGAAAAAGATTCATCTCTTTCTAAAATAGTCTAAAATAATTTGAAATACTCAAGCTGTAACATTTTTCGGGCTCTTAGGTTGAAAATCATAGTTCATATTGATAATACATTTTCTTACATTAGTGTAGATCTGTTCTCTTGCAACCTTCTGCAAAGTCAGCTTTCTTGCAGATAAAGCGAAGAAATTAAACTGAGAAATTTTTTTTTTTTTGCAAATGTGTATTTTGACTATACTCTCAAAAGAAATAAAAGCCTTGTTTTGATTCTGGTAAGAGACCAATTTCTGTTAATAGTCTAAATTTTAAAACAAATTCTGCTTCTAAATTAAGACACTTGTCAATTCTGGATAATTAAATGAATCCAATTCTAGTGTTCTTGACCAACTTTAGTGAGATGTGGTTGTTACAGAAATTATCTGGGAGTTGAACTAATTTTAACATCCTTCTATTCAGAGAGACTGCATGAGTGATAGCACTTCAATCAATTTTATAGCTATAAAGAGGATTATTTCTTTGAAATAAACAGACAATTTGAGCACGCTTAACAAAACCATAGCTTTCGTCCATGTTCACCTCTAGGAAAAGAGTGATATATTTAGCGGGTCAGACAGAAGAATTTTGGTTTCTGGAGGACTGATCTTAGAGGTAAACTACACTGAACTGGTAAGTTTCCTGATCCTCCTGTGTTCATTGCCCAGAAAGACACGCGGCGCTGATTAAGGTTGGGTTTTAATTTTGCTTGTTATAAACATACCTGCTTTTTTCCCCAGGGAAGGTATACAAGTTGCCTGTAAAACGTACAACTTAATTTTTTTGAGTTATTTTGGAGAATGATGTCAAAATCCTTATCATGAGAATCCAAATATCTTGCATAAAGGTAGAGACTGTGAGAACATTCAAAGCAAATGTGAAGGATGAACATGTGCGTAGTTCCTACTGAAATTCGAGTCGGGATATGGGGCTTCTCACCAGAATGTATCAAACTTCCTGTGAGGAAGTAAAATACAGATTGATTTAATAGCACCTCAGCTTCTGCTAAGCTGCTTAAACATAAATCATGATGTTACTGTGAGCTGCATAGAGTTTGAAAATTCTCCCACATGTATTAAGTGTGTCACTTTAACTGAGAGGACTTTGGAGTCAGGGCAGCAAGACTTTTATTAATGTGAATGTCTATGATATTCCCCCCCACCTCCCCTAGCCGTGCAGCTGATGAACTTATTATTGCATTAAACACTTGAAGGAATATCCTGGGACTGAAATGTTTGATTATGACTCTTAATGTATAATTTGAAGGCATCACCTATGTCCTAAACTTCTGAGTTGTATACTTGTTCTCTAAACTTTTAAGTTAGAACGGAATTCTTAATTGCTTGATGACTTTATATCCTCTCCAAATAGAAATGATCAAGATGCTGATGGCAGGCGTGTCTGACTTGCGTGGGATATTGTTTTGGAATGCGTCAGTGAAGAAACTTCAATTTATTGTAAGGAAAAGTGGCTTTTTCTGTTTTGAGGTGCGTAGTCCTGAATGTAGAACCTGGAAGTTAAGTTCTTAACAATGGACATAACTTTCTAGTGCATGGAGGGGAAAAAAAAATAAATCACAATTATAAAACGTAAACTCCAGAGGAATCCTCATTTTCCCAACTCTGAAGCAGGTACTTTATCTTTTTCAGAAATTGATTTTGAAGAAATAATGACAGTTTTATTAATGTTCTTAACTAGAAAAATATACCTTTTAAGTTGTGCAGACACTGATAACAGGATTATTTTGGTGTAGGATTTCAAATGTGAGGGGTGCAGCTCCTACTGAAAACCTCTGGGAATTGAGATCCCAGGTGATTTGGAATAGACTTCTTGAAGTACTTAGGGAAAACATAAACCAAACTGTTTTCCTTACCAGTTCATGGAGGAATTAAAAAAAAAATAAAAAAAAAATCCTTTTAGTGAATGGAGTTGAACATGCTAGCAGTTTTTCTGTATTTTAAAATACATTCCTGAAAAACTAATACTTGACTAAGGCAATCATTGTACAACAGTTTTCAGGGTTAACTAGTCATGTCCCTAGTTCTGATAGGGATCAGAAGGGGGTGCTGTAAGAAGATGAATTGCATCTTTCCTGAACTAGCTTTGAGAGTAGTGTTAGGATACTTAATGATAGAGAGAACACTTTTTTTGTTGTAGATACTATTTTTAGTGTGTGACTCCCAGCCCTGTGCTATTTAAAGCCTGTCCAAACACTACCTGACAATAGGCTGGAAGATTCTGATATCTCTAGGAAAAGAGTGTGTTTGAAGAAGGAATATTTCATAGACAAGACAAAGGTTGAGAGAAAAGACTTCCATGTGCTAGATCCACAGAAGAACTTACAGCTTGCACTGTAGTGCTCAACACTACTTAAATTTTAGACAATATGGTATCTGAAAGTTAGATTGCCAATTCGCTCTAGGCTAATTCTCAATTTTGTGGGGAGAGTTAATGCTGCAGGATGGTGTATGCAAAACTATAGTGCTAAGGAAGGAGCTTCCTTGTTGTAGATGTGCAAGACCTAAACCTGGTATACGGGTTCCTAAGTTTTGATCTAAAAGAGGCTTTCATTGCTGACAGAATTGGATTTCTTTACTACATCAGTCAACAAGGGAAGAGCTACAGATGTCATCTATCCAGACTTCTCTTTGACACAGTGATTCCAACATCCTTCTCTCTAAATTGGAGAGGTATGGATTTGGTGGGTGGATTGTTTGTTGGATGAGGAGTTAGCCAGAAGGTAGTGGTCAATAGCTCAATGTCCACATGTAGATCAATAACAAGTGATGTCCCCCAGGGGTCTGTATTGGGACCAGTACTGCTTAATATCTTCATCAATGACATAGTTGGATTGAGTGTATCTTCATCAAATTTGCAGAAAACGCCAAGATGGGTGGTGCAGTTGACATGCCTCAGGGACAAGATGCCATCCAGAGGGACCTGGACAAGCTTGAGAAGTAGGGCCATGTGAACCTTATGGGATTCAACAAGGCCAAGTGCAGGGTCCTGCACCTGGGTTGGGATGAGTACCTGTACGAATACAGGCTGGTGGATGAAGGGATTGAGAGCAGCCCTGCTGAGAAGGACTTGGGGGTACTGGTTATTGAAGAGCTGGATGTGAACTGGCAATATAAGATGTTTTTAGCAATGAGGGTGGTGAAACACTGGAACAGGTTGCCCAGGGAGGTGGTAGATGCCCTATCCCTGGAAACATTCAAGGTCAGGTTGGACAGGGCTCTGAGCAACCTGACCAAGTTGAAGATGTCCCTGCTCATTGCAGGGGCTTGGACTAGATGACCTTTAAATGTCTCTTCCAACCCAAACCATTCTGTGGTTCTCCATAGAATCGTTCTCTTGATGAGTTAGAGCTCAATAGCTGTACTGCCTATTTGGGAATGTGTCTTTGTATCTTTCATAGGCAAGAGATAAACATTTGGTGGAAGCTGGATGGGGGTTGAACCTAGGGGTTTAGACCTGGTACTTCAATTCTTTTGTATTCATATCAAAGATTAATGAAAAGTTGGACTCCCTGCTACATACAGACAAGCAGCTGGCTGCAATACTTGCCCAGTACTGGTAGATCATGGCAGTATCCTCAATTTGGGTAGAACAAACTTTTGTTTTCACACCTGGAAAAGAATCCTTATTGCTGTTCTCTGAATATCGCTGCCGTTGAACTTGATGTATTGCAGACCTCTAAACATCTTTTGACATCAAAGAGAGAAAAGCGGAAGAACCAGCTGCTATAGATAATTGCTCTGCATTGTGTTCACAAGCAAAGAGTGATGGTGGTGTGCCTGGCAGCAAATTATAATTTTGGGGACCTTGGAGGTATTCCAAGAGTAGTTAGACTGGTTTTACAGGCTTGAAAAAAGCTGCATCGTAATCAAGAAAAAGAGCACTCATTCATCCCACATCCTACCATCTTGCCCTGCTGAAGAAAGGATTTATCATGCTGTGGAACCTGTGCTACCCATGTGGTGTGTGTGGAACCGGCATTGATGTGCAAGACTTGCTGAGCAGATAAATGGTGCCAGCCCTACATGGTAGCAGTAGAAATCTGTATCCCACAACAGGAATGCTGCTGCCTTTCACTGATGAAGCACATCTACTTTTTGCTTTAGAAGAATCTTAAGATCAGCATCCTGACAAGCTGGCATCCTCCTACAGTGGAAGAAGGAGCTGTTTTAATGGCTTTCAACTGTTTCCACAGATTTCCGGTGCAACTGCAGAAGTCATGTGAGGATGGTTCTGTCTCATCCTCTTAGCTACGTGTGAACAGTCCCTGTTTTGACAGGCTTGCTGGATGTGTCTTCACAGTTCCCAGTAAGACTCCCAGCTCCCCTGCCAAAGACACAGTGATAAGTACGTCATTCAGACCTGGCAAATCTGCGATTGGGCTGGATGAGTAATGTGGAGAAGGGCTGCTTTTCACGTACGTGAATTTCTGTCTTAAGGAATGTACTCTAAATAGAAATGTTTCCATATTAGTGTTCTGTTTTAGGCTAGTGCCTGAACAAATCTTTGTAGCAGCAACTCTGAGTTGTCTGATACGATGGGGATGTTTTGAACTGAAGAGCTCATCACAAAAATGCTAGCATATCACTCCTGATAGTGTTACTTTTAATCTTACTCCATCTGTTTCTGAAGGGCCTTATGTAGATTTACCTATTCTTAAATTAAACACAGGACTTAACTCACTGTTCTCCAATGACATTTTTTTTAGGCTTTGTGACTTTGCCTTTGTTTTTCAACTTATTTTTTTAAAATGCTTTTTCAGGGTTGTCATCCAGTCCTGGGGGCAAATGATCTCCAAATGCTTTGAGGAATCCACTCATTTTGTTAAAATAGGGTTGCAAGAATTATCCTCAAGTAGTGTGGGAGTTGCATTTAAGTAAACTGGTTGCTTAGCTGAGTTCTAAGTCACGATCTTCTCATGGATAAAAGAAACTACATTCTCTCGCTGCACCTAGTGCCCTGGTTTTGCTCTGTGACACAGGTGTATTGTTTGGACTCTTTCCAAATCTGTTCTCAGTGATTCTTTTTCAAATCCTTGGCTCTTTAACTGCAAAGATTATGCTGCTGGTTGGCAGATGTACTTTATTTCCCTTACATTTTATCACAGCTCATACAGCATCATTTATTTTTTTTTTAAGTACGCCTGTACTCCCAGACCTGTAATGCTCCTGTGTGAGCAATTGCAGTTGTAAAACTTTACATATTGGACTTGACTATTAAATTTCATGCTGGATGAGAGCTGCTCTCCATACTGTAATGGATTCAGCTAGCTGCTCTTGCTCCCACTGTTCTGAAGAGGATCCTGCTCTGTAGTCACCTGCAGTGGCTGTCATCAATATGAAGAAGAAAAAAAAATATCTGACGTGCTCCAGTGGGTGGTTTGGCAGAGTATCTCGGGAGTTGTGCAGCCCCAGCAAGCCATATCCAGTTTTTAACTATCCTTAAAGCACTTACATTTGTTTGTTTGCTGTTGTGTTAGTCTCTCTCAAGAGCTAGTAATGAGTCATATTGTTTGTATCTTATATGTTCATAGAATAGTTTGGGTTGGAAGGGACCTTTAAAGGTCATCTAGTCCAACCTCCCTACAATAAGCAGGGACATCTTCAACTCGATCAGGTTGCTCAGAGCACTGTCCAACCTGACCTTGAACGTTTCTGGTGATGGGGCATCTACCACCTCTCTGGGCAACCTGTGCCAGTGTTTCACCTCCCTCATTGTAAAACATTTCTTCCCTCTATGTAGTCTGAATCTTCCCTCTTTTTAGTTTAAAAGCATTATCCCTTGTCCTATCACAACAGGCCCTCATAAAAAATTTGTCCCCATCTTTCTTATAAGCCCCTTTTAAATACTGAAAGGCCACAATAAGGCCTGTTGAAGTTTAAGCTAAGATAAAACATCCCTCCCTGCTTCTGATCACCACACACCCCACACCTCCCACCCCCCACCAAACAGAAAAAGGCCGATGAGGTGTCAGACCCTTTCAGTTATTTTGGGGAATTCACTGATGTGTCAGAATACTGAAAAAAAGAGCAAGTCTAGTGTTTCTTTCACTTGGAGAGCTGAAAGTAGTTGTCAGAAAAGTCTAGCCCAGTCAGCTTCCAAGAAAAATACTTGAATAATTGGTAAGTGCGTGGAAGCATACCAGTATATAAGTAATAATTGACAGATTTACTGAAATCAGTTTTCTACTGGGAGAAAGGTATGGCCATTGTGGGCAGAGAAGAAAGTTGTGGCTTTAGAAAGCGTTTTGACAGTCCTGATGGCATTCTGATAACTGATCTCAGGAAACCTACTAGTGGGTAAATGCAAAAGTGATTGGAGAACTGCACTCAGAAGGTATTATCTGATCATTAATAAACTAGGAAAAATGTGTCAAATTGGCTATTGCTGTTTGTCCTGGGTCCAGTGTTATACAATAGTAACATTATGGATGGACCTGGATGACGGAATGAAGGGTCAATTTAATAAACTTGCAAATAGTTTAAGCCTGGGGAGGAGTGTAAGCACTGTAGAGTAAAAGAATAAAACTTAAAATGTTCTGACAAATGAAAGGAATGGGAGATGTGATCAGGCAGAAAATCGAAACGAAGAACAAGTGACTACCAGTTCTAGTTTAGAAAAGGCTCTGGAAATTACAGTGCCTTACAAGCTAAACAAGTAGAGCTTTTTGTGGCTACTATCTTTTTCATTTCTTAACAAATTGATGGGAATGCATAAATGAGTAGCTGACTTGCAAGAACTGTGAAATCATTGTTCTGCTTAACAGTCTTTGGTTTGACTTGGAATACTTCTTGCTGTGCTTGGTACTATGTTTCAGAAGCATGTAAGCAAATGGGACAGAATTCTCAGGAGGGTAACGGAATGATTATGTGTCAAAATATGACTTACAGGGACAGGCTGGATGAAATTCTGGGAAAACCTTTCTCAGAGCAAGAACAGTGAATTACTGGAACTTGTTCCTGAAAGTTATGGAGTCCATCATGCAAGATCTCTGTCTAGCCTGTCCTTAAGCATCTCTTGGAAGGAAAGTGCCTGTTCTTACCCCGTGTCAAGGAGCTACAAGGTCCTGCATTATGCTTCCAGATGCTTAAGCTGTTAAGAAAAGTTTGCAGTCATGCTAAGGAGCACACATTAGAGTTCATATCTAATTAACATCTGTCTTGTGAAAGCGTCTTGTTGGTGGACAATGCTTCTAACCTACAGTTCAAGGTTTTCTGGTACTCTGTTACTTCCCACAGGTGAGAGTCATTGAGAAGGAGACTGGAGGCAGGAGTGTTGGACTATGTATAGCATAGTGGTGTTTCCATGTTGGTTTAAAGCAGTTACAGGTGTTCCAGGTTATGGGTGTTCCAGAGGCCAAATTCACCCTATAGAAAGAAGTGGCCCATCTGAAGTTAATTTCCTGTTATCGTGGTTTCTACAAGAAGTAATTCACGTTTTAACAAATATTGTCAAGGAGCAGATGAAAAAAATGCAACTCTGACTTCAGCTGATATCTCTTTAAGAGAGAAGAATATGTACCAGCTGAATATATACTGCTGGTGAAGATAAATTGTGACAAAAATTAGATCTCTGAAAAGCTGAAAATCAGTTTTAGTGACGTAAAATCGCTACTGGAAATGGGCTGATGGGGGACAATTTCTGAAAGTTAAGCAAATAGTTTAGAGAAAATCAAAATGTGATAATATGCTGCACTTAAGTGATACACCTCCCCTCTCCCTCGGCATCCCCATGTTAAAGAGTACTTGTGCTCCCTTTTTCACATTGGGACACTGATAATGAGGTATTCAGCTAAGGATTGCAAGAAAATCTTATCCTTAGAAGACAGTGTTTAAAAAAAAAAAAAAAAAAAAAAACAAAAACAAAAACCAAAGAAAACCCAAAAAAACAACCAACCAAAACAATCCCAAACTCACAATAAACAACCCCAAAACCACTAAAGTGTAGGAAAAATGTTGTAGAAGAAAATGCAACTTATTTGATGACTTACTCTTGACAGATTAAACATTTCTCTTAACTGTCTACATATTGCTTACAAATAAGCTTGCTTATACATTCCAGACCTTTCCTGGGAATTGAATTTAACTTATTTTATGATTTTTTGATTCCTTGTTGTACCCCCACGAAAGGCAGATAGTGATCTTTTCCATCTTTTGTTGGAGTTTCTCTTCACAGTCCTGGTCTTCATCAGTTCTAATTTATAAGAGTAGATAAAGAACACAAGGATAGCTGTGGTGTGGGTCAGACCAAACATCTGTCTACTCCAGGATCCTGAAAGCTCAGGAAAAAAGATTAAAAATAGGGCAAATGTGTAGTGATGCTTTCCAAAACATCTTCTCAATATCCCATGGTTCATTGGGGTCTTGCCTTTTCTCTCTGTTTCCAGACAGAATTCTTGCCTCGTTTGTCTTTTCACTTTCCTTGTTCTTCCTTTTGTGACTGTCATATGTATGGAAAATTCTTTGTGATTATTAAGAAGGAAGAGCATCTATCTCATTTTGCCTTGGACTTTCTCATTTCACTGTGCTACACTTAGTAATTTAGAACCCTTTTTCATTTCATCTGCTGCTTTTTTCAATTTTTAAGCTGCTGAACAGGTCTTGTCCTTTAGCTGCTCAGAGATTCTTTTTCTCTGTGCTCTTACTATCATTCTTTAAGAACTGGAAAAATCTCTCTTTTCCCCACTATAAGCTTATCCTTGTCTCTCAGCTATCCCAGCTAGCAAATTTGTTTTCAAGACTACATTCCTAAAATCTGCGCTCCTCCTTCTCTGCCTAACTAAGGATGCATTAGGAGTATCATTCCATAATCACTTCTGTACAAGTTTGCCTCTTACCCACCCTTTCAACTATATTTTCCAATTTATGTGAATCAACTATAGGAAAATCTTCCTCTATTTGTTTTCTTTAACTTGTAAGAGGTGGTCTTTAACTTGTAAGAGGTTTTTACTGTAAGACATTGATGAAGAATCTGTATTCTATTGTACTTGTTTCCACAGCAGAGGCCTAGGTACTAACTTATCACTAGGTTGAGCACTTCAGAATATTTCAATAGGTGTTAAAAAAAAAAAAATCCTTATTCCTATCATCTGCCTGGTTTGGTGCTCTGAAGTAGTCCGTACACCCTGATGGAGTGCTTGCTTTTTTTCTTTTCCTTCACTGCACCTCCTCTGGTTTTATTGGCTTGGACTCAATGCTAGTCCAATGTCACCATATGGTATTTGGTTGGTTTACAGCCTAGACAGAGAAGTGTTATTATAACCTCATCTACTGTTTAGGTATAAGTAATAGTAACTGGAGAAAGAGACGTGTGGCAATGTGGATTGGGTATGACAGTGGGTGAAATCCTCACCTGGAAGATTCGTTTTTGGATTTCCTTTTGGTCCTATTCAAAAATATACTCTTGTCCTCAGATATCCCAGTTGCGTGTTCTGTCTTTCAGGCTGGTGGCAGCCTAAAAGGTGGCAGGTGGCAGCCTCTGTCGTCTGAAGTTGTTCTACTCTTAAAAGAAATAGTTACTAAAGGAGGAGTTTACACCTGCCTCTTTTGGTAGTGCCCCTGTCCACTTGCTTATAGTGAATATCATCCTTTCTAGCCTAGCTGTAGGGGGTTGACTGTGGCCAGCAACTACAGCACCTACCCAGTTGCTGGTTTATTCCCCTCACTCCCACACACTGTGATGGGATGGTGGAGAGAATCAGAAGAACAAAACCAAGAATACTTGTGGCTTGAGATAAAGACAGTTTAATAGGTGAAACAGACCTGTGCACCCAAGCAAAGCAAAATAAGGAATTTATTCATTACTTCCCATCAGCAGGCAGATGTTCAGCTGCTTCCTGGAAAGCAGAGCTTCATCATGCGTAACGGTTACTTGGGAAGACAAATGCCATAAGCGTGAATGTCCTCCCGGCCGCCTCCTCTCCCTGATTTTTTTATTGTTGAGCACAACGTCACATGGTAGGGATGTCCCTTTGGTCAGTCGAGGTCAGCTGGCCTGGCTGTGACCTCCCAAATTCTTGCCCACCCTCAGCCTGCTCACTGGGGAGCAGCATGAGAAACAGAGATGGCCTTGATGCTGTGCAAGCACTGCTCTGCAATAGCCAAAACATCGGGGTGTTATTAATGCTGTTTTAGTCACAAATCCAAAACACAGCATCGCATTGGCTGCTATTAAGTTAAATCCATCCCAGCCAGGCTCAATACATTAATGAGTAGTCAAGTGGATTTTTTCTTCCTCCTTAGTTGCAATCTGTGTTACTTCTGTGTAGCTCTTTGTTGCCTGTGAGTATCATGCAGTTGTGCCTGTTTCTGTCCGTGTTCTGTGTGGAGCCTATGGACATTTTGTAAGGGGTTGAAGATTCCTCTAAGTGCTTAATTACCTAAAAAATTATATATTACTGTCCTTAAACAAAAGTGAAGTGATAAAAGTGATAAAAGAGAAAAAAATGAGTACTATTTTCTATTGCTTCAGTTCAGGCTTTGACTGTATTTTCTTTCTAACTTCTGGCAGCATCAAATTCCCTCCAAGATTCAGAAGTGCATCCTTGAAGCTTCTATTCTGATCAAATTTTTACTGAACTCTCCTGAAAGAAAGAGTTCAGATCAGATGTTTCTACAGCAAAACTAACTGGTTTTCAATCTTTATTTATGAATCAAAACACTTGAGTCCTCGTCTTCTGAACTGCGTTAGTGGGTACTGTGATTCAGTTAAGAGCAGATCTATGGAACAAGTCACCTGGTGTGAAGACCGTTGTGTCAATGCTAAGTGCGTTTTGGAAGGGTGTATTTGAAGTAGTTCTGATCCTGCAGACTGTTTGTGGTTGGAGTTCATGAGGTTTGCTGTGGATGTGCATCTTTTGGTTTTGTTTTATTCAAAAGAAATCCCAGTTTGTACACATTTAGAGTGCTCTCCAATGATAAAAATAAGTTGTTCATTTCTGAGAGGTCTTATACATGTGAAAGACCTAAAAGGGCTGGTGTTGGTGCAAATATATCGACTGTCTGGCAATAGAACATACTGTGCAATCACTGTGGGATAAAACTTGTGCCATTAATAAAACATCCCTTGGCCATTTTACCTGTGGGGTGAAACAGTTGGTGTTTGACCTGCTCTGAACCTCTCTGGGATCAGGTTCCAATAATCTGTAGGGCTTAAAAGCACCCTTTAGCTCTTTTGTTAGCTTTCTGTATCTAATGTTTTGCTGCATGGTGTCCTACTGACAACATGAGGGACAAAAAGTGCTTCTCCCTTCAGCCCTGATCAGTTATGCTGTAGTGCTGGGTTCAGAGAACTGCTGGGGAAGTGATATGCTGGGCAAAGAACTGACCCCTTGTCTGCTATATTCTGCCTGAATTCATTTATTGCCTTGCCTTATGACGGTGATGTGTATACTTTCTCTTTTGCCCCAGGTTGTATGTGGCTAAAATCTTTTTATATGTCTTTAATCAAAAAGCGTGCCATGTTGTGAAACTTTCCCATGGGCACCCTGAGTTTTCAGGAAGAAATGATACGTTGCGTATGACTTTGACTTTCAGACTTCTTATGGATACCTTCCTTGACCCTAGTCAGAAAGCAGGCAGCTGTGTGTCCCATTCTTATGTTGCTATCCCTATTCGCTTTGCAAGGAGCTGAAATACATAATTCAACTGCATGTAAATCCACACCTTATACTTGGTGCTGGAATATATGAATATCATGACTGAAATCTCTGGACTGCACCATTTAGGATTTTACTAGTTTGTGAAGAAGCAGACGAGCGGCCACATCCTTTTGTTGCAGTTCCCAGCACTCTAATTTCAGAACGTCATTTACTGAGGGTCAGAATGAACAATGCAGAAACTAAATACCAAAAAAAAAAATGCAGCCTGTTTTGGTATGGCAGACTGACCATCCCTTGTCTCAAGTGCTGCAGAAGGATTTAACTCTTTATTCTGAGTTGCTGAAGTTGAGGGATGAAAAACAGTAGTTGCCATACATTTTTCCTATTTGTACTGAATTTCACTACTGCAAATGTGGATTCTACTGTTCATTTCAAAGCCAGGGTTTATACACAGCACTTTCTGTTCCTTGAGCCTTTTGAAATATTTGTACGGGATGACTAATAACATTCTCATTAAATCTTCTTTTTCATTCTGTGAAGATTCACTCTGAAGGCTAGTATTATTTTCTTTGAATGGGTGTTAGAGCTAAAATTTTTGCACTATTAGGTGAAATACATTATACTGAAAAACTGTCAAACATGCTCAATTCCTGTTACCATAGGAATTCATGAGCAACAGAAGACCATTTTATAATTTTAAAAACCATTCATTTCTTCTTGGAATCCAATTTTATTGAAATAGGTAGCAAGACAATGTTTTGATTCCAGAAAATATTGAGTGAAGCATCAGGACAACAGGCCGGCCTCACTTCTCTTAAAAAGTGGTAATGACAATGCAAAATTATCACTATGGGAAGAGAAAATAAGCCTGGCTTTTGTGTCTCCTGAGTCTCAGTTCTTTTTCTGAAGGCTCTGGTCTGCTTCAAAGATTCATAGTGATCTTAAAATGTCACGCAGCATTATTCTACGCAGAGCTGATGTGGGAATCTGCTGCAAGTGAAATGCAACTCCCATCAGCTGTTTCTGCTCTAGTTTCTAGATGGAAAAGTGAGCCCCAGCTCCTCCTCATAGGACTTGGAAATAAAATGTGCTTGAGCTCATGTGTATGTACACTGGGTTTTGGACAGGGCTTTGAAGTAGGAAGACTGTGGAATAATTGTATTTCATAGTCTGTTTCAAATCAGCTTGTGAAGGGATGTTGTGTATCACAAGGCAACAAATCATTGGAACATATAAATGGGAAATAGCATAGCAATTTCACTGGACAAAAAGCTTCAGTCTTCAAAAGGAGAAAGACAAAAATCCCAGTACTTGAAAAAGAGTACAAGAACATTTAAAAATAAACACTAATGACTGAAGTGACCACATGGCTGAAGGACTACAAAGATGTTGAAGGGACTGAAGCACCTCTCATATGAAGAAGGACTGAGAGAGCTGACACTGTTCAGCATGGAGAAGAAAAGGCTCAGGGTGGTCTCACCAATGTGCATAAATACCTGAAGGGAGGGTACAAAGAAGACAGAGCCAGGCTTTTTTCAGTGGTGACCAGAGACGGTGGTGTCGTGGTTTAACGCCAGTTGCTTGCTCACTTCTCTCCCTCTCCCCGCAGTGGGATGGGGAGAAGAATTGGAAAAAAACAAGGAAAACTCCTGGGTTGAGATAAAGGCAATTTAATAAGTAAAGTAAAAGCCACACACGTTCTCTGTCAGTTCTCGCTTTGGGCTTGGTTTGCCGTCTGGTCAGTCTCATGTTTTATCCTCTACTTGTGATAAATGGTCTCCTTGGGTACTAATGTCTTCGTGCTCAGTGTCAATCCTTCCTTAGTGACCTTGGTGAAATAAGTGAGGAACCCATGGCTAGCTGTCAAGTGCTTCTGACAAGTGCCTTTATACTTGTATGTGTGTGCATATATGCATTTATACGTATGTTATGGTTTGGGCCGGACTGGCCCACGTGGTACATGCAGGTATATGTGTATTCCTGTGTATGTTAGCTGTTATAAACGCTTACCTCCTGGACCAAATGCCCTTACAGCCTTCCTGTCCTCATCTCATTCCAAATTTGTACTCTTCACCTGTAACTAGATTTACTTGATAGTCGACTGTTAAGTGCTAGGAATGAGAGCTCTCTCCTTTAATGGCTTTGTGAAATGTCAGCAATAATGGAATCCAATCATGATCTACATCTCTCAGGATTCCTGTAGCATAGACAAATGGTTTCTCTCCCATATTGCTCAGTCCCACAGTGCAGGGACTTTTATTATTTTCAAGTAGAAATTAAGCCAAAGCCCGCTTATATTTGCTCACTATTAAGTAAATGACACACTTGTTATTTAAACGTTTTTTTGCCGACCTTGTTCACATTCTTCATTGTTATAGCTTATCATAGGCTTTAGATGAAGGTTTTAATGATACAATTGGGTTTCTAAGGTATTCAGTGGAAGCGATACAAAAATGTGGTACTTTGCAAAAATCTGTGTGTAACAGCTCTGTAGAAGCAGGTGTGTGAGAGGACTGTTGTCATGCTGAAGAACTCTGCCTGGATACTGATTAAAATAATTCTCTCCAGTGCTTCCTTTCCTAATGAGAGTATAGTTTCAGTCTAACCTACTGCTCATGTTAAAAAAAAAAAAAAAAAAAAAAAAAAAAAAAAAAGAATAGCCCAGCTTTGTTTTTCTGTCACAGGTCTGGCTCTTTGTGCCTTTAGCCATATTTTCATATCTCCAGTGTTGTACCAGAACTTCTGAACGTTAGGAAGAGTATGGACTCTCTGAGGAACTAATCCTTCTTTTTACTGAATACCACTTGAGACTTTAGAAGTTCTTTTTTTTTTTTTTTAATTGAACTAAGTGATAGATATACAATAAATTAATAATTTTTCTTTTCAAAAGACTATTTCAACACTTGCAATGATCAAGCCATGTTAAATAATCCAAGATTACCTTTTATAGCGTTAATAGTTTGTCCAGGTACATCTAAACTAGCTGTCTCCTTCTATGCTCTGATAGCAATCAAACAGGCCAAAAAAGTGAAGATTAGCCAGGAATAAATGTTTGTTATGTTTTTTTCTAAAAATTCTAGGAATTCCTTGGCTATCTTCTGACTCATGAACTTCCCAAAAAAAATTCCAAGGGAGAACACAATATTCTCTGTCTGAAGTGACTGACATCACTTTACTGCATCGGAGTAAACCACCTATGTAAAATAAAAAACCTTACACTTTTCAGTAGTGTCTGGTTTAGAGAATCTGTGGATATTGAATCAGTCAGCAAGATGTTTGACATTATGGCTCTGTCTGTGGATTTCCATAATCCTTCTGTGAAGTCCTGATTGAGAAATAAAATTAGAAATGTGAGGCCAGCAAGAATTGAAATAATAGTGGCATGACAATTGTATATTCAATTAGCTACATATTTAGGAATACAATTGCTTATTCTTCAGCTGTTCCAATTCTGGGCACAAGATGCTTCTAAATTTTAATTTGGTACTCAGCTGCCTGGCTTAGATTTTATGGTAAAAATTACTGTTCAGTGTGAAAGGTGAAAAGTTTTCTTGTTCAGAGAAAAAAGAAGGCTTCCATTTTGAAGTTCACTTCTCAAAATCTAATCTGACTCCTACACTTTTTTCTTAGGAGCCCTGAGAAAGGTTGGGTTTTTTTTAATTATTTTTATCCGAGGAACAGAAGAATCTTTGTAATATTCTCTTATACAATGTACATCATCTTTGATTCTGTTTTTAATACTGGAGAAATTTCTACATTGTTCAAAGCTACCGGTTTAAGGAGCTGCAAAATTTGCAAGTCTTTCATGTCCTGAATGGAACACCTGCACATACTCACCCCAGCAACACACGAGGCTGACACAGCCTAGAAAGTTCACGTTACAGTGCATTAGGTGACAGCTGTAACTGTGATGGTGGCATCTAAACCACAAATCAGTACAGTTCTGTGTGTTTATTTTACCGTTTCCTGATGATGATGGGTTTTTTTAATTGACTGGCTGACACTGAGGGATCTCTATCAGTATATGCAGAACCAATCAACTCCTCTAACTCTTGCTGGAATAATAAGGTATTTTTTTACTTTGAGAAATTAGGTTTTTAATTTGGGTATATACAGAAAGTTAAACTCATTAAAATAAATCAAATTTAAGAAAACTTTGATAAGATAACCTCTCCAAAGAACTAAACTATGATTTATTGGCTGGTCTTAATGTCTAGAGTTGCAGATGGTCTTGTTTGCAAGTAAAAAGGGTAACTTCTGTCATGAGAAGGGAGATGCCTCATATGTGGCAAACATTTCTTACAAGGGTTTTTGCAATCAGTTATTTAAAAAGTGTGGTTTTTTGCTTTTCAAAAAGGGGACCGAAGGCCATTGTAAATGAAGTGGAAACTTTAAATTCTGGTCCTGATAATTTTAGAAAATTCAGGAGCTCCACTGAGTAACTTTTAACAGCTAGTTCTAGAAGGACTTTTCTGAGTTGGCACTAATCCAACTCATTCACTCATGGTATTAGAAAGTGCTATGGCTGATTTGTCTAATGGCCCAGCATAGTGCTCCAAAGCAGAGTAAATCACAACGCGTAAGACTTGGATGTGTGACCAATGTGTTTTGTTCACTGGATCAGCAAGTAATTAGAGGGAGGATTCAAGCCCTGGCATGCAACACAAGCTATCCTGAGGAAGAAAGATACCACCACCACTATAAGCACTTTCAGCCTTCAAATTTTTTTTTGTTTGCCCCCTAATCTCATCAGCATGAAGTCCTGTATTAACTGCACTACTAACCTTTTTTTCTTTTACCTGGGAGTGGAGAGATTGCACTTTATATTTTGACGTGTTCCTCACAGGGAAAATTTGCCTCTGTGTCCATGAAAAGACAGAACAGAGTGTACAGTGTCTAGTTCTTTTCTGCAAGATTCCTTCCCCATCACTTCTCTTTCTGGATGCTGTTTGTTCCAGCCAGGTTAATCAGACATTCCAGGCATGGATGCTCTGAGTTGATGAGACACCATTTAATCTTTTCCTTTCACAGCAGCTGAGAACTGAATCTGCCTGATGGCCGTCTCTTTTTCTCTTACCTGACGCTTGCTTAGACCTGCAGCTGCCTTTTCAGACCCAGTTCTTTTGATTTCTAGGAAGAAAAGCTACTTCAGGTTGTCTCTTCTTCCTTTTTGTCATAAAAAACAATGTCATTAGAATGCCAGATCTGCATTTGGAATGCATATTCTTGTTTTCTCTATTCTTCAATCAGGAAAAGGTCAATTTTTAATGGAAGTTGTTTACTCAGTGAGTAAGCTCTATCTGAGGCTGTCTTTTATCCCGTTTATTATTAGTGCCATCTTTTCTGTTAATGAGTAGACACTTCCCACGTGAATGGTTTTGTATAGAGGTAGAGAATAAGGTGCTTGTTATCTTCCACTTCTCAAGAGGCCTGCCTCTTGCCTATTGATAGTGATATTTCACAGAGTAATTTCTTGCTGTAAAATTGGTACTGAGCAGGACTGACTTCTTGCAGAACTGTCTTTTCAAACATGTGAAGGCTTTTCCATGATCTTCTGTCCATCAAGTTTTACCTGTCCATCATTGTATACTCTCCTTATGGCAGCTGAGCAACCAAGTAGGCTTTTGGCATAACTAGTTACTCAGTCCCATGTCAGGCTTCAGTAGATTTGTGTGGTAATTCCATAGATGCTTCCTCTTTCTCAGGAGTCTGATCTTGTAAAACCAAGTTGCTTCACCTGCCTCACTGACTCCTTATCATACAGCTCCTTATCGTACACAGAGTGGTTTTGACTCTGGATGGTCTCTTCCCCAGCCCTATGTTTTAGCCATGCACTGAAGAAAGTGGAGTGTTCCCTACCTTGTGTTGCTTTACCCTCATCCGATGAGGTGAGGCTGCAGTGGCCAAACAAATTCGGGTCTTCATTTTCTTGCTGTTATAGATACCTCAATGAACCTGTCTTCTCAAAGCTTTATTTCCTTTTGCACTTCTGAAAAACAGATCTTAATGAAATTTGCTTCAAGATGTGTACTGCTTCTTGGAGGTCACAATGGAACCTCGGAAATGCTGCGCTAAAATAACTTGATGTTGTAGTCTGAGATTATGCTGGCATTGTTTCATGGATAGCGTGGATCTGAATTATGATAGCACATTCTGACTAAATGACTTTGAATTCTTAACATGTTTCACTTGACATTATTTTTGTCATCAAAATTATAAATAATTAAAACCAGAGAAAATTCTTTTCCATTCAAGAGCTCAGAACATTTCCTTCAAAATGTTTCCTTAACCCTCACCTGCTTGTACTTCATCTGGAGTTGGAAATCACCCATAAAAGAATGAGTGAAATGTAAAAATTAGTTCTGTAGAGCTCCTGAGGGTGACTTTTATACTGAGGATTGTTAAGAAACAGAAAACTGTTTGCTGCCTCTGTAGCAATCAGATAAATCCTGTTGAGTCTAGATACCCTGTTGTGGATACATCAAAAAGAAGATGTATTCATATGCTCCTCTAAATGCCTCAGTATAACATTTAGCTCCTGATAATCTTCATAGAATGTCCATTAGAATAGCAGTCACTGAAGCTGACTCTGTAACTGCATTTTACTCATCACTGCCTACATTCTGGTAGCTTCATCACTCAGTTCCTATCTTACATAAAAGTACTTGCAGAATTGACAAAACAGACATTTGCTTTTGGAAGGGAGATGTTCTGATACAAATTTAGATATCATCTAACATGATTAAGCATATGTCTTCCCTCCCCTTCCTCTTTTAGAGACCATTGATTTAAGAATCAGGGTCTATGGTGTTTTTCTACTAGTCCTTAAGTTCTATTCTCTTGTAATAAATCCACTTTGTACACACTACTGAAATATTCATTGACTGAAAGACAGAAAGCAGAACAGACTGGGGCTGTACAGGCCAGCAGTTAGGGCACACGTTAGGGAAGCAAAACACCATCATTTTGTTTCCTGCTCCAATGAATACTTAATATGAAATACTGAAATATTCATTGGTAAGTGGAAATGGTATCTGACCACATAAGAAGTAACATCTTAGGTTGTGTGAAGTTAAAATGAAGGCAATCCTACAAGGAGCCTGAGGAAAAAAGGTCCAACATCTGACATGATGTATAATTAGCTGGTTGTTAGGAAGTGCTGAAAGAAAACTTGCCACCGCTGTGATTGAGAAATATCTTTCTGGATTTTTATTTGGAATTTTAAATAATTTATATTTCTTATAATGTAAGATGTATAACTTATTTTCATTCTATTAGGCCTGGTGGGACTATACAAAAAAAAGACCAACAAAAAACCAACAAACCCCAAAAAAGTTTTCATTAGTAACAATTTGGTCAGTACCAGAAATAAAAAAGATACTCTGCATATTAAATAACACCTGTTGCTATCTTTTCTAAAAGAAATAATGATGTTTCAGTGTGCCATGAAGTGATGAGCACCAAACTCATTTATTTTGGGGGGGGAAAATGTTACACTGCACATTAATATTTTGATGCCTAAAGTACAGGACAGCAGACCATATATTACAATGAAGCAGAGAAGTCCAGGTTTTCTGTGAGTGCTGAATAGGTGGTAACTCATGATAATGTGCTGCTCAGTCCAGGTCCTAGTAGTAAAGTGGGTATTCAGTTTCTGGGAATATGCAAGTGGTAGAAGGCCACAGATGGATGGGCATGTCACAGAGACTGCCACCGAAATTGCCGTTAGATGGAAGCTTTTGTTGGTAGCTTCACCTAAAAGGTCAAATCCTAAATGGTCAAAGAAATTAATCTAGCATCTCTTTCTTTACTGTAGGTAGCAATTAATCTGATGGATCTTTTCCCCCCTTCAGTGATCTGAGGCATTTGCACTCTGTGGCATTTTAAAAAATTCACATCCGCTGTGACTTCTCATACGTTTGGAGCACTGGTAGGTGGTGCGTCGGTAAGGTGAGCAACTAATAACTCATTATGCAGTTCTGCCAATCAAATACATCTGCTACTTTTTCTCTTAGTGCAAAACACCGAGTACAATTTTGATCCTTCATAAACAAATCGCGGGTAATGTTTTATATAGCACAGGTATTAGCCTTTAGACATGACACTATTATTTGAAAATTATGTAATCGTTAACCTCACATTTTTTCTTCTTCACAAATAGTCTGCAAGAGGTGTAAAACAAAGGTGCTTGTCTGAAAATGTTTGACGATATCATATAAATATGTTTGAAATTATGGCTTTTCATGACTTTTTTTTTTTTTAGAATTCTGTATTCAGGTGGTTAATAGCTGTTGAAAAATTATCATTTATTGTTTGAGAATTATTTGAATGTTTGATAGGTGATATAGAGGTAATGATCTGTTCTGCCCTCCCAGTAAAATTTGGTTACAAAATTAGCCTGTGTTTAGTAACCATGGTGATAAGGGTTTTTTTTTTAATATAGCTTTGTTCTTTTACCCTTTTATTCTTTTAATGAACAAATGTATGCTTCAAGATTTTTCTTAAGCCTTCATATGAGGAAGAGTTTGATGTATAAAATGTTCACAAATTCCAAATGAAATACTCTATCAGCGTGCTTGAGAAGAACTATTTGCAGATGTATCTGTATTCGTAAATTGCTTCCTTTTAAGCTATCAATCTAGGCAACATATCTCTAAAAAGGCTAAAAAATGTGATACAATAAAATACATTAATTTAAAAAAATGTTTTGGCTCCCTCTTTCAAATACCTTCTAATGAACAGAAGAAATTTGTGGCTCTTCCTCTCCAATGGTTTAGGATACAAGTTGTTCACTATTGAGTAATAATTGAAGTCCTCTTGGACATGTATTAATAAGATGACAATAATGGCAACTTTTCCAGAACTGAGTATTCACTGGACATCTGTAATGACCATAGAAATTGTGTTCGAAAGAAACTTGAGAGGTGATCTTACCTACCCTCTGCTTCAAGAGTCAGTTAAATTATTTCTTAGGGATGTTCGCTTTTTTCATTCCCGATGCCCTTCAGTGGTCGAAACTCTACAGTTTCTTATGGATCAAAAAGAAATGGAGGAAGTACGTGCAAATGATTGAAGTGTGAATGTTGTAACCTCAAAATTATTTTCTTTATATATCCACGCATGTTGTGTAAGCTAAACTGATTATACACTTGTGCCAAATCCCGTTCCTATATAACCCAACATCTGTAGCAACTGTGCATGAAAAGGGGTTCTCAGAAAGGGACACCACCATTTTGGGGACAGCAGTGGGGAGAAGAGAAAGGAAGAAGGTGCCTCACTGACAGACACAGGTGTGAGAGTCTTCTCTATTAGGTCAAGCTACAGAAAATTTGGCTATATCTTTACTCTGTGTTTGTTATAAGATGACAAGATTAAGACAAATTCAAATTAAATTTTCAGTCTTAAGTGCATAAGACTTAAGATATGAGATATAACATAGGCACTTAAGTGCACAAGTTTAATAGAAGAACCTCATCACAGCCACTTAACACTTTATGTAAGGAGAAGATTGAAAATTGTTTAAAATTAATCTTATTCAAAATACATGAAGTCTTATTTATAGTGGTGCAAACGAAACAAAAAGGAGTTGATGCTCTAGATTTTTTCCTGTTATTCACTAACATTTTTTGCCTCCTCTTGACGATTACCAAAGTGGCAAAATAGCACTGTGGTAAATTGTTCCCTTAATTGATTTATTAGGAGACTATTCAGATGGTTGAAGTGGTCTTTATTAGCACAGCTTTAATAATTGAGCCCTTCAGCAGAAAGAAAACATATAAACAGTATTTCGTT
Organism: Rissa tridactyla; assembly: GCF_028500815.1. Classification (NCBI taxonomy): domain Eukaryota; kingdom Metazoa; phylum Chordata; class Aves; order Charadriiformes; family Laridae; genus Rissa; species Rissa tridactyla. Next base: position 95,005,896 of record NC_071468.1, read on the forward strand.
ACCAAGCTTGCTTCCACCTTTCAAGCACAGGGAGAGCATTCTTCAAAAGCATTCTTTGGCTTTCTGATAGCTTTTTTCAGTGATTTTTCATGAACTCTATCATAGAAAGGGTGAAGCTGTTTAATTTATTTCTAGTTCCTAATTCAATACTGCATATAGCAATATTCTCACTAGCAATCCAGAGCACCCTGCTGTAAAAAATGGACTCTTGCTTCACTTTAAATATGTCCTGAGGCTGGGGCCTGGCATGACGCTGTAATTATTTGGAACCTCTCTCTCTCTCTCCCCCCCAGCTCCGCCTGGTGTGAGAGGTGCCAGCTTTTCCCTTTGCTGTGTGTTTTCTTGTGATGGCAAGAACTCCTATATGCTTTGTTTAAAGAAAAAAAAAACCAACACTGATGTACCTGAGGGAGAAAAAGACATTTTTCTGCTGCAGCCTGCTTCAAATAAGAACCCTAAAAAGGGGAAAAGAGGCAGCATGTGCCTTTCTCAAGAACAGCTTGGGCCACGTGCGCCCCGGGAACACGCTGGAGAGCAGGGCAGGATGGGCTGAGAGAGACCATGCGCGCGCCCTGCAGTTCGTACTCTCAATGTAAGCACAGGGAATGTGCTTATTAACAGTCTTAAGAAAATCTTATTTCCCTCTGTAGATGAGTTTTTGCTATTAACAGAGCTATATGATTTATGTCAATTGTGTCCTGATAAGGTCTTTTGTGTCTCACAGCAGGTGCACAGTGGAAAAATGGACGTAATTTAACTTCAAGGCTTTTGCTAGTTGAAGATCCTGGCCAAACACTGCAAAATCCCCTCCATGATCCCAGGCCTGAAGGATGAAGACGATCCTTAAAGAAGATACCTCCTTTTTTTTCCACTCTATGTGGATAGCCCAGCCTTTATTGGTATAAGGAAACTTTGGTGCTGAGCTTTTGTCCCAGCTCTTGTAAACATGCAATAATAGCCAATTATTTTTAGAGAGCAGCAGAGAAGGATGTAAAAGACTTTTTAATACAATAGCAACCATCTTTCTCTTTCCATTTGTGTTTCCTGCATCCTCAAACCACCAAGAAAGACAAGACTTTTGTACCCAGAGGACAGGATGAACCACAGAAGTTATTTTTGTCTTAAGTGATAAGTAGAAGTGAAAAGAGTTTGGCTTCTCCTGTTAACATAAGCCTTGGGTTTGTGTCAGCAGAGCAGAGAACCCATGTGATAACTACGAGAACTTCTTCCAATTATTCACATCCAGACCTTATGTGAACCTGTTTCTGAGCTCCCTTGTGCTGGGAGAGCTGTGTTTGAACCTATCTGTGAGGATTTACGTATGCTGCCTTTAGCTTTCTGCCTGAGATGCTCGCCCTTTCAGTCTCTCCTTTTTCAGCAAGAATGTTCAAAGGTGGCTAAAAGCTGGTGGCTGTACCCTCAGAGTTACAGAGATCGGAGTGATATATTGCTATGGGTCAAGGCCTTGTTCTGCACTCACACCATAATTAAGGACTCGTGTAACTGTCATGGGAGAACAACCTCACAAACCTCACAGTTTTGTCACAAATTCTTTCCCAGCTCAACCCAGAATTGCTAATTCCACTTCCCCTGTTTGAGGTTGTGTCTTCCCAAAGGGACATACAGATGACCCCTCAGGGTTGAACCAAAGTCCCAGGGCAGCCAGCACACATGGTGGTTTGCACTGAGGGTGTCTGGAACCTGCAGAAAGCGGGATGGGATTCACCTGTTTAATACCTTTACCCGTCACCCTGTAGGAAGTGACTGAGTGCGTGCTCATAAAGTTTGTAGGTGATGCCAAACTTGGGTGGCACCAGTTGATATGCTCAAGGGCATGGCCGCCAGCCAGAGGGCTGTAGGCAGGCTGGAGGAATAGGATAAATAGTCACTTAATGAAATTCAGCCAAGTCCTCTACCCGGGAAGGAGGTGCCTCTTGCTATGACACAGGCTGGCTGGGGAGCAGCCGTGTGGGAAAGGCCCCACGGGCGCTGGTGGGCGGTGAGCTGAGCGTGAGCCAGCGGTGACCCTGGCAGCAGCACGGGCCAACAGCATCTAGGGCTGGATCAGTAGGAGCACAGCCAGCAGGTAGGACGGTGGATTGTCCTCCTCTACTCAGCACTTGTTATGCCACTTCTGAAATACTGAGGGCACTTGTGAGCACCCCAGTGCAAGACAGATGTCAATAACCTGGAGCGAGTTCAGCGGAGCTTGCATTGCCTTGAACTGCTATCGAACCGTGTCTTGAGGTGACAGGCTCGATTGCTGAGTGAGGTGCCAGCAGCTACCACTACCCTTGCAATGGCCTTCACTCTTCCATTTTACACTTCCCACCCCACTATCTCACTTTTGAATTTTGAAAGCTGCTTCTCACCTCCAAAGCAAAGCGGGACCTCTGGGAGGATGTTTTCAACAAGGCAGGGTTTTAGAGGAGGTGCCGTCGTTTCTCAACGTGCCTGCATGTCTCAGTTTGACTGGGGTTGTTAATTTGGAAGCTGATACAAAAGGATGGGCCTGAAAGAATATTTTGGGGCTGAATACTGCCAAGCCTTGTGGGGACTGAAATTCCCAAACTGCTCCTTCAAGGCTTTAAAAGCGCTGAGTCAGGACTCAGAAAATCATGACATGAGTTTGGTAATAGGAGTTACTATGATGATACATTTGGATGTGTCATAACACATTCAGATATATGCCTTCTGACAGCACCCTTTTGACCCTTCTGGCTTTGTGGCCCATTTTCAAGTTTTTCTCTGTAACCAGAAGGGTTAGGAATATGAAGTGGTTTTGTTTTGGGTTTTTTTTCCTAACTCTTCTCTAGCTTTGTTTTTTAAACTTATCTTAAGTTGGTAGTAATGTTCTGGTGTGTTCAGACAATGTCAAATCTAAAATTTTTAAGTTAAAGGCCCATGATTAAAATCTATGAGCTGGCAACACCAAAAATTGGATGCAAATATTGTAGTTTAGTCTTATTTTAGGTATAATTTATATGGACGTGCAATGTAATTCTTATGTCTATAATCATAGTTCCTCTTAATTGACTGCTCAGCAAGTGATTATCACAGTAGTTCCTGGGGTTTAATATCGGTAATAAAATAATGTTTGCTTTCTCTTTTCTAAGAAGTTCATTGGGTCCAGTTAAGCGTGGCAAAGTTTTCCTCCATAGCAGAGAAAAGCAGCTATCAGTGGAGAATTTGTACCTAAGTACCAGGCTGTAGTGAGAATTTAAAATTATCAATTTCCAGGGCGAATTCCTATTTGAAGATTTACTCTTAGAGCCATACATTCAGTGTTTATATCTGATGCCAAGCTGCAGGGAAATATTCCTGACAATGTTTTCCTTGTGCCCTGCACTGACTGACTGAAATTTACAGCTGACCTCCCCGACAATAGTTCTGTCAGAGGATCGGTCCTTCAGGCAAATTGCCAGCTCAGACATGAAAATCTGCAAATGGAAGAATGCATAAAGCCTTTTGCATTAAAACTGTAGAGACGTAAATTTTCCCTGACAAAGCTGGCATTGTGGCTTCTTTTGCTGCTTTCTCCTTCGTCATTTTTCTTCCCATTGAGGAGGGGGAAATGATATTTTTCTTCTCCTAGGGCATGTCCAATCATACTAAAATGCTGTTGTACTAAATGCCAAGGACTCATTACTGTTCTTGAAAATTTGTCTCTCTAATGGAAATTTGTGGCCTCCGAGAAAGTTTCAGTTAGTTCCCAACTCCAGCTACCAAAATGACTTCAAAATATCAAAATAGAAGACTTTCATTATGAGTTAATCTAAGGGAAAGATTATGTTCATCGCAAGGGTTTTACTGGTAGGTCATGCCCCTTAAGAGCTTTATGGCCATCAAGTACAATGTACTGTAAAAAGTGTCAGTGATTCAATAGGACACACTTTTTTATTAACAAATTGGTACATGGGACAATTTCACAGGTGTTAAGTTGCTGAAGGAGCTGTTTTTGAGCTGGGAAATACATTTATCTGTGTAACTATGTTCTGCCTTATGATTCGCTTTTCTTGTAGTTAACAATTTACTTCTCTACCCACGCTCTCTGTTGGCTGTTGCTGTGTCCTGTAGAATAACTACCGTGTTTCAAAGATCAGGAAGACGGACACAGAATTTAATGAATAATTAACACACAAATTTCATAGATAAAGGGCCTTGGAAGCCCCAGGGATGAAAAGTCCCACGCAGAAGTACTACTCTGACAGTTTGGGTGGATTTATGTTGAGTGCAGACATGATCTCAGTTCAATTCCTGCTTCTTTTGGACCCTTCCCAAGTAGTTACAGGTAATTTATTTAGGCTGAGGTTTTTGTGTCTGTTCCCTGTAGCAGACCACTGCCCTCATGAAGGTGTGCTTCACAGAAGCAGTCAGGAACCTGAAATAAGCTCCCTTATGGCCAAAAAGCTGGCAGAAAACTCTGCCAGGCAAGACGCAGCAGATGATGCACTCAAAATCTTTTTATGGCCCAAAGGGAACACATTGTATATGCATACATACATATATATATATGGAACTAAGCATTTAGTGTTAGGCCAGTGAATACTTTAACAGTCTAATCAAAGTATAACAAACATTTTTGTTAGTCCATTTGCAGGAATACCAAGACTCATTTTCCACACTGATTAAAAAAAGAAAAAGAAATGCCCCTTTAATACGTTTGCACAAACAAGCCTACAACTATGGACCGCTTTTCTTGGGTGTCATGCTCGTCCCTCCAACGCAGCTTGGACAACGCAGGCCGACAGCTCCCTGCATCCTGGAGCTGAGGGGCAGAAGGTGATGTGACAAACCATCAGCATCCTGCTGTTCTCAGTGGTGGGAGAGCGACACTCATGGTGGTGCCGCCTTCTCCTCCGTGTTTGCCTTCTCCTGGGCTGCCAGCTGCAGCCTGGCAGTGGCCCACAGCCCCAGGCACACAAAAGGCGATGGTTTGTCAGGCGGTGACGGGGGGAGTGAGGAGGGAAGGGTGTCACCCCTCCCCAGCGGGGCCACCCCAGAGCTGGAGCAGGGGAGGCAGCAGTCGCTGGCCCCAGCGCAGGGGTTAAACCGGTGACACCCAGCTCAGGTTCTTCTCCTTCTTCCTTTCTCTGTATTTTATGTTATTCTGAAGTTAGCTTTTCACTAGCAGATTTGGTCCTGAGCCACAGATTTCTGATTAATTCAGGTTTTGCTGATCTAGGCTTATGTTTCTGGTCAGTCTCTAGTTTGGCAGTAGCAATATTTATTTCATTATCTGCTTTAAATATTGTCAAGACTTTGTCAAGAAACACAAGCACTGCTGAGATAGTTGACAATACATGACAAGTGATGTCCATAACACAAAACATAAAGGTCATGTCCCTAACATGAACTGTTTAGTTCCTATCACCCCCAAAGTAAAAGTTGCTTACAGGTAGCCGTCATGTCCCTCCTCTAGGGAAAAAAATCAGTGGAATCCAAAATGATGCAGGAAGTTTTCATTTGACAGCTGGGTGCATTCTGGGGAGTCAGGCTGGGTAGCAAGCCGCTAAAATAGGCAGCTGTAGGGCCTAAAAATCATACCTGCTCTTGCAGCAGGTCACACACAAGGGAAAGAAAGATGAGAGACTAAGAGGCTGCTAAGACCATGGGCCTGATGAGAAGCATTGGCCAGTGCTGCTCCTGAGGGTCCAAGCCCATGCAGAGACACCATCGGATGTCCGAGGAGCTGTGAGATGGTAAGTACTGTCACCTGAGCTCACCCTTCTACCTGTTTTCCACAATAGGGAAGACACAGCCCTTTATACAATGATAACATTCAAAATTATCTCCTTGTTTGCTCCTCCTGGCCTAAGAAAAAATTCTTAGCTCCACATATATGGTGTGTTCTTATCTCTCTCAAGAAGATTTTGAATGTAACAACACGCATCTTGAATTACACTCTCCTGGAAACTCTGCTGACTTGGAAATCATGTCCTGAAGATAGGAGGTGATTAGTTGTTTTTTTCCAAATAATGAAAGTAGAATCACTTTTTTTTTGTTGGTTTCATGGCACAGAAGGACCTGGCTAGGTTTCCTCCCTTGTATAGTTCAACTTTGCACGTAAGGCGCATATCCAGGATGTAGGAGACTCAGTTTCATTTCTCTTTCTCAACTAAAAGGGTTTCAGTCCCATCCCTTCCCAGTCCCATCTCCCATCTGCATGGAGAAAGTCTCAGCACCAAACTGTTCAAGGGTGAATGGTAGGGGGAAAAAAAAAGAGCTCAATTCTCTGCCCTTGAAGCTCTGTCACTGTCATGAAGTAATTCAAGACTCCTTGTGCCTGTAAGTGTGGCATGACCGTAGATCCCACCTGGCTTTCACAGCTCCTTACGTGAGAGAGACCTTAACTTTGACTTCTGCTCCTGGATGGGTAATACATTTATGAAACATTCATTGGTTGAAATAAATAAAGGGACCTCTGGAGACCTAAAGAGATCTTTATTTTTAGTATGCTTATTTGAAATATGTAATAACCATCAGAAATCACAAATATGAATCAGTGGAAATAAGTCATATATATATGGCATGTAAAACAACCTCCATAAATTTTTCTTATCTACATGATATTGTTCTCATAAAGTACATGTGTTCTAGTGCACTCCTCAATCACAACAGTTTCATGTGACCAAAGAAAAAGTGATTAAGAGGAAAAGAGATGATTTCATTTACTAATTTCTCTTCACTGCTAATCTCACTAAAGCAGATTAATGATTTTGGTAACTACTAGAAGGTTCAGAGCCCTGCAGTTCTGGATTTGGGGAAAAAAATCAAAAACTGTACTGACAGATTAAAAAAAAAGTGAGTGAGGCATGAACCAGCGAATGAGATTTAATAACAAAATCTACTCTTTTTCCTGTGCAAATAGCTCTATTGACTTTTGCAAGAGTACTGTAAAGTGAAACCAAGGTATTCAATAATAATAATAACTGTTTGTTTCCAAATAATTAATCTCTTCCTGCAACAGAGAACTGTCCTCCTCTATTGTACAGTAAATCAACACCCATTTCTAATGGGCGGTTTGTCTGCATGGGATTATTTAAGGCTTGCTTATACACCTAGAGGACTATGTCTAATGCTAAGCAGTGCTGAACTTCTGTTCTTACACAGTGGTTGTCTATCCTACCTTCAAAAGACGGCACCGTGACTGGTACCGAGCTTTATAAGACTGTCCCCTTGTAACTGTTATATGTGTCCCTTGTTACTTACAGCTGTCCCATAACTATTTCTCTCGTGCTTTTGCACTTTTAGCATTGAAGAAAGGGAAAACAACGAAGCAGGCAGCTACAAACCCTGATATCTGGTTTCAGCAGTGTGCCACACTTTAGGAGCAATTCTGATGAAAACAGTAATTGAAGAGTTGGAGGTGAAAAGGGGTTAAATGCAACACAGTTTTCCAAAATGGGATCGATTATGCCAGGCTGCATTGGGTGCCAGTGGAATGGTGGTGTTTTAATGTTTATCTTTGTTTCTCATTACCTGAATGAATAACTAAATAGCTATTTTACTTGGCAATAAATTAGTGTTTCCTGTATCGAGTCTATTTTTCCTGTCATGGTAATTGGTAAGCAATCTCCCTTCCTTTATCTCAACCCATGAGATTTCTCATTCCTGTTTGTCCTCTTTTCTACCTCTGTCCTGCTGACTGAGGGAAATGGGGAGAATGAGCAGCTGGGTGGTAAGTTTGGCTGTTAGCTGAGGTTAACCCACCACAAAGACTAATTTCATCAGTTCCTCTATTAACATTTTCTTGCCTTTAGTAGCCGGAGACAGAACTTGTTTTCCTGGGAAAAGAAAAAGTGTTGCTAATTCTACAATTTGGAAATCCAGTTTGAAGTCTGAGTGGCTAGGGAAGCTGTTAAGGACACTTTTTACATAGACTCATAGGATGGTTGAGGTTAGAAGGGGTCCTCTGGAGGTCATCTAGTACAATACCCCTGATCAAGCTTCTCTTCTCCACGTTGAACAACTCCTGCTCTCTCAGCCTTTTCTCATAGGAGAGATATCCCGGTCTGGACTGTCTCCTGTATGCCTATGTCTCTCTTGTACTGAAGAGCCCAGAACTGCACACACTATTTCAGGTGTGGCCTCACCAGTACTGTGTTGAGGGGAAGGACCACCTCCAACAACCTGCTGGTAGCACTCCTTTTAACGCAGACCTGAATGTCATTAGCCTTCTTTGCCACAAGGTCCCATTGCTGGGTTGTGTTCAACATGGTGTCCACCATGTCCCCCAGGGTTTTTTTCTGCAAAGCTGCTTTCCAGCTGTGTGGCCTGCAGCTTGTAGTGGTGTCTCGGGTTGTTCCTCCCCGGGTGCAAAACTTTATACTTCCCTTTGTTGATCTTTACAGAGTCCCTGTCAGCCCATTTCTCCAGTCTGTTGAGGTCCCTCTGGATGGCAGCACAACCCTCATCATTTTTTTATGAAAAGGAAGAGGATCAAAGCTGTTGGAGTTTTCAAAGCGGGCAGGTTCCACTGGAGGAAGAACTCTCCACCAGCCACAGATGGAGCAGACCCCATTTGCAATTCAGTTATGTAAGGTTTGGAACATTTTAGGTAAGAATTTGTCTTGCTTTTGGAGTAATAAAATGTTTTCATTTGTGCTGACTACCAAAAGCATCAAATGTTCACCTGGCAAAGGGTCTATTCTAATATATATCAAAATCTGTCCAATTGAATCAGGGAGTTTAAAAGAGAAAATCAACTCTTAACTTTACAGAAATGCAATCAGGAAATAGGTCGACCTAAGAAACACACCTGATGTAAAAGAGTTCTTTCTGCTAGGGCATGTCAAGGTAAGCTAGGAAGCCAGATCTAGCCTCTGAGCTTTAAATGCGCTACTTGATTCCTGCGGTGTTTGCAATAACTTTATTCTGCCTGGTCAGTGACAAATCCATCTGGTGTAGCAGCTGTTGCGTGAGCACTGTCTAATCTCATTCTAGTTGGAGCACAGCAGAGAAAGAGGTTCCTCTCTCTTGAGGGAGCCTCCTCCCATTCTGAAGGAGTTTCGTAAGTCTCCAAAGTAAATCTGCAGAGCTAAGGCAGCTACAGGGTGGTGTCAGATTGGACGTGGAGGCAGTTCTGAGGTGCTGAGCAATGTACAGGTGACTTGACCCAAGACCCTTGTTTAGGAAATTGAATTCTGCCTTAGGAGGATAGAATGCTTGCAGGACGGGCAAGGACTGTGTAGTAAATAACACTACTTACAGAGGTAAATTAGAGTCCTAAACAGTCATGGTTTAAGCTAATTTTGTTTTCAGAGGAAATCTCTAGGCAGTTCAATTGAGCCCTTTCTTGATGCTAACAACATACTTGCAAAGAATTTCAGCTTTAGTGTATGTAGACTGGAGTTTTAAGCAGTGAGTTAGATATATGGGGAAGAAGCATCACGATAATCTACAGCAGTGAAAGTAGTATGATAGACCTATACATTATGAGAGTGATTTTTCTGGACTCATAAGCCAAATTCAGAGATGATCTGTTGAAGTTTAAGTAGGGGAATTTACATTTTCATAACATTCTCTAGTATATAATCCGCATCTCTTAGGCTATATATATTACAACCTTGTTTTATAGTGTTTTTCAAACTGGATCGCTGTGCTTACCCTAGGGTTTTAGAATTTACTTGTTCAGAGTCTATCAGAATGGTGTGAGATAGAGCAGAGTGACATTAATTTAGGAGAATGGTCCTTGAGTTTCTTGTATTCTCTTTTAGTGTGGGATCATATAAAATATATAGCAGCATGTCCTGGTTTCGGATGGGGTAGAGTTAATTTTTCTTATCTGCAGCTGGTACAGTGCTGTTTTGGATTTAGGATGAGAATAATGTTGATAACATACTAATATTTTAGTTGTTGCTAAGCAGTCAAGGACTTTTCGGCTTCTCATACTGGCCTACCACCAAGAAGGCAGGGGGCACCCAAGAAACTGGGAGGGGAAAGAGCCGGGACAGCTGACCCAAAATGGCCAAAGAGATATTCCATACCATATGATGTCATGTTCAGCATATAAATCTGGAGGGTGAAGAAGAAAGGGGGGCAAGGTTCAAAGTTATGGTGTTTTTTCTTCCCAAGTAATGGTTACATGGGACGGAGCCCTGCTTTCCTGGAGACGGCTGAACACCTGCCTGCTGATGGGAAGTAGTGAATGAATTCCTTGTTTTGCTTTGCTTGCGCGTGTGGCTTTTGCTTGAGTTTTCCCATGAGTTTCCTCATTTTTACTCTTCTGATTCTCTCCCTCATCTCACTGGGGGACAGCGACCGAATGGCCACGTGGTCCTAGTTGCTGGCTGGGGTTAAACCATGACACAGCAGAGATAACTTTCTTGTTACATGTAGTGGGCCAAATTACAAAGGTCATATGTAGAGGTTGCAATGTATATGAGTCAGATTCTGTGGGAGTAGGAAAGAAATAAAAGTAATAGCAGCTCTGTCTCCCTTGCACCCATTTGCATTCACCTCTGATTTGAGTCCAGGGAAGCTGGGTTTTAATGAACCATGCACTCTGCTCTTAAAACACTAACGTAAACTCTTCCAGCTTTGATTAGCAGAGGCAGCAAGGATTAATTTTAAAATGGGACATTCCATGCAGGGAAGCTTCTGCCAAAGCGTATCTTAAGGTCCGATGTAAGATGGAAATCTAAACAAGGTGCCAAAGGAAGAAATGAAATAGGATTGTCAGCCAAATTTTACTAGGGGAGATTATACAATGAAGATTCTCAGTGATATTATATTGCAGTGAAGTCCTACTCTAAGAATTACTAATAAAACACTAAAACATTTATTAGATTTAATTATGCATATCTGAAACCATTTTGTGGAGCTCTTCTTTTCGCCATAGCTTTTAAATGAGTAAGAACAGACAGACGCATTAACTCCCTTGTCTGCTTCCCAAACCTTTATTCCACCATTAGGTTTGCTAAACCGAAATCTTCTGTGCTTATTCTAAAAACGTCCTCTCAGAGGATGGATTCAGAGTTTGATGTGGTCACCGACCAGTCTGCACAAGGGCTTGAGACAGTGACAGCAATGCCAATATACACACATTGGCTGCTCCTGCTTTGTCTCGTGCGGTTTTGGTTTGTCACAGGCTGTTTGCTCTGGATCATTGTACAGTTGAGAAAAAGGATGGCTGTTTAAGGCTAATTTGAAATTTAATGGCCACCATGACAGGGATTAACCTAAAGCAACTGGTATATTCTTCAGTATACAGAGGATCATATTTAGGAATGGATTTGGTGCCTTAGGAGAGGGTGAATAATACATTTTCCCCCATGACTAGACAATTACTTCTTGCAGTTTGAGGCACAAGTCTGCCTTTGTTTCAATTAGGGTAAAGAATTTTCTTGGTGGCCCTTTTATGAAGATTACTATGCCCAATTCAGTTTTAAAATTTTTTAATGGTTTATAATTTGTAGCCATCTGTCAGTGGCCTGGTAAGGCATAATAACTATTTGCTGTTCTCAGGCATTAATACGTTGCTCCGAAGCATCTTTTTCCTGAGCCATAGCAGTCATTGTAATTTACCCTACATTCCATTATGCTTTAATTACCTGATCATCTGTGCAGATTATGGTTCAGTATTAAAAAAAAAGGAAGATTCACAATGTTTGTCAAAAGCAAGTGCCCTTTTCTCATCTTCACCTGCTCCAAATTAAGCTGAGTTTAGTAATTGGAGAAATGAAAGAGGTTGTGTGAACTGAAAATCAATTTGGAACACATGCCACAAAGAATGCTTTCTTACGAGGCATTTCTGGTTTTCGCCTTTTTATGTACCTGTAATTATTTACGCTAATTATAACTGAAGTATCTCTCCCTTACACACACATGAGGCTGGCAATTATATGTGACCTCCAAAATCAGAAACTTGTAAGATACAAGTTAGAGTTCCAACGCTAGAAAACACAAGCCCTGCTATGGGAGCTTCTGCATCCAGGCCTGTGTCTGTCCTGGAACCAAGACATTACTCTCACTCCACTGTGCAGAAGCACAGTTTGAGTTTAGAGAGAAGAACTTGTCTCTTCTATTTATGTGCTACCCAGTTATATCATCAGAGAACTTGTTTAGAGCCCCCGGTTTTTCTTTGGTTGAATTTAAGCCAGATCCTTAGCTGGAAAAATTGCCTTGTCTCTGAATCCAACAGAGCAATGTTGATGCACCAGCTGAAGATCTCAATGGATTATGAGCAATTGAAAGTAGCTGATTACCTAATATGAAAGGCAACGACCCCTCTGTGGCGTGGAGTGGAGAGCCCTGTTGGTTGGGAGCTCTCCCCTCTCGCTACCGGATGGCAGATTTCCCTGTTCCCTCATCCCACAGTTCCCACACTTTGCTCAGGATAGCATCTCATCTTGAAGATTTTGATTGTATCTCTATTTGACCAAAGAGTCAAGACAATAGCATTTTTGTGCAAGGTCCTAGCAAAATCCCTGCCATGTCGTTTTGAATCATGCACGGAAAAGTATGCTCTACCTAGAAATAAAAAAACAATGCACAGAGGGATATTCTTCACTACTTTATTTAGGAAACTAAAGTAGTAGAAGTAGCAAAGGTAATATAGATAAAACTTTTTTTTTAATTTTATTTTTTTTGCTTTGGGCAATGGCAAACTACCAGAATTATGGTGTATGATTCAGGCTAATGCTTTATTTGTGCGACTTCATCAGTTGATTTCATGCAGCTTTAGCTAATAGGGTAGTGATGCAAAAGAAATATGGTAATGGTAACAAGTTACATCAAATTACTCTTTTGACTGCAACTTGTGGAAGCTGCCTTTGATCTCCAAGTCCTACCATTGCGGGGAGGGATAGGCATTAATTTTATCCAAACCTTGCAGTTCCATATGCTGTTCATTTCATGCTATGACAGTGACTGATTTAGAATAGATGCCCATTGTTTCCAAGCTCACCACATTGTCTGGGCTTTACTGTTATAGTCCTCAATCTTTTGACTCCCTGATATAAATGGGGGAGAGGAAGGCCACGACTAAGTCATTTTAGACAGGTACCATGTCAGACAAGGACACGTGGCGTGGTCTCTGTGGCAAGGGACTGAGGCAGGGCTGTGACATGAATCTATTGGCACTAATTGTGATTGTCAATTTTGGAGAAAAGTCAGATTTATTGCTTGTAGAGTTTGTGAAAAATCCTGCAGATGTGCATAATGGCATATTTCTGATCACTTTATCAGCTTTAATGCTGTTACTCTCATGTAAAATATTAAGCAAAAAACATCTTTAACTAGATCAGGTTGCTCAGAGCCTCATCAAGCCCGGCCTTGAAAGTCTCCAGGGATGGGGCCTCCACCTCTCTGGGCAACCTGTTCCAGTGTCTCACCACCCTCATTGTAAAGAACTTCTTCCTAATGTCTAATCTAAACCTGCCCTGCTGTAGTTTAAAACCATTGCCCCTCGTCCTATCTCTACATGCCCTTGCAAACAGCCCCTCCCCAGCTTTCTTGTAGGCCCCCTTCAGGTACTAGAAGGCTGCTATAAGGTCTCCCCAGAGCCTTCTCTTCTCCAGGCTGAACAACCCCAACTCTCTCAGTCTGTCGTTTGTGAGTACTTGCTGGTCTTTGGACCTTGTTACATGGATGAAATAGTTCCTTTGACTATAATGATCGGAAAAATTTCATAGGCAAAAGAAATCATACTTGACAGCCTTTGCCAAACTACCTGGAATGCTTTTTATTGTCATGTAAATTTGATTTTGTATTGTAAGGGTATAGGGGCAGGAGAATTACCATGTGATAGGCCAGTAGTTGATGCACTAACTTCAAGCCTACTGGACTGTGAAAATCACAGAACCACTCAGTGCCTTAGTTCTTCAGTTACAGAAAAGCAGAGGAAAGTTGTAATTTGATTAATTAAAGATTGAAATTTGCACATACTGTGGTAATGAGACATAAATATTCTTAAAATAAGGTATTCCCACCCCACGGTCCAAGGATGTGTGTACACAGTAACCTTCAAAAGTGCAATAAAGACAAATCCAAATTGGCTCTGCATGAGCCAGGTGGGAGCTAGAAGCCCTGTATCACTTTTTTTGCACAAAGCACATCCAATCTGAGATGGCCTTTTGACTTGGATAAAGTGTCAGATGGCATATTCTACCTTCAGATCTTGGCTGGATGTCCATGTTATGTTTGAATGGTACCATATAGACTTGCAGCCTTGGTCTTGGTTTTTTTGCAGGGATTTTTGCACCACTCTTCACAGGTGAAAGCAAGTGAAATATCGTTATATCTATCAAGTCCAGGCTGGACTGGATTTGAAGGGAATAGATTCTGATCTCTGCTGAAACAAAGAAAGATTCCTGAAAGATGCTGCTGCTTTTATCCTATCACATACATGTTATTTTCATTCAAATTATTTTTGAGGTATTGATAGCTGGCTATAAGAGTGAATTTGAATATTAAACCCACACATTTACATGGCTCCCTGGATTATATGCCTCTGTATTGTGTCAGGGTATTGGATCTTGCAGGCACACTTGTGAGACACAGTACGCACTTTAGATCAGTGACCTGTTAGTAAATGGCAGGTTTAAAGAAGCTAGAGTTTAAGAAGACCTCTCATAAACAGGCCAAAACAATGCTGTAAGATATTGACTAATGTACTTGAAAAACAAACAGCAAATCAATGGTCTATTTAGTTTGCAGCCCTTTGGTGTTCCATCTTATATTTGTTTGCACAGTGCCTCATACTTTGCATCTGTTGGCAATATCATAAACATATAGTAAATATAAATTACAATTCATGGTAGTCAATGCTAGTCCTAAAAGACCATTTGCTGAGGACAAGTGACTAAAATGAGAAGACAAGTTCCAGATGAGTTGCTTGCCAAGATAAAATAAATTCATTATAAAGAATGAAAACATAATTTTTGTGAACCCGACTTACACATAGCTCAATCACTTCCTACAAAGATAAGTAAGAACAACAAATTTCAAACTTCCCTTTTAAAGTCTTCACTAGTATCAAGGATTTGCTTCAGCAATGACTTTGTGAGACTGAGCTCCCTAAATGCTTTTGAAAACAGTATACTGGAGATAATAAATGAGTGACTCAATGCTTTGGCATACTCCTGAAAATGTGAACAGTTGGGACCACAGCTAACAGCAACAGATGGGGAGTTCTCCAGCTTTGAACATTCAGTAGGAGACCACAGTAATCCTGTAAGTCTGCCAAAGAAAACACCAAGTTGGAAGAAATAATTATTAGCCTCGCAGTCTCCTAGACTCTTCAGTCCGCAAACTTGCTAATCGATACCTTCCTTCATGTTCTCCTGATTATTGGGCCTTTTCAATCTTTTCCATTGAAAGCAGTGACAAAACTCACCCTAGAGCCTCACCTAGTAGAGCCTCTCAATTTCCTAGATCTCTTTTAAAAATGTCAACTTCAACTTG
Source organism: Rissa tridactyla (assembly GCF_028500815.1). NCBI lineage: Eukaryota > Metazoa > Chordata > Aves > Charadriiformes > Laridae > Rissa > Rissa tridactyla. Next base: position 95,021,304 of record NC_071468.1, read on the forward strand.
AAAATATCATCTTGTTTGGAGATTGGCTGAAGACATTTCATATGAAAGCCTTGAACTGTATGGACAGTGTTAACAGCAGTTTCCATGATTGGTGCTACTTTATTCACAGCACAATTTATGAATGTCACCAGCAATTTCACTTGTATTTTGCCCACTTTACTTCATGTCAAGCTGTGTGCTGAACATCCCATCTCTGTATTGGGCCACAAGAGAGGGTAACAGCGTGGAAAGGATTGCAGTGGTTTTACCATTCCACTGACACTCAGCTTTCTATCACCATGTCAACCTACAAGAATAAGTACTTGGTCCAGGGTGACCAAGATGCATTTGACAGCTAGCCAGCTAGGGACCATACTGTGCTGATGCTAACGAGCTGGAGAAAACATCAGTCAGTGAAGAAAGGCTGAAATGAGACTTCTGACACTTTTTGATCAAGACTTGTGATTTGATGTTGCATCTGGCTGTGACACGGAATCCTTGTTTTCTTTTAGATAATCACTTTGCAGCATTCTAGGCATGATTTTATGGGCAGTGTAGTAAGTGTTTCTGTGTGTAGACCTTGCCCCGTGAGCTGTGAATCTACCATTTCAAGGCTTCATTAGCCCTGGAGGTGTAACCACAAATATAAGTTGTTCAAAATACAAACAACTATGACAGGTGCAGCCCACACATGAAGCGGGACCTTGCAGGGCTGTTTGTCACAAGGCTACACAAACTGTTTGGTGGTTTCCAGATGATTGCAAGACATCCATTTTCACTAACAGAACACAAATGGTATGTGAGTAGTCAACTGGAGATAAAAAAGACAGGATTCAGCCTGGATTATTGGAAATCGAATCAATACAGCTAACAAATTTTAAAATGCAGTTTAGCTAACCAAATTCAGATATCTACTTTAAACGTTTTGAACTAAACCTTACTCACCACTGACTGTATCGGGTAGATCTTCATTGATTACAGTAGGAACTTAGACACTTAATATACCTGTAGACGCTCTCATGTAGACATCTAAAGGTAGGTGTCTCAGTCTGGAGTTGAATCTCACTTTGCCTTTCTGGATCATATTCTGACATTGTTAGAATCACCAGAGATTGACTCCTAGCCAAAAAAAAAAAAAAAAAAAAAAAAAAGGCTTTTAAGCTGGAACTATTTTTCCTAAGCTTATTTTTCAGTTCCAGATTTAGAATAGCAGGTGTCATGTGAAATTCCATACATTCTGTAAGGACACCTCATACAGTGGGGACCATAAAAAAACACACCAAAAATAGTATTTCTGAATAATCGTTGAAGTGTCTGTATGCATTCTTTAGCTTAAATATAATTTAAATTGGAAAATTCTGAATTTAGGCTTAACTATTAGAGCAAGCAAGCCTTCATTTCAACTTTTGAAATTAACAGCAACAACAAGCCTGCATTTGAGAAGCATATCTGTAGCTAAAGCTGTATCTATATATAATTAGAGGAAAAATACATAGTAAAATACATGGCTTCCTAATAATTAATCAGTTATTTTTCCCCATGGTACTTTGGAAAAATATGGTATTAGGCTTTAATTGTGGCAATACCAAGAAAAAGAACTTTACGAGAATCATCAGTCTATTGGTTAAGTATTCCAAATGGCAGAAATCTGCATGAGCTCTGCTCCACAATCTACCATAACACTCCGTAGTGAGTGCTCTGTGGGCATCTAACATGCCTGGTCAAAAAGCCTGGGGGACTGGCTAGTGCTCACTGAGTGTGACTTAGTAGAGCAGTGGATTTTGGATCTCATGTTCCCCTTGTGATGAGCAGAGGGATAACTATAGGCTGTGTCTGCCTGCCTGACAGCTCGGTCTCTCCCTTCAAAGACATGCGCAAAGACAGACAGGCATTTTATTTTTTTTTCTTGAAAAATATATGATAAATAGTCATGACAGCAGTCAAAGGAAGGAAGATATTTTTATCTTTTGCTCAGGCACACAGCCTAAGCAGTCTTGCGCAAGATAACGGAGGAAATCTGTGGCAGAACAGGAAAATGACTTTTGATACCCTGAGTCACAGCTCCATGCCTTGCCAACAACATGCTTTTCCTCCAGGGAAAGTTTCCTCTTTTTCCATAAGAATACTTGCTTGTCCTGTAAAAGCAGGGTGATGTTAGTTCCCTGTTGCTTTTTAATATTCCTGCGATTATGCTACTGCTGGTCAGGCAAAGAATAAACAAAACCACCTCCACATGTCAGTAATGTACTCATTTATTAATCATACTGAAGGTAATTACTTTAAATGGGTAAACCTGAGGTGGTGCATTTTTCTACTTTTTCAAGTGTGTAAAAAAAAAAAATGATTAATTCCAGCATGGGAAGAAAGTTAAGTACAGGATAAAAATGATCTGAAATCTATATATTCCACAAGGAATGAGAAAAAAATAAGCAAGAACATTGCCAGTCTGATAATGAGGCTGTGGGAGGTGGAAAATATCAATAAAGAGTCAAAAAAAGCTGATCTAAGCAATGATCTAATGAGCTCCTATTTCATAGCATTAGACTTTTTTCTTTTAAAGGGACAGAGTCAAATAAATACACTTAGACATGATCTTTTTTTAAGGTCATTCTAATCTTGTGGAAATGTCCCCAGTTGTATGAGCATTTATTTTGTTATTAAAAGATTTCACTTTAGGAGAAATTTGCTATGGTAGTAACTGCTTAGAGGCTGTTATGACCTTATTTTCCCCCTAAAGTCTGTGCAGGAGCCAAGAAATCTTCCCATACTCTTTTTTTTTTTTTTTTTTAAAGTAATCTTTTTAATTTCATTGTCATGAAACCAAATCAATTGCTTGTAGTCAACCGGGAATTAAATGTAATTCAGATATTAGTAATTTAAATGGGCCACAGATCTCTTTCTGAGGTTTGATTAATTAAGAAAGAGATGGGTGTTTCATCCAGGTCCAGTTAGGTCCCCAGAATTTCTAGTTTCAGAAATATCATTACAAAATAGTGGTGATTATGATTTTGCTTTGTTTAGGGCTTGCTACTGTGTCATCTACCAAATGGAGCGGAAGCTCCGTTTCTTTTCCTAAACCCCATCTCTGCCGCCTCCTCTTTTCCATGTATCATTACTTTTTCCTCCTCTTTTGTTTAAACAGTGCTTCCCGGAACCCTATTCTGTGGCAAGGGACAGAATTGAGGACAAAAAGAGGTGGCCCAGGGGAAATTGTTTCTGTTTCAGTTCTGGCCCTTTCTGCATAAACAAGTACGATTATTCCTTCCATCAGTTGTTAGCAGTTCCCTTGCAGCTCTGTCTGCTCCCACCGCTGCCTTACTAAAACCTGCCAGATGCTGCTTGCCCACTGCCCGGCCCACAAAGTGAGTGTTAATGAAGAGCGAAATGGCTCAGCCTGTCTTGGGGAAGGTCAGCCTCATGTCAAAAAGGAAGGGAGCAAGGAAGAACGTCTTTTGGTGCTACCAGAATTGAGAGGTTTCTGGAAAGAATGTAAGAAGCCATAGCCTGGTAAGAACATCTAGCCAGCTCTTTCCTGCATGGAGGGAATGGTGCAAAAGCAGTTAGTAGATATGTGGCAAGATAGAATGGAAATTGTCCCATCTGAGCCTTATTTGGCATAGGTCTCACTAATACCTCTACCTTGCGGGCCCAAAGGTGGTCCCAGAGGTGGTCAGAGTGCAGAGGCATGGTCGAGACAATGTCACGAGTGGGAACATAAGTCCCCTGTTTACCTGAAAGGATGTAATGCACACGCTCAATGCTTCTTCCTTTCTTGTTTGACAGGTTGTACCCACAGAAGCAAACAGGAGATGCAGATGGTTGCCTTGAGTTACCCCAACAGATCAGCAGTAACCCGCAGAGCTTTCCTGGCAGGAATATACTGAACATACCGACTTGCAAGAGCTGGCAAATCAATAGGAATCTTGTCACCGTCGTTTGTGTGCGAAACCTTAAATTTCATGGCGCATTAAGTCACAGTTTTGCGTCAAGTTAACCTACCTTTGAGAAAGCAGTAAGTTTCAAAGAGTAAGGGGTGACTTTACATGGAAAAAATTTGTCTTATATGTGGTCAGCCATTAATCTGAATGAGTTTCAGTCTTTTAGACTTGTTGATTCATATATCAAAAGCAGGGCTGCTATCTAAAGGTTTATGACTAAAGGCAAGGTAGGTTAATTACTAACCAATGGGCTGAATCCTAAGTGCCCTGCAGTGTGATTTAGGATTTATATAATGGTGATTAATTAATACACAGACTGGATTAAGATCAGGTAAAGGGGAAAAAATGCTGGTGAAACAATAAAGGTGATAATTTACTGTGGTTGTATAGAAACATTCTCTTCTGTTTTTCTGAAGTGCCCGATAAGTCCCTGAGAACCACTGCAGTTTTTGTAAGCAAACACACCATTATTTCTATGCGTATGGCATATTTTCCAAGGTGTTTCAAGTTGGCTCATGGAACTGGTTATTGAACCAAGGTGAAAAAATACTAAGCTTAATAAGTCTTAGCCTATAAATAGGAATTGTGTCCCTCAATCAGCTCCAATTATAACAGATTTCTAACTGAAGCCTTTTGACTTATATTTGTGCCTTTAGATTTCAAGGTCTTTCTTACACAATTATGTTGCGTTTGCCACACATTCTGCACAACGATCTCTGATAAAATTAAGGGTATTCTTATTGGAAATAAATCCTCATTTTCAGACTTAGAAAGGATTTTACTGCTGATCAATGACTTTCAAATAACTTTGTTCTTCTCCATGAGCTTTCAACAAAAATGGCTTTCCTCTGCTCAAATGAGGCTATGGGAAATTTAAAATGGCTATAAAATCTGAAGTTCAGTATTTAATTTTACCAGACTAATTGATTCATAGTACAGATTCTTTTTTTTCTTCTTCTTTTTTTTCTTTTTTTTTCATTTCTTCTCTTTATGGTGAAATACTTGTCCCTGCAAAACTATAGGTCTGCATAGAAGCAAAGCAGGATCAAGGAGAAGGAACCCGCTGCCAACGTGCAGAGACAGTAGGCAGTATTCTGTGCTGTTGCACTGCAACCTACTTATGTTAGCATGGGAGGACTTCACCCTTGAAGACCATCGTTTCTATTAAAATAATTTAAAAATTACTCTTTCTTCTTCAACAGCACTTTATAAGTGGTGTGCTTCTTCCTATTATTCGCCTTTAAAATATCCTAGGTTGTTTTCACCAAAACAAATGCTGACTATAACCTGGATTCCTTATCTTGACAGCATCTGCATCGTCCCGATGTACGGTGTGAGGCCAGACTAGTGTAACTGAAAGAACAGCACTATCCGAGGTCATTAACCCAGCAGGAAAATCACTTGCCTCATTGGCTATGGGTGAGAAGAAACTGGTCAGATACTGAGCACAGATTGCCCCATTTCTTAAAAAGCGCCAGCAGGTCGGAGGCAGTGATTGACGAAACTGACTGACTGACACAGCTTTAATTTATAGCGAGAACAAATTATTATTTCAGTGAATGCCAAAAGGAAGGTACTTTCTAGTGCAGCTTTGGATTTGGACCATTCGATGCTTACAGTGTACTTTTTTATTCTTCTGGAGGCAATATCGATAAATATTGATGGACCATAGCTGGTGATTTGAAAGCAATGATTGCAACCTTAGATGGAAATTTGCATCTTTTAGTGAAGCTGAATTCTGGATTAGCCATCAATAAATCAATGCAAAAAGGCCCTAAATTGCTGTAGATATCTATAACTATTTCTTTCTGACTGTAGTCTAATCCGTATTGAGAATATAAATAATGGCTTGTATGGTTTATGTGAAAACCTCTCTTTTTTGAATTCAAGAAATATGATATAAAAACAGAAGGTAGATGAAGCAAGGCTCTAACTCACACTCTGTCAGTGCAGGGTTACTTTATATCGAACATTTATTGAAGTTCTGTGCATTTAAATGAGAACTGAACAAAAGATGGAGTGCACACCGTTTTCCTTGAGACGCCATTCCCCAGCCAAATAGATGTCAGTGTCAGGGATATTTGCTGATTCCTTGATTTTTTCCTCCTAATTGGATTCCATTACTCCTAATTATATGGACTCTTACTATTCTAAAGGATTAATTTTCTTTTAAAGAATGTACATGGGCATTAGTAGCAGATGTATTTTTTTCAGTAATAAGCTATGCTGTTGCCAGTTTCAAATGGATGTACTGCTCAGTCTATAAAGACTGACTAATTAAAGATGTCATGCCAAATATTTGTGATATTTGAAGAAGGAATTCACAGAGCATTCACTCTAACCACGGGATGTCTCCCAAAGCTTTAAAGTACAGTAAAAAATGTAAATCCCATGTTGCTAAAGGAACTTTGCTCTGTCACTCTTAACCAGCCTTAACCTCACTTTCAGCCCTCAATCCTTCATCTTCAGAGCTGAAATCCTGTGCAATTTTTTCTGGGAACCGTTTGATTTCTATGTTCACAGCAGGCTCAGGGGACCCACACTGAGGAGCCTTTCCCTACCTCAAAGACAATTCCTAGCCCACGATGTTTCCTGAAGCCCATTTCTTCTTCTTAGGACATGTAGGCTTGCCTTGAATATTAATTTTCCTATTAAAGGTTGCACTGGGCACACCTGGTGGGGTGTGTGCAGCCGGGGCTGCAGGGTGACCTGTGTAGGAGGAGGTGGGAACTGCCTGGGGAGGTCATGGCCAGTTCCAGATGGCTCGGCAGCAGCTGGGAGCACCACACTGTGCCCCAAAACTGCAGCCAGTCAGAGGAGCGCATGGTCCTCAGAGGTGTTTAAGAAAGGATGGAAGCTACCAGAGGCAAGAGATATGTGTGGACTCACCTGAGCAGTTATGTGAGTACACACCTGAGGAGACACAGGAGGAAAGTGTGGAAGGGGACACTTGCTGGGGACACAGCTGGAGACGCACTCTTGGAAAAAGTGCTCTTTTTGGAAAAAAAAAAACCACTCAGAGGTGTTCTGTCACAGAACACCTCTGAGGGGACTCTGGTCCCTGGGTGACCAATGCCAGAACAGGGACACCCCTGAGGGACTCCAGCTATGGGTAATCCACAGTATGACAGGGCCATCCCCAAAGGGACTGAGGCCTCTGGATGAGCAGAGGGGCAGTAAGAAGCAAGGAGCCACGGAGGAAAATGAGTAAGAAGCAAGGAGAAGCAGAAAGAAACCATTACAGCCAGACTCCAACCTCCCGCGCCACCTGTCACCTCACCCAAGGGATTAGGAGGGCCTGAGTGTGATGCAGGCTGAAAACAAGGGAGCTGGGACGAGGAAGGGTGGAGGAGAGGTGCTGGAAGGAGGAGAGGTGTTGGTCCAAAGCTGAGCCTGGGAAAAGAAGAAAATTGTTTCCCCTGTTATATTGTCTTCTTTTCTTTATTCCTAAATGCCTGAATCACTAGTTAAAAGTTTATATAAATTGGCATTAAATTAAGTTAAACTCCACAAATTTAGACTGTTTTGCCTGCTTGCAGAATGCCCCCAGCTGTGTGCTGGCGGGGCTCGGGCTCTCCATGGCCTGAGCTGGGTGTCACCGGTTTAACCCCTGCTCCAGCTTCAGCTCTGGGGTTGCCCTGCTGGGGAGGGTGACACCCTTCCCTCCTCACTCCCCCAGTCGCCACCTGACAAACCATCGCCGTTTGTGTGCCTGGGGCTCTGGGCCACTGCCAGGCTGCAGCTGGAAGCCCAGGAGAAGGCAAACAAGCAGTCCCAGGCCTGAGGAGTACAAAGTCCCACCATGAGCATCACGCTCCTCCTGCTGGGGAGAGCAGGATGCTGACGGTTTGTCATAACGCCTCTCCTGCCTCTGCTGCTGGAGGAGCAGGGAGCTGTCAGCCTGCATTGTCCAAGCTGCGTTGGAAGGACAAGAATGACACCCAAGAAAAGGGTTACCCATATTTGCAGGCTTTCCTGTATAATAATTCTACGGGTATGAAGCAGGCTTTTCTTAAAATCAATTTGGACGAGGAGTGTCACTATTCCTGCAACCAGACTAACAGTAACTCTTATATTTTTATTTGACTGTTAAAGCACTTACTGGCTTCGCAGTGAATTTTTAGCTCCTCATATATAGGGTGTTTCCTTTTTCTCTTGACAAATTTTTTGCTAATAATGACGGAGGGCATAGAATAGGCAGACTTCCCGCTATCGCACTGGTGAGGTGAGGCTCTGAGGGACAGAGGTCAGGTTTTTCAGCTTGCCTGTCTCCTGCAAGTCTGGCCTTTGGTGGCAGGATTGTCCTTTGTTTCACTGGACCTTGTCCAGAGAGTGTAGTGCCACTTCAGACTTTAAACTGCCAAGAAAAGAATGTCCCCGTGGAAATGAAGACGACCTCAGAGGATTATACTGAATCCTCTCTTCTGAAGCAGCATAAAAATTCATTCACAGATGAGTATCAGAGTCATCAGAAAGAAAGCATTTCTACAGCTTTCCTAGGTGGAATTTCACTTTCTGTGTCGATTAAAGAGTTCGTCATAATAGTCAGGCTATTTTTCGCCTTTGAAGTTTAGGATTTTTATACACTTGCCCAGGTTTTCTGGACTGTGGGCAGCTCCGACAGAGAAATAGTGCATTAGCTCCAACACAGGTCAGTTGCCAAATTCTAAACCTCTTGAAAATGAAGGCACAGATCAACGTTACAATGGATGCACAACCCACTACGGTAAGTTTATTGCCCAAACAAAAATATGTTCATGAGCACTCTGATTTACCAGTCCAGATTTCTAACCTATAATCCACTGACCACCTTCAGGCCTCTTCAACCTGCCGCTCCCCACCTGCCCTACTCCTCTAAGCGTGCTTTAAGTACTTGAATCAGGATCCTACCCGTAATTTTCACTTCCCCTGTTTCCTTTTATCACACTTCACTTCCGATTTCCCTTTCTTTCACTCACTTTAACCTGTCTGACCTCTGCAGCCACATCTTCTGTCTCACCCTGCTCTTGCAGCTAAGCCTACAGTCCCGCGCCTACAGCTTTTGGCACAGAAGAAGCAGCTGCTGCTGCACATCACTTTGAAGTGGTTCATGTGGCACTGCTGGTATTTGTATTTACGGTGTAAGAACAATTGATCTAGGTAATATTTCTTCAGCCTTTTTAGAAGAATGTGTCTCAAGACAGTTTCTGAGTCCTTGCAAAGGCAAGATACATTATATCTACTGCTTCCCTTTAATCCATTATGCCAATTATATTGGCAGACAAGGACATTAGATAGTTTGACATCATCAGTTCTTAACACACTCAAGTGGGCTGTCTTTTATCTTACTGTCTTCTGCTGCTTTTGAATTGATTGTTTAAGAGTTTGTTCCAGAATCTTTCTGGGAATTGAAGTCAACTGCTCTGTAATTCTCTGGATCCCTCCCCGCCCCTCACCTCCTATTTAAAGGTTCCCTTTTCCGGTCCTTTGGGATTTCTCTGGTTGAAACTCGGTAGATTTCTGAGAATGTTCTTGAGCCCAAAGGGATAAAAATGGTTTGTCCTAATTCCTTTTCCCTAGTGCATTTGGTGAAAGTCATAAGATCCTGCTGAATTGAATACATTAATTTACTAAATATTGAACCCCTTTTTTTTGGCTTACTTTCCTGCTGATTGTTAAATTTAATTTTGTTAAGCCTCAGCAAACTAATTTTGGGAGGAGTGAAGCCCAGAATATAAACAAATTTTCTGCATCACTTGTTATTGCTCTTTTTTCCCGGTCCTCTAACTTTTTAGAGCAAGGGACTTCCTTTAGTATTTGTAGAAATGTATTTTTATTCACAGATGGAATAAATCCTATTTGACAGACTGTAATCTTCTTCATCCTTCCTCCTCCTTACATGCCTAAACCTAAGCAGAGAAACAGTCCCTTGGAGATGCATAAGACTATTTACCTTCAAATGAGGCAAGTGTCTAAATGTCTGGATTAATAGAGATAAGTACACAAACATTGGGAGAAAAACTACTGTGTCGGGATTAGGGGCAGCATTGTCTGCTAGGCATAATAACTGACTTTGTGCCTTTTTAACACTAGCTTTGGACCTCTCTTGTGGTTAGATTGCTTCCATCTTTGTACCTTTCAAACTGGCATCTCTCATAAATGCAACATTTCTGTATGCACTTTGAATATTTCAGCCATACACTGGGGGGTGGGGGGGGGAGGGCAGAAAAGGTTACAAAAATAATCTCTCAAGTGGAGAGCAAAAGCGCCTTGTACGAGCCAGAGAATATTTCTGTGGGAAGTTCTAATCCCTTTAAAATGTTGCTTTATACTTATGTAGCACCTTCCACCAAAAGATCTCCAGGTTTTGTAGAAATGCTAATGGACTCTGCTGCGTGAACCCGATGAGGTAGGAAGGAAACACCTAAAATTTATATCAGGAGAATCAAGAACAGAGGATAAATGACTTATCTAAGGTTGCACAGAAAGTCTCTGGAGGACCAGGATTAAAAACCAGGCTCCTAACTCACACCCCTTTTTCTTGCTAGCCTTCCCCAACATACCAAAATAGAGTTACTGCTTTGATCTAATAACATTAGGAAAAAAAATATTAAAAAAAAGATCTCTTTAGTACCCATCTATTGTAACTTCCTTTTATTCTCCTTTCAAGGACTTGGTCTACAGAGAGGCTTCATTGGGCATACAAGATTCCTCTCTTTTAATTAGAACATTAATATTCCCAGTGTTTCCTTAGCTTCTAACTAAGACTAATTTTAATTCTTCCCCCTCCAGTCACTTGGCAAAGAATGTGAAGACAGTATCAGGATGAGGTTCTGTATGCAAAGCTTTCTGAGTCACAAAACATAAGGCTGTGTTGTTATATCTGTCAATTTTTTTTGTGTGTAGCAGTACCCATGCAGACAAATGTCACATTATCTCCGCACCACAGCAGGATGCATTTGCTTTGCTCCTTCACTCCCCTGAGCAATGTTTTCCTGTATTTTAAACCGAAGGGAATTATGTCATGAAAGTATGTTTGAAATGGTTGCAAAGTAACAAAAAGTTTACCTCTCCAAATAATAATAATAATATGAAGAAAAAGCCCTTCCAATAAGCATGTTGCTTAGCAACGTGATACAGAGAGCTGGAGCGACTGCTGGAGACCATTCGAATTGACAAGGGATCTGCAGATGACTGACGGAACCACCCTAGCTGGCAGCTCTGGCAAGCAGCCAGAAAAAAGGGATGACAAAACCCCCAAATTACTGATGGAGTGAGTGGGATGACCTTCATGATGAGAGGGATGGTGGGTCCCACAAAAGAGAAGAAATAGCAAAAGGTAAGAAACATCAGTAGAGGGGAAAAGCAAGATAGAGGAAAAAAAAAAAGATTAGGACTCCATTCAAATAGTTACTCTGGCCAGAAAATATGATTAGTGTTCATCCCTAAGCAATTACAGGAAACAATTTTGCATGTTAGATGTGAAGTGACATGAATAGGAAAGATTTGGGTACGTGCATTTGCACAACCCAAAGTGCGGTTATCCCTGCGCTTGTTCGCTCACGCACTTGTGTGGACTCGGGAGGGAGCTGGGAGCTGCCTCTGCAGAGCAGACATCCAGCTGTTAGCTGGACTTGCTTTGAGCCACCTGTATCCCAGCTCCGCTGCTCCAGGATGGGAAAAGCATAGAAGGGGTAAAGCAATTCAAAGAGTGTTTCTCTATGCTCTGCAGATTCAATGCTTTGAATATTCATGCCCATTTGAATAAACATGAAAACAGAGGCCATATCGGTAGCTGTCAGTGTGCACACCTTTGAGATCACAAGTCACCCATCACATGCTTTAAATTCATACAGGACTACCAGATTTTCAGTCTGAGCCTAGACGTACACAGCCACCGAGGGAGTCAGAGCGGGGCCAGGCACACAACGTAAGTTAGAGCAGGTGTGGGAGTACAGAGCGTGTTTTCATTCCCCAGCGTCTAAACCAAGCTGTGCTATGTCACTCAGAGGCTCTAGACTTCTCTTTCCATAGTCCATTGTAGTTTACACTCAGACTTGCTATGCATGAACATGTACACATCAATAATCGTTAATATACTTTATATTTCTTTCGGTCCTTCTTACCTGAGGGCTTTCAAAATGCTTTAGAGTTTTAATGAAAAGAAATACGCTCTGTGACTAAATTCTCCTTACGCTGGTGTCAATTCATAATGACTGCATGGATTTTAATGGTGGTGCCAGACTAAACACCTCTACATCTGGATGCAGAATGTAAACTACGGTACCTGCAACAAACACAACACATACAGTAATGGCTTCACCCTCTCCCCTGAAAGATTATCATCTCTGGAGCCAAGTGTGGCAACTCTTTAATAAAAACAATGTAGCTGTTTAGAATAGGCTATAAACTTTTGGGAAATGATCAGAAAAACTGCATGTTGGGTTGTCTGACTTCAAGAACTTTACAAATGATGTATTTGATTTCGGATGATTAATTATAGCAATCCCTTCAGTACTTCAAGGGAGAGACATTTTAAATCACATCTGTTATCATTTATAAGAACTGAAATTGATTTAGTATTTTGACACGATTCATTATTTAGGTACTGACATAAATTTACATGTTTCTGTGGTGTTAGTCTTTACTCTCTATTTGAGAGAGAATACCAAGTTCCCTTACATTCACGTGTTATTAGCTACGGCATAAATATGTGAAAAGTAAAAAAACAAGTGTTTTCCTTTCAGAAGCATTCAATACCTCTAGGTCAATGCCATGTTCCATTAGTTATCTTAGTGCACATCAGGTTTAGCTGTGCTTTCTTAAGAAATTTCTAAAATATGAACAGATATTATTGAATACTGAGAAGTCCACACAGAACAAAGTGAAAATGCATGCAGTACCGGTCTTGAGAAACAGGAGGAGAAGATAGTCTTATCAATTGCTACGCTGGTTAATCAAATTTAAATCTGTTAAACAGTGGGTACCCAACTGATTTTGCTTTCCTTTCTGTCACATGTTGGATATAATATGTGAATGCCACAGTCCATTTGTTTCCTCCTCTGACTATTCTCTCCTGATAGACTTTGGTCATGAAGTTTCTGTCCATGATTAATGCTTTCTGCTGTGCCTGGGTGGCTCAAACCATCTGTCCCATCTGGGTGGAGGTGAGCAGGCCTTCTAAAACCATCCTTTGTTATTTATTGAATGTGACCTATGGTAATACAGTATGTTTGCCATCAGCATTTAGGAACTTCTTATTGATACGGAGCATTGTTGTGCATGTATTTAGTAGCACGTGTTATCAGTGTTGGTCCTACAGGCCAAGACCAGTTCAATATCCTGATCCCTACCTACAAAGACCTTGTTGATCTAAACACAGAAGATCTAAGGGTGTGTTAGCATTGCATAGCAGATCTCAGTGCAGTGGTTCCACAGCTTGCACCAAAGAAGCTAGCAGAGGGGTGGAAAATAGATGTGTTAATATGACAGTATGTCCAAGATGACAGATTTCAGGACACCAGCATGGGTGCATACCCTGGCATGGATGCATATCAGCTCCTGCAGAGAGAGACCTCACTGCTTTGCTCCAAGTAGGGTCTCCTGCCAGTCTGTGAAGACCAACTTATTAGTACCCTTCTTCAAGTACAAGAAAACTCAGTAACCCATCTGTTCAGTAGATAAAGGTTTCTCAGAGGTTCTTTCAGAGATGTGTTAGAAACAAGGTATCACCTTTATAGCTGCAGCTTTGTTGCCCTCGGTTTTCCAGAATAAGTACATGGCATGTGTATTTCTTAACAGAATAAACTTCCAAAATTTGGCAATCCGGAAATTTATTCTGCCTGTATTCTCACTCTTGAGAGAAGTCAAGGGAGTAAAACCTTCAAACTTGACCAACGTTTCTCGTGTCGCTTCATGCACTGGCGGCTGGTACTAGGCACTGGGATGGCATGAAGAGGACAGGCTCTTTTGTGGAACTGACTGCCACTGCTCACAGGCAGCTCAGCTGGGTCAAGCGTGGCTGGTTCCTGCTAGCTCGCGCACGCTACTGCTGGGGCTGGTTTCCCTCCTCGCATCATTGAGACTGATGATGTACCATGGGATAACTTCTGTTCTCTAACTTAAAAATGACTTGTGTGAGATAACGTGTATGGTCATTCTACCTAGCAGTTAGTAGTTTTTAAAGGGTGGCAGCTGTCACATCACACTAGCTAAAATGTTTGATTTCAGAGTTTATTGCATTTCTGGTCAGTTTTGAAGAGAGGAGGGAATGGAACATCTTTCCATTCCTGGTCCTCTGTCTTCTTTCCCCCTTGCAATGCTAATTTAAGTGCCAAACACAGTGCCTTTCTTTTTGATTCCTACAGTCTAAACCTGCTGCAGCCCAGGGCTGCTGTATGAGCTGGTCTGACACTTCCCAGCTCTTTGGGATGTGTCAGTGCCAAAATCTGTCATCTTTGCTGGTTGCATACATGGTGTTTATTTCTCACAGGCCTTTAAGATAAATAGAGGGATTTGTGTAGGTGGTTTTGGTGGTGTTTTTTTTTGTTTTTGTGTTGTTTGTTTGTTTGTTTGTTTTTTAAATCAGCTGTCACCTGCTTGTTAGAAATGCTCTGTTCTTGGTCTTGAGGGAGCTCTCAAAACCAGATATGGTGGGTGGCCCAGATGGTCCCTCTGCTGAAGAAGGGGATCTTGAATACAGTGGAATATAATACTCGGCAGTTTACAGACCACTGCTGCAGCTCTCAGGCATTAAGGGCACAATGTATTAGCCACTTTAGAACAAATTAATAAATGAATAGAATTGCTGAGAAGAGGGCAAAGAGTGCATAATTGGCATCAACTATGTTATCAGGACATGCTTCAAATAGATAACAGTTTTCAAAAGCCATCCGAGAAAATGACCTACTTAAAAAAAAGCATGAGAAAAAAGCCAAAACGAGACTTGTGCCTGTTTCTGGTGATTATTCAAGTGGAAATTAAAAGAAGCCTCAGTGCTTTCTGAAGAGAGAAGAGGAAAATACAGCTTTCCTGGTCTGTGCTCCATCTGCCAATAAAAGTGACTTTAAAGCCTGAAACTTCACCTAAGTTACTGACAGAGCTACAGTAGCTACTGCAGTTGCCAAAAGAGGCATTTACAATGCCGGTATCAGACTTATTCCTATGAATCCCTCTGAGATGAGGACAGTACTCCACATAACCCATCTAGGCTTTATTGGAAATTACATTTATAGATACACAGTTTTATATAGCAATTCCTTCTTGGCCCCGCTGTGACACATCAACTACTCCTTGCCACCTCACACTCCTCTAGGAGTAGATAGAGATGTTTCTCTGCTGCCTTCAGTACTCAGAGAAATGTTATATCTATTACCAGAGTCTCTGATAACTGAAAACAGAACTGAAAGGAATTCTTTCATCCAAAGAAATGGCAGTGGTATCCCAACAGCTTGAAATGGTTGCACAGAAATATTTTTGAATTTGCCATGAAAAATAACACTTATTTTACTGTTCATCCATTTTCTAAGCTTTCCTAACTTTCATAAATTAAATGAGAATTATTGAAAAACCTGGCAAGAAATGTTTAACACATTATAAAACAGGGAGATAGGGACACCTCTCTTTTCAACTCTAGATTAAATAACAAGGGTAGACAGAGGCAATTAAGTGATCTTATATTTTTACATTATTTTAAAATTATAATACATAACATTTTCATCAGCTAGTGTGTAAATGCATCCAACTATCATAATACTTACTAGTACCAGAACTGTCATTCACAGGAGCACATGCGAACACGGACTCACCGTCTCATATGAGAACTGTGGTCTGGCCTTCCATAACAGAGCAAACACTTTTCCCCATTTTGATTTGAAAACTAGCACTGACAAGACCTTAAAACTCTCAGGTTCGTTAGAAAGCAGGTTCATTTTGGTTTGCGATCAGGAGATTGCCACAGCTACAGCAACTACTGTAGTTGCCAAAGGAGGTACTTACAATGCTGGTAACTGGTATGTGAAAATACTGTGGGTGGTGTGTTCCAGATGCAATTTAACTGGACTTATGCGAAGTTTGACACTGTCCTGCATGACATCCTGGTCTCTAGATTGGAGAGACACGGATTTGGTGGATGGACTGCTCGGTGGATAAGGAACTGGTTGGATCACAGAATCATAGAATCATAGAGCCCCTATGCTATGAGGACACACTGAGAGAGCTGGGGTTGTTCAGTCTGGAGAAGAGAAGGCTCCAGGGAGACCTTATAGCAGCCTTCCAGTCCCTGAAGGGGGCCTACAGGAAAGATGGAAAGGGACTCTTTATTAGGGAGTGTATCGATAGGATGAGGGATAATGGTTTTAAACTGAAAGAGGGGAGATTTAGATTAGATATTAGGAAGAAATTCTTTACTGTGAGGGTGGTGAGACACTGGAACAGGTTGCCCAGGGATGTTGTGGATGCCCCATCCCTGGAAGTGTTCAAGGCCAGGCTGGATGGGGCTTTGAGCAGCCTGGTCTAGTGGGAGGTGTCCCTGCCCAGGGCAGGGGGGTTGGAACGAGATGATCTTTAAGGTCCCTTCCAACCCGAACCGTTCTATGATTCTATAATTCTATGCTGTATGATTTAGACTGAGTCGTCCACCATGGGCAGCACTCCTGACTGCGTTCCAAGAGTTTTTGACCCCGCACTTGAAGGGCTCACATGTTCAGCACTCCGTTTTAGCCTTGCATCACGCCAGCTGTTATCAGCTGGGACATTGACACTGGTTGAGAAAATGGGGTGGTGAGCTTGGTGGTGAATGGGTAAGAAGGGAAATTCGGAATGAGCTGAGACTGAATTGGGAAACCTGATAGAACTGGAGTAAAGAGGAGAAACGGGAGGAAAAATGTCACTTGAAGGGGAACCAGCTGGTGAAGGATGACCTAATAGGCTACCCCTATACTATTGAATCAGACAGAGCTAGTGCCCAAGCTCTGGCTGTGAAGCCACCTAGTACTATCTGGCCACATCGAAACTGTTTCATGCATTCATGCTTCAGAATACAGTGACTGCACCAAATTTGATTTTTGCCTATCTCTGGCCACTGATGGAGCTTTTGAGTGGCTGATCTGGGAGAAGGCTAGCTGGCACAGAACAAAACATGGTGGGGGCTATTCTAACAATTATAAGTATAATGTATAGACGTACAGGGTCAGTGGCCATGTCGTGGAACACTTCAGTTTACTACTGTGGATGCAATCTTGAATCATGCTAACTTGCTACTGCTATCACTTATCCAGTTCAGGCTGCATGTGGTTTTTTTCACCTCATAATAGTTTTCCTCTTGACTCGTGTGATAGTTGAAATTATACCACAGAAAGGAGTTCATGAGGAAAGATAAGAAATTGTGTTAAAAGAGCATTACCAAGGCTGCAAAATCAAGCTTTCAAAAAATTTGTAAATACCAGAGTACCTCTGATGCATATACATTAAGATAGCCTTCAACCACATAGTTGCATGCTGGTTTTCCCAGGATATTTGCCTCACTTGGTGCATACAGAAGACAGCCTTGCTGTCTCAATATGTGGACAGCCATCGCAGTATCTGCTAGTAAATAGCTTCTATCATAGTCCAAGCACATCAGTGTTTTTTGCTGACCGTACTGGAAATTAGCTGAAGGTGTTATTTTGTTAGACTTGTGTAGGGAAAATTATGAAAACTCAAACAGCAGAAGAGGTTATACATTAAGGGAACCAAAGAACAATCAGAGTTATACTGAGTATATTTATACCCATGTGGTAGACACCAGTGTATTCAGTTTGCTGATGTCCAGCGGGGCTAGATGCAGGGGCTGAAGCTGCAAGCTCACCTGGATGCAGGAGTGGTCACTGGACAGAAAGGCCTCAGGGCAGCTGTGGTTTGGACTTAGCACTGGCTCACGAGGGCTACATGAATGTGAGGCTGTCTGTAGCTGTCCCTGCGGAAACATCCACAGCTCTGAAGGAAGTTGTCGGTGTGGGCTTGTCAGTTCAGCGGTACAACCGTGCTCTGCTAGTGCTCCCTTATGCTTTTCCCTTCTTATTGCTGGAGTACAAAGAGAACAGAGTTGTGTGGTCTACAAAGAGTGAGGCTGTCTTGCCTTAAATAGCCGCCTATGGAGAAGAGTTATAGCTGACATAGAGGTTTGTATTTAGTACGTTCTTTTCCCTTTATTAATGGTACATTATCCTATATTTCTTATGGTATGAATATAGTTTATTACTACTAAAGAAGAGCCTGTATTTATACTGTCTTCCCTCAGGGGGTTCCAAATGGCAGGAACTTATGGATAGCAGCCCTATCACCTCCTGCTTCTTGAACTGCACCAGCACTCAAAGATCATCTAGCAAATAAGGTTTATACATGACAGTACGGAAGTTTGCTCAAACTGCCAGTGGCTAATTCACTGGTACATGCTCTTAAGTCTATCGGATTTTGCTCAGTCTTTTACCTGAGCACCAGTCTCCAATTTAATTAATTACTGACCAGTCCTAGCAGTATCTTTTACCCTATTAAATTAATTACCTAGTCTTTCTTCAAAGCTCAGCTGGCTTTCTATAGCAATAAAGAGTTGCTTAACTTAATCTAAACCCTTTTACAATGCTTATCGCATTCAGTCTCTCTACTAGGCTATCTGTGAAGTTGACCTGGCTTCTGAGAAAAGACTTCCTTTTTTGTTGGAAGTGATTTCTTGAGTGATGCCCCTTTTTCAAGGAGACAGCATAATTCTCTAACGGCTCCTTAAGAAATTAGCCCTCTTCTTAAGGAAGGGTTGAAGAAATCTAGGCTGAAGCATCTTTATCTGGCACCTTTCCATTCCCTGTGAATGATAGTCCTCTCCTCAGGCACTGATTCCACTACTTTGATGACTGCAGTCTTGACCTTTTCATGAACTTTTCTTCTGTCTCCTGGGAGGTGTGTTTGAAAACTGTTTAAATTTATGGTGCTTTGCTTGACTGTGCAATGTTTTCTCAGGCAAACACAGAGGCCAATTAAGTATGGTAAGGGTCCTCTATTTGTCCTTCAGTTTTGCATAAGAGATTGCACTTTCAAAATAGAAATGGTTTTGAAGGAATATAACAGCTCAGAATTTTCAGGTATTAATTTTTGCTACACTTTTAACAGAATGTGATAAACAGTCTCTCTTCCTGAAAAGTATGCATAATTATTTAGTCGTTAGCAGTCTATTGCCATAACTAGTCTTCAGTAAGTATAGTCCTTTAAACATAGTTCTTTCTGGAGTCCTTCACAGCTGTCTAAAGTTTCCCCAATGTTGATACTAAATTGAGGGAAACATCACTTTTCGGAGAGCCGATATTTAGAGTGCAAAAATTCCTCACTTTAATAATTCATACTGAGCAACACTCAACTTAACAATTGCGCATTTGGACGAATAAACAACATGGGCTGGTAGCTCAGCTGGAGTAAATTAGAGTAATATTGTTTCAGTCACTAGAGCTATAGCAGTTTAGACCAGTGGAGGGTTTTGTCACATATTTTTATTTAGGTTTTGTGTTGTTTTCTTTGTTTTGTTTTGTTGTTTTTTTTTTTTTGTTTTGTTTTTGGGTTTTTTTTCACTCTGGCATTCGTAACTGTAGTAGGTGGCAGCTTCACATAATTAATTGACAGATTCATGCAGATAGTCCCCTTGGGAAGTAGGGAGGTATGGTATTCATTTTACAGATTATCAACCAAGGTACAAAGGGATGCTTTTTAAAGACACTGACATTTCTAAAATGTCCAGTGTCTTGATTTTTTCAAAAAATTGCATCATAGAATTCCCGAACCATAGACACATTGTCTGGAAGAGACCTCTGAAGGTCTTGAGTCCAACCCCCTCCCTGAAGCAGGACTATCGCTGGTACCAGAACAGGTCAGCCATGGCTTTGTCCAATCAAGCCCTGAAAACCTGCAAGCACTGAGACACCATAACCTCTCCAGGCAACTAGAGTCAGTACTGCATTGACCTTCCTGTGATATTTTTCCCCTCTAGTATTCAATTTGAACTTCCTAAACCACAACTTGTGGTGGTTTCCAATTTTTATATCACTTGCCACTTTCTATTAAGGCTTAGCTCTCTAATTTCTGTAATTGTTTCAAGTGGTGATAGGCAGGTAATTAACTCACCTCTTTTACCCTCTTTTCTGTCAAAATAAACCAGCTCAGCTCCTTCCACCTCTTCTTGTAGGCCATGTGCTCTCAGCCTTTGACTATCTCAGTAGCCCTATCGCAGTAGCTCCAGTTTCTTAACATTGGATTTATCCACTATCTGCTGCCCTTCTGTACCTTAGTATTTTTAACAATCTGATCCAAATATAAAGACTGAGTAATTTGCCCAAAGCCAACCAAGATAGTTCTTAGTCATATTTTCCAAGGAATTCAAGAGCCAAAAGAGAGAGACTGGAGATTAGAGAGATTTTAAAAATTATCCAGGCACCTGGCAGCTTCTTTAACTATCTAGTATAATCTTGACCTGCTCCCTACTGATTCCCAGGCAGGCTTTCACTTACAAGATCATAGAGTGAAGCATATAGCTTTAGCTCCAATGTAACTGCTTATGAAACAAAAAGTAGATGGATGTGGATTAAAATGTATTCAAGCTCAGGGGGTTGTGTGTGAAACAAGGATGCGTATAAAGGTTTGTTTAGAAGGATGTACAATGATTGATGTCCTGCCAAGTATTAATGAATTCATTAATGAATCCACCAGAGATTTGCTTTACTGTGCTTGAAAGGCTTATTTCAGCCTGGATATTTGTTGGTTTGCACATAGGTTGTTAACATTTCAAATCTTTATCCCTATAAATATCCCCAGAAATTCAGAAATAATGCAGAGGTGTTGTACGGCCTTTGGATATTGTTCAACTTCCAGAATGAAGTGATTAAGGTTATGATTAACATTGTTTAATTTATTTATATTGCCTTTGCACGTGAGAGCCGTAATCATTAACCAGAGAACCTACTTCAACTCCATGCAAATGCAGAACAAAACAATAATCTCTGGTCCAGTCAGTATTCAGCATAAGAATAAGGAAACAAAAAGCAGATGGGTATAAAACCAAGGGGAAATACAAGAAGTAGTAAAACGACCAGTGGCCAGTAGGTCAAGGGAGGTGATTCTGCCCCTCTACTCCACTACAGTTAGACCACATCTGGAGAGCTGTGTCCAGCTCTGGAGCCCCCAGGATAAGAAGAACATGGTCTATTGGACTGACTCCAGAGGAGGGGCACAAAGCTGATCAGAGGGCTGGAGCACCTCTCCTATGAAGACAGGCTAAGAGAGTTGGATCTGTTCAGCCTGGTGAGGAGAAGGCTCCAGGGAGACCTTATAATAGCCTTCCAGTAGTTAAAGAGGGCCTACAGGAAAGAAGAGGTGGGACTCTTTATCAGGGAGTGTGGTGACAGGATGAGAGGTAATGGTTTTAAGCTGAAAGAGAGGAAATTGAGATTAGATATTAGGAAGAAATTGTTTACTGTGAGGGTGGTGAGGCGCTGGAACAGGTTGCCCAGAGAAGGATGTCCCATCCCCGGAGGTGTTCAAGACCAGGTTGGAATGGGCTTTGGGTAACCTGGTCTAATGGGAGGTGTCCCTGCCCATGGCAGGGGGGTTGGAACTAGATGATCTTTAAGGTTTCTTCCAACTCTAACCATTCTATGATTCTACAACACTGATCAGAAGGATAGGCAGGACTGTCACGGTACCAGAGGTAGATATCACAGTATTAGAAAAGAAATGGGATTCTCTTTTGTGGTAGAAAAATATGATTGAAGTAAGGTCTGAGAAGAAAGAATAACAGCTTTGCATCACCTATGTTGAGCACAAGCTGATGACAGGACACCCACTACTGGACTCCCATGTGACAGTGCAAGGTTTTAGTGGGGACACAGTAAAGTAGGTATAAATTATCTCTAAGTTTCCCTGTTGGCTGGTGTAAAGAGCTGCTAACTGGAGTTGAAAGGACTTTTGTTCGGAAGGAAGGAAGCTGAGGCTACCCGTGAATAACTGCTATCTCTGTAAAAGTAAATGTATTGAGACTGTAGTAGATTGGAAAGAGCTACGTGTGTGAGCGATTAATCTGGGACAGTTCTTTTCTGTACCCCAGGAAAAGATGGGAAGCAGTGGGGCTGACTACTTGGTTGAAGACTCTGTTTTTGCCCCTCTGCTTTCAGCTGTTGCACTACTACTGTTTCTCCCCTTCAGTTTTTGTCAATATCGGCTTGACAATATTTCTACCTCTAAAATAAAAATGTAAATTAAAAAAAACATATATAAAATATTTATAAAATCTGCAAGGAAACCTGAGTCCTGCAGCAGTCTGAAGGGTTCTGTAGTGTAGGTGACAGGTAACGATGGCGTTCACTTTCATCTCTTTTGTTGTTGGCTGTTGAGATGGCCCTTAGTGTTCAGGAGCTGCAATGAAGTTTTGACCACCTGGGCAACTTTCTGTCTCATTAACCCCTTGCATTATTTCTCAGCTCTTAACAGCAGGAGGTGAGCAATAGGAAGATCACAGGCAAAGCAGAGAGTTAATTAACACATCAAGGCACCATCTGCCATACCCTTCCTGACTCACCAGAGAAGAGCTCTTCTCTCACTGCTCTCACTGACCTTACCAAGAACCTTATTAAGAGCTGAGAGATGGGGTATGTTAGGCTTGAAATGTAGGAAAAACAAGGAGGCACTTAATATATAATGAATGGCATGGGAAGTTATGGTAAGAATTAGGTAGCATCCTAGTAAAGGGAAGGAAGTGGGCAACCAGAAAAAAGGTCTGGTGGAAGAGTGAAGGCTATGTGAGAGAATGAGAGTTATCCATAATGATTTATTCCTCTCTCAGACATGCTTATGAAAAAGTCATTATTTGTTTTAATGTTAAATAGCATGGAGTGGGGTGAGGGGTTGGCCCTGGTTTTGCTCGTATAAAGTGTCTTTGTTGACTGAACCACTGCGAGACACTGAAAGCATGTGTATTCATCTCACATGATAAATTTAGGAATGTATAGATGAGATAAAAAGGGTTTTAGTTCAAATTCTAAACTTTCTCCTGAAAGGATGTGAAACGTGCCTAGAAAATTGAATATGTCTTTCTTACTCAGGTACCCTATATTTGAAAATAATTCCTGTGGAGTTTCAAGTTTAACTAAAGGATTTAAGCCACACCTGTGAGTGTGGACCCTGAGCTAGCTACTGTATTGAGGGAGATTTATTTCTTAATGTGTTTCCTCTGAAAACACCAGTAGGTTTTGAATCCCTGAAACTAAGTTTTATCAGAATGCATGCCCTAGAGAAAATGTGGAGTGAGAAAGAACAGAAATAAAGGGGTTCAGTAGGAAGACCCCTGCCCACAAGAAGACAGGGACAGGTCTTTTTCCTTTGAGCATTCTCTGAGGCTAACAGCCTTTCAATGGCTTCCTGAATGACAGTCCCCTCTGTTTGCTCTTTGTTTTTCTCACCAGTCTGATGGCTTTGACTCATTTTGCAAAACTCTTGTTTGCTGAGGTTTCATGATTTCCCTGAGTTACCAAAGATGTTCATGCTGTTGTTCTTCAGATGCTTACAAGTAATGCTCAATCCCCCTATCTCCTCATTTTGTCTGACCCATGGTCCAGCAGCCAGGACCATCCTGCCCAGACGTACATAATACTCTTTTCTAAATAAAAGCATAACATGGAAACATATAACAAGCAATGAAGAAAAAGATACTAGTAGCCATAACTGTGAGATAACATTTGTCTGTGAAATCCTTCTAAGGTAACACAATTCTCTTTGCCCGACCCCTACATTTTGTAATTAAATGCAGATGGCAAAATTAAAGAATAAACCCCTATACTTAGCTTAAATTATTTAAAATTATTTTTCATTTAAAAGTTACATGAAATATTTATGGTCATAAAGTCTAAAGCTCTTTGAAATTGAAGAAGATGCGAAAGAACTTAAAATAATATACATCTTAATATGCAATTCTTACAGGTCTCATTCTACTTGTATAACTCCAAAATAAGACAAGCATAAATATAGAGGACAACTTACCTAGAGTGTTTTTCTAGCTGAATAAAGTTAGTATCTGACAGGTTATAGCAGATGAAGTTTTTCCTATTACAAGCAAAGTAGGTCTCCAATGTGTGTGACATTTCAAATACCTTTGTGGATTTGTCTCAATTGTGTTGCTGAGTTTGAGACAGAGCTGTGCAACAAAGCTCTGAAACACACTTCTTGCTTGTTCTTCAGCCTCATCCAAGAAGATCTTA
The DNA here is from genome assembly GCF_028500815.1 of Rissa tridactyla. Lineage (NCBI taxonomy): Eukaryota > Metazoa > Chordata > Aves > Charadriiformes > Laridae > Rissa > Rissa tridactyla. The sequence goes on from NC_071468.1 coordinate 95,045,464, forward strand.
CAATTTTTTGATACAGTCTGTCTTTCAGGAATTCATTTCTAGGCAGTATTTTGTTTTTCCCTTCAATATAATGCCTCTCACCCCGGCATCTAGCACAAAGCTTTAGGAAGTGTAAGGTAAACGCATGTAATCCCTGCTCCATCTCACCCTTTGGTTTCTAGCCAGGCTCAGGTTCTCCTACTGCTCCTACATAATTTGATAGGGATAATCTTTCCTTGTCTGACTCTGACTCTTCTATTGTCATCCTCCAGGCATTTTGTATGACTTCTGATACTATCAGACACGACATTCTTTCAAGTCCCTGAAGCCAACGTGCAGTTTTAGATATCTTGCTCTGTCATTTCATTTTCACCTTACTTTATCTAATTACTTCTCTCTGTGCCTGAAAGTCTCTATTTTTACACTTGGACTTACTTGCTAGAAGTAAGTCCATGTGTATGGAAAATGCACTTTGTCATTTACAGTCATAGCTCGAAGCAGAAAGGTCAAGATAAAAGTCTTGCTTATATTTTTCTTTCTACCTTGTCTAAGAATGACAGGTCTGGAGGTTTTCAAACAGGTGGATGCTCCTCATTAAAGCTATTATTTGTTTCTGGGCAAAGCGTGAAAAAGTGTACTGACTATAAGACATTGCTCTTTTGTTTGCATGAACTGAGAGAAAAGATACAATTAATGATCTAGTTAGGCCCTCTTACCTGCAAAAAATATTAGATGCTGTTACTACAAATGCAGAGAGACAGTTCCTTTTGGGATTTTGTTTCAAATACCATTTCCCTTCATGCCTTTTAAAACCTCAGTGATTTGCTGGGACTGTACAGCCCATCAGTGCAAAGCCTTGTTGTTGAATTACTAAACATTCAAAAATACACTAATAAAACACCTTGTCATACTCCTGTAAAAGCCACTATGGCCATAAAAAAAGTCAAGCCCTTAAGTCACGTAGCATTTTTTGAATGTAAATACCTCAAGAAAGCAGCTCCCACTATTACCAACAGCCCTGGAGATGTGTATAATCATTTATAATACAACACATCAAGAATAGAGAGACCTCGCACTACAAATTTTGCATTAGGGTATATGTAACAAGCAGTGCATAAGGCTACTATAAAAACATGGATATATTGAAAGAATATTCACTCTTTTATTAAAGATCCTTTAGAGAGGTTTTTACATTCTTCCATATATTTTCTTGCAGAAACTGTCCACTTGATCGATTATATCCAATAAAGAGACCTTGTTTGCATTGACTTCTACAGTCTTGGAAATAGATAAATGGAAGCTATCAAAATTAATGTATCGGTAATGGTTATCTTTACACTCTTCTTTTAGTTCTGGTGTGCCATAATCCAAAGATACAAATGGTTTTAACTAATCTGAAGGAAAGCAGACCTTATTTTTGTTTTATGTAGTAGTACTGCAGTGCACTGCATTGTAAAACAGAAGTGGGTTGTTGCAAAGGGCTCAGATGTCTACTACCTATTCCCAGGATTTCAACCCTTCTGTATACTGGGGAGCAGCTCGGCTGGTGGTAATAAGCAAATAGCTGGTCCCCACGAGTGACTAAGGACATGGAGTCATAAACTTTCAGTTTGTCAGGGGAGTAATGTCGCAAACAATTCAAATAAATTATTAAATAAAGGCCAGTTAGAAAGAGTTCTAGCTGTGACAAAGTCTCCTGACCATGACTGTGGTATTTAGAATGGTGTAACTCCACGCTGACTGCAACATCGGTGTGAGCAATCGAGTAAGGCCCTGGAGGTTGCATGGGTTTCATGTCTGTCTCACCTTAGACTTAATATTAAGCATGTCTCTTCAGGTCAAATTTTTTAAAGGCATTTAAATGCTGACCTTGTTTTATTGCCATCCTTTGCTTGCATTACCTATGAGAAGTCAAATATTTTCAGAGCAGAGACCTCTTATGAGGTCCAGTTATTGCAGATGTATGAGTTGCAGGCACAGTGAATATTCACAGCTTCTACTGGCAGATAAACAATAGTAACTCAAGTCATCCCAGTTGTACTTCATTTCAAGTAAACACTGAGCCATTTCACCTTAACCTACTTAATGTAGGTCCTAGTAGATGCATATCTGGTTGAAAAACTGTTTAGGCTGGGCAAGAACAAAGGCTTAGGCACATGCAGTTCTTCCTGAACAATATAGGTATGGGACATCTATAGCTAATAATAAGTGACTATGTGGGAAAGGATGTTTAGGGTCATGACAAAATTACAGGTGAGCTTGCCAACTTGGTGGTGGTTCTGGTCAGTTCAAACATTCGGCGTTTTATCTTCGATAAAATAAATGCATTTATATGTGCTGTTCTTGACTACCAGGTGTCACCATAGATCTGAGACCTGAGGGAGGTTTAGATGGAGAAATGTCTTTGGAGAGATGTGGTAGAGTGTCGCATGGAGTATTCGTCATTGCAGTAATTAACGTAAGCAGTAATGACCTCCAGGTCAGGTAGATTCTTATACTTAATGACTGTCTGAGCAGTGAACACTGCCTCAGACCATTAACTCCTCCAGACAGTCATTTAAGTGTGACTTAAATGCCAGTCATTCTTACTCAACATTAACAGGTACTCATAGCTGGTTTCCCAAACATTCAATGGAAGGGAGTGCTACACCCTTTTCAACCAGGAACAGTTTAAAAGCATGCTAGTTTACATAAAATTTCCTGAAAAAGTGATTATCAGGCCAATAGTTCACAATCAACTTTGGCTGTAGCAAAGTGGATGAGATATTCACCCATTTCCCAGTACTTAATTTGATGAGAAAATACATGCTGGAACTAAACCATTTTGTGTTTAAATAGGCTTGCTGTGACACTATAGTAGAGAAAATAGCTGCAAACTAAACTGCATTATAAAAATATGTATCTATTCATATTTTCCTGAGTCCACAGCAACAGATATTATTGTCATACTGTCCGAACACCAGTACTGCCTGAGCTCATTTAATTGCTGTTTTAAAAAGTAGATTCAGGTACCAGTCTCTTCTACTGTGTGGATTTAAAGAACAGTTTAGCATAGTATTTGTTCTATTACATTATCTCTGCAAGTCTTTCTAGAAATCCTGTAAAAGTCTAGGATGCATAAAAGAGTTCCTTTCTCATTCTGCACCAAACAAATTGAAGTTATTTCAATAGACTCAAGATTGGATGGCAAGAGAACATTTTCAAAGGTCATTCACAGTATCTGACATGGAATAGTTTGCAACTGAAGGTGGTATTTCTCTTATTACTTTGCCAGTTCAAGGTCTACTAATTGGGATATGCACCTCTGTGTTCCCAGCTAAAGTAAACAATAAATCTCTTCTTCTGTGAAAGTGCTCTTTTTAAAGAGATCAAGTCAATCTTCTCATTTTGACAGAACAACTCAATAAACAACTGGAAATGTGGCTAGCATAAAATTGAATAATGTAGTTAGAAGACAAATTTGATCATCTTTTTTCTTATTTTGGTAAGGTCAATACCTAGTGGCTTCACATCTTGATGGGGGAGGGGCATGGAAGCAAGAATCAATACCAGTCATACTAACTAGATGTTTCAATTCTGTTCCACATAGGAGAACCAGTTACAATTTTGCTTCAATTAAAAAAATGCCATTGAATTGCTCATTGGCAATCTTAGCACGTATAAGACTTGATTAAAAAAGAATAGAAATGGACTGTAGAGGTTTTGGGAGTCTTCTGAGAAGGTTTTGGGTACTGACATGAGCAAAAAGTATTGAGGAAAAATCAAGTGGTTGCATTAAGAAAAAAAGTAGATTTCTTTTATGTAGTGAGGATTGTATTACAGGTGAGGCTGACAGTGAAACTGTATACCATTTATGGCTTGTAAAGGGTTTATATGGATGTCGTGGTTTTGGCCGGATTGGCCAAGCAGAACGACAGATGGCCCTTCTACCCCCCCGCCTCCTCAGAGAGGAGAGGAAGAGATGAAGAGATTTACGAGTTTAGAAAAAGAACTAAACTACTTTAATGAAAATAATAATAAATAAGAAAATAGTAAATAATAATAGAATAATAAAAATTAAGGAAAAAAAAGTATACAATATATACAAAACCGTATCCAGCTCCCAGGATGACGATCGCGTCACCAGCAGACACAGGGAAAGTCCCAGACTGGAGTCAGCGACGGACAGGAGCTGAATTCCGGAACTAGAGTCAGGAGTGCTCAGATCGGTATCAAAGGCAGACGAACAGACAGGGTCCTCCTCAGATGTCGGCCATTGAAGAAAAAACGAGCCAGAGCCCCCTAGCCCCTTTGATCCCTCAGCTTTTACATTGAGTTGCGATGATATGGGATGAAATACCCTGTTGGTCAGTTTTGGGTCACCTGTCCCCTCTGCTCCTCCCTACGGGTGGGACCCCTCTACGCTTCTCCGCTTCCAATCCTCTAATGGGGCAAACAGCCAAGTTAGCTGACCTTGGTTGTTATAGCAGTAAGTCTAAGCAAGAGCCTTTGTGCATACCGTTCCTTGGTATAATCAGGTCTTATCACTCTGAGAGTGAACAGTGTCTGAAAAATATGCTGTTAATTTCAGACTTTAGTCAGTTAGAAGAGGCCCAGCTAAAAAGTAAAATTACAAATCAGAAAATTGGTTCTGTTTTACCTCAAACCAGGACAATGGAAGATATCCTTTTTGCCCAAAGAAAACTGACCAGCATTGTATTGACAGATGGATTAGTGTGAATCTTATTTCATGTCCATTGAACTTACTAGACTTTGAATATTTTTCCAAAAGTCATAAGTAAATGGCAACAGTCCTAGTATAATCTGTTGGAGATGTACTACTACAAATTTGTAATCACAGTCCTGATTTCTCTTCATACAGGTATACTTCTGTTCCTTGCTATTCCCTTATACTGGGATTCAGCAGGAAGTAAAAAATGTAAAATATTTTCCAAATTGTGTTAGTTCTTTCTTATCAAGAACCCAAGTCTTCTATTCTATGAAAATTCTCTGATTTGGGAAAAAGCGAAGTTTTTTCTGAATATTAATGACTTCAGGGAGAAATAGGAAATGCATATCTATGGATTCTCTTACCTCCTTAATCATTGTAAAATGTATTTCCTATATATATTTGTGGACCGCAATAGTTGAGGTATTAGATGTCTATGCCTTGTCAAGGGATCATGCATTTTATACATGTACCGAGAAGTCTTTTATCATGATTACTGCAGTAAATCATTCTGTAGTATGATTTATCTCCCTTTATGAGTTACAGTTATCTTCTATAATTCCTAAAAAGATTTGAAAACTCAGGGGAACGTAGAGGAAAGGATAGCATTTTGTTCAGGTGGTCTCATCATCCTTTGTCCCTTTGTTTAGACTGGAGGTAGATAGGTGCCTAAAAACATAGTATAATGGCAACCTTAATTTTTAAACTAGTCTTTAGAAAAATTATCAACAACATAAATGGACAGAGTCACTTCTGCTTTCATCCAGAAGGGTTTGATTTAATATTTTGGCTAAAGCAGCAGAAGCTTCAAGGCTGTGTGAAACAAAGAGAGCAATTTCGTTACTGATTTGAATTCTGGTCAAGAGTTCCATTATGAAGAAATATAAAGAGAAATATTGTGAAGAAATCACTTTCCACTATTACCTCTTTCCATTTCAAACTCCAATTCTTCATGCACTTTCATATTTACAGAACAGAGCTAAGTTATTTTTTTGTACCTCTTTGTAATGAACTTCTCTCACTCTAGCTTTCTTGGAGCGTGCTGTGATTCTTCATGGAGTCATTTCCAGCTTTTTGCTACACTTTTGCGTTATTTTTATTCATTGAATATGTTTGACTTTCTACTTCATGGAATTCATTTTGACCCTTTTTAGAAACATCTACGGGTTAAAGCTTTAATCCCAAGTGCCTTTCAAAGCATCTTTTGTTTACATCTTTTGAGATAAATGTCCAACATTTATCACACTCTCATTCTTATAAACCCTGATTTATCTGTCAAAACAATGAAACAACCCTCTCTGCCCTACACCTCCATAATTTTCTCACCCTCTCATGATTCAGAAGCATCATGGATTATACTTGCATGAGGTTGACAGGAAGGTTGATAGGAAAGGACCTCTGGAGGGCAACTTCCCCCACAGGTCACGTGCCCTTGGAGACCCTCTGTTGGACCATCTTCACTTTCTCCACATCCCTCTTGAGTTGGGGGTACCAAAGCAAGGCACTAGAAACTTTTGCAGATGCATTTCATCAGTGCTGAGTAGGTGGACTATAGTTTCCCTTAGTCTGCTAGCCACGCTCCTCCTAATGTAACCTGCTATATGAATTTTTCTATTTGCAAGGAGAGCATTCTTTTCACCTTGGTGCCCCCAGTAGCCCCACTGAGCTTTCCAGCAGGATGATACCCAGGGGAAGTGCTCCTAGAAGTTCTGTGTCCAAATTTATGAAAGCAGTTAGGTGAACTGATAACAGTGCCTCTGGCCTTTAAAACCTGGGTAGAAGAGTTTGACATTAGAGATTATCATCCAACATATGTTTTGGTTTACATGTGGTTTATTAACTCTGTGGGAGCTGGAGAAAAATAAGACAGAATAGTCTTGCAGGAAAATAGGAAGAATGTGCTGCTTTTTTGCTGCTTTTTATGTATGTTGCTTTCTCAGATGGAAATAAAGGTATTTCCAGGAAATATCTCACAGGAAATAAAGGTACCTGTGAAAAGGTATAAGCTCCGAGAGAGGTGCCAAAGTCTTCATGGAGTAATATGTGGATATCCTCTGCTCATATATCAGGTAAATTTAGGCTGACTCTCTTCTGATACAGGAGGGGAAAATGGTGAGGAGGAACAAAAATAATGCAAGCACATGGGAAATAGATTTGGTAACTATTGCTTGATGGATCTGTCCTGAAGCAGTTAGCCTATGTTCTGTGGTAGGACTAGGAAAAATTGTTGAAAATAAAGTTAATTTGAAGTGATGCCTTTTTTCCTGCAGTGTGTACATAAAGAGCTACTACACCAAATGTTGAAGTTTCTTTTCCTTAATTTCATGTAGAGTATTTTCTTCGTATGCAAGCTCAGCAGCAACTGCAGTCACATTTTTAAAACACTGTATTCAAGAATATCAGGCTGTTACCCTGACTTGTGTTCCCGAAGCATTCGGAGACTCAAATAATCAAAGCTGTCAGAAATCATGTCCCTCACAAATCATCTGTAGATCAGCATATCCTTCTAAAGTGAGAGCCATCAAACACAGCAGCCCCAGCAGCTTTGGTAAGCAGTATTGGCTTGCTTTAAGTGCACTAAAAGTGCCTTTTTCTGCAGGCCTGCACCTGGAGAGAATGGGGCTGAATAATGTCTTTCAGATTGGTGATCATCATGCTAAGCCTTCTAAGCTTCTTGGTAATAAAGGGTAGTTGGGGTCATCCAAAAAACCTCAATCCAATAAGAATTCATGTGTCATGAGGAGTAGCTCTAAGGGAGCTCAGGAAGCTGTTTTGCTGAAAAGTATTAGTTATTAGATTGTGTTGTATTGTGTTGTATTGTACTGTGTTGTGCTAAGTTTCAAGTGCCTAGTTTTGGTCCTCTCTGGTTCAAGATGGGTGCTGCATAACAATGACTGTCTGGCAATAGTCATTCCCACTGTACCCATGGTTAATGTGTGCACTTCACACTGATTATTCACAGGTCTGGGGTCCAGAGGGCAATAGAAATATTCTTCAAGGTTGGTATTCATTTTTCTTATCTTCATGTTATGAATTTCTTTCTGCCCCGTGACTACTCCAGACTTTCCTCTGAAAAGTTTTGAGCTGGACCAGTATTCCTATGGCCTCATGAGAATATATTCCTATTGCTGTGTGTTTGGGAGGTAGGTCAAGAACAGTCATCAGCAAACAGGATTGCTTTTGGTATGAGAGGCAGCAGAAACTATCTTCACATGTGTTTACGAGATCTTACTTTAAGATCAATTTGTTTAGTCTTTGGCTTCCAGCAGCCTTACTTCCAGCAGCGAGCAATTTCTGGAACACCCCAGCAGAATGTGAGCTGCTTTATTCAGCTGGTGGGGCCAGGTCACTATTATTGCAGGTGAGTTGTGCCTGAGCATCACCTGAGACGAAGGTTGGATGCTGAAAAGAACAAGACTGGTTGACACTAATTGAGCTTCTAAAGAGCGTACTCAGGGTTACCAGGAGTGAGCAGATAAAACTGCAGGGATTTTATGAGCCAAAGTTTTCTCTTGCCCATTTGAATGTTCGTAAGTTTATGCCTAACACAACTGAACATAGTATGAACTCACAGTATAACAGCAGGCCCATAGGATGCAGTTTTTACTGTCAGTGTGGGCATCCTTTTTACGTTAACTTAAGTAAGCCTCAAGTGTAACATTAAAAGTAGGAAGACATTTCTGTATGTGCTCAGGCTGTGGGTAGTGTATACATTTATATTAGTTGAATGCCAAATTAACGGAGAGTTCCTCTGTACCCTGGGATTTTGGGTTACAGGCTCCGGATCCCTCAGTGCAAGGTACCTCAAACATTAGGTCATCTCTTTTCAAATTAGCAATCATGTACTTTTATAGCAAATTTTGTGATTTATTTCATATTTATTTTGTATTTATTTCATAAATAAATAAATAAATTTATTTAATAAATAAAAAATATAATAGAAATATTTTTAATTGTATTACTTATATATTTTTAATGAAATATTTTATAAAAATTCATGGCTTTCCTGGAGGATCACTTTTTAAATAATTTTAAGATGTCAAGAAATACACATCATGGACATTTTAGGTGTTGGTCAACTGCCGGCTGAATATGAGCCAGCAGTGTGCCCAGGTGGCCAAGAAGGCCAACAACATCCTGGCCTGTATCAGCAACAGTGTGGTGAGCAGGACAGGGGGGTGGTTGTCCCCCTCTACTCAGCACTGGTGAGGCCCCACCTCAAGTACTGCGTCCAGTTTTGGGCCCCTCACTACAGGAGAGACATTGAGGTGCTGGAGCGTGTCCAGAGAAGGACAATGAAGCTGGTGAGGGGTCTGGAGAACAAGTCTTATGAGGAGCGGCTGAGGGAGCTGGGGTTGTTCAGCCTGGAGAAAAGGAGGCTGAGGGGAGACCTTATCGCTCTCTACAGCTGCCTGAAAGGAGGTCATAGAGAGGTGGGGGTTGGTCTCTTCTCTCAAGTAACAAGTGACAGGATGAGAGGAAATGGCCTCAAGTTGCACCAGAGGAGGTTTATATTAGATGTTAGGAAACGTTTCTTCACTGAAAGGGTTATTAAGCTTTGGAACAGGCTGCCCAGGGAAGTGGCTGAGGCACCATCCGGAGGTATTTAAACGACGGGTAGACGTAGTGCTTAGAGATATGGTTTAGTGATGGTTTTGTCAGAGTTAGGTTGATACTTGACTCGATGATCTGAAAGGTCCTTTCCAACCTAGGCAATTCTATGATTCTATGATTTTAGGTATGAGTTGGAACAGCAACCAGTGGAATCTATCATACACTGTCAGTTACGAAATATCCTAGTCCTTTGCAGACCTACCCTTATGCTTTTCCTACCTCATCTCTCCATTATTTTTGCATCTACATCTTGCTCTGTCATGTACCTTTTCTGCTATAACTTTTATCATGTTGTCTTGCAAAGTGTCTGGGTGTCTGTGCCAGGAATATTCTCTTTTTATTTTCCATTGAGTTTGTATTCTTGTCGTACGTGCTATTCTCAGCCTACACCTTATTATATTCCTCTTCACTTAGTTGCATTTTTTTTTCTTCCTTTTTTTTTTTCTTTTCTTCTTTTTTTTTTTTCTTTTCTTTTTAAGAGCCTCTGTGTTTTTAATCTGTAAGTATTCACTGCAGGAAGGACTCACTGATTGAAAACCTCTCTCTCCAGGCAGAATGGTAAATTGCTTTTCATTATATGATTCAGATTTCCTGAAGTCTTCAGTTTAACTTAGGTCCACTTCTATTGAAAAAAACACAAAGACGACCAAAGCCAAATAAAGACAAAACAAAGGATGATGTTGGAAGTAAATATTTTAGTTTGCTTATCTTTAAGTGCAATTTACTGCAGGAGTGCAAAACTGTGATTTTTAGAGGCTGAGTCTAAATGTATTTATTGCTGAAGGCATCCTGCTGATTTACTGTTTGGGAAAATAAAAATGCAGGAGAATTTCAGCAGTGGTGTCTTGCATAGCGGCAGTCTAGACTGGTGTTCACAGTTTTGCTTGCAGTGGTCTAGGAGTAGGTGGTTGCGGACGCCTGGTGCTCTTTTTTGTAACTTGAGTGTGCTAAAGAGCCCCAGTGGGAGTGTAACAGAATCTGCCTTTCTGCAGCTACTTGTGGATCAAAATTATTCCCTTAAAAAGATGCATTTCTCCTTTTCTTCCATTGATCATGCACTAATGAATTTCTTTCAAAAGACTAACTCACTTGGTATGGACACACTTGACGTTTGATTTTATGGAAGAAAAGTGATTTATTTCTTAGTCATTGAAAATCCCACTTATAATAAATGCATCTGTACTTCATTCACGAGCTTACAAAGGGTATGGAACAGTTTTTCACAGAAAAATAATGATATTGCTGTCAGATATGGAAAGGCTAAGAAAGCACATTTTAGTTTCTTCCCTAAAGTCTTTCTGCAAAGACATACACTCACAAACAGACACACATATAAAGGTCAGAGTTAAGCCTCCAGCAACTATGGAAGTTAATTTTCTTTGCTTCATTGTCTTTTTTTTTTCTTTTTAATTTACTGCAATTCCTGAGCACTTATCCTGTCTGTAAGAGTTATGGAAGTTGCAGGCAGAGAATCATTTCATAGCTTATCAGGGGATTGCTACATTTCATACACATATTGTATATTGTCTCGTGTTCTTATGCTTGTACAAATCTGTTAGGATGGCATAGTTTCAAGTTGGTCAGACTTGCCCTAGGGAATTAAAGAATCTGCCAAGACTAGCATTAAGCAAAGAACAGGATACTTGTGAAACTTTCCCCTCCTCAGAGCATCTCATATCTGTAGTATCGGTGTGCTGGAGGAATGTTGGGTCAACTTCTGCTCTGTGGTCCTTCTGCAGAACTGGAGGAGCTCATTATGTATTCCCTTCAGACTTTTCAGATGATACCTGCCCTGATCCGGCCTCTCAAGGAGAACCTCAAATTGAGCTAAAATCATCTCAGCCTGGCATATAGCAAGATTTGATTCAACTAAAGATGTCTCAAATGTGCAGAGATTTGGGTGAAAAACTGGTTTTGTCTGTCTTTGCTCAAGCTCCTGAAAACATAACCAGTTGAGGGCTGAGTGATTGTATTCAGTATCAGACTCTCCACATAATCTTGCTCATACCTATTACAGTTTCACGCGTTGTGAGAAGTCTAATGCTTGACACTCAGTGTAACAACTTTGCTGTGCAGGAAGTGTTATTTTTCCATCTTCTGGCTTTTAAAGGCAGACTGAATTCATAGAATAAGAGGTAAGATGTGTATCATCTGTGACAAAATGTATCTAGGAAACACTGCAACTATGAAAATCTTATGACTATTTGTTAAAACCCAATATATTATTCTTAATAAGTGTGAGGAATTGCTAAAGCCCTAAGTACAGGTAACGTAAATTCTTTTTTTTTGATGTTGCCTGAAAGGGCAGCTTGTAGAGAAGTTCCAAACAAGGCTGAAATTCTCAATGTTTCTGGAAAGTTTAATAAAGTATTTGGGACGTTGATAACGGTAGCTAGAGTTCAGCTTCTCTCTCTTGCCAACAACCTGTCCTTACCGGAGTCTTCCTGTAAAAGAGGAAAAGAAAGAAAATGTATAGATGTGTTTTCCTGAGTTATGTGAGAGAACTATATACATATATAGAATGATAGAAGAAATTTAATCACTTTACATACACATCAGATATGTAAATCGATATTTACACTTGCATGTGGAAAAATCTAGCTAGACATTTTTTGCTTTGCTTACACTAGTATGAATAACAGATAGGTCTGATGAGATCCATGGATTTATTCCAGATTTATGGTGCTATAACAAAGAACAAAACCTGGCCTAAGTTGCTTATGTCTTCAAGTAAGGTGATTTACCTGCACTTAAAATAATTTCATTTGTAATCTTTCTTTTTTATTTGGGAATAAATCTATATTGTTCACATGCGAAAAAGAAGGATTTTCCAGTACCCAGGAACTTGTAACTGTCAGGTTATGTGTGTCTCCAAGAATAGTCTGCTGAAGTGCAGTCCCTGAACCAGTGTATTTCAGAGAGTACAGTAGCAAATGTCACATCCCCTGCTGACCAGAGCAGATGCTGCTTCTCCCCTGATTGAGTGGGTTCCAAATTCTGCATGCCTATACCTGCATCTTGCACGTGGGAATTAATCCTCAACCTGACTAAATTAGAGCTGACAGCTTTCCAGGCCTCTCCAGCTGTCACCAAAACAAAATCTCCGCTGGCCTTTCTGCCTGTCCAGAATTCCTTAGGCGATAGGGGATACATTTTTCTGGTTCACGTCCATCTGTGGTGACACAGATCACAATGTGGCTGTGATAAAGCTGAAGCATTCCCTGGCAAGAACTCACTGGCTTGTCTTTTTCTCATCCAGGTTAATTCAGTTTTCATGACGCTTGACTGTAACGCTGTGGTTGTGTAGCATGAAGGTAAAAAGCCCGCCGGCTTCACAAATAGATGCTGCAGGTTGCAGGAGGAGCTGTCAGACAAGGTTGGTGACTGGTGTTTCATAAAACATTCACATCCTGGAGAGAACTGTGGGTTGATTTTACTAGCTTTGATGTGGAAGTGGGACTAACTAGCATACCACTGTCTCTCAGTTCGCAGGGAGGGCAGATAGACATCTGGGACACGAAAAGCAACTGCTGAGGTGAGGCATCCCTTTGAAATGGTAGCAAACTTTACAATAGTTGCTCCTGGAGCTAGGAAATCAATGAATTGTAATCATTTGGTTTCTGATGACTGTGAAATTCCTCTGATGACTTGAATGGCTAAACATTTTTGGGAGAGGCTCTTGAGACAAAAAGGCAATTTTAGCAGTCTTACTTAAGTCCTTCTGTCTCTTTCCAATCTATTTTAGACTCTGTTTTCTCTTACAGTCCTCTCAATCTTCTCAGTACCTTACCTTGCAGCAGGCAAGAAAATAAGAATCTACAACAAAGCCCTTAGCGATTTCATCATTCTTAATACTTCAGAAAGGAAGATGGGATATTTAACTCCTTTTTTTCTGCTAAGTGGCTGAGACAATTCACTTTGTTTTCTCATCCTTCTTGCATCTAGACAATCAGTACCACTGTCAAGAAGGCATGGCAGGAAGGTCAATGGCAGATGTAAACCCACCAATTTTCTTCTACACATCACGGAGGAGCAATGGTGCCAGGCAAAGGCTAACATGCGCCCTCCATCAGTCCTTGGAGTGAGAGAATGATGGAGGAGCAGAGACTTCACTTCTCTCATGCTTTAGAATAATGACTATCACTAACAGGGTCTTCGTGCTGGAGTGCAGCAATGGTGTCCGGTCATCTCTCCTTCAGGCTCAGAAGAATGAGGGTGCACGATAGTAGGATATGCTGGTGCTGGGATTTTTTTCCCTTCTCTGATTAAAAGGAATTACAGTACGGCTGATTGCCTCATTTCTACGTGGGCCTGCAGAGGAAGAAGGGGATGGAGTTAGGCCTGTCCCTACGCTAAAGACAGGAATTTAGAGCTGCTGGGGAAAGGACTTCAGCACAGGCAGAGAAGGACATGTTGACAGATTCCTCCTGAACTCACCTCTGGCTTAGGCTGTATGCCTGGTGGAGCTTGAGTATGGGAGGGCAGCAGGGTACAGCTCCTCGGGAGCTGTGAGAGAGAATCGGTTTCTAGGAAACTGAAAAAGCAGCCTTCTAGCAATGGACAGTTATGTTGCTGCTGGGACATATCTTCTGTATGATGCTGCTTCTGCCCTGGCTTTCCCTCACTTGCTCTGGCCTGGCATCCTGCTAAGAAATGAGAAAAACACTTGGTGCTGTCTTCTGCTGTCAGGCAAGGGAAAGGCCAAGCACTTGGCGTGTTTGTATGCCTAGGACCTGCACGTGTTTGATGTGAGTGGTGGGCAGAATACCACCTGAAATGTACATTTGCTCTGTCCCAGAACAGGCTCTGCGGACCTCAAGAAAAACCTTTCTCTGCCCCCAGCCTTCGTGTTTCCCACTGCAGTCCAGCTGCTCGCCTTCGGCTTCACGTAGTGGGCAGAGAGAGGATGCAGCGGAGCCAGGGCAGGAGTCTTGCTGTGAAGCCATTGACACCCCAAGTTGGGGGACAGTAGGAGATGGGCTCGCCCGCCCCCTCAGAAACAATAAAACAAGTAAAATGAATTAATGTGCCATTACCTCCATTTTAGGTAATCCAATAGTCAGTTATGGCTAATAAAAATATGATATAACAGTTATTGTGTCAAAATAATATTCCAAAATGTTCATCATCTATATTTGAAAGTAAATATCCCACCATCCTGAAATGTAATTCGTACAGGTTTTTATCATTAACTTTTAATAAATGCTTAGCATTTTTTAAAAGAGATTGTCCCGGTTTCAGCTGAGATAATTTTCTTTCTAGTGGTTGCTGTGTTTTCAGATTTGGTATGAAAGGAACGTCAATAATGCATACTGTTTTAGTTGTTGCCAAGCGATGTTTATACCATTCAAGGACTTTTTTCAGCTTCCCATAGAAGCTGAGAAGGAGCCTACACAGAACAATGGAATGGCCAAAGGAATATTCTGTACCGTAGACATCATGCTCGTTATGTGAATGAGGGATGGGCTGGTGGGCAGGAACCTGTGATCTCTGCTTGGATCAGGCTGGGCAACCAATTACTGGGTGGTGAGAGTGATTCGTGCCTTGTATATTCTTTTACCATTATTATTATTTTTATTGTTGTTATTTTTCTTTTCTGTAATTGTTCTGTTAAACTACCTTTATCTCAACCTGTGAGGGTTTTTTTCCCCTTTCCCCTCATTTTTCCCTCTTCTTCCTACCCTTCTTGGGGGGGAAAGGGGGAGTGAGTGAGCAGCTGTGTAATCCTAGTTGCTGGCTGGGGTTAAAGAATGGAGAAGAATGGAGAATACTTCAATTATTCACTTTCATTGCAAAAAAGATATTTTTCTTAGTCAACAATTTAATGAATGCTAAAACCAGTCATCTAGCTACAGCTCACAAAACTTGTGTAGAAAGGCAAACTGGAAGTTTGATAAAAGTTGTAACTGTATCAATACTTACCCTATTAGAGACTAAAATCAATACCTAAGCCACAGCATAGGTCACAAGTAGTCAAAATACAGTCATTAAAGAAAGATAAATATGTTCTGTTGTCTTTGGTCTCTGTGATAAAGTCAAATGTGGATACAAGTTGACAAGTATTTCCTGATACAGCAGCTGCTCAGGCAACAGCTACTTAATCATCTGAAATACATGCATTCAAGACAGGTTTCCTTAAGTAATCTCACTTGCTTAATATTTTTGCCTATTCCATGGAAGAAGTCTTCAAGTAGATTGAGTGTGTGAGCTGCAGCCTGTTAAATTCCAAATATTAACTCAGTTTCATCCATGCAGAACTGAAATGGTTTGAAGGTGTGACAGCTGCAGGAGCTGGTAGGTTTTGGTCCTGTTAGAAGGACTGTAACCAAGCTAGGATGCTAATGGGATGGGAGTGAATGGATGGTCAACCAGGTGGGTGAGCAAATGGTTGGGTTATTAGGCTCAGAGGGATTGTAGGTTTAGAGGCAGTTAATAATTACATTTGTCAAAGATGCAAGGCGGTGCCTTCTCATCAGGTTTGCAGATGACACCAAACAGGGGCAACCAGTTGGTATGTCCAAGCAGGACTGCCGTGCAGAGAGACAGGAGAGATGGGCCAGCAGCAGTGTGCAGCAGAGATGTCCAACAGTATCTTGGGCTGTATCAGGAGAAGAGCCAGCAGACTGGGGGAAGGGTATTTGTTAGATCACATTTAGGATACTAGGACTAGTTTGGGGATTGTCAGCACTGATGAACTGGACCGAGTGCAGGGTGTGTCTACCAAGATGGTTGGGGTCTGGAGCACTTGTGTTGGGGGTGGGGTGAGTGAGGGAAGTGGGCTTGTTCACCCTGGAGAAGAGGTGGTTTGGGGGTGGGACACACCTAACAGCCATTCCATGTCATTCCAACCTGGAGCTCCCTACGATCTTATGATTAGCCTATGATCCTATGGCTGGATAATCAGAGTCAGACTTGCTCCTTTATTCATATTTTTCAGAAGGCATCAGAGGGAAAGACAGATAGCAAGCTTCCCAGAATTTCTTGTAAAACTTATATTTTAAAATATATGATATATTTTCTTTTTTTGTAATTGGTAACCTTTGGTTGATACCTCTTAATCTAAATTATTCCAAATCAGTTAGAGAACATATCCTGAGAAAAAAAATCCTTAGGGACTAAAGAGGAAACTACACCTCTCCATAAAGTCTTCTGCTTATATCTTTGCTTGCTGATACAATAGCTGTGGCACATATCTGGACAAGAGCGGAAGTAAATGCTGTGGACTTTCAAAACGCTAAAACATAACAAATGACCTAAGAGTCCAGGATTTTGTAGCCAAGTACCTACCAGCTAATACTCAACACAAAATATGCTGTTGATTCAGTAGCTGCAGTGAGCACTCTGATGTCTTCAGGTCATTGGAGTTTCCAAAGCTTTCCAGCACGTTGTGATTTCAGGTGGATTGAAAATGGACCAAGAGGTTTTCATACCTGATTCTCTAACACAGGCTGTAACCTTCTATCCAGATGCAAAAACCAGACCCTATCTTTGGAACTTGTTCTGTGATGAGGAAAGGACATTTTCTTCCTAGCTTTTGAAGGTCAGTTATGCAGAGTTCTTAAGTTCTGAAGTTCCGATGTATGCGACAAAGGTTGTAATCCTCAAATAGGTTTCTTTATTAAAATAGGGGACCTCTTGCTATGCAAACATTAATTGCTGGGAAGAGGATGATCTTGCTTTCCCCTAACAAAATGAATCAATTTCTTTATTGCTGTCCCAGTTTTAGAAGAACTTAAGGTCTTAAGTGGCAATGGTAAATTAAAAAAAAAAAAACGAACTACTTCAAATCTTTTTTTTTTAATTCAATACACATATCTCTGCAATGGATTTTTTTAGAAAATAAAATTTCTGTATAAATTTGGAGGTAGAAGTTAAATATTCTCTTTTCATTTTGAATATATGTAAATGTTATAGTACCAGTTAGTCAGTTGCCTAATTCCCCTCAAAAGACAGTCATCAGGTTATAACCAAATGATAGCGCTGAGGCAGATGATTCTGACCCTTTATTTTTTGGAAATTATGTATGACGGAATTATGTAGAATTATTTTGGACTAAGAATTCAGCTTTGCAGGCCTAACAGAGAAAAATGTGTATTCTCCTCTTTTAGAATGTTATTAAATGGTTATCATTTTCTCTCATTTTCTTAGTTATGAGATAATGAAAATATTAATTTTTTTAAAATATAGTTTTCTGGATACTACTTGAAAGCCACCATTTACAACACAGTTGGATATAAAACAGGAGTTAGGATATAAAACAGAACTCTTTTCCTTCCTTTCTCATGTTATGATTCATTGTTTTTTATGGTATAACAGGTTATTTTTTCTGCTTCTGAGTAATTTTCCTGAGGAATTGATCAGGTTTTTTTGTGGCATCTCAAGGCCTAGTTGATTTGCTAAGGGAGTGGTTGAGGGACCACCTGTTTCTGTGGCAAAAATAGTGTGTATATTTGTTCCCAGAAGCATGGCCTGAGTCTACCCACTGACTACTACTGACTTTATCTGCTCTGAGGGTGGGAGTGTCTTTCCTTCTTTGCATAATTATCTGCTGGTCAGAAGCCAGCATGAGGAAGCTGGAAAGCTTCACTGTCCTACTCATCTTAGAAGGGTTGGAACCACCACCTTCTAACTCTCAGGAAAAGGCTGTAAGGGATCAGACAGTATCCCTGGTAAACAAACTTCTTGTCTTATTGTGTCACCAGAAATACGAACACCAGAAGGCCAGAAGAGCACAAAAAAGAAGCAGCTTGACTGTTGCGCAATAGTTAGGAGAATGTCTTTGAGTAAGTAAGATTGTAGTGCCAGGTCACTGTGGCAAGCATTCATATTCTACATCAGACATTGTGGCTGAAATCTAATACCAGCTCAAAGCATAACACTGTAATTTTCCTCCTGCATGCCTGGCTGACTCATATATGATCTTCCAGAATGTGCTTTTTCACAGTCTACTGATACTTGGCAGATTAGACTGTCCTGGGTTATGCATCCTTTATGTCTCAGGAGGATAACCTGGATAATCCACATCCAGAATTTAGAGGTCTAAGAATGAAATTATAAAGAATATGTATCCTCTACTTGAACAGACATAAGTGTTCAGAAGAGGAGCGGGCAAGGTGGATTCTGAGTAAGGAGTGCAATGTGTGATAGCAAGGATACCTATGACATTCATATCACATCGGCAAACCTGACATAAGACCCATAACCCCATGCCTCTCTGGAGTGTTAGCTGGAGGCTGGATAACCCAGAGCATCTCAGAAAATCTTCCCCTGGAGCTGTGATTCTGTGATTCACCTGTCCAAACACAAGTGTGTAGTATCATTTTAGGTGTGGGCCAGAAGGGCATAAGTCTCCCTTAAATTGCCTTTCATATTTGCAATCCCCACGCAAACGTTTCAAAAGCTATAGGGCATCACATTAACTGCATCCTTCCTGTAGTAATGGGTGAGCTGAATTGGTCTTCAGGCTCTATTGACTGTATTGACCCGTTCTCCACTGATTATAATGGGAGCTTAGACATTAGCTCACATGTCGGTGACTAAATCTAGCTAAATCTAGTGCTTAATTTAGAAGAATTTTATTGCCCTCAGGGGTCTTTTAAATTCTCTATGCAATCAATGGAAAGATGTTAGTACTTAGAGAACTGGCTGGGTCTAGCTGGGCTTCAGAGGTGCCTGACTTTAGGTTACAGAAAGAACCTAGACAGCTATGATAAGGCAGAGTTATATTGCCCTGCAGAGTTCTGTGCTAGAAATATTGGCAAGACAGCATTTTAGTTAGAATTTTAAATGAAATAGAATGGATTCTACCTATCTGTCTTTAAAAACTGTAGCTAATTCTTGCTTGATTTAAGAACCCAATTACTAAAAACAGAGCTCTCAAAATCTTTTCTTAACACACAGTTCTTGTGAAGAGCAGGAAATAAAGTGATTAGGTCCAAGGAGACGCCAAATAAGAAATTGAACATACATACTAATCAATTCCAGTTTCTTTTTTAGACTATGAGGTCCTTCAGGCATCACCTTTTGCAATTTCCTGAGTCAACAGCCTAGGGACATAATGCAATAAATCATTGAACTGATGATGGGAAAAAACATGAGCTTGTTGCTGTTCTTAAAATTGGATTCCAAGAACCAGATTTTTAAAAGTATTTCAACTCCTAGGGGTTTGATCCACAAAAGGACATAGATTTTTTGATGGTCAGCATTGCATCATGTAAGGTTTAGATGCCCGTTTCCTGAGGCTGACTGTTTATGTTGAACAAGGCACATTGTTGCTTATACAACACATACAAAAAAGTAGACATCTCCAGCTGGGCTTCCTGATAGCTGCCTCAGCTAATCGACATGAAAACACCGAGACTAGAGCTCTTTCTTAAATCCAACCTCCCTCAGGATACCGATGCTTAACTCCTAATCACGGGGATGAACGGTCATGAGCAACAGCTCCGAACCCCTTCCCTGGCTCAGGTGCCCATTCTGAATTTTAGAGAAGAGTCACCAGGTGAGTGGATGTCACTCTTTGACCACACAGCTGGAGGAAGGGGGGTTACAAAAACTGAAAAAAGCTTAGAATTCAGCACACTTTCAGGATGTGGGAAACAATTGCTGTTCCATCTGAAAGGATTTATATAGGCCTTGCGCACTTTCTGCCTGTAAAACCCACCCAATGGGCTGTAGACAGTTCTCTACCAGTCTTGCTGCTGCAGTGCTACTTAAGAAAGTCAGTCTACACTCACACAGGGAAGGAGCAGCAGAAAATAAATTGCTGAAGTCCACTCATCAAGATGATTACTTAAGAGAAGTTGCCTGATGCCCATTTCTTACTCAAAGAGATGGTCATGTATTTTTCATTAAATGGTTAGATAAAAAAGTTAAAATTCAGGTATTTTTAACATTTTTTTTTCCTCTACTGAATGAAAATTCATTTTAGAAGGAGACAAGGATGGTAGAAATCAGGGAAGGGCTTCCACCTGAGGGCTAACTGGGCACGGGTTTGTAATCCTGAAAAAGAGATAACTGTGGGGCCTACAGCAGAAGCCTGTATAGTCAAGAGAGGAAGATGAATTGGTAAAAGTTTTTAACTGTTCCTCATAAGAAATAATGATGTGTAAAATAAAATCAGTTCAGAATAAACAAGAGGAGCAGGACTGTAGTGTAGTTAATCTGAGTAACTCATTGCCACAGGATAGTCCAATGCAGACGATCTAAGAGACATTTTTGTCAAAACCAGATAAATGGCCCTTTCTTTACCTAACAATTGTAATTAATGGACAGAACATTTCAGTGGGAGTGCTAGGATTAGTAGTCGTGCCTATCTTATGGGCAACTGAATTTCTCTTAGTAAGGCCTTTCTCTTTTGCTTTCCTTGCAAGGAAAGATGTTTCTGGAAAAGTAAGTAGAAATGGTTACAGCATTGTACTGGCTGAGACCTGTCTCAAACCGAATCACAGCTCCCCAAACACATATTCAACTGGGTACCTCTCTGCTTACTTCCCTCAGCGCATGAGAATGGACTTGATTGCACAATACAGCCTCACTTGTCAAGAGCGGGTATAACGTTTGCTCATACAAACTGCTCCTTGCGGCTTATCCAGAGACACAGCGCAGCCTCCAGCTAATGCCTGGGGAACTGGAAGTCTACTATCAATACCCGATGTCTCCACCTGCTGATTGCTGACAGAGATTTCCATAGCCTTTTGCATAACCCGACGGAAAGCACACTGCTGTTGCTGTGGCAGATGGATGCCTGCTGCCACGCGGGAAGCAGACCTTTTGTTAAATCTGGTCTCTTAGTGCAGCATTGCCTAGCAACTGTGGGAAACGGAGACAAGGCAAAGCATCAGAGAACATTCCACCTAGTGCAGCTTGGGGCTTTGGGTTTTTCGTTTGGTTGGGGTCTTGTTAGTTTTTAAAAGAAATTACTCCAGTTTAATCCTGTGTAAAACAATGACTTATCAGCATAGAAGCAAATGATGTTCTGACAGGAAAAGTGTCAAGACAACACTTCCTAGACAAGACCACTGTTTCACTGATTAAGAAGAAATTCAGACCGTCATGAATGAAATGGAAAAGACCCTTATCTGTTTATGTCTTTTGTTACAGCTTTGTCCTAAATCTTAATCATAAGGAGTCATTAGCATTATATGTATGCCAACATTAAGCCCACGGCACTCCAAAGGTGCATCAGCATGGCAGCACTGCTATTCTTCCTCTCATCCCTTTCAGCAGTACTTAGTCTCTCTTTCCTCCTCCTCCTCCTCCTCCTTCTTCTTCTTTCCAAGAGATATTGTAGAGTATGAGCTGAAGTTCAACAATAACCAATTCAGAGTTTACCTCCCCAGAAGATTATGGGTTAAATAACATCACATTGGCAAGAGTCCATGTAGCAAATAGCTTTGTTAACACTTTTATGCCAGCAACATCAAACTACTTTAACACAGCCTTAGATGTGGAATCATGGACACCTTGAACTGCCGTCTGGGCGATGTATGGCTGACCAGCTAGATTTCCTGCATGCACTGCTTCCCTGCACTGAAAAGTCCAGGCCATGTTTTGTTTAGCACTGACATGCCAGAAAAAAATCTTTCTCTGTCTGTGTTTGTAAGAGGAAGACAGAGATAGAAGAACTGCATATGCTTTTATACAATTACTAATGTGCATTTAAACTGCTGAGAAAACGAGGCCTTTCCCAGAAATATATTTATTTTTTCACATACGTCTAGGGACTATGTATTTTAAATTGGGTTGAGGTAAACTCTAGGCTGGGCTGAACTGCCTCAATATACTCTAGCGCCAGCTGCAGCAACACTGGCCAACAGAGACCTCAAACACCTGAACACCTCTGTAACTGCAGCTGGAGGCCCGGCGAGGTAGCACAGGGCACGTCGACTGGCACCAGCCCGCCCTGGCAGGCAAATGCAGAGCCCCCCGTCATCTCTGTGCCTAGTATCATGTAGGCAGTTCCAACTCAATTTTTATTTGCATATAATATAATGCCAAACATCTCATCATCGCTCTACCAACATTTAGGCCAGGGCATATAAGTTTGTACTCTCCTGATGGGTTCAGTCTGGCTTGTACCATTTCAGAGACACTGAGCAGCAAACTGTAAGTACATGCAGCATCTTGCTTATGGAAAACAAACTCTGCTTTAATATGAAGCAGTCAAACCAGTGGGCAAATCCACTGGGTTTCAGCACGTTCTTAATATTTCTAACTATGAAATATATAGGAAAATTAAAATGTCTAGCACTTTTTGAGCAGGGCAGCACAAGCTCTAAATAAAGAGGCACTGGACAGTGCTGCTTGTACACTGAGAGTGCATTTGTGACTGCTGCATGGTACGGGCTAATGCTAAACCCAAATCAACTGGGTTATTAATAACAGCACAACTGGGTCAGCAGCGTATTGAGTATAGACCAATTTGTCATGTTTGCTGGAGAAGTTTGCAGCCTATCCTAAGCTTTCTGCAGTTTTAAGTAGATCAGTATTGACCAGGAGTTAGGTGATATAAAGCTTATGCAAATAATCTCTGCACTGTAGTTATTGAAAAACCAAGGTGCTCTAGACTTGTATTATATTTAGATAAATCAAGGAGGATGCTAAGGTTTGTATCTGGATTCAGAGACTGAAGCTTCCTTATTTGGTCTCAAAAATTAGAAATTTTGTAAAACATGCTCTGCTTGAGAGATGCCTACCATTCTGGATGAAATCCTTAAAACATGCAGTTTCTTGTATCTTTATCTAAAGGGAAAGTAATCCCCTTTTAGATTAGAACTTGATATAAAGCAAGAGAGAGAGGTTTTTGGTGCACTATCTGATCTCAGTGGCATGCTGTTGGTAGGCTGCATAGCCAGCCTGGCCAGCTGCCTCCTTCTGCATCAGTCTCTTGATAAAGGTCCAGTTCTGATTGATTGATGTATTGCAATATTGAGTACTCCATCTTCTGATCTCTAGGCACCTAAACCGGTTAATGAACTTGCTACCAGGTTGTAGCTAGTTATTTTGTATTTGTGTGGAAGCATGAGGTTAGAGAAGTCCGCACTCTGCATGAGATGCTCAGTTAAAGCCGGCAAAGTCAGGCTCCTTCTCATGACTTAAGTACCTTATTATGGCCTGGAGAAAGGATTTACAAACTGAAGACTTTCCTGAGGGTTGGTCCTAAGTACTTTTCTCTCAACAGATGAATGACGATCTCCTTCTACCAATGCTCTGAGTTAAGTTCTTGCTGACAAGCCCCTATTCTAGTCTTTTTTCTTCCTGAACAGATTGGTGGTCATGTTGTCGTCCTCTCTAACAGCTCTTCAGCTATTAGGCTGAAGCATATTTAATTCCCTACGACAGGAACTAAAATAGTTTTGGAAACCTTTTTTTTCTGGAAATATGGCATCTGAAGATTTGAGATATCCTCCTCTTCCCCCCGCCCCATCCCCCAGCTATGCTGTAGATGAGGAGAGATTTTGAAGATCTGCTTTTGGTTCTAAGCATGGAAAGGGGGATTTAATCTTTCTGTTCCTAATTGTTTAACTATATTTTCAACATAATTCATACTCTGCTCTTTATTTATAATATGACACACACTCAAATTTTTTTTGTCTAAAATACTTCAGAATTTTTTATCTTCAAAGACTTTCTTGTTGTTATACAGCAACAAGACCATGCACAAGATGTAATGATTCTGAATCAACATTTTCTTTGTGTGCTGTGCATTGAAACTTAACTTATTTTCCATTACTTGTCTTTCTGCAACAAGACAAAAATTCTTATAAAACAAAACAATTGCAATAGTATTCTGACAAGTCCAATTTATATGGTACATTGTCACAAAAGAATACCTAAGAAAAAGCAAAATGGCTACACAAACCTACTAATACGCTTTAGAACCTCTTTGCAGGAGCTAGAACAGCATACTATTAAAACTCCAAATACATATTCAGTATGTGTGTTTTTAAAGAAAACTTTATAAATACGCGCATTTAAGATTAGCAAATACAGAATAAAATGCACTAAGAAACTGATATGTAGACAAAGGTTTATTTACACCATACAACATTTTAAATATTTTATACACAGCTGCAGCAGAGAAAGCTACTCTGAGCTTTCCAGAGAAAACTGCAATAATAAAGATGTGAAATATATTATTCATATAAAAGTGAGATTATTACTTTATTGCATTTAAAGCAATGAAGAATGTAGCTCAACAGACATTCATTTAATGACAAAAACTTTGCTTTTATATTATAAAGTAAAAAGTGTAGTAATGGCCAAACAGACTGTTATAAACTTTAAAAACTGCATAAATATATACATTGTGCTTCATGGTGAAGTTTTTTGAAAACTAAACCAAATGAAGCTGTTACAACATGAATCGTTGCTTGAGGTTTATCTATAAAGATTACCTTACAAATCCATTCCACGGGTACTTACAACACACGATGGTAAGAATTGTACACCTGGTTCTCCACTAGCCGCACTAGTGGGAAAATACTGTACGAAAAAAACCACTGACATTTGGCACAGGAAGAGCCTGACATAAAGTAGTCACAATGTTCAGACAGGAGCGTCAGGATTCCCCAAGTCTCTTTATTGTCAGTGCAATGAATTATTTTTGTTTTGTTCAGTTTGTTTTCGGTTTTGTTAAACTTCTGTTTGAAAGTCACCTTCTTGCACATCTAAAGGCAAGTTCAGACACTTCTCCCATTCTGCTGGTCTGAGTTCTAAAGCATCTTTTGCCTCTGTGTCTAATACGTTTATCGTTGTATAGTGTGGGTAGTCGCCTGTGGTTTTGTAACTGTCCCAGGGAGCCTTGTTCGGTGCTGAGTTCTCCTGAAGACCAGAGAAGAAAGAAGAATTAAACCAAGGATGAATTAATGGGTTTTCTGTTTATAAGGCTGATTGCTAGTGTGCTCTCATGAGACAGAGAAGGCAGAGAGTGGAAATGACTTTGCAGGGAGCCGGGCTGGCGGGTGTTCAGCGCTGTTGCGACTCTTTCTCTGTGAACAATCAACACTTTGGCAGGCTCCTCACCTGAGCTGCCAGCTAAGCCCTTTCTTTCACAAGAACCAATCTACATGAGGAATGGCCGAGTGATCCAGTACCAATAGCCATCTTTTTAATAGCGGGTGTGTAGAAAAGTGGGAGAAGAGAAGGGAAGGTAATGGAGAAGAGCATGCTGCCTGAAATATGGAGTGGTTTCAAACCGAGACTGCCAGCTGGATTTTGAATTGGGGCAGGTGCATGACAACCACCGAAACCTAGTCCTTGAAAATGCTGGGAGAGCTACCTTGCTTTACAGGCCGATGAGCTCGTGTATATTAGGATCAACCGGCTGGAAGCTGGTTATTTTCTACTGAATGAATTTTTTTTGAATGCTAAGTTTTATAGCGTAAAAGACATTATGGACTAAGACCAATTTAGTTAGTGATTTCTGCTGTCATGTTGGGTGGGACTTACTTAACCTAACATTTTTGCACCACTTTAGATGCCTTTGGATTTTCTGCCTGATCTCTAACTATCTGTCATGAGAGATGCAGGTCTCCTTTGAGTCCTGTGTCATCACTGCCTGTACCATGCTGTAGACTAAGACACCTGAGGCTCTCCAAAATAGCCTGAGATGCCTATATTTAGGTACCTGGATCACTCTCTGACTGTCTGTCTCACAGATAGACCATTCCTCTAGCCAGCTTTTATAGCAGACCTTTCAAAAACATAGAGCCGATGCAAAACAGAGTAAACGCAACTCTTCCACTGAGATTTCCTTTGAGATTTTGAATTAATTCAAGCTTTACATGGACAGAAAATCTCAAATAGGGAGGTGAATGCAAACGTTACATGTCAGCAAATCTCAGAAGGGGGAGTGAGCGACAACTGGGTGCAAAATAACACATATCACAACTAAAGATTCATCAAAGAATCAGGGCCAAATTTCTGCTGGATTAAGATGATGTAAATGATGTAAATCCATTGGCCTCACATCTGCTTAATACCTCTTCTTCATGTCTGAGAGCAGGTCTTCTGAAAAAGTTATAGAATACAATGATTCTAGCTCAGTTCCATTTAATATACAGTTTTCACATTATAAAATTATATATAAAATTATTACTAATCATAATATTACTGCTAACAAATATGTCACACTAAATTAGCTGTTTTAATTAGGCAGAATCAACTATTTCCTTGCTCTCATTATCAGATGTAGTCAGGGTGTTATGCTTGTGTGTATGAGTGTGTGTGTGTGTATAAATTTGAATTATGATGATAGCAGAGTCAAGTCAGGATAATTTAATTTTTGCCTTTCCCATGGTAAATATTTATAAACCTATTATGGAAAAGACACGGCATTACAGAGACCCTGTGTGCTTTCTGGACCTTCTCACATACAGGTGAATCTAGCTGGACTTGTTTGTAGTAACTAATTTAATATCTGTTTCCCTGGCTAGAGGAAAAGCCCTATTGGCCAAATTACATTAGTGAGTTGTTTTCTCTGTATAAAGTCCTTTAGACTTGGTAGGCACATACAGCTTTGAAATGTGTTCCCTACAGTTCAATTTCTTGTCATCTATAATGATGTCGGTGAGTTAGTTATGGTCTAGTTGTAAAACCTAATGAGTCTTGTCATAGGTTAGATTACTGAAAATATCTTTTGTTCTAATTTTCTGAGGCTATCTAAAGGTAGCGCAGACTGAGGTCTTCTCAGGAAATATATTGAATTAAAAGGACTTTTGTTTCATTTTTGTTGTTAAGGATCCATCATATTTTAAACATCTAAGAAGGAAAACTTACCATACTGCCTGATTTTGGCACATCCCGAAATCTGTCCAGCGTCTGAAATTTCTGATTTAACTCTTGAAACAATTCCATGTGCCTCTTTCTTGTATGCATGACCTTCTGCAAAATGGAACATAATTGCTTATATTTATAATTGAATCTGGGTTTTTTTTTTTAAGAGAAGCATTATTTTCCTTGACATAACAAAGTAAATTGAATTCGGCAGGGCCATCTTTTCCCTATAGACTCAACCAATGGAAGTGAATTGCACTGAGCCTTCTCTCTGCTCTGTTTAATGTTCTTCCTGTGCACAAGAGACTGTTTTTACCCCACATTTATTGAGTTGCTGAAATTAAGGGACACTGTTTTTGTGCTAGCCTAGAAGTATTTCGAAAGTGGTGGCGGCTTCTTAGAAGTATATTTCTCTTGCACATTAGGAATATTTTCCAGAATTTCTGTTTTCAGTATGGATGCTAATATTTTAATTTCTATAGGAATACAACAGCGGTTTGTAATGGTCCCTATCGGAATAATTTTTATGACAACACTGAACTCAGAAATCTTGGCCCAAAATGGAAAAGGCCCAAATGTTATGTCTTTTTAGTTAGACGTCTTCTTGTCATTCAGATCATCGTAAATTGCAGTTGCAATGGCATTCATATTAAGAAAAGTAGGCACAGTTTTTCAGTTTCACTTGCTTTCTTATGTCATGGACTGGGCAACTGGAAACCACTCTCCCTCTAGCCTATGCACAGGACACTCTTCCACATAAACTAATTATATGGCCCTCC
Source organism: Rissa tridactyla (assembly GCF_028500815.1). Taxonomy (NCBI): domain Eukaryota; kingdom Metazoa; phylum Chordata; class Aves; order Charadriiformes; family Laridae; genus Rissa; species Rissa tridactyla. The sequence goes on from NC_071468.1 coordinate 95,073,322, forward strand.
TCTGCAAGAGGTGGGGACCCCAAACAGCCCCCCGAGTTGGAGTAGACCCTCGGCTATGTATCCGCCTTGGCAGATATACATGGAGAGTAAAGCCTGTTTTCAAGCCTACCATCTGCGTTGTTTCCAAACAAGTTCACGCTCAGGTATGGATTCAGACTGGCTTCTGAAGCAAAGCCAAGGGCTGCTTACCGTTCAGCCAGTCTCACGGTTCTGTGGTCTGGGTGGATGGGGGACAGGAGGGACTGAGGATGCTTCACCTCAGTCCAACAGCAGATAGGCTCAGTGTGGCTTTTCTTAAGCTTTTGTAACTGCTTGAACATGAGTTATAGCCATGGCAGCAGCCAATAATGGTGCCAGAAGAGGTGCAGGACACGAGCCTCTATGCACGTCCACTAATTGTCAAGCCTGATTTTCCCTGGCGTGGTACGTGACAAACCCTGCAAACTTCAGTACGCAGTGCCCGAGTGTGACCTTTCCCGGCCAGCAATGCTTTGGCCAAGCCTGGGTTAGTACCACCTAAAACGGAGTGGCATTTGTCAGTGGTATCTGACCCTAAATATTGCTTCACCAATACCAATTTTAACTTTTATCTTTCATTTGCATTCCGTGTTTATAAATGTCATTAATTGTGGCTGCTCTCTTGATCATGCATTTCTACTGCTATGCTGTAATAACCATATCATCACTAATATAGCTACACTGGAGCCTGAGAACTTGTTTCACTCCTGAGAACAGGAAATTGGCAACATTATTCACAAAAGAGACATGAGATACAGAAAGCAATTAAAGACCTATTAACTTAACCCGAGTTGTGGGGTGAATAAGGGAAACAATTTTTCAGGATTTGGTGAGGAACTCCTTGCAAAATGCAATATAACTAGAGATAGCTGATCTAAATTTATGAGGGGAGTTTCACTTAAGTGACTTCCTAGGGATGCTTTTAAGCTACTGCTGTTACAGCAGACAGGGATATGTAGCAAATTTCATACACATAGAATTTAAAAAAGAAAGGTTCTGCCTCAAACATTATTATTGGCTGAAAGAAGACATGCTCACAGGACTAAAACAGATTTGGTAGGTTAAAATACTGGCTCTAAAAGCAGGAAATAAGCATATGACTATGAAACAAGTATCTCCAGTTGGAAACTTTTTAATAGAAGGCTAGGAATACAAAGAATGCTACTTTCTGATATTTTCCTGAATCGTGTACCCAAGAATTCGTTAAATAGCAAATATGAATAATGCAAATGTCTTACTCAGTTCATTACATTATTCCTGAGGAGAAGCAGGTGGGAGGAGAAATTAAACACTTGCAGTGGGAAGCCTGCCAGAAAAAAAGGCTTCAAATTTTATTCTTAATAGCAGAATGACTGGTATGCACATGTACCTATGGATCTTTTCATTGCTTTGTGTTTTTCTGGCTTCCATTCCATAATTCCTACCCACTGACACCCGCCCCTCCCCACTGCTTATAAAGAACAATCTGAACCGAAGGTGCAGTAACTTAAATTTCCAACTTTAACTTTTCTTTTTTAAGCTCTCCTATGAAGACAGGCTGAGAGAGTTGGGGTTGTTCAGCCTGGAGAAGAGAAGGCTCCAGGGAGACCTTACAGCAGGCTTCCAGTACCTAAAGGGGGCCTACAGGAGAGATGGGGAGGGACTCTTTATCAGGGAGTGTGGTGACAGGATGAGGGGTAATGGTTTTAAACTGAAAGAGGGCAGATTTAGATTAGATATTAGGAAGAAATTCTTTACTGTGAGGGTGGTGAGACACTGGAGCAGGTTGCCCAGAGAAGTTGTGGATGTCCCGTCCCTGGAAGTGTTCAAGGCCAGGCTGGATGGGGCTTTGAGCAGCCTGGTCTAGTGGGAGGTGTCCCTGCCCATGGCAGGGGGGTTGGAACTAGATGATCTTTAAGGTTCCTTGCAACCCAAACCATTCTATGATTCTATGATTCTTTTCTACACTTCTTTTAAATTCTTTGTTAAAAAGCACTATCTTTTCTTCTTTCTAGAAAATATTCTCTGTTGGGTAACTCTTTGTCTTTTATGAGAAAATAACCAACAAAGTATTTGTGGGCATTTAATCTGTTTTCTCTATTAAATGGGAAATGTGGAAAACACAGCTTTATCAGTCTTAGAAATACATAAGATTTATCAATACAGAGCTGGAGATCCTGACCAGTATATACTAGGACAATTGTAGTAGTAGGATGAAAACAGGATGGAAAAGGAGCTTCTCATGCTGCCCTTTCCAAGCACAGCTTATTTAGGTGCAGCTGGGGATTTGTCCATTAATGCTGCATCCCCTCCAGAAGCACCTGAAGTAGCCACCAGGCTACAGACACACATCTGGTTGTCTTTCCTGCAGGCTCTGTAACTCTTTTCCCCCATGCCCTAAAGGAGGCCGGGCTACACTGACACCCCTTCCACATATTTACCCCTACTCACAAGTAACACCAAGTGTGTGTTTCGAAAAGAATAAGGCCAACTCTGATGAGCATCTACTCTCAGAAGAGGATTCAGAGTGCGGATGGCTACCATCAAGATGGGAAGGATGTCAAACGTAACTCTGTATCCAGCTCCCTTTTTCATTTATGACAGGGTTTTATCCGAACACCAGCTCAAGCACAAATATTCTCATGAAGTTTTGTGGTCAATCTTATGAATAATAGTAATAATAATAACCACCACCACCACAACAACAATAATAAAGTCCTTCAATTTGCCTTGGAGATTTTCTATCTTGTCACAGGTAAAAATGCTCTCTCTCAAATATTGTACAAAAGAGCTAAGTGAAAAGAACAGATGGGGGAATGCCTTACCAGCCCTATAATGGAAACATGCTGTGTTTTCAAGATGTTATAGGTATGATCAGTTGCCAAACTTAGGAACCAGAAAGGATTTTTCCCTGCAGGCATATTTTTTTTTCACCTTTGTCTTTGAGAGATGTCTTCGGGTTAGTAAAGAGAATGATTTTAAACTTTTGTGTTTTTAATGTTGTTATAATGAATAGCTATTGCAGATAAAATTTTGAAAGAATGCAGCTCCAGCAATTATTGATCAATTTAGCATTATTGCTAGTGAGAGTCTACTGCTTTGTGGAAAGAAAAGAAGACATTTTGGTATTCACACTTGTCCTCTGTTCCCTTGCTCTCTCTCCCTCATAGGTGGAGCTCAAAAAGAGACAGAGATAACTTGAATCCTGGGGAGCAGTATGATAAGGCACTTTTCTGAATTATTTGGCTTAAATGTTATTACCACAGGAGATCCAATGAATGCCTCATAAAAAGGGGAGAGTGGGGTGGATGGCTGAAGAAATCCAGGAGCCGGACCCTCCCATAGAATTTAAAGGTAATTGTGATCTTGAATCCTAAAATGCAAGTCAATAACACTGTTTAACTCTCCTGCATGTTTTTGTCAGTACACACCTATTATAAAGTCCCCCTGGGAGTTTCCACAGCATCTGTATTTCTGTTCAACATAATTACAATGAATTTTATTTGATCTGACAGCTAAGTGTTAGTGCTGAGCCTTCATGAAAAAGCTACCTGTCCAGCTTTGGGGAAAAACAACATAATGGCTGGGGGGCACTTAGCCGGGGTTACCACAGCCAGCGGCAGCAAGGATCCAAAACTCCCCAGACCTATGAATTTCGGTCATGTTTTGGATACCGGACTGCATAAATGAGTCTAAACTAATTCTTGCTAATAGCAAAAAAAAGAGCCGTAAAGCTGTTGTATGTTGACTGTTCATTTTAGCAAACTTCACAGTACAAATAGATGAGTCAACCTTTGGCAAAATCTAATAGTGGACGTTATATTATTTAGCAGTAATACTTCCTGCCTACAGATTAAACCCAGTATGTTACAGTCTGTCTTCTTTTTTTCTACATAAAGGGATAATTTACGAATGTAATGGTAAATTATTTAAAAACGGAAAACAAGATACAGGTGGCCCAGTTCTTGAGAGACTTCTCTCTAAAATCTATGATACCGGCTGGCCAGCTTGGTTGTCATCTTTTTCTCCCTCTCCTTTGACTAGAGACGTAAGCTTTCTATAACACTACCCACTTACAGGACTTTTATTCATAGTCCATTGCAAAGGCCCTTAAAACTACACCTGTATTTCTACATATATTGGAGATAACAGGGACAGAGACTATTTTATGGCATTCAGTACAGTCATGATCTGCCTGTGTTCACACTACATAGCAACTGGCTTTGAGTTTTAACTGTGGCCCTCAGAAAAAAAAATTGGTCATCATGTGTTTCTTTGTTTTTACTTCAAATTGTCTATATTAAGGTGAGTGTTGCATTGCAGCCCACTAGCACAGTCTTTTTTTTTTTTTTAAACAATGAAACTGTGACTCTACTGTAGTAAGTCAAACATGTCCAAGACCATTCCGTGGTACCATCTAGCATGGAATGTTCTCCACGAATGCTAAAAAATTCTCTTAGTCTCTGAAATAAGAAGTCTACAACCAAATTGCCTATTGTGAACGGCACCTAGGTTGCACTGGTTCCCTAAGGACATTTCAGGAACTGTTTGGAGATACAAGGGTGATACAAACTAAAATAGTAAAGATCATTCTAAAAACTCATCCATATGAAAACTGGCATTTTGGCACCCAGGAATATTCCCCCAAATGTCTTAAGTAAGACAGGCATAGCCTGACGGTTTGTTTTGTATGGACAGAGAGAGACATGTGTGAGAGGTTGAGGGTGTAGGGACTGCTGGGAGAGCCAAGCTTGACACAGTCTTGTCCATACTGGGTATTTAGCATTTGTTATTCTCAGAGCCACATCCATAGCATTTGTTATCCTCAAAACATTGTCTCAGAGAGTGCCAGCTGGCACTGGCCACAGACAAAGCAGAGAAAGTGTTAAACATTTAACTAGTATGGCCAATCACTCTAGCTTGACCTCACCTCCAGGCTCTATTCTATTTTGCAGTCACGCTGGTTTGAAATATCAGAATAGCAGTATTTTGGACACACAACACTATCTCAATTCCCTTCATCAGTATGCCTGAGCAAAGGAATCTGGGTGGCTATCTGAATATTTTATGGCTTTTTGATTTTGCTTTACCTCAGACAGACAGCCACGCTATGTGTAAGAACACAGGAAAGCCCACAGGCTTAATCAGAGGAACCATAAAACACAGAAGTGAGATGGGGTTAGTCTGAGTCTGTACTTCTAAAACACAGCAGCAACTGGCACAGTATCGTTGCCGCTCTTACTTCCTCAGCAGTCACTCCCAATGGCCCCATCCTTCCCTTCTTACAAATAAATACCTTTTCCTGCATTATAATCATACTTCTAAAAGTATTAGGCCACGGAGCAACAATACTGCAAACAAGACAAGAAAAAGGTGTAAGCATCTTAAATACGCTATGTGAGTCAAAAGGAAATATGTAATGAGAGGCCTGATTCTTGAGAGCAGAATGTGTACAGCGTTACTGGTATTTATTTGGTATTGGACTGTGCTCTACTGAGTGGTAACAGGAATGTGATAGTATCTGTTGCCACAGAGAATGTTCTCATTGTGAATGGCATGATATTCCTACCTTTCAGAAAAGAACAGTAAAGCTCAGAATTCTTTATATCATTATAATTATAAAACTTCTGTTCATGTTACTTGCATTTAATTTTAGAATTGCTTGCTCATCAGAATTTTGTTGTTGATTCCTGTTTTTTTTTTTCTTCCTGTCTAGTCATTTATCCCAAAGCATATTTAGGATAATCTCTTCATTTTATTTTCCTTAAGTTTACTATGAATCTTTGGTGCTTTATTTGAGACATTACATGACTGCTTAAGGTGGCTCTGGGGGAAAATGACATAAGAGATTAAGGCATCATGTTGAACTACCAAGTAACCACAATCGGACATAGAAAGTCATCATTTCAGCAAAAGCAGGTCACCAAAGCAAACCCTTCTTTTATTGCAAGGCTTCTATGACCACTACTATGGCTGCATTTTGCTATTTCTCCCTCCTTCTCTTCCATGGACTAGAATGTGAAATCTGAAAGTACAATTGCTGTGCTTACAGCCCAAATAATAATAAAAAATGCTTTTGTTTGTACACAAAAACAGAGAGAGTGATTTTTAAAGTTTTGGTTGATAGATACTGATCACTGGATGTTAAAGTTTAGCCTGAGATCTGTAGCTTCCATGCAAATATTATGATTGTTCAACTTCTCTGGAGACACATGAAGAATTGTATCAAACTATTAACGTGCATGAACAGACAACCTATGCAAAAACTCCAAATCCATAAATTATTAACATCCCCTTGAAAACCAACTCCTGTATTGCTTCTGGTAGAGAGTAGAGCAAAAAACCTCAAATAAACAAATCTCTAAGAGAATCATACTGACTGAGACAGAACAAAATGGTCATTAACTAACACAACTGAACCTTCTCATTCAATGGGGTCTAAGTCTGAAATTATGGATATCCAACCTAAAGAATCTTACATGAACTTCATTTTGTATATAGCATGTGTTCCATAACCTTTGGCAACTGCAGCACTTCATTGCTCAAAATTTGACACATTCATAATCACTATTGGGATTATGTGAAACTCATATGCCAGTAAATTAGTATAGAAGAAGGAGAGATAGAACAAATGATTGAGAGTCTCTTGAGCAAAGCAACCTTCTACAGCAATGTGGCCTGTCCTACAGAAGTGTCACACTTTTTCAGTAGATAGATAGCCAGCAAAACAAAACAACAACAACAAAAAAAAAAGATGAAAATGAAGAGGCAGAGAATTTAAAAACCGAAACCATGATGGTTAATACTGCAATATGACGGTTTGATCTCAGAATATTTTAGAAACAAGTTGCACCAAAGTAGTCTTAATGAATTGCTCATCTGGTCATCATCTTCTGTACAGTACCAATTGAACAACCCTATGACATCTACTATGTCAGAAGGCTAAAATCTGGTAAATGAACACTTCGCATTTACTTTTAGGAAAATACTTTTAATAATCAGGAATAATTCAGTAAAACTTACTTCAAAGTCAAGGTCCGAATAACGTGATTTTCTTCTCTATTAAGCAGTAAAAAAGAAAGAAAAAAGAGGTTGTATTAACAAGGGGACTACTCACCAAATCATATTAATGAGTCTAAATAACATTCTTGTTTTCCTATCAGATATATATTAGGTATTCTGTGAGAGCTTGTAGATTTTATCTTGGTAATTTAAGATTAATGCATGACTTTGCATACAGTTTATTCAGTATGATATTCTCTTCTCTGAAATAAACCAGGCTGCATTTCACCAGGATGCATAATGTGCATGTTATTTGCATGCAATTGAACCTGTTGGTGTATAAAATATACCTATTTCTATACTTTCTGTGGTATTTACAAATTATCATCATATTTATACTTTTTACACAGCTACCTATATGTATCTATGATTTAGATTTGTATACGTATACAGAAATTGATTCTTTCCTATATGAGGCTTACATTGGTACAACTCCATTGATTTTAATGGAATAACTGATAGCAAAATCAAGCCGAAGCCATCTACACTTCCCATAGCTTCAGCTTGTTTGTTTGCAATGACATCTGGATGGAGAAAGCAATGATTTTGTTCTACACTTATGACAAATCTGATTCAAAGCATCTGATATAAAGCAAGAATGATTTACCAGTGAAGTAGTCACTTATAAAATGCAACAGAATATGATTCCTTACACATATCGCAAATAATTCAGCACAGATTTTTTTACAGATTCTAAAAGATACCAATTATAAAGCCAAATTATGCAAAGAAGCAGAAATATTATAAAGAGTGAAAAATATTTTTTTTCTTCTAAGGTTGGAAACTGAATGGCTTGCAATAGGCTGAAGAGATGTAGAAACAGCGGTTGGAAGAGCTGAAAAAAAGAGTGCAAAGAACATGTGAATGGAGAGAAAAGATACATTCCCCTTCGGGAAGGAGAGTTAAAGGAAGGGGAAAGTACCCCAAGAAAACAAAAAGGCTTGCCTCTACACTTTAACCCTAATTTTTGTGGTAGGATAGGATGGCTTTAAGTCTTGGTGAATAAACCTTTTCAAATTGCACCTAATTTCTGCAGTGAGATACAAATCAAACCCATTATGTCAAGACGAATAACGTTACTGACTTCATTAGACTTTGATTTTATTTGCTTTAACAAACATGCAGGTTTTAGTAAGCTGTTTTGTTTTTGTGCAATTGAAAGAAATAATTTTACAAGTTTTTCAGTTGTAGGAAGAGGAGAATGTTTGGTCCCTGAGCCCTTGATAATACCACTTTGTGACATATTGTCTGGTTTTGTAGTAAAATTTTGATGCTCCAATCCACAGTGGTATTTGGAATATCACTGTAGCACTGTTGACACACTCTGATGCCTAAAGAGCTGGGAGGCAGTATAAAAAAACAGTCTATAATACAATTAAAACAACCACCAACTACAAGCTTTGGAGAAGCTATATTTAATCAGCAAGGCTTGATTTAACCTAGCACACCTTAAAAAGAGTATTTAAAAATAAATCAAATAATTCTGCAAAAATAAGTATCATGAAAACACGGAAACAGCAAAGGTCTTGCTTGTGACAAAAATATGGGAACATTATGCTCAAATTCTGAAAGCAGCTAAGTTCTTACTCCTCACTCATATTAAGGGGGCCACGGTACCTTTGACATAGGCCTTTATCATTCCAAAGTAAAATCAGTAGCTGAAAAAATCTACTTATGTCTAATGAGGAAGAATCTATTTTTAAGGGGCAATTAGAGCACATCTACCACTGAAAAGGCTCTGTGGATACAAAAGAAGAAACATGTACAGCAAATAACGAGGTGACGTTTACACGAGCAGCTTTGAAAAATGCTTGAAAAAGCTACTTTTAAGCTACAGTTCGGTAACAAACCTGGTATCATTGAATCATCTGACAGAGAACTCTAAGTGAAAACATGGAAAATTTAGGAAGAAATGTGTAATTTGCTAGATACTGTGATTTATAAAATCGGAGCATTTCTATTTTGCCTTAAATCTGCTTGAACACAGTGGAAATATTCCTGGCATAGCTGGATTATTAGATTTTGCAGCCAGACAACCATATCACTCTTTACATGTCTAACAGACTGCAACATATTTAACTGTGCTATTGTCAGAAAGAGGTAACTACTGCAATTTCGCTGTTAGATTACAGCAGTTCTGACCGAACAGGTCATACCACAGGTTTATCTCAGTGAGGATTTTTCGAGGGCTTAACAAGAATCTATCACAAACACATTTATTTTGAACTTATATAGTAAAGAACATCTGTTCTGTGCTTGTGCTTCACTTTTTTCCATGGCTGCGTAAGGTGAAATACAGCACAAGTGCTGTCAGAGCTTGCTCTCCACAGACATAAAAAGCATGTAGCTGCCAGATGTCTGGACAGTAGCAGCGAAGTTCTGCGAGTTTCTGAAAAACAAAGGGTGCTGGTTGTGAATGTGATCCTGCACCACTGACAGTCATCTGCAATATTGTCACTGACGCCACTAGGTACGGGCCACCACCACGATCGGGTCCTCCTGGCTACTACATCACTGCCTTGAAGTGACTGCAGTGTTATGTTTTGAGAGCAGGCACATATTCAGAAGCATGAAGACATTGGGAATCTTGATTTATGAGGATGGAAGTTTTGGTTTGGTCCCAACTGGAAGTTGTTGTTTTACCAAATTCTTCTCCTAGCTTCTGTATGATATACAACAAGTTTAAAACATGCAAATCAACACTTTCAGTGTGATTGTCTATATACTTTTTTTTCTTAAATGAAGTTTACTTGTGTCTCTCTTGGATGAGAAAAATGGGGTTTTCCACACACACCTAAATTCTTTCAGAAATCAACCATCTGTCCCATTCTACAATTTGCATTAATGTAAGCCAGCAGCTGAGTGGAGATAGGGAGAAAAAAACCCTCTTGAGTCAAATGAACTGCTGAACTGGTCACAGCAGTATGTTTCTTTCCAAAAAGCTGTTCCTTTTACCCACCTACAAAACTGAGACTGATTTTAGCCAACAAAAAAATTAGACTGGAAGCTGGTGTATTTTTCAAGGATCAGTTGGAGATCTGCTTGAGTATTAATCTTAGTAGAATATAAATAACCAATAACTATTTTGCCTCATTTAGTATTTTGTATTTGAATTGTATTTGACCAGGTTCTGCAGTGATGCTTCAGGAATGATATAGAGAAGGGCAAATGTAAAGTGACATTTCTGCTGCAATACCCTCCCTAGTTCTTCAGTAGTTTAGGAATTGCCGTCAGAGGAGCTTACTCTGTTGAGCTTAATAATGCTTTTTCACATTATCTAAAACTCATCATGTTTTAGAATTATTGTTAATTATTCTTAATTTTGACATCCAAAATATGCTGAGGTAGTGAATTTGACAATTTAAATATGCATAACGTGACACGGGAAATCATGTTGTTTATCCCTTCTTTGCCATTTCATTGGATGCTCCTGTTTCTTCTGTTATAGGAAATACACATAATCATTCCCTGTTCATTACTCAGTCATCTGTTCTCCAAGCTGAAGAGCCCTAATGCTGGAGACCTGCAAGGTTAACTAGTAAAGGGACTGCCTAAAATGCTGAAGACACGTGCAATTATTCAGCGTCAGAGAGATAGCTGGGACAATTCTAAAAAAGCTGAGGGGTATGGGCAACTAGTGAACTGCAGTCTACGCATAACTACAAATGCTACACAAAAATAAGTCAAGTCCCATTTACATGGGCGTGGGTGTGAACAGCCCTTTCTGAACAATTGCAGTGAGTTGCATTGGTGCCCTACACTGACAGAAGCTAAATCATACCTGTAAACCGGGGAAATTTCAGAGAAAAGCAGCAAAAAGTACTTTTAAAGAGTTAATAATGCTGGGTCAAGAGGAAAGGATAAAAGAGTGATACAGCTTGTTTAAACTTTCCCTCTGGAAAAGGCAAACACAGAAGCTTGTTAAGAAAACTTAGAAGGATATAAACACTGATAAACAAAGCTGGTGTGAGAAAAAATCTGAAAAGTCATAATTCAAAAAAATAGGAAAAAAACCAACCAAACAGGAAATTTCAGAGATGCCGTCAGGAATAAAGAAAGTCTATGTAACTACGAAATAATCTGCTAAGGGAAAGAGTGGCAGCCCTTCACTCTGGTCTTGAAAGTGAAGTTTGATTATGTATTAGAGAAATACGCTGTAGAAAATGTTCTTGCATTGATAGAAGAGATGACCTGACAAGGTTTTTTCCACCTCTGATTTCTACAGCTCTTTGATCTTAATTGATAAAATCCATTTGACAGCAATCCTTCCCTCCCCCTGCCTTTATGACAGGACCAGAGTGAAACTCTGTGAAAGAAGGTCTGCAGTAGTAATTTATTTTAAATCAATTTTACTTGTCGCTAATCATGTATAGCTTCTCTGTAATTCCAGAGCAACTTTAAACTCTGTTTGCTGGGGGACAAAAATAGAATACTGAAGAATAATTTCCATACACCAGCATTCACTAATCCGCTGGCACCAGGAACGAGCTGCTCTCACTAAATGACTAATAAAATCCCTCTCCATCTCTGTAAAACGACAAATGCCTGGTTTTCTCCTTATTCTAGTCTGCGTTACACCACTACCTGATTAATTACATGAGATACTCCTGAAGATATATTGCATCGTGCAAAGTATAATTGAAACCAGAGATACCATATTATAGTGAGGGCTATAACCATACTTCCATTAATATAAAGCCTTATTATCAGCAGTTTATAATTCACTCTGAGATGAGATTTGACATACAAGATCCTAGGCTGGGGAGAATAAAACAAAATAAATGCAATGTGGAAACATGATAAAGAGGAAGTTCCTGTGTTGCTCATCTCTCTATTTTAGTTCTCTCTCTCTCTTTTTTACTTCTCATAGCGTAAGTCAAAATGATGTCACACTATTTTGCTTTTGTTCTGCCTGATGCTCTGTTACGTTATTGACAAGATTGATTGTTTTAACTGCATATTTCTTCTCTCCTTTCCTGTTCTTGTTCCTCTCCTGATGCGTTTATTTCATTCTTCCTTAACACCTTCATTTTGAGATTCTTCTCCATTTCTGCCATCTTTCTTTCTTTTTCCCCCCCGCTTGTCTGTCTTTCTTTTCTCTCTTCTCTTTATCTAGACCCTTACTTTTAGTTTGCATCTCACTATCGTTAATGGATCCCTTTATTTTCTCAGCTGTAACAGGTTTTTATTCCTATAGTCCCACATTGGTGATTTGGCCAAGGATCTCCGGAGCTGACTTTCTTTGAATGTATTAAGAGCTCTCATGAATTAGTAAAGAAGAGTTATTTCGGTCACACAATCAACTTCCCAGCTAAGAGCTTTATGTCTTTCTCCACATAAAGATCTCACAGCAGAAACTGAGACAGAAAAATAAATAAGGAAGATAAGAGACTGGAAAGAGAATTACAGTCCTTTACGTGACAAACAGTTTGGGAAGTCCTTTTCTTCCTGCTCTTCTAAAGCAGATGATCTTTTTTCCCTTTAATAAATGTTTCTAGCGTCTGTCTTTGCATGCCCTTCCTCTTATAATAGTTAAAAGTCTTTGTCTCTTTCAGCTCTGTTCCACTTCTGCTCACACTACACTAACCATAGTTCCCTTGAAAGAACCTGTCATTCTTCTTCTACAAAGGCAACGATGCAAGTCTCCTCGCATAGTCAGGCAGCTGGTATCTACTCCCTCTTGCATTTATTTTGCACAATAAAAATAAAAATAAAAGAATTACTTATCCTGGAGATATGTTGCAGAGATCAGCTTCTTCCTCTGCATTTAAACCTCCTAACCTTTCCTTGCATCTAAGTGGCTGGGAATGCACTACTTCACTTCAAAGTAATTTAATTTTAATGAGCGCACCACTTTGAGTGTACATTTTCAAAACAAAAAAACATTCCAAAAGAGTGTATCAAGAGTGCTGTCTTCATTAAAATCAAAACATTGTGAACTGAAGGAGCACACTCCAAGCCACTTTGATGCCAAGGTAGCAAATCCAGTTTTAATCCATGCATATAAAGGATGTGCAGGAGATTAGCCAGATGTTCAATTACTCCTCCTAAGAAACTCTGTGATGTACTAATATGCCTGCTTGTGCCTATGATCATATGAGTACTGTTGGGTACATACGAAATAAAATAAAAAAGCACTGATTTGCACATTGGGAATCTGCAGACCCTTAAATTTATATTTATTTGGGCAATACTTGTATATAAATATTATGGCATTCACAGACTTTTGAAAGCTGAAATTCTTCCATATATAAGAAAGCATTTGATTGTTCACAACTATGCATTTTCTTGAGAAAAAAAATATAAAAATTAGAATAAAGTTTGTGACACACTGTAGGATTCATCTGACTAAATTTAGGACATTGACATTGTTGATGTTGTGTGAATTACTAATTCTAGCTTCCTCTCTGGCACCTGAAGAGAGACCCTTGCACTGAGGGCATGTGGTTTACTTCATCTTGGAGCAGATGTCTAGAAGTGGCCTAAAAGTGCCTATTTCTTCTCATTGACTCTAAAGGGGGGGCAAATATCAGAAGGGGAATGCCTACATTTGGATATCTAATAGTAGGGGTGATGGATCCTCCCTGCAGAGTTAAAAGTCAGGACATATGTACTTGTGCTCCAAAACATCCATCTCCGGTGATCATAATGAATACGAAGTCTAAATGAAAGAGAACATGAAAAAGACCTGATATTTCACCCCTCGTTTTTAATAGCTTTGGGGTTTTTTGCTGTTTATCTCTATATACACCTTTTAATTATTTGAACAGGCACATATTGTTCTAAGTGCTGATCATCTCTTGGAATGTGCAAAATACAAAAAATAATTGATTTTATGAATTTAGGAAGGTAAAGATGTTACGCAAAAGCTAAATTTTCCAAACGTATTGAATTCTTAGAATGATAATGCACATATTTCTGCAAACTGCCTCCTTGCAACACAATACTCTGGTGTTTCACTAGTAAGGTGGAAATGAAATTTAAAAGAAATAATTTTATTTTATGCTGTGAGAAAACTTAGGGTTTATATTTTCCAAAGTGTCCTCTAATCCTGCTGGTTCAGTTTTATGGCCACAAAGACTAGCATCTACCATAAAATGAGTGGACAAATAACAACTACTCTATGTACGTATATTGTATTTTACTGGGTGTCCAGTTGCGCAAGTTATGTCCGCAGTATTTTTGTGTCTAGAGGTGTTTGTGGGTTCATAATTACACTTCTGAAATCAGAAGCTGGGTTGGATCTTGACTGTTTCTTCAGAAAAGTGAAAGGTGAACTGCCCATATAGAGCAGAAATCCCTGTGCTTTTATGTTGGACTTCGGGTGGGAGAGCAGTATGAGCTGATGGGAGAAGGAGGCTTCCTACTGCTCAGGATTTTCTGCTTTAAGGATGGTCTAGTCATGCTCTGTCTGGAAAAATGTGGACAAAATGATCCTGCTGCAGGTTTTGCTGCTCCACAATGTCTGACAAAGCCTTGTCTTTTGAAAGGTCTTGAAATCTTCTAAAATTGTATTGTGCTGGAGATCAAAATTATTTTGAAAAAAATCCCCTGCCCTCCTTTCTTTATTTTGTTTATGGCAGCAGTAAAAGTGAATCCAGCTGCTCAATTCTAGCCAATAGCATTTTGGGACTTGACCTCAACCCTTGCTTCTTACACATTGCATACACAAGACCAGAATCATATTCTTTATCCAGCTGTATCTGCTTATCTGGATCTGCTTGAGACTCTGATTTTCGTCTGTGTACAATTTTTTTCATGTTCCTATCTTCAATTCATTGCAGCGCATCCTTATGAAAAGATGAAGCAATGCTATATAATCAAGTAGTGCTGAGAACCACAAAGGCAGACACAAAAGCCAAAACAGTTCCTTTCATTTCTGATCTGCCCTAATATCTGTTTTTTTCCTAATACATGGAATTATGCTGGGTTCGGTTTGGCTTAATAATGTAACTCTTTACGGCTTTCTGGACCAAAATACAGCTTCCTAAACCTAATATGTTTACCAAGTTAGAAGTGACTAAATATTTTCTATCATATTTTATTATATTTTACTACATTTTCTGCTACATACTTAGTAGTGTCTTCTGAGCATAAAAATGATATAGAGAACAGTGGTACAGATTCAGTGTCTATATCCCATCTTAGTGGTAAGCTTAAAATATGATACAAATAAAGTTAAAAAAAAATTGACTCTAAAGGAGCAGTGCAATATGCTTACAGATTTTCAGGCACATTTTCCAAAGTGGCCGCAGGAACTGGAACTCTGGTAAGATGGAGTAATTATTGTCCCAATTTTTACAACTTAACTAAGGTCTCCTTTTTTTTAGGTCTTCTAGATGGCCTTTATCACCAATGGAAAGAAAGAAGCATATCCAGAGGGCAATTTAGACCTCAGGTGGAGTGGATGATATGGTGGCAGGTATGTCTACTTTCTCAAGAAATCGTAAACCTTCCCTTGATATCTCGGCCATGTGCCTAATCTTAACCAGGCTGGATTTGAGTCTCTGTATCTGGCAAAAAGTATCTGAAAGACAGTATTGTAGGCAGGTAGGAGAGGATACTACTGGAAAATGACTTTACCTATCCTGCATCTGGAGTTGCATTAAATTGGAGAAGAACTGTGCACCACGTCGGATCTATCAACTAACATACCTTAGCCGAGGGCAGTAACTTCTTTAATGATGCAAACTTGCTTTGAAAGAGCCTGTCTGTCTGAGAATTTAGTGGGCAAGCACCAACACTATCTTTTAAAAATAATTCTGAAAATTTGTCCCAAGATTATACATATTCACTTTAACAACAAACAAGAAGTGGACATCGTTTGATTACTCGCAAAGCCCCCCCAATTAATTTTTCAATTACTTCTTTCAGTTAAATTATGCCTTGTGAAAACTTACAATAGAACACACACAATATAAACAACAGCAAGAGAAATATTTCACTTTCAAAGCTTGAAAAGGAACTAAGTTCTGTTCTTCTGCCCAAAGTCTCCAGTTGATACACACATGAAACTTCAACTCCATTTTAGA
Organism: Rissa tridactyla; assembly: GCF_028500815.1. Taxonomy (NCBI): domain Eukaryota; kingdom Metazoa; phylum Chordata; class Aves; order Charadriiformes; family Laridae; genus Rissa; species Rissa tridactyla. The sequence continues at coordinate 95,089,413 of NC_071468.1, forward strand.
AGAAATATCCCAAAGTACCCCCCATTCTAGGAAGTATGGGCTACAGTTCTCTGTCTAACAGTTGAAGAATCAGGTAAAGTTACTGCTTCCCTACACAGACGGGTCCAAACATTGTAGAGTAATAGCTAATGGCTTCAAGTTTACAGTAGAATACTACTTTTTGGGACCTTTTGATATGGGTGGTCCTTTTCCCATCTGTAACTTCCTTCTGAGAATGAGTAGGTACAATATTTTTCTCATTTGTCTTTTTCTTTCCCACCAAATGCTACAGTTCATAACATTTGAAATGCTGGTGAAATGTATTTCCAGTTCTTAAGGAGGCCCAAGTATGAAATTAACTCCACCTCACTGGTGGTTTTGCATAAATAAAAGCTTAATAGGAATGGCAGTACCTGACACTGAGGTCTTAAGAAACAATGTAAATAGTTTTCACTTTTATAATGTTTAAATCCCACGGGCAGATTGTAGTAATGAACTGAATCCCTTTTGAAGGCTTTTCAGTTCATTTTTGCAATCTGACTAGTACCTAGGATTATCCACATGAAGTCCGCCTGTACCTATCGCACACATCAGTTGTACCAATGCCCACACACACATGCAAACAAAACTAAATCAGTAAGTGATGAACTACTGGACAGAAGAATCCAAGATTTACACTAGTGAGAGCAGAATCAGACCTATCATATCAGAGCCAGATATGATTGTCAGCAATAAAATGGCAAAGATTTTTAACTGCATGTGCTTGCAGGCAGTGTCAATGATTATCACTTGCAGTAATAATTTTTCTTCTCATAGCAAAACAGTATTTTCCAGTGGACTTTACCTGGTAGGTCACGAAATCCTTTGCAGTCGTGTGGAATGTTAAATCTCCAGAACTATACAGTTTCATACAGACTGGCTCTGAAACTTTAATCTTGTTTTCTAGGTATAAACACTTCTGATAATAAGAGAAATATGAACAGCAGTGTATGATCCCGAACAATAATTTATACTGAATTAAAACATCAGTTTCACCCCTTAGACACAAGACACAATTTATTGTCTTATCACATAATTAGAACAACAGAGCATGCAATTTGTTTATGCACCACTGACCTCTAAAGAGCTCATTGATATTGTGGATCCAGTTTCACTTCTTGATAATCCCGCATTGTCATCCAGCTCCGAGGCAATGAAATTCTTCACTGCTGTGCGGGGCTCAAATGGTAAATTCTGCATATGTTCTTGGGTGGGAAGATGCTGGTCTAAATTGATATTAAATTGGTCCATTACAGAAGGATTCATATTGAACTCTGGATTAACTTTGTAGTGCAACAGCCTTTCATGAGGCAACGTATCCATGCCTATATTCATTTTGCTCTCATCTTTCAGTGATGGCTGGGTATTTACTGAGCCCCGGGGCATGACTATGTAGTCGCTTTCTATCATCCGTTCTTGAGGATGGACTATGTCCATATCTGCACCTCTCAAATTATCATCAGTGCATAAATACACAGTCCTCCGCAACTCACTGTTGTCTTTTTTCAAGCACTGATTGGCCAGTTCACTCATACTCATGGGCATGTGGAGACCTGTTGGTTGTTGGATGATGACTTTGGAGATGATGTTTCCAGGTAAGGTAGAATAGCTCATTCCTTCAGGGTTTGGACCCTTCTCCTCCTCTTCATCATTTAGTGAAATTCTAGAAAGTGTTCCTGTTATAGTAGCTGCTCTGCAAGGTCCAATGTCTTTATGCAGAACTGTGGGTCAGAGAACAGAATTCTTACAACACAAAGCCATGTCTGCCTAATGCTGCTTTTTCTAGTGGCTTTATTTAGCAGCACTCCCTTTACCAGTACCTCTTCTTAACTCTTTTTCTATCCATTTAATAACTTTTATTCTATAAATATTGTTTTGTGATTTTTTTTTTTAATAAAAAATCAGCATCTCTTAATCTACTGTGTATTACTGACGCAGATCTCAGACTAAGCTTCAGTCATTTATATAAATAAAAACCCATTCCTTCATTTATTCCTACTGCCTTACACAGATCTTAGGTGACCTACAGCTTAAGCAAAAGCCTGCCTTGTGGAACTCGATTAAGGTTTTTCCTAAAAAATACACTATGACATCTGTACTGCCATTATTAACTCCACATAAACTCCTGGAAAATGTCAAACAGATTGTAAGGCAGAATCATTCTGTCAATCCATTGTAATGACCTACCATAAGATTCTAACTATGAACATGTGTTCCTGAGCACCTAAATGTTCCTTTTCACTGACTTCTTAAAACTTCTGTGTTAAATTATTTTTTAATTTAATTTAAATTAAATAATAATTTTGGTCATTTTTAGACCAAAAAGTAACCACATTGGGAAGAAATTCCATTGGTATCAGAAAGGCGTGTTTTGCTGCATCTGAAAAGGTTATAAAGAATATAAACATGTCTTGTGTAGGCCTAGGCCTTCCTGGTCAAACTTGTATCAATACACAGCATTTTTTTGTTGGGGTAAGCTCCACATGTAAAAGTTATTAATCCTGTCATAGAACACAAAATCTTCAGGAGGATGTATTCAAAAAGCAAAACATCTATTCAATCACAATTATTGATCTTAAAAAATAAATATAAGTCTATAACTCAATGAAAGAATAACAGAAGTAATGAAAGAGAAAGGATAGCTAGTAAGAAAAAAAAAATTAAAAGCAATTACTGGGCTTATTCCAGCTGGGTGCAAGGATTTTATTGTCCCAGTTGAAAATATTTAAATTCACACCAGTGCTAGTTTGTGCAATAAAATCCATCTCATGGGCTGAGACAGTCAGACAACTTGAAGTATCTCAGGTGTTACATTTACATCCCTTTTGGTAGCCTGAGGGCTCTGATGACCCAGATCCCCCAGTACCTGCCATGTTCCATAGCAAGCAGCTCATAAGGCATCCCACTCTCCCATCTCGCACTTTTCAGTACTATTTGCCTCTAAACAACAGTGCACAAATACCTGACTTCAGTGTGGCTGCTTCGTTGTTTCCAGCCACACTTGTTAAGATGATTCAACCAGTGATCTATTCTTGAATCTTTCATTAAAACAAACTGAGTTTAAATGTTTATCTAGTAAAGCCTATTCGTAGCTGTACTCAAAGACCATCTCCTTAAGGATGCCCCTGATAAGGCTTCCCGTACTGCAGAGCTACGTTGGCAAAGGTAGGAAGTAGGAGCTACATGGACCTATGCGGGACTTTTATCTGCGTTGGATGGTGACAAACGTGCATTTGTGTTACAACCTACTATCCTGCTCCCTTTAAAATACATGTGCATATTAAAACTAAACTATATGGAAGAACTATTACTATATTGCAAGAAACTGAACTGGAAACTCAAACTTCACCTTAATGAGATCTGCTGTCTTGGCTCCCCATATAGTGAGTGAAGAGAGACAGTGTCCTCCAGGTGGCTGACTCACAACAGCTAAGTCAGGCTTCTGTCCTGACTCACCCTGTGCAGACGACACCCTCTCTCTCTTTCTTTCTCACTTCATTGGAAACAAAGGGTGTCTAGGCAGGACTGCTTCTCTAGGTAAAATTGTCCTCCTAGATTTAAAAATTTCTGTAGGTTTTAAAGGGTCATTTATTTTATTCTGTGCTTCATTTAAACAAGGTTTGCAAATAGATTGGTTAAAATGTGTTATTTTTAATATGTGGAAACAGACATAGCTGACTTATTAAAGATCACATTACTGAAATGTCTTAAAAAACCCGACTTGTTCCAATAAAGTGGAATCAAATTTCATTTTGCTGATACCATGTTGCTCAAGCTACTGTTGATTTCACTTAGAACCCTAAAAAACTTATCCTCTTTAAAAGTAAACCAATTGATGCGTCCTTCATATACATAGCTTTTAAATACACTATATTAATTATTTCTTTTCTATAGCAAAATGACTGTTTCACATTTGCTTGTCTACTAGGGCAATGAAAATTTTGTGTGCAAGACTGACGTTCTTTCCAAAACCATTTGCCTCTAATAGACAATCATACCTTTGGTTGCTTCCCACCTGCTGAATTCTAGCAAAAGGATTTCGTAAGAAAAAGAAATAAACGTACCTGTACAGTGGCATCAATTTTTGTTTACATTTATAAATATGTGTTGTGAACAATTAAACCCTGAGATTTTTCTGGTTTTCACTTCACTAGGAACTAGCATAAGACTTCTTTTTGTTGGCTAAATACTCTCTCAGTGTTCTTACCTGACCGACAAGCAATGTCCACGTCCTTTTCGAAATCAGTCTGTAACAAGAAACAATGAAACGGGACAAACATTATTAATTGAAAACTTAACCACAATACCTTTTTGCCAACTAGCGCTTCCAAAATGTCCTACTTACAGAGTTTCTTAAAAGTGGTTTCTTGTTGCTGAGAAGGTGAAGTGTATTGTTTTACAACAGCAGAGCTTTACAAAGTTTCCTAAAGTATAACTGGGTGGTTTTCAAAGTATGCTGCCTGACCAGAAAAAATAAAATAAAATAGGTGGAAGTAGAGTATATAATTTTAATAAAACGATACAGTGTATAGTTTTTTTATGTATATGGAAGAGTAACTTCTACATCGTATGGAAGGATCATCTTTAAGGAAGCTTTTCATTTTAATTTCATAAACAGAAATATGGAAAAAAGTCTGCAATACAAATTACTGTGAATAAGTGTAATCCAATTATTCCACCCTGTCTGAAACATCATTAATTTGTTATGAAGTGGTTATTCGTTATATAACATTCTGTCCATCCTTGCTACTAATGTAATCATGTAAAATTTGTAGTCCCTTAAAACAACTACTACTGATTTCATTGGGCAACATCAAATTGTAAGAGCTAAGAATAACAGTTGAAAATCCAAGCACACTTCGCCCAGTTAAGCAAAACTATTTATCCTGTTATAGAATTCAATTAATTTTAAATTGAGTTTTTATTTCCACAGAAAGTTTATTACATGAAAAACATTTAATAAAGCTGACCTCCTTCTTGCTTGTGAAGTTCAAACATTGCATTATTTTTGAGTCATCATTTTTTGATGGACATCTGCTTGCTGAGGCTTTCATGGTTTTTAGGCCCTGATCCTGTCCCCATTATAATCAATGACAAACTGTCATTGAAAGTGAAGGGACCAATATTTTGTGTTCATATACTACCTAACAGTATAGTAAATCCAAACTGGCATTCTAAGCCATTCACTGTCTCCTTAATTCAAGCCACTACATAGATTCCCTCTCTAGAATCTCTAGCACTTTCTCCTTGTCTGAATTATTTTGAGAGGAACGTTTTTCAAGGTGTCATAAAGGGAAGACTCTCAGAGGTATCAGTGCTCTTTACACCAACAGTAGGAAAACTCATTATATATTATTAGATTACTTTCTCGTTTTCTTATGTAAGAACCTTTTGTCATAAAGAACACTGGTGGAAGGTACTAATTCACTGTGCTCCACTAAATGATCACACCAATAATTTAAAACTTGCTACAAGATTTAGGCAAGCAGATAACGATCTAAACCAACTTACGCTTAAAAATGGTGTTTATATTTCAGCTGTGCATACTTGCCACGTACAGTACTGTAAGTTTTTTTCTTTTGGATAGGAACACCAAATTGAGAGTCAAAGAAAAAAAATAAAAGCTAACCATGATTTGAGCATGTCCATTAGGAAAAGAACTTGAAGAATCTGCATTGATTGGATCCTGGCAATTTCTCAGTCGGCATCGGAATGCATCTTGAACCTGTGAAAAAAATATCTTACACTGATTCCTGTGCACCATCATATATTCCACTCCTATCGAAGATTAAATAAACTGTATGGAATACAATGCATGACTTTTCTTCAGCATACTTCATAAGTCAAAAGAAGTAAACATAAATGCTTATTTCTGCCATTTCATACATTTGCTATATTTTGTGGCTGCTGCAAAGTCTGTCAGTCTGTCACACCAAGACCACAGAATCAGATTTGCCTGTGGACAGAATTAACTACTAGTCAGTGATGATCTGGTACTCAAGCCACATCTGTCTTGGGTGATAGTATTTGGCTTTGTGCTCTTGTTCCATTTGGTACAGGTCTGATAGCTGGGTTAATATATATACTACTAACTATTGCAAAATAAAATGTATCTTCTGCATGATAATTGTAAGATACTTGACAGTTCTTAACAGTTACTATAATCAGATACAGAGTGCTCTCCTAATTATACTTTAAAGAATAAGTCAGTTGGAAAGGTGTTACTGATTCCAATGATAAGCTCTAACTCCATGTATAGGGAATCTCATGCATCTCTTCTAGGAGTAAAATTCTTCAGACCAGGTAAATATCTTCAGTGTGAGGAGAACTAGAAGAAAATTGGACTGCTTGCACAGAGTCTGGTTTCTTGAAACTAAAAAAAAACCCCAGAGTTTCTCAGAAATTACTGTTTACTAAGATGATCCGTAAAGTAAATTTGAAGATAAATTTGGAGACTTTTTCCTAAAGCACAAGTATATTTGAGGAATTATCTTTTCATAGGAAAGGCTATTTTTATTTTGATTTGGGGCAGAATATATGTCTAAAGAAATATTATTATACAACACTTTTGATAGAAAGATGTGGTTCAACACAGAGGCACATTCAAAAGAAAAATAGAGTTCCTGTTTGCTGATGGTAGAATGCAAACACATTTTACTGCTTTCTCACACGTATCAGAGCAAGGACAGCAAGGCAACTTTTGGAATGGAAAGTTTTAACACCTGAATTTCGGTTCCAGAAATGCAAGTATCCATATTAGCAACCTGATTGCAAGATGTGACTTGGAAAACAGGAACTTAGTTGGATGACCTCCAATCAAAACAAACGAGTATCATTTCTCGTTTGAATATGAAAATGCTCTCAATTAAATGCCTACAAAAATCTACATTGCATTTATTATATGTAGAAATTACTTGATGTCTTATTCAGAATAACTAAAAGGGAGAAAATCGTATTCTACTCATGGACATTTTGTGAACAGCAGAAGAGGATAATTCATTAATTGTTGCTGATGAAAAGCCATCCCCTTTCAATACATTGCATTCTACTGCAAGCTGTTTAAGAGGTTTCACAAAAGGGAAAATGAAATAGAAAAAAATTATTTATTTTTGAAATTAAGAAGTATTATTTTAAAATGCTTAACCGCTAAATGAGTAAGGGTGATCTGCAGTCTTGATAAGTGACTGTTGCAGGTGGAGGAAGACTGAAATAGAGCAGAAAGAAGAATGAAGCGAGGTGAGAAGGTTTGGATAGATTTCAAAACACTAAGATTTCCCACATGTGGTAGGGTAATGTAAAGTGTGCTTGACCTGTATTGTGACTCAGAATCTGATTTTAGGCACTACACTTGCTGTGGTTTTCCATGTATTTGACATTAATTTAATTGGGCATCTCCCAGTTGTTGCAAATTTAATCCAAGTCTTCTCTCACTTTATCAGTGCTGAAGTCAGGTCACACTTCAGGGTTTTATGCTCTTGGATATGCACTGGCACAGCGATTTCACAAAAAAATTAAAATAAAAAAATCCCTCCCTTCAAAGCATCCCTGGCTGTGCTGAATCTCATCTCAAGCCTCATGATGTTTGACCCCAAAGCATTATTACTTCAGAACATACTTTGTGATCTCTCATTACGTGCAGTGGCCCTCCTTATTTTTGGGACTCTGTGTACATGAAGCTTCCCCAGTTCAGATAGCTCCAGAGATCTCAAGAATCTCATGTCCTACCTTCCCTACCTTGTATATGAAAGCGGTGAATCTTGATGTTGGGATCCTTTTAAATGTGCATGTTCCTTACAATGTTTCTGAAGTGCAAGCAGCATATGATTTGAACATGTTAACAGAATGTCAAATGTAGCCGTATCCATCATACTGACATATGTTGTAACTTCTAGGTGTCCTCACACAAGTCAGAAACAAAAAGGCTGAACGTTCTAAATACCAGCTTATTTTTCTAAACTGCTTGCTCAAACTTGTTGTTTGAGTACATAAAGACTGTGCTGTCTTTACTTTGAAACATAATCTGGCTTTTAACATCAAGTTACAAGATTTTCTTAGAGCCAGGCAGAGCAGGAGACAAATGTGATGAACGTGTGGATACCAGGGAAGTGGTTTCCTTAGCAACAGTAACCAACTCCAAGCTTTTATAACTTACCCTCTCCCTACTCATGCCCTCTTTATTTTTCTCCTGCAATACAGAAATGTGGGCTTCAGACGCCAACGATGCATTTAATCCAAATGCTCTCTAGTCAGCAGAGCACAGCAAAAGAAGAAAACACACGTGGGTTCCTCCCATCACCAGCGTTAACAGGAGTTACTCAGTGGGATTCAAATTAGCTTTAGAGCGTCTCGTGTTCAAGCAGGTCAGGCAAACAGTTTTGCTCTGATGGAGAAGCTTCAGCACTCACCTCACCTATCACTCTCTGTTCTGTCACACATATTGCACCATCTTCCAATGCCCAATTAGGTATTTAAACAGCAAGAAGAGGTAAAAAAAAAAAAAACAAAAACCCACTAGGCTTTCTGAGCTAAGGCGGCAACATAAAGCAATGATATCTAACTCCTACTTTGTGTTTTTCTTGCCTAATTTCCAAACGGTTTATAAGAGGTCTTATGCTTAAGAAGTATTATATTTATCTTAGAAGTTAGGAAGCGGATTTATAGAAAGAGTTAATGTCTTCCCAAAAGACACTGAATTGATGGAGGGCAGAAATAGACACAACGCATCACTTTTAGTTCAAGTTGTATGTCTTACTCAGTGAACATCCCTGGCTTACTAATGCAGCCCTTGTCACACAAGATCTTCGATATAGCATACTAGAGAAAGTAAAAAACGTTTCCGTCATTTATGTTTATATCAATATAACTAAGAGGAAAACCAGGGGTTTTATATATATAACTGTAAAAGTCTGTGTCTTTTTGTATTGTAACAACAATAAAGACATAGTAAAGCAGGGCTGTCCTCTTCTTCGTTTGAATTTTATGGTGATATATTCCACCCCATATTTTTTTTCCTGACAGTCAGAATTATTGTTTTGCCTGTGCTGGCATGCTATAAATATTAGATCAATCCTATAGGGTATAACTGAGATAGCTTTGTAGCTGTCATCAAGAGTGACAAATATGTTGGCAGGGTTCCCCTGACAGGCACTGGCAGAGCAAAATGCTTTTGCAGACAACAGAAAGACAGACTGTTCTTTCGGCTGGGGAAGAACCCTGTGCGCTGCACAGACTGCACTGCACACGGTGCATGATGGCCACTGTCTTGGCTTGTACTCACCTAAGGGTCTCTGGAGCTAGAAAGCTAGACTTTCTAGAGCCAGGCTGCGACACAACTTACCAGAACTATATCTCCATAACTTACTGGAGTTATGTCTCTTTCTGTGTAGGAACTTGTTCCAGTAAACAATTACATCTGCTGCTGCAAATCGGTCTATATAGGTGCAGACCTTGCACATTTTTGAAACAAAAATTGTTTCAAGTGCATGAACTTTTAATTCTTTGCTGTTCTTGAAGAACTTCCTATTCATTTTCTTTTCCCATATATATATATATAAAATAATTACCTTAATTAGTTCCTCAAGTATTTTTACCCAGTTTACAACTTATATCTGGAGGACTAAAGAAGACTGTCTTCTTTAGAGATAGACTCTATTTAGACTCTTCTGTCAAATAGAGAGAAGACTCTATTTGACTCTGTCAAATAGAGTTCAAACAGCAATATGCCTAGAGTTCTTAGTCTTCCATCACCAGCATTATCATCATCTTCACTAGAGATAATCTACTCATTAGTGAATGTTGTTTCTGTACCTTTACTTCTGCCTAAGTTGTCATGACTGAAGAGGACGGGACAACCTTATCAAACCTAGGTGCTTTATGGGCCTTATTGGGAAATTTTCTCATGAGGTCATTTTTAAAATACTATGTAGATAGATTGATTAACTGTTTTATCAAATGCCTTTCTTCTAGAATGCCAGTGTTAGGACCAGGAGGTGTAACTGCCAAGTCTGGCTTGCGGGAATAACTCCTTTAGGTAGTTAAATGGAGTAATGATTCTTTGCAGTTAGATGAGATATATATATATATATATGTGATTTGCTAAAAGAGCAGCGAATAAAACAAACCCTAACTAGCTGACTGGCTACACACAAACGATTAGGATTCTGAATTCCTGTATAAACATCTTTATAAGCAGATATTTTTGCTTATTGCTTGCACTAGAACCAGTGAGTTAAAAGTGGTTCAAGTCAAGGTACCCTACAAATTTGAAAACTGACTTTACTTATAGAAAAGACTAATTCCACCTCTATCACCACAGTCCTACCTGTGAGTAGGGTCAGACAATAATGTTTCCATGAGATGTTCAGCAATATCAAAGTGTTCCCTGGGAATGAAGCATTTGCAGCAAATAGCTGTCATTAGAGTAGGGAACCTGTCTTGAATTCAAGGCTTGGGGCATTGTAGGAAGATGCCTGTCCAATTTCATCTTAAGCAGTCAAAATATTTTTTTTTTCCAAATAAACTCCTGCATCACTGCACTGAGGCAGGTTTTAATGTCTGAATTATTTTTTTTTTTATTTTATACAGTGCTATGCTATGTTATTTTTAGAATTTCTCATGGATTTTGGCCTGTTCTTTGCTGAAATCAATGACTGATAACCAGGTATGTGTTGCAACCTCTCTGCATCCTCACAAAGGACACAAGGAAATGGAATTAGGGAATGAGGAAATGGAATGAAGCTGCTTCAGGGGAAGTTCAGATTGGACATTAGCAAAAGGTTCCTCACTGAGAAGGTGATTAGTCACTGGAACAGGCTCCCCAGGGAAGTGGTCATGGCACAAAGGCTGTCAGAGTTCAAGGAGCATCTGGACGATGCTTAGTCATACGGTTTAGTTATAGGTAGTCCTGCAAGGAGGAGGGAGTTGGACTCAATGATCCGTATAGGTCCCTTCCAACTTGACATGTTCTATGATTCTATGAAAGATAACGTTGTTTATACCACTTTGTTTTTGAAGGTTTCATCTGCAACCTTGAGCTAAAAATATATATATTTTAAAATAAAAATTATTCCTCAGGACAGTAAGTGGGAGGTTGTATGCCCTTTCCAGGCTAATTATTATATCCCAGTGGAAATACAAATTTCATAGACAGGAAAACCAATATGGAACTGCTGTTCTTTCTACTGAAAATAGTTGCAGTGTCTTACTGTTTTACTAAAAGAATATGTGAAATGATGGCTTTCAGTTCTACAGATGAGAATATCTCTTTCACAGAAGTAAATCATATGTGGAAAGAAAATGCTGTAGAAAATAAGGGGACAGCAAGACCATTCTACATAAAATAGATTTGTCTTGACTATTATCTCTTATTTTGCATGTATTTTTAACCTGAAAAAAAAAAGAAAGAAAAAAACAACAACAAAAAAAGAAAAGTATTAAAGGAGGTAAGCCCCTACCACTATGAATGCTGATAAACTAAGAAACCCAGAAGTTCATAGCCTCTAAGAGCTTGAATAATGTGGGATGGAGTCAAAACAATGGAATGTGCAAATTTAAGCAAGATATTGATAAGGTTTTGCCTCAAAAATCGAAAACTTAATTATTTGATAAGACAATCACATACGCGTACTGTGTAGGATAGCGATATAAAGTTCATGCAAAGTGGTACGCTACTGAAAGACTGAAATAAATTTTGTCATTCATAATTATTTCTCATGGATATAGTGAGTTTCAATGTTTAAAGGGTGTGAATGGTGAAAAGGGAAACCACTGTGTAAGATTCCTCACTCAGCATTGACAATAAGCCTTTCTTGAAACATCTTCCTGTTTTTTGGTCCTGAAGTGCTTTTGAATAACTCTTGCCAATCACAAGGAACCATGCTAGATAGGGTAATTTGGTTTATTGGTGTGGTAAATAGCCTGAAGTTGGTAACTGGCTAACGCATAGGTATGCTGGTGGAGCAGGTTACTGCTCTCCAGTCTGGCTCTGCCTGCTCACTTTTGGTAGAAGGTCCCACTACCACAGATGTGCCAGCAAAGCTGTTGTGTCACTGCTTTCAAACCCGTCTCAATAGTAGGATTAGTTAGCAGGTTAAATAGGTTAGAGAAGCCATCACCAGAGCCAGGTTAAAGAGCACCTGTGTGGTAGATCTGACATCAGATTTCAGTGGTGATGAATTCTGTGGTGGGTAGCACTGAGCAGTGAAGGGCAGGTTGGGGCACTGGCTCTTCCTTGCTGTTCTCAAAGCATTCATCTGTCTTCATCCTCACTTTCCCTATAACTTATTACCTTAAGTATGTAGCTGAGTTTGTAGAACTGAAAGGGTAGATGTTCACCAACATAAGACCTTATCTGCTTGTGTCCTCTTTCAGGGGCAGTACAAGCAGAAATTATTTTCTGTTTGAATCAGTTTTAGAGATTTTAAAAATTTATAGCTTTTTGGTCTTCAGGAAAATGGCATTCGTGTTAGCATTTCCCCGTACTCACAACATTGCGAAAGCCTAACACTTAAAAATAAACTAAACTTGGGAATGATTAAAAGCCACCTTTAATTAAGTGGGGACAGTTTTATACTGACATCGACATACTGCACCTGGAATCAACTGATCTTCCCCCTCTCTCTTTCACTTGTTCCTCTACATCTTGCCATTAAATACCTTTCTCTTTCTATGAAATAGACTTCCGCAGAGCAAGCTGTATATAACATCAAAGACAAGTTGAGAGATTAACAGGAGCACAACCCTTTAGAAAACTGGGAAGCCATTCCTCACCTCCCTTCGGAGAATACAATGGACCATGACAATAACAAAGCCTTGTAATGAATCAAATACTGCAAAAAGTATCTGAAATAATATTGATCTTTTGTCTGTCATGGCCAGAACTGCAGACATCCAAGTCAGCGCCAGAAGCGGCAACACCACACAGGAACTCCAAAGGGATGCCCTATTGAAAAAAAGAGAAAAGCAGCATTGTAATATTGTAAAAAAATTATTAAAAGCTCACTATTAAAATAAAACATATTTAAGGATGGCAATTTATCAAGCTAACTTGAAAATCACAGACAAGAATGTAACAGTGTCGGTATTTTAGGTTCTAAAGAATATCCTGCATTCAGTTAATAAAGACATTTCATTTGCGATTTTTTTTTTTGTTAAAAAGTATTTAAACGTGCTCAGCACTCTATACAGTGTTAGCAAACACAGTTGTCATCATCAAACTATTGTCTCACATGCACTGTATAAGATTTGTAACAAGAAGATGTAAATGATCAGGACTAACATGGCATTACTGGCGGTGGTGGCTGACAAAGCTGTTGTTGAAACTACTCCACACTTGGCACATTTGAGCGTCAAACCGCTATGAGGCTCACTCATCTGACTGCAAACAAACAGAACACCCACAAAAAGAACAAAATATTGAATTGTCACCAAAAAACGTTGCTACTGAAATTTAGCTTTTAAATATGACGTCATGCAGAAAAAGTAAGTAGACTTATTCAGGATGAATGCTCTATGTTGTTGCAAAACTTTACTTTGTACTTTACATTATTGTTAGCTTTAAATGTTAATGCTATGGGGCTTCATTTCATGCAGACTCTATCTAGTTCTTCCATTTAAGCTAAAAAAGGCCCCAAACGTCCAGTGATCAAAACTGCTCAGTACACTGAAGTAAACATAAGCACGTGCTAGGATAGACACACAAAGTGAAATCCCTCTATTCAGACCTGTTAAAAGGCTGTTGTATCCAAAGTTGCTTGAGAAAGAGTCTAGGACACTTAAAGGAGGAGTATGAAATATGTACAATTACAGAGCATTAATAAGGAAAGGAACCTGCAAAACGTATTCAAGCATCAAATCAGTTTGGGCGTACTGTATAGTCAGATTTGTTCTAGTGATCTGAATGGCCCACTAACATCTGGAGTGATTTTAGTCACGCCATATGAAGGTCTGAATACAGGGCTTGAAATGTATGGAATCTGATGAAATAAATATCAGTTGTTACTAAAAAAAGGGTGACCTGTTTTGCATTTTAATAAAACACAGTACACAAGCATTAAGCTCAAAGCATTTCATATGGACAATTGTACCTCGGCACCTGTCAGAAGAGTTAAAGGGCAAAACCTGGAATTTAAATTTTCTTTTACATACAGCATGCATTCAACTTCCTGAGGCGACTAAATAAAGACTTTTACTATTCCTTCTCTTTCTGCTATCAGAACCAGGAATAACCATAGCTGACTGGGACGCAACAGGAAGGGTGCTTTACCTATTCCCAGCTGGAAAGTGGTCAACATGGTGAAGATCGGTAACACTTCAGCTTTTTCCCCCGTTATTTCAACCAACAGAACACCTTTTTATTGCCAAACCCAGCATTCACAAGGTTTTTAACACACTGCCCAAAACAACATTGAACTCCAGTAGTTTCCATTTTGATAAACCAAATGATGACTTTCCATAAAAAAAAGGGCAGTACATTTTCCATTAAAATGCATTTTTTTCCATAAAAAAACCAAACAGTGAGAACCATGACCTTGTATAAGGTGATCATATGGTGTGAAAAGAAGTCAGTGAATCCACATCAGTTTAGACCAATTAAAGATTTACATTAATTAATGAACTAGAAAAATGCCTTGGGTAAGCTTAACCTAAGCTTGGGAAAATACTTTCCGTCTTTTCTTGGCAATACTTCAATGTTATCAGACTAGATTATTCTCACTACCTCTATAGATTTGTTTTGGATCCTGCAAATAATAAAACTTGATGTCTATATAGGCTAAATATAATCTTTCTGGCTGGGCATATATGCATGCTACCCCATATGCCAGGAAAATGATTGATATCCATCAAGACACTTGTTGATTCTCCATATGCTTATTAAGGTGGAAAAACACATATGGAGTTCATATATTTTGCCCCATTCACTGCTTTAAATCCTACACAAATAATTTCTACAGCTGAACTTTTGACTGAACTATTGACAAATATAAGTCGAATGTTTGCCAGAAAGAATAAAGTCCCCTGCCTGAGCATGACTGACAAGACATATTTGAGAAACGTGCGACAATCCCCTTTCTACTGGAGGTCAAACGCTGCACCAATGTCTATGCCCCAAAGAATGACTCAAGACTCTTCACCTGCCAAGTAGTACCAAGGAATGCTGTTGCCAAGCCACCATCTCATGCTATCACAAAAGTGAAGAGTGTTTCTCGATTAGGGCATCTACATGCTTTCCCAGAATAGCTGGATTGTTTCTGACAGAATAATTTCTAGTTCTTTATCCTTTTACCTTAAAATAAAATACCTCTTTACTAAGTTGCCCACTCTTAGAAAGCAAGTTATTTGTTTCATCAGGAAAGTATACAATAAGCAAATAGATTTCTATAGCTGACAATTGAGTAGCTGAAAAAAAAAAATGATGCAGTTAAATCATAGCTCGGATATCCTCAGAAAATGTACAAAGCAAACCTGTGGCTGCTCCAGTTCCTTAAATCACTGTAATTAGAGCAGATGTGAATTTGAATCAGTGATTACTAAGTTATTACTACTCTTGAAATAATTCGGGTTGTTTTATAATATTCTAGGTTTCATCAGTGTTATTACACAGTTAATGTTGATGGAGCAATATAGACAAAAGTAAGGTGAAGAAATTAATGCTTTCTGAGGAAAAAAGAGGAAAAGGGAAGAAACAAAATGAAAGCTTTTGCTACATATTTGTCAGAATAAAGATGAAAGAGTTGAAAGCCAAAAAGATTTAATTGAATTAATATTAAATGCAAATCACACCAGCTGAAGTATGTGTCACAAATTTGCTCATCTAACCAATGAATTGAACTTATTAGGAATGCTACTGTCAGTGAAACGGTAAAATAATTCAAAGTGAAGCTGTAATAAATTTACCCATAGCAGTAATACACAGTAAAATTAAGATATCATTGCTTATGATTGCTGGAAGTGCAGATATTGGTGGTGTTAACTGCAAGCTGGCCCAAAAGACAAAACTAGGACATGTAGCTGTAAAAAATTATTATGCAAAGTTTAAATATACTTTCATAAGCATTAAGAAGGTGATGATGCACTTGTGAGATATTTTTCTCCAATATGGAATGAATGTAAGTTTGCTGCTGCAGTACTTCAAACCACTGTCATCCACTAAAAAGTTTCTGAAACCACCACTGTCATAATCCTTTCTTCTGATGATAACAAACAGAATTTGAATGTAAATGCAAATAAATAAACAATAACACAGAATTTCCATTTACCTTTTTTCTTTTTTTGCTTTTAAAACATCTTTTTTTTTTTACTTTGAAATTCTGTTACACTAATTTAAAACATATATCTATGTAGATGTGAATGTAAGAACAAAGGCAAATTCTTCACACAGTCAGAATGGCAGAATAGCATTGACCTCAGTAAGGCATATATTGCTGTAAAATATATTTTATAACACTTTATACAAATGAGTAACATTCCCACCACAGTAATTAAAGTCGACAGATAGACAAAAATAATCAGTTCCTTTAGCACACACTGTTCATAAAACTGTTTTCCTAACTACAACAACTTTATGTGTGTGACATTCTTGTGAAATCTCCGCTCAGATTTGTTTAATCCTCATTATTATTAACTTAATACTGTTGTACTTGTGTTTTATTATGTTTAGTTTGTTTAGTTGCATTCCCTCAGGATAATGCAACGGCAGCTTTTGAGATGAATGGAATCTGTTAGACACACTGTTACACTGATATAAAAGTTCAATCAAAAGCATTTTTGGTGAACATCTGTAATTGAAAATTGGTGATACAATTTTAATATGCTTTAAAATAACCCAGTTGTTGCTTACCCCGCTCTGTGTTTGAGTTTTTTATCTAGGATTCCATCTCTGGAAACAAGTTTATTAAATACCAAAATGCCAATCACCATGTTGACCTGTCAAACAGAAAACAAACAGTTGATCTTTCATTGCCTGAAAGAAAGCGTTTTATCCTACTGCTTCAGAAAAAGGCTTTTACGGGACTGCAAAATGCCTCCTGTTACATTTCTGAGTATTCCATCAGAAACTGTGTAACGCTATTGCTGAACACACCAACAGTGTTTATTCTCAAGTGGGTAACACATATGCACACCGCAACAGGCTTATTTTTGAATCTCGAATTACGCCTGGTATTGAGTCACATGCATACACGTCTGCTGGCCAGAACCTTGAGTAATACGGCTTTAATATTTCCTCAATTTTAATTGCAATGATATATCCTATTCCAGGAAAACCACTGCATTTGAGTTGTGCGCACAGGGAAGAGGGAATCAGAGCACACGGTGACCGTAACTGTGCTCCTTTTTAAGCATTCAGGGCCCATGTGGGTGTTCCTGCTTATGCAGAACCATCCTGTGGTTTTCCTTATCCTCCTGCACATTAGTCATTGCCTGTGTCATTCACCGAAATGCCAATCTCTTGAGCCTTGTTTGACTGCAGTTTCCTTTTTTTCTGTTGGTCAGATGAATGCCTGGGGTAAATCTGTTTCACTCCATTAAAGTAAATGGTGTTACGAACACATACATGGGTTGAAGACCTAACCTAAAAAAAAATTCAAGTGTTTCAGCAGTCAGACTTTGGCACTCAATAGACATACTAATGGCATTTAATGGACAACTTAATGACTGTTATTATCCATTTGTATTATTGAACTGAACTCCATGAACCTGTCTCTGCATGGCCTGCAAAGCGGTAATACCAAGTTTTGAATCTATTAAATAAATATTCCTTTTTTTTTTTTTATTAGAAAAGGGTAATCCATTTTTCCTTTCATACAGATTTTTCAAGACCTGTGCCAAAATGCCCAATTGTTGCCAGTCTGTCCTGCCAACTCGTTCCCAGCTTTTCTTATTATCACTTTATTTTCAGCATTTACATTTTTCAGCTGATGTTACATAATTCTTTTGCTTCGTACACTTAGGCTTAAGTGGCTGCACAGAACAGCTCCTTCTAACAGCTACTAGCTAATGGCAGGGCAAACTGCGACTGCGAACTTCAACAATCTCTGAACAAAGCTTGCCAATTACACAGAGAACATACAGTTCCATGTGAAAATTATGGCTGGCTTTTTGTAAACATCCTTGGCTCCTCTATCATGGCAAGGACTGTGAGTTGTACAAAAGGATCCTGGCTTGACTCCAGACAACGATGAGACAAACTGTATGGGAGTAGTAAACATCCATTTCAGGAAAATCTATGTAGCTAAATGGCTATATCTTTGATGTCTGCTATGACCGATTCCCTTTTGTAAGGGGAAATCAGAAATAGCCAGTGTTGATAGACTTACCCTAGTATAAAATTGGTGGAGTGGAAAGAAGAATTAGAGTCAAAATCTTTAAGAAAAAATGCTAAAGAAATTATTGGAAAAAATCCATACAGACTGCAGAGCAGGTGACTGATAGCCGATGGCACATGTAGGGTGCAATTCATCTTACCCTAAAGTAGACACCTGAAATAATTCTAACGGTTTGAGCCCTTCAGGTGTGTATTTTTCTCCACTGACAATGAAATATAACTGGGATAACTGGCTTAGATACAGAAATCTACATTACAGATGTCTACAATTAGGCAAAGTGAATTCTACACCTACACGCATTTCCAGACATGTGGAAGATTAATACACAAACGAGTAACATTTCCCAGCTACGATGATTGATTTTTTCCTTTGCCTTCAAAAGCAGTAGCCATGGAGAACTTGCTGGCTGGTTCCACTCCTGTTGCTTTTGCTGGCGCAGCGATATACTGCCAAGCAGCACTCTATCAAGACTGTCACCGAACTTCACAAGGCAGTGACAATTGTGTAGATGCTACTCATAATAACTCAGTGATGTCTGCAACAAGTTTTCTGCGCCACTAATCAGTACATTATTCTTTCACAGCTTACTGTGTAAACATGGAGAGATAGCTGGTATAAAGAAGTGATAGAATTAAATGAATCATGCATTCAAAATACTGAAGGTATGTTAAACAATACTGAGATCCGTATTTACAGCAAAATGTGATGCTACTGTACTGCTAAACTTTTATAATTTAAATAGCACATTCCATCATTCTGTATGAAAATACTGGAAAATATATCGATGTTTACCAAGACAACAGCAGCTGCAGGTCCAACGAAAGCATAAAGCAGCCCTCCTTCAAGAGACAGCCAACAGCTGGAAAGAACATTAGAGAAGAACTAACACAAATTAAAAATAAGTATAACACATCGACAAGAAAGCATTAATAATAATTACAGCATAAGATTCTTCTGGTGTATGTTCAATCCTACATATAGAGATTCATATGCACACACACAAAATAATGACTTTGTTGATATGACGTTGTAGAGAGTTGAAAGTTATTTCCATTGCCAATTGTTAATGTTTCAAAAATTTTAATGTGAATTATACCTATACTAAAATGCCTAACATGTATTAAAAGCACAAGAGAAAATAAGTTTGCAAATTTTTATTGAATCGCCTCTAACCATGTATGATGAGTTAACTGAACAGGACTTGCCAGGTAGGTATCTAGAAACATTTCCAGCTTACAATGTCTGACAGTTCTACTCTTAAAGCCATGAAAGGTCAAGTACCCATAACACAGTGCTTCAGAAAAAAACAGGTTTCTATATATCTTCTCTTATGTCATTTAGTAACTGCTATTAGGACTAGGTCTTAGAGAAAATATTCCCATTAAAGAAAAAACATATATGATCTAACTGTTCTGTATTCTCTGGAATATTTTGCAAACAATTTAAATGTGTATTTTAAAGCATCTGAAAACTGCATTTTCTGGAGAGCTACCAATCTTGCACAGTTTTTCATACTGCATCAGGGCTTTCACGGTGAACCATCAGATTTCCAAACACAGAGCGCTTACAGAATCAAATTCTAAATATTTGATACACCATGATGTAAAGCTTTCCATATCTGCAAAAGATCAGGAGCTGCACACACTGAAGTAAATGCAGCTGTGCTATTTTCCCAGTGATTACACATTCAAAGAACTGCATGTTTATTTGAATGCATGATCACACCTACATATAAGAAAACTCAAGTATATGGATTCAAATAATTTACTTGGATCTCACATCCAGAAACATTCACATCAGAATCATACATATTTTCTTTATTTTCCAGTACTGCTTTTCTACTTTTTGAAATCCAACTAAATTAAATGCAAGAACATCATAATATTAACAGTCTGTTACGTTGGAATTCTAACTGCAAAGAACAAGTGTGTTTCCCATTGTAACCAAGCCATGTGAAATCTGCCACATGAACCCAAATGCATCAGTGTGCTAAATTCTGGAATGACAAATTGATGCAAATAGTTCATATCTGCTTCGCTGTTAAAAAAGCACTATATGTCAGGCTATTTTACATCCTACCTCACAAAACAACTACAGCAATAATGTGCAATTTATTTTTGTAATGTCAAAGAAAAATGTTTTCAACATTTTCTTCAGTTTTTCTTGCTATTTTGCCAAAACCTAAGTTATTTATCATGAGAGACTGAGAACATGGACTTCTGGAAGGGAGAAAATTATTCACAGTACATTTCCCTACCACTATGACCTTTTAAACATAGTGAAGATGACCACTCTGCAAAATATTTACATGTAATTAAAATTTACATCTTCATTGGGAGATAAAAAATAAAAATAGTTGACATTGTATTTGAAACATAATTTCAGTTACCTGTGCTGAAAAAAAAGGGTCAACAAGGTTTTTTTAAACAAAAAGGAAACAGTTTCTACCACAAAACATCTTTAAGACCAAGGGAGAATTGTTCCCTCCCTTTCCCATGCCTTCAAGTACAAAGGCTGTTCAAACTGGTGACTTCCATTTCGGGGCAGAGCTGGAAAAAATGTAGAGGTTGTCCTCTTTTCTTTACACAATCTCAATTTCCAACAACCTGGATTTTCAACAATGTGTAACAAGATTATTGCAATGTATTCAGTATCTGCCAGTTGATGTCTGAAATGCGCTTTTTCCTAATTGTTTTCCATTGAAGACTTTCTGAAGACAGATTCTCAGATGCCACCTTATACCATGAGGCAATTATAAATTTTTTACTATTTTTTAATCTTCTCTTCTTTTTCTTTGCTCTGATAGCTTTTTTCTATGCTTTATAGTTGTTTTTATTTTGCTCTCCTGTTTTGTCTTCTTTCTCCCTGATCCCCACATAGCAGAAAGCCATATAAATTGATTAGTATTAAGAGCATCCAGTGGTGTTTTTATGGGACCATGTTACATGGTCATAAAATTCTGCTGAGTGATGAAGTATCTGTAGACTTGCTCCTGTGTCCTGTACATTTTGTAAGCTGTTTGATGCTCTCTGGGAGAACGGTTCTTTCTCTTAGGAGAGCATGACTATGACAGAATTTTAATTTTTGCTGATATAGTGAAATCCTGGAAGTTATCTGTACTGCTCATTAATATACTTATTAGTAGCACTGTATGTAAACATGAGTAGGTCACATAGGTTTATTAACTATAACTTGTAGTCGTGGTGCTTTCACAGCTCTATTAGACTCACAGAAATAGTTGGAAAAAGCAATCAAGCTTTCAGACACACAAATCTTTTTCAGATATCCTGAAATATCTAAAAACTTCTCACTGTGCTTTTTAATTATTTTTAGGAAGTCTCTTCAGCTTCTGTATCTATATCAGTACCAGTGTCTGTGTGAAATATTTTTCATATGTAGCTTTAAATGTCCAGTAATATAATTGTCTAATAATTAGGACTGAAAGAAAGAGAGAGAAATCAGAGACTATTGATCACAGAATTGGTTGGAGCGTGAACAATTCAAGCCACCCCCATCAGTCATATACCATATGAAACTGAGATCTCCTTCAAAGATTCTTGGGCCTTCTCCCTTTCCATCAGTCTCTTCATGTGTGCCACTATGGGACTGGAATCAATTCCTTCATTTTCACTCTTCATTTTCTCCATTTGAAACCATCGTTTTCAAAAATAGCATCTTAAAGACCGGGAACAGTTTGCAACAGGACGCATTTCTGATGGCAGTGTGTGTAACTGATTGCAGCCAAACAGGCCAAATATAGTGTAAGCAGTTAAAAAAATTACACAAGTGCTTTAGTTATGAGAGGAGGAGCAGGACAGGAGCTCTGCTTTTACACCACTCAACAGTTGTTATGGGACACAATTCTTTGCTGGCTTCTAGAGTGGGACAGCACATCAGCTGGTGATGGAGGAGGAATCTCCATTCCTTGCATTGCCTGTTTTCCTTATGTAATTCTGACGTCAAATGCCAAGAAAATGTTTTTGCAAATAAAATGAGAAAGCTACATTATGGTTCAGTTTGTCCCTTGTACACCTCCTTTTGTGCTTTTGTCCCACGGTACTGTGTCAGCTGAATTTGGGGCCTGAGAAAGGAGCTGTTACATGTAGAGCCCTGCTCTTTTTTACTTTCCAGGTTACCCTTAATGAATGATTTGTTGCTTTGTCTGAATATTTCAGTATATCCTCTTTTAAAAATGCATTCAGCCCAGGAAGGAAGCGGGAAGCAACACTAGCTACAGCAAGTAGTCACACATGAATAATTTCAGTAGAGTAAATGCAATGGGATTAATCCTTCAAGGGACAGAGGTACATCCCCAATGGGGTCTGGACATCGTAATCTTGTGATTTGTAATTCTCACAGCCTAAAGGGTTATCCAGTGCTGGTTCAAGGACTAAATAATAAAAAAGACAGCAAGAGGAGCGCATATTAGTAAGAAAAAATGTCAGAGGAGCAGGTCCTCAATATAAGTCCCAAAAGATGGCTAAGACCATTGTTTCACTAATGACTGCCAGGTGTAAGTGCTGGCCCAAAGTTAAGCACTTCAATTAGGTAAGCCATTCCTCATTAAAAAAATGCAAGACGTTGTCACAATTTAAAACAAAACACCTCGGTGGTTAGAACTGGTATTCAGTAGGAGATTTGTTTTTGAATCCTTACCCACCCAGAGCTGGAGCCTCCCCTGCCATGTGCCAAGACGGTGGGACACACAGGGCAGGGAGTGGGAATCCTGATCTCACTCAGTGATGATGCTAAGGAGAATAATTAAATATTCATTGAAGTGAGGACTTGACCTAACTCATCCACATTTCTGATGAATGCCCTCATTACCAGGCTACAGAGTCATATTTCCTCTCATTCTGTCCAGATGCATACTTAATTTCTTAGGCAACGTGAGGAGAGCTCCAAACAGGACGACTGGAGGAAACGCACTCTCTCATACATAACGTCCCGGTGGCTGGAGTGCTCTGCTGGCAGAGGGGAGCAGGAGGGAGGCTCAGCCCAAGCTCCTTCTTCAGCAGGTGACAAACGAAGGGCAGCCTCGCTGGGGAGTGAATTTTCCAGGGTGCTAACTATGCACTGGAACCAGCCAGGTGGCTAAACAGGAACTGCATTAATAAAATGTAAATGAAGTACACAGATCTCCTCCTCGCTGTCTCTCAAGTACAGCCCGGTCCAGGAAATGGGCTGGATCAGGCACTCCAGGAGAGAGGGGATGGATGGAAGAGCTGTTTTGAAATTTCTGTGGGGCTGTGGCTCCAAGAAGCTGAGGGGCGTTAAAGCCGAGGTACATGCTGGGTGGGCAGAAACCTGGGTGCCAAAGAGACCCTTGCCAGTACAGTTTTAGGCATGTTTAGAGGTTGGCAAAGGCTAGCCATAACATTTAGCGTTCTCTTTGGTAAATGTATATAAATGTTAGGTGTCTAAGTGGACCTAATCCTCAGTGTGTCTAAAAGGCTTGCTACTTCAAACCCCCACAAGAAATGTAGGATCCCTGGTGCTTTGTTGAGCTCAGCCCAAGACTGGCAAATGGTTTTCTCTTTGTTCTTTTGTGGACCACTCAGTGACTCCTAGGGCAGTTCCAAGTGTGAATGGATACCTGTAGAGCCTTTAGACTGTGCTATGTAATTCTTGATGGGTATGACAGTCTTGCTAATTGAAAACAATTTATCATTTCAGATTGACTTACTAGTGGGCTGTTCCATATCCTTTTGTCTTGGTAAAGCCTATTGATATTGCAACGACTAATGCTGGCAAACCTGAAAAAAAAAACCAAAACAGTAATAACCATTAGATGCTGAGCAAAATATTGCTGTTCTGCCTGGACAAAAAGTGACAGGGTAAGCTAATGCAAAATGGCCAATTTTACATGGAATGAATCATTTAACAAAGCACAGTGCTATTGCAGGATTTGTTTTCCTGAAGCACTGGCAGGGAGGAGGACACTGTTTTCTGCCCACGGTGTACCACTTTGATATAGCTAAATTACTGGTACATTTGACAGGTCTTAAACTGAACTAGGAAGAGGCTTCATGAATATTCAGTGAATCTTTTTTCTTGTTTTATTTTGATTTCTTGATATTACACTACTTTGGTGAAAATCTAAAATTTTCTTAAAACATATTTATAAAAGAATGCTAAATTATACACCGGCATAACTTGAGCTTGAGATAAAGTGGAAAGGCTCCTAACCTAGTTTTCTTTTTATTAATGCGCTGTCTACCTTTCAGGTAAACCTTTCAGGTTTTCTTGAAGAAAATTATGATATTCTTGACATTGTCGCTGCATTAAACATTTCATTCCAATGATTCTGAGGAAATGAATTTACAGACTTACCCCATCCAAGGCACAAGAAACGTTTCCTTATGAGCCGTGTCCTAATTTTTCCAGTAACAGCCATATATGACTGCCACGCTTCTGTCAAAACCCAACAGAATGAAGCTAAGAAGAAGAAGTGTAAAAATGCGGTGGTTGTGGTGCAGATGCCCTGCAGGGAGCAAAGAGAAGCTCATTCTGAATACTTAGGGACACTCATTTCTCTTTTCATTTCAGAGTTGTCATATTCTATCATCTTGACCTTTATCCTTAGCATCAATTCCCCCTTTGTGATGTGATGGCCACAAAGAGAGAGAGAAAGAGAGAGAGATGTTGATGGGGATTAGGCAGAAGAGGTTTGACTGTTTTCACAAACACTGAGTGGGCAGAGCAAGGAAAAAGAACACAAAATAAATCATGCCACCAGATTTTTCTCAACACATTTACTTTGACCAGGGGTCATCATAACGCCATTGTGGTAAGCAAGTTACATAGCTACTCACTATAAAATCTCATAGACCTGAATAAAGAAAATGTGGGGATAGAAATGCTCCTAATTGACAGCTATATTTACTTTCCCTTAATGGAGAAAGATCCTGACTGTAAACCTGTATTTTAGGCAACAGATTGTTTGATTCATTTGATTTTTTTAATTTAAATGTTATAGAACGTTAACCTATTGGAATATATTGCCTGAGATCTTTTTAGTCAGGTTTAAGTATCATAACCTTAACAATTACCCCGGATATTGTTTTTACGGGTGTCAGTCATTTGTCATGTGAAAAATATTTTGAGCACATGCAATTGGCTTTCTTTTGTCACTGTAGCCCTTAATTAAACTTGACATTGTAGCTTAGATAAATTAGCTTCTTGGCATAAATGATGATCTACCCTCCACTGCATTGCTTAAAATGCCAGTTGCAGGCTATAAAATGCAGTGTGCATTGTACCCCAGAACCAAAACCACAGCAGTAATGTTGAGAATATCCATATCACAGTTTATCCTTATCACAATTTGAAGGGTCAAAGTTATATCAATGTTATCTCAGACACACAGCTGATATCAGCTGATATCAGCTGATATTAGCATTAGCTGATATCAGTCTCTGAACTTCCAGAAAGTTATGCACTTGAAGATTCACAACTTAATGATTTCCTGCTATAAATGCACATATGTGACTAACACCTTGTTTTCTAATCCTGGGTCAAATTGTCTATTAAATCTGGGCTAAACGGGTTCTATATAACTCTACGCAAGAGAACTATTGTTTATTTTTAAAAAGCAAGGAATGTAAACTGGGAAAAACACAGCACATCCTGAAAATGAACTAGTGATTCCATCCTACATTTTGCCATTAATTCTTACATTTAGATGTCCCCAAAAGTATGTGGATTCATAGAATCTATCCTGTTAAAACCTGACTGATAGCAGTATTTCCTCTATATGAAAAATAAACACTGATTTAAAATGAAAGCTATGCAGTGAAACACACAATAAATATAATAGAAAATACATAAATGTCCTTTCTTTTACTAGCTGCCTTACATGTTATGAATTCCCACTATGCAACTTTTATTTGCTTTCCTATCAATGTATTTGTAAAAGCTAGCCTGTTCTGTTGGAATGAGAATTTGACAGTAAAATGACTTTTGAGGAATAGTACAGAATATTTTAGGGAAAAACTGCATAGGTAAAACACAGTATTACCCTGAAAAAAAAAAGTGAATATCCTATTTCCCTTATAAATAATGCAAATACAAACAAATCCTGATTTTTTTTCGTGAGAACATTGCTAACTCTTATGGCTGACTGAATATAGACTGTAGGATTTAGTTCATAATTTATCTCCTGTATCGAAAGAAAAATGATGATAATCTGAGACAAACGTGGACTTGGCTGTTGGGGAAGAAAGAACTCTGATGGAAATGTTAATGATCATGTTGATCACAAAATAAAAAGACAGAAGCAAGTTTTGTTAGAAGCGATCTGTGCTCTGGCTGGAATATATTACTGCTGATTATAACTAACTCTTCTGAATGGCAGGCAGGGTTCTTTAACGAACACCGATGGTCAGTCTGTATCACTGATAGAACAGCATATTTGCATCACATACCATCAGAAAGATGCAAATCAGCCTCAAAACATCACCTAACAGCCACTGTGGGACTGTGATGACAGAATCATGTGCAGGCAGTGCTTGAAGTGAATTCAGCCTCCCTCCTTCCCCAGCCAGAGAAGCGGTCCTGGAGAATGAAACTCCCCTCTTCCAGGTATAGCCATGGGCTCAGCACGGTTGACTAATATCCCCATGGAAATCTGGCTTTTAAGTAGTTGCGTATATTCTTCCCCTTTGATAACCAAATAAACAAACAGTGCTGTGCTGTCTGGGAAAGTGCTATATCTGGGAAGTCTGTTTTCAAATAGGAACAAAAATTGATTTTCACCAAAGGCTGTTATTAAGTGGGGCATTGTGTATCTCTAGCCAGGGAGCCTTGACTTTAGCAAGTATTTTATTAGTGTTTTTTTCTTTCTGACCAGCCCATGGCCATGGACTACTCCCAATCTCCCCTTCTCCCTCTCCTCTTCTCCCTTGCCAAGGGACCAGCACCTCTCCTCACCTTGCTGCACGTGCCGCAACATCGCTAAATCCTTGTGGCCCGTCACTCACAGAAAGCCGCAGCGTGTCAACGTGTCTGCACCACGACTAGTGGTACACGTCTTCCCCATCGCTTTAGGAGGAGATGCTTCTTACTTGTTTCTAATTCTAGTTTATTAAAACTCACTGAATTAATTACCTGTGCTGAGCACCTGTCAACTTGCAACAAAATTAATTTTAACAGCTTAATTTATTCACTATTTTTTCATGCTTCTGAAATTCGTTCAACTCTATTACTCTAACCTCCTCTTCCTCCCATTGCTGTTGTTCTCAGCTCCCCACATTTAATTCTGATTACAAGTGGGGGAAGGGAGGTTTTCCATCCTCAGAATGCACAATTTCATGAGGTTTAATTGAGCCTCAAGTGTTAGCTACCTTGAATATCTAAGTAAGACCATTCATCCTTTTTTAATAAACAATATACTATTGAAAGCAAGAGCTTGCATCAGGTATCAAATTATTTCCTTTTTTCATGCTTGTAAGGCACCCAATCCAAATGAGAGTGCACAGCTGACAAATGTAAAAAACAGTGGAGATTCAAAGCCACTTATTCTAGGAGCAAATATTTTTAATATAACAATGATGAATAATATAGAGCATATTTGTCCGTTTTTATAACCTACAAAAAGTAGGTCAAAAGGGTAACCTCAAAATAATAATTTATCATTATTTTTGGAGCATCTAGTTGTTTGTTTTGTTTTGTTTTTTAACATAATAGTTGTTTTCATAGCAGTGTGAACAGATTTTCCACACAAAGATGAAGAGGGTTAAGTAAGGACACCTGATTTGTCTTCTTGCCCTGAAACATGTTCTTTTTCCTTCAACAAACTAGTTGCCTGTCTCTGGGTTCTGATAAATAGCATAAAATTCAAAGCTATTGGAAAATGAACATGAAAAATGAAAGCTGTATTGGTGATAGCATCTGATTAGGGCTAAAATCCAGTCAGTTGGATTATGTCATGAAGTGGTAATGAAAACTAGTAGAAAATCATTTAAATAACAAAATTCCTTTTCTTTTCTTAAAAGAAATCTGGCCATTAACTTAGCTCTGAGGAGATAAGCCTAAGGAGATAAACTAAATTAGTGCTAATTTTATTCTTATGCAGTTCTGACCATGCACTGAATACGCAAAAAAAGAGCCCTTAAAGACCACAATAAAGAATAAATGAAACAAAGAACAAATAAAACAAAGAGAATGCAAAGGACATAGCAAAAAGGAGAAATATAATTCTATGTCAAAACTGATATATTTTATTGCGGTTTTGTGACTTGTAAGTCCACAACTATAAAACAGTTTATCTTTTCCTTCTTGAAATTAAAAATAAAAATCCATAAAGAAAAATACTGCTTATTATTCCTCATTTGTTTGGTTTTGTTTCTTTTTTTTTTTAGTTTTTATGTATTTTTAAACTGATCTGCACAATACAGTACCTTTGTTTCCGGAACAGCAGACACTGTCAAATACAGGGATACAGTATACTGGCCAGATAGTACTGAATTCTAGACTAAATACTAATTTTTAGAGTAAACTGACATGAAATAGTAGATGGACTTTCAGAGGTTGTGGGCCAAAGAAGTAAGGGCTTGCATCTCAGGAGTGTTTTTCTGGAAGGGGGACAGATTTTCAATGACAAAAAAGTATGGCAAGGAACGCTGTCTCTTCAGTTGCAAACATATTTGAAACTGTTAGCGTATTAAGTGCCTAAGAAATCATAGCTGTAGACTTTCAGGTTTCTCTTCCAGGATCATTAATATTACTGGCACCATAAGGCTTTCAATGTACCATTTCATTTAAAAAATCCCACGTTCTTTTCTTTTGCCAGTCTCAAGTACAGCTAACACCACTTATTCAAGCAAACTATTCAGGAAATCTGATACTCATATTGAAAATAGCACTATGGTGGAAGGAATTGTTCTAAAATAACATTATTCATATTTTAAATCAACAGCTATTAAACTATTTACTTTAATTAGCTTATGCAGAAACTTTTATATCTAAAAATCTTCCCTGGTGTCCTTAAAAGCTGAAGGCTCAAGTGGTTTAACTTCATTACAGTGTGTTCTGATATCTGACATGATAACCTAAAATAATTAGCATTTGACTTTATGAGCATTTATGTGAAGAGACATGCACAGTTAATTATTATACTGCAGGATTCTATATGTGGTACAAGACAATGTGAATGGTAACCTTTACTTGGATTTTTAGAAACTTTATTTTACTGTACTTTAGTGTGTTTTTGAGTAGTTACATGATCTCCCTTACAAAGATAACGAGTGATAACTAAGGACACTCAATTTTTTTTCTTCTACTCAATCATTTCTGTTTGCCCGCAACAAGCGAGATGCCTTTCTAGGTTCTGATAAATAGCTTATAAACTGGCTGTAAATGACCCAAATGTTTCTGTAATTCCTTTGGTTTACATCTACAGCCTCACAAAGGACATCTACATCATCAACAGCACCGCAATGCCACAGGAAGTTATTTTCAGTATCAATTCTTGATTTTTATTTTTTTTTTGTTATCATGTGCAAATTATCACAACAGTTGCTAAACTTTGGGGCCACTACATGTGGCCCAGTCTCAGGGTGCAGTATAATTTATTCAGCTATTTTGATTTAAGGTTCCTTTGTCTGGCACATCTTGTCTTCTCTTCTGGAGTCTGTCCTCTTCTCTGATAGTATAACCCCAGTGATCCTAATGCAATGCTGTAACTGTGACTGAAAGAAAACTAATACTTTAAACTGTAAGTTTTCTCTGCATTTAAATATCTCCCTTGTTATTTTCACCTAATGTTCCTCTAGATGCTTTACTGGCAGATTCAACTCCTGCTCTTTTTCTATCTTTTACCTCAAAGGTATTTCTGAAAATTAACTCTTGGTGAGTAAAGTATTCACAATCTTTATTGACACTTACTTATGAAGGAGATCAGTCAGAATATCTCCCAGGTGCCGAGTCTAGCAATAGAGGTGCTGTTCATATCTAATCCACAAAAAGAGTACGGAGCCTTCTTTTTAGCTTCTCCCTTTGCAGTTCTTTTCCTTCAAAGTTCTCCTTTGGTAGTTGTCACCTCTGTCTCTCATATCAATAACCTTTGCATTTAAATTTGATACTGTATAGTTGTACTTCACATCCCTCAGCTATTTCTATAAATGGTTTTTATCCAAACTAATTTATCCGATAGCCACTATTCTTCTTCAGACCTTATAATGTACATAGTACAAAATAATTCTGATAACTAGATGTGAAGGGATAATCTGGTTTTTGGATAGAAGAGAATTCATGGAAATTACTTGCTGCATTTGCAAACCTTGCTTGCTCTGTTTTATGGCAGAATCTGTCTACATCAGTAAGAGTAAGGGCACCCTTTATACGCTGGCATGTGATCCATGCTGCTAAATTGTTATGAATTCCTTGCAACAGTTCAGACCTGGGCCAAAAAATGCTTTCCCAGCCCTGGCCCAGATTGAAGAAGGAGAGCCTGGGCCAGGACCCCTGCCTGGTGATCAGCTTGCGCACAACTATCCTCCTGCCCTGGACGGCTCAGGTGTAAAGGTTGCAAGCCTTGTGCTAGTTTGCCTTGGGGCTATCGAAATATTTGTGGATCATTTTGGTTACTGGTTGGGATCAAGGCAAGAAGTCCAGCTGGATAATTCATAACATACTCAGCTATTACTAAAATATGAGACAGTAAAATTAATTCCACGTTGTTTGCAGCATCCTCTGGGGATTGTCAGTGCAATGCTCAGGTTTGTAATGTGTTAACTCAGAAGTGCTTTCTTGGTGCCATGCCTACTGTAAATTGAAAGGCAGTTGGAAGACAGTTTTCATAGAATTTCCTTACGCTCATACTCATTTTAGTCTTCTTCCTGGTTCAGATTGTTATTGCTAGGTTATATTCAAGTAAATGAGCTCAGAACAAGCAATATCATAGAACAGGTTACTCAGAGGCAATTTAATTTCTTCGATTACAAAACCTGGCAAGGGAAGCTCTTCCCTTTTTGCCTTTGTGCTGTGAACATGCATATTTTTCTGTGCAGGCAGAAAATGAAGGATCCTCTAACTGTTTACAGGATTAATTCAAAAGTCAGTGGAAAGACTCCCATTAATTTAAGTGGGTTTTTTATCTGGCATTACACCTATAGAATAGCAGATGAAAGGTGCGTGAGCAGAGGCTTGTGATCTTGCTTCTTATCCTAAGTGTTTTAAATGTTTACAAAGTACTGGATTTTTCTGGTAAGTGAATATGGCCTACTTCACATCATGAATTTATTCTGTTGGCTTTGATGTTAAACACTTTAAACAAGGTAAATGTCAACTCTGACAGGACAAAATAACTTAGTGTTTTAACTGTGTGTTCACATGAATGTGTTGTGAAGTTTATGAAGCTCAGAACAGCAGGTTTTCAGGCAAACACAAAAGAAAATAAGAAGTCCTTTACAACTCAGAAGCATAAAATCAATTTAAATACAAGGTTTTCAACTTCTTCCTCACTAATTAATCTCAAATTGCTGTCACTGTTTTGTAATAGTGATGTTTCACTGTGCCAGAGAATGCTCTTTCCTAGTTCTCTTCTTTTTCCTGGTATTTGTTTTTAGTTTTTCTGTTTTGGTTTTGTTTTAGCTTGGTTTTGGGTTTTGGTTGTTTTGGTTTTGTTTGGTTTTTTTTTTTCTGAAAAATCAACCCTTTTGAGTGTAAAGTGATCAAGTTCACTTCAATAAAAAAAGTGGAAATCACTGGCATTCTTTGTTAAAAAAACTTCTTCATTACTGAGCTATTGAGGAAGAACAATTAAAAATTTAAGCCGAAGGTGATGCTATCCTGAAAAATTACTCATTAAAAATATCATAGTGAGGTTTTGTATTACCAAGTCTGAAAGAGTTCTTATTTAAAGATGAATAAAATAAGATTTGTGGATAAAATGTAAATTATTTTTTTTAATTGATGGGCAAGGAAAATCAACCTGGTCTCTAAAAACCATTGAAGAATTGGAAGTTCTTATGTTCTTGCGCATCATTGAGGATAATGGTATTATAGAAGCAAAACTGAGCTTGCAGTGTGAACATAAGGGACTGGATTGATACTGATGAAACTGCAATTTGGCCTGAAAAGTCTCTGTTACTGGCTATGACTCATAGGAAAAAAGGCAATGCATGCTGGCTGCCAGAGTGGTTCTACTGGGCTGTCAGAAACAATTCTATTTACTTGGGAACTATGCAAAATAAGGTGGAGATTATGAATAAATAATAAAAGAGCTTCACTGATGTTATTACACTTTGGTTTTCGGGACAGTTGTTTTTCAGGAACTGTTTTTAGACTCTGAAAATTCTATATTGGTTTTATGTTAAAATATGGAATGTGCAGTGTGCTCTCTTCAATGAAGACAAATGCTCTTGGCAGGTTTCAAGAGATACAATAACGAGACAACTGCATTAACAATGAAGCAAAGGCTGTTTGGCTATAACATGCAACAACGTGCTTTAGGTTTATTTCAACTTATTACATAAAGATATCCAGATTTTTAGAACTCCCTTTGTCTTGTTGCAAGTAGAAATATTTGGTTGCATTAGCATACCTGTTTGCAGAAGAAAGAAGGATACAAGAGCCAACAGTCAATTAGAGTGATGAGCAACCCATGCAAGACTGTTCCAAAGGTCCTGAGTCTTCCTAATTTTAATTTATTTAAAAGTTCGCTGTGGGGGCTGTGTGAGTAGTTAGGGGCGCTGAGCCAGGATTGATAATGAAGGGGTGGCTAAGCTAAAGCACAAGGGTTACGCATGAGTCAGCAATGAGTGCAGCTAAAGAAAAGAGTAGTTCAGAGCACAGTTGAGAGGGAGTTCCTTATGGAGTTCTGAGAAAAACAGGAGGAGGTGTCAAGGCATTGACAAAGGCAAGGAATTGAAGGAGCTTCCTTGAAGAGACGACATAACTTAAGAGGGTAACAGAATGGATACTGATATGTTCAAGAGAGTCGAGCCTGATATACAAGACTTCAAATTCCTATAGCAGGATCCAAGTGCAGCAAGTGCAAACTGATGTCCCGATGGAAAAATTACCAGGAAAAGCCCTCACTGGGTAGACAGAAAATAATGCCTTGTGTTGCGAAAATTTGTTGTTCAATGATTTTTTCTTTTAGGAAAATGTGATTGTCACTTGAGTATCTCTACTCTTAAATCAGATCTTCCGTTTGTTCTATTTTAAATTTTTATCTCATTTGCTAACAATAAAATTGCTGCAATTTTAGGGAGTTTCCACAGCAATCAAAATGATGACTAGAATGAGAAGTTCAACAACAAAGCCTGCAGTTGCCTTTCTCTTAGTCTGACTGTGATGATTATAATCCTGCCATATGAAAACAGTCCGTCTTCTTGTCTGGGATATTGGTGTCAGTAAATATTCCTTCTCTGCATAACCATGTCTTTACACAGTTGTCAGAAGCCACTGAAGCAATAGCTTTGCCATGCTATTACAACATTACCATATGTCACTTACCCTTATTCTTTTAATGTTTATTTTTTAATTGCAGTTGTATATATAGGTCTTAAAGTCTTTATGTAAGAATTATAATAACAGGAAAAGGATGATTTTGCCCCTAAGAGCACCCTCAGTTTCAAGCATGCCCAGTTTTTCTCAAACGACAGTGTCCTTTAGGACTAGCAGTATGGAGACAGTGAGTAATGGTCCCTTTTCAAAGAAGTAATTTAAGTCCAAATTAGAAACAATCCGGGAAAGGGAGATAGTAGCTACATTGCTGTGGTCATCCAAAGTCTTCTCATACCACATAACTTCAGTTTATTTTTCAAAAATAACCGACAAATAAATTTTTTAAAGATACGTTATGGCTACATGTATTTGTACTTGCAAACAAAATGGGTTAGAAAGCATTCACTCATCATGCAGCCAGCTGGAATAATACAGAATATGTCTATATTAGTAAATTATTTTGGACTTCAAAATAAGGTGGCCACATCCAAAGAGCCTGCTGTCACTGGTCCCTTGCCAATTCCAACTCTCCCAAACTGAAGGCATTGACTGGGATAATGCTAGTTATTGTGGGACAAAATTGTGCCAGGAGGCATGCTAATGCTTCAAGACTATGGATGACTTCATGCCAGCGCTTGGGGTCATGCCCACCTACGGAGGCATTTAGAACATTTTGGCTTTGTTCTCTTATCCAGTAAAACATGTGGTGGGCTTGAGCAAATGTGGTGGGCTAACCTCAGCCAGCAGCTAAGCACCCACCTAATTGCTTGCTCACTCCTTCCAGCAAGATGGGGGATAGAATCGGAAGAGCAAAAGTGTGAAAAACTTGTGGGTCGAGGCAAAGACAGTTTAATAAGTGAAGGGAAAAAAAGACCTGCACATAGTGAGGCAAAGGCAATCACTCACCACCTCCCACCAGCAGACTGTTGCCCAGCCAGTCTCCAGGCAACAGCTACCTTGGAAAGTCTACCCCCAGTTGTATTGCTGAGCATGTTTTCATACGATATGGAATATCTCTTTGGTCAGTTGGGGTCAACTGTCCTGGCTGTGTCTCCTCCTAAGTTCTTGCCCAGTCTGAGCCTACTTACTGTCAGGGCAGCTGAGAAGTGGAGAAGGTCTTGATGCTGTGTGAGCACTGCTCAGCAATATCTAAAACATCAGCGTTAGCAACACTGTTTTAGTCACAAATCTAAACCACAGCATCATACAGGCTCCTGAGAAGAAAACGAACTCCATCCCAGCCAGACACAGTGCAGGAACCTAGCACTGAGCCCAAGCGGAGTGTGTGTGTGTGCATGTGGTGTGTGCACGCCTGCGCGTGTGCCTATGAAGAGAGGAGAACAGAGGCTTTTGAATCAAGCAGTGTTCGTATAACATATAGACATACGCACACAGACAGGCACTTTTTAAAAAATTGATGTAAATGTATCTCAAAGTTGCTAATGGGATACATATGTGTACACATGTGGGCTACCAGTTTTTACTGTTTCATTCAGTTGACAACCTGAATATTTTTTCTCTGAAATATGAACTCTTTCCCTGTAGTATTAGAATTGAAGCACACATTGTCACATTAGAAAAGCAAGTGGAGACAGAGCGAGCCTTGGATGGTTATGCATTGCAAAGCAAAATTTTCATCAGAGAGAAGACAGAGGAGATTCCTTTACATCTCTAAATCAGATCCAGTCAATTTGTGTACCCAAGAGTGAACATGGAGTGAGGGGTGAAGAACAGAGTCTCCAATATGGGCAACTGACAGCGCCCTAGTTCATGTACAACACAGTCAATGCAAACTTATTATACAAAAGCATCATGAATCATATTAATTCCTCTTATGGTCATGATATTAATTTGTAATGCCTTTAATGCATTAGCCATAGGTTGTTTCAGAGTGCAACTATCTCTTTCTTCACTTCATGTAGGGATCCATTTAATGGCGATGAAGCTGCCTCACCTGCAGGATGAAATTTCAGCTGGAGGAAAGAAATTCCTCTATTTTATGGAAAACATAGCTAATGAAATTAGGCTATAAATTCAGAGTCCCTCTAAATACAAGAAATGGAAAATATCGCATAATTATGGGTTTCAATAGATGTTAATGAAATCTCAGCGATTTTCACATGGAAGAAAGATTGTACAGCAGTGGATGCACGTGCACACTGAAGAATTCAGAGGACACAGTTCCTCAGTATACTTTGTATCTCTGTCCGACCACCAGTTCTGGTCCTTGCATACCATGGCTACTGGCATGATGGGTAATTAGATAATTTATGGAAGCTGTAATAAAAAAACAACAGTACCCATAATCACAGAAGAGAAGAGGTTGTGACCATAGATATATATGGAAAATTGACTGAGAATGGGAAGGAGAACAATAGGTAAAAAAGTCAACTTCTCCACTCAGATAATATTTTGACATGAGCTTCCATTCATTGCTTGCACATGAAAGCAAAATGTCAAGATTTTTTTTTCATAAAAGGTGAAACCACTTATGCTGCTTATACCTTTGCATTGTCTTCCATCAGGGAAGAAATTCTGTGAGGTATCACATTCATTCAGTTCTCTTTATCTGCTATGTTTAACCAGCAGGATAAAAGGTCTGTGGTAATGACAAAATAATATTTATGACAAAGCAGTGTGGAATGTTTCACAATGATTTCTCTAGCGTGATAATAACAAATTGTAAAGTTGTGATTATTAAAGAGGAAACACTATAGCAACCTGTGTGTTTTGGAGGAGCAAAGAATGAAATGGGTTTGTAGAGGGATCAGATGCAGCAGGAGTAATAATAGTTAGCAACAGTGCAGCAACTAGTAACAGCTCCTGTATCACATTACTTCAAGCCGGTTTTTTTGATGAAGAACACCAGTCTTTCTGTTGGGCCTGGATTGCCTTTATTCCACTTCCCTCTGTTTCTTCCCATGGAGCCACAGAAAAGGGTTAGCTGAGTTAGACCACACTTGGGTTGTAAGGTGAGATTAATCTGCTCCTGTCAAGACAATCTGGAGGAGGAGCTGGGACATTACTACTGTTTGGATTGCACTAATTCCTCACAGATACCAGCGAGTACAAGGTCCTTCCTCCTATATGCTCTAACTATATTCTTCCTATGGGAGTCGCTATAAGGAGTCTTGTTAGGACCCCAAAACTCTCTGCAAAGCCTCATATCTCCTGGCTTCACCTTTGCTTAACTCCTAGGGAGTCTAAGAACATGAACTTCCTGACGGAGAAGAAAAGGGTTTCCAAATGAAGAAGGAAAAATTTGTGGAGGGACACTGGAGAGAGTGTAGTGCACAGAGTGAACTGGCAAACTAGAGCCTTGCGACAGGACAGTGTTCTCCAGGCGGGCTTTAGCTATGCTCTTAGATAATGCTGGCCAAGGAATTTGAAGATCTTCCCATTAAAGATGCCCAGAGCAGTAACAGAGTTACGGTGTCTCAAAGTTTGCTGTTCCAGGGAGAAGAAGGAAGCAGAAAGCCTACACATTTGAAGAAGGTCCTATCAATTTCTGAGCTGTGGACATGTAAGCAGCAACAAGAGGAAGCAGGCAGTATACTAAGCCTCCATTATGAACAAAATGTGCTTTATTCTTATATCTGTGTATTTTCCACATCAAAGAAATGCTCTGAGATTCCCATATGTATTTGGGCTATTCATGATTCTGCTCCACTCGTAACAGAACAGTGGACACGTGCAC
This sequence comes from Rissa tridactyla, assembly GCF_028500815.1. Classification (NCBI taxonomy): domain Eukaryota; kingdom Metazoa; phylum Chordata; class Aves; order Charadriiformes; family Laridae; genus Rissa; species Rissa tridactyla. Next base: position 95,126,904 of record NC_071468.1, read on the forward strand.
ATGCACAGGAAAGATATTAACGCTTCATAAGAAGGTGATTTGTATTCCCTAATCAAGTGTGCGAGACCATTGTATGAATGAACATATATTTTACCAGAGAGAGGACAGAATTAAATAAAACCACGTCTTTATTGCTTTGGGTCTAGTGTTTTGAATTTTATCTGCTCTGTGCCTGACTCCGGCTACAGTCTCCTCGAGAGAGGAGCCCCTGGTGCTCTCCCTCAGTGTTGGTGCAGAGCCGAGCGCTCCGGGAGACCTGATAAACATGATTGCTAATAACGTAATCACTCAGGGCCATGCCTTGAGAGAAGATTAATTCTAGTAGTGTCTTTACCCCAGGAGATTTGGGGATAAGTACAGCGCTGAAAGGCAGGTAGGAAAAGAGCAAATGCATTTCTTGAAGGCTTGTTTTATATATTAGTCAAAGGGCAAACAGAACTGCTCAGTTTACAAAACTGCTAATTTATTTTCACCCCACATATCAGAAAAAGGACTGATTTTGCAGCGCTACTTACCCAGATCTATCATTGCTTAATAAATTACTCATGTGTTTCTGACTGCCTCTTGTCATTGATTTTAGCTCTAGTTAGCTTTAAGTGTGCTGCTATTTCCTGGTTCTTTCCTTCATTAATATTACCTTCTCAATCCATGCTAGGCACACAGTTTCTAAAGATAAATTGTTTTCAGCCCTTGAAGGTGGTAATGCTGTGACGGCTTTATGGTAAGTACTTGCTATTAATTACTTTAGAACTACTGTTGAATCAACTTCAGCCGGATAAGGCAGATATTTTGTGGCTTTTCCCCCCCCCCCCCCCTCCTCTATATAACTTTCCTATTTTTAGCCATTAAAAATACTTTTGAACAATATTTTTTTGACTATTTTATTCTACATTTAGTTGGCCAATTGTAAGACAGCTTTCTGTGTATATGTGGCATAAAAGCATTGGTTGACATTACCAATGGAATTTTTTTAAAAAAAGCTTTTCTGGTCAGAACACTCATTCTAATTACTCAATTGATCTCAATAAACTATCACCATATACACTTCAAAACTTCCTCTTACAGTTTCTTATTCTAAATCACAAACCATCTAATATTAAATATTCAATTAAAGAAATTGCAGAGTTTGTAATATTTGTAAGAAAATTGCTGGTGCTTAAAAATATAAGCACATTCTGATGAAGCTGAAATGATGACACTTTGGCTTGTATCACAGCACTCCGGTTTTTGCATGAAACATAACAGCCAACAGGATGCAGCAGATCCTCTGCAATTTTGTCTGAGTGTTGGATACACATGAATCAGTCTCATCTGTGGTGCTTTTTAAAATTTACTTCCAGTTATTGTGAAGGACTGTAAAAACAAACAACTCTGCTCAGGATACAAATAATGTGATTTGCATTCACATAAAATTTTAAGTGTTAGACTAGGATGCTCAACATATTACTTTATTTTTATGTCATTGATACATCACAATACTGAAATGTGGAACTCACTGCTTTAGGATTTGAAGGTAGCCAAAGAGAAAAATGAGTTTAAAATGGATTAGAGAATAGGCTGACTGCTGGATGCTTTGGATGCAGTCCTGGCTCAGAAAATCTTTAAATTGCTGGCTGCAAAAAGTCAGGAAGGCATATCAGAGATAGGATCATTCATTCCCTCTTCCCATACTCTTCTGGTCAACGCACAGTGAATAAGACAGATCACTGAGCTGATCCGATACTGCTGTTCTTATGTTCTAAAGCTGGCAGGTAGCAAAATTATATCAGATAATTTTAAAAATCAGGTCAAATCATGAGGGGTAAGAATTCTGCCTGCGTGAAGAAAATCCCTTTCATCTACATAGTTGTGAGGAAGAACAGGCACTCCTCTACTGGTCTATTTACACAAAGGTCCAAGGTTCTCAGTAAAATTCTTCTCTGCAGGTAGCTCAAACCAGCACCAGCTGCTTTCACTCCTAGGTTGCCCAGGAATATCATCCCCACTTCATTATAGCCACAACTCTTCAGTCTTATCTTTTTTTCCTCCAATAAAGAACAAAAGTTTCAGACCCACTATTCTTACATGAAATACTTTGATTTACTATAACTGAACAGGATTTTATAAAAACAGATTTCCTCTACTTTCGTACAGGTTTCTTTTTCTCTGTAAATTTAATGGCCTTTTGAGGCAATCGGTTTCGCAGTTCTCAGGGTATAGTCCTATTTCCTGCTTGTTTGTGGGCATTTTTTATAGAGCGACAGAAGTGAGAGGCAGGGTTATAATGAACCAGAAATGCTTTATTGTAAACCTTCCAAATAAGGTGAGCTTAGGTATAAAGTGTAGTATCAGAAAACAGTTGTTAAGGTACTAAAAATTTGTAAATCTGCTACTACATGAGTGAAACTGTTAGCTAGCTGGCTGACCTTGGGTAATTTTTTTCTTTTCCTGCCTGTACTTGCCTACCTCCAGCTATAAAACAGTAATGATGACACACACACCACTCTTATAAAAAACTCAGTCAAAGAGGAAAAATATATTTCTATGCATATTTGGAGTAATTGGATTTCAAGTTGAACCTATCTCTCTTTTTTTCTTAGTAACTATTTCTCAAAGAAAAGGAAAGAAGTTTAGTGGAATGTCTTTGAAATATCTGTTAAAGGGAAAGGTCAAATATAATGCAAACAACCACCTACTCTTCCAAACTCGACAGATGTTTTTATGTGGACATTATGTTTTATCTTTCTTTCAGTATCTGTCACACAACAGAATAATGCAAGAAGGCGGAGGGAGAGAGAGAGATTTTTTTAAAAAAATCTAAATAGGCTAAAAAATGTTGCCATAGAGACTGATTCAGACATTATAAAAATAGTTCTATGTATTGTTGATATCGTTATTTTGCTTTCTGGTATTCTACCTGACTGCAGCAGACAACCTCAGCAAGATGCCCACAGTCATCAGAAGCAAAGTAGCAAGTCCATGGAGGATCTCCCAGGTTATTTTGAATCTGTGGCTATCTGCAAATTTGGGTTAAATTACTTTATTCAAAATCCAGTAAGATAGCTCCTGGAAGCCAGGCCAAGAAATTTGTCTCTTCACAGCTGTTTTGTTGTGTAGCAGTTTCCTGACAATTATTTAAATTCTCAGCTTTTAAAATGAAACAGAAAACCAGTAAAATCACTCTTCTGTCCCTTCATAATCACTGGAGTCTTTTTTAGGGGCAAAGCTGCTGTGCTCTTGTTTTAAAATTGTTTTGTGTACGTGCTTATGGGGTTTTTGTTTTATTTTGGTTCTTTTGTGAGTTGGAAAAATAAGTGTCATTCTTGAAATTGCTGGCTGGAGATACATATCTTTTATAGTCTTATTACACGTTTACAGCCAGTAAAAGCTAGACATAGGTTTTTGGGGTTTTGGGTTTTTTTTAGCAATGGGAGTTTAAGAAATTGATGAACAGGACATTAATTTACGATTAACTTTCTGTTAATGAAATTATTGAGTTTTCCACTCAATTTTGATACAAGAATCATTGCCCAGTCTTTCTTGTATATGCTAGACAAATTTCTTAGAAATCTACCTTGGAAAGTGCATTTCTTGTGTTTCTTTTTATTTCATTTGTAAAAGAAAAAGTTTTTGGGAAAGGAATGCTTCAGTCACCGAAATAAACATCTTCAGAAAGAAATATCTGACACAAATAAAAAGGAGTAGAGATATGTATGTCTGTAATAAAAAAGCAGAACTGAGAATAATCGCTGCACTGCTTCCCACTCTTCTTGTGGCTTAACCCCACTAAACAGGACCGTGTGAGTCCTGTCTAGTTTTCTATTTTTCCCGGTTTGAAATTGATATGACACACATACTTAGACATCACTTACTCCAGAGATGAGAGATTTGAGACATTTATTTTGTTGCATTGGCAAAGCAGCTAGAATTAATGGAATTATATCTCCAAAATGTGGTGATAGATTTTAATAAAATAATACTCCTAGCGCAACTGGAACTGAATGGGCCAGATCTTTGCTCTCTGTCTGCCTTTTTGTATTGGGAAGGGAGTCGTCCGCCATAAGAAATTCTAAAGCCATAATACTGACAGACATTTCATCCCCTTTCCCCGTAGTGTTGAAGTTTGGCCACTGGGTCTGCAAAGCTCCTAAGGCCCTACAGCGGGGCCTGGGTTAGAGCTTCCTGCTACTTACAGATGGGTTTGAGGGCAAAGCTCACCCTGATCAGCAGTTTTCGCCTGTTTTGTCTGGGCAACGGATTTGTTTTGACTGATATTTCTGGTGTTGGGAAATGTCAGTTTGACCACCAGAAATGAGCTGTGTCTTTATATCCACAGCTGAAGCGGTGGGTTGGGCGGTTGTCTGTGCAGTTGTCCAGACTCCAAATTGCAGAAGGGTGAGGACAATAAGCAGAGAGAATGTCCTCTTTTGAGAATTTTTCAGCTGAAGTTCAAATATTAGGTATCTTTGTTTACGTGATCACCCAACACGACACAAGGAGTGGAAAGAAGCATGTTGAAGATGAAGAAAAAGAAACCTTGCAATACCGATGCGGGTGTGAATTAACAGGGAAAGAGGAAAATTCTGAAGGAAACTCAGCTCCAGTTCTCTGCGGTAATGATGACAAGATTACAGATTGCTGTGTGATAAAGGCCATTGTGAGGGCCTTGCTCTGCCTAGCGACTTCAGCAGCATCAGTGGCTTGTAGTGTAGGTGGCAATATCAGGCGAGCATTCTGATGTATGCCACCGGTGACATTGCTGAAGACCCTATGTGTCCCTTCACAGAGTGACAATGGAACAAAAGATACAACAAAATACAAGGGCCTTCTATTAATGGGCAAGGCAGAGAGAATGTTAGATACGATAAGGCCAAACTTATTGGAAGGTTCCAGGAGCAAGAGGGAAAAAAAAAAAGAAAGAAGCTTTTAGCTGCTGCAGTTCAGTCTTGCTGAACCCTGCAAATACAGAATGTTAAAAGAAGATACTAATAAAAGACAAGATAGCTGATAGCATCAGATATACTAGTTTGCCAGCAAAGCTTTATTTAGACCAACATCTAACACTAGGAAAAGTGAGGTCTCATGAAGCCTTAAAAAATAGCAACACGGTTTACATGTTAGCAGTGTAAGATGGATTTTATCAGGCAATATTGAGGAAAAGAGAAAGTCACACTGTGAAAGAATTAACTGAAGCCCGTCAGGGAAGTTGTGCATTTGTAAGGACACACAGACAAGAACAAGTGCTGCTTGTAGCTCACGGGGCATTAATTTGAATGCCGTTGGCCAAAACATCATCACAGTCAGATGTTAGTGTATGTTCCTGGCCAATCCACCTAGCTAAAGAACTTGTTGCCTTGTACACCTGCATCAAAGCCCCTGTCAGGAAGATGCGCATCTAATGGATGTTGGTTGTGGATCTTCACCATCTGATCACCTCCAAAACAGTCATTCAGACTGTCAGATTGCCAGTGTCTTTCCATTCTTAAAAAGAACTAGTTGTGGCTTAGAGGCAGTTTCATCTCAAGTTCTAAATATCTGAATATATGACCAGGATGTGAACATTTACAGCAGAGATGATAATAAGTATGGTAGATGAATAAATGCAGTTTTGAAGTCAAACAAGCTGACATCTCTATGAATGATAATTATGAATTGGGAAATTCATAAGCCTGACATGAGTAAACAGGAAATTCACCCACTTTTAGACAAACATCCAGGGTGTTTCTAATTTAAGACCATACCTGTCTATGACAAATAAAAGGAGAAATCTTTACAGACTATTTTTAATTCTTACATTCATAAGAGTCACATTCACGTCTCTAAAAAGAGACAGGAAAATACAAAATAAAAGAACCATTCTAAGATTCCTTATGGATTTTTACAGAGTCATTCTAAAACAACAGCAATGTTGGGCATGGCTTCTTGTGGTCAGTAAACCATAGACAAACACCAAACGGTTGGAAGAAGACCAAGCAACAGTTACGGCCATATGAAAAGCCTTTACAGAAACTGACTGATAATGTCATGGGGAAAAGGAGACATTAGCAGTCGATTTTTTCCTCTTGTATTTTAACATTGAAAAAGCCATAAACACCTGGTGGAATTCTTGGGTTCAAAATTCTTGCATGAAATTCTATGTTAGACTTCAAGATTTTGACTACCTTTTTTCATCACTGAATGCAAAGGCAAAAGCACTCATGGCAGCAGCCAGTATCCACTGCTTAAATTAAGCATCTACCAACAAAAGAATTAAAGGATTTAAAGAAAGATTTTCAGGTCTACATTGACCTTGTCCTGGCAACGATCCCAGCATCTGACAGTTAATTTCAACAAATTAGAGATGAATACCTAATGGACTAAACTTGCCAGAAACCTGTCCAGCTCTGCCAGAGGGGGAGGTATCAGTGAAGTGTCAGCATCTAACAAACCTACTATTGTAGTGGAAGAACTGGATTGCTTTATACATAACTGATGGCCAAATTTTGAAGAGACAGCAGTGTCTAATCCTTATTGTACTTCAGGCAGAGATCTCTTCCAAAATTTGAGTGACATCAGGATACAAGCAAAGTCAGTGCACCAAGAACAATAACCTGTGTGGTAGCTTGCTTTGATAAAGTGAGTTCAGACACTAGGAGAACGAGGTGATGACGAATGTAAGCAAATAAAAAATATACCTTACCAGACTGTAGAAAACTCTTTGATAAGTGGTTTGTAGTGGTTTTAGTGTCGTTATCTTAGACTTTGGTTTTGGGTTTGTTGGTTTGGGTTTTTTTGTTGTTGTTGGTTTTGGTCATTTTGTTTGTGTTGGTTTTTTTTTTCTCAAAGAGCATATGAAAGTCCCTGTAGCAGTGACTTTGCTAGATATATCAAGTTGATGACTGCTTCAGGACGTCATCACACCATATTATACAAAAAAACAAGTCAATATTTGCAAAATGCAGGCTATGACTATACTAGCAAACTAAGCAGGGCCAGAACTGTTAGCATGACCCCTGCCATGGTTTCTGCCAAGCAACACCCCCCTCCGCAATACCCATCATGCTCCATGGGAGAGCACAGGCCAACAGGTAGTATGGATGCAGCCTGCCCTTTCTGGAAGGCAAGAGTTTGTATGGATAAGCTGTGCAGCACCAATTGTCCTCAGGGCCAGAGGACATTTCCTGGCCTGTTTAATTCATCATGGGTGTATAGACAGAGCCACGGAGTTTCTGAAATCCTTGTAAAAAAACACGGACCTCATTTTCACTCTCTGAAAATGTTCTGATTAACGCTTCTCTTACTGCCTGGGTACTTATTATCTGAAATATTATTGGTTGTCGCTCTTGCCCCCTGCCCCATTTGTAAAGTAGGAAAACTAATACTTCCCTCCAGAAGCACTGCCACGACAAATACAATGGTGGATATAAAACTCCCAGTCACTGAATTATGAGAACCACACATACCTTTGATTAAGTCTGAGGATTACGTGGAATTTTAAGACAAAGACCAAACTAAATGCATTTCTTAATTACTACTAATATCTTCATGGAAAATGTTATAAAAAAAGACAGCTTGCTTTGTCTTCTTCCGCAGACAAGTTGTCATAAAATAATTTATCTATATATTACATTTGCCTATTTTGATAAATACTTTTTATAGTAAAAGACTCAAATTCTTTTTCAGTTTTAAAGAGTCAGCAATACTAACATTTCTACTTCTCCCCTTACCTTGACTTTGCATTACCTGTGTGTGTTTCAACCAAAGCTGGAATTTTTTCGTATTTTCTACTACTTGAACCTCTTCGGCCCTTGCATGCCATCCACCCACTTGATGAATAAGCACTAAATGCCTTTGTATATTTTTTTTGTACACTTGCTTAATATGAGTGCAAAGTGGGAGTAAACACTATTGTTCCAGATTTGTGACACTTAGACCCTCTTTGCACAGGTTGCATGGAGTCTTTGGCATTAAAGAGTCAAGCCTTTTATTTAAGGCTTCCAAATAACTCTATGTCAAATTATTCACAATGTAGTACTTTCAGCTAAAATCTTTTGGATGTCCACAATGTGCTTGGCAGATCCCCATAGTTTAGCAAGAATTTTTTTTTCACCCCTGCACAGTTGTGTGAGATTACTACAGAATTAAATGGGAGTTGGGAGTATAGCAAATCTCACAGTCTGAATTCGTGCAGTTTATTACTCTTCATGACTGCTGATACTATACAAAATGTATTAAGGTACTAGTACAGAAGCAATTAAGGTGGGTTACTATGCAAAAGTGCTTTGACCTTTCCTATTAAAATATCAGGGATCAATTATTCTTTTTATTCACTGCAGACAGAACAAAAAAAGCTTACATTAAAGCAGGAAAAAATTAGGTCATCTAATAGGAAAAAGCTTTTGGTAATATAACACATTCCATGGGAAATTACAGAAGTATCAATATTCAAAAATAGACACTGTTTCTACAGGTGATGATTCAGGACTAATAAAGTAATTTCAGGTGCAATGTGATGGATAAGATGATGTCAAACAAAAAATTGAAGAATTATTATTAAAGCCATTATGTAAGCACTTCCACGTAAAACCACCTTAAATTCTGCAGTATTCTCCTTGTTTGAAAGCTGTTCTCTACATTTGAAATGGATGACCAGTATCAGTAACAGCTCACAAAAAAGCAAGAGAGCAAGCAAGTCAAAGTAAAGATGAGAAGACCAAGTCTGAATCCGTAGGCTGAACTTTTCACTGATATTGCTCTGCACCTCTAGGTGTCTAAGCACCTTTAATAATTTGGTGATGACTTCAGGAAATATTATGTGCCCTCCTGAATTACAAGCATAAATCTGCTTCTGTCTGGAGGGTGTGTGTATGCCTGTGGGCGTGGGTGTTACTTTTGGGTTTGCTACAAACTCGTTTCACCATACTGGTGGGATGGACCAAAGTGGTGTCCCATAGCTCTGTTACACAAGAAAAACAGGAACGTCATTTCTTTCTCTTCTACATTAGTTAGTTTTGCTTGAACTCAGTTGCTGGTCTAGCAACTTCACATTTCAAATTACATTATACTCTGTTAATGTATGTTTCACGTACAGTAATTGAAAATATTATTAAAAATAGCCTGCAAGACAGCTTACTCACGAAAAGGTATACACTAATCAAAGTCACTTGGCTGTTATTGTTATTATTATTGGTTATTTTATGCAAATACTGTTCCACTGCTACTTCAGCTGACATTTCTATCATTTACGTCTAGAATTTTATATTCTCTGTTCTCCACTGCATATAGAAAAATATAGGCTTGCTTTGAAGACAATAAAAATTGATGTCTGGCTTTGGGCACTTTTCATACCTGTATGTTCTCAGGGGTTTAATGACGGTTTAAAGCACTAACGTAATTCTATGTGCTTTTTACATCAACATTAACTTTTTAATTGAATTTTATGCTTTTTTCTATATTTTTAATTACCTTTCCTGTAATCTTTCTAGGTTTTATTTAACTTTTACTGTTGTATTCTTTCCTTTATTTCTGTTGCAGCTACCAATCTCCTCTGAATAGATTCTTCAGTATCGCCACTCTCCTTTTTTCCTGTGTTATCCTTTTAGCCTCATTTGCCCCAGGCATAATCCTCTATCATACAAAACCAACCTTAGTATGCATCAAGGAACTCAGATCCTTAACCAGGGAGGGAGACAGCAAAGAAAGGGTGTACTTGGATATGCATCTAAAGCTTCATTCTGGGAAGATGGATTTACGACTTATGTCCTATACAAAGAACTCCTCTTTTACCGTGCAGGAGATATGCCCATAAGCAATCCAGCCCTGTAATCATTAAAGAAGGGCAATACCTTGTCACTCTAATACTCTGTCCAAAAAGCCTAAGGCTTGCATATTGTGCTGCTAGCTGTTACTTGTTCTATGTGTGTTATTGTATTCGTTCCAGAAACCAGGTTTCATGAATGATGGATGACACATCACTGCATGGGGTGCCAAGTCAGCTACTGGATGTTTTGGGACTCTCTATTTTAATGGTACACCCATTTTACTTTACATCCTCTTCCTCACTTTCACGAGAAACTTCTGAGTCTCACTCCCCCTTTCTCAGTGAATATTGCTGTCATCATGCCATGTTAGACTCCTTTCAATTACGATGATTACCTTGCTACTTACGGAGGAATTTAGGCTGCTTCTATTCATCAGGTTTTGGTTGTTTCCTAAGTATTCGCTTGCTTTGCGGCTTAAATGTGTGATGTGCTGACATTGATCAAAAATAGGAAGAAAGCATAATGGTGACATGACCTTGCCTCAAAGTTAGAAAACTTGCATAAAATATTAGAAAACTGTACAGACATAAGTGGACTTTTGTCTAATCAATTAATTATACTGTTCTGAGGTTAAGCTGCTCCTCACTCTATTTGTGCAGGTTAATTGACAAATCTACACAAATGCAAGAAACAGATTATTATTTTTTTTCTTCCAAAGAACTCCTTGTAGGACACTTTAGTTATATAGAAATATAAGAAACGCATAAAGAGCTTTTTTGTCTTACAGCAATACATCTTATTTCTTTAAAAAGGTCACAAAAACCTTAAGTTTCCTTATTGATCAGAATAGTCCTTTTTATACAACAAAGAGTCTACACAACAGTTTGTAATGAGCTCTTCAGGAAATGACGTAACTCAGATGCAGTATGACAAATGCGCAAATAAGAAGTGAAAAAATTGAATACATCGTATCGTGTTCTTTACATAGCAACTTATCCAAGCAAATGTAGACACACAGCAGACTCTCCTTTTGCTTTGTATAAAGAGAGGGGGGCAAACAGGGTTCAGAGAGACTTGTACAAAAAAGATACATACTATTTCACACTGACAACATCTGTTAAATTTTGGCTTTGGTGTAGTAAGGCCTTTCAGTTGCTCCCACCATATAAATGATGGGTTATGAGGCTTAGTTTTCCCTTACCAAATGAAACCAGAACTAGGAAGGCCAGCCTGGGAAATCTTTTAATGTCATAATTTCCAAAAGACCACATTTTAAGTACTGAGTCTACCAGTTCTAACTTAAGTATTACTTATATGAATGATGTGATTTTTTATAATGACGGAGATATAAGGAGTACTACTTGTACAGCATATGTGGGCAAGCAGAGAGAAAACTGAAAGTCTGAATCTTGAATCAGAAAAGCTTGTACAATGTTGTTGAGATAAGGACAAAGAGTGCTATAAGCAGCGATTTGCAGGTATGAGAGAGAGCTCAATATTCTCAGTATTGGCAGATGCTTCTCTCTGAATATGTCATTAGTCTGTAAGCATGTAAAGATCAACTGTCATCCTCTGCTTCGGAAAGGATGACTTCTGTATATGAAAAAAACACAGCCAAGCTGATAGTGAGCTCTCATCACTAAGCTATAGAATGTATAAATAAGATAATTTTGACTTTAGAAAGAAGCTGTTAGTGCTTTAAGAAATTGTCAGTGCCCAGTGTTAGTTCAGAGAGATTTGCTACAGAGAGATTCCTCTGAAAGTCTTACATCCATGGGAGCTCATTTCTATTACAATAAGTTGTCTTTGCTGGTCAATCAAAGAGAAAATCAAGAAAGAGACTACGGTTGTAAAAAAAATTCCAGCAGCTGATGGAGTGTAATTGAGTGTAGCTGATAGAGTACCAGTAGCTTGCTATGCATTCTTCCCTTAAACCAAGACACTGCTAATTGTTCAGGTGCATCAGGGAGGAGTTTCAAACCCTCGTTTATTAGCAGGCTTAGCCAGTAGCTGTAAAAAGCTAGTGGTCCAGAATGGGCACTGATTGCATTTGGATTTGGGGAGGGTCCCTCTTCCCAGGGAGGTCCATGGGGCAAGGTGTCTCAGAAATACTGCTCCTCTTTTGTCAGGCATGTGCCCTTACCCACAGTCTGCAGCTATGTGTCTTCAGTGAATATTTCACACCTGGATCTTTTCTCGATGGGGAAGACTGAAAAGTGGTATTTTTAGGATGCAGCTTGAAAATGTACTATATTACAGCAGGGTAGTAGGATATATACTAGCACCAAATTTGTAAACCAAGCCCAAAACAGGCATTTTCACAAATCTGTGTGTGGTGTGTCTATACTCATCAGGACAGGCCACTAAATGAGTTTCTCCTGGTTGGCTTGACAAAGGATGAAAGCAGGAAAAGAGCAGAGCAAGAGAAGTTAGTGGTGTACTAGAGTCATGCTAGTTGCACCATCTAATCATTTTTGGATGGGATGAAAGAGGAAGGTATCTCCTGCCACTGTAATGCTGAACTAAGCAAACAAAGAAGCCTTTCTTCCTGGACGGAACTGGAGGTTGAAAATTGTCATTGCACAAGTCCATTCTGAAATATTATGGTATCTGGTTCTTACATTGCTACGCTCAGGCCTCTCAATTTTCTCTGTTAATTGGGTAAAAATTCATAATTTCTGTCCATTACTTTGTTAGCCTATATGTTGGAAGGGATGAATACAAATAAATGCGTAAGTGTAATCTCAAGCAATTGCGGGAGACTCAAGAAAGCTTTAAAGACATGTAGAGGATTCTGAAGACTGTACTCAAAGGAACCATCAATGACGGCATTGATCTGATTTAGTCACAAATGGCTGGGAAGATTTGCAATAAAAGCAATATTCTTCCTACAGTTTCAGTAGTTTATGCTCAGACTTGTCTTGAAGATAATTTGAGAATAAACTTGACATTTATGGAAAATATTCAGGCAGTAACTGCATAATCTTGATTTTGAGAAAGAGATCCTTTCAGGGTATTGTGTCTTTCCCCTCTCCCACCCTCCCCCAGTCCTTCAAATGCCAGAATGTTTTAATCTTCATTATTTTTATACCTGCAAGAGATATCGGAAACCTCAGAGAATATCATGATTGATATTTTTACTGATCAGCTTAGAGTGCAAGCAATCTTGAAAATCAACCTAGAAATATAAAACAGGAGATACAATATTGTGCTTCCTGCATGATGGTTTTCAAGTTTTACTTCTCTCTCACCAACCTTAATGATTTAAAGCAAAAATTTAGTACAACTTTTATTGTTAATTGCTCTTGTAAGAGGGTGACTGTTTTTTTCTGCTGTGACTCTTGGCAGACTAACTGAGATACTGGCTGAGCCTCACTGGCTCGACATGGCAGGGAACTTGTTAGCTCTCTCCAAAGGAGGTAAGAAAGGCAGTTTTTCTTGGATATCTCAGAATGCAGCCAGTAAAAGGGAGACAGAATGATCTGGAGTTCGTTGTTCATTTCAGTTTAACTTTCTGTTAATACAAGTTTCCAGTAATGGATGAATTCTGACCCAGAACAGTCCATGCTGACACTTTGAGGACCTTCTGTTCAGAATCTGAAATTATCACTGCCTTTAATATCATTTTTTTTTAATTTAAATGGTATTTTCCCAATAGGTTAATTGTGTTCACTAAGGCATTAACTCTGCAGTTTCCATCAGTACTAAGAGGCACCATAAAGTCACTGATTACCCTAAAACACACCGTCATTTGTTCAAAACTCAAATTCAAACTAAAGATGACAAAAATGCTCTGACACAGGAATGAGTTGCATGCTGGTTGTACCTGCACACTTCCATTTCTCCGCTTTGACTGTATTTTCAAAATATGAACAGCAGATTAATCTTACGGCTGACACAGTACCCTAACAATGCATGCCCTCTGTACCCTTAGGCAATTACAGGCTTTGCAAATGTTTCTCCACACTCTTTCAGGGAAGTGGAAAACTGGTATGTTATCTCTGTTTTTCAGGATTCTGTCTTGCTTTAAGAAGTGTAGACCAGCCTAGCCTCAGCCTATGTAACTGTCTTGAAGTGAATAGTGTTGGCTTATTTCACGCAAGGTGAAACTCTAGCATTGTGTTTTAATTCTCCTGGTCACTAGACTCCTGCAAATATTTAGTGGCCTTTACTTCATCATGCATCTAGTTTCGTAAATCTCTGGTGTTCTAGGGTAGGTCTTTGCATGTGGCGACAGCATTCAGAGCACAGTTCAGGAAGTGGTATACAACAGGTGCGCACACACGCACAAAATCTTTTCACTGTAATAAGTTTGGCGCTGTTCTACACATTACTGTTGTTGGAATATCCTTGGAACTGGTGTATTCCAAACAGGGCTGCAATGGGCCCCACCTGGAGCCTTTGCTCACTACTGGATGGGGGCGAGGGAGGAATGCAGCATGATGTCACCTTTTTTTATTGCTATAGTCTCAGCTCATCCATTTGTTGGCTTTGAGATTGGTCTTACACTACCCAATATTACTACCCTGGGCTAAGAAGATTGTATTGAAACGATCCTCCAAGGGCTACTTGAAATAGCCTCCTGGCCATTTTGTCTCTGCAGCTTGACGTTAGAGGTCTGCACCAGTTCAGAAAAAAAAGCATGAGCTGCCACAGTCAGTTACCAACCTAACATTGATAAATCAAAAGCAAAGTATGTAGACTGATGGGATGTTCTTTGTCAGATGAAATGAGATAAACCAAATCTGACACTAGTATAAATTGGCCTGATGCTGGCAAAGTCAATGGAAGTTGGCCTGCTTATTCCAGTAATATATTTGGCTCAGTGCCTTGTGGTCTTGCCTCATGGGCAACTCGTAGCATTACATTTTAAAGAACAGCAGTCATATACAAAAGTAGAAAATACATATTGCTGAAAACATGTTGTCAACAAATGGCACAGAAAACAGAACTGAGAAAACATATTTACACTGGTTGGTAATAGTTGGTAAATTCAAACACATATTATGATTCGAGGCAATTAAAAAAATTTCACTGGATTAAAATGTTGTCACAGGATAATGGTCTCCCATTGACATAAACATTCTGAGGATATGTGCTTTCAAGAACATTAACCAGTAGCAAAATACTTAAACCATTAATTAGTTTCTACTATACTGAGGAATTAATCAATTAAAAAAGAAACAAAACAAACTAATTGGTGCTGGGATGGTGGAGTTGTAACAGCTAAAACAAAGACCAGTCTTAAAGCTGAAAAATCATGTTTTGTCTAATTGGAGTTCAAACCTTGCTCACAGTGATACCAAAGCAAGATGACAGCCAAGGACAGAAAAATACAGTTCGCAAACTTGTGTAAAAATAGAAACCAGCTTAAAACTAATGCAGTTCTAAAGTCTTGTTTGTTTGTTTGTTTGTTTGTTTCCTAAATGGCAGGAGGATTCTGTTTTGCAGTAAAATGTCAAAAACCGTATCAGTTTATTTACACATCCAGCCTTGCTCTTCCTGTTCACATAAGCCATGAGAATGGCAGTTATAAAAAAAATTACCTAGATTTGATTTTTTAATATTTATAGTGTATCAAAGAAACAGTACATAAAATTATTTTAGATTGATCTAATTTTAATATCTATAGGATAGAGCTTATAGATATTTTATGAATAGTTGCCACAACACAGGCAACCTAAACTCATATTTGCAAAGGTACTTAGGTCCCTATCACTTCAGGTGCCAAAACGCAGATTTGCACATTCCCTGCATTGCTGCTGCCTAATTTAGAAGGCATTTATTTTCTGCCAGGATGGTTCTCAAGGAACATTGATTTCTGCCAGGCAGAATGTACAGAACCCCATAAGTTCTAATGTTGGCCAGAATTTCATAGAATCATAGAATGATTAGAGTTGGAAGGGATCTTAAAGATCATCTAGTTTCAATCCACCTGCCACGGACAGGGACACCTTCCACTGGACCAGGTTACTCAAAGTCCCATCTAATCTGGCCTTGAACACTTCAAGGGATGGGGCATCCACATCTTCTCTGGGCAACTTGTTCCAGTGCCTCGCCACCCTCATAGTAAAGAATTTCTTCCTAATATTTAATCTAAATCTACTATCTCTCTGTTTAAAACCATTACCCCTTGTCCTTGTCGCCAAAAACGCTAACGGTCTCCTGGGGTGCATTAAAAACAGCATGGCCAGCAGATCGAGGAAGATCATCCTTCCCCCTCTGCTCTGCCCTGGTGAGGCCACATCTGGAGTACTGTGTCCAGTTCTGGGCCCCCCACTTCAAGAAAGACAGGGAACTACTGGAAAGAGTCCAGCGGAGCGCTACAAAGATGATCAAGGGACTGGAACATCTCTCTTATGAGGAAAGGCTGAGAGACCTGGGTCTGGTTCGGCTGGAGAAGTGAAGACTGAGAGTGGTGGCCAGTGACAGGACAAGGGACAATGGACACAAGCTAGAACACAGGAAATTCCATCTCAACATGAGGAAAAACTTCTTTACTTGGAGGGTGACAGAACACTGGAACCGGCTGCCCAGCGAGGTGGTGGAGTCTCCTTCTCTGGAGACATTCAAATCCTGCCTGGGTGCGTTCCTGTGCAACCTGCTCTACGTGACCCTGCTCTGGCAGGGCATTTGGACTAGCTGATTTTTGAAGGCCCCTTCCAACCCCCACCATTCTGTGATTCTGTCCTATCACTACACTCCCTGACAAAGAGTTCCTCCTCATCTTTCCATTTGAATGGGAGACTTCATAAATTTGAAGTTCCTCTTCCCAAAATTTTGGAATAAGCCTTATAGATTGTACACTGTGCTTGCCCAACATCCTAGCAATGCCAGAGAAAAGCTGTCATGACAGTGGGGAGATATCAGTATGTCAATAACTCTGCCAGAATTGGCAGAGACTTTGCCTCTCTTCCTCTTTCTATGGAGTCTTTTCCTCTGTTGAGAATAATAATTAATCAGTGAGACAAAAAGAAGTTTTTAGCTTGATAGAAAGATGGAAGGGAAGGAGAGTGACTCTAAAATTATTAACAGGATATTTACTCATGAGACCTGGTCTCTAGCCTCCGTTCCAACTAGCGTTTAAATATTTTACATAAAGGGAAACTTCTTCCACAGAAACGACTGAGATGAAACCCTTTCAAAACACCCAACAATAAGCTGTTTGGCCATTCCTCAGCACATGAACATGTGTTTCTGGCTTCTAAATGAGAAGAGGAAGGAAAAGAATCCCTTCTACACATCCCACCTAAATACTTTCAAGTTTCAGACACCATGCAAAAAAGGAGGGAGAGCTGACCTGAATGAGGGGAGGATTCGCTGATTACGAATCTCAAGCAGGTAGAAGTGCTAAGCTTGCAATGGCGAGCAGTACACCTCTCCTCAATATTTTCTCAGTTTTAGTGTAGGCATTGCTGACTCAGCACACTGATATCTGTGCACACATTTTTCACTTAATTTTTCCGCACTTTGAACAGTGAAGTCTAACCATCTTATGTAAGGGCACAGATGGCATTACATTTTATGTCTTTCCTGAGTGAAAACTTCTCTATTACTGGGTTAACACCTAAATCCTTACTGTGGATCTGGGCCCGAGATAACTTAGCTGGCTCAAACACTGCTTTATCCATATAAAAGATCCAACTGGGATTTTAGACAGACATTGAATTAATTCAATACAAATTAATGTGCATAACATGAGAAAACATATTATGCACGTCATTTCATTTGTCTGTGTATGTCTGCTAATCTAATATATATAGCTGTTTTTCAGGTTGGTTGTAATTTTAAATTCTCAACTTTAATATTGTTGTGCAAGACATGTATTAAAAAGCCGTGTTTTTAATAAGCATGTGGTAGTTACAGTTCACTTATGTACAAATATATATCCACCATATAGAAGGCACATGTATACATGATGAATAATCTGGCAGAAATTAAGATATAAATAATATTTTGCTTTCTTGATAACTCAAATAACTTGTTCTAATACCATACACACTGTAAACCGTTTAAAATACAGTTTTTAAATGTATACAGAGATCTTTCTCTTTTATGTCTCCATGTACATTCACAAATAGAACTGTGAATAAAGTTCATAAAGTTAAGTTCCAAGTCAGCAAAAAATTAAATTCTCTAGAGTCTATTCTCTGTGCTGCCACTGCATTAACAATGGTATGCTCATTTAGCATTTAACTGACGATTGTACTTGACATTATGTACGAAAAGCTCTAATCATGAAAGCTTGAGTAATCTAAAACCCATCCCTGACAAGATTTCACTGCTGGAAGTCTAATTTGAAAATGTCAGCCAAGGCTGAGGAACCATATATTGTATGCTCATTAAATGTAATAAATCCATCACAGACTTTTCAAAATCTGCTATAATCTTGCCCGTAACCCTGGAATGAATGTGAGACAATATAAAAATGAAAAAATGTTGCTTTTCATGCTATGTGATATATGAAAATGAGGCTTAATAAGGCTAACAGCTTTCATCTGCTTAATTGTATAGCCAAGCTTTATCTTTCTGTGAATTAAATGATACTCTTCAACTATTTAAGTGACTGGAAATCTATAAGACCTCTGGCTTAAAATGCAACTCTGAAAATTCACATTTTCTAAGCATATTTCTTCACCTCACAGTATGTTGTAAGTACATCACAAAGGAAAGAGTATAATGACAAAAAATTCAGCAAGACTCTGAATGTAGACAGCTTTATCAGTGTGACCTCTTCTTTTTCATTTAAATGAAACTTGACACTGTGGCTAAGAATCCAAACAAATCTGACATATATGTTAAATGTACGATTTCAGAGGTTGTATTTTGCTACAAAACGTGTATAGAGACCGGTGTTAGAAAATAGCCCTCTTAAGATAAGCATGCAGACTGGTCAGTATGAAAAATGAGGCACCTACAGTTAGTTCCTCCATGTGGCTGGGAGCAGTGCTGTGCACTGATCCCAAGGCATCCCTGGACTTGTCACCCCATCGCTGGGAGCAGTGGGGCTGTATGAGCGCTGCACTGCCACCATCTGCTGAAGTCTTTGACCCAGGACTAGCCTAACTGCTGCTGAAGGAATGCAGCTGATGTGTATTTAGGTAGGCTTGAAAATTCTCTAAACATATGATTACACCCTATTACAATCAACAGCACATTCCTGTTCTGGAATGATAATTAATATCAACACTTTCATGCACAAATGTTTGGTATGTTATAATCTTTGTTTAATAAGGTGTTACTGACAGGCAGTTTGGTTTCACACAGGATCAGAAAGGGAAAACATTTTTTAAAATTTAAATTATCTCAAGACAGCATTTGAATTCCACAGATGTTGCCTTGTATAAATTAGTCCTGAGTTTTACTTTCCACTGGTTTCAGAAAAGCAGAAGACTCCGAACCACATTTTACCCTGAAGACCTGTAGTACAAAACTTGACAGTGGGAACTTATGAATTTATCCCTTCGTCACCCAGAGCCTGGCTCCCAGAGGGAAAAATTGCAGTGTTAGGCATTTTTTGTTAGGAGGCTGGCTCTGTCATTGTAGGGTAGATGTGCTCTCAGAAAACAGAACAGATTAGGCCCTTCAGAGCTAGTACTTGGGGGAGTATCTGGATTCTGCATCATACACAGGTTTAGAGGCAAGTGACATGCTGAGATTTAAGGTATATATTTTTCTTTGTTTTAAGCTAAATGTATCTGGATTTTCTTTCTGAATATATTGCAGTAACCTGAAGTGCTCGAGTCCTTCCACAAAGAGCAAAACTATGAAGCTACTAGAGTTGGCACAGAATTCTCACTGACTTCATTAAGTCCAGAATACTGCATTTTGAGGGATATTTCACACTTATCATTGGGGGGATACCCCATGGAAATGTGCTTAATGTTTAAAATGTAAACAATTTTAAAGCCAATAGTCTATGCATTTGTAATATCTTCAACTGCTTTAAGTTCAGCTACTACAATGGAGTAGTAGCTGAACTTCAACTACGTCAACAACAAACATCAACTACAGTGGAGTTGATGATTAATGTGCTTGCATATTAGCATTTTCAAGAAAGGGGTAAGATATTAGTGCTGTCTTATTAACAAAAGTCTCTGGTTAAATGTTAAACATAGTTAAATTAAGAAATAAATCAATTCTTTCTACCCTAAAGATAGAAAAGGTACTGAAAATCAGGCTAAATTAAGTCCTCTATGGCACACGAACTTGTGCTTATACATGGCAAGATCCGTAACCGAAAAGCTGCAAGGTTAAAGTTAAATCAGTTTAATATTACATTGCACATTTATACTAATGTTTCTGATCAAATATTAAGTTTTGTGCTGAGATGGAAGAATCTAGAGGCATAAAGAAAGTGGCACAGTCACTCGTGAGAGCACAACCTGTCACTTCTTTTGTAAAATGATTGGAACACCCACTGTCCCCTGGGAGCCTGTAGGCAAATCAACCCCACTAGCTGCTTAAAAATGTTAACATGGCAGCCTTGTCAGTATTGTGATTGCTCACAGAAAAACTTAATAGAAAGAGTAATAAATTCAGCTGGATATAATGTCATGACTACTTAGCATAAGACATGACTTGATTCTTAGCTCACTGAAAAGCAACTGTATCACTGCGCAAAATAAGATCCAATTCAAGCAGCTTGCTCAGGGACCCATAACACGTTCACAGCTTCTTGCTGCCATAAAGGCTGCCGATACTTACTTCTAACAAAAACTAAAATGCCACGAATGTGAAACAAGTGGTACAGGAAATCACATGATGTGAAGAACCAGATGTCAACTATGCAGAAAAATATCCAATGTGCTTTTACAGTAAAGACTTTGCCTACCACTCTCAGCCTCATTAAAAGGCTAAATATTATTTTAAACTCTGAAATATTTCAGAAGTAAGGCAGGCTTATAAATAATTGAATTGTTCAAATTGACAGTGTCAATGCATAGTATCATTTATATATTCCTTAGTGTCATCTAAAATGATGAATATATAAATGATACTATGCATTGATATGTATTAGAATACTGTAATATAAAAAAACAGAAAGGTTTTGGATGTATTTTTTGGTTTTCAAAATAATATAGCCACTTAAATATTTTTCAAGCCTACCTTCAAATAAAGAAAAAGTCAAAAATAGCATATTACCTTTGGATTCAGTAGCATACTCTGTGTGTTCCTCATGCTTTTGAGCTCAGATATTTGCCCGAATTTCATTATCTATGTATCTATCACATTGCCTTTGTTTTCACTGTTTGCTCCTATTGGAAATGTGTCAATAAGATGTTGCATTTTAACTTAGAAATTTTGAAGCTGGTAGATTTAATCACTCAGGGACTGTATTCTACTCTCATACATACTCGTAGATCCCATCATAATCAAAAAGTTGTGTATTTGAACGTCAAAATTAATATATGGTTGATTCCTATTTGGAAAATCCTGCACTTACTGACATACACGCGCACTGTCACGCATACATGCACAAAGTAAGGTCCTATAGAAGTTCATGGTGTTCTTTAGAATTTATTCCAAACTGCTCTGGAATTCTATATTTTCAAGAGATGCATTGAATATTCTCAAAAAATCTATTTTTTAAGAATAATGGAAATACCAAATAGTTACCATTTTGAATGAACGTGGGACTTTTCCATAAGGGTGTTTAGTACACGAACCATGAATTATTGTTCAGGGATAATGATGTAAAAGCTAACTGATCCACAGAGCTGGGTGATAATGGTTACTTTAGATTTTTTACAATGCCACAATCATTACAACAAAAGGCCTGTCTTAAAGGGAATTACTGCACAGGTCCCAGAGCTTTGGTGGGACTCCAAAGAATTGACTTCAGAATTAGGGTCTAATTCAGTTGCAGGCACTATCATCTATCAAATTCTGCTGATTAAACGTCCTGTTGACTACAGCTGTATAACAAATGGTTAGATCTTTTCATTTCAAATCCACTCTGCAACTCAATATCTTGAAAACTCTCCCACCACAACAGATGTCTTAAAAATAATTTAAAAAACAATGATAAGGATTGCTATATGCAAGGCAAAGAAGTGTATCTCACAAGCAAACAGGTTAATACTATAAAAAATAGAAATTCTGCTTCTGTGTTGGATCTGCCACAATTAGTCTTTGATGAAATTATCTAAAAGTATTTCAAATGTATGGTATGTTGCTGTTTTGGCAGGCATAGTCAATACAAAAGCGTGTTCCTCGGATAGGTCGTATGTGAAATGCCTTAGTTCTGTCCCAGTAATATTTGTGAAACTCCTTGGGCCTTTCTCCACTCTGGTGCCAACACATACTGCTGAATAAATATCCATCATTTCCAAAGCACTGCAGGGTATTAAGCTTAATTTCAAAGCACTGAAGGATTTTATGCTGCACAGGCCCCATTATAATCTGGGGGCATTGTGCAGTTTAGAAAGCACTGTATGAGAAATCTACCCCTAAATGAGAGTTGGGAGGGAATGAATCCCATATTTGGAATTAAAGAAACCAAAAGAACAGCACCCATTCTACCGCTCTTTGACAAGCAGCTAGAAGAAATGAAGGGGGATATATTTGCTAGTATAGTTGAGCTACTTTGTGCCCAGCATTAGATACAAAGCACTTGTAAACTAACTGCTTAACCAGGCAGCAGAGGGTTTATGGCCTGTTTGCATTTTGGGAGGAATGCAAAGGAGCTGAACTAGACTTCAGGCTTGATTTGCACTGTTTTTAACTTTACCTAGTGACTCTGTGCGCTGAGTGTGATGGTATTCAAGTAGTTTTGCTGTTAGACTATGCCTGCCATTTCACAAGGGTTTACTGGCTGCAGGTACAAGCCGATTGACAACCCGGCCCTGTTTAATGTTTTTCACCTAGCACATATTTTAACATGGATTTTAAAAGGCAGATTTAAGTAAACATAGTGCTAGATACAGGGAAGTGAACTGATGTTCTTAGCATCAATCTAATGTTCTCAATATCTGACAGCACTGAGATAAAAAAAGGCCTAAGATCAGCCTGGAAGGTGGGTGTGTAATAATCTGCTTATTTATTTACTGAGTTCAGTTTTCTCTGTGTAAAATGTTTAACTCTTTTAACGGGCAAAAATAACAATTTTATAAAGGTAGATTTGATTTTTAAAAGGTAATTAGTCATAAATTAATACAAAAAATGCCTGGCCTACTTTAAAAGGTGACATCATAGCTCAAGGTAGGAGGATAGCACAGGTGACAGTGATGTTCAGCTTGCTAAGGGAAAAAAAAAGAGCTACATAGTGTCAATTCCTATAATAGCATAAAGCCACACAGGACGAGAGGGATCACATGCCAGAATGGGTGGTTTTGTGAAGGGACTTCAGATCAAGCCTTTAAATCATGGGGCTCTCTCGCAGCCTTGCACGAGGCAGTTTCTCAGTCCTACTCTGCGCCATGGGGCTGTCAGTGTCACTGACACGTTAGATTGCCGCCTGGTTTAGGATACAACGCCCCCGCTGGGACTACTGAATTTCGAGTGGAAGCCGCTATAATAATAATTCCACAATATGCAAAAAATACTATATATAGCACAATTGCATAGTATAATTCCATAATAGACATATAATAATACAATTTCTGCTCCCCACTGTATATTAAACTATAGTTCAATAACAGAAAGAAAAGCAAAATATTTCTTATTAAGAAGCACAGCAATGGAGAACTGCTTGCGAACAATATATGTCCCGCTGGTACATGATGAGCCTTACTAAGCTGTCACATCTTATAACCACACTTTCCTTCATTTCTCTTTTTTCTATCTATGAGGCAGAGCTACTGCATTTAAGTGTTATAAATGAGCTTGAAATGTTCAGTTCACCCTCCATAAAAAAAGCGAGTTTGATAATTTGAAGGCAACAACAGAAGAGAGGATAGCCATTACTATAAAGATATTATCTTTTGAGAAGCTTGACAGTCAAGGCAGAGAACTTCAATAGACTGAAAAAGTGGACATCAAGTGTAGAGGGAGAAAGTGAGCAGGAAGATCTCTGTCCCTCAGGAAACAAAAGAGAGGCAGAAGGGAGGGAGCAAAATAGAACGGAGAAGGACCGGACTTCTAACATGTAAATCCTTGAGGAAGTTGTTTCTGCCAGACTCCAGGTTGGAGCATTTGGGCAAACCCTCCAACAGTCCTTACTGTTACAGGTTCCTCTGTAAGAAATGATCTGGAAATAAAACCTGCCCAATTAGCCAGAGCCACTAAAGATTTGAAGACTGTAGCTGGATGCTGCTTCTCTTCCTTATGAGTTTCAGTGCCTTGCCATCACCAGAAAATTGTTCTGCATTGAAATTCAAATACTGAAGAAAACCTACAGGATTGGAAAGTAATGTCTGCATCCTGTAAGCTGTCTTCTCTATTTGAAAACGGAGGAGAAGACCTGTATAGAAGTCTCTGAATTCCCAAATGTAGGCTTTGATCATAATGTTGGATGACAAAGACACAAGGAAACACTATCAGGGAAGCCGAACAAAGGAAAAGGTGAGGAAAGTCAGACCAAAAGCAAGACAAGCAATGAATGGAGAAAGAAGATAAAGGAAATGAAGGGAAGAAACTAAAAAGAAAGGGGAACTGATGAAAGAAGAGACTATGCAATGACCATTTTCCTTTCATAGAATGATAGAATTGTTTGGGTTGGAAAAGACCTTAAGATCATCGAGTCCAACCATTAAACCAGCACCGCCAAGTTACCACCAAACTATGTCCCTAAGTACCCCATCTACACGTCTTTTAAATACCTCCAGGGATGGTGATTCAACCACTTCCCTGGGCAGCCTGCTCCAATGCCTGATAACCCTTCCAGTGAAGAAATTTTTCCTAATATCCAATACAAACCTCTCCTGGTGCAACTTGAGGTGATTTCCTCTTGTCCTATCACTTGTAACTTGGGAGAAGAGACTGACACCCACCTCTCTACCACCCCCTTTCAGGTGGTTGTAGAAAGCGATAACATCTCCCTTTTCTTAATCTTTAATTTGAAAACAGATTATTCTTTTCCACATGAAGGCCTGAAAGGGAAATATCCACTCACTATGAACAATTCTTGCAAGAAGGAGATAGAAAAGTAAAATGCAGCCTTCAAAATTAGGACCTTTCCCTCCCTGTGCCACACAGCAAGGGCTGCGTAAAGCAGTTCTTGGCTTCTATCTAAAGACAGCCTGGCTGGAAAATTCTCCCTTTCTTCTCCTTTCTGACAGTCAGTGTCAGAAATAATGACTATGGAGCTCAAGAAGCACCTTATGCCTGTCCAAGAAGTGACCTGCATTTTTTACAGTAATTAGGAAGTGAAATAATTTTACTGTGACCCTCTTCTCCACAAAGCCAGCAGTACCACAGCTCTGTTTTCACAAGGAGGATTTTGCCTTGGACCAACTGTTGGTGTTCAAGAAGAGAAGAATGGGTAGTTGGTCTTATCTACTGAACATCTTGGTTTGCTGTTCTCCACTCAAGCTCTCTACGGCCTGGAAGGCACTGCATATAATTAAATACAGAGTAACTGTACTGCTAGTGACACATTGTCTTAGTTTTTAGCAATTTTTTCTCCCTAATTAGAAATTATTACCATATATAAACATTCTTTTGCCAAAGTGCTTTGAGCTCTGTTCCAATTTAGATTTGGTTATTTTGAAAGGTAAATAACCATAAAAATATTAAGCAAAATGCAACATTGCACATAAAGCTCAAAGAAACGTAGATGTTTACCATACAGCTTCAGATTGAAACCAAATGCTACTGTATTGTTTTCAGTGTGCGTGACTACAAATTGTTTCTAAGTAACATAATTATCATTGACTGAGCCTAGGCATTTTATTATATACAAATTATGACTTATTAAATAATGCATTAGTAGCATTTTAAAGGAAATAAAATCCCTTCGGTTATTTTAAATCATTAACCAAATGGCTAACCACATGATTAACCCTGGATCTATGTCTCACTGAGTCTCATATTAAAAATTTAATGTATATGGGATGCAAACAGTTCCCATGTAAAACAGTATGTACTAAGAGACTATCTGCAGAAAAAAAATAGCATCTCAGTGGGAGGAGATGGGTTGTTATCTGGCACAGAGCTATCTGTGTGGAATGCACTAAAATCAGTGAACACCTAAGACAGAGCAAGGACTATCTTAGGAAAGGTAAGAAATGTGCTCCAGTCATTGTGACCACATTGTGCAGCCTTCTAACTTGTAACTCCTGACTTCTAACTCCTAAATTCTCCAGGTTGTTTCTGTCAGACTCCAGGTTGGAGCATTTGGGCAAACCCTCCAACAGTCCAGGAACGTGGTGGGTTCCTCTGTAAGAAATAATCTGGAAATAAAACCTGACTGACTGCCCAGAGCTACTACAGCCACACACAGTTGTATGCCACCTTTATTTCTTATGAGTTTCAGTGCCTTGCCATCACCAGAAAATTGTTCTGCATTGAAATTCAAATACTGAAGAAAACCTACAGGATTGGAAAGTAATGTCTGCATCCTGTAAGCTGTCTTCTCTATTTGAAAACGGAGGAGAAGACCTGTGTAGAAGTCTCTGAATTCCCAAATGTAGGCTTTGATGATAATACTGTTACTTGTACCCGTCTGTATATGGAATAGAAGTTGTGACCTTTCTTTTGTAGTATGTGTTTGATTGATATACCAGCTTTTGAGGCCTACATATTAAACTGGTCAACCTGCTCAACACGTGGAATGCTCAGTGGGTGACACTTCCAGACCAGTCGGAAGCTTCTGCTAATGCAAAAAATAAATTAATTCTTAGATTCCACTCATGTGTGACTGTAATCAACAAAAGCAAAGTCTGTCCCCTTCACAGCACTACTGCTTCCAGGACACCTTTTCCCTGTAGGCTACACTACCCTCAGTTTTGGTGCTGGGTGGAAACAGAGCATCTTTTTTTTGCTCCATTTTACCTGACAGAGTTTCACATCCAGCCTTCTTCATAACACCCATTGCTTCTGTGTACCAATTAACATTTCTAAGGTTGAAATGCTCCTAAATGCAGGCTGAACAGTTTCACTACAGCCGAAGGTGTCCTCACCTCTGTCCCTCCCTCCGTGCTTCTACAGTAGAGCTGACGGATCCCCATGTGCTGACTTTGAGAACAGAGCACAAGGCTGATACTCAAGCCTTTCCCTGTGGGAGGGGTGAGTGTGAAATAAGTTGAGGCTCTGACTGGAGGGAGAAATAAAAAAATAAATGTTTATATCTGTTAATAAATCAAATTGAAAATTTGTTGATGTTGGAAATACTCCCAGAGCCTTAATGATAGGTTTATTTTTATCAACAACAACAATAATTAATAATTAATGCTACATGTCTCTCAGATGCATCTTGGCAACTAAAATTAGCAAGTATAAAATGTTATGTTTTAAATTATATACTTAGCATGGATGTCTCCTCCTACAAAATCTCCCAGAGTATATCCATGTCCATCACACCCTGGATGACATGATATAGCCAAATTACTTTTGGAATGTTTATCTGTATTCCCTCTGCTCCTCCGCTGGGAATTCCTTTAGTGGATACTCTGTGACCTGCACAGATCAGATGATAACTTTGCCTGCAGAGCCTACCACTGAAATCAGTACCATCCTCTGTACACGCAGCAGTGTCTCTAAACTGATTGCACTGACAGGTTTAGATCATTGTGGGGTAGCAGTCTTCCCTTCCAGATGCCAGAAGGCACCAGATTTTTTTTTTTATTTTTTTTTTTACTGCATTTAGAAGCTGGGCAATGATTTATTATAGATCTAGTCTTATATTTTAAAAGCTACTGAAAACAAAAGCCTCGGGTAGACCATGTTGAGAGAACCAGGCTGTCAGTGAGGAGTATTGTGCGTATGAGCTTAACAAGAAGTTTGGAGAAGGAGTAAGTCGGGGATTGCACTGAAAGGCTACTTGTTTTGTGCATTCACAAACACCCATTTTTCACTCCCTTTTCTTCAGCACTACTTTGACAAAGTCCTTCCAGAAGTTTAAGCTTTCATAGTGCACTAGCAGATTTCTGCTCACCAGTTTCTAGGGGAGACAAGCGAATCCAAGTGACCCAAACCAGTCCTTCTAGGTAACACATGATGACAGGTTTAAATATACAGAACAGAAGGACTGGGAACTGAGATTAGCAAAGCCCATATGAATTTGTATTATTTAACACTAATACTGTGTAACACTGAGACATACCAAACTCCAGTTGTGCTGGCTGCATTATACACAGAACCAAAATGGAAATTCTGCAAAATGCTTCTTTGACAAAGAAACCTCGAAGTGCTGCTTTGGCTCTGCTTTGCTTATCATACCTATTCAGTGAAGTACTGAAACTTCAACAAACTGAGACCTCCAGGGGCTCAAACATACAATCAAGTCATCATGGCATAACAAGAGTCAGCTGAACTATATCAATAACTTGTGTGCATGCTCCTAGCCATGGCAACTGCAAGGCAGCACAATTTGGCTTAGTTCTGATTAATTTCAGGCTTTGCATTTGCTACTGGCAAAACACATGAACAGGGATTAATGCCACAACTCGAAGTTTTGAAAGCTTTCTATCTGCAACTGGCAGACAATTTCCTACAATTAAAAAGACATGTTTGATTGTTTAGTGGCTATTGCTTTACTAGGACAGACACGTTCCTTAGTTAGTTATGGAATGTGAGTGAATCTTCTCACTAAGGTTTAAAAATCTGGCTAGAATGTATTTTTACTGGTGTTCGGTACTGTTATTGAATCTCCTTTCCAAAAAGAAAAATCCTTTAGAAACGAATGGGAATAGACACTTGATTGGGTTTAAACTCTTACAAATTTGTTTCTGGAGAGATTTTATGGGATGAGGTTTATGAAGAGCTACAAGAGACAAACTGAGTCTAGCGGCAGTTCTTGTCCATCATTAATGCTGCCTTGATACTGAGGTCTAACTATGATTCATAGCAAAACTTTTTTTCTCCCATGTAGTACAACAGCAGTGCCTTGTGGGATCACTCTGTTCAATGAAACGTTATTACTATTCTGTATTTACTTTAAAAGAGAAGCAGTGCCAAAATGAAGGTTTTACAGCAATAATTAAATTGCTAACACTCAAGCCCAAATTCTGATTGACTTGACATAAGAGGATATACAGTAAAAGACAGAGACTTGAAAGCCCTCTTAAATATAAGAAGTGAAAAATCTCAATGCAAATAACAACAGCTTTACAATTAATCCCGTCTTTTTAAAATCCAAGTTTCAATAGCTGTAGGTTCTGACATATTGGGCTTTGTTGTCCTGTATGGTTCTGCTAAGCTTATTAAGGAAGCCATTCTCATTCTAAGCCTTCACCTAACTTTAAGTGGTATTTAAAGAATAATAAATCCATTTAGATTTCCTAGCTTAAAGAAATTATTTAGCAAATATGGGATAGGTTGAAGATGTGACTTTTTATGAAATAGAGAGCATAGAACACAAATTATATGCCATGCTACTAATTAGAGACAGATATGTAATCACTTACTAATGGAACAACATTTTGTGCCAACCTTATTCATACCTCCTTCCAACTGCTGGACTCCTTGTGCCAGATATATTTCAGTTTTCTTCAGAAGAGAGAGATACTAACATGTTTTCCATCCTGTTTTTAAACCCAGAAGTCTAGTGCAAACTGAACTTTCTTGACATTTCAGAAATTCTATCAGTTTTAACAGCTTGAGGCCTTTTTATTACAAACATGTACATTTCCCTGCAGGGTTCTGGAAATCTCACAATTACATTCATTAAAAATGTCCATGATTATAGCCAAATGCATGCTTTGTAAATTTACCTTTACAGTTTTCTTTCAACAATTATTCTGAGCATAATTTTCTATTAAATTCCACAAAATACCTACTTATTCATCCACAATGTCAGTTCTATACAAATTTTGACAAAACCATCAAAAGAGAAAAACACTGTTACTGTCAAATTTTAATAGTACCAGGTTTGATGTCTATGGTGTGACTCACTGAGACTCAACATAATAAGCATGTATGTCCATGAAAACAAATATAAAAAGCTCATGTTTCAGCAGCAGTCTAAAATTAGAGGCACTATCATGGAATACCAGGTTGGAAGGGACCTCAAGAATCATCTGGTCCAACTGGCACTACATGCTTTTTACACTAGCACCAAGAGCATCTCTGGGCACATAATTTTGGGGCCCTAACCACACCTAGGAATCCCTTTATTTCACAAACTGAGCACCCCTCTCATGACAAAGTCCTACTGTAATCCAGAACATCTATCAACATTGCTTTATCTCATGATGTAATAAATACGTTCAGATCACACTTAGTGAATGCTGACTTCAATGAGTTCAGCACACAGTGACCACAGGATTTTTTCTCAGAAAGAAAAAGCAGGGAAGATCAGAATTTGTGTGATCATCCTTGGCTTTCCATCTGGTTGTTGGTCTCTATCTAGAAAAAGCATCCTGCTTGTCCCATTTCCCATGAAATTTCACCTACCATCACCCCGCAGAAGAGCTAGAATGTGGAAACGAGAAAGACACTCTTATGCCTTTCCTGTTGAAACCTGGCTACTTGCAGCCAGGCAAGCAAGATTCATACAGAAAGGCAGGCAGGAAGGCAGGAAGGAAGGAAGGAAGGAAAAGAACTTGAGATCCAGTTTCATCCCACATTATGTTTTTTTTCTTCAAAGGCAGACAAATATAAAATGAATAAACAGGTCTGAACATAGGCACTGGAACCCAGACCTTAATCTTAGCACCTGAGAACAATTATCATTTTATGGGAGATTTATTTTGGCCATGTCTTAAAATCAGTCACAAATTAAACAATCTAATAAGGTGCAGGGTAGATGAACTCACAATTGCCCAGGGCAGAGCCTCTTGTACTTCTAAAGTGGTTGGTTTTGGCTACTGTTCAAACAGCATCCTGGACGAGTTTGACTGAATCTAGCAAAACATCATTCATTTTTCTTCTTTTTTTTCAAAAAAGAAGTGCTGCAAAAGCAAGAGGGACTCCCAGCATAAAATTCACTAGCAAGCTCTGTTTTGAGAACCGAGTGTACCTCAGCCATAAGCAACAAACACAAAACTCACGATTCATTTTCATACTGACTCTTAAATGACCTTTGAGCCTGATTTTCTCAACTTCTATGTGATACTACTTCTAAAACTTTGAAGTAAACATAGGGCTAGAGAACACTTTCATGTAAAAGGATCACAGCACTGAGCCCCATAGCTTTTACAGAGTGAAGTATGTAGTGTTAAGGAAAGAATACTCATTTTACAGCTTCTGATCAGACCAGTCTGAGAATCAGATCAATTCAATAGTCATTTCCCTTATAATACTCTCATTAACTTGACTGCAAGACATAGGGGCCTAGAAACTCTGACCTAGGAGAATACAAGAAAAAAAAGTAAAACTGTACATAAGAACTACAGAGTGCATGTCAAGGTTAAACCATACCATATGTTCCTGAAAATACTCAGACACAACAGGGAATTGTAGGCAAGTATAAATAAAATCCAGTACAATAGGTAGATAATCTTTTGCACAAAACTTACACTGTTTTTCCTTAAACGATAGTCTTTTTTTAAAAAGAGTTTGTGTTTTCTAACAGGTTTCATTTTGTTGTACACAAAGTAATGGTGCAATAATTATTGTAGTAGGGCATAAGATTTACATTGCATTTATCTCAGAGTTGTATTTTTTTAATGTATTATTTTACCAGATAGCTATATCAAAACCACCTTACTGTGTTTCTGTAACTGTTTTGGTTTATGTGACAAATGGGTTCTATGACTACATTCTTTGCAATGGTCATCCACATAGGAAAATCTGTGTAGGAAACTCAACTTTCATGCTACAATGAAAATAACCAAGTAGCTGAATGCTGATTTTTGGTATTTGCTGTTGCTATCCTTATTACTTAAACCATTTAGTCTTGTGAAGTTTATTCCTGTTGTATCTTGATTTAAAAATCCTTTTTACCATTATACTTAGAAGTACTTATTGTTTCCTTTCTTAAAACTAATATTATGTAAATGAAAGACATGAACATTTAACTGTTTGTAGGCTGATCTACTTCCCATTGACTGCTTTTCTGTTTCCAACAAAATTCAACAAATAAGCAAAAGAGAAGTAGAAAAAAGGTGAGAAGCCCAAAATAGCTGCTTGAGTCAACAACAGATTGCCTGAAATGATTCAAACAGGTGTTTGTGAGAGAATGAGCTATTTTCCTCATGGCTGTGGGGGTGAATCCTAGAAAAGAAAAAAAATACTCTAAACAGGCCCTGAAGAACAAGGAGGGGAAAACCCACCATTTTGGGAAGAGTAGGACAGCAGAGGATTACCTCAGGAAAGTCTGAGCTATTTTATTTTTGGGCTAAGGCAGGACAGCAGAGGCACACATCCCAGCACCAACTCCAGCAACACAACCACGGACGAGGGAGTAGACTACACCTGTGCAACTTTCCTCAGCACTTGCGTGCAATGTGTGGTTGGATGGGTGGGTGGCAGAAGATCCTCACCAGCTGAGAGACACCAGAGCTGGCACCAATGTGAGTCATGGATCAGACACAGTCTAAGTCTTTCACGGGTAAACCTTGGTAAATTTTGGTTTCCCAAACAAACATAACTTTTGCTTTTCAAAACAAAGATCATTAAAATGAGCTCCAACAAACCAGGCTAGGAGATCACACTTGGATGAGTGGAAAACCAGATGGACAAAAAACCAGTTGGATGGTTGTCTTAGAGTGTAATGACTAATGGGTGGCAATTTACCTGGAAGCAGATAACAAGCAGAATATGACATGGGTCTATCCAGGAACCTATGTGTAATGTCAATGACCTGGAGTAGGCAGTGGAGTGCATGTTCATATAGTTTGTAGATAACACCAAACTGGGGGGACCAGTTCATGCTCAACAGCATGGCTGCCCTCCAGAGGGATCTATACAGGTTGGAGGGATGGGCAATGAGCTGAATATGAGTCAGCAGTGTCCCCTGACAGCACAGACGGCTGACAACATCAAGGCTGGCATCAAGAGAAGCACAGCCAGTAGGTGCTCAGCACTCATTAGACCATATCTAGAATACTGTGTCCAATTCAATTGAGTTGCACAATGCATAGAAGATATGGAAACTAGAGTGAGTTTAGCAGAGGCCACCAAGATGCTTGGAAGCTGGAACACTTGCCTTGTGGAGAGAGGCTAAGGAAGGTGCGCTTGTTCAGTCTAGAGAAGACATGGCTTCAGAGGCATCTAACAGTGGCCTGTCAGTGCCTGTAGAGAGGTCAGTGAGTAGATGAAGGCAGGCTCTTCACAGTGATGTGCGGTGGGATGGCAGGGGACAATGGGCATAAATTGAAACAATAGGTCCAGACCATTTATATGGAAAAGCTTTTCAACCATGAGGACAGTCAAGCAGTGGAGCAAGTTTCCCAAGGATGCTGTGCAGTTTCTGCACCTGGGGTTTTCAAGACTTGACTGCATAAAGCCCTGAGCAACCTGTTCTGACCCTACAGTTGAACCTGCCTTGACAATGAGGTTGGACTAGATGATCTTCCAACCTGAACAATTCTGTGATTCTAAAACAGCTCACAGAGCTGTTAAAAAGTTTCTGGGGATTGGAGGCAGAGAACACATGCTAATATCTACCCAATTTCTTCCCTGTAACCCACTTACAATCAAAATGTCTGTTTTGTTTAGAAATAGCAAACTGAATGATAAAGTTGATGTATTTTGAGAAACAGACTGTCAGGCACTTTTGAGAAGAATGTTACCTTCTCCTCTGAGGCAGGTAACAGTAGCATGAATGACAATGTTTACTGATCTTGGGTAAGAAAGATCTGCTCCCAGAGGTTCTCTTGAGAATCTAAAAGCAGGTAGTTAATTCAGCTGATGTTAACGGGTTTTGTCAGAATTTGGCATGGTAAAACAGTGTTGCTTAAACAGACCTACTCCTGTAATAGTTATTCAGTTAAGTGGGCTCTTCTCCAGTTAATTGTTTCAGAGTTCCCGAATACACAGCAGGCAGATGTGTGTGATGCAGTGCACTCTGACTGCTGACCTATTTATTGGTGTGTTTCTCTGAAGGCTGACCCATACCAGAGGTTCTGTGGCTCAGCTGTTCAAAAAGCTGTTACACAGAGAAAGAGACAACAATCAGCCGAGTAGGTGTTAATTTGGAAGTTGAGTACTGGTAAAAATAGAAGGACGTCTTTTCCTGGGCTTCAGTTGTTTAAATTGGGGGGTATGCCCCTGAAGTTCTCCGGGCAAGACCTGAAAACCAGAGTGCTACTGCCTGAGATACGAAATTCCCTACTTCCTCACTGATTTTCTAACACAACCTTAATGCTGTGTTAGCATCATCTCTCTGTTCATTCCATCTGCTCTTAGGTCTCCCCCGCTGTTTCCTAGGAGATATATTGCCACGATGCCTGCATCTGTAAGGCAGTGGCAGATATGGGGCAAGAGCCACATGGTTAGAAGCGTTAGTACCACCTGAACATTTGCAGGATTCTCAGGGGATCCCGCCACCCACCGTTTCTCAAAACCTGAGGGAGCCCTAGTTACAGTGTCAGCTGCTTCAGAGTGCCGTGGGAATGGGATGTTGTGGCTTTTCAACTCCTTTCCACTTCTATTTGCTTCTTTCAGCCTAGAAATTCTTTATTCTTTTTTCTTTTTTTTTTTTAAAAAAAAAAGACTTAAATGGCGTTATTTTTGTCCAGTCGGCCTATTAAGTGAACATTTTAGTTTTATTATGTACAAAACTGTATATGTTTTCTGCTTCTTTACAATGCATTTAGCAAAACTAGTGATTGTTTATGTTATGTGTTTTAGGTGGTCAGAACATACCTTTTTCTTACCCTTTCAGGTATGGTCTAAGAGATTCCAAATTCCAAAATGTAATAGTAAGCATAATAAACTGGACATTGCAATTAAATAAGGATGACACAGAATATCAGGGTTGCTAAATCTTGCCTTGTGCCCTAACATCTTCCCTGGTATTCCTTTGGTAGGCACACATAAATCTGACTATGGCTAACAAAATGTACAGGGTCTTATGACATTTCTAAAAATATGCCCATTTCTCACAAGTGACCCAAACTCCAGCAGCAAACTCTTAAGTACACTCGGAAACAGATAATATAGAAAATAATTAACTTTTGCCCATACGTATAATTTATTTGAAATTGTATTCAGCTTTGTTTTCTTCACAGGAAAAATAGGTAAACAATAATTGTTTACATCAAACAGCTAATGTGTTTTTATTTAGGCAGAACTGTGAAAAAAACAAAGTATTTTCTGAATGTATGTTAAAGGAAAGAGAATTTATGAAAACGTACACATAATATTAATCAATAACTTATTTGGGGTAGAGAATCTATTCATTAAATGGTATCAGAAGCATAGTAAAGATTTATAGCTTGAGTGTTAAAGGTCCACATATGGAAGAAACACAACCATTTTTCTTGATGGCAAGTAGAAGATTAGGAAACTTAATATAGCAAGAGTTACATTACAGTGAAACCTACAAATCACTGATGGGTATTTCCTCAAAGAAAACTGTCAGTCTTTTCCAAGTAAATACGTAATGCTTTTGCAGATGTCAGGGACATCTCACGGTATTTGTGAAATAACAGCTATTCGAGCAGTTACGTTATACAAGACAAGTGTAACTCTTTCTTAATTCAGGAGACAAAATTTCAATGTTACAACTAAATTCAGCTGTTAAAGGGCTATCTCCAGTGTATCAGTTGCATACCCTCGAATTTAAATACGATTATGTGGCTAACATTTAACACTGAAAAGAAAACAAGAGACAGGAAGAAATTCCGAAGTAAATTAATATGCTTCGCATACCTAGTACAACACCGAGCATATTTAAACAAGATATATGATTAATTTCATAATATTCTTGTAAATTCAGCCTTCAGTGACCTGTATTTCAAAACAGGATCTGACAAAACAGGAATCTCTTACACAGTCAAACATTAAGAGGGCTTTGGATAAAGTTATGCATTTTGAGAGGTCTGGGGAAACATCCCGAAAAAAGCAGAACATTTCGCACCTGTGTCCTTCAACAAAATGCACAACACGTTTGGCTAAGAAGGCATAAAGGAGCAAGGCTTTTCTGTTGACCAAAGGCTTTTTTGCTATCCCAGTCCAAATCTTCCAAGAGAAAAACCATAGTCCCCTCCATGGCCCCCACCACGGACTATTCTAAAACAAGCCAAAAAGCCCCATGACCTAGACCTCTGGTCTAACGTTGTTATCCTCAAGTTATTGAAATTGGAGAAAAATTCACTTTTAAACAGGGAATGTTAGAAATGGAAAATATATGGTAGCTTGAAAGAATTTAAACTACTTCTATGTGTCCTCGTAAATATTTAGTCCATTTCCGCCTGTGGGATATACCATGATCTTTTTTACTGAAAAAAGGCAGAATTTAGAGAGTGTGATATCAAAACTCACTTGGTCTTCACTAAAAGAAGGTTTTGTAAAAACATCAAGGATATACACATCCTTCAAAGAGTAGAGCTAAACCTAACAGGTTATGTATCTATGATTTACATAAAACAGAAAGAAAATAACAGAAAACCTGCACTTATCCAGACCAAGAGACTGAATATTTTTTTTCTTTGGCACAGATGTCAATGGGCGTACTAAAATAAACCACAGAAATTTCCTGGAGATTGAACAGAATTGAAATGAATAAAAGTAGTTGGTGCAGCGTATAATGCAGATAGAGAAAACCGCAAACTGCAAACAGACTGACAATATGCTGTTTGTTATAAATGTGTCTTTGGTATGCTTAATTTTACACATTGTTCAACTTTAAACTGGAATTCAGTTTTGATGACATTTACAGTACTGGGAATATACAAAGACAGAGCTTGGGACAATTTAAACTCAGAAGCAAAACAAAACTAAAGAACGAAAGAAAGCAGTATTCTTGAACTTAGTCAATATCAGCAGCATCCTATGGATGTTAACTAGATGCTCCGGTAATATGAGAAAAGTATGAACATAAGAATGAGAATGGAACAGAATAAACAAACTCTCAAACTTTGCATGTCATATTTCTCAATTTTTCTCTGACACAGTAAAAAAACTGAGCTCATCCTCTGGCCATAAAACACCACCTCAGCCTTTATCCAGGAAACAATTTCTGGCGACTTGAACGTTACATGTCTTGATAAATTATTCCCAAGATTTCTCCCAAAATTTTCAAACAAGCATTAAAAACCCAAATGGCTTTATTTCTATTAAATAATAAAATCTCAGAAACAAATCTAAAATGTTTTTCATCTTAAACCACAGGTAAGGACCTGATTTTCTTTCTGAAGTTCCCATTTACATTTCCTGCTCAGCAAAATGAAAACATAATTTTCCATCTGTCAGTATTGTAATCTAGATCTATGGACTAAAAATCAAACACTGGCTTCTTCTGCTCATACATGATTTTTGAAAATAAAAAACTCAGAACTTGAATTCAAACACGTCTGATGCCAAAACACATCCCTGCTTGCAAACATACTGAAAACATACCCAAATCTGACTCCTGTAATTTCAATAACCTTTTGTTAAACACTGTCTTGAGCAACCTCTTGGAGCTACAATATATTCGCTTATCAGTGGACACAGTGATAAAAAGACTTTTGGTCTGTAACAAGGAATATCTTCCTCAGATAAAAAATGCATTCTGCCTTTGATCCATTAGAGGTACTCCATGGCTAGAAGCTCCCAGGTGGTAGATGTATCAAAAGCAAGATATGGACTCAAAAAGAAGACAAGTGTAGTAAAAAGTGGTACTTTAGAGTAATTTTTCAGACCATATATTCAAAATGTAAACTTTGTGATGCGTTGCATTTTCTGTCAATTATTTCCTCTGAACATCCCCATTTTTAGGATGTCCTGTTCTCAGAAATAAGTCAATTATCTACACTTTCAGGAGTTCAGGAAGCAGAAGCGAGGGAGCTCAAGAAGATTAAGATTCAAAGAAAGGAACTGGATTAAGGTGTTTTAGTTCAGAGTTCCCCGAGTCAAGCATCAGAGAAAGGCTGCCAGCATACCTAGGGAGCATGTTATCAAACACGGTTGTTCTGATGCCCTCAAACCCCGATTCCACAGTGGCAATATACACAGGAACTTTCAGCTACTGAACCATATTTCTTCTTGAAATACATAATAAAATAGTATATATGACTATGCATGTTAGTGTTGAAATTCTAGAGAGATTTGATCATTCTTCTGCACTCTGGTACTCTGAAGTTGTTCTTACATTTCTGACTTTTTTCCCCCTGAATAAAATCTGAGAGAGTTGCATGGGTTTCTTCTGCAAATCCATATTTTTTTTGTTTGTACCTCTACATACTTTCAAAACTTTAAAGCATATTAATATATCTTAATTTTAATAGTTTTGTTAATTTACATGTTGGAAATTACTATGTTTGGGGTATGTTTTACAAAGTACAGCTATATAACTCGCATTGAATTTATGAGACTTCTGGCAGCTAAATTTCTAAGCACTCATTTGAAAAGAATAAATGATTAATTATATGTGTACTGTGGAAACGCCAGTTATCCTATAGCAGATGATGAACATATTTCATTAGATATTGCAAAAATTAAGATGAGCAGTGCACTAAGTAGTTTAACACAGTGGGATAAACAATTACTTTACAGATACTTGCTCACTGCAAAACTTAAGAGCATTCTCTCACATAACTGCCCTATTCACCAGTTACATCCTATTTTCTGTTCCAAGCTATCATACAGCTATAATTGACTTTAAGGAACCATTTCTTGTCAGTTATGAAAGTTGCATCACTAGGCACCGGGTGATGCCACAAAACACTGACACAGCCCTGCCCTACAGGAAAGGGACGAATGACGACTATGTTCAGAAAGAGTTTGACAACAGATTAGTAATAAATCAGCAATATACCACTAAGTAAGGTGTGCAGGGTTATTACTTATAGCTACATCAGTCAGAGATTTAACAGTTCTATAGCTTGTTATGATGTCTGTTTCTGCACATTTTCAAGAGTAGTACTCTAACTTCTAAGCAATTTCTACTTGCCTTTCGAGTACCAGTGTGTTAATAAAAAGACAAAAACACTGTAGCACAATCCTATTACAACTATTATAATGAACCAGAAATTGTGCTTTTGATGTTGAGTCTTTGAACTTTTTTGCTTTGAAATTTAGTTATAAAACATACAAGTCTACCACAGAGAACACAGTTTATCCAGAGGGAACAATACCAAACGGGAATTTTGGAGGGGAAAAAAAGACGACGAAAGATGGTAAATATTTTCCCTTGTCTGTTAATATTTTACCAAAACTGTTAAGTCCTATGAGTATAGGACTAAATGGATAAAACTATTTTAAGCTAAACACAAATAAACCAAAACCATCAATATTTAAGTGCAAATTTAATACAATCCATCATCATACCTTGTTATGCGTCTGAGTTTGTCCAACCAGGATAAGGATATTTGATGAGATAATAGACAGGCAGAAATTGATTAGAATTATTGACCTCTCAGATCTGATGTACCTGTTCAAATAAACAAAGAGAGGGTACAACTTTTCTAAAAGGAAAACAACTAGTAAGTCATACAAAGCTTTGATGCAATTCTTCCATTAAATATTGGGGATACTGTGAAAGGTAAGCGCTCTCTTTCAAGTGCTCAAACAGAGCATCAGGGAGCTATCACATTACAAACATAGGACTATGATATTTTGGTAGATATTCTGCAAGTCCCTCATAGTATCTTGGTATATTTAAAAAATAATCTATCAATGCTGCTTTTAAAAACTGCTGGCAACACTGTTCTAACACCATACTGATAATAACGGGCTTGCATGCATTCGTGTCAGGAACTTCTTATGCTCTCTGGTCATCCTTGGGAATACCCACAGCTGGCACAGACCCCTCACAATAACTAACTTCAGCAAAAATATGGCAATTTACATAAACAGAAAATTGATCCACCATGCATAAATAAGATGCAGGTTGGTTGATGATACTACAGCAGTACATTTTGAAACATGTTATTGGGATAATGATAACATTAACCTTGAAGTTCCTCCACATTTACAAAATAATTTGTATGAAGAAACAACAACATTGTAATATCTTCATCTTCATAAGACCTAATGCCAAAAAATAGCTAGTTTGTACAGAAAGATTAAATTATAGCAGTAAGCATCACACAGTCCCTCTTGCAAACTTATCATATTCATTTTGCAAGTATGTTTAGGATGAAAAAGTCAAATACTCTTATCACCTATTTCCTTACAAGATGCAAATGTTGTCATTTTTCTATATGTGCTTGTTTGTGCTTTTTGTAGCCGTTTATGTGCTACAGGACAGAAAGGGAATTATTATGGTTTCAAGTACCTTACTGACCTGATTTTCAGAGGTGCTAACAAAGTAAATGTTGACTGATAAAGTAAATGAAAGTTAAGGGTGCTCAGTTCCTCTGAAGACCATGCATTATGTTTATATAGTCTATGACCTATACTATATGCTTCTCACTGGATCTTAGTTAATATTGCTGGCTCCTCCTGAGCTGCACACCCACGGCTGACACTCTGAGGAGGTCATAACAGAGGGTGCTGAACCCACGAGAAATGCTGAGCTTTGGACACGAAATGAATTGTAATCCTTTTTGCTCAGCTATCAATTAAGCATTACCTTTTTTAGTTAAGAAGACAGAAGAACAACGCTGATACCACAATCTACATTTTTCCTTAAAATGTGGCAATGCTGTTAAGGCTAGTTCTATGTGTTTGCAAACAAAAAAGTTCAGAAAGTCTAGTGCCTTTGTCTAGACAGTCAGTACGCTGCTACTTTCTAACTTGTTAAATACTGATTCACCTGGACCAGATCCCAGCGCTGAGTATCTATGGGCTATAAAGGATCTTAGTGGTTGAGTAAATACAGTGCAAGCAGCAGCCCGTAGCATTGACTTAAGCTAAGAAGGCTTTAGTTTTTCTGCCAGCGCACTATTGATGAAGGGGAGGGGAGGGGAGGGGAGGGGAGGGGAGGGCAGGGCAGGGCAGGGCAGGGCAGGGCAGGGCAGGGCAGGGAAGGGAAGGGAAGGGAAGGGAAGGGAAGAAGGCTGAATATTTGACTGACATTGAATTTATTTTTCAGTTGGAATTTTCAGTTGAGGGGGATCAAATCAGTCAACCATAAAAGAATGCTCACATAGGCCTTCTTTGGACCAGAATACCTCTACCTTACATCGCCGCTAAAGAGGCCCTGCCATTCAAAGGGAAGATGGGTGCTCCAAAATATAAAACCAGACATAAGGTCAAAACATCAAATTTCTCCCTACTCCTAGATTTATAAAAATAAGCACATATACATATAAGTTTCAGTGTCTACTTTCCCCCTATAGTTGGTTACTATGTGCTCTTGAGAAACATGTTGAAGGCAAATTTTAATGATTCAAATGACAGGCCACTCACTTGTCATGATACTTTCAAAATATTTCACTGATAGAACACAGAGATCTATATCAGTTTTTTCTTCAGCTGGATGCAGAACCCACATTAGGTACGTAACACATCAAATACATTTTTTTTCTCAGCTTGGAAGTTACCATAATCATAGCATCATAGAATCATAGGATCATAGAATCACAGCCATGAGTAGGGACACTTTCCACTAGACCAGGTTACTCAAAGTCCCTTTCAACCTGTCCTTGAACACTCCCAGGGATGGGGCATCCACAACTACTCTGGGCAACCTTTTCCACTGTCTCACCACCCTTATCAAAAAAAAAAAATTCCCTACATTTAATCTAAATAATGGAGAAGACCAGCTCCACTGAGCATGACAGTATTTCCATCCAAGTGCTAAATATATCAGGGAGTGCAAAAATAACACTACAATTCTTCAGATGGGAATTATATCCTGAAATACTCTCATTCTTAGTTTTGACAGACAAGAACTGATAATTCTTACACTCTTTTTATTACAACTTATGTAACTAGATAGTCTATATTTATTATATGTATGTATAATCCTGTGAGTCTCTGTGACTGCATAAGACGGTGAAAGAGAAAAGGATGTAGAATTATCAAGCTGCTTCTAAAAGTAAAATTCTATTGGTTGATTTTACATTACTCTAAAAGTTGTTATTTTCTCCTTGTGTTTCTTCTTACTTGCTCAAGAACCTATCTTTTATTATGGAAAAAAGTTAAGTAAGAACCCATGTTGACCTAAAAAAAAAATATTATTACTTCACATGACTTTTCCTCTTACTGTCTTCTACACTAACACATCATGCTATTTCTTATCACTTCTCAAAATAATGTTGTCCATAAATATCTATCTTTTGAGTCAATCTAATATTTTAATATAGTAAACTCAGGATGGAAAGAAAGTCTGTTACTGGAATGTACCACCACACTATTTGAGAATACACCAGTTTGTGGTCTTCATTGGAAGGGGATAAACTCAAAATCAGTTGACTGAACCTCCCTAAATCTGCAATATCTGATGTGGCACATGATATGTCATTTTTATCACATAGAAGTTTTGCTTTCAAACATAAATGGAGGAAAAGCATTCCAAGGTATAGGCCAGAAGCCTCAGATGAAACATACCACATAGAATAATCCTGTAAAATATTTATTAGCACTATGAATACCCTACTGAAAGAGCAATACCATTCACACTCAAGAGGGGAAAGAGAAGAGTGGCCTACACCGTCACCAGTAGGCCAAGACAGTAAAATTAATCAATAACATCAACAAATTCAGGAGTCAAAACATGCACTACATTTTGCTTTTTTTTTCCTTTCCAAATAATAAAAGTTGCATCTAATGTTCTCTTTAAATTTTAATTCAACTAAATATAACTGTGCATTCACATTTAGCTTTGTCAATCCATTACATACCTCCATAGTGCTGCATAGACAACTGCTAGGGTGATCAAGGCCAAGCATGAAAGACCACTGCCTACTATTAAGGTCACTGAGGGTGTACCAGATGATTCCATGATCTGTAGGTTACAACA
This sequence comes from Rissa tridactyla, assembly GCF_028500815.1. Classification (NCBI taxonomy): domain Eukaryota; kingdom Metazoa; phylum Chordata; class Aves; order Charadriiformes; family Laridae; genus Rissa; species Rissa tridactyla. The sequence goes on from NC_071468.1 coordinate 95,169,663, forward strand.
GATAACCATGAAGGAAATCATCCTCCAGCAATTAAAAAAACACGTCAAAAGACAAAAAAAGTAATAAAAGCAAAACAATAAAAGCAGTCACGCTGTCACAGATAGCTACAGTAATATTACTTATGAAGCAGAAATCAACTTATTTCTAAAACTGATCCATACATAACTCTGAGATCTGTTCAATTATTGTCATATTCCGCAGAGGCCTTTGAGCTTTAAAATGTCTTATAATACCTGCTTGATATTTTGAAAAATAAAGAAAGTAGTAATATTACAATGTAATAGGAAACTATGATGTTAGCACAAGTTTCAACTACATCCCAGTTAAAATTAATATGAATATATACCTGTCTTGAGAAACAGCTATATTTAGAATTGTGTATTAAACAAACAGCTTGGTTTCACTGTAATATATTAAAGATGATCCAGTAATTTGTCCCCGAATTTGGTTCATGCTTGTTGCAGAATTACTAAACTTTCTGAGTTTTAATAACTTTGACTTCAATCCACTATTCTCACACACTTAATTTTCTTGGGCCTCTGTCTAGAAGGAATGGCAAGATATCTATGGCAACAATATCATAAGCCTTCTTTAAAGAAGCTGGAAATTTATAAATATTTCATTTGTACTCTGTGTGTTAACAAAAAAGGAAAATAAATAAATGACCTTGAAAACAAACTAGCTTTCCCTGCTGTAAAAGAAACTATTATAGTCACACATCAGGTAAGGTTTTTCTTCCATGTGTATATGTGCTCATGTTCTGCAATAGACATAGTATTTTGCTTACACAAATGGAAAAAATTTAGAACTAAAAGTTTGCCTGGTTTACCAAAACGCTTTTTAAAGCCTCACGGATGTATTGTAAATTACATTTTATCAAGATATCTTTTGACACCCAAATAGGAGATAAGACTGGTGTACTTTTAGGCCAGATCTCAGGCAGAAAGTAACATTCTATTTCAACCACTTTGTTCCAAACTGATCTACTTTGCTATTAAAAAGAGTCTGATCATACGCTTCCAAAACCAGGAAAATGAAATTATGCCTTAGCAGGATAACTTCACGAATATTTGCTTTTTAGCTATGTTCACGTTCAAAAATACTGGGAGTGTCTGCTTATACACTTAATGTCCCCTCTTTCTCATGGAAACTTGATTATTTCTCTTACACCATATCAACAGACTACATAAAAAATCTGGGCTGAAAATGTCCAATGCAGATCTGCAATCTGTTTAACTACAGTATCTAGGGTTTTCCTACCAAGAGCAATAATAAAGCCCTGTACATTCCCTTGGAAAGGCTTGCAACCTTTAAAAAGCTTGTTAAGTTGCTAATTGTTCGATACAAAAGTTTTCAACACATTTGCATCACAATTAGAAGGCTTTCTCCAAAAAATCCGGAGTTCGAGAACATGCAAATCTCACCAGGAATTAGTTGTATCACAAAATCTGGAATATCATTTCTCTGAGACACTGTAGACACCAGGAGACTAACATTTGCCTACCTGCGGTATTAAACAATTCCTAAACGCAACGTCTGAAATATACCTGAGAGGAAAACTCGACCAGCTCCCCCCCCGCGTCTCTCGGCACCCCCCCCCTCGCTATTGCCGTTTGCATTAAAACTGGATATTTCCCCCCCCTCCCCCCCCCCCCCCCCCGCTTTGTTACTTACTATTTCTCTAGGTTGCTGAGCCAAAATGGCGAAGGTAGAGAGACGATCACATAAGCATTTCGTATGGGATGCATCGGTAAGCACAGTTTTACATCCCTGGGTGGACCAGGTTCCCAAAGAGTCGTTCCTGCAAAGGAGAGAGAGAAGGAAAGGAAGGGGGAAGGGGAGGGGGAGGGGGGGGAGGGAAGGAAGGAAATCGGGATAATTAACGCCTGACGGCCAATTCCGTGAGGAGACAATGCAGTTTAATCGCGAGGAGGGTGCAGTGTAGTTCCCGGACAGCAGAGAGGTACTTGTTGTGGGGCAGGACCGGCCCCGGCGGCGCCCCCGCGGCCGGGCGGGGGAGCGGGGCGCGGGGCGCGGGGAGGCGCGGAGAAGCGCGGAGCTGTCCGGCGGCGGCGGTGCTGACAGCCCGGCGCGCTGCGCTGCGCTGCGCGGAACCCCGCCAGCCGCGGCAGCAGCCGCCCCCTGCGCTGCCAGCCACCTCCGAGCCTCACCAGAGCACTGCGAAAAACTCATCGGGGGAAGAGGGGGAGGCTCTCTCTCTCTCTCTCTCTTTTTTTTTTTTTTCTTTCCCTTTTCCTACCGGCTCTGTTTCTGGCCCTTTTGTAAAAAAAATGTGGATGTGGTGGTCGGTAGTTGTAGTGTCTTTTTTTTTTCTTTTTTCTTTTTTTTTCTCTTTTTCTTATATTTTTTTCCTCTCTCTCGTGTGCGTGGCTAGTTTAAAGGCAGATGGTTCTCAAACGTCTATCTGGGTTATGCCAGTTAGACCGGGAGATGCCAGATCTTCTGTTCTGACGGCTATTTTTGCTGAGGATTTTCGGGTTTTTTTGGTTGTTGTTTTTAGTGCTCAGCCTTAGAAATTTCACCCTGGAAACGGCAGCATCAGATGCCTCCAACTCTTGCCTCAGCTCCGGCAGAGGGGTGGATTTCAGTACAGCAGCACACAACATCACCAAAGAGACACACGAGTTCGCCCTCCAGACATCACTCAGTCAACTCGCCTTTCCCTAGCTCCCTCCCCCTTCCCGATTTCTTCTTCTTGGGGTGGCAGCACCACGCTAACCCCAAGCCAAAGCGATCATTTGCTGGCACCTTTTGCCAACCGCCCCTAAACAAAACAAGATGATTAACACAGCCCTCGAATTCAATTAGACATTCAATATGCTAATGCAAGGTCTGAAACCCACCCCAGCAGAACAATAAAAATGGTATCAACCCACGTTTTCTTTGTGCGGGCAAGGAGAGGGAGAGACAGAGACAAAAAATCATCTCTCCCTTTTCCTGAACTGCAGTGGAGGGAGGAAATAATTTCCACAGGAAAAAGGGGTTGGTTTCAACTAAATCAAACCTGTTATCTTTATATGTGTTATGTTTAAAGAACAATTGGGTTTCTTTCTTCTTTTTTCCCCTCCTTTCATGCCCAGGGAGCAACTGCAGCAACTCTGCTGCCAGCAGCAGTGTGAGTGCTGTCAATTCCTGTCCATTTCACCTCAGGTCACCAAATGACTTTAAAAAAAAAGAAAAAAGAAGGAGGAAGAAACAAGGTGGGGGAATAATAATTTCCAGTCCCTGTGATCACCCTTGTTTCACCTCTTCTGCCTTGACAACCCACCTTTGTGAGTGATTCTATATGCCAGAACCCTCGTGCAAAGGCAATTTGTTATCCCAAGCCTGCTCTCAGAGTGGGGTCACCCAGCCCACCTCGGCATTTTGCACCACTAGTTTTTGAACACACACCAGATGCAACCCTTACACACTATTGTCTTCAGAACAGTATCCTGCAATAAACAAAACAAACAGCAACTGAGGGAAACAATTGAGGGAAAATCACCAATTCTTCAAGCCACTAAAGCTGTCTATTAGCTTTCCTTCACAAATTGTGTCTTTCAGAGAGCCACAGGCTAAATCAACATCCATTTTGAAAAAAATATAGTAACATATTCTAAATTCTGAAGCGTTATCTTCTGGATAACTTAACTGATTTATTTTATTAGCTTTCCTGTCTCTTATCTTATTGTGACACACAGTTAAGGCCAAATGAAATGCATTTATCTGCGTTGATTAAATATTAAAGAATAATAGCTTAAGAGAAACTGACTTGTTTTAAAACAAAAGGATGGTATTATTCATCCTGAGAATAAGATTTAATACATTGAATTTGCCCTATGCTGAAAAGCACTGGATGCACAATACATACAGTTAGCACTAAATCCTTACAGATGGTGTCCAATGCACAGAGTTAGACAAGTCCTAATTATAGAAGGTAGACAACCACAGAGACCAGTTTAATTTAAAACAAAACATCTGTTACAATTATAATTATATTTAAATTAGTATGAATCATGGGCCGTCCACCAGGTTTAGAGGGGCTCATGCTGTTCTCCAAGTCACTCGTGCAAATACAAAATTCCAGTCGTACATTAGCTGAGCAGTTCACTGTTGTACTATGTCACCAGGTATTACAAATACACTACCTATTTTGCAAAACTTCTTGAATACTACTGAAAATTTTAATGGAATTTTCAAAAGCATTCTGAAATGAAGAAAGTGCTCTAATTGAATTCAACAATAAGACATCCATCGACACGGCAGGAGTGGCGTCAGTCTAATATGGACAATTTTACATTTCATTGTTCATTTTTTCAGTGATACACTTCAATTTCTTGCCTACCAGCATTATATTTGAATATGTAACAGATGAAAATTCAGTGATTAAATATGGTCTATCTCTCTCTTCTAACCAATGCAGTTGTTTTTTTTAAAAAAAAAGTGCCTCATTAATAAGTATATTTGTAGCCTCTTGAAATGATGTCTGACAGAAGCTGTGCAGAATTTAATACTAAGTCCATGAAGGAGACGGAATAATGAGCAGAATCCAAAATAAAAGTGTAATTGCAATTTGTTGCATGATGTTCATGCCTGCAGAACAGTAAATGTATGATTACTAACTCACTGCAGAGATGCTTTTGACTTGCCAACATAAAATCAGTATTTGGTTTTAGACATAAAGTAAACATGGAATGGAAATATGGAGTTAAAACAGATGTATTTTATTTAGTACATCTCAGTGCTACACTTTTTTTGTGAAGTCCTCCATCTATGATCTGTCCCTCTTATAATGCAACTCTTCTGGGCCAATCAGAATTTATCCCATATTTGGAAGTTTCATTCCTTTTTGCTCTGATTTTCCTTAACTATGTGTCTAATGTTTAGGGTTATCATATGAATATATTATTCCTGTGGATCTTTCTTATTATGCAGAAAGCTATAAAGGAGTGACAGGTACTATTAACACATGTTCTATTTATATCAAGGAAAATTATCAAACTGAAAATACCTAGCAAATATAGCTGTAGGTTCATGCCCATTATCGGCAATTTTGTACTGTTCCACTGAGCTATAGATGATTTAATCAACCTGGCAGAATTCCCATGGTATAAGCAAAGGAATTCCCAAGAAGCATAGATTCACCATTGCAGATCCTGTGTCATCCTGCAGCTGAGACGGGGGAAAAAGCAGGGGAAACAGAGAAGTAGGGGAAAAAGTCTAAGTAGGATGCAATTTGGGCCCATGGATCTATGGCTAATATGCCATAAGCACCCAAAAACCCCTCAGCTCCAACATTTGCCTGTGAGTGTGTCCTTCTCAGAGTAGTCTTACAGTTAGAAGAATGCTGGAGTGTCTTTTCAAAACCCTTTCAGAGTTTAATGTAAACTTCTTAGTTCTAATCAAGAATTGGGAACATACTGTGCAATGAAATGAAAACGGTCAAATGATATGCAGAAAAGTATTTTAATTGTGTATGATATAGCAGAAATAATGTGATTTTTACTCTTTAATAATGTATTATGCAATATTGCATGATATATAAGTGATGCTCACTACTGAAAACAATGTCTCAGATATTGCAATGGAAATGCAGTTTATAGGATAGGAGCATTTTTGTAGAATAAAAGCTTCATTCACAGACACAACCGCCAATCTGACACAGACTGATGAAAAAGCCACATTTGGTGCGCTAGCAGCTATGTTGCCCTTAGTTTGCGGTATTTTCCCTGGTCTCATGACACGGTTTACCACTTACTGTTGACATATTTTATTAAAATTAATAATATACATGTCTTACTAATTGCATTGTTTTGTCTACTTTAACGTGTTGATGAATAAAAATCAGCTATGACATTGCTGTCAAAACCACTCACTTACTTAGCAAAGGACTTCACCTCATAATGTACACTGTCTACCTTATTACTTTGAAGAATTTTTTTCAAAAGAAAGGGGGCTTTTTTGGAGGGAGATGCTGTGACACACAGATAAAGGAAGTTAGCAATACTGTTAACTATTTTCTTCATACCAGCAACTAGTGATCCAAGTAATTGGCTGGGTTTTGATCATCACGAACGAAGAGTTAACATCCAGGCTATACATAAATGACAGTAGCTTACTTTAGTAATTTCTTTGATGATTGATATCTGTGGCTAAACTAGGATAAGAAACCTTTTTGATCACTAAGTTACATTACTTAAATAACAGTAAGCTACACAGAAGTTTAAAAATTATAATATTTCTCCTGAGATAATTTTCATTCTCCACACTTCTTGGGTGTGTACATTATTTTACACTTTTTTTCTGTTCAACTAGGTGCTGTTTTTCCTTTAGGACAGACTTTGGTATTCCAACTCTATTTTCATAAAACAATGACATACAATGATGAGAAGCACAGGGAAAAGGCAGACATAAGAATATTTTAGCCTAGCAAAAGACAGGAAATAAGCTCACGGCCCTTATGAGTAGCAGATTATGTACATCATTGTGCCTGTTCAGATGTGCTGGCTGGCACATTAGTAAAGATAAAGTCCTTCCAACACCTGCTCACTTCTTTACACCTGGACCTAAAATCCCAGGGAAGCCATAGGGAAGGCTCAACTGCAGGAATCTCCTTTCAGTTATGTGTGCCCATATGTCTGAGACATGACCCAACTCTTAGTATGCATAATTTCTACTGTGATAAATCTTATCCCTACTAGTAGTATACAGCAACATCTGGTTTATCTCCAATTTTAACCTAAGTAAAAAAAAAAAAAAAAAGAAAAAAAAAGAAACCCCACAAAGAAAAGGTGGATGCAAACACACTTTGCTTAATAATGTCACGTATGAAACTATAGTTACCAAAGTATTGTTTACCCTGAAATTGCTAATATGATTAACATTATGCCATTATGACTTGGGGCTTTTTTTCCCCTCACACAATTTAGAAAAGCTAACGCATGAAATCATGGAAATGAAAAGAAATAAAATGGATAAAAATAACTGCCTTATGACTACATGTCTAAAATACCGCAAATGTCCCAAAAAGTATGTCTGAATTTGTGTGGTATCAGAAGAAAAAGCTGGATGATGAATATCTTGCAATAGGATCTCCAACCAGAATACTATGGGGAGTTAATTTTCCTAAAGAATAAGGCCACTTTTCCAATTCAGACATTGAATTGTTTATTTTTCCTCAATGACACATTTGTGAATTTAGTTTTTTGCCAAAGAAAGTAGAAAACCTTGAAAAATTAATTTTCTTGCTGATCTTTATATCAAAAATAAATCCTATTTGAATAATTTTTTCGTAAAACAAATGTGCATCTGGGCTGGAAACCAAGTTTTATTCCAATGTGATTTAAACCAGATGAGATATTAAACCTTAAAAAGTAGGTTTTATAACAGAGCTGTTGCAGCTATAAGCATACATTGTTACATTAACTTTCTAATAATCTACAACTCATAGAAAGGTCCAAGAGAAGATCGAAAATTTCCTTGGTTATCAGTTTGACTACTATATAGAAAGGAAAAGAAATTCTAAAGGAGTGATATGACAAAAAAAGGATGAGACAAATACTAGGAGTTTCCTGCCTGCTACTGCATAGCTCTTGATTGCTGGTGCTCTGTACTACTGCTACGACGCAGATTTATCATTACTGGAATTACAGAATCCATTCATGTTTTTTAATATCATCAGCCAAACTACCGTCATTCAGCTCTATTTCTATACTGTAAGGAGACTAATGGATGGACATTTGAGCAAAAGCATTCTCCCCCCTTTCCTGAGATTATAGAGAAAATCTCCTAAGAGGATGAGTGTTGGTGCATAAATAATAAAAAAAAAATAAAAAAAACTGAGGGAAAACAATCACTTTCCATAGCTTCATCTCTATCTGATCCTGTAGATGCTCTCAGAGAAAGTAGCATAGGAGTAAGTACGGGGTGTTCCTGCTACGTACACACTGCAAAGAATGTAGGTATACGCTAAGGATTTATTAGAACTATGATTTCTTTCCCCATTGACCTCCGTAATGAATGGAGCAGACAAGAGGCCACACTTCCCTTCCAGGATATCTCGTCCCAAGATGATGATTTCCTAGAAATTACAGGAAGCAACAGATGGATATTTCTTATTTTCATAAAACCAGTAACAATTGAAACAAACTGGTCAACACTACTACAAATTCTACAGTGAATTGCTGTCACCCTTCCTTCCTGATGAGGTCTCATTTATTTAGTATCACTCCAAATGCTAATTTTGTCTTGCATTTCAATACAGTTTTGCTAAGTTTGTTCACTGCGAAAGGGAGATATACCTGATAATGCTGAATGACCAAAACAACCAGGATCATGTTACGTTTTACAAGCATGCATTACTTAACTGTGCGTATATTTATGCTCTTCATTTAAGTTGCTGTATGACATATTTAGTTTCTTGTGGCAAAGTCATATCGAGACTTGCTATGTTAAAATGTATATTCTCAAAATTTGCAGTAGTGAGTTTAGTAGCATTTTGGATATGTCTAAACTTGCTCAATTTCAACTAAGTTAATGTTATAGAATAACTATCAGATATTTAGTCAGAAAAAACAGTTCAACAAATACGTTATTAGCTTTCACTCCTCAAAAAATCAGTAAAATCTTTTATATTGGTTTGTTCAGACTACAAACATTTATGTAGATTTATGGTGATCAAAGGGAAATTTGTCATGTAGTGTTTTCCCAATGATCAACTTGTGAAATCTTTCACACCGTACTATTATTCACAGGGCTTCCTAGCAAAAAACGATCCTTGTAAATTGTATTTTGCCAGGGGGTGGAAAAGATTTGGGGCTCAGAAGATTGTCCTGGAAATTAAGAATGTCAAAGCTTGTATCAGGGTTGTAGCTATCATTAAAGTTTCTTCCAAATGACAAGATTAGCAATAAAGCATAGCATCATTAGTTCAAGTTTCAGGGCCAGCTACGACCAGCAGGGAGAGGAACAAGTGTGAAAGGGAATTGATGAGAGGAAGAACAGAGGCTGGTCTTCCATCACTGTTACTGTTACAACATCCTGTGCTATTCTAGACTGAATCTCCAGATAAAACTAAAAACAGTACATGTCCAGCCTCCTCACTTCGTATTAGGCTCCAAAGATGCCAACCATAACATGGGAAGAAAGGTAAGTCACAAAATAAGAGTGGCAGAAGCAAACATGTTAAGTGGTCAGGCACTGAAATGATGCTCATTGCTCTGGTGATGCAAAAGAGAGCTGAGCTCTCTTTTGGAGCTAGGTGCATACATGCTACCTCTCAAAGTCAGAAGTTAGGTTTCACATCAAAGATGTCCAGTGGAGAGTCCCCCTTTCATCTAATGACTCAGTGGTTGTGAGACAGACAGAAGAGGTGAGTTCAATTTCTTTCTCTGCGTGAGGGGTTTTGGAAAGATATTTTGCAGCAGATGACCTCACCCCAGATTACAGTCCATTCTGGTGTGAGAGTACCCTCACTCCTTCTTGTTGAAGCAGGTGCTCGGTGAACAGAACTATGCATTGGGCCAGAAGGTGAAGCTAAGCACTGACCTTGTAACCGAACTGCAGGAAGACAGGGATTGCCACCTGCATTCTAGTTCCCGGTCCACTCAGTATTACTTATTCAGCAGGTTGAGCATCCAAACACCAGTGTTACAAGTTCTCTGAAGAACCTCAGGCTTCACACATGTTCCTTTGTATCTCAGCTGCATGACTAAGAACCCTCCTGGTTATCAGCTTCTCCTCCCCTGGATCGTGTGATAACACTTGCTGCTCCTACACAATCCTACGGTACATTCTGCAGCTGTTGCCTCTTGGGTTCTCTGAAGAAAAGGCTGTGGAGCTACGGCAACTGGAGACAACCAGAGCTAAGTTGTCTCAGTGTCCGGTTTTAAAGAAAGAAGTAAATACTTTTTTCTGTCCACTTACACTTTGAAAACAAACTTAAACCAGGCTGAGATCAAGCAAACAAACAAAAAATAGGACACAGTTACAAATGTTTATAAGACACAAAGAAAGAAATAAAATACAACTGATGTTTGCTCTACTGACACGGGGATTATGTCAGTAGTATGTCTCCCCTTTTACCCAGCTGTTATTCTGCAAGATTTCCTAAACATTCAGTTTATAAAGAATTCTATTTTCTGTATACTTTAGGCCTCAGGTTATGTCCTTTTCCTTGTTTAAGACACTTGCTTTTTATAACCAATCCTCTTTTGTATGTCCTCCACAGGAGTCTAAACAGATCTAATCTATTTTTCCTCAAATAGATTGATTTCTTTCTTGTTTGGGAGATAGTCTGGCCATCCCTCTTAATTAAAATAAGTTGTGGGGTTTTTTTTCTTCCTTAGAGATGTCTCTTTGTTAGATCAGATGTTATCTTGTGTACCTGACTGGCCAATTAACAAGTGCTTCAATAAGAGTAATGCTTATCTCCCTATTCTCTCTTCGGTGAGTCAGAGTGCACCCTCACTGAACCTGGCACCAAATTTTTTATTGGTTATCAGGTTGCACATTAAAACCCCATTTGATGCAAATCCCTCAATTGGACAAAGGCATATAGCTTGCTATTGGCTCAGGACTGAGATCAGGCACAGAGCAATTAGCCAGTTTGAGGTGACAAGGGGTTTGTAGTGACCGATGCTTATCATCTTTGGTTGGATACCTTTTCATCAGTGAAAACCTTAACTACAAATTCAATCTTTCCCTTTCAGACAATCAATATTTAGTTATAATATGAAAGAATAGGACCAATGGTGAACAGAGGGAATTAGAGAGGCTTTCTTATTCCAAAATGCCCTACAGCCTGGAGATTTGGTCGCTCCTCCTGAAAAGTTCTGCATTTTGCAAGCGCAAATGAGACCTCACCTTTAGTAAGTCTTTCCTGTCCTAAGTGAATTTTCTAACCATTGAACTATTGGAGAAAAGAACTATAGGATAAGGTCTTCATACACGTGCTGTCCGTGTTTTATGTAGCAGCCAATTCACTGCTAAGTTAAGGCCACAGTCAAGAATAACAGCGAGATGACCTGTTTACATATCTTGATGAGAGTTAATGCTGAGGTTCTTCTGAGCATATGAGAATGAAGACTTGGTGGCCACGCAACTTAACATAAAATGCATAAGAATCCCTGGATTTAGGATTCTCCAGAGTTGTGTGTTGACTGGAAAGGGCGTCTGACAAAATCCCTTAAGGACTGAGGTACTTAGTTAAGGACTAAATCTGTTAAGGACTGAGTGGCAGGTATCTGCCTGTCTCATATAATGACTGTGACTTTACTAAAATGGGGCAATGCAACAAACCTGTGCAAGCAGTTGAGATGCAGTGACTTTATACAGGCCTAGCTGATAGCAAATGTAATGTCATATAGCTAAACATAAAGCTTTCTTACAGCATTGTTTATGATCTGATTAAGAACAAAAACTAAACAACCCAGATGTTGCTAAAGCTGATAAATGTAAGCTGTACCTTGAAAACTCTATAATTCACAGAGCTAAATTCTATGATGCTATAAAGTAATGCATCTTTTTGCCTTAATAATTTTCTTTTCTTTTTTTTTTTTTTTTTAAGATAAGAGAAAATCATTGTGATTACAGGGTCAAATAAAGCCAAGTACACATTTAGGAAATGGAGGCTCTCTTGTTAAAGGAAAAAGAAGATGTAAGAGACACCTCCTTTATATATATTTCAGACTCTTCTAAGCCGGTCTTAGCCTTAATGTTCTTGCCTTTCAGGCTTATTACCTTAGGACTTATTAATGTGTCTGCTCAGCTTCCAGACTCAAAATGGTTTGAATGTATCCACTTCGGAGTGCAGTTATGTGAGCTACTGCTCATCTGAATCTTCCTGAGTGGATGTTTTTGCTGACCAACTTCCCAGTAAAGCAAATCACACCTAACTGACACACTTTTTAATGCCACTTCACACATGTGTAATGGTAGCATTGCCTAAAACAATCAGCTGATAATGATAATCTTTGGAGAGAACATCTAAACTGTTCCACTGTGTTTTTTGCTAAGAGTGCCTAGTACAGAAGCTAGAAGAATGAGGTGTGCATCACACTGCGTCACGACACATGAAAACAGATGCTTTCATGTTTTGTCTGGAAAATGCTGGAAAATGAATGAAGGTCTGCACTGTGCCGTGTGTGAACTCAATGTACCGGGGATAGTGCTGACTCAATAGTATAAGGGCATGTGTTGAAGAGGAGGCCACTGTAGTGCTCAAAGTCCAGTGGATTCTGAGGACATGCTGTGAATTTGATCTGCATACGTGCAATATATCCGATGCATCCACAATGCAACAGACAGTTTGCATTTACAATAACCATATACTTTGAAGTCCCAGAAAAATTTACTGCACTTAAGAGTGGCAATACAGGATGCAAGTCCTCTTACTTCCATGGTAAATCCATTTCAGCTAGTCATGTGTCAGGTAGATTGTGCGTTTAGAGAAATGTGACTGCTGGCATTAAAAACTATATAAGTTGGTTAAGAGGCTGGGTAAGTACTTTTATTTCACAGTCTGAAAAAAAGGGATAGAGGAGGGAAAGATGACGTGTTGGGGAGTATGTGCCTTAACTATGTGCCAAAAAAAAGCCTGTCTGGACAAATGAGAAAAGCTTAATAGCTTATCTACTTTCTTCTACCTTCTGAGAAATATTTTTTGTTTGTCTGTGGCTTCTTTGTGGGAAAAAAACACAAGAAGAATTCCTGATGGTGCAGGGCTTGTAATAATGGGCTTGTCTTCTGTGGACTGACAAAGTTGGTGTACTTTTCAGCCTTCACGTATGGCAGGTAAGGACTGAAAAAGTTTCCCAAAATAATCAATGTTAATATACTAATGGTCTACCCACATTACATACTGCCTTTCAGGTGAAAGCTAAAAACAGAGATGAACAACGTCTTCCTGAATCTCAACAAGTGGGACAGGAAAATTAAAAGATATCCCTAGGACTCAGGGACAAAATAAAAATGTGAAGGTAAACTACTTCTAGGCTCAAAAGAAAATGCGACCAAATACAGTGCTATATTTATTTCCTTACATCTCTATATGGTGGTCTCAGATGCTATTTTTGATACTTACAATATGGTATCATATGGAATATTGAAAGTGTACATATCTAAAACCATATACAGTAACATTATTCAGTTAATGTTGCAGTTTTTGCAGAATGGAATCAACTTTCAGTGGCACGAAAGCCATATCACAAGCTGTCTGTCCGTCGATCTGTGATGCGTCACATAGATGTGGCATGCTTTTGTGGAAAACTCCAAATCTGAAATGCCTTTCCCTTCAGTCAGACATAGCATTGCAAGTAGAAACTGCTACAGCGCCTTCTTACACTTCGAAGGAATTTGCATTCTGTTACGTTCTCACGCTACTTTATGTTTTAAAAGTGCAATAAATAAAGAATACAATTAATTTAGATTACACTACTCGATCTGAATTATATACAGACTACTTAGTACATGAAGCTTATTAGCTAGAATATATCTCCTAGAAACTACATAATGATGAGTGCAATTGCAATCATTGTCTGTGCATATACACTATTCAGGGAATGTCATGAATCCACTTCATGTCAGTGCATGCTGTCTATTGATTGGACCTGTCAGCTTCAATGGAGTATTCTCAGTATAACTCACATCAGAACCTGGCACTATATTTTGATCTCCCAGACAGCTAAATGATATCTAAAATTGCATATAAGCAAACAACTTTTTATTGACTATGCATTGGAGAAAACTTATGTGTGTGTTTTAATTCAAAGATGCTAGGGCATGTCAAGTGCATGATGTGTTCTTCAGTTATATTAATTTTCGGCAGGGGTTTGGAAATAGCAAAACAGAAAATATGACTACTCCACTCCAAAAAAGTCTACAGTATGCCCACTGTTTGAATGCGGTATGTGCTTCTGATCTCTTCCTAACTCAAACAGTGGAACTATAGGAAAGCTGTAGGGAAAGGGGACAAGGTGACAGAAGATATGGGAAATCTTCCATCAGGTAAGTCTCTCTGGTCTGGGTAAGAGAGAGTCAAGGGAGGTCTGATAAAGGTCTGTAAGAGGTCACAGTGAAAACGAACAAGAAATGATTGTTTGTTACTTCTTGTAATATAAGATCTAAGGGCATTAAATGAAATTATTAGGCTGCATATTCAAAACAAACAATAGGAGGCATTTTTTTTTTTTGTCTCACAGGGCGTAGTTAAACTGTGGAAATCATTGCCACAGGAGGTTATAAATGACAGAAAATTATGCAAACTGAAAGAGTGATTAGATAAATTAACAGACAAAAAAATCTTTTAAGGCTGCAGCACACAAAGATAAAAAATTCTGACTGCTCATCACAAACCTGTTGAAATTTGGATGGCATGCCAGGGGAATTTCTACTGAACGAGTACCTTGTTCTTAAGCACTCTTCTAGGCATCTGTTAAAAGCCACGGTGGAAGGCAGGATGCTGGGGCTACACTAATCTTTTGCCTGTTCAGCCCAGCTTATGCTTTAACTATTATTCCCGGTTTCAAGGTTTTGCTTTCAATTTAATCACATCTCAGTTTGCTGGTTATTCCACATTGCATATGCATATTAAACCCAAAACATACTGCTGAGCCAGCAGTATCATAGCTGAGCCTCGGTATCACGTTGAGGTACTATGACATCCTAAATTTACAAATTGAATTTGTTGGCACCACATAAGCGGACATTGAACAGAATTAAATCTTTATTGCTTTGCATTAACGTTTTATCTGATATAAGAAAGATTTTCTTATTTCCTTAGTTTTATAGTGTAGAATTTTACAAGTGCACTCACATCCTAAAATATTTCATGTATTCTGTTAAGATAGATAGAATATGTGTATGTGTATATAGAGTCATAGAGTGGTTTCGGTTGGAACGGACCTCAAAGATCATGCCCTGACGTGGGCAGGGACACCTCCCACTAGACCAGGTTGCTCAAAGCCCCATCCAACCTGGTCTTGAACAATTTTAGGGATGGGGCATCCACAGCTTCTCTCAGCAACCTGTTCCAGTGTCTCACCACCCTCACAGTAAAGAATTTCTTCATATATATATATATATTTTTATATATTTATTTATTTATATATAATTTTTTATATATATATATTTATATATATATAAACATATATATATTTAGAGTATATATATATTTATATATATATAAACATATATATATATTTAGAGTATATATATAAGGCATAGATAATAGGTTTTGCAGTGGTGATACTTGTTACTGTATCTCATCCGATTTTGATATGCTTCATAAGGCCTACTTTTAGATTTAGCCTAACGATGGCTTCACACTTTTTATTCTGTGCAGGATCTTAACTGCTAAGCGCTTAATAAAAATATTTGCTGCTTTCCTTCACAATGTTGCCTTTCTGTATATAAAATTCTACCTCTGACCCTTGGAATGGTCAGGTTTTAATCCCAAGCCAGTAACGTCTATTCTGTATTTAAAAATGTCACTGCTTTCAAGTTGAATACCTAGTAGTCCTGCAGGGCTAGAGGCAATAACTTTTTAAGGGAAAAATTCTTAACTTTCCAATTGGACACACAGACCTTGCTTCTAACCCTGCAGGGTTGTCAGCTATCAAACTCTGAAGTCATGACATTTTAAAGGAAATGTACAGAGGAGTTATTTTATAGGAACAGAAAACCATTTTTAGCTTACTTTAGAAAGTTTTTATTGCTCTTTTTTGCCCTATGCTTTCAATGAGTAAGATATCTAGTTTTACAGGTGGATGCATATGAAAATAATACCAGTAAATGTTTTAAAGAGTCTAACTTATTCTAAAGGTTATATGATATAAATCCATGCAAAGATGTTAGCACTTGTGGGAAAATGGAGGAATGAAACAGTCAAGGTTAGAAATATAGAAACAATGGCCTCAGCTGCAACTTTTCTTATAGTTGTGTTTTAATGTCTAGTGTCTTTTTATCTTTCAGACCATTTTATATGTTAATTAATACCAGTATGTATACAATGCAAACTGGAATTTCTTACAGATTCCTATAAAAACAGTATAATAATACTAGTACTAGTACTTAATTTTTTAACAGAATTAATTCCTCTTCTAGTGAATTAATTTCCTTCAAAGTTTGTTTTGCTTTTAAATTTGGGAATTTTAAGTCTAGAATAACTTTCTCTCCATAACAAAGTTATTTTAAAATAAATTTTTAGTGTAGGAAATGGAATAAAAAAATGCCATAATCCATTGCTTCTCTAAGACCATGGTTCAGTGTAATATTTAAATATGTCTGTAACTACATATGCCAGTGATTTCAGCAGATTTACTCATACTCAAAGGTATTCACATGCTCAACTTCCTTGTAAAATCACAGCCATTTCCATCTCAGTAACACAAAATATCTATGAATTAAACTTCAAAATAGGCCTCTAAAGTAAGTAAGGATCACTGGTCGCATATTCCAGATGGTGAAATTCTGTGCTGCTGTACTAGGTAATCAGAGCAGATCCTTCTGTCCTTTAAATCATAACAATCTTTAAAAAAGGTAAAGACTATGCATACTAGCTTGTAACTTAAGCTATGGAAAATCTTTCTTCTTGAATTGATTACTCATTAATTGATCAGTATCAGCATCCTTTGTATTAATAATATAAATTATTACTCATTAATAAACTCATACTACATCAAATAAAACACTGCAAACATATTTATGTTAATTGAATGTCTTTTTGCTACGCTTAGTAGAATTAGAAATCAATTCCAACTCAAATGCAAATAATAATCATAATCACAGTAACATATTTATCCATCAAAACATGTTTTAAAGGTCCCTCTGTACATGTAATGTAATTTCTTTCCCTTATCAGTACCTCCCCTCCAATTTCTAAAAGGAAAATGACTGATAATACATCTTGTAATTTCCATGATTTAGAACTATTTGGCTTGATGTTTCTCAAATACGTCAGTTCCCAAGAGAAGTCACTTGAAGTCCAGAGTACCTAAACAAGGTCATGAGTACTACTTGTGCTAAATATCCAGGAGAAGATTCCCCTTTATTTATTTGTTGACAACATCAATAGGCAATTAAATATTTGCTAGTAGTTGCAAAAAAATGTTTCTTTATTAAGCAAAGTTCATGTTAACATTGTCGCACTTAATTGTCCGTCATTACTGTTCAATGTCATTGGGAAAGGTACGTTTGTTGGGAGAAATCCCAGTACAAGTCCTGGCAAAAGTCAGCAGATTGCAAGAGAGACCATTCTGCAGCACTTTCTACCTGGGTACTGTAGCTCTTCCGTGAGTGAAACCATGTGAAACTCATGAAACATTTCACTGCCCATGTGAAACTGTTCAACTGGAGAGAGTTCCACGGAAGTAACTACTAGAAAAACGGACACTTATATTTGAGAGAAAATATTATTGATGCAGCTGCCCTTTTGCCTCTCATGGTGCAAAAATGAGAAGTGGGGTATGAAATTGGAGGATTTATTGAACAGGGCATTGCTGGGCATACAAGGATGGGGATGCAGCTCAAGAAGGACCATGTCCAGGATACCAGAGCAGTCAGGAGGAAAAGAAACACTGCAGTAATTGAGCTGGGTGTCAGGAAAAAAGGGAAGCGTGTTGTGTAATGCTTCTGTGTGTATTTTGTCCAACAAGTTCTTTTATGTCTGTACAAGGCAGATGGCACTTTAATTAAAGGTTCTGTAAACTTTCCCAAAACATCTTTGTGATTTTTGTGTTCAGCATATTTATGTACCTCCCCCTGCAAATTAACACGTTTTCAAATATTTTAACCTTATTCAACAATGATGCACGGGAGCATCTGCTCCATGAATGAAGGGCGAATCCAGCACCGCCTGCATAATGCTAATATATGTTTTAGTCAAGCCTATAGTGACTGTGGTATATACTACATGTGATGGCAAAACTGAGGAATGGGATAAGAACACGAGGGAAAATTGTCTTGGGCATGAAGAATATTCTTAGCTTTTTATGATAAATAGGGTTAATACCGATTTTTTCCTTGTAATTGCACTACAAGCTTATATTGCAGAAAGATATATTGATTCACCTATTGCATTAGGAAATATTTTTAAAAGAGCTGTGGATGCCTCTTATTGTAGTATTCTCAGTAATGACTGCAACATCTTAGCATATTTGATTTTTTTCCCCTTAAAACAATTTTAAAAAGCATCAGGTCCACTGAAAAAAAAAAAAAAAAGCGTTCAGACAGAAAAAAACCAGGCAGCAAACAGTTCCTTCTCCACAAGGTAAAACAACTTCTCGAATGAGTTATAGAGATATGTGCCCTCCTTTTTTTTTTTTTTCTGGAGGCAATATATTCTTCGGTAGATTTCTTCCAGCAGAAAAACAAATATTAAAGAGGATTTTTTAAAAGTTAATTAGAAAAAATAACAAAACTATGTAAATAGGAATTTATCTCAAATAATGGAAACCAGGTGTGTCATAAGCACAACATTTTTCTCAAAACACTTAATTTCTGATTTAAACATAAACTAATGGGGACTTTTTATCAACTTCGTAAAAATTACTTTAGAGACAAATGTAGACTCAAAAAACAGCTGCAACATTAGACTTCATTGGTGCTTCAAAACAGAGTCTTCCATTAAATCTTGTGTTTTTCTCTTAAAATTAAATAGTTTATATAGCATTGTTCCTTAAACTGTCAAAGGAAACCTTGATATAGAAGACACATTGCTGTTCATACAATTGAGATTCTGAGCACACACACACAGTTGTGTATGAAATTTTATACATGTAGATAGTCCCATCTTTACATATGTAAGTCACTGAAGAATCTGGTTCTAATACTACTGTGTATATAAAACTGTGGTTTTGCCAAACAACAATAGCAACCTGGTTTGTCGGTTGCTACTCCTGTGGATAGCGTCATAGAATTCACATAAAAATTTATCTGAGTATTTGGTAATGTAGACAGCAAACAAGTCTGCTTCTTTATCTGTACTCATGTTTGCAGATTTCTTGTGAAATTACTGCCAGAAACTAGAAAGCTCACATTAAATTTTTGTGAAATTTCTGGCTGTGTTGCCTCTGTGTCCATGAGGCAACATATCAAACGCTGCCGTAAATGCATGTATTGTAAGCACTGCTTTCCATGACAAGCCAGTCATCATATCAATGAAGGGAAGAGGCCTCCAGCTATCTTGTGATTCCTACATTTTTCCTTTTACAAGTCTTGAGTCTCTTCAGGAATGCGCAGCATGCTTTATATACTGGAGTACTAGAATCATTGTTTTAATTGTCCGTTTTTTCTTTTGGGCAAATGAAAGAAGGTTGTTGCATAAAAGAAGAGACAGTATATAAAATTACTAAAGCTTTCTTTTGGAAAAGCAAATTCCTCACTACCTCCCAAGGGGATTATATGAAAAGCTTATGCAAACAGAATGTGTGTATTTTTATGACTTAAGCTATGAAGTTACAGGCACATACGGTATTTCATTTTGTATTCACTATCAACCACAATTGCTCCTCTTTCCAGCTAATCTTTCATCTCAGCTCCTCTTTGGAATCTCATTAGATTAATAGGTCACTAAAACATTGTTTGATCATATTTCTCAACCACCTTCATCAGCTTATGAGGCAACCCTACAACACATGAAAGCAAGATCATTTCTGCACTCACTTCCTGTAACATATTTTAAATATTTAATCCTAAGAAATTATCTGTTCCTTCCCACCTTCTTTTCTGTGTCACAAGGTAGTAGGTATTTTAATTCAAGACTAATACAAAAAATAGGAAATTACACAGATTTCAAACTCATCTGACTGACAGATGTGTAAAATCAAATTTCCAAAAGAAATTAACTCTTGAAGGACAACCAAGGGCAGCCTAAACTGGGTTACTGTGATCTTATAATGCCAAAGCAGGCCTAGCTAAATACCTGGCATTTGGCTATATAGGATTGACAAACTCTGTGATCTGACGTTTAAACTTAGTATTTTCTATCCTGCTTAGAGTCCTAAGAAATATGAGACATTAAATATTCCCCTTCCCGTGCAAGTGAAATGAAAAAAGAAATCTATCTACGTCTAGAGAGTATTTTGGTCGTTTAATCATCCCACTCTACTAAAACCAGGCATCAGGGCAATGTCCAATTGAACACACAATGTTTGATGAAAAAGCAAAGCAATTGTAGAGAGCACCGAAGAGTACCAAAGGGGATCAAAGATCCAGAAAATGTGAACAGTGAGAAAGGCCATGAGAACTGGCATATTTAATTGAGGGAAAAGGAAACCTGAGAGGAAACCTGACAAGGCTTTCCTCATTTATAAGAGGCTGCCAGGAAGAGAAAATACTGTCCGGTTCTCCTTTTCCACCGGAGACAGGAAAGAAAAGTGCTGAGCTTAGACTGAAGCCAGGGGCTACTAGGGAAAACTTCCCAGCTGTAGGGACAGTAAAGCCTTGATCATTCTGCCTCGGAGAGTTGTGGAATCTCCATCATCTCAAGTTTTTAAGAGCAGGTTACAGAACAGTCTGCTGGGAACGGGCGCGGGGCCAGGGTAAGCGATCTCTGGAGTGACCTCCTTCACTACAAGCCAGCAATTTCTGCTAAAGGCAGCTGCGCTTGCTGAACACTCCTGAAAACGCTGAAGTGCCTTCCACTACCAATGACTGCAATAGGACTGTGCTGCATCTTGTACATTTGAGCACAAAATTGGGAACGAGACAAGGTAAATGCTTGGCAGTTTATCAGCGTGGCTGAGAGCGCTGTACGACTTTTTTTTTTTTTTTTTTTTTTTTTAATTGCGGTATGCTTGTTTCAGGATTTCTACAGATGTGACCTATTAGATTTCAGAACTGAGCAGAACTGTTATGCAAACGCAAATGTAAGATCCAAAGCCAGCTGAGGTAAGCAGGAGAGTTTCAGCTGGCTTTGATGGCTCTGAAGCAGGTCTGAGGTATGTGTGTCCCCAAGGTCATATGCGTGTCTGTGTGTGTGTGCTGGGGACAGGAGGAAGGAGACATTTGCACAGCCACTTACCCTGGCTTTGAAATGTTGGCTTTGGGTAATTGACTCAGGGGTGTATTCAAACTGCCTAATTTAGGAATTGAAATTACTGTAGCATTTAGGCTTAAGACAGAAAAAGTGAAACTGCCTAATCTCCGGAGTGGACGGGCTCCCCATATGGCAGTGAAGAGACTTAATCTCTATGTTTATATGAAACAGTTATAATAATCTGAATATATACTTTACAATGAAATTGAACATGTTTTTAAGCATTTGGTTTATCTTAAGTGCCTGAGTAGTGCTTCAACAGGAACATAATATAGAACATAAACCAGAGTATCATGACTCACAAAAAAGGGAAGTAAAGTTAAAACATTTAAAAGGTCATATTTCATTTTTAGATGATGAAGAAACTATTTTATATGTTCGTTACAGTCAATTGGAAGCAGTGGAATTTTCTTAGTAATTTGTGAAGCTAATTAGTTGACACACTGAGAAATCCAAGCTATAAAGCATACCATAGTCAAATCAATGATAATAAGAAATAGTTTTGATGATTTTTTCAGTGTTTTATTGTTCCATACAGGGACAGAATAATATTGTAGAAAATTGATTTTCTGTGGAAAAGTTCCCCTGTTAAGCATTGTATTCATCATATTGGAAACCAATGAGATTTTTAAAAAGAACTAATAAATAGTTCAAACAATATTAGCAAAGTTCTTTCCTCCACAGAGTTAAACTGAGGCTGTTAAACTGAATCGTGAAGTGGGTCAGTGATCCATCCCCCGAGTTTCTTACACAATGGCCTCCTGTGAGGCACAATGTCCTCTGTGAAGTTATTTAGAGTTGACAAGCCATGGTGAGCCACACCTCCCAGAAGGTGGATAAGGCCCTACATTGTACATTTTATAATTCTGCAAAAAACATTACGGCTTTTTTATTATTCTTGATCTGTGCATACAGCTCCTGTTGAGTTAAATAGAAACTTTGTGGACCAAAGGAAATACATACTAATAGTGTAATATATTATGTATAAACAATTAAGAAAAACAAAGCCAAAGTGACTGGCAATTACAAATGACACCTTTTATAAAAGTTGTGTTTTCTTATCAAATGTCAGGGCCCTGATTTTGCCAACAGGCTCTGATCGTCCTGACAAGCCTATAACCATCTTTCTCCATAACCATCCTCTGCAACCTCTTTTCCCGCCCTTTCCTAGAGGCTTGGCTTCCTCTGTTCAGGGTCACTTCTGATCAGGCAGAACCACGTAACTTTTTATCTGCCTGCTGTAAAACAGCTATGCTATAAAAAAAAAGGTGTGAAAATCTGGGACCTCCATGCACATATGTTTGACCCATTGGCTCAGAGGTTGCATTTAAGCTCAGGCCCCTGCCCCTGGCCCATGTCTGTGCTACGCTGTAGTTATGCTATTCTTGGCCTTGCACCATGCCAGTCCTGACCTTTTCTTGCTGACTTGACTTCCCAGCCTGATCTCAGACCTGCCACATCACTACAGGCTCTCTAGTGATCAGTGGGCTGTGGCTGACCCATTCTGCTCTTCTTTACATACTGTGGGACTCAGCTCCCAGCTCACCATCCCTTGTGGAGCTGCTCACTCCTGCTGTTCCCTGATGCCAAGGTGCCACACCATAATTCAAGTACATACTGATAGGGGACAAGTCTAGTGATAGGGGCCTGGAGTGAAAGTTCTTACTTCCTTTTGTCTCAATCCGCTGAGGGCAAACAGTGTTTCAGCACCTTTCTGAAGAGGCTGTGAACCTTATTAACGAGCTTTGGGAAGAACTGTATTATCTAGTACAGAGAGTGAACGCACTGTGAATTAGTACAATACATTGAACAAGGAAGGACCTTGAGATGCCTTTTGCTATGGTATTGGAAGAATCGCTTACAAATGTCCATTAAGTAATTACATTAATTACAGCTCCTCTCCTATCTCACAGGAAACATTCAAGTTCTATTTGACTCTCATACTTTCTTTGAAATCTTGGCAAGGCAGCCGGGGCAGGGTGCCGTCACCCTAGGCTGATTAAAGAGTTTTACAGATTTGCATACTAGCAGCACAATGATCATTTCCCAAAGCATCTTATTCTGTAAGCTGACCCCAGAGTAATTAAACAATTCATATTTGTACTACTAAGGTTTCTTTTCCTTCATCTAAGAAGAATCCCCCCTATCACTCATGCTTTACACCTCTCTCCTGAACACTGGTTTAAGGCAGGTCCATAAACACGGGGTTCCATCATGATCCTATTTCCTGACAATCCCACTGAGAGCTTCAGCATTAATAAAAAAAAAAAAAACTACTTTCCTAATAGAGCCGAGATGAGTGTCAGAAAATTTCCCTTTTCTCCCTATTAAAACATGGTGGGACTGCAATGTAGATAATTAGGCATCTCTGGTTTAGCCCCCTGAGCACGTTTGGAAAGTGCTTAGCACCCTTAGCTTGCTGTGGCAGATCCAAGGCTTTTTGGCTGGGGTGAATCTCAGTTGATCCAGGACTACTGTGTAGGCACAGTATATGAATGTTTTAGTCCTGGCACATCTGCTGCTGGGCTTAGTGCAGGAGGGAAAGCAGACATAAAGGGTCATAAATTTTTGGTGTGTGTTTGTGTATCCTGCTCTGTGCCCCTGAGAACCCGCACTGGCATTAGCACGAAAAATAAGGTTTTGAAACATAAATGGGTATTATGAGGGGGAGAGAAACCTCACAGGTTGGTGCTGTGTAAAGGGAACGAGCTGACAGTATCTCATCTGCCAGGATGGCGAGCCTTGTAGCACCAGGCTTCAAGCAAGGCCCCAGAGATTAAGTACTATTTAAGTTTCAGGCTGAAATGAGCCATACACAGAACACAAGAGGTATGGAACCAGTAAGTAAAGCAGATGATGACTGCCTGTAGAAAGACAGGCAGAGCCCTTTCTTGCAATGTGGAACAATCTTGGATTGTGGCCTGCTTTCAGGGCTATATCAAAATTGCTGATGTAGAAGATGATAGCCAGAATGCAAATATGATGTAAACGTGCCCTGAATCCAAAACATTCCCCTCCTTCTGTTCTCTTGGAAATCAATTTGGCTACAGAAGCAGGCTTTCTTTAATTTGACTCCTTTACCCCCATTCATTTCTTTCTTCAGAATGATTCAACTTCAACAACAGGTTGTGGTTGAAAATTTCCTCTCTGAGATGGAAGAGGTAAAGCTCCAAGATAAAGCTCCAAGAGTTCAGGAGGAAAATTAGGGTAGGATTATAGCTTCAAAAGCAAGTGCTCTTGAAGGCCATCATATAAGTCATCATATAAAAGGCCATCATGTAAATCACTGTAATGGATAGGTGCCTCACTGATCCTCCTCAATGAAAGTAATGAGCCATTTGTCCATAAACACGTAGATGCCATCTACAACTGGAAAGTATTGAATTACAGCTTCATTGAGATGGCTAATTCTCCACGTCTGTTTCTAATTAGGTACCCAACAGTGAAGAGGGAAAATATTTCAGGTACCCTTCTTTTAATATTTCCTATTGTCTGAGGTAGTTGTCTATCTCTCTGCTGCATTGCCCGTTATGAATCACATTCTGAGGAACCTAGTTCTCCCCCTTTTCTGTAGATCAGTGTCACACTGAGGGAGACTGGGAGGCACACTCCATTTCTTTTATTCACCTAGGGCAAATGTTCTCTAAAATGTCACAACTGCTTGTGTTGACTCCAGCATCAAAATCCACTATGGGCATAGAGTAAGCCTGTGTGATAGAATGGAGTCATAGGTCCAGTATTTTAGTTAGTCTTCAATGTATAAATTCTTTAAATAGAAAACCAGAAAAGCCCAAGACAAACATGCCTTTAAAAACACTCACCCACAAACAAACAAGCAGGGGTACTTATTAAGACTGATAACTTGAAAGAGCTTGTCTAGAACTGCCTTTTTTTTTTTTTCATTTACAGACTTAATACTCCTTATATAATACACATGTATTTTCCTTCTCTCACTATCACAGATGCTGCAGTTGAAATTGTACTTCAAAATTGCAGCAATTAGCTGTGTTTTGAAAAAACTGGAAAAAAGACCCCCAAACCAGCAACCACCCTTTTCTTTAATCCACAGGGCTAAGAAATAGGGGTTTTTGGTAACACAAATTAATTTAAATTTCCCTAATTTTCATTGAAGTTCTCATGCATGAGGTTGCTGCTTGGATTTTGCTCACCTGGAACAAAGCTGGCAAAGAATATTTCAAGCTTGCTTTCAAGTCCCTCCTAGCAGTCATAGAATGAAAAATGGTGTGCTGGCAAACTGTGGCAAGGGTTTTTCTTTCCCTTCCTTTCTCTGAGAGTCTACTGCAGCATTTGATATTACTAACCATGAAATTCTGCTCCTGAAACATGTCTGGGAATTACTTGTATTACACTTGGATGCTTCTAATAGATTTAACATCCTGCAGACAACTTCTAATCATCCATGTGGAATCAGACCTGAGGCATCCCCAGGGCTCAATAATCAGCCCTTTATTATCTATGATCAATGTGTTACCACTGGATATTTATCAGTCATTATACTAACTACAGCATGGTAAAATGCTTTCACTTTTGGGCATACACTTCCATGGACTGATTGATTGATTCCTCTGCTACTGTTGTAAAA
The DNA here is from genome assembly GCF_028500815.1 of Rissa tridactyla. NCBI lineage: Eukaryota > Metazoa > Chordata > Aves > Charadriiformes > Laridae > Rissa > Rissa tridactyla. The sequence continues at coordinate 95,195,304 of NC_071468.1, forward strand.
ACTTGAAGGTAACCTGGGAGTGCTTTCTGGCATCTGTGACAAATCTCTTGGATCCTTTTAGTAACAAAGTAACATGTTCACTGATGTTCCTGTTTTTCTGGCTAGGATTTGTTCCTTTTTCTGTTCAAAACAGCAGGTGATCATGTCCTCATTACTCTTTACATGTTTCTGTTTCTCCTGTTTCTTGTAATCAAACTTAAGCCGATAGTTAAACTAAACAGAACTTCAAAAACAAGCAAATATTCACTGTATCAGGTCTTCTCATACATAATTATCAATTTGATATAATTAGACCCATTCTTCACGTGCTCTATTAATATGCTAAACTTTCCTCACCAAAACTGATTGTCTCTTATGCCAATCCCCGTAAAAATTTATATAAGGCCTTGAAATTAGTTTTAACTTTAATTGCTCTGACATTTTGATTTATTTATTTATTTGATTGTTTGAGATATTTTTGCACTTGAACTGGTAGTTGTTCTGTCTGCCTTCTGATGAGCACTTGCTCTTCTAAGACTAGCTTGTTTTCAGACCACAATACAGTGCCAAACTTTCATCATTACAGTCATCAGCAATTCCTTGTGAACCCATGCAGAATTTTCTCTAGTTAGCCTCCTCCCTATAATAGCTGTCTTTGACATGAGTAGACACTCAATTCTCCTCAAATGCTTTGTACGAGTTGTTTTGAAGTGCTGTGATATTTCTTGGTTCTGCTTCATTCTATCCAAATGAGATTGGCCTACCTCCTGTGGCTTGATCAGCTCCGCAAAATCTTCTCTGCAGGTGTCACACAGGTTTCTCTTCTCAAGGCCCTGATTTTTAATCTGTACCTGCTTCTCTTCAAGAATCTGATCTGTCGATGTGGGCCTAAATTTCATTTATATGCTGATGACAAACTGATTGATGTTATAAAATTAGCCTTTAATATTCCTCCTGCCACATCTGTGCTGCCTGCTTGCCAAGCTGATGACAAGGTTTGGATCTTTAGAAATTCCATAAAATTTAATGCCTCCAAAATATACATTACTTCAGAGGGAATAGACACCTTTTGAAAATACTGTTCTTTTGTAAATTTGTCATTGTGGGCTCACTATAAAGAATTCTGCAACAGCAAGGACTGGGTCTCCAGATCTTCTAGCACTAAAATCATATATGTATTTTTATACATCAAAAACTGTTAGCAAGCATAAGGCGCTAGAGTTCCAAACCAGTATGATACTCACCCAGTAACAATGGTCAGCATAGCCACTGGCAATTTGGCAATTTTGAACTAGAGAAACTGAATTTAAATTACACAACTATTTTGGCATACTTTTCAGAGCATCTTTTAATTTTATGTAATTATAGATGGAGACTTTTGGAACATGTTTTTTAAAAATTACTTGGAGACTTTCAATGTTCTTAGAATGATCTTTACACAACAATTAGATTAACAGGATCTGACGGCATCAGGCCCAAACTCAGGTGCAAGCCCAGTGAACGTGCAATGAAGACTGTCTCTCAAATAGATGGGTTTCTGGTAGAACTCTTTGAAAAGTCTGCAGTGAGATCTGAAGCCAGGTTAATCTTTTCTGGTTTTGTGTTTTATCTGAATCTGAAACACAAGGCAATCACTTTTGTTTGTTGAGATTGGCTTCTTGAAGGAACATTCACTTGGTTTTGACAAAAAACAGGGCCTACTTTTTCAAAGCAATGTGAAACTCAGTTCATATTTAAAAAAATGAAGCCAGCCAAAACCTCAGGAATTTTAGTCTAACTTAAATTTCTGTCAATAGGATCTGGAATTCAAGGCAGACTGAAAGTTTGCAGAAAATTTGCACAACCTTCAGTTCCAGCCTTCTCTTTCTTAACATGTGAAATCATTTCTAAAAACAATATATGAACATTCATAAAAATGGTCTCAGTTCTAGACGAAAGGAGATCAGCTGATGCTAGGCACTTACCTCACGTGTTAAGACAAGAAGAGCATGTTCGGATGGTATGCTATGAATAAATACAACATGTATTTTTCATGTAACATGTTTCTAGCATTCTTACATAAGGTTTACTGAATATGTAAGAAGATTTCCCCTTATGGATGTCTGGGCAAGACCTTTTTAGGTATATCAGGTGATTTCCTCTTTGTTGTTAGCACAAAAGAGGTATTCTTCTCTTTTCTAACTATGAATCACAGGTAAGAGAAATCAATCTTTTCCTTTCAGACCTAAAATTCCTGAATATAACCAAAATCAGGCCAAAACTCTCTACTTATATGATGCTATTCATTGTCTTTAAGCACTATAAATATGTATAGGAAAACAAATTTATTCAAACTTTCAAAACCAGAAGTTTTATAGGAATGTTTTAAGACTAAATTTTATTTTTGTGAGTACTTGCTTCTTCCACTGGTCATCTGATTCCTTTTGTTCATTTTCTTAACACTTTGTAGCTGTGAATAAGGAAAACAATGGCTAGAAAATATAGGGAAAAAAATATCCCTGCAATATCTATACTGCCTGCATGTAATTTCTCATATCACATTGCTTAATGCACTGATCTCTGTGTCAAAAGCAGAGTTTCCTGTTCAAACAGAACTGAGCTCAGCTGGGAGGGATTCCATAGGAAGCTTCCATGGAGGATAAAGGAGCTAGCAAGTGCGAAGAGTTTTTCAAGAACACTCTCCTGGAAGCACAAAAACAGTTCATCTCCTTTAAAGGTAAGGGAAGTAGGTGTACCAAGAGACCCACTTGGCTTAACTGCGAGCTTCTGAGTCTGTTCAAAACGAAAAGAGAAGTGTACCAGAGAGGGAAAAGCAGATGAATACCTATTAAAAACTACAAGGGTATTGCCAGGGTATTCAGAGATGCAGTTAGAAAAGCAAAAGCTCAGCTTGAATTGAAATTGGCCAGAGATGTCAAAAACTACACAAAAGAGTTCTTCAGGTACGTAAACAACATGAAGAAACAGCAGGAAAGCACTGACCTGCTGTTAAACAGGAGAGGTGAATTAGCCACAAGCAATGCTGAAAAGGCAGAGGTTCTCAACACTTTCTTCACCTCTGTCTTTACCAGAAATGTTTGGCCCCAGGTCTTGGGAACAAAAATCCAGGTTGATGCAAAGACAGACAACACTTTAATAAGTGATCTGGATGATGGTATCAAGTGTATCCTGATGAAGTTTGCTGATGATACCAAACTGAGTGGGGAAGTGGACGCTTTGGGAGAGCTATCATGTAGGAAGACCTGGATAGGCTGGAAGAGTGGGCTAACAAGAACCTTATGAAGTTCAACAAGGACAAGTGCAAGGTCTCGCACCTTGGAAAACATAATCCAGCAGTGCAGCACAAACTGGGATCTACCTGGCTGGGCAGCAGCTCTGTGGAAAGGGACCTGGGGAACCTGATGGACAACAAACACAATATGAGTGAGCAGTGTGTTGCTGTGGCAAAGGAAGCCAACAGGATGCTCAGTTGCATCACCAGCAGAGATAAAGAAGTCATTATCCCACTCTATTCAGTGCTTGTCAAGCCACACTTGGAATGCTGTGTTCAGTTTTGGTCCCTGCTATACAAAAAAGATGTGGACAGGCTGGAGAGGGTCCCGAGAAGGGCCACAAAGATGACTAAAGGACTGGGAAGGCTGCCATATGAGGAAAGGATGAGAGAATTGGGTTTGTTCAGCCTTGAGAAAAGGCGGCTTAGGGGAGACCTTATCACCATGTTCCCATATTTCAAGAGTGGCTACAAAGAAGGTGGAGACTCCCTTTGTACAAGGGGTCACATGGAAAAGACAAGGGGCAATGGGTGCAAGTTACTCCAGGGGAGATTCTGACTGGACAGAAGAGGAAAGTTTTTCACATTGAGAACCACCATCCATTGGAATAATCTCCCCAGCGAAGATGTGGATTCCCCAACATTGGACACTTTTAAGATTTGGCTGGACTGGGTGCTGGGCCATCTCGTCTAACCATGTTCTTTCCAAAAAAGGTTGGACCACGTGATCCTTGAGTTCTCTTCCAACCTGGTACTCTATGATTCTATGATGGTGGCAGAATGCCAGCCTGCAGCTGGGCTGGGGACTTAGACTCTCACACTGGCAAATCAGCAGACTGATAAAGTTTAAAGAAGCATAAATGAGTACATGTAAAGGTATTGCTCTTACGTAGTAGACCTAGACCATAAACTTTGCACGAAAACTCTAAAAACACTCTGGTTGTGCATGGATATGCTTGGAATTTATTCATAACAGGAACCTGTATCAGCTTTGGCACTGTAACAAATGTCTTTACACTATTTTTGGTCACCCACAGTCTTAAGTTAGCCACAGAAGGTTCAGAGCTGCCTTAGAGTTTAGGCTTGAAAGGATGGGCAGACAGGTGAGAAAGGGGCTTTCTTTCCCCCTACTCCAAGAGGAAAAAAATTCACTACGTTTGGATCACTTATTCAGATTAAAAGTCGGAACTGAGATTTTAGAAACATTTGGCATTTATTTTAGATGGTTTTTTAAAGGTAATGAAGAATATATATTCATGTAAAAGAAGCTTTAACAGAAGAATGAGCAATCTTTTTGTTACAAGTACTTCTTGTAAAAAGAAGACATAGAAATCCATTTTCAGGCGGGGTCAAATAAAATTCAGTACCAGGATACCTGCATATCTCTTCACTTTTGATTCTATTTGCTTAGCTGTTAAACCTAATGCTTGTTAATTTTATTCATAATATATTGAGCCAGTTTCACTGGCATGCTTTGCTTTGCTTGTTTGTGCCTCTTCAGTTATGCACAGCAGGCATGAACGGAGTTTAGCCAGCTGATTAAGGTGATTGGCATCAACGGAGCACTGCGAGACAGAATGTGCCAGTAAATGTGGCCCTTGTTTAAAATATCAGTGTCAGGTGTTGAGCTCCCCTCTAACTCTTTGGCAGGTTAAAGAAAAAAATATGTTGTTCTTAAATATAAAGAAGCTCACAGATCTGTCCATGGTGGGGGTTTTTTTTTGTGAATATGGAAATATGTTTGTATTTGAATGAAGTTTTTGGCAATTTGACATATTTATGTCAAAAATTTTATATTTTTGTGTGTATATATCAAATTCAGATGCCAATATATCAATGCAACAAAGTACGTATACAGATTTCACTCTTGTTCCCTCACATTTGTGATCATTCAGATGGTATGGCATTAGAGAGGCAATATGCATAAAATTTTGGCTTTGGTTGGGATGCTGCTGCAATCTTTGGCTTGAAAATGTCCAGAAAATTTTGGGTCAATGGTTTTCCACAAAAAATATGTATAATTGGGCTAAGCATCCAGCAGATTGTATCTGAATAAAACTGTGGTCTCTGACTTCGTATTTGTTTTCTGCATAAACACCGGTACACTACATATTAGGCCTTCATAACTTAGTGTAGGTTGTGGATGGACATCAGAAGTAATGCACGGAAACTCCCAAGTCTTGCATTGTAAAGCCTTAAAAACAAACCCACAAAATACACTCTTGCTGATGTACAAGATCAAAGGAAGAACTGGGGAAACAGCTGGCTCTCCAAACGCTGATCAGCTGCTGCCTCTCCCTTTCCCAGGCTAGCACAGCAGATCATCAGGGAGTTCTATCAATGATAACTACAGCTGTTTTTTTTGTGGGCTGTATATAGAAAAGCTTAATAAACTGCAAGTAGTCCAAGGTCTATACATATCTGGTGTATGATACAAAATGAAGACAGTGTCCCTTTCAAAAAGCCACTAAAGACTTCAGAGCAAAGCCCAGATTTTCCCAACAACACTTAGTCATTCACAATAAAACAGAAGGTTTCTTATCATGATACTGCTAAAAGTCCAAGCGCTAACATCAGAAACTGAAGACATGATATGTGTTTATATTTACATGGTTGGTTCATGTTTGCTTTTTTCTAATCAAGTATTTAAAATAAAACTAAATTGAAATTCTAGTCATGTATCTGTAATCTAATTCAGAATTATTAAAGGGCTTCAACAGTTTTATAAGCCCTTCACTTTGGAAAGATTAGGGTTTGGATCTAGAGTACACAGCAATTTAAAATTATTGGAGCGCTTCACAAATTGGAGTTCTAATTTGGAAGAATGAAGGTCTCCTAAAACTGTGAAGCACACCAATAATTTTAAATTATTTTCCAGTTTGCACGCCCAGAACCCCTACCATTTACAAAGAAAGAGACTTATAACAAAAAGTAAAGTGCTGCAATAATTTCAAATCAGTGAGTATGGTGTAGAGCGATCCTAAGGCGCTGAAGTGCTACACTTTCTTTTATGGAAGACCTTCAATCTTAAAAATATAAGCAAGTCAAAGAGTTTCTTCTCTGCAAAACTGAAGACACGCTGAAATGATTTAAGTAACACACATATTACAAAAGAGTGCATAAACATTTCAGACGCAACTACACAAAAAAATCTGTATATCTGTGAATACAGCTGACGGCTTAGTTTTTCCTGATTTATAAGTTTGATCATTTATCATTATTTGCATCATATATACAATCAGTTCAGTAGACCAGCCTATTCAGTGATTTTTTTTTCATCTAAGAAAATGTATCTGTGTCTAATTTTACCTGCAGTTTTACACATACATGTGTATAAACAAAAGCACTTTTTACTTCACTGTTGGGAGAGAAACAAAGTATAGCTGTCCTCGTCCTCACTGATAATACAAGGCGTGAGAAATAAGTCTATACATGTTTGGGCAACACTAAGTCAGTGACGTGATCATGGATCAAAGACAGCTCACAGTGGAAACAGAAAGATAAAATAGTCCCAATACTGTAGTCTAAGATCTGATTTAGCTTCAGTGACAAAGTGACAACTCCATTCTATCTCTCTGATCCTGCCCCGTGTCTGCTGGAATTAGTTCTGGTTTAGCTTTGTTTAGAAAACACCATCTTTCAATCAGCATGATTATATTTTCTACTTCGTATGTTATTATTTTGCCATATGAAACTATATAATTCATTATTAATCAATCATTTAACTTCCACTTGACCTTTTTCTCTCTCTATAGAACTGCCACTCTTTCCCTAGTTTTGGAAACCATACGTAGTTGACCTCTTTTTGTGCAAACACCAATGATCTTATCCTCCCTGTTCCCAACTAGCTTTTGCAACACAGATTCCTTGATGATTTTTAAGCCTCAGTTTCAGTTCTCACTTTGCTCTGTACATTTATTTTACAGGTTCTTTATGATCTACCACGTGACTCTGATTGCAGTTTTCTGGGGTTTTTTTCCTTCCACTGTGTGTGATCTCTGTGTAGCTCTCAATATTATCGATCCTTCTTGAGTATCTCAAGAGGAAGGTCAATATCTACAGCTTTTTCATCTCTTGTGAGCCCCACCTAACTGTTTTTTCAGCAGTTTCTTTGGAGTTCCTGTTTTCTTTGCCTCATTGATTACGAAAATTTTGAAAGCTCTCCTCTTTTTTTGTTGTACGTGCATGCATAGTTCTGAATATCACTTTCATTCAGGTCACACTGACTTTGCACCTCTTGTAACTAAGTTTCTTTTCCCAATACAGATGATGAGAGAAAGATTTGGAAAAAGTAACAGAGACAAGGCCACCAAAGTGGGCCACAGACAAAATCGACCTGAAGAAATTGATCACTGAGTGGAGTTAGTTTGTAGCTAATTAAATAAGTTGCTATTGAAATGAATTCAGAGCTTAAGCCAAACTGGTTATCAACACATCACTGAAGTCACTAAAAATGAGGGAAAATAACACACAGTTGCACAACAGTGTATCTCGAAAAAATTTTGCAAGTGAGGTCAACATTATTTTTATGTCAGAGGTGGGAAAGGTTTTGTACAGAAAAGAGAAGTGATTTTCCCAGGGTCACTCAGTATTGCTGGGAATACAAAGTGTGTGACCTCTTTGCTTGGCAACTCTGCTTCCAGTTTCCCCCTCTCTCATTGCAACCCATCAGTATCACCTGCAAAAGTACAGGCTTCAGAGGAAGCAGAGACAGGAATAACATGCAGTGAACAAGTATTCACGGCATTCAACAGTGAATTCCTGAGATGCTCAAGAAGGCTCAAGGGAAACACCAAAACCAGAATGGTAATGCTGACCTCGTTTTCATGATGCTGGGGGAAACAGATTCAGAAAAGGACTGGAGTATACTAATGAAGGACTTTATAGGTATAATAAACTACTGATTTTGCACCTTGAGAAACTCTAGAGAACACTAAAGAAGTTAGATTTAAAAACAAACCAAAACAAACACCCAAAACATTAAATTTCCCTTATTATGCACCTTATAATAAATTTTTTGATTGTCAAAAGCTTCAGGATCGGGCCAAAATTCATAACTGTATTCTGGTTTTTGTCCCTTTCCTACTTCCAGTTTCTAACTACAATGGCTAACTACGAACTTGCTTTTTTCTCTCTCTGACATTCATCCAATTAACACTTCTTTTCCAGGTCTCTTCCTTCTTTATATCTTGTCTCTGAGTAGGTGGTGAAGCTATCAATTCTATGCCACCAATCTGGAACTGTCTTTTCATTTACTTTGAGTCACTTTCATTTCAAAATTATGTGCCCCCCTACATACGACTCCTAGTATGACCTATGTATACTAAGAAGGAAAGTCTCTGTCATATACTTTGGGCATCTCTTGCATATATTACCAAAGAACCTCTTGGTGCTTGAGAAAGAAAAATAGTCCTGCTTCCAAAATCTTACAGTATAAGAGAGAGACAAAATATTACCTCTTAAAGTAATTCAATTGGTACAGTTTTAAATTTGCTTACATGTTAATTTAGATGTCTAGCTAGCATTCTGTTTTCCCACAGAAGTTCAGCCCTTCTTTTAATACATTTTTTCCTGACTACTTCCTGGTTAATTACAGTGTAAGACACTTTCCCCCCAGAGACAAGTTCTCAGTCTTGCCTCTAGCACATCAGCACACATTACGATGCATCTTGTCAGTGTTATGCTTGGTGATTTCCATGCTGTGTCTGGAGTCAGTCCAGCCTATTGTCTTGTGCCCTGAGTCCGCCTTCAGCCTCACCCACCCCCTCTCTTCCTTTCCTCCTGTCTGTTCTGCCATCATGAGTTGTGCTTGTATTTCTATTGACCTAAATACTGATGACTCACTCACCTTTTCCCCCCTGAGTAGTTGCTCCTCGACTCCCACATAAAAAACATCTTTATTATCTTTATAATGCATGTCCTTTATGTGTGGTTAACATGGTTAAGATCTTTATAAGAAGACGAACATATGTATTACAAATCTTGTAGTAATACAATACAAGTAGTAAAAAATGTAGGTACAGTTTTCTCAGTTAGAATGTAATTTCAGTTAATTTTAAAAGTACATGGAGAGTTTGACTATGAAGACAAAATGTGGGCCTGACCCCTCTGAAGTCAGTGATAGACACATTTGTACACCAGAATCGAATCCTTGTCCACCAGACAATCCCTACAAGGTATTAGGTATTTAGACCTTCACAAATTCCAGTTCTGTTGGCTATTGAGTTACCTGAAACTTGTATTTCACTTGACTGTTTGAATTCATCTGGAGACCCATGTGAAGATTTATAAATGCTGGTCATTGCTTCTTTTGTGTTCCTGCCCATTTGGAACCAGTCTAGTATTTCCAGGTGACCTAAACATGATTCTGAAGGAAGAAGCTGAGAATAATTTAATTTTCCTCATTTATAATGCAGGTATAACATCTGGGTTTTCAAAAATTCTTATAACTTAACCTTCTGAAGTGCAAGCACAAATTCTGCCTATCTCAACGTTGTTGTAAATTAAATTTACAAACGTATTATAACACGAGTCCACCGAAGAGCTGAGCAAAATTCCACAGCAATCATTTGTGTCTGTAAATACCCACTTACACACATTGGTGTAATGAATCAGTGTATTGAAATATGCACAAACAGTTCAGTACCCACAAAAATGAGAGCTAATTTAAAAAATACATTCTTTTGTTGTGTATAATTTATTTCTTCCTTTGCATTAAGACTCTAGTTAGCTTTTGTTCAAAGCTGATTTTAAGCAACTAACTTAGAGAAGACCTAACAGAGGAGACTCTATTGAGCCATGGCCGGCCCCATCGCAGAGAGTTCTATTTATATCATTCGTTTTTGTAAGTATTTTGCTATCATATTGATATTCAAGTGAATACTTTTTTTTTTTTGTAATTAAAAAAAATATCCCCAAATCTCCAAAAATCAACTTGCCTGTTGACTGGGGAAAAGTGTTATTCTTCTAGAGATTTTGTGTCAGAGAAGTAGGTAATGAATCTCTCTGATCTATCTTTGGAGCACTCCAGATAACTATGAACAGGTTGAATCAGATGTCAGACAGATCAATAGCTTAGAGGTGATGGAGTCATTGGACTAGCTCAGTGCCAGCAGCAGAAAAGAAATAATCACAGGAAACTGAATGAATATGGGGAAATCTAAGTGATTTCAGGAAATACAACAAAAGAAAATCCAAACTTGCTAAAGATAGACTCTGTAGAATTACTATATATAGTCTCTCCAATGTATACTAGGTTCTTACTAAAGAAGCACAGTGATTTGTATAAACAGGGTTGTAACTGAGGAACAGAAACAGCTGATCAAAATGAAAATATACTGAACTTAGAGCGTTTGGAAAACATTAAAATGTTCACATTCAGTTCTTCATCTTTTTCTTATTACTCCCTCTATCTTTGTATTAACTATATCAAAGTTTTCTGGATCATCTCCATCTTGAGCAATATTTTCCCATTAATAAGCTGACCAAAATTACATCTAATAAAGTAAAAGTCTTAGAACACCAAGTGCTATACAAATATTCAATTAACTTCAAGTAGACTTTTCTCATGTGGCCATTACTGCACTATCTGCGCAGTTTTGTCAAACAAGCAGAGAGGTAGGTTGAGATTAATGATGCTTGGAGATATGCATTTACATTAGTATGAACATTTTTTTTCCTTTCTTTTTATGCTTTAAAATCAGTAAAAATATCCTGAAACTATTTGCAAAGGCAGGTTGAATTTACTGAGTAGATCTATCTGGAAAAAGTAGTTTAGGCAAAATTCACAAAAATGGTAGTCAAAGAGATGTAGTTCTCTTTTTTTCTATTCCTTGGGTCAAAGCACTCCCATAGGATACAGAAGGCCTTGGGTCCTGTTTCTCCATAGTTCTGCAGGAATATGAATTTGTATGCCCTACTTGCCTACAGAGTAACTTATTTTTCTGAAAGGGAATTATAGAGCAAAACCTCTTAGCCCCTCAGGCTGAAGCAAAACACATCATCAGCCAGTGAGACAGAGAACAGGAATGTTTCACAGGCACTTTTACCTAGAAGTTAGGAGGTAGGTAATTTCCCGTGCTAAAGGGCAGAGTCTTATAGTCTATTCTTGAGCGAATCTTTAATCATAGGTATGAAATGGAGCTGTACCAATACTGACACTGAGCTCATCTTAGAATCATAGAATTGTTTTGGTCAGAAGAGACCTTTAAAATCATTGAGTCCAACCGTTAACCTAGCACTGCTAAGTTACCACTAAACCATGTCCCTCAGCACAACATTTACGTGTCTTTTAAATACCTCCAGTGGTGACTCAACCACTTCTCTGGGAAGCCTGTTCTGATGCTTGACAACTCTTTCAGTGAAGAAATTTTTCCTAATATCCAATCTAAACCTCCCCTGGCACAACTTGAAGCTGTTTCCTCTTGTCCTATTGCCTCTTACTCGGGAGAAAAGACTGACACCCACCTCGCTATGACCTCCTTTCAGGTAGTTACAGAGAGCGATAAGGTCTCCGCTCCCACTTTCATTCCACTAATTTAGTTCAATAAGAGATGTTTATATTTCCAAGCACATAATTTTGCCTTTTCCATTTACATAACTAGCTCTCCTCCCTTCTCCATGCTCAAAATGTATTCGTGGTCGTAGTTCAATTCACCATTGTGTAACTGAGACGTAGAGCTTTTGGGGACCAGACTGCTGGCTTTTACCTTTTACTAGATCACCCAGAAAATGTGGTTATTTTAAAAACAAAGGTGCTTGTCACTTCGCACCAGCATGTATTCCTTCATGGTACTCAATGGTTAGTGTAGTTTGCAGACTTTGCTTTGTTTTTTTTGTTTTTTGTTTTTTTTTAACTGTGGAGAGATTTGTGAACCTTTTTGCTCCAGGAGAAAGATTGTGTGAAACAGAGTGAAACATAATAAAATAATCATGGACTGGTATCTTGACATTGCAATTCCACACTTCTGAGTGAAACTAACACTGATACATGGTAGTTTTGCAATATGTCTATGTAACATCATGATCCATTTATCAGAAAGCTGTAATTGGATATCATTCCACTGTGACTGGCTGCCATTTAGTCCATTGACAAAGTGGCTCTTAAGCTCTTGGAATCTGCAGAATTCGGACTCAGTGCAGCAGAATCCAAGTTTCTGACAGTGAGGTACACTCTACAGAAGGAGACAAAGGTTTTCTTCACACAAAGGCAAAAAGAGCAAGCTATTTCACTTTATGTCCATGGGGAAATAGCACAGTCTAAAGATATCCATAACTAAAGACACAAACTTGTAATGACAAATTCACTCAAGCTGTATTTTGTCCTTCCATGTTCTGATGTTTTGTAATAGAAAGCTGGCTGGACAGTAAAAATATGAACATAACCTGTCTTTAGTTATAGATATCGCTGCAGCACTTTGTCCAAATTTTCTTGCATTCAGATTGTTTTTTCTTCTGTGTTCAGAACAAGTTTACTGTAGCTCTTAATCTACTGGTTATAAGCACACTGTGACCCAAACCAAACAGACAGATAATGGATGGAAATAAAACTATATATTTGATCTCTATGACGTTCCTATTCAGGGCTAGAGAAGAACCAGTTAACAGAAATCATGAGTCTGAAAAAATTTCCCTGCTCCTATGCAAAGTGAAGATCTTTGTCATCTCCTTTTACAGGAGCTACTGATTAGGCCCCTGTTCTAATGCTTAGTTAGAAACCTACATGAGGAGGTTTGAGAGAGTGCACGGCAATACAATCGTGGTGTAGGAGGCATTCTGCTTGCTCCCTTGTACTTGGGACACCAAGGAAATGCTTTTGCTGACATATGCTATAAACAGTTCTGCAGCAACAAATGGTTATATTTGTTACCACCTCATTTTTTTGCATTCATCTAGGCTTTAAATAAATATTGTATCAGTTCCTTGCTTGATATTTGCATTGATATATTCTTACCAGAAGGTGTATTTTTAAGATTGACAGACTTCAGCATGAGTTATCTTGATTTTATGTTATCCTTCAATAACTTTGGAATGATTTAAACCAGTGTCAGCCAAATCTAATCAGATTTCAAGGGAATTGACCATATTATCTGTCAAAAAACATTTACAGCTGAAGCAGCTCCAGTGTTGTGTACATCTAATATAACTGTACTGACAAATTTAACAGAGTGGAATATAGTCTCCTACTTGCCCACATCAATGTGCATTAGAGTTACTTTCCCCATATAATAATCACACTCATGTAAGCAGATGAGTTAGTTCGACATTTTTTAGGCTACTTCATACTGTGCTATCCATTGTGGAGCCAACTCCAAGATGTGTCACTTCCTGAAAAGCGTTGGTTGCGTTGGATTGGATAGTAGGAGTGCAGTTGCTGCTACAGACTTTGAGGATAAATAAAATTTATTTAATAAAATTTAGAGCAATCTCTTCTTGAGGTCACTTGGTATCTTTAGCGAACAGAGTGGTTCCCATGCATCCCTAAGCATAAGGACAACAACTTTGCCTGGATCTCGTATGTGGAAGTAAGTGTACTGCTGTATTGCAGTGGTCTGGAGCCAAATGCAGTACCGTCATTCACAGAGCTGAAGTTGCTCTTGAGCAGTTTAAAAATGCAAATGTTCCCTACTCGGAGCAAACCAGACGAGATCCCCTCCACCTGCTTTGCACAGATCTGACTGTATCATGCAGTTAGGCTTACAGATGTTCTCCAATGCTGAGATAACGCAACACAGCCAGAGCATATCAGTGAACTGAGCTCTGAAGCTACAATTAGGATATATATTTCATCAGGGTTAAAAAAGTATATTTCCTGCTTGATAGTTATTTTCTTGCTAGAAGGAGCACTCACCTCTCTCATTTTTCAAATCTGGAAAAACTATGGAGGACCCCTAACAACACTTGTCTTCCATGCTGGCTGTCAGCGTGAAGGTAACAGACATTTACTAGACTGGTTGTGCACAGGGTAAAGTGGTTAAAAAATTTGCAGACCACCTTCCCTCCCTCCGAATCAAACTACCACTTCCCTCAATAACTAAATTATCAAATAATTACTTTTTTACCAATATTTTCACGTCATTAGGATGAAGTAAGAACAAGTTGACTGTTACTATTACCATAGTGGGAAACCCCCCACTTGGGCCTGTTAGTGTGTTTGTTTGTTATTAAGACTAAGTAATTTTGAAATGAAAGAAGAGAGTTAAAATACTGAAGATAGGAATCACTCTGGAAGGAATCTTATACAACACTTGTAAGAACATAACACTACCACAGTGGAGCAGAAAAAAAGTCTGATTTGGCTCAGCATTTTCTCTGATGTGTAAAAGAGCACAGGAACAAGGCAAATCTATAGTGATATATGTCTGGATATCCTTTGAGGTGTCAGGGACTTAGGGACTTCTGACCTGGAGGTTGCATTTGGACCACTACACTTAATAGCATTTATAGACCTGTCATCAGTGAACATGCCTAAGAGGTTTTGGAATCCATTTAGATTTTTGGCTTCCAGAACATCCACCACATTCAGCTCCACGATTTAATTACATACCAAGTGAAAAAGTGCTTTGTTTATTTTAAACCTCTTATCTGATAATTTCATTAAGTGCCTCCTCATCTTTCATTATTGTTATGTTTTCTGCCTTTGCAGTATTTCTAGTTATTCACAGTGCTTCAGAGCTACTGCCACCATCTCATTTGGTTAACTGACAACATGACAACATGAGATTCTATGCTACATTTCGATACTGCAAACTTAACTCACCCTATGCTGCATTTTAAGGTATAGTGAATCCTGCTATTACATTACCTCTATACTAATTATCATTTACTCATCAAATTATTGACATATTTATTATACAGAAACTTGCAATTCAATTCTGGCATCTTATTTTTTAGAGTTCCAACATATATATGTATGTGTGTGTGTATATATACATTATACATACACACATATAATCACCGGTGTCTCTGGGGTTCTTTTACTACCTGTTTCATTTTATCTTCATTGGGATTACATTTGTTTGGGTAGTTCTTTACTGCTATTCTTTTTTTCTAGGACAGAAAGCTTTAACTTCATTTTTCACATATATGTCCTTACTAACTGTTCTATATCTGGCAATTTTCTGTACATTTTAACTTTCCCTATAATGTTTGAATTTGAAGTTTAAGTAGCCTAACCTATTCTGATTTCTGAAGTCCATGTCTTTTGGATGGGTTCAGTCTAAATGTTTTCACAGTTCCTAAATCTTCCTACAGCAAATGTGGATGATTCCCTATATGTGATATGGTTTCCTACATCATGTGAATGAAACTTCAAACACTCCAAACCTTGTTACCAAGGAAATTCTCATCTTCAGCCTACATTTGGTTAATATTTTACTTTGAGGTCTTGCCTTTTACTCTTTTTTATGTCCAATATCCATACACATCATACTCACTACAGTGATTAGTTTCTTGTGAAGATCATGTCTAATTGCTTTGGAGGCTTCAGCACATTTTCGTTTAGTACAGAAATCAGTCATATAGTCCTCAATGGAAACTCAAACCAACTGTTTATGTCACAGATACAGATAATCTGACAGCCTAATTTTACAGCCTACCTGTTCTAATGAGTATGGAGTATGCAGAGTGCAATAATATATAGGCCTTCCTTAGTCTAAAGATCCTCCATGGGAGCCTTCTATGGGACCATATTGTCTGTAACCCCACATGCTGCAGGATTTTCTTCTTCTTTAGTGACCCTGAGACTGTTATTTATTTTGGAATACAGCCTGTTCACTGATGTTCTTCAAAGATGTTTCTGAGGACTGAATTGTCTGCCCCAAGTACTATAATATTTGTTCACCTTATTTAGAAATATGCTCATGTACACTAGCACACACATACAAATATACTATGGTTTGAAAGCATATTTTTGTATAACAGTGAAAAACATTGCATTGTTGTGATCTTACACTTGATTCACTATCAGCTGTTATTTTGAACATTGACGCATGCCATAGAAGAAAATTGTAAAATGCTTGCTATTTTGATATCGTGGTTTATCTGATGATTGTGCAAAGGTGATGGCAATGATGATGGCATTCCTCAAATAAAGGCTAGAACAGTGAGGAAGGGGAGAGGCTCAATGAATTACTTTTGATTCAAGAACATGTGATGCAAAAATAGGCAGAATAATTTTTCTTTTGTAAATCTTTCACTTGTATTTCAAACTACACTGTCTATTCTAAACTGTATGCGTTATAACAATTGTGATTTATCTAAAACATGTTACAGATAATATTCCACTCTTCTCATCAGTGAAAGCAACAAATTCATCCAGAAGGTGGTTGTGTGTTCTCCATCTCCTTCAAAGTATTATCAGAATAACAGTTCAGAAGCAAAAGAAATAAAATGTCTTCAAACAGCTTTGGGAGAAATGTATTAAATTTACGTCATTCTCTCCAGCAGCACTGAACTGGTTTATGACAAGAAAGACAATAATATTTTTTTTATGTTTCCTCAGTGTTTTCAACAGTTTTGGAAGAGACTCTCTTGAAATGGAGACACAAATGATTCTGTGTTTTGCTTTTACTGATATGGATTAAAAATAAACTAACGGCCTTTTTTCCTCTTTTTGTGTAACATTTTACTTTTTTTATGATCAATAACTCTACTTCTTTCAATCACATTGAGATGCCCAAAAAAGTCCCGTGCTCTGTTGGATGCTTCATTATTACACTCCAGTATCTGATAGCTGGAAGCATTAAGCATGTAGAACAAGAAAGAAAAGTAATTTTCCAACATTGTACAACGTCCTCCTAGGAGAACGCTCCTAGGAGTGTTCTAAGGAACAGAAAGAGGCAATGTGGGCTTTCCATTTATGGTAAGTCTATTAATCAAAGGACTGATTCAGTTCCATTGAATTTTGACTGAGTAGGTCCCACAAGATAACTGAGCTGCAGTGATGTTGGCTTCCTATGTAACTCAACCACTTATAGACAAAAAAAGGGCTGCTAGGCACAGCGTGATTGGCTTGGAGGAAGAAATATTAGTGCAGATTAGGAAGAAATGAAGATTCTTACAGATCCTTCATTATAACAAGGTATTTGTTGTTTTGGGGTTTTTTTTGTATTTTTGGTTTCAATATCTCTACTTTAATTATTTTCACCAATGGGCTTCCCTCAGTCATATAAATGTGTCACGGAAAACGTTTACCATTGAAAAAATGTTTTGTTTTGTTTTGTTTTTTTTAACTTAAAATTAAAAGCAGAACATTTTTCTCTATTTAAAATTTACACGGAACCATATCTGTTTATTATCCTAAAGCCCATCATCTTGTGAAAAATTGCACTCATACATTAAATGATTCCTAGGTATTGCCACTTCCAACTGCACTTCAATAATTACAAGACTAACAAGGAAGATGAACATGAATTGTGTCGAATACATCTTAAGATGAGATGAATAGTGTTAAAAGAAAAAAAAAGTTCTTGAAATAATCCTTTTGATCATGGTGGAGCTGGCAATTAAACTAGAGCTAATATAACCAAATTTTACAGATGTATGACGGATAAGAATGAGATTGTGTGTATATATATATATATCTTCCTCACTCATTTTTGAAACTCACAATTTGTATTTTAAGAATCCACCAGTCCACTAGATAGTACATATGACTGAAAGACTGAGGTGAAGAGTCAGGTCTCATGAAGTATCAGATCCTAAATGATACTTAGGAGTGTCAGATGAGAAAACACGATTGTCTTCAGAGTTCATGAAAGTTGTTTTCCTTTTAGATACTAGCATTAGACTGACTGAGTAAGATGGATAGAAACATCTCTACACTCACAGTCCAGTAATGTTTCAATTTTTCTTTTTCCTTTAGTGTCTTTTCCTTAATAAAGTGGCAGCTTACTGTTCTTTATGATGCGGAGTTTACAAAGCACTTTTATACAGTGCTTTTTTTTTTATAAAGCAGATATATTTATGGAACTTGGTGACAGCATAAGACCAGTTATTACATCTTATGCAAAAAAATCTCCAAGAAGTGCTGCCATTTATTTGTCAGGCAGAGCAAACAAGCAATATCTGCCTGGTAACCCTGGCTGCGGTGTTTTAGGCTGAGTCTTCTGTGGGGATGATATTTTTCAGTAAATATGCCATTACTAGTAAAGGCCACAAGGTTTGTGTTGACCTGACAGTGTGGGGACTCAGGATTTGTCTCCCTGTACTGATTTGTCTCAGTTGTGACAGCAGTTATACAGCAGCCTAATGTGTTTTAGTTTAGCTTTAGATTAGTAAAAAGAAGTACTTATTCTGTGTGTGAACTGAACTTTCTGGTTGCAGAATAAAATGCAATATGGGAGAGTGCAGACACAGGTTAATACCAGAGATCCCACATGAGAAACACAAACTGCAGTTAGTACAACCACAAATCACAATCACAACAAATCATAGGCAATCAGCAGTCACTACATGCTTGTGACCTTGTACATCAAGTAAAATCAGCCGCGGAGCTAACCAAAAACTGATTGATCGGGAACCAAAGAAAAGAAAGGGCATGTGAGCCGACTGTGTTAAAAGACATTTAAAAATAAAACCAAGTGTACTCTACACCAAGGAGACAGCAGCCCCCATCCTGAACATTGCGCTTTTCCTGTTGATGCCCCAGGATGACAATGTCTACACTGTAACCCATCTCCCGGTTCTGCTTGAGGAAGATAGACACCATTAGCTTAGGACCCACAGGAATATTGTACAGGGAGCGCAATATCAGAGAAAAGGGGCAGATAGTAGGAAGCTTCTGTATAACAATTTTACCTGTATTATTAATGAAGCTTTTCTGTATCAATTTGGTTTGTGATTGTTGGTAGCATTGTAGCTAAACTAACAATAGATATTTGTCTTTCGATTAGCCTGTTAAAGTTTCAATTAGAGTGACAAAACCCCCTTAGCTCTACGTATGGTTGTTCCCTTTTGCCTGTAACAAGATTTTGAGTGTTACTATAGATACCAAAATGGGAACTGGAGAAGTTTCCACAGGCCCCCTCCTGGTATTACCCACAGACTATTAGTAGTACTTGCAGGGGAGAGGGAATATTCTAAGTAGCTGGCTGAAGGTAATGCACACTTCTGAGTCAGTCACACAGTATAATTGTAGAAAATGCAGATGAGAATAGGCTCATCGTTTTAATGGACGGACTTTGTTTCATTTCTATTTGCAGCTTATTATATACTGTGTTTCTTTACGAGAATGGGGCCCATCAACTGGTAGAAATGCGACTGCTTTGTCCCAGCAATCAAGCTGGCAAGAGAGTCTCTGAAGAGAAGGACGATCACTTATTGCCCAGCAGCTTTTGGGCATACACAGCTAAAACATCTTCTAAGGTGTGACAGACAGTGAGAGAGCTCATCTAGAAGGCAGCCTGAAACAAGATTGGGCATTTACAGACTCTTGAAAAGAGGAGGAGCAGACACATGGTTAAGACTCTGAGGTGACTTTTTAGAAAGGACTTTTCCTTGGCACCCAGCAGGAACTACAGTTGCTGTAATGGAGCATTTGCCTTTCTCTTTTCCTTTTTTTTTTTAAAATTATTATTTTTTAAATTTTCTTGCATTGCTTAATATCACAGATGATATTTCTCTTTTACTTTACTCCCCTTGCTGATATTTTCATTGATTAGAGCACAAGACTGGGACTTGAGTCATAAATGCTCTTCCTGAATTTGCCTTTTTTGAGATCCCATGTTTTCTAACAACAATAAAAGAACAGTCCCTATAATCAGAAAATGTCTTAGGCAATGTCCAGTCAAGGGATCCAACATCCATTCAAGGGATACTCTCGTCACTGGAAAATGCATAAAAAGTGGCAAATTCGTCCTAACACCTTTTCATTTTAAGACTTTTCAGTGAACCAGCTGAACTCTGTCCCATTTTAGTCACTGCTTGCACAACATTCCTCTTAGCCTCCTTATCATAGAATCATAAAATAGCTATTTACCCTTTCCTCTGACTGCATTTAGTTTTGCAGTATTTCTTCCAGACTAGTTCCACCACCTGAACTGAAACTTGTTTTCATGCACATATAGAGAAACTATTGCTATTGTCCTGTAAAATGACTTTTATATGTACCAATGGTAATACATCACAGAATCTTCTGAATTTATCTGCTTTTTTCAGTTTTACCTCATCTTTAATTTCTCAAATTCCACTTTATCTTTTTTTTAATGATGTTCACACTCCTTCCAATTTAATACTATCTTCAGTTTTTATCAGTGTGCTCTTTACTTTTTCTTTCAGCTTACTGATATCGATATTAAACAAATCTATCTCTTGCCAACTCTTGCTAACAAATGCCAACTCTTTTAGATTCCTACTCTTAATATGTTGCTGTTTATTATTTCTATTTTTTGTACTCATTTAGGCAGTTTACAGCCTGCATGGTCATGATCTTATTGAAGGCAGTACTGAATCAAATTTTAAAACTGAAAATTCCTAAGATGCCATATCAAATGCTTCAATAGAATCCAAATATTTAAGATCTACTTCATTCCCATTGCCCATTAATTTTGTAATTACATCAAAACAAGCAATGAAGTTTGACTGATGAGATACAGTTCTTCTAAAGCCTCACTGCCTACTGTTCATGGCTCTCTTATCCCAGCTATTAATGATGGAATATTTATTTCATTGCTTTATAAGGCATTCAAATAATATTTATGGCATCATAGTTGTCAGTATCAATCTTTTATTTTCTGGAAATCTGTACTACATTTATTTTTCTCTATCCATCTAGTAGATTCTCCTTCATCTATAAGTTTTTAGAAATGAGCATCTGTAGGCTTACTGAAGTCAGTAGTTCTTTTGATCTCAAAGACAGCGTATCATTCTTGCCTATGTTTGGAGTATATCATTAACACCTTCATCAACAGAGCTTTTAAAGGGCCTTCTTTATATATAGGATGTAGGGTCAGGTGGTATACTCTGAACATTAATCCATGGACATTTGATCCTGTTTAGAAATATATCAACACTCTCTTGAGACTAAGTATGCTAACTGTCACTTTTCATTGCCTGACAGTCACTCACATTTGATGGCTATTCCAGAACGAGTGTGACCAAGCATTAGAACAGGTTGCCAAGAAACGCTGTGGAGTTTCCATCCTTGGGGCTATTAAAAAACTGACTGTACATGGCCGCGAGGAACCTGCTTTACCTGGATCCCGTTGAGCAGGGAGTTGGACTAGATGACCTCTGGAGGTCTCTTCCAACTTACGTTATTCTGTGATTTTATGAATTTAATTTATTGAATGCTTTATTTTCAATCTGAAATTTTAAAGAACTTCCCATGGTCATCTGTTCTCGTGTCAGTGTTACTCGTGCATACTGTGCTACTCCTTTCCTGATATTTACTCCCCATTATAAATATAAAGTGTGAGCGATCATTTTAGCCTTGGTTTATATATATTTTCTGTGATAACAGGTTTTAAAAAAGGTGTTTGCTGTTTCAGGTTTTTTAGAAGACATTATTAATTTTATCCCTTTTTTATGCCTTTTTTCCTCAATATTTTTCTCTTAAAAAACCCTGTACTAATCACTTTCAATCACTGACAATAGGCTCAGAACGTAGGCTAAAAAGAATACAACATGAAACTGAGTATACATCATACAAATGTGGTAAATTGAAACTTGCTGATATTTTATATTCCCATCTAATTTTGTGCATCATTATGCAATTAGAGATCTAAGGTGTGCATTAATTAGATCTGAATATGTCAATTGTTTCTAAAAGATATTCTTAACTATATTATACATTTTGGGAGCATGAGCTGGCTCAGTTACATCCCTTCTTTAGGGTGTGAGAAGAACCATATTAGTGGAATATTGCATCAGTTCTCAAATGGATTTCTATCTGATGATCAAGAATTATTTGATCCACAAATCAAAATAGTGAGATAGAAGAAATCTAGTTACAGAATCTTACTGGTCTCTTTGATTTCCCAGCCAACTGTAACTGTAGATGGGTAAGGCAATCAAAATCTCTCAGAAACAAAGTAAGGCCTCTTCACTCTGCAGTATTTGTAATAAAATTTCCATAACCTCAGTACCTTCCACTGTCCCAGATTCTGCTACCAGACAGTGCAAAACTGTTGCAAATATTTTCACTGGAACTGACAATGGACCATCTCTCTACCTAATATCTTGACTTCTGAATAAGCATGATCTCTGCCTATTAACAGTTTTCAAAATCCAGACTAAGGTATAATCAGGTAAGTTCTCAAATGGGAGAAATTGGTTACCTCTGTCCTTCTTTCTTTTTAGTCAGCTGATACATGTATGCTATGTTGTCAATCCATTCCTCTCACAGCTGATTTCAGTGTCATATGCATGCTGATAACTCCATCAACTTCTCAACTGAAAACATATCAATTGTATTAATATAGCTCTCAATTAATTTTATTCTCTTTGTGGAAGAATAGAACTAAACAGTTAAAAAAGTGTGGGGTTTGAGCTTTAGCTATTGCAAGTGTGTGCAGTTGATATGACCCAGTTGCTCAAATTTAAATCAGATGAGAACTTAGCACTGTTAGCTCTATACCGTGTACACTGAAAGAAAACCAGGCCTGCTGAAGCATACATGAAGTTATCTTTAAAGTTTGATACCCTCATCCCAACAGCAGCTACTTCCATCTCACTATATTTACTGCACTTCTAAATATATCTGCAATTGTTTCTTTCATTTATGAGAGGTTTAAAGTTTGAAAGGGAATTTGCAATTTATTTTAGAAAAACATTTATTGCCCATCCTTTACAACTGACTTCTAATTCATGCCTGCAATCATCTTTGTGACACGATTTTATGCATCTAGTTGTGAGTACAAATCATTGAATTCAGTTGTATAATTGCTTGAAATGCTTGTCTAGCAAGCAAGGTAGTTTTATGCCTAGGGACAGATTTGCAGACTCTTTACAACTCAGCTATGTAACCATGGATAAAAGAACATATTAAAACAGCCCCTTTTACATCTGTAGAGAATACTCTGTGTTTAACATTCAGATGTGCACCTGTGATGAAACTTGTTTGATTGAATATACAAATTAAAAGCTAGTCCTAAGAGTTTCCTAAATATTAGCTATAATGCTTGAACAATAAAATCCTCATTACAGGCTAAATATTATTTGACACAAAATTACATGTCTATTACAATTGCATCAAGAGTCCCTTGATCCATGGGAATATCACTGGAATTAAAGTTTTAAAAGGAGAAAGGAGTAAAGGTATCATAGTGACACAGAAGATCACTGTAGCATCCCTGGAGAATGACGACTGCAAAACTATAGCTGAATATTTTCCCCATTGCAATAATTAATTAACTAACTGACTAAGATCATAAAGCATGGCTCTGTCCTGAAAAGCCATTGTAAAAAATTATAATATTTGCATCTGACTAACTATTACTGAATCCTCTCTGTTTGTAGCATTTTCATATGCCTTTTACTTAACAACAAAAAAGTATTTCTAATAACATAATTTAGTTTGTGGAAATTTTAAGATCAGTAGAAATATATTTAAAAAGGAAAAGAAAATATTCAGGTTCTTTCTGAGAAACCAAGTTGAACATTTATTGGACCCTCTCTTACGCTACAAGAAGTGACTGAACTTGTGGACTGAGCAAAGTTGACATAAATTGTTAGCAGCAGACCTGAAACTCTATGACATTATTTTACAGAATTCTTTTAATTCTTTTTCAGTGCTGTGCATTATACTTCAGATGTAACTAACAGAAGTACTTCTCAATATACGAATTTTCAGTACCTGTATGTGGAAAAAAATATGCTTCTTCAAAAGCAGAATGAGGCTTACAAGAAAGCAGCATAATTATGCACAATGATGGATTAGGGTATTTATTAAATACCAAACCAAATCTGTTTCCAGATGGATGTTACATTACTCAACAATTCACATTACTAATTTATAAATAAACCAAAATTCATTAAGTCTGGGCAAACCTACCAGTGCTAAGAGTTTTATTGGACTTCTACAGTGAAAATTTCCAAAAAATTTTTATTGTGTGGTATATTTCAAAGGTAGCATTTCACACTAAAGGTAGTATTTCAAAGAAACGTGTGTATTTCAAGTACAAAATAAATTAAGGAAATAAATTACTAAATGAATGTGCAAATAGCAAATGTCAGTTTAAAAGCAACTGATCTTTTTGAAACATACTAAAATCTGAGTTCAGGACTGCGAACTGCTGCTGTAGTACACAACACTTAAGAAACTTTCCCAACAATTAATCTCTGCTCTGCAGCTTTCAAAATACCCAGTGTTTGAGACATTCATTCTTACACTGATTCAGGCATTCGGTACTCTCTGCAGGAAAAATTAAAAACCTTAAGGTCTCAGCAGTTAATAAGGAAGTATCGAGACAGATCCTGCACATTAAATTTCAGCTTAGAAATCCATGCAGAATCACATTGGTGAAGGCTGCAGTACGCAAAACTATAACATCCCACTTGGCTAAAGTACACAAGTCCTGTCACAAATGGGGTTCACCAGGGATTGATACTGGGCCCAACACTGTTTAATATCTTCATAAGTGATCTGGATGATGGAATCAGGTGTACCCTGATGAAGTTTGCTGATGATACCAAACTGAGTGGGGAAGTGGACACTTCGGAAGGGAGAGCCACCCTGCAGAAAGACCTGGATAGGCTGGAAGAGTGGGCTAACAAGAACCTTATGAAGTTCAACAAGGACAAGTGCAAGGTCTCGCACCTCAGAAAATATAATCCAGTAGTGCAGCACAAACTGGGATCTACCTGGCTGGGCAGCAGCTCTGTGGAAAGGGACCTGGGGAACCTGATGGACAACAAACACAATATGAGTGAGCAGTGTGTTGCTGTGGCAAAGGAAGCCAACAGGATGCTCGGTTGCATCACCAGCAGAGATAAAGAAGTCATTATCCCACTCTATTCAGTGCTTGTCAAGCCACACTTGGAATGCTGTGTTCAGTTTTGGTCCCTGCTATACAAAAAAGATGTGGACAGGCTGGAGAGGGTCCCGAGAAGGGCCACAAAGATGACTAAAGGACTGGGAAGGCTGCCATATGAGGAAAGGATGAGAGAATTGAGTTTGTTCAGCCTTGAGAAAAGGCGGCTTAGGGGAGACCTTATCACCATGTTCCCATATTTCAAGAGTGGCTACAAAGAAGGTGGAGACTCCCTTTGTACAAGGGGTCACATGGAAAAGACAAGGGGCAATGGGTGCAAGTTACTCCAGGGGAGATTCTGACTGGACAGAAGAGGAAAGTTTTTCACAATGAGAACCACCATCCATTGGAATAATCTCCCCAGAGAAGATGTGGATTCCCCAACATTGGACACTTTTAAGATTTGGCTGGACTGGGTGCTGGGCCATCTTGTCTAGACCATGCTTTTGCCAAGAAAGTTTGGACCAGAGAATTCTTGATGTACTTCCAACCTGGTATTCTATGATTCTATGAAGTCCTTGAATCAGCACCTATGCTCTCTGTTCTGGAGGTGTGCCTCGGCACACCCTGGTGCCTGGGTACCTTGACGATCCAGACTGGGACTCTATTACTTGCTCTATGGCTCCTTTCTGGAATTCATGTGATTTCCACAATGAGGAGCAGAATGTGCAGATGATGAGTGCATGGCCTTATCTTGGTACAGCACATGACCTGCAAAAATGCTCGGAAACCATATATGGAAACAACTGGGAACTCAGAACTGGTACCACTCCCTGAAACCTAGATGTACCCGGCACCAAAAGTGATTTAGTCGAATCCTGGGCAGGATAACTCTACTTAAATATGCCTTACTACTTGACAGTTTCCTTGGCTACAGAACAAAAACTAAGCAGGGTGATACCATTAGAATAGCTTGTGCTCCTCAGACCCTTTGGTTTTAACAGAGGCCGTGCTGTTAAAAAATCATGCCTGCTCCCTGCCCCTCCCCCCCTTTTTTATCTTCCTGACCTCTGTCAATTCGAGCTTGAATTTTAATTTTAGACTAAACTAATCACAGTATATATGAAGGGTATAACATTCCTGGTATATGCCTCTATTAGGAAATCAAACCCAATTAGATTGTTTGACTCCAAAGATATAAATAGGGCATTTAAAATGTATTTATGTTGATTACTAGGATTGTAAATTGTTCTGTGTTCCTTTATTTAAAGGTTATTTCAATTCCTTTTAAAGACGCTCACGGATACAACAAAATTCTCACATAATATTAAGAAGCAATTAACCAGAGAATGAGAAGATCAAAAAAGTGACATATTCTTTTGGTACATATCTACACACAATGAAGACTTTTGGAAGCAAGCAGGAGAACTCAGAGCATAAGAGTCCAGAAGAGGGGTGAGGGACAGGGAGGGAAGAGGATCAGGGATAGCACAGGGCAGGGGGCAGATCCCTTGAGCTTTTACCTTGCCAGTTCCAGCTCTTGGATGTAATTTATGTATTTTACTTGAGAAAACACTGTTGCACTAGAACCAATGCAGTGATTAGCCAATACTACTACATTTCAATTTAGACAATAGGGTCTAAAACTAGGTATTGATTCCTCTCAGTGCTTCACGTGTAAATTGCAGGGGGGAAAAAAGAAAAAAGCTCCGACTTCACCCATGTCAAACCCATTCAAATGACTAAACCGGAGGTTCAAAATTTAGAAGGGGAAAATTTAGTTTCTTTCTACCACCTTCTTCCTGCAAGACTCCCACTCCGCATTTCTGCTTTCTGAGAAAAGAGTCCTTTTAGTCTTCATACCCCCTTCATCTTTTCTTTTGCCTTCTATTTACTCTTCCTTTTTCTACCTGTCTTGATTTCCCTTCTTCTCTTTCCCCTTTTTCTGGATTACACATAAGCATATCAGTGTACATAATCTTTCAGTGTTGGCTAATGTATTTGGTGATAATTTTCCAGTCCCTCACAACACAGGAAAGATAAATTCTTTCCCCCTAATTTTCCTTCTCATTTTACTTCTGTTATTTGAATTTTTTGTTCACAGTACTTGTATATCTTCTTGCTCATTCTGTTATCCTATTTTTGCCCTTCCTTTCTGTTTCTCCATCCTCCCTCTCTCTCTGTTATCTCACCTGCTACTTGTTTGTTGTAATTTGCTTCACTTATGCCAGTGAACACACTAGAAAACCACACCTCTCAGTGGGTAACGTTTACCCAAATGCCTCAGGAAGGGAGAATGCCTGAGTGCTTGCAACAAAAGATGTCTAAAATAGAAGTAGGGGGAGAGGAGAAAGAGAGAAGAAAATTGTGCGGAGCTGCAATTACTGTAAGTCTTTCTACTGATGTGGTTGGATGATATATGTCTGAATCAGAGAGCCTTCACAGTCACAGGTGTGTAAAGCCACCTACGCAGAGTAACTCAGATTTTTTATGTCCTTTACAAATGCTCTCAAGCTGCACCGTGGTTTGAACAACACTTACATTTACCTTTTGAAAAATGGTGTGAAGAAGAAGTATTGCTACCGCATTTACATTTTTATAGTATGGCTTGCTCTGAAAGTGTTAGAGGAGATTGCCTGGCTTAAAGCCTGGCTCAATGATTCCTGAAGGATATTTTTTCCTGCAGTATCCAACTACCATATGGAGTGCCAAGTAGCATAAAAGAGATTTCAGAAGCAATTCCATGATTACAGTTACTATACATTAAAGGCACAGAAGAACTATTGTAAATTATCTGTATGGTTCTTGCATAATAAATTACTTTGCTCAGATCACAGATGACAGGCTTCCATTACAGATCATTTTATTTAAATGCATGGCAATCTTTTTAAACAAATGACTCCTAGCAGGAGAACCCCTGTGATTCTAAAAGTATCTCATTCCAGCACTGCCGTTAAATGCCTCCTGAGTGACCTTGATCAAATCATTCCTGATCCCACCGCCCTGGTTGCCTCTCCTCCTGTGGTCTGCCTGTCTTAGGTATTTAGACAGTGACAATCTCTCTTTGGAGTAGAGAGATCATTTTATAACTTTTTAA
Organism: Rissa tridactyla; assembly: GCF_028500815.1. Lineage (NCBI taxonomy): Eukaryota > Metazoa > Chordata > Aves > Charadriiformes > Laridae > Rissa > Rissa tridactyla. The sequence goes on from NC_071468.1 coordinate 95,223,562, forward strand.
ATTCTTAATGCAATGGAGCCTATACTAGTCTTTAGGAACTTCTGTAATAAATACTTATTAATAATTATAATTAATCATACTAATAGGATGAGTTTTGGAACAAATGACTGGCAAGCAAGAGTCAATTATTTCAAAGATTTGGATCTGACAATGAGTTGCAATGAGCAACGGTTGAAGACCACACAAGTAACACCACCTGTGAGGACTGTGATAGAAATGTCTCAGCACAGGGAGGACAGAGGGAGGATAAGAATCCAGTTCTCCATAGCAACCTTCAACTCCCTTAGATATGAAGCAATTCTTTCCTCTGCTGAAATCATGTGACATTTTCTATGATCACTTCCTTCTCCATGCAAAGTATTTCTGTCCACAGCCACTACCCAGCTCTTGGGCAGCATTTACTGCTCCTCTTGGAAATCAGCAGCACTCTGTTCTGTATTCCCCTCAGAACTCCTTGCCTTTTTTTTTCTTTGCCCTTTGTCACCTTTTGGACCGTTTTGTTAATTGGACTTGTAGCTCTGTAAGCTCAGGAAGCCTGTGAGAAGTATTTCAGCTCTTTCCCAGGAATGCCCCAGTAGATGTACACCCTCCATTTCCTGGAATAAGTGAAGGGATGTTCTAAAACTCTTGAGTGATTTTCAGAGGACACGTACTCTATGCACTGAGTGAAGTAGGTGTCTTACAGTAAACAAGAAGTACGAGAGTATGTAATTTAAAACTACACGAAAGCACACACGTGCAAAATGACTGAATTAAGATTGCACAGACACCTTCAGTCCTGGCATTTTCCAACTTTCTAGAACTCAAGTAAGCAAATGAAATAATACAGTTCTTTTATCCTAGGGCTTTTTTGGGTTTATGGAACTTCCTAAGTTTAAACTAAAAAGACTCCTTCCTAACCTCCCACTTTGAAACCCCACTATATTTTACTGTCAACACTCTAAAATTCAGGAATCGTGTTTTTTGCCTCAGTTTCTGAGGGGAGTGTATTCCAGTAGTCACAGCCTTTTCATTTTATATTGTTTTATTTTCACTGCACTTGTTTATCCCCTCTCTTCTCTCCCCACTTCTGTTGCAGTCTCCCTCACTTAAACACCTTTTACTTCCTCCCCCTCTACTGCTTCAAATCTGCCCACTTGGTTTCTCTTGCCAGCATCTCTCTCTCCTACTCATCATGCCAATATTCCCTCTTTACAACTCCCCCAAGCCTTCCTCTTCACTCTCAGGCTTTGCAACTAGGCTGCTTTTTTCCTTGGGCATCAAGGCACAGAAGTTTTCCTGTTTTGATTTCCTATAGCCAAGCTCCACACCAATGTTTTGGTGCTATTAGATATCATTTCAAGGACACCTGAAATGCCTAGGACAGAGTCGGCCTTCAAAAATTTTAGCAATCGATGGCTAATAATACTCAACGTAATATATAGAATCTGAGATTTCTCAGAAATTCTTATCTTGGCTGTGTATGGGATAATTTTTTCACAGAGGTGCCTACATGCATGTATTTTACAGTGATGCCACTGCATATCCTGCTCCATAGTGTGCAAGACCCAAATCTTTTCAAAGAGGCAGCTTTAGGTACCAGAAAAAAAAATACAATTGTAAATTCTACAATTTAGGTGAAATTTTACCCCCGTTGAAATTCAGGTAGAGACCAATACTTGATGCACCTACAATAATCAGTCCAGTCATATTTAGACAAAGTTGTAAACAAACGAAAACTTGGTTTTGTAACAGAAACAAGAAGATAACTTTAAAATCAGACTTTTGCTACCTGTGCTCCATAATGTGTAGATGTTCATCCCTTCCCACGCTGTGTTAACTTCTGCAGGTTTCTGTACGATTTTTCCCTCCTGCCCCTACAAAAACACCCAAAAACTCCTAGGGACCTGGAGGCTAAATCGGAGGTCAGCAGTGCTAAAAACATCTCTCTCCTGAATCCTTTCCAGGTACTGCGGAAAAGTGACAGTTTGTTGAGATACAAATTCCCATCTCTGAAGGACTAGCTTCTCTCCTTACCGGAAAGGAAAAAGATCTGGGGAGAAACCCTACCTGAAGCAAAGAGCGGTAAGAGCCAGGGCCCTGAGGGCACCACTAGGACATCATGTCCTTGCCCAGCTCCCTATCCCGAGGCTCCCCCCGTCCTGCCCATGGCCCAGGACCCCATGTCAGCCCCCTGGGTCTCTAAGCCCCTGCTGGGGCGGGTCTCCAGCCCCCCATAGTCCTGCCCTGCCTGCCCATGGGCCGTGCTGAGCCGGGCCCACTCACGGGCCCACATCCTTGTCCCAAGCGATGTACCCGATGCACTGGGTTGGGACTGCCCCAGTGTCCCCTGGCTGCCCTGCTCCTGGCCGGGGTGGTAGAACTGGCCCTGGCGCCTCCGTGGGGAACTCCCGCTGCTCCTGGCCTGCAACCCCAGGGAGCCGCCAGCCCCTGCCCGCACCCTTTGCTGTGCTGCTGGAGGTCTGAAACTTGAGTGAGCAGCAAGGCCAATCTTAATTTATGCTGCTGCAAACAAACCAGAGTTTGTAAGAATTGTTTCTTTTACAGCCTTAAAGTTCTCAGAAAGGTTAGAAAAGCAAAAGACACAGTCTGCCTTGTGCATTTCACGCGCTGAGGAATGGTATGGATGATGCAGAAATAATGAGTTTACTAGGCTTCAGTGATAAAAGGGAAATATTAGAAACTCATAAGCGCAAGAAGTCATTGGAAATCTTCTAACAGATAATTACCATGATGTCCTTGGACACGATGCTTATTTTCCTGTTTCTGACATAAATAGAACATAATAAATAATAAGGAGAAGGTCAATGCAATGCATCATTTATGTTGTTTTTAATATCTGGATTTCAGGAAAAAAATATGAAGTACTTTTAAAGCTCTCTGAATATATGTGTATTTTATGGATCTCAGTCAAATGCGTAAAATACACCCACACATTCACACATAACACAAATATACTTTTTTTCCTAGTTCCAGCCTAACTTTTAAAGTAATTTTATTTAATATGTAATGTAAAGATTTTTTTTGGTGTGATTTCTCTGGTATTCATAAATAAATCTAATTTAACTGGTTTTCCTTCTAGATACACAGCAGCATCTTCTAAATGATAACGCAGAGTATTTATTGCTTTCTGGACAGGGAGGGTAATCATGCTGCTAGGGACACCTCAGGAGGGAAGCTGGCAATAGGCTGATGAATAAACAGTAAATTATTTCCTGAAAAGTCCTGATAACTTAAAAAAAAGTTATCAAGACTTCATGCTTAATACAAGAAATATAAGTAATCTAAGCTGACTGTAGTTTGAATCACTGCAGCGAGTCTGTACTTCTTGTAGCAAGGAAGACAGATTTTGTATTTTCCTATCTGCAGTAGCTCATACAGTTACTATGGCAGAGAGAAAGAAAAGAGAAGCAGATAGGAAAGAATAGGTGTTTTTATTCAGCTTTCTAGTTCTTTTGTCTCAGTGTTAACTGGTATAAGTAACTGGGATGAAGTTGTGAACTGCATTTATAGACAGAGAGGATCTGAAATCTATAGTGAGCATTTCTCAGAGAAGAAGAATCAAATCAGAACCACAGGTTGAAACATTCTTTCCAAACAAGCTTTTAGAATCATCAGAATATGTCTGCCTTGCAACTATGAAATAGCAGAACATGACAGTCTTTATCTTAGCCTAACGTATGAATAGAACATGGCTGCCAGTATGGTCCAGCTGATCAGGAATAACCCCAGCTGTTAGAGCGGCTCACACTGATGCCCGCTGTCACAGCCGAGTTATTACTCATTTACCCAGGGCCACAGGCAAGTGACGTATTTGCTCCTGCCTCTCAGCACAGCTTATATTTGCTATGAGGGGCCCGTGTCATGCTTTCAAGTTCCTGATGGCAGTGGAAAGATGCCCTTAATAAAATAAGATTGACAAGAAGAATAGAAATGCCACTTCCCCTTTGGAGAAATTAGGAATGGAGAACGAAGTTTTAAACCTCACCAGGACTGATCATTACTGACTTTTCTGAGCTAACGATGAAGGAGAAAGAATGAAATCTATAGTAACTCTGATAGATAGCTTTCACCTGACAACCAAGACCCTTTAGCACAACGTAGACAAACATACTGCATAGCTGTGAGCTGAAGAAGTACACTGTAAGGGCCTGATCTCAATATGCTGTAGTTAATAACACTCCTTCTGATTTCAGAAAAAAAACTTAGGGACTTTTTCCTTCTACTCCCACTCCTATTCTCCACCTCCCACTCCTGACATATCATGAGAAAAAAATCTCAGACACATGATGGAACAGTTGATTTTTTTCCTATGACCCACTCAATCAGAAATTAAAGAAGCACCAGTGGTAAACCACCACAATGCATAAGCAGCAGAATATGGCTGAGTGCCTTTAGCACACTTGCAAGAGACACTATAAATGAGTCTGTACAATTCTCCTTGTCGTGTTGTAGATGTTACACAAAATTCTGCACCAAAGATTTGTTTTCTTGGATTTTGTGGGAAGCTAATACTAAAAAAAGACAGGAGAAATGGCTAGCAAGTGAATTTCACTTCCATGAAAAATGTTGACATGTCAGAAGATAAATGTATTCTATAAAGAAGACAAAGTTAAGCCATCTTTTTTTCTGTCCCCTTCTCACACAAACTATGCAATAGAAAAAGATCATAAAAATCTCTTTTGTAGACAACTATGCAGCAATACTAAATAATTCACTAGATTCCTCCTGCAGACCATGGCAAATGTAGCAATATCTTTGTCTTTTCTGAGTACTATCACAAAAAATAATACTCTAAATATATAGTTGAGTTTATTTCTAAACACTGCGATGGAACTGAGGAACAATAATAAGAATTATCTTAGTAATTCTCAGATATTTAATGTATAGCTTATTACTTTGCATTTGTTACAAAGTATCTGTAATACTAGTGTTTCTAAATTAATTTTAAATCCTCACTGAATGGGAAGAAACTGACAAAATGTCATGGTCAGTCCACATGCTTTAAAATTATTGTCCATTTTCCTGCAATTTATTTAAAAGGGCAGTTACTACCTCTAAGTCATGGAAACTATGCAGAAAAACAAATCTATTTCATTCAACTATCGAAAATTTTTGCATACATATTTGAGGGTTTAACAGGGTTTAACGGGTTTAACAAGTTTAACAGGACTTTGGTTCAAAATAAAGAAGTGCTAGAAGGTGACACAAAACAACGTCACCATTTTCAGGAGGAGCTGCTGGTGGTGGGTACCGAAGAAATGAGTCAACGATTGCTTTATGAATACACTTCGAAGTCTGTATAAATCCCTGCTTTTCTACTCAAAGCAAGCCATTTGATTTTCTGGCTTGTTTCTCTTTCAACAATATATCATCTTGGCTGTTTAGACAGAAACTTCAAGGCAGAGATTATCCTAATTGTGAAACACTGGGCGTGTGTTTGTACAGGTCCTACCAAAAAATCTTCTCAATCTCTTCAGTTCCCCCTAGAGGCACAAGTGCACAACAGCAGTAGGAATACTCAAAATGTACATCAGAATTATGAGGGGGCGGCTCTTCTGGTCACAGGGAGAAAATATGAAAAGTGTGGAACCACAAGACTATGAATTTTATGGATTCGTGTGTTGGTGGCTGATTCTCAGATCCAGCAGAAGCTTTTCCTGTGTTAAATGCATTTGTAAGTCTGTTTCTGGGCAGATCCTCTTGTGTCTGAAACATTGGAGCTGCGCTGCACTCTTTCCTGCAGTTGCACCACTCTTATTACCTGGTCACTTACCTACATGAAGTTTGTAGGAAGTGAGACAACTAGTTCAGGATGGGGACACATCCAGCTACATATATACTTGAACAGAGAGAAAAACACAGTGCGATCACAGGTCCCACTTCCTGAGGTCAGTTTGGTCAAACTGGAAGGTCAGTTTGTCACAGGTGGTGAAGGTGAGTATCTTAAAAGGTCTGCCAAAATATACCTTCAGATTTATTTAGTTGAGGGTTTCTTTTCTCCTATATCTACAGAGAACTCTGGATTCTCTGATTAAGCTACTGGAAAGGAAACTGTTACAATGATAAAGCATTTCTGTGACTAATTTTTTAACCCTGTGAAAAACACTGATCTTATTTTATGACTCCTAGTTTTCCAGTACTAATACCCACACATACCATGACCACTATAATACTCTTTTCAGGGTTATCTTAATGATATACAATCATGTTATGAGACACCAAATGTTCTTGGAAATGAAAAGTCAAAATACACAGTGCTGAAGTTCACACATATGTGATTACACTTCAGACATATTCAGCACAAAGGTTATAGGTCACATTCTCATCTGATATGGGCTGGTGTTTCTTGACAGATTTCAAGCTACAATTAATTACAGCAGACGTGAATCTTCCTGTTTGTGCATTAAAACTCATTAAGCCAACCATCATTATTGAAGACTAGTCAATAAATAAGAAAAAGAGTAACTTCTGCATGAAACGAAAACACATGGGTTGCTTATATTTGTGTTATTTTATATCTCTTTTATTAGATATTAGTCTTCTGTAAAGCTATTTCCTGTGGAAAGTGGAGGGAGAAGAGGTAATTCAATACGTTTAAGACTTGACCCTTCATACTTTAGTGTTTGTACGCTCAGCAGAACAAGTGTTCCAGAAACTTCTGATGCAAGTTTTCTCCCAGAGAAAACTTTTCACTCAAATCTGACTATTTGCTGAGGTGAATAATCTTTTGGATCAGGTAACAATCTTTCATATCTTTTATTTCAACTGCATAAATTTAAAGAAAATAATAGAACTCTTCTTTCTATTTAGTTTGATTTTATTGAATCAATTTATGATCACTGAATCCAAGGTTATTTCATGCAGGTAGCTCTTTTGCAATCAGTGTGTTTATTGCTTACCAAACTCAACTTTTGAAATGACAATATATAGCATTTAGTTCATGAAAATAAAAACTTCTATCAGCTTGAAATAATGAGGTCCTACCATTTGTGCAGTACAGTTTAAGTGATATTTATCTCCCTACTAACTTTAAAATAGCCTCATTGAAGGTCAAGTCTGACATTTGTATTTAAGAAGGATATCTAATTCTATTTCATTAGAAGCTACTTTACCAGCTTTTCCCAAATCAATTTTGACTCAAATAGATTACCACTTACTTCTTTGTCCTCCTCCACATCATTAATGTGCAATATTACATCTGTGTGCCCTACTTTTGTCACTCATGCTCAAGAATGATGAATTCAGATTGAAAGTGACTATCCATTCTGAAAGAGAAGTCTAAAAGACCTTAAATTGTTAAATCTAGCAAAACAAAGACTGAGAGATATTTGAGAACAGCAGTTATATCCACCGGGAAAATAATGAGGAAAAAGAATGGTTTAACCTGGACAACATTGGCTCATGGACAAGTCACAGTCTAACAGGTTTTGTGATAGAGCTTTAATAGCAGAATCTTATGATTTGATTGCCTGCCAAAGGCGGTTGCTGTACGCAGTGACCCAGGAGGCCCTGTCCAATCCTGCTTGACAAAGAGTAAGAAAAAAACTGTGATAACGCTTTTTTTGCAATTAGAGTCTTTTACTTCTCGCTAGTACTTTGAATTTCCAGTACAACTTTCTCCTGCATTATTTTTGAAAGATATGTCTAGTATACATTAATCATTTTATGGGTTTCATTTCTTCAAAGGTTAAAAAATCTTAATTGATGAACCATGTACATAGGAAACTTGTTAGCAATTTACTTTAGTAAAGCAAATGTTAGGTGGTTCAAAGATGTATATGAATTTCTGAGGAGCAGCATATGATACAAGCAGACACACCCTGATTTTGCCTTCACTTGCCTGCTAAGCATAGAAAGATGTTTATGTGTTTGGAAGTTGTTTTAAATGCACCTAGGTAGTAATGGAGAAATGACAGGCTACATGGAGACATTATCTGAGCTTGTCAGCACGCACACGTAATGATTTCTAAAATGTAGAGGAATATTACTTTAGCCAAGTTTTTTTAGTTCTCTTGTAAATAGTGGTAGAATTAAAAACAAATTTTAAAAGGGGGGGCTGGGGAGAACAAAACTTAACAGTACTCTAATTTCTCTGAATTTTTCTGCTAGCTATGCTTATTTTGATAGTAAATGTCCAGATAATGGTCTTTCTCTTTCAAGCATGGAGAGCGGAAAATTTTTTGGAGTAGCTCATATTAAAGGAAAGCGGCTTCCATCCATTTTTTTACCCAGCTTTACCTCCTGTTACGTAATAGATATGCCTACATCTCATCTCTATATATCTAAGAATTTGGCATTTGGGGAGCATGGCTGGGTGGGAAGAGAGAATATTAGGAGAAAAACAGTGCTATGGCTACATAGCTGTTCTGATTTAATCTCTCTCTCCTGCATTTGTAAATGGTGAATCTACTCTGACTAAAAAATATACACTGGGTACCTTATATAGCCCGTCATTTATGGTAATAGTTATATTTACTTAACTCTACCCTGCTCACTTGGAAATTATGCACTTTCTGTCCTATTGTTATGTGTCCACTTCAGACCTTGTAAGTGATAGTGACATTTTTGCAGTTGGTTCTCTTCCTGCAACTCTCTCAATAACAAACCTAAACCCCACTATCAGGTTGCTTGATGAAGTGTTTTGCCTGGTTATTTTCATTTTTTATATTAAGTTTGCATATGGCATAATAATGAAAAAAACCAAAATCATTCAAGTATGTTTGACAATCCCAAAAGTTGTGGCTAGGAGAATACATTCAGCTATTTGAATCACTTGGAATTATAAGTAACTCTCAGTCCAGTGTTTTCACTGTACCCACCGGAACAAAAAGGCACGATGTGCCCGCGCAATAAGGAACAATGTATGTGTTTTAGGGATTTGCATATTTTAGAGGCACTGATGTTCTGATTAAATATATTGTTCATCAACATGAAAACCTAGTAGATGAACAATACATCTTTCTCAGATAATAAAACAGACAGTGTTTACAGTAGCTTCAGGAACATTTAGGAACTCAAATAACTCTTTAACTCCTTCTATTAATGATAGGAAGCAGTCCTAACTCATTTTCTTCCTAGTAGCTGTTGTGTTTTGGATTTAGTATGAGAATAATGTTGATAACACATATTTTTTTTAGTTGTTGCTAGGTAATGTTTATATTAAGTCAAGGACTTTTTGAGCTTCCCATAGAAACTGAGAGGGAGCATAGAGAAGACGAGCTGGCCAAAGGAATATTCCATATCAAAGACGTCATGCTCAGTATATAAAGGGGGGTTGGCTGGGGGCAGGGTTCCACAATTACTGCTGGGTAACCGATCATCAGTTGGTGAGAGCAATTTGTGTTGCATCACTTTATTTCGTATATTCTTTTACTATTCTTATTATTAATATTTTTATTTTTCTCTTCCATTACTTTTCTATTAAACTGTCTTTATCTCAACCCACAATTTTTTTTTCCCCTTGTTTTCCTTCTCTTCTCCCTACCCTACTTGGGGGGGAAGCAGGGGGAGTGAGCGAGCAGCTGCATGTAAACCATGACAGAAGTATAGACTATTTCTTCTGAGCACCACGGCACTGATGTTTAGCACTGTCTGGCTGACATTACATAGAATTACAGAATCACAGAATGATAGTGGTTGGAAGGGACCTCTGGAAATATCTAGTCCAACAACGCATGCTTAAACTAGATCAAAAACTATGGTTCAAATATTTGAATTCTCAAAGCATTACTATAAAAGGACAAAGAGAAAAAAAAATATTCATCTGCTGTGGAGGAATACAAAGAAGACATAACCTAAAAAACTGCTATAAAAAAGCTAAGAAAATGAGAAATATGACCTTTCATCAGAGAAAGAAAATTACATGTGGTTGCTTGAATCACAGTCTTTGCCCAGATTTTTACATGACCGTTTCTAGAATGTAATAGCTAACAGAAAAATATTAGTATTTCCATAATCTATTAGAAAACATAGTAACACATATGTTTGCTATTCCTAATGAATGAACCAGATCTAGTTTATTCATACACATCATAGGGGATGCAAGTGGCCTATACCAATGTTCCTTATTATATATATGTTTAGCTATAATTTTTTTGTAAACTCTGAATTTCAGTCAAACTGTGAAATTCAATTATACAAATTGTTAAGGCATGAGAGGCAAAAATATGCATCTAGAGAGATGAGATCTGTGTATTTTATAGCAGAGAGTTAACATAATTTTCTTGAAATTATATAGGAAGATTTAAGAAATGCAACACGAACTGAAATATCAGGAAAAAATATTGCTTACAGGAACTTTTGCTGACCAGAAAAAGCAAATGTATATTTTGTACTAGCAGTAGACTGAAACAGATGACTTTTTAAGGAACTGCTGAGTCAAGAAGTTTTCTATGTTTGCTTGCCTGAAAGTCTCTCTACATGAAATCTAATCTGTCCAATTCCACCCAAGGGTTACTCTTAGAGTTTTTTGAATGCTCGCAATAAGAACATGGAAATAAACGGCAATGTTAAAGTAACATTTTTACCCTCAAATTTCTCTCTGAAATCACTGTTGATAGTCTGGAAAACATTTTTTTCAACACTCCTACTGATTTTAAGTGGAAGACAGGCAAGTATTATGGCATAATACATTTCTTACTTCTGGGTCTTAATTCATATCAACATTTTATACAGTGCTTCCACTTCTACTACTCTACTAAAGAAGGCAGGCAATTTCATTGCCCACATGCAGCATCTTCAGTCAGATTATTCCTTTAGTGTGTCCCATTTCTGTATTTAAACACTGACCAGGACCACTGGCTTTCTGACTGGGAACCCTCCCCCCGCAACAAACAGAACAAGTAGTCACATACCAGGTGACTAATACAAGGGTAAAGTGTGTGCACATATATACAGACAGTAAACTATTTTAGTACTCAGCAAGGCAAAAGTTGCTGTTATTTCAGTCTTCAATATTGAATGAAATGAATTTCTATGAATATGCACTTAAATAATCTTAATCATATATCATAGTCTTAATCGTATATGCCATAAGCAGGTATAGTTAAGAAATTACTATGTCCCCAAGAAATATTTTTATTTCAGTCTGAGAAAGACTATTCCTTTACCATGATATAGCAGTGTTTTGTCTCAGTTCCTGAAATAATTTGTTCCAGTTTACAGAATCAGAATAAACTATCCTGCCTGCGCTGAGCTGCTTCTATCACAGCTAGGCTTCTACCAGTGTCAAAACCAGAAGAGAAGGCTCTGACATGACCTTATTGCAGCCTTTCAGTACTGAAAGGGGGCTCATAAGAAAGATGGGGACAAACTTTTCAGCAGGGCCTGTTGTGATAGGACAAGAGGTAACGCTTTTAAACTAAAAAAGGGGAGATTCACACTAGATATAAGGCAGAATTTTTTTATGATGAGGGTGGTGAAACAGTGGAACAGGTTTCCCAGAGAGGTGGTAGATGCACCATCCCAGGAAACATTCAAGGTCAGGTTGGATGGGCTTTGAGCAACCCAATCTAGTTCAAGATGTCCCTGTTCATTGCAGGGGAGTTGGGCTAGATGAACTTTAAAGGTCCCTTCCAACCCAAACTGCTCTACGATCCTGTGATTCCTTATTGACTCTACACTGCAGTACACTGCAGTGACTAGGTGTAGAAATAGTTTGTGAATGTTATTTTTCCCTTTGCTTCTAGATGTCTTTGGAGATAGCTGGCATCTGCAGTGATACTTGAAATATTGTGATCAACATTACAGAGCACTGGATAGGAAAATCAAGGAAACTAGAAATAGCAAAATGTGGGATGTTTCTTGGTAGGTGTTATTTTGTAGTTCATCACAAGTACAACACTGAAATATTGCCATTAGTCACATATACTTGTTGCTGGTTTTATACACACAAGAAAGACTTAAAAATGAGAAGAAAACCATCTTCAAAACTAAACAACATCATCATTATCATCTTGATATTAGTATTTTCCCCTCTCAAAGGGAGGGCTTTCCTCCTTACTTTCAAAACCATGCAGAATGGGAAAACAACACAATATATATCAGCAAATATACTCAGAAAATTTGCAACTCTCTGTACAGATATGGGAGGATCTGGAAGGTTTGAGGATACATGATGGAGGATTTTAAATAATCTTTTGGAAGTTCTTCTAACCTAATTTTTAACATGGCATCTCAAAATTTCTAGTTCTAAATCGAAGACTTCAGTTATGCAAAATTAAAGTTGAAGATATTCTTGAATATTGCCTCCCTGTAGATTTCAGGTAGACTAGTCACAGGATGTGTGTTTAAGCAATCTTAATCTAATACTTTGGTGAGATGTGGGTCTCAGGAAATATTTTGAAACAGGAAAAGCATATTTTAGAATTTTTTCTTGTTGAACTAAAACAACTGAATCTTTTTGATTTCTGTCTGATTTTTAAAGGGCAGTAATGGTCAGCAGGAAAAGGACTGATTCGATCAGATTTGCGCTGATTCCAGCCCAGGCACCAGAGAAACTGTTGCTGGCGGGTAGGTATAAGAAAGCCATGTATTTAAATAAAATGGTAATTGTGGAATTGGGAATAAAATTCACAAGCCTGACAGTTAAGTCTTTAAGTTTCTTTGAACAGTGAATCATAGGATCATAGACTCATAGAATCGTTGAGGTTGGAAAAGACCCTTAAGATCATCAAATCCAACTTTTAACCCAGCACTGCCAAGTCCACCACTAAACCATGTCCCTAAGCATCATGTCAACATGTCTTTAAATGCCTCCAGGGGTGGTGACTCAAACACTTCCCTGGGCAGCCTGTTCCAATGCTTGACGACCCTCTCAGTGAAGGAATTTTTCCTAATATCCAATCTAAACCTCCCCTGGCACAACTTGAGGCCGTTTCCTTTCATCCTATCACCTGTTACTTGGGAGAAGAGACCGACCCCCACCTCAGTACAACCTCCTTTCAGGCAGTTGTAGAGAATGAGAATGTCTCCCCTCAGCCTCCTTTTCTCCAGGCTGAACAACCTCCCTCAGCCACTCCTCATAAGACTTGTTCTCCAGACCCCTCACCAGCTTTGTTACCCTTCTCTGAACATACTCCAGCACCTCAATGTCTTTCTTGTAGTGAGGGGACCAAAACTGGACACATTTGAGATGAGGCCTCACCAGTGCCGAGTACAGGGGGATGATCACTGCCCTAGTCCTGCTGGCCACGCTAGTGCTGATAAAGGCCTGATACTTCATGAAACCTAAGGAAAACCACAAATTTTACTTCATAGCTCTGCTCCACCACCAGTCGTTACCCCAGAGAGTTTCAAACACAGCAGCGCCAGCAATGGGGAGTGGGGGGGCTGCCTAGAGACAAGTCCAGAGTTTCAAAACAACCCCTCAAGGTCATCTTCTCTACCAGGAAATGGGTTGATTCTTGATTGTAGAGAGTGATAAGGTCTCCCCTAGGTGCTTGAGGACAGTATTCAGTGCAGCCTTGAGTAAAGCACACATAAAACAATCAACAGAAAACTGGTAAATGAAATGTTTAAAATTCTGCTTCTTTGGCATCTACAGGGATTGACACCTGACACCACTTTCCACACATAGGTAATTGTGTCATACAGATGACTGGCTTATTCCCTTTTAAATGAAGCTGCCAGAAAGATAGAAGCAGTGCTATCCCAAACACCTTTTACCCCAAAGAGGGAGACCTGGATTTTCAGTCCTCATCATCCAGGAGTTCAGAAGCATCTCATGTCCAGGACTGGCAACTCACTCTCTTTACAACTTGCTGAATTGTCCCACAGACTGCGTATAAAGATATAATTCACAGGGCCAGAAAATTACAAATAGGGAACCTGACCCTAACCAAATGATGATGAAGCAGCACTTCTTTTAGCGTCACAGACCTCTTTAACTAGGGAGAGTGAATTAGGCAAAATGTGCAACTTCAGTACCCAAGGAATTATCACATGGTGCATAGCTCTGGTGCATCCTTAGCAGTACTGGCCGTTCACTCCAACAGGAAGGATTACTGATGGGCGGAAAGGATGCCCACCTGACTTTCAGGCCTCTGACTAAGCTTTTACAGTGACAATAGGCTCTTTCTCTGTTATTTGTTTGTTTTTACTCATAAACCCATCCAAAGTTAAATGGAAGTCACTGAAAGAAAATATGACACTCCATAATGCCATTCTGATGCAGTTTCTTTTCAGAAAAGGGCTGTACTTCTATTGCCCTTGTTTGAGCACTGGGTTTCCGTGTATTAAACTCTCCACTGTGTTTGTTGATTAATTTAGATTTTGTTCCAAGGCTTCTAGATGGCTCTTCTGTACTTTTACTGAGGAAGTGTACAAGTAAAACATAAAATGAAGTCTTTGATGAAGACCATTAGAAATAGTTTTTCCTGCAAAAGCAGTTCCCAGTTATCACAATATGTAAAATTAAAGTATTTCTTTATAACCATAAACTTATGTCTGTTTAGATTCCCAAGTTTTTGCATGGCATCATTGTTCTCTGTCCTTACTTGAGTTGTGCTTTTTAAGACAGGAGTACTTTTGATATCAAATATATCTATTTCTTCTTGTAAACTTTAGCAGCAGTTATATTGTGACCTTTTTAACCACCTACTGAAGTTTTCTTTCAGCAGATAAATAATAAAGAGACTCTCAGTTCAGCAAAGCAAGAGCTTAAATTTAGGGAGACAAACAGTGCCAATAATTTGACAGACGTGCTCATTTAATGTGCAGATATCAAACTAAACTCACATAGATTGAAGATAATGAACCTACTTATATAACCAAGCTGAACACATGCTATATAGCATTTTGCTATATTATCGTTTTGTTTTATATTTTTTCTCTAAAAATTAGCAATAAGGGCTAATCTGTACATCTCATAGGTGATGAAAAAAAATCACAAGTGTCATTGACATAATATGTTGCAAAAATTCTAGCATTTTTGCCCAGCTGGAGAACAAGTTGAAAACACAATGCACATTAACTTCGGTATTTAAAAATTACTTTATATGTAGATATGTCAAAAAATTGAGAAAAAAGCACATAGGCTGAAGTAAAATTAAATTTAGATGGATATTTCTAAGTTAACTGATTGCGTGCACAAGAGTAAAATAAGTAAATATTGAATTATTTGGTAACCAGAACATTTTTTTCTGGAAATAAATACAATCCTTATGATATTCATTGCCTTTTTACCACTCAAGTAACTGCTTGGGAGTTTCCACACGTTTCACTGATTACATTATTGTAAAGGGCAAAATATCCCTCAAACTAAATTTCATTATTTTTACACATCCTTCTGGAAAGACTGCATAAAATGTAATAAAAAAATGTGATTTAATGATGATCAGAATTTATGTCCCGTACAGCATACCGAAGAAGAGGCTAAAATATGAGGTTTAAGGGAGAACTGAGAGCAAGCAAAACCCAAACTTGATAGCATGTGGAATTATTCAGTGCACTGTACAGAAAATCAGTTTTTCCAGACACAATTAATGAAAGTCTTGTTATAATGCTTCTGAAAATGTTTTATTGTTAATTAGTTTTCTTGCTATGTAGTCGTGTCTGCTGATACGGGTAATCCCTGCAACCAGGATGTTTGTACCTAAATGGGTTCTACTTTGTATGTGTGAGTGCTATCTATCTACCTTGTTAAATTAATTTCAATACACAAGAAAATAAAGGTGCCAGATCAGTGGGTAGGGAAAAGGGGAGTGTGATGTAAGCCATTCAGTTCTAGTTTTTAAGTTTTAGAGTACATCACCCACTTCAATTAAGAAAGACAGTGAAAAGGTTATTTCTTGGTTTTTCGCATTTAGGAACTAATTTAAAAGGCAATCAAAAATACTGAGATACAATTGGTATTAATAAATCACAAGAGGTTTGTGTTCTTTATTTGTGCCACTAAGCAGAATGAGACTAGATTTTCTGCTTCACAAATTTCAGACCTCCTCGTTATTAAGAAAATATGGCAGGGGAACCAAATAGCCAGAAGAGTTAGCCTGATTGATTCTTTGCCTGTATAAACTGATAAATAGCACACGCATTTTATGACAGGAATTGCAATCTGAAAAACAGAACTGCTTAAAGCTACTCACATATATGAAATCCTGGGCCTGTTTGCACATTGATGATACAGAATATAGGATCTAAACTGCTTTTAAATACATACTGAAAAGTCTGTTCAATATCAACTATGGCATTCACAAAGTTATGCAAAATTATGGTATTCAAAATGCCACAGAAGTTAAATATCAGACCATTTTGTATTCTCATTACAGCTGTTGCCATGAGAATGGATTCACTGTGTACCACTTACTACCTTCATTATAATCTCTGCTTGGTAACAATGATAACACAATGGAAGGCTGATAATATATTAAAATTCTTTTACTTCTTAAGTAAGATTGTAACAAGTGCAGAAAATGCCTCAAAAGTGCTTTGGGGAACATAATCAACCTCATAGGATCACGAATACCCATTTTTTTTCTTACCCACCAAGAGTGGAGATAAGGTAAAACATTACTTAGTTAACCCCTGATTCTCACTACGAACTTTTTGTTAGAAGCTAAGTATTCTGTATCAGAGCATGTCTTAATCCCAATGAGGGCTCATTTCTCATTTTATTTCATTTAAAAATGTGTATCAATTTCATTTTATATTTCCAGTATTAATGTTATTGAATGCATTCCCTGTCCTCTGACAAGATACTGATACCTTGTATGTTGCCATCAGAGGATATTTTCTCCACAGAGTCACTGGTTGTCACTCTGAACTTAATGATGAATTTACAAAGTTGGAAAATGCCCATCTCCAGAAACTACAGACTTTATACCTTAATTTACTTCTAAACTTTATTCTTCTATATTCAGTTCTGTGAGTTCAATGTCAATAGCATATTTTCAATATTTTAAATTATGCTTATTATCTCTACTTTTGCTTGCAAGGAAAGCAGCTCTACGAGATCATTGCTTATAGTCTGATGGTCAGGGCTATCTCCTGGAAAGGAAAAGTTGTGAGTTTGAACCCTCTCAGACTGAAAAGGGCTTAGAACCCCTAGTACTCCACAAAGAATTAACCTTAGGTTATTTTGTAAAAGGTCATCCTCATCTCTTTATTAAGTATATGTTTACCCCAAGGACATAATTTGGCAATCCATATCCTGAGGTGGAAATTGTAACATAGGACGGGATTCTGTTTGGCATTGAAACTTCTAAATTTAGGTACCTATAGATATGCAAGGTGTCTCAGCTTACATTATAGTCGATGGAGATCTTGTCAGTACAGTCTGTAGGACGGTTTACCTGTAGCAGGTACCTGATAACTGTCACACTGGCAGACATACATATTTTCATGTTTTCATTTTCTTAATTTTGCAGTTAATTCTACTGTTAGCAATTAATTTAATTTCCTACACATAGTACTGCTAGAGATGTCTTATGGCGGCTTTGCCTTCACCTGCTCTGAAGGACATCGGTTTCTCCTATCTCCTGTAGATATATCTTGAAACTGTTCTCCACACTTGTATTAAGGCATCTGAGTTAAACCTTAAATATTAAACGTTAATCCTAGGGTCTATTCAAAGATATTTACATATCATTTATTTCCAAATTTCTAGCTCTATGCAGATTTCTGGCTCAGTCTGGTTAACAGAAAAGAGTAGGTGTCTTGTTTAGTTGCTCTGAGTCACTTATTGTAGTTTTTACCTCCCATTGGCTTTCCAGGACATTTTGGCACTAAATTTAAGGAAAATAAATCATCCTGCTGCATTCAATGACCTGTGTTTTAGACTTATACACTTGGACACTTGAAATTCAGTAAATCTGGCAAAAAAAAAGTGCTTGAATCTTTTCTCATATTAACAAGATATTATTCTCACATTTGTATCAGCATGCATTTGTAAAATGCCTCCTCTTAAACAAAACTAAACAAAGAGGAAAAAAAACAAACCAGAAGGGAAAGTATTAAAAACACCAGCTGCAAAGCTGGCTACTGATGATCTATACTTCCAAATCAAACACAAACAACATCAAAAACTTATTCACATCCCTGAAACACTGACCTGGTTGTGATATATGTTTTTTCAGAAACAATCACATTAATCAAAATAAACTGAAAATGTAAAGGTCTAGGCAAACCGAAAGGACAAATAGTTGTATAGGTTATAAAATGGCATTTGGGTAATAATTTGAGCTGGGAGGTTGTAAAAGAAGAGTATCATCTCAAAAATAGAATGCCCAGTATATACACATACACATACACATACACATACACACACACATACACATACACATACACATACACACACAGCAGAATGCACTAGAAAATCCCTTCTCACGTCACTCCCAGGTTCTCCCTGGTTCTTCCCCACAACTGACTGAACAAATAGCTTCTTTGTTCTCCTGAGATTAAGTGATGCTTTTTGCCTGGGATTTCAATTTGTAACACGACTCTTAGATAGCCATGCACCTACACACGTGTCTTTCGTGGTTCCTTAAAATGACACACAAGAGAGGTTGCTATTTTTGCAGGAAGGTGATAGTGAAGCCAGGACCACATGGGTTCTTTTACAAGTGCTAGACATTTTCTAGACTAAAGAAAGATGGGTAATTCTAGTGGCTAATTCACATGGTTGTGGACCTAAAAGTACTTTGAGCTCTAATTTTGTCTGAAACACTGTATATATCCTTGACCCTGATTAAAATTTTTCTATTTACTGGAAAAACCTCAGAGGAAAAGAAGGTTGTGTCTAATCAGAGTTTTCTTGTGTAAATCACTTACAAATATAAAGGAACAGAATCGTCTGCTTGAGATGAAAAACAAAAATAAAACATATTCCCAGCAGTCGATTGTACACAGAAAGTAAGGAGATACATCTAGGGAAAAAAAAAAAATAAAAAAATATATATGTAAACATATGCTTTTGGTAAATTGGGCATAATTTTTGTCATGCATTTACAATGAAGAAGACAAAATGTAATTCACATATAGGTGTGTTATTTCAAGATCAGTATATGGCATCTAATAAATAACATCAAAAGCAGGTAGAATCTGACATCAGCTAAATATATTGCACTATGTAGAGCATGCCTTGCCATGTAATTCAATAAAGAAAATGATGTTTCATGTTTTCAACTGTACATCTTGGGGGGATAGTGGTAAATATGTTTTACATGTTTTATACCTCAAAGATTTTAACCTCTGTGTGTACACGAAATTATGAATTACATGTGTGAGTACACACACTATTAATTTGCGTACCTCAAACATCTGATGTTTGACTATCCATTCACAAGAAAAAGGGATGGGAAGAATGGGCTGACGATGAGTGATGTACATAGAAAAAGATATTATTTACTTTTTCCTGTGCATGCTACAACTTTTAAAGTATAATCTCCTTAAAAAGAATTTGGACTATCCTGAATACTACTGTCTCTTTTGTTTTAGAATTCCCATACTAGCTGCATGGCACTATGTTGGTTAAATGCAATCAGAGATTTTTCAAATGAACATCAAATGAAATAGTTCTTTTTAGCTTTACATAAATCTTTTTGTTTTGTTTCATTATCTGATATTTGACATATTTACATTTTAAGCTATTTTGATATTATATTAAAATCATAGCTTCTTTTTGCGAATAACCATTTAAATCTGAGCAGATGTCAAAGAAAGTACTCTGACATTCTAAAAAGACATTGAATAGACCTATATTGCAGTCAAAATTCCAATCATGAAGTAGTATAAACCTAAAGGATTTTGGTTTAAGTCTGGTCAAAATAACGTACTCTTTACAGGCTAACTACACAAATATATGAAATTCATTATAAGGAGTGATTCTGTTTTTCTGGTTCTGTATTGCTCTGTATGTCAGTGTATGCAATCCTCTAATTATTGCCATTCAAGTTGATGCAATAACTCCTGGCTTTGTGCGAATACCCGTGGAATGATTCTGGTTCTATGGTCCCAATCCGGCATGCTGTTTAAGTCTGGGCTTTCATGCATCTATCGGTAAACTTGATATCAGGAACATGTTTATGTTAAGTGATGAACTGATAGTAACATGATGGCATTTTAATTCATGCTTTTGATACACGCAAAGATATTTC
Source organism: Rissa tridactyla (assembly GCF_028500815.1). NCBI lineage: Eukaryota > Metazoa > Chordata > Aves > Charadriiformes > Laridae > Rissa > Rissa tridactyla. Next base: position 95,243,658 of record NC_071468.1, read on the forward strand.
TGTCATTTTAAAGACAAACATTTTGCTCTGCTTCCATAGAATTATGGGGAGATGGAACAGAGACGACAACCACTAGAAATTGCATCATTAGGATAACATGTAGCATTGAGAATCATAACCATAGCCTCTGAAATTTAGAGTTATATTATATTCTCCACTGCTTAGAATAATAGTATGATTGCAGGATGTTATCCCCAGCACATGCACTTGAATGCATATGTATATTACATTTAGTTAACTAGCTAGGCAAGAAATCTCTCTTACTCAACATTATCAGCAAAGATGATGATAGCATTTAAAATCACCACAAATACATCATGCTTTCAGCTAAAAATCTGTTCAGTCATAATTTAGCAGCTATTCAACACAACAGGGTTTTTTTTGGTGTGAAATTTCTTTGCTTGGAGCTGTTCATCTAGCATATTACCTTCCATTTAAACTTGTTTAAATCCTGACATACATTTGTATTATTCTCATTAAGGTCTGGCCATCCTACATAGTTTAAGCTTAATAAAAGATCTTCTATTCAAATTAAGTGGTAAGTAGTATAAATATTGTTCTTACAATCTTTAAAACATTTTGAATTTTAACTGATAAATACCAAAACATTACTTTTAATATTTTATCCTTGTTTCTGGGCATTTCAGTTTTATGGCAAGTTCAATTCCTATCAGGTATATTTTTCTATGCAACTGTCGGAAAATGTAATGTTGGCTTTTACTGTTTCTGTTTTAAAAGAATTCAACCAGCCTAGGTCATAGGAGAGAATGGCAAGTTGAGTTGTACTCTCAGTAAGCAGAACAGGGCGGAATTAAATACAGTAAAAACAGTATACGGTAAACCTACCCCACATACAACCCTCATAAATTGGAAGATAACTGTAAGTTTATCTATACTTTATGCTTTCTCTGTGCTGAAATGGAGTGCATGATGAACTAGTCTTCATTTAATGACTTGATGTTCTCTTGATCTGTTTACCTGGTATACACAGAAGAACTGTTTATGCAGGATGAGATTCTGAGTACCTTATACAAAACACTATGGAATGGAAGCATGGATAACTAAGGGAGGATCAACAAAGAGATATTAAGAAACTGGTATAATTTATCTCAGGTTTTGCCACACATAAATGATTCAAGTGCATAGCTACTATGCTACCAACATTTCAATGCATTTTTCTGAATATCGGGATGCTTCAAAGAATGAAAGTCTTAAAATCATCTTTTTTATCCACTTTTCACTGAGATTCTTGTCTAGATTCAAATTCTCAAAACATCTTTCATGAAAATTACTGTATTTTTTAATGACAATGGCCTCTGGACATCAACCATACAGATATATTTTTTTTTCTTCTTTTTTTGAAGGGTAGCTTTCCACCAAATAGGCTTTTCCAAAATTTTAGATTGAATACTGACCAGATTTTGTCAGTGAGGACATAAAGACTTTGATTGACGTCATGGATAGCCACATGAAGGTCTTTGCTTCCCTCTAGTGACTGGTTCAGGAAGAGATTTAACTGAATCTGCTCATGTTGCTCAACTATGGCACAGAGATTCAGCAGCATATTAATTACATGTGAGGATTAAATACCTGTGAAGTCAGTGAGATGCTGATACAGCATTAAAGGTGTATACTTGTGACAGTACTTGATAAAATATGGCAGATTTAAACTGGACATGTGTTTGACTGGTTTTGGAGCAGTTTTACAGTTTTATCAGGCAGAGATATGATTTCAGCATTGACAATTCAAGAACAACTGGGGGGCACCCTCTAAGATGCATGTCAAAACACTATTCCAAACATTTCTTTTAAGGTTATTTTGCCATACAAACACCTTTCTTGTAGAAAGACAGACCAGACTTTGATGAATTACATTATGTTTGATTTATCAGAGAAAACAGTTAATGGAGGAGACTTCAATGAGATTTAGATCCGTGCATTCAGAAGGAAAGAGAAGCAATCCTACACTCTTCAAATGCTCAAAATTGACTTGTATTATGTTCTCCTCATAATATTACTAAAAGTAGGTGTATTTATACCAGTTGTAGTTCTGCCTGTTTTGTACTGACTGCAAATAAGTTTAAAAGAAACAAATACATGTCTGCACGAAACTACACAACATGATTTACTTATAAGCAATTTATGCACATGATCTGTGCCCCTCTTGTCACAGAATAGGAGAGAATGGCAGCAGGGTACTTCCCACAGCTCCTTCTCACATGGATAGGCAATATTCCCCAGATTTTTCATCCTCTTGGGTGATGCAAGTAGATTTCATTTTTGTTTAAGGATGGCATAATACAAAGACCTTTAGTGCTGCTGCACTACTTCTGTTGGATAAACAGAGCTAAATTCTCCAGGACTGGCAACAGTCACGAGCTCATCAGAATGAATGAGAAAAAAAATAGAAATATCATTATAAAACTATTTAACCTTTAGTGTTCTGCAACATGGCAGGGAAATGATACTGGCTTTGGGAACAGCTAGAGAGCATTCTCAATTAGGACTCAGGAATTTGGAGCTCTAACTCTATGGGGGTTTGATGAGTGGCCTTGGAAACAGCTTTGCTTTCATTATGCCCTAGTTTCCCTTAGCTGTAAATCAAGGGGGACGATACCAACCTCTGTGGTAAATCACTTTTAAATCTACAGGTGTAACACAATTTAAGAGTTAGATGATATAGATGAGAAAGACTGATAAACTTCTGCAGTTGTGATTGTGCTATATTGTACTTTTGGAAGTTTTATTTGATTTGGTGAACACTGTTTTCCCCCACAAGAGTCAGTCCAAGTCCAGCATGATGCTGGATTCACAGATCCCATCTGCTGCACTTCTTAGTGAGGTATTACCAGGGAAAACAACAATCAAATTTTATTTGACTTGTTAATATCTATGAATTTTCCTGGAAACATAGATACAAAACCAAATTATGACCAATTTGTTTTCTGTTCTAAAGTTTATTCAAATGTCTTAATTATCTTTTGCCCTCGGTATACACTAAAACATCTGTTAAAATTCCAATTCAAATCTTTAAATTTGATTATGAAGATAAAACCACTAGTTCTTTTTTTTTTCTCATTTCAGAATTATAATTGCCTGATATTATAAGAAATCACTATTTTTAGTTTCTGAAAATCTACGTTTACATAAAGGCAATAAATAGCAATTGAGTTCTCAACAAATGGAGTTGATTAATCACCGAGTTAAAATTAAAATAAAGCAAACTTATTAGCAAGAATTAATTTGATTTCCTTTTTTTGCTATAAATCTCAGCAGGCCACACAAGCTCTGTTCACGGTGGTGTAGGTGTTAGTGAAGAGCAGTGTTATAAAAAAGAACAAAATTATAAATTCCTCCCGTATATACTGATTCATTTTATGTGTGACTTAAGCAAAGAAAATTTTTTCTGACTCTTTTTCAACATAAAGACACTCCATTTTATATTTTACAATATATATATATATATTTCAGAACTAAGTACTCCTGCATTACAGTATAATCTTAGCAGTTTGTGCACTTAAAGTTAGGTCGTGCATGGCTTGACCAGTGGTTTGCCACTTGATCTGATTCAAATCAGTCAAAGCCTTTTGATTGTCTGCAAGGGAGTTTGGATCAAGTTTTTTCATTCCATACGGTTTTATTGAAAAAGAATATGATTCTGTAGAGTCTTTCAATTCTTTATGCAAGACTACTAGGAATAGAAGGTTATGTCGTGTGCTATTACACAGGTTCCATTATGGAAAGTTCTTCATAAAAGTAGGTACTGCAGGAGCCATTTATCTTTTGAATAAGTTCATTAATGTTAACTCTTTCATTATGTTCACAAACAAGCATAGAAGCTAACATGGAAAACAAATTTTCAGCTTTGAAAAATACAAAAGCAGCAAAGTCTGTCTGACAAGCTGGACCAACAAGTCTGACTGAAATCAATGGAACCAACGAAGTTTCAGCTGGCATATATTGCCAAACTACATTTGCAGGATTTAATCCCATTCAATCTTTATTATACTTATAGAAAAATCTATTTCCTCCATGTTTTCCTGGTGACAAAAATAATATAACTGAAAAGTAATATAAACTAAGGAGAGGCTACTATTCATATTTCCAGAAGCAGTTTCTGATTTAAGATATTTTAATTATTTGATTATTAGCTTGAGACATTATAGAGTTTTCTTGAACATACTTTCAAAGGCTTGCAAGGCTAGGCCAAATAAAGAATAACTGTAATGGTCCGTCATGGTAGTTTTAAAAAACAAAGTGGAGAGGAGAGGGAAAAGGCAGATCAGTGTTCCCTGTCAATTTTATCACATGACAACAAAATGCAAAAGTTATTTTGCTGGTATGCATGCAAACTTATATCCTAAAGCTGAGTTGCATTCTGCCCTATTGGCAAACCCATGAGAAAATCACAATTAACTGTTAGACATTTTTTTATTTGCATTGAATGAATTCCTTTATGGACTATTTCTCCATAATTGTATCCAGGGATAATGGGAGAAAAACAATTAAAAGCTCTAGGGGGTAATTTTAAAAAAGTAATTGTAAACTTTTTTTAACCCTCTTTTTAATGGAGGATGTTATAATACGTCTGGAGTCAAACCCTGAAGTCATATAAATGTATGCATTTTCTAATTTCTCATCTATAGGTATTCATAGTTTCACATAACTTCAGGGTAGAAAATCTAAACCACTGTCAGTGTAAATTTTTATGGCAATTGAAAAAAAAAATAGAGCAGACCTACCACTTGCCTTAAACTAAAACTAAATCAGGTCAAAATCCTTACAGTATTAAAAATTTCAGTTAATTGCATTGTACTTCTGCCAACTGAATATTCAGCAGGCCTAAACTGCTATGAGCACACATATGGATAAAAAAAGGCTGTCATACTGTTATAACATCCTTCTGTAGCAACTGGCAGAAAAGAGCCCCAGAATGCTAAAGGCCTTTCCTTACCCAGAGCTATGGGATGTCATGTTGCACCGTGTACAGCTGTGGAACATGACAGCAACTGACTCTGTCCTATGGAGAGGACAGAGTGCCCACATGTGCCCACGTTACGTCCAACACATTTCTAAAAGAATGAATACCGGCTGCATTGTTTTGCTAATCAGTCAGTGCCTATTGAAACTCCCATGTGAGATGTCACCTCCTTCCAGTGACGCTCTGTGTCCACCTCATCTTCCATGCCCTCATTGTGATGGTGGTAGCCAAGGCTTGCATGTGAGGGCAGTACTTGCAATGCTCAGTACTGTGGCACCTAGCTTCCAGCCTATTACTGCCTTTTGAATTCTGCACCATGGTTCAAGAATCCAGGGTCTGGGTCCTCTAAGACAAGTGACTAACTTTGTTGGGCCAAACTTTCATGGATCCTAGAGCTCCATACAGACTGTCTGCTATGGCACCTATCACAGATATAAGCATCAGAGAAGGAAACAAAGTTCAAGGGAACTGTTGAGAAAGCCTACAAAACTGACACAGTAAATGGATTTTTTAAAATGGAAATGTATGCATGCATATAAGAATTCTTTGATCCCCCAGGCTTACAAAGCCTTGCCCAGACTTACATAAAGCAAAACAGCACTAGGAAAAAAACACCGAGAGTGATATGGCTAAGATTTAGGTGTGGCATAGCGACAAACACATGGGAAGAGTGGCAAAATTAAATATAGAGGTGCTGGGAATCAGCTCCCCAACCCATGAATATTTTCCTAAATAATATGGCAGAGTTCCAACCGCACACATTGCGAGTAACAGATTCCAGAGAAGCTGACAGCTCAGGGTGCATGGGTTGCTCCTGTGAGGCTGAAAAGTGCGTTTCAAACTCCTCAAGTAACTTCTGTAAAGAAAAAACTAAGGGCTTGGTCCCTGAGGTCCCCAAGTAAATGTTCTAATTGTTGGATTACTTGCTGATTGAGACGGTCTCTGCTGTCTCCCTTTTCATTCTCCTTTTCCTTTCCAGAAAGGTAGGAGGAACAGGGGAAAAACTTTCAGAAGTTTAGTTTCATCTTAAATTCTTTAAAATCACTTCTGTAGGGTGGGAAATTCACCTCTAATACCTGACCAACTTATTTTCTTTCTGTTTGTGGACTGAAACACTGGAATTAATGTATCACAAACAGTTCCTTACAGCAGGAATAGTTTGTTCATGCCAGACAATGCAAAGCAGAAAAGATGCAACTCTTTTTTGACTTTTTGTTTGGTTGGTTTAAGGAACTAAATTCTTTATTCTCAGAATGTCAATTACAAATATTCCACACATTTTCCCATGTACTGAAAGGAGAAGCATTCAGTATCCTAACACTTTACTGAAGGCGACATTTAGAATACATTTTCTGAAATGAATGAGTGAATATATCAGTCAAATTTCTGAGGGGGAAAAAAATCATCACTTTCATACCATTGATGCTACCAGCTTCATGTAGGGAAGCTGGAAATATTGAAGGAAGCACCACAACTCATAAACAGCCTAGTTTTCATCAACACAGACAGATGTGCTCTATATTTTTGGAGAATCAACTGAAATAAAATGCTGAATTATTGGGTTTGAGTTTGCCCTTTATAGTACATGACATAATCTTTTATTCTTCAGTTGCACTGTGTCAATATTGGACACACATTTGACTAGTTGCCTACAGAGAGGCCACAAGCCTGCCAGCTTGATACATGGAAAACCTTATAAAATATCATCACGGAAGAATCACCGAACCTCATAGAAAGAATGGATTAAAACTGCTTTTGCTAAAGTTAGGATGACTAAATTGTCACAGATAGCAATGGAGGTAGGATAGGTTTAATGATCTGGTGTGATTAAACAGCTCACAGGTCCAGACCTTTCTTCAAAGATGGATGACAGGGAACTGTTAATCATTATCAACCTCCTGAGAAGCATGCCCAAAACACAGATAGACAAAGCTTCCCCTGCTGTTGGAGAAAGTATTAAACTGACAAGATCAGGGGAGGAACTATCATTTACCAAACGTGAACTTGCAATGCATGCAGATAAAGATGTGGGAGAAGTGGCTAAAAAGGTTGCAAAACCCATTAGAGGTTACTGCTGGCTGTATGCCCATGCAAAAAGCAAACACAGTTTTCATCTGAAAAGCACTTAATTTAAAACACCTGTCTCAGCACAGACTACTGATTAGTTAAGCGCCTTCAACTAAAAGCAGACTACTTTTTGTTGGTTTTATTCCAAAATACTTGCCAAGTCCTGGTTATGCAAAAATTACCCCATTTGGAAGGACATGAGCACAGCACAGCTCTGTAGGATTTGCAACGTGGATGAGGCTACTAATCCACTGCCTGCTGCTGAGAGTGGCTAATGCCTCAGACTTAGAAAAAAATGGTAAAAATAATAGAAAAACAAGCCACCAAGAACCCAACATCATCATGGGCAAGTAACCAATTATATAGTCCTCTACATATCTATTTATTAAGATTTAAAATCATAGGAATCGATGCAGCATTATAGAGCTTTCATGATAATTCAAAACTCATGGTGTCAGAATACAAATCCTGAAGTATTCCTGAGTAAATATAAATAAAATGCTCCAAAAAACCACAAGAAACGACATTACAAGAGTAAAATTATGAATCAACTAATGCTCCCACAGCTAATATTAGGGGCCTTTTCCTAAGGATGGAGGAAAAAAGTACAATTTTCTATATAAAATAATACACATACACGTGTAAAATAAATGACAATGCAAAACTTACTGATACATCATATCTTATTGTGCATATTTGGAGCTCATATCACTTTTCAAAACTGATAGATCTCCAAGAATACCCCTAAACTTCATCGATTTTAATATCTTCAATAGCTACTATTAAATAATATGACTACAAAAGATATCCTTCAGAATACAAAAGCATGTTTCTCCCTCAAAACCTCAGACTGTTTTATGTAAGCTTTATGTAAATTTTAGATGTGTTCATCTAAAAAGTTCACTTTTCCATCCAGATTTTGAAGGATACTGAAACCAACAGTTGTATGTAGCACTACACTTCTCTATAAACAATACTAAGAGAAATGCATGCAAAACAAGTGGCAAGCACAAAATACATTTGTTTGCAATTGCTTTACACATTCATCCTGAATACCTGCATGAAATCTTTTAATCCCATTATTAAATGCACAGCATGATTTTTTTTTTTTGGTAGTCTAATTCTGTGCAAATATGCCTTTGATATTCTGGACTGAAGCAGTGAAATCAGAGCATGTGCTCTAAATACACAGTTCTTAAAGTAATGCATGGAAAAAATGGTAAATAAAACACTGTACTACTACTGTGTAAGCCAAACATTGTGAAGTAGAAACAAAAAACATGTTCCAAATGTTTTGCATTCCATGTGCACATAATAATACTTAATGTCAAGTCTTTTGTGTACTTTATCCCACACATTTTACAGAAATGGAACATTGTGATGTTGCTGTCAAATAACTGCATTATGATTCTTTTGTAGAAGCACAGACCATGGTACCAGTTGTATCTGGAATGATTTCTAGTATCATGTCTAAATTTTCTTATTTCTTATGTCTTCTTTCTTATTTCTTACTATCACGTTGTTTCTCAGCGGCCACAATAATGATGTAAACCCAGACTCAAGGATAAAAGCACTCACAAAGTCACAGGCATACAATTTCTAATACTGTAGATGAGTCTGTAGTATAAGACATAGATAATATACCCGGACAAGAAGTACAACATCATCTTTAAAAAAATAATATGGCAACCACATAGGGATCATTCTTGAAACACTTAATCTGTATTTAGGGAAAGTTCACCTTGACTTTAATGGGAAATTCACTGTGACAGATTAATGCAGCAAATTACAGCTGCGTAAACTTGGAATTCTTTTTAAACCACACTGATTTTACTGCTTTTTTACAGTGATGTTTTCTGTTTTGCTACAGAAGGGACACACACTAAAAAAAGTAGCAGGAGACTCCTAGGAAGCTTTCGCTATTTAGAATACAGCTATTATTTTACTAAACAAAAATGAAAACTTGCACCAGTAAATGTAAAATGAAGATTGCTGTGGGTATCACAATTGAAAATGATATTTCTCCTTGCAGAAACAGAAATGGGAGCCTTCCTTAGTTATCTGCCTGATCGTTTACCCACTCACTTGTTGCCCGGCAACCACCATCAAGGAACTACAGTTCTTAGACATCCTCATTTTAATCTTGAAAAAGCAGATTAAAATTACTATGTGAGTAATCTCTTCCTGGTGAGATATTATATTCTTTCAACTTACATAGCTGCAGAAAGGAAGCCAAGTGACTGGAGAATCCACTACTTTCGCTCTGTGAAAGGTTCATTTTCCCTGCCCTTGTACCAACTCATTTACTGACCAACTTCTTAAATATTGTTAGGTACTTTGTAATATATGAGCCATAGCAACAGAGGCAAACATCCATCACTTACGTTCTTGAATCATCCCACAGCACACAGTAGGGATTCAATGTACCCTAAGAAGAAAACAAACAAACCTATTAGTTACTGGTATACAAAAAATATGTCATGCTTGACCTAAATGTTTAGTTGTGTCTCCTCCTACAGGATCACGCTTATACTCTAATAAATTGATACCACTGAAATTGCAAAAGCTTAAGGTTAATTCTTATGGAGTATTTAAAAAGCACTCGAACCTCAAAGCAGAGTATTTGCTGTATTCTGTCTCTTACACAAGGTAAGCATTAAGCATAAAGTTGTCTATTTGGTATATTCTAGTAGAATTGAAATATGAGATAAGAGTTAATCTGTTAAGAGACTCAACTGAACACTCCTGGGTGTGTTTAGAAGAAGAAATGTAGGCCCTTAGGGAACCTGGATGTCAAAACCAGTAATGCCATTAAAACTTTTAAGCATATGTTGGGCAAAATGTCTGGAGACTGGGATTTCAGATGACATCACATTCAATACCCAAGTCCTTTTGCCAATTAGGTCCTAAATCAGCAGAGATTTCTGCTCAAAATATTTTTTTTCTTGAGTTTTACAATCCCATCTCCGGTCTCTTTGAAGTCAGTGGAAGATTTCTGGTTTGATTTAGAACAGGATGGGAATCTAGGTTTATTACATATCATTAAACTGTGGGTAATGTTTTGGCAAATTGAAATGTCTTTCTTATTACTCATGTTTATTTTGTTGACTAAGAAGAGTTGAGACAAAATTAAAATTCAAGTTTTGTCCCTAATCTTTAAATCTTCCTTTATCAAAACTCAGATTGACTTAGAAGTACTTAACTGGCTAAAAACTGCAAAACAGTATTCCTGTTCATCATAAACACTGGATATTCCCAGAAGTCATAAGTTTATAAATAAGTTAGATATAAGATACAGAATAAAAATATATTTTTAACAAAATCACAGAAGCAGCAGGTGGAATACACTATTTTCTTATGTCAATGATGGTGTAGCTCTCTCATGAACAGTGTTGGTGCAGTAGATATAAATATAGTTTCGCATAGGCAAAACACACCTTGATATTTTGTTTTCAAACACCTTGATTGTTTTGTTTGAAAAAGCATGGCAACCTGTGAAGTAAATATTTATTAAATATTTAAATTCTTCCATCCATCTCTTTGTCAAAGATAAAAAAAGTCCTTCTGAAGATGCTTGTGAGAGAGGCATTTAGGGATATTTTGACCCTCTACTTCAGTATTTTGCTGACTGCATTGAATTTTATGAGTAGAGCATAAATATTTAAAACCAACACATACTTATGCCACTTTCTATTAACATTGCACTGTACAAACATAAATAAAGGATGTTACATTCCCTGAAGCGTTTTAATATAAAGAAGAGGATGGGGAAGAGTGCACAGGACAAAGCACAGGACAAAGCACAGGACAACAGACCCACTGAGATTCAGAGGCCAGGTCCTGCATCATTAGCCAAAAGCTTTCAGATATATTGACAGAAGAGGATATAGAAGAATAAGAATTAAGAACAATGGAATGATGGTGCAGAATTAATCTTTTTTAAAAAATTCATTTTATAAAGTCAATTAATTTGTATCCTAAGACTGGGTGAAAAGATTCTACTTGCAATCTGATATAAATATATGCATATTAAAAAAGTACTCCTATAGATGAATTGTAATAAGACATTGCATATCTGAGACCTGTCTTTTCTAGGAGCAGATATCATACAGTTTATGCTCGCTATTCCCACAGCGCAAGTAGAAAGAATACAAAAACACTTTCAGAAAAAAATGTCCATTATAAAAAAATGTATAAAATAGAGGGAAATAAAAGCCTTTGCAGAAAGCTGAAACACAATGAAACTGCTTCTGTTGGATCACACGCTTCACTCTCTTTGAAAGGCATTCAAATTAAAAAAAAAAAAAGAAAAAAAAGAGTATGTTTGGTCATTGCAGTTACTAATGAGACTAAGCAGAAACATGGAAAGCAGGATAAATATTACTCCTTTTCCTTAAGAAGATTTTGTGTGAGGGTTTGCTCTGCCAGGTGTGGCAGCTCGCAAGGGCACAGTAGCTGTCTGGAACTTCTTCGTCTTTTGATATCCTGATCAAACACCCTTCAAGCACTGCAAGGACCACAAGAAGCCTGTCTTCCTGTTTTCTTCTTTGCCCTTAACCTGTTGCTCTCTTTTTCACAGTCTTCCTGGGTCTGGCCTCCTGGCAATGTCTCCTCACACTGCTGTCGTTGAGCTACCTCCAACAGCCATCGCTCTGTGTGAGGGCATCAAGCAATCTTTCATCACAGCTCTTGCCAGTTAATTACTTAGCTGCAGCTAAGGAAGCAGCTACCGCATCCATTAATGTTTACGACTGTTGCAGTATTGATTTATACACTACAGTACAGTAAAGGACTTGGATATCTCAAAACCAGACATATGTGTGTGAGTGTGTACGTATATAGATCTTTGCCTGGCATATAAAACTGAATTTCGAGATGTGATTGGCAACTTTGACAGCTATGCAGCATAATGCCAACTGTGTTTTGTAGCCAGGGTTTTCAGCCTCATTGAAAGCTTGATGTCCTGTGCTACTGTCGGCTCGTTACTTTAGTGTCCCTGGCGTAAACTTCTGTGCTGTCAGAAGGTGAGAGTTCATATTCTCTTGGGAGCAAACAGAATTTTGTCAGAGTTGTGCAGTTTTTAAAAGATTACCTTAGTGTCTCTTTAATCAAACTACTGGAAAATGTGATCACATTCATCAACATGTTCACAGTGCATAAGACTAAATATGTTCTCTAAATAATGCATTGCAACCCACATTCTCACTGTGGTCAACTGTCTATTACATTTTAATTTATCTGCAAATCGAAATGCCATGCTATATTCCAAACAGCACATATAGTTGTGATTTACACTTCCTCCACAAACCTCCTGTTTTTATTAATAAACTGGCTACTTTTGATATAAAATGAAGAAATGATGATAAATTTTGAATAAATGAATGTTTTAAGGCTAATTTGAATTAAACATTAACTTATTAAGTGATCACATTTGCCCATCGTTTTTCATAATCTCTTATCTATTTAATTTATTCAGTGGATGGGTAGGTAAAAGAATAAATGTGTGGGTATACTCCTATATATTAGTAGGCATGATCTAGAGGTTGCTTGAAAATTAGTCATTAAATCAATTTGGAAACAAACTGTTCTGAATAATGAACAGCATTTCAAGAACAAAGGTTTGAAAAGAATAAAAATAACAACAAGAACAGCTATCCCAAAAATCAGATGAAAGAGAATGTCTGTATTTTATTTTGTTTAATAATTAATCTATTTAAGTGACATCATGATTAATCTGTGAGTCATTAATATATAATGTTCAAATGCTAAAGATACATTAATACTAGTTTTATCTTTTTGTATGTGACATACAAAGATTATTCTATAGTAATATATTATAATTAAATAAATTTTTTTTTCATCTGAGAAAATGGTAGCAAAGAAGATTAGAATTAGATTCAGTCTGAAGGAAAGAAACACCCAAAAGTACAAAATAATATTTCTATACATATGCAGTTCTTTAAACCAAAGTCCCATTATGGAGGCTAAGCCTTGTACATAAAAATCACTAAACATTTAAAGATATTAAAATTGTAAAACTGCTTTCCGTTCCCAGACTTTCTAGAGCAATATTTTGTCATTGTATCTGCCCATCCAACACCTCTATTAAGGTGGATCGAGATCCTATATAGATGTACTAGGTATGTAAATCCAATTTAAGGACTGGAAATTTGTTCCAAGCACTTGATACTTCCCTGGATTAAATTATAGGACAAAAACTGAGCCAAAGTTAAAAAAATAAAATAAATTGTCTCTGATATCTATTGGCAAGGTTATTGTCTTTTTGCCTTTTCGAGACATGAGCTAATACAATATTCATTAATATTCTGTTACTGAAAGGTTGACAAAGCAAGGTGACAATGCATGTCTCTAACCTGACCTTTTGTAACAATGAAGTTTCGTTGCATTTACAAGATTTTGAAACTTGGCAAAACTTGCTTTGTAGGGATGGATTAAAGGGATGGATTAAAAAAAAAGAAAAAGAACAAAGAAAAAAAAATCTCTCTCTAAGAATTTCCTAAAATTTCAGCTTGTGGGGGGCAGCAGTTCAACCTTTTGTCAGTCTAGCCTTGCTTTTGTTGTGCTTGTTTTAATAGCTTGTGTTTGGCTTATAATTGTTTTCAATGCTGACATGTTGCTTACTAGTATAATTTTTTAATTTTTTTAAAAATTTCTTTTCTAGCGTAAGTGACTGTAGTAATTACAATCTTTTTTTCCCTACCTGCTACTCCATACTTTTGCAAATAGCAATTCCAATTTCAAAATATAGAAGTCATACTCCAATATTGCTTATCTACAACTCATAAAAGTAGCCCCATGATCATTGTTAAGATAATGGAAATGAAAATCTAGCTTTGAGAAATACCATAAATTCTTCTTAATAATGATCATAGTAAGATCAAAACAAGTATTTTATTTCAAAGGTTGTTTTTTTTTTTGTTGTTTTCCCCCGATATACACAATTAATTTGTGGTCTACTTCAGGAAATAATCTACTACATTTTTAGTGAAATTTCTGACAGGAACGAAAGTTATGTTAAAGACTGCTATTTTCTCTTAATATAGATGATATAGCTTAGGTTGAAAAATAAAACAAAAAAACCCAAGACACAACACAACACCAAACCTACGCATCCTAAAACATCTTAAAATTAAATAGAAACAGAGAAACATAAACCCCAAAATCTCCACAATTCTTCATCAATAAACTTCTAATCTTACTGAAAGGTAAGGAGTCAGCTCGGTTTATATTCCTCTGTTCCTTTCTTGTTTTTTCTGCTTGACTTTGTAGTAAATTTCACTGAGATGTTCTCTGTAGTATCATTTTTCTGGGAACTGAATGACCATTGATGGCAAAATAGTTTTTTCTAACCTTGAGTAAAACGTAAATCAAAGATCTAGAGTTCAAAGAGTTTTCTTCATAATTTTGCCCAGAGACACTAGTCCAAATTTGTAACTGACTGAAATATCTGGAAATCCTCCAGCTGAATTGTACCTATATGACCACTTCAGCAACTGTTTATAACAAAAAAGTCACAGCTTTACAGTCTTTTGCCTAACAATACTGTTAACGAAAGCTCTAGTATACTATGTCTCTTCTAATCATCTCTTTATGACTATTTAAAGTAAACTCTAACTCTTAGTAAAATAAAAAAAGTTTATATGCCATGCCTTCACATAAATTACTCCTCTGCTTGTTATTTAACATTATTTCGTATCATACATGACAAAAATTTCCTGCAAAAGATATATTTTATTCTCCCTATGGCTGCTGGGAAATTGCTGACAGCAGAAAGAAAACCTGTTAATATTTTTCATATAGTTAGACATAGAATCACTTTTTTTTTTTTCAGATTTAAATCATTTTAATATCAGATTAAAGGCTGAAAAGTACAGAATTAAAAATAATTGACCCCAAAATCTCAAACATTTATAAGATTTGTAAGCTAAATTGGAACCAGAGCATTTTTTTCAATGTCTGCTACAACAGGTTAGGTAAAACCTGGCTTTTGAGTATAAAATAATGAAAGAAAAGAAGAAAAAGCCTGAAGAACTACTTAGCTCTAGGACGTACGCGGGGAGCAAAAGGTTAAGCATTCAGCACAATACTATATTTTCATTGGTATTCCTCAAAGTGGTTAATGGAGAGCTTTTGTTAGAAATTGCTGCTCAAATGAAAACCTCAAAATTCACGGAACAACAATTCATATACACATGCATGAAACAAGTACAGCATGTCAGACTGTGGGCTTATGTTTTAACAATTAAACTGGGTTTTATTACCTGATATTTAAAACAACCTCACTTCTTTCTCTCATATGATCTGATAGATATTCTTCAAAGAGCATATCAACTATCCTTGTACTTACATTAGATAGATGGGCTAGTTCTATCTCCAGGAAAGAATCTGTAGTTTTGGGCTCAGGTCGTATAGTAACAACGATGATTTTCGAATTAACAACTGTAAAATTCCTGGGGGAAAAAAAAGTAAAAATGAAAGATTTAACTTAGAATGAAGTTAAATGACACTTCTGATATTCCATTTAAAGGAGTATCTCATTGGTATTTTCCATGACTTATGTTGACATATCATCAGGGATAATATGTATTTTTTCGGAAGTGGTGAAAACATTCACTTGTTACCAACTATATCAGACACATTAAAGACTAAAGAGCAACAACGGTGGGAGAATTGACATTCTTAAAGTATGATTTACTAATTAGAAGGGTTTATTGATGACACAAACATTCTGTCAATGTTTCAATGGGTACCATTTGCTTCTCTCAACATAGACCCACCAGCTATGTTCTGTAAGAGACAGTCATTTTTCTTCCAAAGTGCTGTGTTGGACTTTTTTCTGACTGTTAACTGTAAAATTGTGAAGATGGATGAGTGCAATGGGAGATTCTACAGTTCGGTTGATTCTGTGCTCGTGAAAAAAAACCTACCTCTTTCCAATTTTTAAAAACCATTGCACTTGGTATATGAGTTCGTTCATCATCTAAATACTTTAAAAAATATAATCCATAGTTGTGCCCTGACTGAAATCCCACCAAACCCAATAATTTTTTGCTCATATATGTGAGATTATATTTGGTCTTATGTTATTACTCAAAATAATAATTTTCCATTAATGTCTCTAATTCATCATCAAGCTCTCTTTTCATGTAAAACATAGATCACTATGTTTTGTAGCTACCTTTCTAGGACAGACATAGTATTGTCAAAGTTATGCTTATACAGGCATAAACACATGTTGACATGATATTCATGTCCGAGATCCTTGCTTCTTATGACCTCATCAGGCTCAGAACAACTATCAGTTATCAGACTGTTTCTGATGATCATCACAGTATTTCCTTTGTATGTAATGCTGCTTTCAATGCCTTGCACATACACAAACATAAAACCCCAGAGAAAGACATATTCACATGTAACCAAAGAAGAAACTAGGCAGTTTAGATGTAATTATAATAGACAGCATAAATATTCTTTTGTTGTTGTTGTTTAATCGCTTATTTTCTCTAGGGAAATGTTATTTAGGAGAGGATTCCATTTTGCTGGATCATTGAAACAGGAATTGCCATGGCTACAGTGATAGAAACTTAACTCAGCGGGCACTCTACTCAGCACAAGGAATGAAATTATTCTTCTGGGGTGAGGTATGAATTCTAGTCCAATTTTACTCAGACAAATCATATAATAGAAATATAATGAAAGTGGCTTTATATGTTACTTAATTCCTAGTTCTTCCCTTTGGATGCAGTTTAAAGTCTCACACCTTGTTGATGAAAACATATATCTCTATCAGACTAACATTTAATGTTCGACAAACCTTGAGTGCATTCTGTAGAGGGGGATTAATGACAGTACCTTACTGTTCATACAATAGCTGAATATCTAGAAATGTTCCTAAGCGAGGCATAATTAAAAAAAAAAAACACAACCAAAACCAAAACTCCAAATAAATATAAAACTGATTTCTCTAACAGATCATGACAAGTGGAAATAGAGTTTAGTAGCTATTACAAGATTTTGTCCATTTTAGAAATTCACATAAGCTAATGTAAATACTGATACTTCAGTTCTTGGTCACAGTCAGTCTTTGTGGTGGAGAAATATTTCCTTGCTGTATCTAATTTTGGTACCATTCTGATGTTTCTAGGGTGAGATTCAAAAGAGCACTTAAGGTGCCTAGATTGTAACCTCGGAACATCTATTTTACCTCACTCTCATTAAAACCCTACGTTCTCAAGAGCCCCTTGCAGACTGCTTCACTAGAAAACAAATGTAACTGGCTATATCACTGTGAAATGAAATCTGCATCACTCATTGCTGTCCTGTCTGGGCTGAGTGCCTAGTTGTATATCTCATATTTAACTGTTTAGAAAGTCCCTGGAAGAATGCAATCTGGCAAGTATATTCTAAACTCACTCAACATGTTAAGATGCCACTGAATTAAAGCTCAAAGCATTGTAGTCACAAGAATTTCCCTCAAAACCACTGGTGCAGTGCCATTGATATCCTTATTGAAAATATTTTTTTAAATAACAGCATAGCGCTGAGAACATTTATTCATGAATTTCAGTAATCAGCTTTTACAAAACATCCTGCAAGATGGAATATGTTTGTTTTCAGTCCCTCTTATATTGAAAATGACATAAAATGGGAATGACCTATCTCACACTTCCTGGGCAAGTGTGTTATCTTATAGCTTTTTTTATGACAGGTGGAGAGTGACTTCACTTTTAGCTCTTTCTCCATCATCAAAAAAAAATCTAAAATTTGTCTTCAATGAGAAATGAACTTGTACAGGATGGTGCTTTGCTGACTGTCCAGAAAAAATACACATCAGGGTCAAATTTTGAAATTAATTACTCAAAAAATATATTAAATTCCTCGGAAACTATGGTTCAATAAATCCTTGAAGATTCAAGATAACAAAGTTTGAGTAAAGGCTCGAGAAGAACTTCCAGAGCTGCTTAGTGTTTTTTCTGATCTGAATTAACAACAATATTAATCAAATAGTTATTTTACTAAGCTATTTTTCTATCTGGGTATACATTTTTGAAGGCATTCTTTTATATATGGGTATACATATTGATTCTATGTGATATGAAATTCAGGTATTCTTTTCTTTTTAAAATGACTCCATGTTGCTCAAGAAAAATGAACATATGAATAAGGTATGTTGCTATCTCAAGACAGCATGAAAAAAGTTACAGTTCAATGTGTAAATATTGCATACATTACAGAGAAATTATGGATTCTATAGCAGTAATGTTACACAGTAAAAGCCCATCTGAGGTACTCCGTCCTCAGCCAAAGCTGACTTAAGGAAGTTGAAGGGCCTGTTTGGCTGTACAGCACCCAAAGGAGGGGGTTAGGAATGATGTTTCAAATGAGGGAAGAGGGTATTTCAGTGCAGGAAATCATAGCAGGAAAAGTATGGCACTTGTTTAAGTGACGGGAAAAAAAGCTTGCTACAGCAAAATCATTGATTCTTTATTTGTTCTTATTTGTTACAGGAAAAGTTAAAACCTATCTTCAGTATGGCAATATGCAATGTATTCCTTCAGAGTGCCCAGGAGAGGAATTAAATATAATATCTTTTAGATGAGTATTACACTGAGAATCAATTTTCTGTGAACCTAACAATAACATAAATGTGCTCAGGGATGCAAGAGCTATGGAAATAATAGAGATGAAAATATTCAATATTTCAATATATGATTTTAAAAAAATACGTATGACATTACAAGAACAGTGCAATGCAGCAAAGTATATTAGGAAATTGAATCAGATGAAGTTTATTTACTTGTGCATGGAAAAAAAAAATTCTATTTTTATAAGGAAGAATAAAGTACTTTTCTCTTGTTTTTCCTAACCTCCTCTTTAAACAGTCCTGAAAAAAGTCTTTGAATAAAATACATGTACCACTAGGATTAAACACATTATCCAAAAATTTCTACATTAATGTAATTGCCAAGTTCTCATCTCACACTGTGTTTACAAGACTTCCTTTTAACAGACTCTATGCCAGTAAAAACAAGAAAAATCAAGCCCATATGGTAAAATACATCTAATTTTGGAGTTTGTGAAATACATTGTATAGGCTGTCTTAGATAATGAAATCCTCATTTCATTCACAGAACACCTGTGATGTACCAGATGGGGATTCTGTGGTTAGGTGCTTTGAAAGATCTTCCCTAAAGATATACTGAGATATTATTTACTTATTTGTTTGTTTATTTTAAACAAAGAAGTTTCTTGTGTTGATGCAGAAGCTTGCACACCTTTTAGTCCTGATATTAAGGAATATATGGGAATGTATGTCACCTTCGTTATTCTGAAAACTACAAAAAACAGGTGTCATACAATCAAATATTTACCTTACTCCCACCCTAACTCCTGTAAAGGCAGGGACTGAAATCACATGGGAAGTGGTGAATCTTCCTGGATATTTCACTGCAACCATCAGAAACCACCTCTTTTATCAGGTTGTCAATGGACGAGCCCGTATTGCTTATTTTACCTTGGTTTATTGTTTTGTTTGTCTTTATTCCCGTTAATGTATTTTGTCAACTGTCATTTTATTTAGAACAACATCACATAAGATGCTTATCCAGAATTGTTTTTTAATTCATACATTGTGCGTAGCTAACACACTTCTAGGTATCATACAAAAACTAGGTGATGGTACCTCACTTCACATTTTACATTGTTTGTTCCATACGCAATGCTATTGCAGTGAAGCTTTTCATTATGTTCAGCACTAATATAGTTATCACAATACACCTTATTACAGTTAAATAAGATTAGTACAAATAGAAATGAATATATACCCATGATAGTTTTTCAGTGAAAAATTTAAGCAAACAAAAATAAACCTTTTCCAAATGCAGTGGGATGTACCTTCACTTGATTCATGTACCTAAACAAGTGCAAAATGATAAGCCACTTGATAATAAAGATTCCTTTAAAACCTGCACTGTACTTCTAATTCTTGCAAAGAGTATAATAGCTCAAGAAATTCAGGGCTAACCACAGCTGCAGCTCTTCTCCAATTTTGAATGCATTAAATAGTATTTAATATATTCATCAGTGACATAGACAGTGGGATCTAGAGCACCCTCAGCAAGTTTGCAGATGACACCAATCTCAGTGGGGCACTTGATATGCTAGAGGGAAGGGATGTCATCCAGAGGGACCCTGACAGGGTTGAGGAGTAGGCCCATGTCAACCTCATAAAGTTCAACAAGGCAAAGTGCAATATCCTGCACCTGGGTTTACGCAATCCCCAATATCAATACAGAATGGGGGACGAATGGATTGAGAGCAGCACTGCTGAGAAGCACTTGGGGATTCCAGTGGATGAAAAATTAGACATGAGCCAGCAATGCGTGCCTGCTGCCCAGAAAGCCAACCGTATCCTGGGCTGCATCAAAAGAAGTGCAGCCAGCAGGTTGAGGGAGGCAATTGTCCCCCTCTACTCTGCTCTTGTGAGATCCCACCTGGAGTACTGCATCCAGCTCTGAGCCCTCAGCACAGGAAAGACATGGACCTGTTGGAACCAGAGGAGGGCCACAAAGATGATCAGAGGGCTGGAACACCTCTGAGAGAGTTGGGGTTATTCAGTCTGGAGAAGAGAAGGCTCCGGGGAGACCTTATTAAATGCTTTAAATACTTAAAAGGGGTTTATAAGAAAGTTTACCAAGGCCTGTAGTGACAGGACAAGGTGCAATGGTTTTAAATTGAAGGAGGGTAGATTTAGATTGGACACAAGGAAGAAATTCTTTACGATGACGGTGGTGAGACACTGGAACAGTTTGCCCAGAGAAACTGTGGATGTCCCATCATTGGAAGTGTTCAAGGTCAGGTTAGATGGGGCTTTGAGCAACCTGATCTAGTCGAAGATGTCCCTGCCCATGGTAGCAGCGGTTGACTAGGTAGTCTTTGAAGGTCCCTTCCAACCCAAACTATTCAATGATTCTATGTTTCTATGAAAACAGTTTGAAATTGTGCGACCTTTGAGGTACTA
This sequence comes from Rissa tridactyla, assembly GCF_028500815.1. Lineage (NCBI taxonomy): Eukaryota > Metazoa > Chordata > Aves > Charadriiformes > Laridae > Rissa > Rissa tridactyla. Next base: position 95,264,747 of record NC_071468.1, read on the forward strand.
TTTTAAGGTCATGAGATCAAATTTTGAATATGACTGCCATGGGCAAAGAAATCCATCATGATACACTTCCTGATGAGGTAAGAACTGTAAGCTGTAGAAGTTTCAGTATAACTTCATTATAAATATTAAAGAAGTGCAGGGAAGTACTGAGGCGCTCTACTCTGAACAAAGAAGAGACCAGAGGTACCTGGGAATATATGTTATATTTTTATATCACAGATTAATAAGGACTTTCATTCCTTATTCACATACATAAGAGAAAGTAATAGTGCTCGTTTCTTTTTCTTGGGCATCCGAGAATTGGAATCAAGTAATACTGAACATATTCAGTGGGATATCTTCATATTTGAATTTATGAAGATTTCACTTATGAATAGATCTACATAGATTATTCGACCATTTTGCTTTAGAAGCTCACAAAACCTCTCTATGAACTGAATTGTACAGAGCAATGTGTCAATTTGTGCTGTGTAAATCAGTAACGAGCCGAAAGTAGAACAGATAAAAGCAAAATATTTGGGACCAGAGATGCCCTTTCACATAGCCTGTAGTACTTAGGTTGCTGTACTTCGATGTCGCTATTCTGCCCCTGTTCTTGCTACTTGGGATGTTATTGATTCTAGGGAAAATCTAGCAAGGCCTATAAATCTCTCTTTTGTAATGGATGAAATAAAAGCCCTGAAAGGTTTTTCATGTAAGCAAATATACAGTATTCAAGGCTCACACTTGCTTTTTGTAAATTAAAACTATTGACACATGGGAGCTGAAAAGGCATGATCATAGATTATGGTTTACAATATAAAAGTCTGAAAGGTACACAGCCACCTCGATGCTTTCCTAGGCTTGGCAGGTTGTCTCTGAGGTATGCCAAAAAGGACTAACTGTAAGAGCCATTTGGGTCTGTCTCTGAATATGAGAGAAAAGAAGAAAAAATATCTCTCATAAACGTCTCTTCCTTCCTGGCTAATTTCAGGAACTGGCACAAAAAATGGGAAGTGCTTAGTGACACTTCAGAAGTAGATGAGCTGTCATTTATACCATGCCTTAAGCATAGACGGCTCTTACCAGCACCCCCCAGGCTCCCAGGTGTCCTGCCAGGACATCGCTATTTGAATTGTACCCTGCCTCAGAGAGATTTCTGTCCCCAGCATTGCAGCTACTCATTCCACAGTGCATTCCTACTTTACTGAGAAGTGTTGGGTTTTTTTCCTTAGGACTGAGACATTTTGTTTTCAAATAGATTTTGTAAAAAAAACCCTGTTGTTTTTCCATCCTTTGTTTCAAATTCTGAAATTTTGGTTAAATAGAGTAGGGATCTGGTGTCTTCCTAATTACTATCCTTTCTAATTATTGTGAATTCATTAGCAGCTATTGTGATACAATCTGCACCCGTTTCTTTTACCATAATAGGACATTAGTAGACCAAGGGTGCACAGGATCATGTGAAATACGATTGGTATTAATGGACCGTGAAATGATCTTAACCAGTAATTTGAGAAGGATGGGGGGGTGGAGGGGGATGTTTGTTTCCAAATTGTCTGTTATGAAATACAGAAAGGAAAAAGTGAAACAAGAGACCCTCCTATTTCTTTATGAACGTGTATGGCCCTCATAATTGACATATCACAGCTGTTCAAGCACATGCATGTCTTCTTTCTAAAATGGATCCACTCTATAGCTCTGCTGTCCCTTCTGAATACAACTTGCACTGAAAAAGTACTTGGAAAACTACTGCTAAAGACTTCTGTAGAAGTACAGCACATCAGCCTTAGCACATCAGGTTATGATGTCATTATTAGTTCACTTGTACTGACTGGACAAACAGTAGTTTGAAGCACAAGTAGCCCGAGCATTAATATAAATCAGTGTGCATCTTCTAATTGAAATTTTCTGTAATTAGCTTAATATAGATTACATAAAATATAAATTAAGCCATTTTGATGAAAAGGCTATTTCCATTATACAAATGACTAAGCATGAAGGAAAGACAAACATACACATATATATTTTAAATAACAGGAAAAAATCCAACAATACCAATAGGCAAACAGTCTTGGTTGTCTGCTTTTATCCTGACATGTAGTACACTTATGATCCCAAAATTGCCTGATTCATACTGTATTTATGACATTTCTTACCTCAAAGTGGGCAAAATGAGTTCTAAATTTTTGTATAGCACTGCTCCAAGTACAAATACAGTTGATTCATCTAGTTCTGAAAAGAGTAAGGAAAAAAAGGTTTTTCAGCTCTCTTTCCCAAGACTTAATCACCATAAAAAACTGTGAATACCATTTATCTTTCTAGTAGAAATTTTATTTTAAATAAACCACCATAATTTTGAATTATATCCTGGAAATCCGACATAAAGATGTAGCACTGTCAGGAATATATCAAAAGCTTTAAACTGCTTAAAAACACATTTTCAAAAAATCTGTCATTGTTTACTGACATCCATGCTAGTTCCTTTAACTTTTATAACCAAGTATCCTCAAAGACTGTCTTCAGTGTTTAACGCCTAGCAAGTAAATTCTCTAATGTCAGAAATCTGCACAGCAACAGTATTTTTAAATTGTATCAGAAGCCAGGGTAATTTGCCTGCTGACCGTCCTTTATTAAAAGTCAGGTCACCTATTGGAACGGCCCAGTCTGTTGGAATGGAGCAGCTTCAGGGGATTCAGCAGAGCTGCACTTCAGGTCACCTCATAACAGAACAGGTACAATCCCATGCACAATAACTAAGCATTGGTTCTTCAGCATAGAAAATAATGTCTAGGATTTCTGTAGCACTTTTTGTTCAAGATGCTGAAATTAAGCCCCATCATTTCCCTCTGGGATAAGCTGTGGGTATTGTATTTCTTTTGAAGATGGATAAAAAAAAGCATGTCTATATCATACAGTGGTTCTTTGAGACAAAGATTCTGAGTTCCCTTGTTAAAGTTAACACAAAAATAACATGCTGATATGCTTTTTTACCTGTTGACATAGGGGTGAAGATATTTTTTGGAATGACAACCCTGTCTTCTGAGTTTCGTGCCCAATCAACCATTCCTTTTCTTCCTTTCATGGGGAAATTGATGTCGGTTAAAACAGATGCAGCGGGAAGCTTCTGAATGCTAGCCACTAGCAAGAGAAATCACAAAATCAAATAAAACTGTGTTTTATACTTTAAAGCATCATACGATGGTAACAGTACAGCAATAACAAAAATGTTTAATAATACATTTCAAGTAAAGCAGGAATTCATAGGACACTAACTGTCACAGAAAGTGCAGTGCAGTCTTCTGTTTATTATGCAGTTCTACTATGGATTAACTGTGTGGTATTGATCGTATCATTTGTCAGTCAGATTCTGATTAAGTTTCTTAACAGGGATTATTGAATGTACTGTCTTATACCCTGAAATTCACATGTAAGGACATCATCGTGTCTTCACAGCAAATTCTAAAATGATCAAATGTGACAATGAAAGGAAGAGGATGCTGCAAATTGCTTTGGGAAACATAACTGCTAGATGCAGGCTAATGAAGCAATCACAGAGCTTTTATTCCCTATACAGGCACAATTTCAAGATAGACCCATTACAGAGATTCACATATTAAAAGTCCTCATTGTTTCCACACAAATGAGAATAATGCGGTATAGCACTTGATTTCGTTTCCTTGAAAAAATAATCCCCATTCTGAAATCTTAATTATATTTTTTCCAACTAAAAAATCTCCAGACCCCCAAACAGCATCACTATTATATCTGCAACAGTTATAGAAAGACAGAAGAAATAGGTATCAAATCTAATAATAGGCAGTTTGGAATTTTGTTTACTCATTCTCATTTTCTCTCTGTTTTCTAACTCAACTATTATCTGGAAATCAGTTTCAGCTTTGCTGTGAAATCTAAGTACGACTCCATGGCAACACTGTCAGTGTCTAGTAAGACTCAAAGTACTTTTAAGGAACTGACCGGGCTGCAAGTGTTTACGTACACTCAGAGAGAAGACAAACAACACATTTGGAGCACCAGCTCTGTTCTTAATGTAAGCCATGTTGATAGCCATTTCCTGTGCAATGCTCTTCCTAATCAATTTAAGAAGAGGCTAATGTAGTTGGAAGAGTTCGGACACCAGGACTATACTTTGATCTGCATAACGATTTCACTGCAAGGACTCTGCAAGGGCCTTAAATATACAGACAATGGGGGACAGCTGTAAAAGCAATCAGAACAGCAAAATTAAAGTAGAAAAGCATTAGATATCTCATCAGTGGATTTTATTTCAAAGGAAACTGTAATTCAAATCCATGAGAAGAGGAAAATTAACAGGTTAATAATATTAAGTCTACAGATGTATTCCTTGATAACTGACTCTTAGTTTGAAATTAGATGGGTTATGTATTATAGAATCACATTAGTGAGGTGGTATTTGAGGTTATTTCAGGCTTTCCATTATAAAAATATCATCAGGGTTTTACAGTGCTAATTACAATCCCCTACGGGCTCAAATTGGCAAATACATTCCCAGCCCTAAAGGGATGCTTAGTCTTGTGAATTTTCAAGTGGTGTGTGGAGGGAGTTTGTGTTCAGGTGTTTCAGAATTACTGGGGCATAAAATGGATTGCATGTTTTCACATGCAATCAATGGTTATGCAGGATATATTAACATTGTAAAAATGGATTTTTTTCCATAGTTCTCAAAATCTAAACAGAATTTTATTTTATTTTCCACATAAATAAAATTAAACCCACAGTTATTTAGTTTTCAAAATTAAATACACCCTGTATAAGACAATATTGTTTTGGGTTTTTTTTATTTGCACAGTATTTATCTGCCTGTCTACCTATCTATCTATCTAATTAGCTAGTAGAGCCTCAATATTTCATCCACCTTTCAGATGACAGTTCCTGTTATTGAAATAGGAAATCAATGTCATTCAATGGAATTCACTCTGCAAAACAGAAAACCACTTTAGGACTGGATAAATGGTGAGGGTCTAGGATAGTACCTCTCCGGACTCTCTCTATCTTTGTATTTTAAATAGGGCCATTCATCATGTTACCTAAGCACTACTTTGAACCAAAGATTCCAAAATATTTGTTAATATTTAGGTGATGAATAACACAAACCCTGAACATAAACCCTAAACATTTGGCTTATGGCTTATATGCAATAAATATAAATATATATTCCCATTTCTGGTTCAGACGAGTTTTTTTTCTACTCACAATCAAACAAGCCTATTGCCTAGCTATACACCAGAGCACAGGAGAAAAACCCCTTCTCTTTAGAATTCTTTGAGCATTCTTTTGGTGTACATAAATTACAAGACAGTGGTTCAATTACACATCAGAACACATACATATTTGATGACTCTATAACAATTATGGATTCAGAAAAATCTATTTACGTAGTCTAGTCTAATCAATTTAGTGATTGCTTTGACCCCTAATGGATTCATTATAATATTCTTCACAAATGCATCTCCTTTTGCCTTCATTTCATTTTCATGCTGCTGTTGCAGACAACCTGTTCAATACTGCTTTACTCAAAGTTTCAGAACTGGCAACTACTAACTGTTCTTATGTACTGAGTAAAATAAAATATCTTTGGAATTGATTAACTCCAGACTCATAGGAATGGAGAATTTTCCATGACTATCCAAATGAGATGATTAAACACAGCAATATGTGAACGATATTTAAGCAGCTTATTTGGAGCAGCCCAAAAGGGGTTAATTAACATGTCATGAAAATTCTTAGTGAAATAAAAATTGTGTAGTTCTTGTATGCTAGCCCTTGTAGATCATGGCATAAAATAGAAAAGCTGAAATGTATTGCTATGTTCCCTAGAACTATGAATGAGTAGTAAGTTGCCTAGTGCAACTTCCAGTAGCCCTCTGACTGATCTGGGTTTCTAAATAATAAAAGATAAGCAACCAAATAAGTGGCATGAAACATCTTCCCCTTCTCTTTACTATCTACCCATTAGCCTCTTGTGTTGAATCAAAACTAGTAAGATTTCAGATTCAGCCCCTTGAAAAATATTTAGAACAGGAAATCAGATTCACCAAAAGGCATGACAGAAAAATGACTGGATGTTTGCTCATGGACTAAACACAACTTCAGCTCTTACAGTAGAGATTTAGGTTTTAAAATTACAATGCAAGCCAAATTAAACTATTGATCCCCATCCTTATTGAAGACTGAACGAAAAACTTCAGAAAAGATGCTCAAAATCTGAGTCTGAATTCTGTAGCATTCATGTATTTACAGAAGAGGATAAAACACTGATTCTCATTCTCCTTTCTTGTAAGTGATAACATTCTGGGCTTGTTGTGCTTTACAGCGCAGTAACTATGTTGATCCCCGCTTTACAATCACTTAATATACAGAGGAATGGGAATTAATTGTTTTAAAAGGCATCAGTGCCTTGACTGAATTAGAAAACCAGATACAGAAATCTAAGGGATTAGCATAAGATGTCAACTCCTGTTTAACCCTCCCTGTCAGAGCAAGAAAGTAGAACTCTGAATTTGATTGAATTTTAGTCACAGACAACAGGGAATGGCTATACATATTAGCAGCATCATTTGCTCCTTTCCTGTCCTATTTTGACTTGTCCATTGATGGTATACTATACATATATTATTCAGCATTTAGTAAACTTGAGTTCATAACAAAACAGGTCTTGACTTTGCAGACAGAGGATGTTATCCTATCCTTCTGGGATAGCTACTGCTAAATTTATTTCTGGGTAAAATAGTCATGAACAGAACTTCCATTGTCACAGATGTTCAGAATAAAAAATATTAAAGGATTTTTGCTTTAAAATTCAGAATACTGAGTATTTCTGCAAACATATCTATTAAGAAGACCCAATCAGAAACATATTTATACATTTTAGAATTATTCTGTTGATCCTAACTGTAAAACTGCTGGTTTTTTATAGAATAAATAAGTTTGTTTAACTAAGCCTATGATGGATACATGGGGAAAAAAGTCTTGCCTGGCTCATCATCAAAATGCCAGGTGGACATATTGAAGATGATATTCATAATAGATTTGCTCTCTCCACTTAAACTCCATCATTTTAAAGACAATCTGAAACAAATACAAATGGCAAAACCCCCTTTTCCAGGAGACCAATTTCCGGATCTCCAGATTTGCTACAGAACTCTGCATCTGAGAAAGCTTCATGATTTCCTTTTAAATCCTTCTCTAGGTATGAAGATAAATCCACCTCTTACCACCCACAAGACTATGTATAACAGAAGGACTGTAGTGAAGTGTCATCTCTTGTATGAACATAAGAAGAACAACCAGGTAATAATTTTCCCTCTGCAAATAATATTCATGATATATCCCTGCAGTGAACCAACATCAATCAATGGTCAGAAAAATACTCCTAAGAAATTATAATTTAAAAGACCTAGTATTTCTTATGTTTATCAACACAGAAATGATGTCTTCTTAAATTAAAACCTTGTTATGCCCTACTGCTGCATGGGCAGGCAAGAGAGGGATGTCCCTAGAAGCCTTGCATCCCTGAAGCTCATCAGCCCATAGCAGCTACCCTCTGACTATTCAAGCTTTGGGCAGGAAGACACACTACTGGTATAAGCAGAAGTAGAAGTAGACATTCCATAGATATTTTCAGTAATCAGGTATGAGTCCTGCATGAGTCCTTCCTTTGGTGTCAAGCAAACTGGGCCTTAAACGGGCTTGCTGTTTTGAAGGTTAAGAATAACGCTTTAGGTTAATCAAGAAGCCACCTTAACAGTGATCTCTGAATATTCCCCTTCTGTATTCCATAAACAATGCAATGCAGAAAAGAGGTACCCATTACCCTTTTTGTTGCAAAATAATAGATTTATCAGTGATAAGCACCCTAGGGAATTAATGAAGTCATTTCTATTTTGAACTTGCAAGCCACTCCAGTCCTTTAAACAGTATAAAGAATAAGTAAACATGCAAAAACATCACGTAACTGTATGATGTCTGAATATGCTCCCTAAAACTCTGTAACACATGCCAGAAACACGTTACCATATCAATAATATGACCAGTATAATATTTAGGACAAGTTAGAAAGCAGCATGACTTCAGGCAATAATCAGGATGCATTTAATAAACACTCAAATCTCTAGATCTCTTCTAATACTTACATAATTAAAAAATATTCATAGGCAGCAGGCAAGTGTTCCCTTTTGGTTTTGTGTACTTTTGTTTTTCAGTACCAAATTCTGTATTTCAGGAACAACTCAGGAATATAATAAGTTTAAAGACTCATGAAATATCACATACGTATATGCGTTCTCTTGAGTGGTTTCTGATTGCACATTTGTTATGATCAAAAATCTAGCTTGACAAAATTGAAACAGGTAAAGCGTAAGATTACAGTTCTCATTTTTCCAAACCTTTCCTTGTTCCAGGAATAGAAATGAAAATGGAAAAAAAAGTAAAATTAAAAGCTCAAACAGTAATTAGAGCACTAAGGATTGTTGTTATGGACAATAAAATCTTTCTTAAAAAAAAAAAAAGATTATGGAAACTATTAAAGTTTACTCCCTGATAAAGAGTGAGGGTATACAAATGGCCATAGCATCATAGAATTTGTCCATGTTCCAGATGTTACTTCTTCATGTCCCCTTTGGGGAAAAAATAACAATCTTAGCATTTTTATAATTTTTAATAATTTTTAGTATTTACTTGCTATTAATGCATGCTATAAGATGAATATGGCTATTTGCAGCTGGCCTATATGGAACGTAAAGTACAAAATCACTTTTCAATTTGCAAATCTGAATTACAAGTTTGAAGAAAACCCAACTGAACTAGTGAAAACGTAAACAACTTTTTTATGAGCAGTCAGAAGAAAATATGTTCTCATGACAAATGGAATGCTTCCTGAAATATGTGGTTACTCAGAAAAATGCTTTAAAGAAAACATGGTAGGAGGCTGTACTTCAATACCTGGAAGACAACTCCATCTTTTGAGAGTTTTATTGAAAAGATGAAGACACGAACAGCCAAAGAGACCCAGGGCCACATCCAAGGTACTCTGTGTTTCTGAAAGAGCTTTACTTTTTCTTTTACCTCTTAGTATTAGTCTGCATTCATGCTACTAAGACTAAGGTCTCCCTTAGCACCTCTTGCCTTGTCATAAAGCACTTCTCAAGGAAAAGAAAGACTCAGCGTAAAGCAAGACAGAATATAGAGGCTGATGCAGGAGGCAGAATGAGTTGGCATTTAAGTGCATGAGTTTTAATGTTAGAGACATAAAGGTGAAAACCATGGTAATACTGAGAGGCAAGGCCACCTGCAACATTATTTTAGGTTGACTGCACAGGGAAGGTACAGAAACCAAGCATTTTTCAATCACTAAGGTGACTGGAAAAAGTGTCTGTGCTGGTGATTCTAGCTGATAATGAGAGAAAAAGAAAGTGAGACTGAAGGTAAAGTTAAGGTAGTGAGTGCAGAAGATGGAAATGATGCTGAAGCTGTCATCAGAGAAAGAGAGAAAGAGGAAAAGCTGAGAGAGAGAGGTCATTTATATGTTTACTTATCACATCTATTGAAGATTAGATATCCACTAAGAACTACTAAAAACATAGACAGAGAGGGCCTAACAGAGGACAAGAGGTCAGTAAGAGGGCAAACAGATGTGAAAATCATTAGCAGGGAATTTATAAAAAATATTCTCTCAACATTACACTTCTTGGGAAGATGTAGAGCAGAAGTAGAATGATTGCTTCCCAGAAGTAGTAAATTCAAACAAAGGAAAGATGGCCATTGTCTTGCCTCTAGGGAGGTAACAACTAAATTCCATCATTCAGAAATTTAGAAAGATGTTTAACTAAGTTATGCAGGATATTGAAAGTTGATATAAGAAATGAATTCTCAGGCATGGAAACAAAAGATTTGATGTATAAAAGCCACACGGGGGAAACAAAATAAGGCATGTGAATCAATATATGTTTCTAATCACAGCTTTTTGTAGCAGACTAGGGACAGATCTCTACTATATTTTATTATTGAACAGCTTTTTTTAATCATACAAAATGGCGTCTTGAAGAACTTTTAGACACAACTATAAGCAAATTAAAACTGAGAGAACTGTAAATTACTCTGGAATAGAATCTCAAGGCACAAATAGTATGGAAGCGGCTAGTGAATCTTAAAATGTAGAGCCTGATTAAAAGCCATATCATGCAAAACAGTTAGATATGGAGGAAATGCTTGCAGGTGGCCCTTTTTTTTACAGCAATTCACTAGGTATCTACAAATGTCTACATGTGCCTTCCCAGAAGCGTTCCAATGAGGGCATTTCAGAGCTTTCTTTATACTTCAGCTCCATTAAGATTGAGAAATTAGACAGAGCAGCAGGTAAGATCCTTAAAAGCTCAAGCCTGTAGCTAAGTTTACTGACTAGACTGCTTCTGTCATCAAATGTATCTGCAGTTGCTTTCTTTTTAAAAACCTGGCCAAGTCAGAGAAAGCAGTGCTGGTATAACACTGCCTGTTAGGCTACTGATCTCATATTTTTGAGCACTTGAATTAGGAAGATCTGTGTGCAATCAGGTCCCTCTCTGAAGAGGGGATCCCCATCTGAAGGAATTATAAACCATACCTTCCTCACCTTGGATGAGAATATTCATTAGGATTCAAGGCTAGCACCACCAAAACCCAAGCTATCTAAGAGGAAAGGAGGAGCAAAACCGTATTTAAATACTCATTTCACAACAGGCACAATACAGAAGCCAAGGGTTCAGAAGAAATGCACGTTTGCTAAATTCATCCCAGATATAACTGAGAGATGTCTCAAATTACTGCTTTGCTGAATTCTTAACTCTACTAGCTTAGGAGACAGAAAAACATCACTCATACGCTTAGTACTTCCTGGTCAGCATCAAATTACTTCTGTAGTGGATATCTCCCATTCTGAGTGTTGTATTCCACCTGGAGACAAGCTGTCATAAGACGGTGCACCCCCATCACACACACACCTCTACAGCTTTAGCTGGCCATGCTCAAAACCAGCTCTGATATGATGCAACTTTGTAACTTAGATCAGACTACTGTGAAAAGGGCAGTGAGAAGTGGGGGTCCGCGCCCCTTCCCTCAGGAGCTACGCTTAAGCTGAATCAGCTGTGACCGTGCATGGCCATGTATTTTGGTTGTCTGAACCTTGGCCTGCAGATTTGGTGTGAAGGTCAAGCAACCTTGGACCTGCCTTTTCACAATGGGCTTGCCTGGAGACCACTGAACTGTTAGCTGAGTACCACCACTGGACCAGATCCTGACCCTGATGCTGTGACTCGACTTCCTGGCTTGACGTCAGATCTGCCTCAGTACAATGAACTTGTGTGGTGATCTGGAATATTAGCTCGGCCTGGCTACCACACAGACCTCCTCTGCTCTTCTTGGTTGGGTGCTGTGGGACTTTTCCTTTGCCACAGAGGCCACGGTGCATGCCCTGCTGTCTTCTGGTTTCTCTCACAGAGCAGACCACTCTTGCTTCTCCCTGAACCCAGAATCTGATAAGCGGGTGCTGCAACACCTACCTGGTAAATGCCTTCAAGACAGGCTTGAGCAGAGTCATACAGAAAATCTGAAACAGAACTGTTACAGAAACACAGGTCTCCTGTGTCTCACTTTCATGTTCAAGCCATGACTCTAACCTTCCTCACAGGAATATATAACTAGGTCTTTGTTTTCTGGAGACATGTCTAATTCAACTTGAATGTTCTCCATGGAGGAGATAAAGTGGATTAAGATTTGCTGTAGGGATTGTAAAAAGTTGTCCTGGGGTACTGTGAAATCTAATTGTCAGGATAATGCATACATGCTTTATTTAGATTGTTTAAATCATGCATATCACAACGAAAACTCAGTACCTCAGTGGGACATACAGACACTATCCAATATAAGTACTAAGTAATACTAATTAGACTGAGTTTGATTTACTTGTTCACGTTGTTGAATTCTAAATTAACTTTAATAACTCAGGAGAAATACCTCAGAGTTATTATGGTCATTTCAATAAAACAACTGCACAATGAGGAGATGCTTTAAAAAAAATCTCACTAGAAAATTTGGCCTATAAAGAATGACAGAGCTTGGTTATTATGAACTGTTATAACGCAATCACATGAATCACTATGGCATGTGGACCTTGTGCTCAGCTCTTTTTAGCCAATTCTGGTCATCCCATCTCCAGCATCCCCCTACTTCTTCCCTCCCACTCTCCCTCAACAAGAAGCTTTTCATGTATCGAAGGTGTGGGAGGAGGAATCAAAAAGATCCAAGCATCTAAGAAAAGAATGAAAACCAACAGTCAACTAGTTCACTAAGTAAAATGTTATACCATTACTGTTTCCCTTGTCTGAATTCAGGTGCCTTACATGTCCTCCAATTTTGAGTGCAGTTGGCAGAGAAAGATAGAGATGCTTAATTGGGCTGGGTTAAAAGGCTTGGGTTGCCTTCTCAGGGTTTTAAAAAATCATTTGAATTCAATATGTATTGTATAGTCATCTTAAACTGCATTTTAGGAATATTGGATTAACCCTTGCCCGTGACCAAGTATGTAAAATGCAAGCACATTATTCCTGAGATCATTGCCAAAGCTAATCATAGAGTCTGGTCAAAATATTTAACTCAAGATATAACATAGTGTTATACCTGCAGTAGATAGATTTCTAATTCTTAAAAAGTCTATTTGGAGTCAGACCAACTTTTCAGATGCCCTTACGGTGCCTTCAGTTTTGCTTTTACACATAGTAAATAACTACTACTTTGGACAGCTAATCTGTAGAAAATACCATGAATAAGAAAACATCTTCTCTGGTTTTCCTGAGGCACGACAGATGTCATCAAAAGGAGCCATCACCATGCCAGGCTCTGCAACATTTGCATTGCTAACATATACACCTGATATAACCCTGCTGCCTCTTTGGCCCTACATCCTACCTGCAACCTATTTTCTGCTACAGTTATTCCAATACAAATTTTGATTTTATTGCTATTGTTATTTCTTTAATTTTTTGTGCCATTCATTGCAGTATGTTTATGAAATATATATTCAGAATAGAGAGTCCCCCACACTGAAACTATACTGCTTTGGCTAACTATCCCTTATTTTCTGGAAATATTGCCTGCAGGTAGAAGCTCTAAAAAGTTAAAATTCAATTCTACAATGGGCAGAGTTTACTCCAGACTGTTTGCTCACGTTATTTCATAAAAAATCACGGTGAATTCTTTTTAAATGGAATATCATGAATGTGAAATATGGAAACAAGAAGCAGGGATGGAATTTTTGTCTTTTACTGAACTGTAGTTTTTGGGACCTAACAACACAACATAATTGCTTCAATTAATTTTCTGTACCTGAAAACACTAACACAGAGTGACTGAATTTACATGCTAGAGAAGCTGTTAATTTACTGAAAATTTCTGCAAATCCTGTTCAAAAATAATCTATACTTTTAGTCTTGCAAAATCATTCACCATGAAGTATTCTGCATCTGAGTCCAGTTTTGCTATTACTGCCATGGCACATTTGGGATAACTGTCATTATCTCCCCAGTCAGATCTACGAGATAGCCAGAAAAAACCCCCGCACGTTTCTTGCCTTCCAATAATATTTGATGATTTACAAATTATGATCAACTGTCAAGGTGGCTTTCCTACTACAAATCATTCCCTGAAGAACTGGACAACCAAAAAGTGCCATTTTCTATTATCCTTTTTCCCCACCATATCCTGATTATAGCATTGTTGCCCAACAAACAGTATTTTACAGGATGCTGGAAAGAAAATTGCTTTTTTTTTTTCCCTTTAGTTGTTTTCCCCTCTCTGTTCTGTGCAGTTTTTATAGTGCTATTGCTTTTATAGAATATTTTTGATGTGCTAAATGGGTTTTCTGTCCCTAATCCCAAAACATCTAAATGGTGCTTTATTGGAAACAAAACTAACTGCACTCTGGTGGCAAACATTCATAACAAAATTTCTAAACTGAAGGAAGGAGGAACAAAGTTAAGGGTCAGTGTAAGGATGCTCAGTTATTTGACCATATTTCACAGCAGTAACTTTTTTGCAGACGCACAGCTGTGGACAGCATAATCTGGACGTATCTTGATATGAACTGTGGCTATTAATTAAATCTTGATGATTTAAACATCAAGAGCTTAAACTCATGTTGAGTTCTACAGTTACACTATGTTTACTGCAAAGGGACATTTGAATAGTAATGAAGCATTTTCAAAAGGTGCTCGGTGTCATCATCCAGCAAATGAGACTTTCCGTGCATGTGCTGAGACAACATACTGGTTGCACTGCTTGGAGCAAGAAATTAATTGGACATAAAAGAATTTTTTTTGCCCAAAACTTACACCAACATTCACATAAACATTAAAAATGGAACTGATGAGAATTTAGTGTAAGCAGTATAAGAAGTAAAATCAGTTAAGTGAAACAGCTAATTTAATCACATTAATAGGAATAAGCGAGTTTTATTATTCAACAGAGGTATGTAAGATTGGAAATTATATACAAGATGGGAGAAGAGGGGCACAGAAGCCCTTAAACAAAACCTGTAAGTATGTTTTAATAAGTAATTCCTTGGGTTTTTTAACATTGACCTACCATATTTAAGTTATGTTTGTGAAATTTTTATGGTATGGCTTCCTTCATTTTTAGTTCTTTCTGTCATGGATTAAATCCAACCTGGGATACTATAGACTTGACCTCAATGAAAAAAATCCTACCCATTTAGATACTGCTACTAAATGAAACTACTTCAACATGAAAGATTAAGATGGCAATAGAAACACTAAGTACTAATGTTTTGTACCGCCAAGAGCTTCAAATGCTGTGAAGAAACAAAGTAGTGTTTTGGCAATTCAGCAATTCTTAGTTTGTCAGACAGCCTGTTATAACCATCCACCACAGCTAGGAGGTAAAATGACTTTATTTAAGCTGTTTTAATGGAAGGTTTGGCTTTATTCCGGTGAAGCACTAAATCTAAAAAAAAAATCTTAAAAATAAAATAAATAAAAAATTGCAAGTAACAATCGCATTTCATGCCCAGCTATAGCTAGGAGAGACTTTAAACATTGCTAAAACCAGTGACAGTGCAGATTAATGTGAGCATAGAGAATGCTCACATGAGTGACATTATGCTGACATGAATGACAGGTAATAATTTCGATCCAGAAGCTGGTGCTATCAATAGAAATTATATCCATAGGAAAAAAAATCCATAAAAAGCCTGCGTGTGACTCACTAGACAGAGACTCCCTCAAACCTTACATTAAAAAGCTCAAGAATAAATATGCTGTTACATAATTGAAAGATCAAAAAAATTATGAACAGGAGAAAATATTCTAACAAATGCCCACAAGAAGGAAAAATGGCCAAATTCCTACACCACAGTTACTTACCTTCTTATTTTTCAAGCTTTAAAAGAAAATTCCTAAATGCACACTTCAAGTGCATTCAAAGAACAAACACATATATTCAGCAAAATCCCTCTAATATCTTGTCAAATAAAATGATAAACAGTATAAACGTAAACACTTCAAACTCCTCTGAGCTCCAATGTTGAATACCATTTCTAAGTAGATGAACTAGTTCCATATTTGAATGTCTTACCCTCTTGATGTGCAGCCTCTGTCATTTCAGTTTATGAGAAGTTTGGATATCTATAATTTTAACTTCTGAAAATTATTTCTAAGTACAACCAGGAATGTAAAATAGATGATGTGGTATAAAATCACCAGCCATGTTTTCCAGTAGTGGAACTATTCATCCAAGAAACAGGTAGAAGTTCAATTTGGCAAAGTTAAATGACAGTCATTTTGCAGAAATTAACTTTTCTTTGTGCATTGTTGACTGTGAATGGAGACCATTATTTTTCATTGCCTAGATAGTGATACAATTTTCAAAGCTAAATGAGCATTAAAAACATTCATTCTATGCTTCTGCAATGAACAATCTAAGATACATAATGGCAAAATGAGACATTCCCTTTAATCTTTATGAACATATTGTACCCTCTTGAGGTAAAAATGAGAAAGGAGGGGATAAGCTTGCTGTATTTTTGATAAATATTTCCCTCAGAAGTGGGAGAAGTCTTGTATGTGCAGATGCAGCAGCCTGCCTCACTGCCAATCCCTGAAGATCCAAGCATCCTGATAACTGTCCCACAGTTTCTTCCCTTTGGGCAAGCCAGTCTATTTTCATTCTTCTGCTTTATTGGAGACAAGATTTTGGTGCCAATAGAAGGAGGAAACATGTTTCACCAAAGGGCACCGTTTATACACATATGAATGGATTTCCAAGTATTTACCTTTGAGATCAGCTCACATTCTAGCTATGCTGCTTTACAACATGATCAGAGACGGGGTTTTCTGGACAAGTTACTATACTAATATACTATTTTCCCATAGATTTACTTGAAAACTACCTCCTTTTAGTTGGCTGCTGAGTAATGGAAGATAGTATGAGGCCACAAAATTTTAATAACAATGTATTACAAAAAACAGCATATAACTAACACTGCTAACTATTAACTAATGTAATTGGCACTAAAAGTTATAAATTAGAAAAAAAAATCCACAAAATAATAGTCATTAAAGAACAGCATAAGCTTTGAACCACAGGTTATATGAAAAGTCATTCATGTAATGAGATCAAATATATTTTCTATAAGACCGTTTCCCAAACTATATTCTTAAAAGATTTAGAGAGGAATTCTGTCTATGGCTAATTACATGTCTCCATGTATGTGGAAAGTGTTTGTTAAAACATAAAAACAACCACAGCAATATCAAGCTATTTGGCACCACTGTAGGGCAATTTAAGAATTTCTGCTCCTTGTATCCAGTACCGTTCAAACACAACAGGCCACAGAGCTGTGCCACATGTTTTGAGTGAGAAAGAGTTTTTCTTCCCACTGTAAATTGGACTTGGAGAAAGAAAAAAAAAAAGAAAGAAAGAAAAAAAAGAAAATAATCTTTTACAGAGTTCCTCCTGAAATTTTCCAAGGTGGGAAAAAGCTATATTCATTGATAGTAGAACCATCCTCTGATTTATATCACAAACCTAATCAAAGATCCTCTATCTCAGCCTTGAGCCAGAAGAGCAAATAGGGTCCTAAAACTCATAGATGAAGTCAAGGGAAAGCAAAACAAAACAAAAAATACCCCATGAAGTGAGTGAACTTATGGGTTCAGAAATCACAGAAGATACTTCATAACTTTCTTCATTTTAGCAAACCTGGTACATGGATGCTTTGGGACATTTTGAACTGATCTTACTGACACTGTTAGCTCTATCACCGTTATACAATCTGATCTTAACAGAATTGCAGAGATATATGTAGTATCCATATGCCAAGGTCCAACCCTACATATTAAAAAATAATAATAAAAAAATTACACAGGCACAAACATAATGAGAATTATATCTGCCTATGTTTACATGGCTTTGAAGTTTGATTTCAACAATATCTTATAATTCCACTGCCAAAATAATTATTTACCATAAAAATATTTTTCTCTGATATTAATAATCCACTAACACCCTCATGAAACTGACCTGAAAAATGCTCTCCAGTTTGTTACCTCAATTGTTATGTTACTTTCAGGCTATGCAGTTTGAAAGAGGCACATCTGTACTGCTATTCGGCATTAAAACCTACAGTCATCACTGAGGAAATCATACACTTTTTCAACACAGCAGGTTGATTTATCTAATATTCTAGATAGAAGTTCTTTCCCTCTCTTTTCTGTTTTTGGGGTGCTTATTTATTTGTTTGTTTGGGCTTTTTTTGTTTCGCTGTTTGGTTTTTGGTTTTGGGGTTTTTTGGGGGGTTTTGGTTGGTTGGTTGGTTGGTGAAGAAGCCAGAAAATAACAACAAACTTTGGCAGCTGGTATGTCACATCCTTAGCTTCGTATAAACCATGCTACCTCCACATTCAAAATGGAGCTCATCTGGGGGTAATAGACCTCTCTCTGACACACCGCAAGTAACATGCAGAGCTAATAGCTGCCTCTTAAGTCTTTGTAAGTAATATTGTCTGTTGACTCCAGAGTCTCAGATGGGAAAGCAGTCTACTTCCACTGACTTTTGTTAGGTTTTACCAGCCAAAAGTAAAATTTTCGCTTTTGTTCCTATTTTAACTAATCTATATTTTGTGGGCTCTTGGGGAGAGCATCTGCCATTCATTTTAGTCGCCAGCCCAGGCCAAACAACGACACCTTCTTTCATTTTCAGTAGTAAGTGAGTAATAAAACCCTGCAGAATTCATTAAAACTGAGGGTGAATTTTGCTATTTACATTACTTAGTCACATCACCTCCAGTTGACCACCTCTAGTTTATGTACCACCAGATGATGGCTGGATGCTCCTGTGGCGACTGCCTTATTCCCAGAATAAGGCATCAGTCTGTGCAGAATTGCATTTTGTTATTGGACTGTGACACTCCGGTGCCTCTCCTGTTTAAGGGGAGGACTGTATTGTCTGGAATATCTTGACACTATACTTCACTGAATGTGATTGTTGCCTCTTGGCACTACCTTAATATGAAATGATAATACCCTCTTAGGTGTGCGTTTACTCCAGTAACTCAAAGCTATGATCACAGACTTAATTTCTATCCCCTTAAGCCTCATTCTACTCAGAAATTGTTGAGACTCACCTAAAAATGCAGCTGTCCAAGGCAAAGGAGGAAATAAACACAGATATGTAATTTCTCAGGGCAACACTTAAGTGCACCTGTTAAAAAATAGCCTGTCATAAACCAGATGATTCCTCTAGAAAAAACCAGCTTTTAATTGCTGATATAAAAAGGGGCCTATAAACAGAATGGTTCAGAAAAGAGTTTGCAGAGGTAGAAATTTAGGAATGATACAAGAATCTAAGATACATACACCTAAATCCTGTGAAAAGTTATTTCCACAAATGGGCTGCTGACGCTGCTTTCTGTTTCAGTTGGAGGCACTTTTTTTAATTAGACTGAAGCCTGGATGTCTGCATGTTTTATAGTTCCCATTTCTTTAGAACCTTTTACTCCACTGTATCT
Source organism: Rissa tridactyla (assembly GCF_028500815.1). Classification (NCBI taxonomy): domain Eukaryota; kingdom Metazoa; phylum Chordata; class Aves; order Charadriiformes; family Laridae; genus Rissa; species Rissa tridactyla. The sequence goes on from NC_071468.1 coordinate 95,283,820, forward strand.
TATTTAATATAAGGTAGCAAAGGGAAATGCCCATTAAAAATACTGAATGGTTAATTTATTTAGCTTTACGTTTAAGGATAATTAATAAATCATATACACAAAACTAACTACTGAATTATGACTACTACTTAGAATTAAGTTAGATTTTTATCCACGTTTGTGAAGGTTGTTTGATAAAGATTCATATAGACATTCCCTTGATATTGGAAATTTTTAATCTTAAGTAACTGAACTGTATTTCCTCAGGATCACTGAGTACGCAGTTTTAGAAAAGAGAGAAAAAAATCTACTCTTTTTTGCACTCTTCACAGCTAAGTTTTCAGGGAATGTGAATCATTTAATAAGCTTATTTGATATTGAGAAAGAAATACGAGCTCTGATCATTTACTTCAGGCATTAAGTCAAATGCTGCAATGAGCTAGACCTTCAAAGTGTGCATGAAGTTTTTCCCCTTTAATCAGTGGAGAAAGCTTGAGTCTTCTGAAAGCCAACATATTGATCCGATCAAGGAATTGCTGAGGCTGCTGCAAAGGAAATGATATGAATATATGTGGAGCAGAAGTATATAAGGGTATAAAAACACTCCAATTGACCTTTCTCTATTGAGAAATTGACCTTTATCTTATTCTTTTGTCTATTTTTCTCTGAAAACTGTCTCTTCTGGTAGTTTTTAGCCAACAGAAGATTGTTATATGTGGTTTGAGCAAATGGAGACTAGGGAAACAGGAAAGTGACACTGGCTGTGTACAAATATTGGGAGCTGAAGGATTTTTTGAGGACTGAAAAAAGAAATGCGACAGATGCCCTTTCACATAACAGAGCATCTGATCATCTGGTATGGGGCACAAAAGACTTGTGGGCTACATCTGAGTGTGAAACTAAGAGGATTAGGGCCAGGAGTCAAAGACATGAATGAAAAGAACAGGGGGCAGAAGGCAGAATTTACAACTGCCATGGCCACCATGCTCACTATCCAAGAACAGAGTGTGACCAACTATGCACCACAGTGAAATAAGAAAAGCATTAATTATCCCTACCCGGACTGGTTTCTCACCTGGACTATCCCCTGAACCATGCCTTGACATTGTTTGGGCAGGTGCCAGGAATTAAACACTATGGAAAACTGTGGAATAGTTCTCAAGCCTGCATTTGGTGCTTTTGATTCATGTTTATAGACACAGCCGTAAAAGCCAGATCCTAGCCTCAAGTGGGAAGATGACGGGCACTGACTCTTTTAGGCTGTTTTGAGAAGAAATGGGATATTAGACAATGGAAACTGGAAAATTCTATACAGAGCAAAATTATATAATAAAATATAAGAAAAGATCATTAGATTAATATTGCTTACTTTGGTGTGTATTTTACTAGTTATTCAAAAGCTAGGTAGAAATCTGAAGAGAATATAAATAGTCCATGAATTAAAGGGGCCTTGTGTTTCATATCTACAAGGAATGTATTTTATTGCAAAGACATGCAAGTTTCACTTTATTTTTTCCTTGTGAAAATTTATTCTTGACAAAACCAAACATAATTATATTAATCAATACAGAGATATTTACACATGAACTCTGACACACTAGAAGGAATGATTCCTGTTCACCTTCTTAAAAATAGTAAGTGCAATCCACACCGTGGTTCCTTAAAGACTGTACCCTTAAATTTTGCTTTGTGAAAACATGGGTTATTCTGGAACAACTTGGTGGAAACAGGAGAGAGATCTGAATGGCTGGCTTGGGCCATTCTATGGAATTGGCATTTTCATTTGTCTGACAGGTCCAATTTTCTTTCTATTGGAGAAAATGCTGACATTTTACCAGCTGAGTTTTTATTAACCACAAATATCCACTTTAAATTCACAATACTGTGCTTTAGCACTACACAGCCTTGGAACAAGCAGTGATTTCACTATAAATTAATTCTGAATATATGTGTTTGTAATTATTAAAATAGTTGTTTCCTGACTGAAAATTTTAGACATTTTCTTTACAACTTTGGACAAGTTAATATCACTGCTTTGCGTTTTTTTGTCTTCTTTAATATATTTGAAAAAAGAACCTTTCAAACATTAAAACCAATTCAGTCTCTTGATATATTTTAGGCCAGTACGATATTTACGATGTGAGTTAGAGGATCTCGAGTGCTGCATTTCAGTAACTCTGATATACAAAAAAAGATAAGCAGAGTAGGCAGATGCCTACGAACCATATAGTGTGGAGAGATTTCTAGAGAGTATAAACACGACCTACAATTTACAAGACCTAAAAATCTTACCTTGGGAAAAGGTGAATGAACCCACAGTAACAGTCAGAAATCCAGCTTGCTTATTTTCTAGGATTCCCAAAGCTCAGCAGGTGTACTACTGCTTGTGTTTTACGGCTAGAATAGCTACATCTTCTCAAAGCTCCTTTGGTCACTAACATTTCTCTAGCTAGGACTAGAAAATGTTAAGATACACGTGACAAGCCTTACAGGATTATCTAACCTTTTGGTAATAACTTCATGGGTATGGACATGGAATGGAAGATAGAAGGGGAAACAAGAAAGACACAAGACAATGGACACTGTTTTAAAAGAATTTTCTCCCCTGTGGCATCCTAATCTGTCTGTGAAGGCAGAAATCAGACTTTGCTCTCTACCAATATTTATAAAGCTTATCTAAGCAGCTTAGTATGAACCTTTAAATGAAAAATCATAGGTTAATTACTGTACTGAATCAGATTACTCATCAGAGTAACAGTGTCGCAGTAGCCATTTTTAAGTAGCGACTTAGCAGACTGTTAGTTAGAAGCTGATTTATGCATGTAAGCAGGGCTTACACCTCTCCATTTTTCATATAATATCATAGCTAGCTGCATTCACCATGTAGACGGCAACTTGTTTTTATTTTATTCCTTTTAAGACCTTGGCCTCATGCTCATTCAGAATTAAATGTGCTGATGTATAGTTTAGTGAGGAATCTTTGTTTTTCCTGTGAGCAAGATTAAACAGAGATGTCAGCCTAGTTTCTCTTTTCATTCACTTTTCAGTTGTGTACATCTAGTCCCTTTTAACAATCTGTTCTCAAATATCTATTCTAATCACTCCCATTCCCAATCTGTTATATTTTTTTTACCGTGCATCCCTGAACCTCTCTGTGTCCACAGTTTTTATTTACTTACAAAGTAGCGCTCCTCTTTGCTTTAGATGACATGAATTATTCCAGCCTAAGCTAGCCACCAGGCTGTCTTTATAGCCAGTGGAAGAACTTCCAGAAGGCAAGAGATGCCTTTAGATGTCTGAGATGGTATGAATTGGTCTCCTGAGCAGCAGTTTTCCTTCACTATAAAGGAAGCTTAGGTTGACTTTGGCAAACTCTGTGATGATTAAAGTAAGTAAAATGAGTCCCAACCATATAAACTCAATTGAAAAGAGCATTGCAAGTGATGGCTACTGAAAATTAAAAAAAAAAAAAAAAATTATCTTTAGACTGTTCTTTTTGCACACTAATGTTGTTCTTTTCTCTGAGCTCTGCTTAAAAGTGACCATGGGATTTCACTGAATTCTTTTAGATTTCTACATTGTGTATGGCTTGAACTACTCCCTCTTACATGCTCTGTCAACACTGAATTTCATCTGCCAGTGGATATCCCCTTCTTTTCATTTTGCTATACCCCCTGGAGATCTTCAGTTTTTCCTGTCTTTGACTAGTCTAAATAACTTTGTGATTATCTGCATATTTTAGAATATTACTGATCACTCAAACATCAGTATTCATAAAATTAACATTAACAAAAAGTGACTTTTCTCATGCTGAAAATTCTGTTTATTTTCTGTCAGTTCCAAATAACATCCATGACAACACACTGCACTTCAAGATTATTTGGTGTTCTCATAAATATCTTCTAAGAGCTGTAAGCTTGATTTTTGACAAAAGAGTCTCCTTTAACCATTTTTTGGCTGCTGCTCTTAATAAAATTTGACAAGAGGGAAAATTTTCCATTACAAAAGATTCCTAATCTGCTATAGAAATATGCATCTCCTAATGCCACTCCCTATTTTCAGTTCCACATTCCACCTATAACTTTAAAGACAGTTAGCTTATGGCACTTCAGTCTTTCAGTCTAGCAATTTTTTTTTTTAAATTAAGGGATGAATATTTCTTGATAGGAGTTCAGCCACCTTTTAGTACATTTCTTCATAACTCGTAATGGTTTACTGTGATGGGAACCCAAACCAGCCAAAGCCCCCTCAGGTGGATCTACTTAGGCCTTTAGCTCTCCAGAAAAGTTCAAAAGGCTGTTAAAAGCTAAAATCTAAAATCAGGACCTCACCTTCTAAAACAGAGAAAACGGAAAGCAAGTAGTTAACACAGAATGGTAATATGGTTTAAAAGCTTTTCTCCCACTGCGTGTTCTACCCCTGCAGGTGGGGGATAGCTAATTCAGGGACTCTGAGTGGTAGCAAAAGCTCCTGTTTTTTCACACTATCCTTTTCCTATGCCTGCTCAGCTGGTCCTGAGAAGGAGGAGGTGGAGGAAGAGGAGGAAGAAGAGAAGGCGCAGGATGAAGAAGGAGGCTTCCACCTCCTATCAGAGGCGTTTATTTCACCTAATCATTTCTTAAAGGAATATAATATAGATCGGAGAGCACACAAATAAAACAAATACCATCTGTCCCAGCCATACATGATCAAAGCAAATTGTTGCTTTTACATTTGTTAAGTTTTTCATAGCATATTGTGTATCCCTGAGAGAAGAGCTAAGAGGAGATGGACCCTGCACTAATGGAAATATATTTGATTTGACTGAGCTGCCTAAATAAACCCCAAAGCATAGATATTGGATCATCTGGATTTGGAAAGAGTCTCTGATGTTTTGTTCAGAAGCAACAAAAAATGGGGAGTTAAAAGCCACCACATTGAAAAGTTTAACAGTGTCATGGCAACTGTCCTTATTGACCTTTGTAATTACTTCCAAATATATAATATGTGGCTTGGTATAGTCTACCAAATAGTTAGGCAACTTTCATCACTTCCCACCTGCCATGAGCTGAGAACGTGCAATGGACACTCATTGCATTGTGGCTGTCATGTAGTAACTTGTTAAGCCACAGTTACTTGCTTCTGTGTCTTGAGAGAAAGAGAAATTAAAATTCCATATGCAGAGGATCTCAGGAGATTAGCATATTGTGCTGGTTTTGGCTGGGATAGAGGTAACTTTCTTTGTAGTAGCTAATATGAGGCTCTGCTCTGGATTTGCGCTAACAGTGTTGATGATACAGGGATGTTTTCCTTATCGCTGAGCAGTGCTTACACAGAGTCAAGGCCTTTTCTGAGCCCAGCTGACCAAAGGGATGTCCCACACCGTATGACGTCACGCTCAGTATATAAAACTTAGGGAAAAAGAAGGAAGGAGCGGAAGGTAGGAGGGGGAAAGGCAGAGCATTTGGAGTGATGGCATTTGTCTTCCCAAGCAACTGTTACGCGTGATGGAGCCCTGCTTTCCTGGAGATGGCTGAACAGCTGCCTGCCAATGGGAAGCAGCGAATGAATTCCTTGTTTTGCTTTGTTTGTGCACCCGTCTGTTGCTTGACCTATTAAACTGTCTTTATCTAAATCCATGTGTTTTCTCACTTTTACTCTTTCAATTGTCTCCCCAGTCCCACTGGGGGTAAATTAGCGAGTGGCTGTGTGGTGCTTAGTTCCCAGCTGGGATGAAACCATGATGCATAACTGTCAAACACAATTAGATGTTCAAACTGTATACAGACCACTATAGTGCCATTCAATTAAAAATGAAGTTGCAAACCGAAATTAGTAGAAGAAAACCAAGAATTCAGTGTGATATTGTGAAATTTGCTACGGATCTGGATTTTATATTTTTTTCTGGCAGGAAGCAGCAGTTCATAATTAGTACTGAATCCTTTTTCTCATATATCTGAACTGTAGAATGATCCTCTGTAGAAAGATTCTAAAAAAAAATACGTCATAAGGCATTCAAAATGCAGAGAGATTATTTTATGGCAAATAGCTATGGAATAACTATTGTGTAGTCCTGTTTAAAGGTGAATATATAAAAGTTGGGCCTCCTTTCTGCACATATCTGCTTCCTGCATGGGATGTGTTTGCTGGCTTAAATTACAAGAATGTTATTACAACTTATAAACAACACCTCACACATTCTTAACCTCTTGTTGGTACAGCAGAATTAATGCTAAGACAAAACAACGACAACTGCATAGTTCATTGCTCTCAGTTGAGATCAACATGAATGTTCCCTAAATTCCGAGTACTCAGTCAGACACAGTTATGCCAATCCCCTGAGGGGAACTACACTAAAACTGAATTATTCCAGATACATTCTTTCCTTGTTTATGAAAATAAGAAATTATGCCTTGCTGATAACAACCTTCAGTCCCTATCTCACCATGTCACCTAAGCTCGAGTATTCTGGTCAATGAGTTGCACAGCAGTGACCCTGTCCTTTTTTGACAGTTGACCGAGTAAAGAGAGGATAAACTCACGACAATATGTCAAGGCACAGAGCAAGGTAGTCAGAATAAACCTATAAATTCATTTTACTTTTCTCAGTTTCTTTCTATTCCTTTGATAGCTATATAGTTAAGAACAGACCTACTCCTGAGTGCCTAAAAATATCTTACATGTGGGAAGAGAAAGATAATCAAAAGAGACTGTTAAGATTATGCAGTTATCTAGACTACTCACTGCACAGCACAGTTTCTGATTCAATTGGAAAGTTGTTGCTGTTTCCCATTTGAAGCCATGAATATGTAGAGACACAGATTATTTGAATGCATCTTCTTAAAACATTTTCCAGCATTTTTTATACAGTTTTCAGAGGACAAACAGATCAGAATGCAGTACAACATGCCAAGCAGCACGGGCTGTGCTCCTTAAATAAGCTCATCTTTTTATTTTGTCATAAAAATGCCATGGAACAAACATTTCAAGAAAGATACTGTCTTTGCTTTATAAATTTGTGCAGGGTCTAGCATAATGAAGGACTGACAACTGGAAGAAGCTTTAAGTGGTACTACAGTGCAAACAGTATACAACAGAAACAATAAATCACTGGTTAAAAGCTAAAGTTCCCCATACTGCCTACTGAAATTGTTTAAACATTTTAAAACTGCCAGAGTTCTTTTTGGTGAGTTCTTTGACACGTCTCCAATACAAGGCTGTGCCTTAGTGTTTACAGTACTGTCAATCTAAATACGAACCGGACAGCAATAATAAATATTTATTACTGCACAGGAAATTAGATATTCAATAGGGACATTCCAACAATTTCCCTGATTTATTCTGCCAACTAATTTCTAAATGACCATATTTTCTAACGAATTCTAATGACTTGCTGAAGAACTGACTGACATATAGATGCAGGAATATGCTAACTGAAGATCTGAAAGAATGTGTTGACATTGGAAGTTTTGCTACCAGACAAACATATATTTTGAATTTGTTCATTATACACAACTACTTAATATTGTTCTGGCATTATAAAAGTGCAGCTATAGAAATTTAATTGAATAAGGAAGATACTAAGCAAAGATTAAATGCTTAGAAAATAGCTATTTTTTTTGTTGTTGAATTTTTAATAAAATGCCGTGATATTGCGCAAGCATTTATGGCTACTAATAAATGGAATTCAGTTGCTAAGAATCTGCACCTTTCATTTTTGTTATTATTTGATTATATTGCCTGGCAACTCTCCGGTGCTGAAAACAAAGTCTGAAAAATAAATCTGAATAAAATTTTGAAACTGTCACACATAGAAAAAACTGATGTAAGAAAACATAGGCTTAAATTATTTTGGCAAATAACAGATTTTTTTTTTCATTATTTCTTATCTGTCTTATCTATGCATAACGTGCAAAGACTGTTTTTTTTTGAGAATAGAATATTAAAAGAGATAATGTCAACAAAATTTACATTTCTCAAGCTATTGCGTATATCATTATTATCTCAATTAGCATGATTTTATAAAGTATTATTTGAAACACTGTATATCCTGGATATATATACTTGCAGTTCATGGTATTCTGATGAATATTTTCTGAATTTTATTAAGAGTTTGAAATCGGCATTTAGGTCTTGAGATATGATTATGGAGAAGTCAAACACATAAGGCACACTGAGTGCATTAAACCAGAGGAGGTAATCAAGCAACAGAGATAATCTGCAGGAGGAGGAGCAGCCCAATCTGGATTGTGATAGCAGCAGCAACTCTATAGTACATACTTGCAATTTCTGATTTTCAATAGGTTATAAATTTCATAGAAGAAATTCCTATTTCTTACCTACATTTCCAGTCATTAGATATGAATTCTGAAAGTCCATCATTCCCATTCCAACAATGTGTATAAAATCTTCAATCACCTGCATTAACTCCACCGAGCCCGGATAGATCTAACAACGGAAGGTCAGACATGCCGTTAACTATAATATGAAAATATCGATAGCAGAAAATTCAAACAAAATTTAAATACTATCAAATGGAATGGGAGACTTAGCCGTCAAAATGCTCTTCCCGTGTTTCAATACCTAACATTTTCTGTCGCTGCAGGATAAGCATTTTGTCATTAGATCCTCATGTGAACAGACACTACTTCCCATAAAGCTAAGTGAAATCAGCTTTGCACTGAAACTGGGGAATGTTTGCTCTAAGTCACTGCACTTATCAAAAAAATGTTTATTGGCCATTACTTTCACAAATGGTTAAAGGATTTCACATTCCAGAATAATTCTAATTAAAATATTCTTCCTTCCTCTGGAAGATGTCTTCAATAACTTTGGAACTACTGACACAAACAGCTGAATCCAAATCTTATCATGGCTTGTCCAGCATCATAAACCTTTGTTGCTTCAATCAGTATTTAAATAATATAAATTGTTACTGGTAGTACTATTTTCATTGCTGATGTGGAGTAGTAGAATCATAGAATAGCCGAGGTTGGAAGAGGCCTCTGGAGGTCACCTCGTTCAACCCCCTGCTCAGAGCAAGATCAGGTCTAGCAGGTTTCCCAGGACCACATCCAGTTGGATTTTGAACATCTCCCAGAATGGAGACCCCAGAGCCTGTCTGCGAACATGTTCTAGCATTCAGTCACTCTCACAGTGAAAGGGTTTTTCTTAAATTTAAATGGAATTTGCTGTATTTTTGCCCCTTGCTTCTTGTCCCGTCACTGGACACCACTGAGAAGAGTCTGGCTCAGTCTTCTTTACTCTCTCCCCTTATGAATTTTTAATGTTGACAGAATCCCCACTGAGCTTTCTCTTTCCCAAGGAAAATAGTGTCTTTCAGTTTCTCCTTGCATAACAGATGCTCCAGTCCCCTAAACATCTTCATGGTTCTTTGCTGGACTCATTCCATTAAGTCCATGTCTTGTACTGGGGAGCCCAGAGCTGGACACAGTGAACTAAAATAAATTGCAGTAGCCTTTGCATTATTAATGTAGCCTCTCAATACGACTTTCAAAATGGTAAGGACTAGCACGTTTCTAAGAAACATAATTTATTTGCAAAGCCGTAAGCTACCACGATCACAAAAACTTTAAAAATTGTTGTATTCAACAATAATGATGCATCATCAAAACTGCATTAAAGGTCAAAACAGTTATCAATAAGCATAAAAATTCTCCTCACATCACACACATTAAAAAGTCATTTTTGGTTGTTATGGTGTGCTATGAACAGGACAATTTTCAGTTATACAGTATTCTGCAATAGAAAAAAGAATGGATGACCTGTTCATGGTGCTTTTTTCTTCATATCAGTGAGATGTCCAAATTTCACTTTATGAGAAACATTCAATCCATTCTTTCCACTACTGGGACTACAGACTCTAAAAAATGCCTACAGAGACTATAAATTCCAGCATGCTGCACTCCATCTTCATTTTGCTTTATCTGTCTAGATGCATAGTGGCTCGGTTCAGGATAGAGAATTTCACATTGCGCTTTGTTTTCTTGTAAAAGATAGGGCAGCGATACCATTTTTATGAAGAGTTTGCTGTGACATTTATGATCCAAACAGGTTGCAAATGCTGCTTCATGTGAAGGAGACTTAATTTCCATTTTCCTGATGATAAGTTACTGAGGTAGTAAGCATGGGTTTTGCATCCATCTCATTCATAGCACACACACTCCCAGATTATGTACCAAGGATAAATTTCAGTGAAAAGATTTTTTCACCCTAGTTCTTGCACATAAAATTTTATCGTAATAACTTCAGCAGAAGCTGTTGAACAGTCAGTGTTATAGAGGTACTCTTCATTTTTATATATCTGAAGTACTTGTTAATCAATAGGGTGCCAGCAGATGGTGATGAAGAATATGCAGAATAGCTCCTGTGTTTTGAAACAACAGTATAAACTTATGCACTGTGGACTTGAAGTGGTTTCCTGTGTGCCATGCTTTACATCAGCTCTTAACAAAAGGCAAGTATTAAAGTGAGTGCTGCTTAACTGAATGATATATAACATGTAATTAATGGTATCAACTGCTGGCATTTAATCTAGAGAAAAAGATGTGCTGAGGCATTGCAGCTGTATACTTGATAGAAAGTCAGCAATTTGCTGACAGTGCATAAGATTTTATTTCCAGCAAAGAATCCAGAAAACAGGCTAAGAGATCTATGCTAAGAGTAGCTGTGGAGTTCAAGAAAACCATACAAGCTGGCAAAAGCTGGTTAGACTGCCCCTTGGTTTCATTACCAACAAAAAGTCAGCTGAGTGGCTGAACTAGAAACAGAGTCACGTTTACTCTTTTTTAATGAGTCAATAGTGTTTGCACTGGATTGCATTCATAGCACATGACCTGTTCACTTTCTTTGCAAGTTCAATTCTTATCTTGATTTTGACATAAAAACTAAAGAAGTCTTCATAGAGGATGTAGTAATTTCAAATAATATTGATTCTGGTTAAAATCCAATTCTATTTAGCCATAATATTTCAGTGTTTTATCCAAAATATGATAGAAAATAATATTTTGTATAGGAAATCTTTTTTTTTTTCTCAATACTGAAGGGAAAAAAAGAATCTTAAGTTTAGTTAGGAGTCCAGCTCACCCTTCCTAGCCGGTATGAAGAGCTACTTGCTTCAATAGTTTGAGATAGTTTGTGTAACTGCCCAAGTACAGAAACAAGACTAGAGGTATGTTTTCTTCGGGTGCCACACATCAGGAGTTTAAGATTTACTGAATTCCCCAGTTTTGTCACCAGGCATCAATGGCCCCCCTACTCCTGCATTCAACTCATCTTGGTGCTTGCTTGGCTTCCTGTCTGCCTACCAGTACTGTACTGAGGTCTACGAGACAATGAATTACCAGGCAGAGAGAAGGAGCTACAGAAAAGAAGAAATCACTTGCCTCCTCTGCCTTTTTCAACACCGCTTCTTCTACCACCACCAATAAGGAGAGAGAACTCGAAATTTGTTGTTCCCTCTTTTACCTTCATATTCTCACCATTTCTTCTCAGGTGCTGTCCTCCCTTGATCTTTGTGGGACAGATGGTGGACGCAGCATGGGCAAGCAGGAAGGGTGGAGGTAGAAGAAAAGGCTGATAACATAAGGAGTGGTATCCTGTCTGCTCATTAGAGGGGCTAAAATAGTTGCTTGATATTGGTTCCTTAATCTTGGTGCTGTTTATGGAAACTGCCCACATGCGTGTGATTTTGCTGCTTCCATCCACCACTACTAAAGAAAATGACATATTTTGTCTATTTTTGTAGCTGTCTCTTACACAGGGGAACAGAAAAGCAACAAAAGAAAAATATGATTGCTGGCTAAATTCCAGTGGGTCAGCTGCAGTATCATATGTCTACTGCAAGGTTTGAATGGTAGCGAAAAGTCCTGGTCTTCCCTTTCTCAGTCATAAAGATGAACTTACAAAAATGAAGTTAAATAGCTTCAAAGACCATTAAACAGCTATTGATTTATTAAGAACCACATTAAAAATGAACACATTTCAAGTAACTATGGAACACTGTGGCAATGACCATACAAGAACAGACCAAAGATCTATGTAAGCCATTTTCTTGCCTTTGACAGTGGTAAATAGCAGATGTCTAAGGAAGAGTATAAAGGGGCATGCACATAGTGATACTTCTTTTGGAATTCTTGACCAGCCTTTAGCACTTTTTTGTTAAAGGACACCTGATCTAGTGGAAGGTGTCCCTGCCCATGGCAGGGGGGTTGGAACTAGATGATCTTTAAGGTCCCTTCCAACCCTAACAATTCTATAATTCTATGATTCTATGATTCTCCTTAAGCAAAAATGGGATCTTTCCATGAATAGTCCTATACTGACTTTTGTTTCATTAATTTGTCTATTTACTTTTTTAACTTGTGTACTTTCAGTGGCAGGAAGTTCTGCAACCTGGTTTTCTGTAGAAAAAAGTATCTCCTAGTATTCATTCTGAATCTGCCACTATTTGATGTCCTTCAGTTATTTTACAAGAAGCAGAAGTGAATAGATTATCATTCCTGCATCACATTCTCCAATTCACTCCTGATTTTAAAAGTTTCTACTGCACATAAGTGGAGTTGACTCTTTTTCATACTGAAATATTTTGTTTTGTTTAATCATTCTTCATATAGAAATGTTTCCCTGCCTTTGACTACTTCCATAATTTTTTCTCTGTACATACTTATCTGTTCATCCCCATCATCACTGTTATTTGTATCTGAATAAATTTGATAGTTCTATGGTCTTGTTCATAAACATAAATATTAAATATTGTTTTACAATGTTCTTGGTATAAGCATGTAGGAAATAATTATATCCAAGAAAAAAATTGTTTGCATTTGGATTTTAAAATCTTTTATTAAAAATTAATTTTTGTTAGACTTTACTATTTTATGAAGTGCTATCATAATATCTAACTTCGTCCTGAAATTGGTCAGTTTTATGGATCACAACTGTTCTCCTAAATACAACCTTTTAAAAAAGGTCTACTATTTAAATTTCTGTAAACTGTTTGGTGGTGTCATATGAGTTCTTTAGGTAAATTCTGATACGTTCTGTTTAATAAAAGCATCATTGCAGCTAATCATTAGAAGCTTTTTTCAGCTTTTGTATGTACTTCATTACAACGTCAAAAGGAAAGACATAATGAATAATCCCATGGAATGTAATGAAAATCTGTTCATTCAGGGAAGTGCCTTATGTTCTTAACACAATTTTAATCCAAGGAATTAGCCAATGGGTTCTGGAATTACTCTTTTTTGAAGAGGATCAGCTATTTCCAAAATACTGTCTCACTTAGGATTTCCTTTCACCTACAGCAGGGTGTATGTTTAACCTGATTTTTGAAACTGTATTTTCCACTTTGTCATGACTCACTGAAATAACAGGTGGCTTCTGATGCAGTGAATGTCAGAATACAGACAGTTTGCAATTTTTTAAATTGGTGAGTGTCCTGGTTTCTGCTGGGATGGAGTAAATTTTCTTTCTAGTAGTTGCTGTGTTTTGGATTTAGTATGAGAATAATGTTGATAATACACGGTTTAGTTGTTGCTAAGTAATGTTTACATTAGTCAAGGTCTTTTCCAGCTTCCCACAGAAGCTGAGAGGAAGCATAAACAGAAAAAGCTGGCCAAAGGAATATTCCATTCCATAAATGTCATGGTCAGTATATAAATGGGGGTTGGCCAGGAGACAGGAATCCATGATTGCTATTCGGGATGGGCTGGGCAACCAATCATCAGCTGGTGAGAGGAACTTGTGTTGTATCGCTTTATTTTATATATTCTTTTACCTTTATTTATTTATTTATTTATTTCTCTCTTCCATTACTGTTCTAGTAAACTGCCCTCATCTCAACCTGTGAGTTTTTTTCCCTGTTCTTTTCCCCCTCTTCTCCCTACTGTACTGGTGGGGTGGTGGGGATTAAGCGAGTGTCTGTATGGTCCTAGTTGCTGCTTGGCTTAAACCACGACAATGAGTTACAAAACGCAAATCTTACCTGTTGTGCATCTTCCCATTTCTCTTTGTTTTCTTCATCTAAGAGGTTACTAATGATTTGAAAGAAGTTCTGAAAAATCAATTAAATAAAAGACAAAGTAAAATGACTTACTTTTAAAAAGTTACATTTGCCTCTGTCCTTTTAGTAATTTCAACAGAAAAGAAATAATTAACTTCTGTTTCTTTGACCCTAAACTGTTACTGTCTTTATCGGATTCTCCTATTCATTTAACTATAAGGAAAAAAAAACAAACACAAAACACCCTCCCAGCCAAAACAAATAAAAGCCAGGGTACTTAGCTTTTAAATCACACATTTCAAAAATCACTTTCTTCCAAGTGTTTGTGGAGAACTTTCCCTTCTAATTTTGTCTGCTCTCTCTACCAATTCATATTCCCAACTTTTTCATCTTTAAAAGCAAAGAATTTGTGCAGTCTGTTCTTCTCAGCTCTGTATCACTTTTTGTGCAGAATGTCAATTTTGTCTACAGCCTGCCAATTATAATTTATCTGTTCCTTCATAAAAGATACATGCAGTTTCCACTGACCTTAGCTGAAGAGTGCAATTAAGATCCTCGCAACCTCTACAGAATCTTTGAGTGGAATACCAATCATAGGACCCTACTGGAACTTGGATTAATGGTCATTCCCTCACCTGCACTTACTTTTTAGCCATTTTGGGGGGATAAATAGGGCTTAAGTAAAGTTTAAGTAAGAAGTAACTTTAACTCACTATTAATGAAAGTGCAAAGCATTCGACCGCACAGTGACTAAAATAAGAGCAGAAATATCTTCCAGTCATAGTGTGCTATGGATACTGTGGTTGTGCTTGAAAAGACTAATGTCAAAATATGAGATATCACAGACACTTTTGATGTCTCAAAACCATGTAAGTAAAACATTGTAGGATACAAAATTGAATAAAACTTGTGAAAACTATTTTACATGAAAACTATTTTTACATGAAGACATTTTTGCCAGTTTAATCTAGTCCTAACACTAGCTATTTAACAAGCAAGAGGATCCATCTTTGCCTCATCATTAGGAAGTTAATTATGCTAACCATAAAATTTACACAGATAAAAGTTGCTTTAGCTTGGCAAATTTATTATAGAGGTGACTGACACTTCAGTGAACTTAGGCAAAATAATCCTGTATATTAATGAGGGCACAATTCTTTGCTCAATGAAGTCAGTAGCAAAATATCCATAAGTTTCAGTAACACAGAACTTCATGAAAAGAAAGGAAATGTCTCAGTGAGCTCCTGTGAAAATGACAAGTATGCATTGGGACGGGATGATGGGGATTAAAGACAGGACATAAAAGAAAAATCTTCTCATGGTTTCATCCAATTTGCAGTGATACAGAAGGGAAATTTCCAGTCAAGCTGAAGATAACAAGAGGAAAATGTAGCTATGTATTGCTTATACACCAAGAATAAATTTCATCTTTTTCAGGTATTCAGTAGCAAAATAAAGCATACTGAAAAGAGTTACTTTGGCAAACCATAATTGTGTAAATGCAACTTCAGCTAGGAAAAATGTACAGCTTTATTGGTCCCCCAAGTGAAATAAGCTATACTGGCCAAAGCAGTTTCATGGCATTATAACCACATCTACTCTAGGACATTATGATTTTGGCAAAGAGTTCTACTAGGTAGATTCAGCCATAGGGGGATTTTGCCTGAGGAAAACGCTTTTCAAAGCATAATGGTTTTGCACTTTTCCAGTGTAATACCATGGAGATGCAGTGGACAGAAATTTTAGCTAACTTTAACTTGCCATGGTGCCAGCAGCAGCCTAGCTGCAGCAGCACGGAGCTCAGTGTGGGATAAATTACCATACTAACGGGCTGGTTCAAAGCTAGTTTTCCACTACATTGCAGCCAGCGATTCCCCTGCAGAAAAAGTCTGAGCCTTAATTGCAGAAGTATCCATGCCCGTGTAATGAGATCTATCTAAGAGTAGTTTAGATTGCCTGAAAAACACTCAGGAGGTAAAAATGTTTCTTGCAGATGATAAATTACATGATTTTTATAATACTGTTTTGTGTTCATTAAATGTTATGTTTATTTAGTTACATGACAGCATTAAGCATTAAAATAACCAATATTTAATAGAAATATATGTGAAAAAGCTTATAAATAATCCTAGACTCAGGCAAAAACAAAAGATGAGCAATAACTGATTTAATATATACTTTGTACCTGCCAATAAGCCATAAATGATGTATATGAACATAGTGACAAGAATATCTTGCTTGTTGAGATCTTTTTTTTCTCTGTTTCTATCCCTGGTTGATGTCATATTTGTGGTGGCAGCGGAGGCTGAGATGTATGAAGATTTTTCAGCCACCAATACTGTTGCTTTGTGAAGATGAGATGATTAAATGGCTTTGCTGCTTCAGTAATGAATAGATATGAGGTTCACTCCAAAAATGTGACAGGAGAACAGGGGTTAAAAAGTCTTTCACCTACTTTCACTATTCTCTTGCTCACTGCATTAATGCTGCAAGAAAAAACATTGCCCTTTAGTAAAATGACTGACAGGTATGAAGGCTAAATTTTAGAAGCATTATGGATGTGATCTGATGGTATTACTGCAGTAAACACTGGACTTCCTTGTAGAATCAATCTCCTTCCTTTCATGGCAGGGCTTACGTATTGCTGAACTGGCCACTATAGAAAATGTTGTGACAGCCAGAGCCAAATTTTGAAGTCCTTTATTTTTGCCCAGGCTTTTCTGAGGATAATGCCAGTTACAGTCAGGAATGGACAATTATGTTTTCCTAATTTAATTTCCTTCCTTTCACTCTTTTTATTCTGTAGTACAATGGCTGCAGTTCTCTGTTTCGGTCCAAGTTCTTTGACCCTCTCTGCAGGAATAAAGCTGTCATAAATCCTTTTATACAGCTAGAGAAGAATTCCTCCCGAGCAGGAATTAATGGATAGCCTTAAGTCACCTCCACTTTTGGACTTCAGCATAGGGAGTGTGTGTGTGGGAGGGGGAAGGTGGGGCAGAAAAAGCATTGGGCAATCCTTTTAATCCCTGACTGACAGCAATGGTCCCTGTGGCTAATACAAATGGGATTATACTGCTCTGACTTCTTTGGGGAGAAACCTTGTTTCCTGTTGGTTGCTGGATCAGGGGATTGTACAACTCACCTTGCCATCCTGTCCTGAAAGGTAGTTCCTTTCCTGCCATCCTGTCCTTAGAAAGTAGTTAAAGCACTCAGACCAGTTTTGGAAAGTGACATGAAATGTTGCTTACATTATGCTTATTTAAAATTTTAATTATATTCCAGGTAGCATCCTTCTACCACAGGTAATAGCACAGTGTTCATCTCATAGCCTCAGTGTATTTTAAAGTAATTCCCATATTAAGAGGAAGATCTTGCTTGTAGAATAATTACATGACTCTTGCTTTCTGCTCTTTCAGTCACTGATGCAGGATACCTTCCATATTGTTTAACTGCCTCATACATAGTTATTTTTCTTCCTGACACTATATATGCAATGTATACATAAATATGTTTGCAAAAAAGGTTAAAATATGCAAAAAAACCCCTAGTCGTACAATAATAAACTGGCACTAAATATGCATGCTTTAGAAGTTTTGTTTTGCTCTTGGTATCTGCCTGCCTAAACAAGCGTCATTTTCTATGCAGCATAACAGGTAGTGGCATCTTCGTTTTCAGTAATTAGCCTGAAATTTTCAAATTTGATCTCACTTTTCTATTAATTCTTTTTGTTATGGAGTCTTTGAATCATGTGCTTTGTACTATTCCTGAATAGTAATACTGGATATAAGCCACAGATTGTAGACAGTAGAGGAACTATCCAGATAGATGGAAGGTATAAGAAACAAATATACTCCGACATATACACTCTTCCTTTCTCAGTTTCAATGGAGCTGGAAGTGTTGACTTTGTATGGATTATGTATTTAAAAATACTATTACCCATAATTCATATTCTACTTTTCTGACATCATGTGAAATGATAAATTATGACTTTCTGGGATTTTAAAGTTCACTCATGCTTTCCTGAGAATTCCTTTAAAACAAAACCCCAACACCTAAGGAATTCTACTCTTTTATCTAGTGCAAAAACCAGAATGGAATTAGAACAGCACACAGAGGTTCCTCAGAAAGAAGAATATGGGTAGGAAGGCTCTACAGAGGGACCTGGACAGGCTGTATCGATGGGCCAAGGCCAACGGTATGAGGTTTAATAAGGCCAAGCGCCGGGTCCTGCATTTTGGTCACAACAACCCCAAGCAACGCTACAGGCTTGGGGAACAGTGGCTGGAAAGCTGCCCGGCAGAAAAGGACCTGGAGGTGCTGGTGGACGGCCAGCTTAACATGAGCCAGCAGTGTGCCCAGGTGGCCAAGAAGGCCAACAGCATCCTGGCTTGTATCAGGAATAGCGTGGCCAGCAGGAGCAGGGAAGCGATCGTGCCTCTGTACTCGGCACTGGTGAGGCCTCACCTCGAGTGCTGTGTTCAGTTCTGGGCCCCTCTGTACAAGAGGGACATTGAAGCACTGGAGCATGTCCAGAGGAGAGCTACCAGGCTGGAGGGGTCTGGAGACCAGGTCATAGGAGGAGAGGCTGAGGGAGCTGGGCATGTTTAGCTTGGAGAAGAGGAGGCTGAGGGGAGACCTCATTGCCCTCTACAACTACCTGAAAGGAGGTTGGAGAGAGGTGGGTGTTGGCCTCTTCTCCCAGGTGAATAAGGACAGGACCAGAGGAAATGGCCTGAAGTTGCAGCAGGGGAGGTTTAGATTAGATATTAGGAAGAATTACTTTACTGAAAGAGTGGTCAGGCACTGGAACAGCCTGCCCAGGGAGGTGGTTGAGTCACCATCCCTAGAGGTGTTTAAGAAGCATCTAGATGTGGCACTTCAGGGCATGCTCTAGTGGCAGAGATTGTAGGTTGTTTGGTTGGACTCGATGATCTCAAAGGTCCTTTCCAACCATGAAGATTCTATGATTCTATGATTTTTTGCAAATTACTTTCATTTTCACCTTTTTGTCACTTTGATGACGGGTTAGAAAGTATGGAAGTATGTCATAGTGAAAATAAAAATTAAATACAATCCTCCGAAGTATGGTAGGATATGACATTTGTTTACATATGGGAAAATCCCAGTTTCTTAAAAATCGACAGTAAAATTTAAAGTGATGTTACTGAGCCAGGGTTTCATTTTATATCATCATAAGACAGCAACAGGAACATTGCTTAATATATCCCCTGTGCAAAATATATGCTTCTTTCTGACTTCACATATTTTCCTGAACACTATGCATTGTTTTTTGGATTTTACCTTAGCTTGTAATTTGTTAAACTATTTTTTTTTTTTTAAGTTTCAGTGCCTCTTTTTTAGAGAGTTTTAAGAGTTCTTGGCATTTAGGCTTCTAAATCCTGAAATACAGCTATTTCTTTGGTTTGAGAAATCTTTCGTTATTTCCTTCAAAATATGGTTTACCAATTTTTGCCTTTTCTCATTTCTTCACTTCAAAATGATTAATCAAAATTATTAAAATAGTACTAATCATTTTGCCAACTTCTGACAGAATACTATTACGTATTTTGGAAACAGCTCTACATTGCTGAAAGGAACAGAACATTTGGCACTGTCATTAGTGGGAAAAGAATCAAAAAAACTCAACTCTGGAAAAATTGTCTTTTCCAAGACACCTCCATTTATCTGCATGCAGATATTCCAAAGTGTATTTATCATCTATGCTTATCTTTATACAAACAAATACATACACATGACACACAATAACTTCATTATTAATTTATGAATGATCATGAAACTCTCTTTTTCATAAAAAATATATACATCTACCTTCTTAGTATTCTTTTTCAGTATGTCTACAGTCTTTGAGAAGTGTCTAAAATTCTCAAATATAGATGAAACCAATATTCTGATTTGGAAGTCTTGTGAAATATTTATTTTAATAAACATAACACAATGAGTTGTGCAGCCTATTATGTAGGAATAATTATAGTGATTTTATCCCTGGTATTATTTTAATTGGCCTCTTGCACAAGAAGAGTTAATCTAACCTGGGAAATAGAAAATTCATATCAAATGTACTATCCATCAGTCCTGTGCAATTTTAATGAGCTTTGTTTATTTGGACTGAAGAAGCAATGACAGAACTACACAAGTAAACACTGTGGATAGATTTTTGAACTGAAATGAACTAGAACAAACAACACCAGTGAATTGGCTACTGCAAAAAAAAAAAAATGCCAACACATCCCTATCAATCAAACGAAACCTTGAAAGAGAAAGATACTGAAAATTTTACAAAGAAAGGATTTTACATTTTTCACTTGCTGCGTTGCTTTGGATAGTTGTCTCATTAAATTTAGCTGAGTCTTTTCCTATTTTACACTTGTATCTTAGTTTTATGTGAACAATGTTTATGCCTATCATTCAGAAGATTTAGTTTCTTCAGTGGGTAAAATAGGAGACAGGCAGTATACTGACATAAACTCCATCAACTGAAACACTACCCTTACAATGTTTCACTTACCTGCACACCATCAGATGCAGGTATGTAACTCGCTCTTTTAAATGTGTCTGTAACATTTCTGAGAATTTCCACAGAAATAAGAAGGTCCCCTGCATAAAAGTTTTTCCTCTGAGTTAAATCCAATAGCGTCTTGGTTACTTGGGACATGCCATCACCAGCCAACATCCTCTGTCCCTTGGCAAGGTGCTCTTTAATCTGTACCAGAAGAACAAAATGAGCATCAGAACCTACTTTACTGAGAAAAAGGTATGATAAATTCTAAACACAGCCAGAAATATTAAATATTGAAACTATTATAGTATTAAATATTAAAGCCATTATAAAAAGGTCATCCTGTTAAAGAGAAGACAAAATAGTACACTATGATGACAGAATTATGATGTTTATCAGAGAATCATGGATTTTATACTGAAAGATTCTGAAGTTGTCATGTTTCACCCATTTGCTTCTCTTTAGACACCAATAATTTCTCAACATCCATGTTCTCAAAGGATCTTCATGGTCTGGACTGCATCTACTGCCATGATGTAGCAGGGAACTTGTCTTCCTCAGAGGAACAGCTGTACAACCACTGTTGCCACTCGTTAAAAAACCAAGAGCTCTAAAAGGATTAAATGCCAAGGCAGTCCTTGTTATAATGTAGTTTACTATAGGCAAGTATACCCTTCATCTCTGCCAGCCCAGCTTGGCTAGTCAATACAAGAGTGATGGTTTAGGTGGAAGCCGATTATGGTGCTCTGCTCTGCAGTACTAACAATACAAAGGTGCTAACTTTGAACAATCCTGTTTGTTTTTTTAAGAAATGCAAAATAAATTATTAATTTCTCCTACGTATCAGCCAAGAGAGCATACTTTAGTGGTAGCACTTCCAGTAGATCCATATAGGGCAATTGATAAAGGTAATCCAAAACATATATTCTGGTAGAAGAATTGTCCTGATAAGAAGCTAAATTTGTGGATCTGATTGATTAATTCTCAAAGCTGACTCAGCATCCCAGGAAGATGCATAGTGTATCACAAAGGTGTCACAAGGCCAGCCAACACTAAAAAAGAGTGCAAGGTTTAAACAACCTTTTTTTAAAATATGCATATGAATTTATGTATACAAATATAAGTTCTTCCAAATTGAAGCTAAATTAAAGAAAAGATAAATGACCTGAGACAGACCTTACTCTAAGCAGTAGGGCTGAAGAGAAAATTCTATGCAACTGGCAACCAAAATGCTGACCCTATCTCTGTAAATGTACCTTCAATTGCTTTCTAACTTGGCCTTATTACTGACAAAGGGAAGGATGACTAATGTAACATAATTTGGTGGTGAAGTAGAAGGAAGAGTGTAAATATACCCTTTGTCATTTCCAGACCTCCCCAGCCACTTTGTTCGGATATGTGGCACTTCATTAAAAATAAATAAATTAAAAAAAAGGATAGAATATGTAGTAAAAATAGAACAGTGATTACAAGGTTCAAAATCACTTTCATGACAGCAATTTAAAAAATGCAATCATCCTCTGACATACATGATCTAAATACCTTTTTTTCATGCTGTTGGATCATATTTTGGTTACATTCTCAACCTGTCTTGAGATAAACTAGATATATGTAACGCAGCTGGGGCTGGGTAATGTGGCTGCTTCAAGTTACATCTATGGCCTTAAGTCATCTTCATAGCAGCTGGGGATTGTTAGGGACCCCAACAGGCTTGCCCAATCCCTAGAAATACTTAAGGCTTGGCAGAACTCCTGCCCACTGCTGCATGGGACAGGGAATGAATCTACTCTATACCATGAGTACAGAAGTACAAGCACAATTGTACAAATATTTTCAACACAAATTTCAGTGAGGAGAACTGAGGCAGTTAATTGATTTTAACAAATATTTCATCAGAAACACCTGTCTCAGCCCTCAGAATACTGTAATAAATAATTAGGCAAGAAGCTTGCTTGCAAAAAATCCTTTTGTGCAGTTTCTATTCACTTTAGAAAAAGGTTTTGAAAGTAATCTTGTATGAAAATAATAGTGGAGAAAACGGTGTGAAAATGGAAGAAAATTCATTTGAGTAAATTCAGGGATCTGGTATTGTATACATAACATTATGAACTACTTTCTTGGGAACAAGGAAAAGCAAACAAAAACTTGATTTGTGTTTTTTCCTGTGAAATGTTGCCATTCGCCTCACCTGCTCACACACTGTTTCTGGATAGCAAATTAAAAGAGCATCAGCTTGCACAGTAACACGGAATAGTAGAACTTTTGCTGGAACTCGTCCAGCTGTTCATTGACCCCAGAGTGTATTTCCAGATTTTGAGGATTAATAATGTTCAGTGTGTCTTTAATCAAGCCAAAAGACATACAACATAAAAGACAGTTCACAAAGCTGAACTCCCAAATCTAACACGTGCCTCAGGATGTACTGTGGGAAAGGCACCACACAACTTGAAGGCAGAGCTTAAGAGAGAAAAAGAGGTTCTCTTAATTCCAGCAACAACAGCAAAATGATCAGTCCTCATAAAAACTCTACCACGCTTTTATGCTTCTATAAAACACTGGTAGGAAAGCTGCTGAACTATTTAGCAATTTTATGTTGGATTATTTTGTTTCCTTTTGCTCCATCTGTATGTTCATTCCTCCATTTGTTTTTCCATGCTCTTGCTAGACTTTAAAATCACATTTTAAAGATGGCAGGGGCCAATTTGATGTTGGTTTTGGACCATGCATAGCACACAGAAATCTTGGTCTCAGCTGCTTTTGGAATGAAATAATAAATTAAAATGATCCCAGTTTTGACTGGTTCTTAGGCTTTTGAGCAAGTAAAGCTCTGTTTTCAGGGAAAAAAATTACAGATCTCTAGCAGCAGAAGTGGGAGCTGTAGTATACCCTATAGTGCTTTCAGCAAGACATTTTGATTGCTTTTGGACATACTGATAAAAAAGGTCTAGCAAGTGCCCACAATACCACAGGACTAAATTATTACACCTACTTCACAAGTAGCCAGAGTTGTGGTGCAGGTGGTTTAAAGTACCTCAGGATTATTGGCTCTTAAAATTACAGCTCAATTTGGAACTGTTTTTTTAAAAAAATGACATATCCATATAGCTCAGCTTCCCAGCACAAGTACCGTTTCTCCCTTGGGCCAGACCATTCGTACACAGCTTGGTAGGCACCTTTTCTTCACCCTCTCAAGCTCCGACCCAGAAGTACCTTTCCCTCATCCTTAGCTACCCCTCCAGGTCCACACTGCCTTGAGTTAGAGTAAGGGTAAGAAGTAAGAGAGGGTAAGAATTAGTAGCCTTTTTATTATCAGTTTATTAGATAATGTATTTTCTTGAAAGATAGCCTACAGCTCCTAAGCACAACATTAAAATCACAGGCCATGCACTCAGTTGATATAAACTGGTGATACTATCAAAGCCAATGAACATGTCCAGATTAGTACGAGTTGAAGATAGTGGACTACTTGCATAGCTACCACAAGAATCTTTCTGCGTGAAAATACAGAATATTTTCAACACTAGTTAGTATAATGTCTTTCTCACCATACTGCTTATTTTCTATGCTATGGTCACTGTGATATTATGCACTGTCCAAGAATGCTATTTTGGCCACCACTCTAGGTCCTTGTAGTTCTCTGTGAAGGTCATTTTTTAGTGGTCTTACAGGCAGGCTTATTAAAAATAAAGTTTATGAGCCGAGAGATAGTGAAATGAAGCAGCTGTTAAAGTGATACTTCAGTTGTCAGCCCAACCTCTAGCCGCCTGCACTATATGGCTGCATACTTGAAAAATTACTGAAATGTTTAACTGGACTTTGACTCAGGGTCCAACTGTCTTTGTCCCTCGATTTATCAGAAAGTATGATATAATAAAAATGCCTCTTTACAAAGTCAGAGCTCCTAGGCCTTTGGCATTGGAGTACAAATTTATTACTGCATAATAATTATTGCAAACTTAGCAGCTAGACATGGTTTAAAAGGGCAGAAAACAATGAACCCTCAAGAAACCTATAAAAGATTGAAAAGAATGATTAATTTGAAGAGTAACTACACCATCATCCTTTTTTCATTATTTTTTAGGATGATGTTGGATTCATGGCTAGGTATTACTAATGATGCCATTAATTCATTTTATGGTAGTGGGGACTATAAGAATCCGAATTAAGAAGCCTTTGATAGAAGCGAGGAAAGATAGTTTGAAATAAAAATATGTCCTGAAATTGCTCATAATCTGCAAATCACTTTGCTTTGCACCTCCACAACCCAACACCGATATTTTGTAAAATATTTTTCATAATGCTCTGAAGATGCAGAACAGGAAGGAATATTCACATCGCGTACAATAGCCACTTGATTTACACAACTGAACTAGAAACCTAAAAGATCTTGAGCGTGTTGGTTCTTCTAAAGAACAATCCAGAGCACCTGAAATCTTATCTTGAATCACAGACTTATAGAACCATAGGGTTGGAAGGGACCTCTGGAGATCCTCTAGTCCAACCCCCCTGTCAGAGCAGGGTCACCTAGACCAGGTTGCACAGGAACGCGTCCAGGCGGGTTTTGAATGTCACCAGAGTTGGAGACTCCACCACCTCTCTGGGCGGCCTGTTCCAGGGCTCTGCCACCCTCAAAGGAAAGAAGTTCCTCCTCACGTTTAAGTGGAACTTCCTATGCTCAAGTTTGTGCCCATTACCTCTTGTCCTGTCCCCGGGCACCACTGAAAAGAGCCTGGCCCCATCCTCCTGACACCCACCCTTTAAGTATTTATAAGTGTTGATAAGCTGCCCCCTCACTCTTCTTTTTTCCAGACTGAAGAGACCCAAATCCCTCAGTCTTTCTTCATAAGAGAGGTGTTCCAGTCCTCTAATCATCTTGGTAGCCCTTTGCTGCACCCTCTCCAGCAGTTCCCTGTCCTTCTTGATCAGGGGAGCCCAGAACTGGACACAGTACTCCAGGTGCGGCCTCACCAGTGCAGAGTAGAGGGGGAGGATGACCTCCCTCGACCTGCTTGGCACACTCTTCTTGATGCACCCCAGGATGCCATTGGCCTTCTTGGCCATGAGGGCACATTGCTGGCTCATGGTCATCCTGTTGTCCACCAGGACTCCCAGGCCTTTTTCAGCTGAGCTGCTCTCCAGCAGGTCATCCCCCAACCTGTACTGGTGCACGGGGTTATTCCTCCCCAGGTGCAGCACCCTACACTTGCCCTTGTTGAATTTCACAAGGTTCCTCTCTGCCCAAATTTCTAACCTGTCCAGGTCTCTCTGTATGTCGGCACAGCCTTCTGGTGTGTCAGCCATCCCCCCTAGCTCTATCCCCTCATACAGGTCATTGATGAATATATTGAAAAGGACTGGACCCTGTACTGACCCCTGGGGAACACCACTCGTCACTGACCTCCAACTAGACTCTGTGCCCCTAATCACAACCCTCTGACCTCTGTCTTTCAACCAGTTATCTATCCACCTTACTGTCCGTTCATCTAACCCATTCTTCCTAAGCTTCCCTATGAGGATGCCATCATGGCCAGTCATGCCATCACGGCCAGTCATGCCATCACAGAAGGCTATCAGATTAGTCAGACATGATTTCCCGTTGGTGAATCCATGTTGAGTACTTCTGATTGATAGCTTTCCCTCCACATGCCTTGAGATGATGACCAGAACGAGCTGCTCCATCGTCTTTCCAGGGATGGAGGTGAGGCTGACTGGCCTGTAGTTCCCCGGCTCCTCCTTCTTGCCTTTTTTGAAGACTGGAGTGACGTTGGCTTTCCTCCAGTCCTCAGGCACCTCGCCTGTTCTCCAGGACCTTTCAAAGATGATGGGGAGCGGCCCAGCAATGACTTTTGCCAGCTCCCTCAGCACTCTTGGGTGCATCCCATCGGGGCCCATGGACTTGTGAATATCTAATTGATCTAGTTGATCCCTCACTCGATCCTCCTCAACCCAGGGGAAGTCGTCTTCTTTCCCCGTTACTTTCCCCAAAGCCTGGGACTCCTGAGGGCTGGGCCGAGCAGTAAAGACCGAAGCAAAGAAGGCATTCAGTAACTCTGCCTTCTCCGCATCCTCCGTCACCATGGCTCCTGTCTCATTCAGCAGTGGGCCCACAACTTCTCTGGTCTTCCTTTTGGTTCCAATATACTTGTAGAAGCCCTTCCTGTTGAGCGTGACATCCCTAGCCAGGTTTAATTCCAAGGCGGCCTTGGCTTTCCTTGTTTCATCCCTGGATGCTCTGGCAGCATTCTTGTAATCCTCCCAAGGGGTCAGTCCATTCTTCCACTTATTGTAGACTTCCTTCTTCCATTTGAGCTACCTGACCTCTGTGGCTTCTAATCTTGAAGCTGGAATTGATAATACACCCTCAATAATTATTAATTAATGATTTTGCATTAAACCTACTTTTATAGTTACCAGCATTGAGGTCCAGAAAGGTCGGAATTAAAAGGTTGGAGACATTCAAGGCCAGGTTTGATGAGGCTCTGAGCAACCTGATCTAGATGTCTCTGCTTACTGCAGGGGGATTGGACTAGATGACCTTTAAAGGTCCCTTCCAACCCAACACATTCTATGATTCTAGGAAAATGCTGAAATCTGTGTGCTTTAAGTTAGACACATAAATTAAAAAGGCAGAAAATATATTTTTGGCAGCAGAAATATTCCCATGGGTATAATCCTGCACTGAACAGGACTCATGCATCATGCTGATGTTTAACATATAATGTGATGTCATTGTGAGAAAGGTCTTCCTTTTAGATTTGAGAAAAACTTCATTACAGGCTGTTTTTTCTGATTATTGTCAGACAGTCCTTTAACTACTTCATCAGAGAATCTAGAAGTTTCATTTACTTTCCCTTAATATAATTTATTTACAATTTACATTTACATTTGCAATTTATTTGTTTATTTTCAGTTTGTTTCGGTGTTCAAGAATATTATTTCATCCGTCTTTTAAAAGAAACAGAGTAGGATACAGCTATGCGTCTTCAGGTATGCATCTGAATATTTATCACCTAATGTCATATAAGAGTATTCTTCCTTTTCTATACATTCAACATTTCATGGAGGAGATTGCTAAAGCAATATAAAATAATTTTCCACTTTGTCATCAGTGAAATTAGTTAGTAGTCTCAATCTAGATCATGACAACATATTAATAAATAAGCAGTTCCTGCAGGGAGGAAGGAAATCATATATTCCCTTTGTCTATAATAGAAAAGGGAAAAAGTAATTGGTATACATTGTGTCAAGGAAGATTAAGGATACATATTATGGAAAACTTTTCAACTGTGAAGGAAATGATGTACCATAGTTTACCTGAAGAGACTATGCAGTCTTCCATATTGAAGGCCTTAATAAAAGTCAAGAAAAACAAAATGCTGGAATAATGCAAGTATAGCTGATTCTGATAGGATGGAAGTTTGGGCTGCATGATCTCATTAATTTCCTTTCAGTTCTATAATTCTGTAACAGGTCCCTACAAATATTCTGAAACCAAACAAATGCCTCCTATAATTTACCCCAACGAGAAACGTCAAAGTTTAAGGAGTGCCCTGGAAGTGAACTTTTACCTTCCTGCATTTATCCACTGTCACGGTGTGCAATCTGATGCACCGAGTTCCTGCAGATACTGTGCCTCATTTTACCTCTGTGCGCTCAGCTGAAATCACTGCAACCCTGTGCTTTAAGGAACTTATTCTAAATTTACATTGATGAAAAGAACAATGAGGATTGTTTCACTGTATACAAACAGTCATCCCACTGTAATATACTACTTCTTAGGCAAAATACTCCTCAAACCAGTGATTTGTTTTTAGAGAAAAGGAGACAGTTTAATCACACAGAATCCTGTGCTGTTCCAGACGTCCACTGAATCTCTGCACAGATGCCAGAGAAATTGTATGTGCTCTTCCATACGTGATGTAGTGTATTGGAGAACCTTTGAAAGAAATAATCTAGTATCTGTGGAAGTCTGGTTTTAGAAGAAGGATGCAAACAGTTCAGAGGGACGGTTGGTTCTTTCTATACCCTTTTTCTCTACTCTCTTTCACAAGAAGACTCTTATTATTTTGCTCAAGAGATTTTTTTTGTCACTTTAACCCATTCCATAATTCCTTTTTTTTATCATCATCAATATTCTCACTTATTCTAGTCCTTGAGATATAACCACCAAATAGATGACAGTGAAAGTCGTTATCAAGGTTCAGTATTTTGATTTCTGCATGGATTCAACAAAATATCTTAATAGATATTTTGAATAGGTAAGACTGCTCCTCAGTAGAGCAACAAATGGCTCTAGAGATGAGAAACTGATAATCATTAAGGAGATCACTTCTTTTGGGGTTGTTTTTTTTTCTCTCCTTATACTTATCACTGTGTTTGTTGACCAGGATTTCTATTATTCTTTTATTAAGTACTGCTATTAAATGCTCCAATTATCTGTGATTAAATCCTGCTCACGTTGGCATGCTGTGTGAGAGATCTTCTTGTTATAGTTGCTTCCTTTTTTAACTAGAGGGCATATCTTCATGATTTGTGTTATCTATGTATAATGCAACATGACAAGAGCAAGAGTTGAGAGGAAAAAGAGAATGACGACTCTGTGAGTGTTGTTTTCATTCTGTGGCAGACGTAACATTGCTCGAGGTAAAGATTCCTGGCTGAGGCTGGGGGTCACAAAGGGACATACTACAAATTAGTTCCCTTTCTTTTTTTATAGTATGTGGTCATCCTGCCAAGTATGTATCCCTAAAACATAAAGCTCTGATTAACTGTTTCAATTTATATGTTTATTTGATTTAATCAATTTCTATATTTATTTGATTTTATGTTTCTATACAGCCATTCCAATGACAATCACTTCTGTTGGCAGGACAAACCAGAATGGTTTCTTCAAGCAAATTTGCATGACTGGGGAGCCCTAATTTCTGCATGGGAGTACTGCATTAAGTAATAGGCAAGAGAAAAATCCTTTGTGCTACACATACTTAAAAAATTTGAGCTTAAACATGGTGGGGGAATGCAACGAATGAAGTTGTGGACAAAAAAGCAGGGGAATGACTGTAAGGGTAAGATGCTGTGACCGCTGCTTTGCAGCTAGCTGCCTAGCCAAGTATCTGCAGTCATTCTGCAGCTGTGTGAGAGTGAGGGCTCCTGCAGTTCTGGTAGATTTTAAGAGAAAAGTACATTAATTCTTTCTCTATTGAGTTCCTAAATGGCCTTCATCTCTTGTTTTCCCACTGGCCATACCCTAGTGGAGTTCACCTGTTGGCTGCAGTGTTGGTTGGTTTGGAATATCAATGTGATCAGGGAAAACTCAGCTGCTCACTGCTGCAGCAGACACAGCAGCAGCAGAAACCACAGGAGCACATTTCATTTAACACACAGATTACTCTTTGGTAAACCAGACATGGAAAAATGATTATAGATGCTGAGATGATAGTGGGACTTTTCTTTGAATTTAACAAGTGTGATTGGCTGGCTATTAAAAAGCAGATATTCAAAAGCAGAAAGAAAGAAAAGCAACTTATCCAGTTGAATTAAGTTGTGACGTGCTTACGCAGAATAGCAGGTAAATGTTTTCTGCCACTGTATAGCATCTCTAAGATTGGAGTGCATGTGTATGTTAGCAAGATCAAGCACTATAATTTCATGAATGGAGAAGGTACCACAGTAGCTTTAAATACATTTCATTCTCCTCATCCTAAGCTGTTCATTTCTGGTGCCTATTGTAACAGAGACAGTTATGAAAAAAGGAGCCATTCACTTGGGATGGAGCGGTTGGTTTCTAGCCTACATATTTCATATGAGTGGCTGAAGTATTGGGTTATTTCCTCTCTTTGACAAAGTGCATATTTATTTACAGAGAACAAAGCAGATCTCTTAGGAGACTTAGAAAGCCATACTAACTTTATAACATGGTGTTAAAAGCACTCAAAAAACCAACATGTCACTTGTGCTATGGATTTGGCAGGGCAGAGAAGGCAGAGCTTTCTCATAACCAAATGAGTGCCACCACCATCAAGCAAACAGAAATAGTGAACTCATTAGCTTTTTTCCAAAGTTTTAATCTTCTCCCAGGCAGAATAAGAAAATGTTAGTGAGGCAGGTGAGAACTGTTGCCTGCCACAATCTCTTCATCAGTTGTTTTCTGATGAGAGAAAACAGTTTGCCATCCTCCTGTCCAGATACGGAGGTGACAAAACAGACCTGACTCCTGCAGATTCTGGGCTTACAAGGGAGGCAAGGCAAGGAAAGCAGATCATTTACTGACATAACTCCCCTGCGTATCAAAAGCTGTGAAGGTGAAGAGCTGGCATATACCAGTGTAAGGATAGAACCAAGAAGAAGAAAAATGTTGTTATAGAGGCCTGTACATTCAAATCTACAAAACTAAGCCTGGCTGCTTTGCTCTGCAGCTATATAAAAAGAAACGAAGCACTAAACTAGCAAAAAAGGAGCAGTAAAATTTTTAGGAGGAAGCCTTTAATTCCCCAGAGTACAGAAGTCATTTCACTGAGGAGGACATGGACAGGCTGATACGCTGCCCTTGTAATATAATTTGGAAAAACAAAATCGTCTCTAATGAGCTGCAGCTGAGCAAATTGTTATTCACCTCAGAGTTCTTTTTATCAAATTATATTTTAGCCAAGCACTTGCAAAATTGTGAATAACACTGCTGTAGAAAAAAAGGAAACAAAATTACAGTATGAACTGGAAGCAGCAGAAATGCATTTTTATGGCTATATTATCAGTTTGATATGAAAAGATTCACCTGCGTAAGTTCCCATACTCCTTTGTAAGTGCTAATATCTTGACACCAGTGTGATATTTCATATGCAGATTTTTCCTTCCTAACTCTGAAGAGTTAAGAGCTTTTTTGGTTTTCCAACTTCCCCTTTCTAATAGAAAAGCAGCCCAGTTTTCACAAATGCATGTTTGATTTAGGTGTTATATCACCCAAATTGGCACAAATTAGTACCTTATTTTTATCGAAGCGACTAAATGCAGAATTTCATCATCCAGGTGCTACATAGGTTTAGAAAATGAGCTGTATTAGTACAGTTTTTCTGATAATACTGGAGATGACCTTCAGAAACAAAGTGTCTTGATGACAGGCTTTAGTCTTCTTCATTATCTATGAGCATAGCACAAATCTCTTCCAAACTAGAGTGTCCAAAAGCTGTTTAGAGGAAGTCTCACTTTAGGCAAAAGGGCTATTCCAGTGTGTGGTGAGTCAGTGATATATTACCTATATTTTTTTACAGTTACCTCACAAAATTATCTTTTTTTCTGATTCAATAAATCCTACCCGCATCCATCCCGTTTGGGCAACAAATGGGATGAGCTGGAAGCCATTGTGCAGCAGGACAACTATGATGTAGTCGCCATCACAGAAACGTGGTGGGATGACTGTCATGACTGGAATGCTGTGATGAATGGCTATAAGCTCTTCAGAAGGGATAGGCAAGGAAGGAGAGGCGGGTGAGTGGCTCTGTACATTAGGGAGTGTTTTGATTGTATAGAGCTAGATTCCAGTGATGATAAAGTCGAGTGTTTATGGGTAAGGATGAAGGGGAAGGCAAATCAGGGAGATCTTGTGCTGGGAGTATGCTATAGACACTCAACCAGGATGAGGAGACAGATGAAGTATTCTATAAGCGTCTGGCTGAAGTCTCGCAATTGCCAGCCCTTGTTCTGGTTGGGGACTTCAACCTGCTGGGTATCTGCTGGAAATATAACACAGCAGAGAGCAGGCAGGGTAGGAGGTTCCTCGAGTGCCTGGAAGATAACTTCCTGACACAACTGGTAGGGGAGCCGACCAGGGGAAGCGCCTCGCTAGACCTACTGTTCACAAACAGAGAAGGACTAGTGGGAGATGTGGTGGCTGGAAGCTGTCTTGGGTTTAGTGATCGTGAAATGGTCAAGTTTTCAATTTGTAGCGATGTAAGGAGGGGGGTCAGCAAAAACTCCACCTTGGCCTTCCGGAGGGCAGACTTTAGCCTGTTCAGAACACCAGTTGAGACAGTCCCTTGGGAGACAGTCCTGAAGGGCAAAGGGGTCCAGGAAGGCTGGACGCTCTTCAAGAAGGAAATCTTAAAGGCCCAGGAGCAGGCTGTCCCCAAGTGTCGCAAGTTTAAAGGGTGGGGAAAATGGCCAGTCTGGATGAACAAGGAACTTCTGATGGGATTTAGGAATAAAAGGAGGGTTTACCACCTTTGGAAGAAGGGACAGGCAACTCAGGAGGAGTACAGAGATCTCGTTAGGTTATAAAGAGAGAAAATTAGGAAGGCAAAAGCCCAGATGGAGCTCAACTTGGCCACTATCATTAAGGACAACAAAAAAAGTTTTTATAAATACATCAACAAAAAGAGACTAAGGGAGAATCTCCATCCCTTACTGGATGCTGGGGGGAAAGTTGCAACCAAGGACGAGGAGAAGGCTGAGATACTTAATGCCTTCTTTGCCTCCATCTTCAATAGTCAGACCAGCTATCCCCAGGGTGTTCAGCCTCCTGAGCTGGAAGATAAGGATGGAGAGCAGAACAACCCACCCATAATCCAGGAGGAAGTAGTCAATGATCTGCTTCTGCACCTAGACGCACATAAGTCTATGGGGCCGGATGGGATTCACCCAAGAGTACTCAGGGAGCTGGCGGGAGAGCTCACCAAGCCTCTCTCCATCATTTATCAACAATTCTGGTCAACAGGGCAGGTATCAGATGACTGGAGGGTGGCTAGCGTGACGCCCATCTACAAGAAGGGTCGGAAGGAGGATCCGGGGAACTACAGGCCTGTCAGCCTGACCTCAATACCAGGAAAGATCATGGAGAGGATCATCTTGAGTGAGTTCTCATGGCAAGTGCAGGGCAGCCAAGGGATCAGGGCCAGCCAGCATGGGTTTAGGAAAGGGAGGTCCTGCTTAACCAACCTGATCTCTTTCTATGACCACGTGACCTGCCTTCTGGATGTGGGGAAGGCTGTGGAAGTTGTCTGTCTGGACTTTGGTAAGGCCTTTGACACCGTCCCCCACAGCATTCTCCTGGAGAAGCTGGAGAATTGTGGCATAGACAAGTGTACTCTTCGCTGGGTTAAAAACTGGCTGGGTGGCCGTGCCCAGAGAGTTGTGATTAATGGGGTGAAATCCTCTTGTGACTGGTCACCAGTGGTGTCCCTCAGGGCTCAGTTTTGCGGCCGGTTTTGTTTAATATCTTTATCAATGATCTGGATGAGGGGATTGAGTGCACCCTCAGTAAGTTTGCAGACGACACCAGACTAGGTGGGAGTGTTGATCTGCTTGAGGGTAGGAAGGCTCTACAGAGGTACCTTGACAGGCTGGATTGACAGGCCAAGGCCAACGGTATGAGGCTTAATAAGGACAAGTGCCGGGTCCTGCATTTTGGTCACAACAACCCCAAGCAACGCTACAGGCTTGGGGAACAGTGGCTGGAAAGCTGCCCAGCAGAAAAGGACCTGGGGGTGCTGGTGGACGGCCAGCTTAACATGAGCCAGCAGTGTGCCCAGGTGGCCAAGAAGGCCAACAGCATTCTGGCTTGTATCAGGAATAGCGTGGCCAGCAGGAGCAGGGAAGTGATCGTGCCTCTGTACTTGGCACTGGTGAGGCCTCACCTCGAGTGCTGTGTTCAGTTCTGGGCCCCTCTGTACAACAGGGACATGGAAGTGCTGGAGCGTGTCCAGCGGAGAGCTACCAGGCTGGTGAGGGGTCTGGAGATCAAGTTATATGAGGAGAGGCTGAGGGAATTGGGCATTTAGGTTTAGATTAGACATTAGGAAGAATTACTTTACTGAAAGAGTGGTCAGGCACTGGAACAGCCTGCCCAGGGAGGTGGCTGAGTCACCATCCTTAGAGGTATTTAAGAAACGTCTAGATGTGGCACTTCAGGGCATGCTCTAGTGGCAGAGATCGTAGGGGTTTTTTTGTGTGTATATGGTTGGACTCGATGATCTCAAAGGTCCTTTCCAAACATGAAGATTCTATGATTCTATGATTCTACCACTTAGAATGCATGCATAACAGAGTAGAAAATAGAAATAGCCCTATATATTCAAGTTTTTTTCTCCATTTACAGAAAAATCAGTTTCTAATACTCTGTGGTAAGATCTTATTCATTAATTGTTTTCATTAAAAATGGTCATACATGCTTCAGATATTCATTTCATAAAGATCTCATGAGATATGAAAACTCGTTGCTTTTCTATACCAAACTGTTTTAATGTCATTTTCATTTTCTGCATTAGTTCTGATCCAAGCCTTTTGATTCTTGGCTGGTTTTTTATTTTTATTTTTTGGGTGACTGGGGGAGGGGGTGAGTGGTTTCTTTGTTTTGGTTTGGGGTTTTTGTGTGGTTTTGTTTGTTTTGGGTTCTTTTTCTAATTTAGGTGGCTATCATCCATAGAATGGATTAAGAATACATGAAGAAGTCTTTAGCTATGCCTCTCAGAATCAGTTGTTCATACAAAGGATGATGTAGGATATTCCTAATGCTGGGTCTTGATTCTTAGTGTATCTCGCTATCAATGAAATTTGATAGGTTTCAAGGGAGAATAAAAATGAAATTAACTCTTATTTGAGGCATTTCAGTGACTCTTTTTTTCTCAGATACCATCTGAGGTAGGCTTGTGGGCTTTTAATCACTGATTCTATTCTTGGTCCTGCAGTCACTCACATCCAATACAAATAGTTGCATTTCTTTTTCTCCAGAAAGATTTTACACTGTTTATCCAAATGAATGAAGTAAAAAAAAATAATCAAAGCATCAAAGCAGAGTATGAAATTTCTCCGCAGATCCAACCCATTTGAGGTGTGCTGGCTGAACATGAGAACTGAAAATTGAAAAAAAAAAAAAGTCTTCAAGAATGTATTCTCCATTGAATTACTTGTAACAGTGAAGACTAGATGTCTTCCTATGAGACATGTTTTCCTATGAGACATATTCTAATCCAAGGAGAGGTCATGCAGGAAGTCATGATAATTAATCATGATGGTCCCTTTATAGACTTAACATCTAGAAAGCAATAAAGACCAAACCAGAAGTTAGATATCGCCTTATATACTAAACAATTGTTGCAGCAAGAATAATTAATAACTTACTAACATACACTTGAAATCCTAGACATGAAATAAATGCAAAAGACTAAATTTGAAGTTTGACCTGTCTCAAAGTATCAATTACACAGCCCAGTTGACTTGATTGTGGCAGCCAAAATACATACATGCAGTATGTATTTTGCTTTAATTTCTTTGTTCCACAAGATACAGTTTGCAATCTCTCATGGTGATACTAAACTTAACTTTACAGTGTATTCAGTCAGCGGAGTTGCATGATGTCTGATCTACTTATAAAATTTCAGATATGCAGAATAATACTTTGGAACATTTTGGAGATATCTTTCTTTTATGAAAACGTATCTTGGAAAATACTAGTCCAAATAAACATTTTTAGGTAAAATAATTAGGCAGACCATTTTCTGCTTCCAGATCAAAAGAAGAAAATAAACAATAAGGAGAATACTTCATAATATTATATAGTTTAAGTTTGGGTCATTATATCATCATCTAGTCTGCCTTTCCACATATAACAGTCCATTAAGCTACCAACAGATACTCTTTAAAGAGATTAAAATATGCTAGTTAGACCAAAGGAGTTCAGTTTTCAGAAAATGAAACTATTTGCCAAAGCTAGAAAGAGAGAATAAGCTTTAACAAGGTCCATAACTTCTGCTGTAGCACTAATTGATTTGGTAGTATTGTCCAAAAACCCCAAACATGTCTATCCCACAGAGGAGAAAACACCTCCACATTATGAGAATATAATCTGGAATTATAGAAAGCAGGGAAATTCCTCCCTATTAACTGAAATCTGGTGATAAGTATGTGACCAAGAACTATCCAGAAGGAACTGAAGAAAGGATATCCCCTACCACTAGATCTTAATCAACCATATGACTTTACTTCATCTCCATCCACAATAAAAAAGATACTTGGGCAGACTTTCTTTGCTGTAATCTGTTCTTTATCAAGAACAATTTTAACAAATTGTGCATCATTGGGCAAAATATTCCTTCTTAGCTGCAAAGATGACTGGTGACAGTCCTGAAACACCACACTTGACTACGAGCATGTTCTTAATGCAATGCTGCAGGTACTGCAAACACACTAGGGCAATACAAGAAATCCAGAACAAAAACTGATATCTGTGATATTTCTTCTGTTCATCAAGTTATTGCTTGATCCCTGAGGTCATGAATCCAGAAGGCAAAGCACACCTATTAATCGGTTTGCATTTTCCACTTATAGTGCTTTAGTAAGAATAATCCTAATGGGGTTCTTTAAGTATTGTTATTAGAGCTAACCAAATAATTTCCCAAGGGTTTATTTCATTATTTTGGCGGTTTTGTCCCTTAATTTGTTCAGTGAATAATTTTTCATATTAGTCATCCAGATGTATAAGCTGGTCAAACAGTATTTGTTGAAATCATTTGATGACTGATTTGTACCAAATGTCGGATAAATTATTCATGACTAATGGGTTCCATTATTCAAAGAGATCTAATTATCAACCCTAGTTTTAAAAGGGACCTGTATTCCATAGTGTACAAGTTAAAATAAACTAACGAAAGTACAGACTGTACATTAGTGGCATAGCTGAAGTGCATCATCCTCTTAACTGCTTTTACTCAAGCTCCTACACATGAATCCTGTAGGGCACTGTGCCCTCAAAAGAGGCAAGCTGACTGCCAATCTCCACTCCACAAGCCAAACCATTCCCCTTTACTGTTTCATCATGTTCCAGAGTGTAGTCTCTTCAGAGGCCCTGTAGTTATTATATTTTTACGATGACAGATATTTTCTGTGCTGTCATATGGAGAGGTATGAACATTAAGGAGGAACAGTGGCTAGGCACTAATTCAGAAGATAAATTCAGAGATAAATTTCCTGCTTAATTGGTCTCCCTCAGTTCCCCGTCAACAAAAAATGGCGATGTAGTAGAGCCTGATCTCCAGCGTATGTTGAGGAGATATATTAATGAAAGATTGTGAATTACTCTGAAACTGCTGTAATAGAATATTAAGTACAATACTGATATATGTATCAAAAAGTGGTTCTTGTATCTAGACAATTACATTTAACCAGTGGAAAACCCTGCTTTCTTCCGAGGTGCCAGTGCCCTGCATCTGAAGTGACAGTACATGCCTGTCCTGAGTAGAGACAGTAATTCTGTCTGTCAAATTCTGCAAGTAGCTGGAAAAAGAGCTAAATTAATCATGATGCTGGGGGTTATGAGCAAAGTATATTATCTTTAGCATTAAGAGTGTATTTTTAACTTTACTGACTCTTCACCTTTTGGAAATAGACTTCCAAATTGATTTAGAGACGAAAAGACAGTGCCATTTTAGCATGATTTACATAGCTACCATATTGGTCTCCATATAAGTCTTGAGTCAAGCTGAAGAACATGCAGCACTAGCTAGGTTTCTGTTACTTCAATACTGCCTATTAAGGATTGAAATTTTTCCCATGTCACTTCCATGATTCACAGGAAAACATAAGGCAATGTGCCTTGTGTTTGTGCATAAGGCAATGAACCTACTGTAGCTACAAATAGTAAAGAAATGGTCTTCAGGGGTCAATCACCTGTGGTTATGTGATAAAATTCTGCACTATATATAGCATAGAATTCTGGCTTAACATGGACATCTGCTGAAAACCTGTGTTAACATTTGTAGGAAAAGATCATCTTTAGGAAGAAAGTAAAAATCATACTGATATTAGAGTGGATTTCTATGAATTAGCTTTTCAGGATTTCTCCCTTGTGTGAATTTCCAATTTTCTGGAGTCATGAGAGTCACAGAACCACAGAATCACGGAACGGGTGAGATTGGAATGGACCCCTGGAGGTCATCTGGCTCAAACCCCCAGCTCGACAAGGGTCACCTAGAACAGGTTGGCCAGGACCATGTCCAGATGGCTTTTGAATGTCTCCAGGGATGGAGACTCCACAAACTCCCTGGTCAATCTGTGCTAGTGCTTAGTCACTCTCACAGTGGAAAAGTGTTTCCTGATGTTCAGACAGGACATCCTGTGTTTCAGTTTGGGCCCATTGCCTCCGGTCCTGTCACTGGGCACCACTGAAAAGAGCCTGGCTCTGTTTTCCTTGTACTCTTGCTTCTGGTACTTATGTACATTGATAAGATCCCCTCTTAGCGTTCTCTTGTCTAGTCTGAACAGCTTCAGCACTCTCAGCCTTTCCTCACAGGAGAGATGCTCCAGTCTTTTAATCATCTTAGCGGCCCTTTGCTGGACTTGGTCCAGTAACACCATATCCCTCTTGCACTAGGGAGTCCAGAATTGGACACAGTACTCCAGGTGTGGCCTCACTGCTGGACACATGCAGCCCTGACTTTCTCTGCTCACAGTCCAAGCTACCCAAATGCAAGGTGTTTTTACTATATAAACAGGTAAATAAAATAGCCATGGGAATATTGTCTAGCCCCGAGGCCAATGAGCACAGACAGCTTGTATCCCTCAAGCTAAAACTCTCTTTCCCTCCTCTGTCACAGAAAACAATGGTTTTATTGCCTGCTGTGAATGGTCTCTCTGCCATGCTATCCTCTAAAGGGTGCTAGACATCATTTGGGAGTGTGCTCATCGTCATGGTCTTAAATCATGTCAGGGACTATGACATGATTTACACTTAGACAGTGTAGATGATTGCAAGGACAGTGTTTAAGCTTGGACAGTCAGCCTGTTTAGTTTATTTACTAGTATAACTGTAAGCTTCCAGTCCAGAATTTGTATAGCCAGGTTAGCAGGATCTGTGGACAAGGCAGTGTTCTCTGGCTCCCAGCATATGAAATGCTTTTGTTTAGAGAGTATTTGCTTGGGGACAGCACCATGTGAATTCAACTACATGCCTTCTGGGCTTGTTCTGGACCATATGTGTCTAGTTTGGAGGGCAAAGGGACAGGGACCTGTCTGTATTCCTTTAAGTAGGCATGCTTTAATGTATTAAGTATTGTATGTATATCAACTGCTTTAAATCAACTTCAGAAATATCATTTTTGAAGACTTTACACCTACTTTTGTTTTGTGGATTTCAGGCAAGAAATGAAAGGGATTCAGCTCAGACTCTGATTTTACAGGAACATTCACAGAACTGAGTGACACCCCTCACTACTCCTGGTCTGAGTTGGTAAAATAACGTTATTGGCAAGTTAAGCACACTAAGGCATCTCATAAATGCTTTCATAAGCACACATATTTATTATAGCAACACCGTCTGTCAGCAGCTTCCTTATAAAGCCCTATTTGCAGAGATTTATAGAGCTGACATATGTATCGTGGGGCGGACAAGCCTACATTTGCAGGGCGATGACCTTATAGGTCTTTACCTCTATTTTCTACGATTCTTTAAATATGCTGTGTTGTTCACTTTGAGAAGCAGTAAGATGTAAGACAAGCTCATTTTCTTTGTGAACAGCTCCCAGGTGTAAAAGAAATCCACTTTTCTCCTTTAATTTGTATGCATATAAACTAGACTGAAATTTTGTACAGCAGTAAGATGATGTTTAGATGCCTGTGTAATTTTAAAGAAGCTTTAGCTATTTTTAAATGTTCTTTGGCAAAAGATTATTTCACAGTGTGGTCTAATCGTATTTGATATTTTGAAAAAGGAAATGTAGAAGAATAGACAAATGTGATCTGGGTTAGAAATGCCTCATTTTGTCCAACAATGACCTCTTCCTGCCAGGCAGACTAGCAGCTTTACAAAAAATATCAGTGCCTCACCAAAAGTTAGCCAGGTAAGTCAAACCATCGAATAACATGAAAGAGCATTTCCCACTGTTTGAGTTGCTTATGAATGACTTTTAGCAATAACATAAAAAGAAAAGGCTGAATATCACTAAAGAATCAGTGGCATGAGGATCAATGCTATGAGTAAATGGTGATATGAAATGTAAAAAGGTAAGAGCAGAGGAACAAAATAAAGGAATGGTCTTCTGTTCAGGCAAGTGAAGATGAATAAATCCTTTAAAACATTTCAAAATCCTTTATATTTCATAAGTTTGTAAATTTAAATGCAAAAATAGCAAGTAAAAGAGAAGTAATTTGCTTTACTTTGAAATATCTCAATGTTTTTAATGACAAAATGTGAATTTTTTTGTTCTGCAATATGACATTATTAATAATCAAAACCAAAATACAGATTCTAAGCAAATTAAATACAAATGTATAGCTCTCCATGCCCATAAAGTACATTTAGACATACTATATGCAGCTCTTGCAAAAAAATGAAATATCTAAAATATAAAATGCAAAAGAGTCACAGCCAACTTATGTTGTTTTTTTCCAGCATGAACACTAAAGGAATAGAGCAACATGCAGACAGATATATAAAATAGGGATGTTTCTCTGTAGCGGAGAAAATTGCTTTGACAATTTACTCTGTGTTATTTTAAAAATAATGCTTGCTTTGGCATACCCTGAAACTGAATCCCAGGCCTCAATTAAGTTGGAATCTAATGAAACAGAAATGCAGCTCAAAGGAATTCATCAAAATCTCTTCTAAATGGGAAGCTAGATTTGAGGAATGACAGCCAGGCTACCACTTTTCAAGATACCAAAGATTTTTAAACGTGCTACAGAAGTGCTGCACTTGGTTGAGGGGTTGGTAAGTTACGAAGCCCACAGCTGTATTAATGCCCCTCTGCTGAATGACTAATGGAGCAGTGGCCTTCAGAAACGGATGCAGAGTAACAAAATTGTCCCCCTCCTTCTTCACTGACCTTGGCATCTGTGGAGTTGCTTCTCTTATATATATATATTCTCACTCCTCTCTCTGGCTGCAATAGCACAGTTGCTTTTATTTTTCCCCCTTCTTAAATATGTCATCACAGAGGTGCTACCACTGTTGCTGACTGGCTCAGCCTTTGCCAGAGGTGGGTCTCTCTTGGAGCCGCCTGGCATTGGCTCTGTTGGATATGGGGGAAGCTTCCAGCAGCTGCTCAGAGAAGCCACCCCTGTATTCCCCTCACTACCGAAACCTTGCCACGCAAACTCAATACGTGCAGGCAAAAACCATTCCCCGTGTGAATCTTCAAAGGAGCTCTTCCCACAATAGTATTAACCTGGCTGAATGCTTTGGCTATGGAAATAGAATGTAATCAATATACTTAGCATATAGCATGGTAGTGTATTTATAATGCAATATATACAATGTATTACATCTATGCACATAAACATATTTAGGCAGTACATAAACGTATCATGCATATGCTTTGCAAAGAAACTTATTGTTAAGCATACTAAAAATACACCCATAATATTTCTTCATCTAGAGTTACTTTACTTTTTCCAAGACACTGCAATAACTATACCCTATAGTAATTTCCTATTGTTATGTTCAAAGCTGAAATTCTGAATTTCATAGCAAAAAGAAATACCATTTCTGACTTCCTAGTGTGTAATTAAAGAATTTAAAGTATTATAAAATTACTCAGCAAGTCATTCATTCAGTAAATCTAATTTATTCACATCTCATTTTTCTATTAAACCAAAATATGTATCTTACCTCTGACCCCTATAAAAATTTCACACAGTGGACATGAAAAAAAGGAATCCAATTGATTTTTCCATTTCTACAGTAAGACAAAGCTTCTTTCACTCAAACACCACCAATACAAAAAGATCAGAATAATATACATGAATATAAATTATACTTTCTTAGGTCTATTTTCCTCCTGGCATTTCTTATCAGAAATCTGACTTGAGAGTAAATAAGTAAGGTTTTTTTCACAGCAATGATTAGTAATGAATAAACAGAGCAAGTACTAAAGCTGGCTTTGCACCTACTGAATGCTGCAAGTGTCTGTACTCATTTGATATGCATCTAGCAAAGCTTGGATGTTCCCAGAAGGCCACTCCATGAACACTGAGAGAGCAGCGTCTGCTAGTGGTGCCTGTAAGTCACAAAGAAGACAGAAAATATTTATATAAGTGAGAGCAACTGGAAAGAATGAACCTTATTTAAACTGCGTTCCATGCTATTTTAAAAGCACACACAGAAACAATTTCATGCAATGATCATCAGTATATTGAGAGTAGTATAAGATTCTGAAACACTTTCCAGTGTTCACTCGGTGGGTTTTTACCAGTCTTTTCTAGCTTAAGAAGATTTTTGTGTTTTGCTTCATTTTCATCACTTTGCCCGATAGGTCCTGTCAAATGGATTTCTTCTTAGCTTTTTCTCTCTGTCTATAATGCATATACATGTGTATACATATATATACACCACAGACACATGCATACATGTAAGCTATAAGAGACACAGTATATGTACATGTGTATGCTATATGTATGTATGTGCATATGTAAATATGTTGGGTTTACATAGATATATTCACATATATGCACATATACGTATGTATGCCAGTCTAGTAATGATTATGTCTAGAACACAATGCAAAGATTTCTCCCCTTTTTTATCACCATATATTTCAAGGTAATACTGTACCTGTGGCATTGAGAGGACATCGATTGAATGCCATGTCCCCAGCTGGGGTCCTTTTCCACACCATTGACATCAAATAGTCTTCAGGACATATTTCATAAGGTGCTGCCATTTAGAAATGAGAATATAAATAGAAATATTAATGTAAAACAGATATTTTACATCAGAAAAATAAGTTTTCATTCCTGTCCTAATTTTTCCTGAGATGTATATGTTAACACCATTTCGTTTAATTCAAAGTACACAAATGCAAAAATGCAAAACCTGTAATTTTTATAAAATATCCATCTTTGTGATGGCATTTATTTCATACAGACTGTGTCTTTATTCTCTTCACCAAACAAACACTTTAGTTTGTAGCTGCAATGTTAATAGGTTTGAATCTTTTCTTGTTGCTCTATTTTAATCAATAACATTAAGCATCTATCAGATGATGATACTTAAAATGTTATAAGCTGTGATGCTTATCTTACACTAAAATTTTTAAATATTTTTCTAAAACTTAAAATGTATGTGAAAGAATCAGTTCTGAAACCACAGTTGAAACATTAAATGTGCTAAAGGTATCAAATGAGAGCTGTATATTCTGAAAACCCAAAAGCAGGTTATTTCTTTGAAATGTGTTTCAGTACAAGTTGGGAATTAAGCAAGTATAGTCAATAATGTGGGACTGAGTGGCTATAAAACAAAATGGCCTTTTTAGTGATTATTGCAATACCATTTAAAGGGAAAAAATATTTTCACAATTCTGTGGAAACAACTGCATGGGGAAAAAGAAGCTTCTGCAAATGCTTTGTGTTTTATTTTCACATGGTCAAGACTTACAGATTCCTTTCATTCTTTGTATTTTTTATTGTAGATTTCCAGTTTATGATTTTTGAGTAAATTAGATTAACAAAACAAACATCTGTCTGAAGTCATCTTAAAACTTAAAGCTTTGACAAATGCTAGTTACTGAAATAAAAAATCCAAATTCAGCAGAGAAAAGCTATGAGTTGTTTAAAAGTTATATGCATTTCATGAAAATTGTAACCCTGCTATATTACAGAAAAGCGGTTACAAACAAGAAAAATGAAAAGAGAAAGGAAATTCTGTCACCACAGCAGATGGGGTGACAAGGCAGAAAGCAATTCAATGATTCACCCGTGGTTGCACAGGAAATCTCTAGTAGAGGCAGGAACAGACTACAGATTTTTGCCTGTCCCATTGCCTAACCTATAAAACTGTCC
Organism: Rissa tridactyla; assembly: GCF_028500815.1. Classification (NCBI taxonomy): domain Eukaryota; kingdom Metazoa; phylum Chordata; class Aves; order Charadriiformes; family Laridae; genus Rissa; species Rissa tridactyla. Next base: position 95,328,074 of record NC_071468.1, read on the forward strand.
TCTTTTGTACTTCTGCTGATGGAAGTCTGCGGTGAGCAAAGGAACTGAGCAGACTTTTGCACAAAGCTGTACCCTCTCTTTATGGGGGACAAAGAATACCTTGCAGGTGGCACAGTAATGCTAATATGAATCATGGTCGGGCAGAAAAATTGCTTGCTAAATTTGCCTTGCCATCAGCATTCCTGAATCACAAATCAAGACAGTTGGTGCTGCTAAAAAAACAAGAGATCCACTAATGGCAAAACCCAAAAAAGGTTAGTTATATTCATAATCTAGAATATTAACACTGCTTCAGACATGCCCAAAAAGTGAATGCATCAGGACAGTGTTACAATGGGAAAAGACAGATTTTGATAAACATAAGCCATCTGGGGACATAAGCAAATGTGATTACCATCCTATTATGACCTCATAAACAAAAGAAATGTTCTGATTTTGGGAGCATAAATTAACAAAATACAGAGGTAATATAATAAATTACATAAATTTGCTAAAGCTTAGAGCTCTTTGAGAAGTGTATTTGTCATGCAGCTGTGGCCATTTCAAACACTAATCAACATTTTAGGTGCTGATTCTCAGAACTAAAACTGTTATTTCCCTCCAAATACTGAATGTTAAATGTGTGGTTTTTTTCTGAAAATAAAGATATACACGCATATATATGCATACTTATATGCACCATATTTTCTCTTTTATGTTAGTAAGTCATAGGTAATATCAGAGATCTCCCATCTATTTGTAACAGTACTACTTCTGTGCTTTTGAATCACACTTTTCAAAATTCAAAATTACATTTTAACTTTAGCCTACTGACGGAGATACTCTGTGCAGCCACATGTTGTGTTCAAAGTAAAAGGCCCAAGACTCAGAGTTATCAGGAAAGAGGTGTGGGAGCAAATCAGAGTTTGTGAGAGGTATCACTTAGCCCAGGCAAACAAGTTTTCCTGGTCCCTTGATGACTCGGTGCAGTGCACTTATGTGCCTTTCAACGCACTGTACCAGTACCTTGGATCAAGGAATGCTGTGCATAAAAAAACAAACCAGTTCTTCCCAAAGCCAAAATATATCTGGCAGAGCTTACTAATCAGGCATCCACCCACATTAAAGCATCTGTGAGGCTCCAAACCATGTTGCCCATGGAGACATTGCAGTCACGCTGGAGTGGTATTATGTCAGAATTAAAAAGCCTCACTGGACCTGCTGGCTCTGCTCAGGACCAGTTCAAGTATTTCTGTAACTATGGCACAATTAATTCACAACATACCCACAGATATATGTGAGTTAGCTCTACAGAATCATAGAGAATTGCTAAAATTTAGAAGCAAACGGCAAATACTGAGGTAGATTTGCTAAAATTGGCAAATAAAAAGCATATATCTCTTTCACTGACGATGTGATTCAGCAAGAGCTTCCCACACAGAGCATGTGCTCAAATTTACCATGTTATACCCCCGTAATGACAGGCCTGAATTCATCCTACCTAAGCACAAACACTCAACAAAGTCAGTGGTCTAGAAGCACAGTCTCCCTCTGACGTTACTGGAGAGAGGACATGCATCTCCAAGAGGCAGTCAAGCCACCTAAGATCTGAGGAAGCTGTGTGCAACACACAGCCAAAGCAAGAGACATGCACAGCCTCGCAGAGTTTATGATCTACCAGGGCAGCTAACAAATATGGAAACGGGTAATGAAAGGGTGAAGCAAGTTAGCCAATGGCACACAGTACCTCACAAATGGAGCTAGAACTACAGTTCCTCTCTTGAATCCTAATTCAATGCCACAGGCAAAATTATCTTAAACAAAGGCAGTAGAAAAAAGCTTTTGAACATCTTGTAGAATAGTATTGTAATCAGAGAGAAAACAAAACCCACAAGTTTAATTTTATTATTTAGTTGTTGACAATTATTTGAATCTTCACCCTTCTCATATTCTATCTTATGTAGCTAGTATTGCCTCTGAAGAAAACTTCTACCTTCAGTAGGAAATCATTAGCTAGTCTTTGGCAGCAGTTGGTCTCTGTTATCTTTTTGTTAACAAACAGGGTGGTCTGTCATTGTTTTCAGTAATATTTTGGTCAATACAATTCCTATATTATGTTTTCTACCAGTGACAAGAAGTTTATGAGAAAAATATTGAGGATCTGTTGTGTCTAAAATCTGGGTAAAGCACTGGAACATATATAAAATTTCTGGTGACAGCCAACATGGTTTCACTAAGGGCAAATAGTGCCAGGCAAATAATGCCTCACAAATTTGGTGGCTTTCTACAAAGGCGTTGGTGGATAAGACATCATCTACCTGGACTTGTGCAAAGCATTTGACACTGTCCTGCATGACATCCTTGTCTCTAAATCGGAGAGATGTGGATTTGATGGATGGACCACTCAGTGGATAAGGAACTGGATGGATGGATGGATGGTCGCACTCAAAGAGTTGTGGTCAACGGCTTGATGTCTAAGTGGAGACCAGTGATGAGTGGCATTCCTTAGGGGTCAGTACTGGGACTGGTTCTGTTTATCTTTGCCAGTGACAAGGACGGTGGGACTGAGTGCACCTTCAGCAAGTTTGCCAATGACAACAAGCTGTGTGGTGTGATCGATGCACTGGAGGGAAGGGATGCCATCCAGAGGGACCTTGACAAGTGCAAACCTCATGAAGTTCAACAAGTCCAAGTGCAAGGTTCTGCATGTGGTTTGGGGCAATCCCAAACACAGATACAGGCTGGGCAGAGAATGGATTGAGTGCAGCCCCACAAGAAAGAGTTGCGGGGGTTAGTTGATGAGAAGCTCTACGTGAGCCAGCCAATGTGTGTTTGCAGCCCAGAAAGCCAACCACACCCTGGGCTGCATCAAAAGAAGCATGGCCAGCAGGTCAAGGGAGGTGATTTACCCCCTCAGCTCTGTTCAGCTCTGTGTTCAGCTCTGGAGCCCCCAACATAAGAAAGATATGGACCTGTTGGAAAAAGTCCAGAGGAGGGCCACAAAGATGATCAGGGGCCTGGAGCACCTCTCCTACGAAGACCAGCTGAGAGAGTTGTCTCAGAGTTTCTCCCAGTTGTTCAGCCTGAAGAAAAGAAAGCTCCAGGAAGACCTTATAGCAGCCTTCCAGTACCTAAAGGGGGACTACAGGAAAGATGGGAAGGGACTCTTTTCAGGGAGTGTATCAATAGGACAAGGGGTAATGGTTTTAAACTGAAAGAGGGTAGATTTAGATTAGATATTGGGAAGAAATTCTTTACTGGGAGGGTGGTGAGACACTGGAACAGGTTGCCCAGAGAAGCTGTGGATGTCCCATCCCTAGAAGTGTTCAAGGCCAGGCTGGATGGAACTTTGGGTAACCTAGTCTAGTGGGAGGTGTCCCTGCACAAGGCAGGGGGGTTGGAACTAGATGATCTTTAAGGTTCCTTCCAACTCTAACCATTCTATGATTCTACTGTATGAATTATTATAGAATTAATTATTACAGAATTAAGTATTTCTGGAAACCAATATTATATTATTGGAACCTAAGTTCTTAAAACTGTCATAAGAACATGGTCCTACTTTTATAAAAATAAATTTACAGAAGACTTCTCTCCTGAATAATACTCTACTTTGTTCTCAGTTCCCACATCTCTTAGTTCTTACTGACACATTTGATGGGACTTACCTTATTTCTGTTACACATTTCTCTCAAAGTTTCTGATCAGCTTGCCATGAAACTCCTTATCAGACAAGGGCTGCAATTTCTTTTGTTACCTAGCTGTCTCCTTTATTCCTATGGGACAGACCTATTGTTCATTCATCCTGTATAAGTTTTCTGCAATGATTCCCGCGTGACTAACTGCTTAGCAAATCTAGAAGGTTTTTTACTTTCTCTGATTTTTTTCCAATTTTCTGAAGTTATCCTTCACAAAAGGATGCTTTGAATGCAGAGTATTAAATCCCTAACACTGCTGACCTACTAGGAGTGAAATCTAACTTTAGGCATTTGGAATACAACAAAGGAGCAATGACTGAAGGCGAAGTCTCTTCAGATCTTTCTTTTTCGTTCCAAGAATATTACACAATGGAAGGAAACAACCGCAGTTTTAAAATTTCTAATTGTGAATAGAAATAAATAACAAAGAAAGATATGCAAAATTTGTCCAGAAACTAATCTTTTTGATAAACCAACTTTCAGATAATAATTATGAGCCTGCCTTTTAAAGTGCTGCTTATATTCAGCTTCCAGGAGTATCTGACATCATTCAGTCCCTGCCTGAACAATTTGAAGAGAATCACCGATCGACTACGAAGAAAATCTTGTATAATATTTACATAATGCAGAACTCAAACTACGAAGTCCAGTCAAGATTTTCAGTCAGACAAGTGAACAGTTCTGTTTGCAAAGTATCTTTTTAACAGCAACGAGAGTGATAGAAACACGCTTCATTCTCCTTTTGTTTCCACTTTCTGTAAGTCTACAGAAGTCTGGGTCATACAAATAGGTGCAGATTCATCCACTTTACAAATATGTTATGCAGATCTACAGAGCTGAAGATCAGGTCTTGCACTAATGGCAAAGCAATGCTCATATAAGAAAAAAAATAACATTTTAGTCTCTAATGTTTCTCAATGACTTAAACAGAAAAAGAAAGCAAAAATAGCTTTTCTGAACTATTTTAGGGCTATGGAAGAAAAGCATGCAAATCATGAAATTTGCTTATACTTTGAATGATATCTCTGTATAGTACTTTTCAATTTTGCTTGGTGTTTATAAATTGTAAATCCATATACCACAGTATAAAATTTTGGTAAATTATCCACTGTCTACATTTAAATCTGAGATATTTTAGTAAATGTCAGTCTAGAAACAGATAACTTAAATCTGTTATTCATGTATAATCTTCTGCACAAGTATAGCTTCTTAAAAGGAGCTTTATGTTATGGTTTCTATAAGCATACTGATTCTAATTTGGAATTAATCAAGTAAATAAATAAACTTACTGAATGGAAAATAAAGCTCTGTGTGCATTTGACTTGTAAATACATCTGTAAAATATTTTATTAACAGCAGGTGGCAACCTTTGAAAATTGGACTGCAGCAGCATGGTTTTACTTTTAAATATATAAATGCAAATTATTTCAAGAATAGTTTTATAAGCAGACTCTGGTTGATCTGAATGTCTGCTTATTGAGAAGATTCACATTAACCTTCTCTTAGTGCTGTGCATTTATAGATGAAGCGTGCATTAACTATGGAAATTATAATTTGTTTAGGAATCCAATACAAATACTGTTTTATACTGCTTTTTAGATAATGAATGTTTTATTAAAATTAAAGAGATCATTTAAGAAGTTAAATTTACTTAACTTCCCCAGTATAGTATTATAATTTTATAACTACAAATAGTCCTTTTGTTGTTCTTCAGATGCAATGAGACTAATTGTTCTACTGTACTGCAAATACCTTGAAAGCTGTTTTTTGATGGCTGTCAAGGGATAAACATGCTGCCTATGAAAATGTGGGCGTGATAACATAAAATTCACATCTGATATATTTCCCATTTCCTGAACCAAAGCATGCCTGCCATTTAAGTTCTTTCTCTGACTAGCAGAGAACATAGCCATCGAAATGTCCAGAAGTCAGAGAGATTGCTAGATTGATTTTTGCTGCTTCCTGGCTTGCAGCTCAGAACACATAATTTCCCAAGTGAATGCCTAGGACATCCTACATTACTTACACCTTATTTTATTATCTTACACCTATCCAAGAATGCATTCTTTTACTTTAGGACAATGTGTCTTTACAGATAAATATGATCAGATTCACCAGCTGCTCTTTTTTATTCATCACTTTTGAAGAAGCTCAAAAGTACACTTTTATCAGCTTTCAGTGGGAAAGACTTAAATTTTTTGGGAGGGTAAAGTAAAAAGTGCTGCAAAGAAATATATTTAATCATTCTATTAAAACAGGAAAGACATGCCTTTTTGATTTTAAATTACTTCCCTTTTTATAAAATGTTGCTCATTTATTCATTCATTCTATACAGTACAGTAAGGTTCACTTTTTCCTTTTATCTTTACTGCACTGAAATTTACCCCAAATGTATTACAAAAATGTCTCTTGTACACTGGATAAAAGGAATTCCGTGATTTACAAAACCAGCCCTGATATTGTGAGACACAGTGCATTCAGAGAGAGTTTCTGTAGCAAATAATCACAGCTCCAAATAATATAGGCATATCTAGGCAATTAATTTTCTGATAACATTCTATACTGTTGTATTTTGATTTATTTAAAACATGATGCATTGCTCCTATATCCAACAAGGCTAGTTTACACCTAGCTACATAAACACAAGTCTACTGAGAAAAACAGTAGTGACTTGTCTAAAGCAAGGTCAGATATGGCTATTTATGGCTATTGCTCTATGGACATCGATTTTGTCTCTCCTAAAGATGACCATTAAAGTAAGCCATACTGTAGAGTAGATAATAACAGTGATTATATTTGCATCTCACCGGGACACCTCTGCTCACTGCACCGTCTAACTTCCTCTCCAGTTCCTTCACACTGTTGTCCAGTCACGGCAGCACCTTGACAGACCCTTATCCTTCTCTCCCAGCCACCATCGCAGGATTTGGAACAGCCACTCCAATGGCCCCACTGGTTCCACTGGCCATTTGCTGTTTGGAAAAATATAGTTACAGTGATGACATAATGAGAGTCATAAAGAAGAATATATAGGTTATTCTTTACTTGGGTAAGAGAAGAAAAAGCTCCCCAGGTATAATTAACAGTGACAGAAGTGGTAGATGTGGCTGCATGGAAGATGGGGAAGTCTTTACTTGGCTCCTAAATGTGGGATTGTTGTCTAAATGACTTGCATCTTGAGATAAAATAAAAAGAATTGGTGCACATTAACTTAGACTGTAAAACAGACATTGTCCCTTTTGTATTTTTTTTTATATAGTTGTATAGTGCTGTTGTATGGTAATGATACCCATTTACAACGTGCATAACTACCCTTTAAAAAACTAAATAAAAACATTTTTGCATGTGATATTTTAGGAGCTTGATTTTTACATGCTCTGACAGTGCAAATGAGGCTTAAAAGTCAGTATAAATGTAATTTACCCAACCTGGAAGGCTGCTTTTATACTGCCAGAGGATCATGAAGTAGTCTCAGCGTAAAAGGGAATCAGTTCACACACTTTCTAGGTTTGTGAGACACTTTATCAAGTTTTTTAGGCCTCAAACATATCTTTCCAAAACTGTTGAATGTCCTTTAAACAGTGATAAAACCGAAAAGCTGATATGCAGCTGATATGCAGTCTTTCCAGATGCATGCTTTAGCTTTTTATCTCCAGGTGTCCCATCACACAAAAAAGAGCAAGGCCCCAGGCCTCCCTCTTGGAGGTGGCTGCTCTGCCCCTTGGCCCCCGGGAGCCTGCCGGCGTTCCCTCAGGTCCCAGCTCCGAGCTACGGGCAGGGTGGTCTCCCGCATCTCTCCTGAGCAGGAGAGGTGGAGCTGCAGCTCCCCGCGCCCGTTGGTACTCACCGGTGCAGTCGGGGTTATAGCACTCCCGGCTCTCGGCCCAGGGCCCTCTGCACTCGGAGCCGCCGTGGGCCGCCGCCGTGCACTGCCGGCTCCGCTGCTGGGTGCCGTTGGAGCAGGTCACCGAGCACTGGCTCCACGAGCTCCACTCCTGCCACTGTCCGTCCACTGCCGCGGCAGGCACAAAAGAGATGGACACAGCAGAGTTAACACCTAAGCCATGTCCTTCTAGGTAAAGGAGGTTTCAACTTGGGCCTCAATGCAGCCCCTTGGACTGGGCCTAGTCCAGAGAGGCTTTACTTCTTATAGCAATCAAACACAGAAACCGCCACTATGAGCTACTTTAAAATAATTTAAAACTGTTTTCCTTCTTCTTCAAGTAAAAAGAGCGTTTCATCTCCTCTGATTACACACTGATAAAACAGAAAATAAAATATGGTTTTGCTCGCATACCATACGGTTTGAAAGGCCTTATTAAAAGCAAGGCCCTATTAAAAAGACTGGTCTTGTCTTTTTAGGCAAAAATGGGGGCCAATCTTGTACCACGTAAACGCTGAGCCTTCCAAAGTGTTTTATTACAGCTGTGGTGACCACTCAGATGGCTCAGTTTATAAGATTATTTGTCCTGACTGTGAAATTAGGTCTCTTTAGTTGAACAGGAAAAGGAAAACAGGAGTTACCATTTTGCCTCACATACAGTCTCTGTTTTCTGTACTTATACTGGTGAATGTACTTTTATCATTCATCCTCCTTGTAAAGGTAAATGATCCCAGTTCTTCAACATTCCTTTGAGATAAAATGTAGGAGGACAGAAGCAGCCTGCCATCCTCCTCAGTCTGCTTCTGTATTTGCATATTGCATAATCTTCTTTCTGAATTTGTCAGGTTGAATTTCTAAACAATATAGATATGATGACCAGTTCTGTATTTAGTATTTTGTATTAGCCCATACATTTGAGTTTAGATTAAAATTCCATTGAGTAAAGGTTTAGAACTGTTATTTTTAATTTTATATCTCAGAAAGCTTCTTGAGGCAAATGAAAATATAAAAAAAAATAATATTTAAAAATATAAAACAATTAAGTTCTCATACAAATGAGAAATTATATGTTCTACAATAGATAACAGGACTAGACAGTATTTTTGAAAATTAATAGCATTATGAAATGTTCTATTACTGATTGTACTAATTCAGAATCCTGTGTTCATAGACTGTAGCAATCATCAGTTCCTCATTGCACCTGCAGTTACCCAATATAAACTCAAAATGTAGGTTGTAATACAGTTTTGATTACTACTCGTCCTTGAAAACCCGGTTTTATAACTACTATTGCCATAAAAGCACCAACACTGAAAATGAGTGGCTTCACTTGGCGCACTTGCCAATCCCTGATTTCAGGATTCTTCTAAAAGAGGGTTGGAATAGCAGCTTCCTAAGTTGATGGTGTTAATAATTACAACAGGAAGCAGAACCTTTTAGTGATTTAACATACTGTGTCTGTATGGGTGCACCACTGTTCAGTGAAATATGGAGGTGAACTATTTTACTGTTGTCTAACAGTAACCACAGAACATGTCTAACAGTTCAAAGATACTACCTGTATCTCTAATGCCCAGCATGTCAGCAACCAGTGAATTAAAGGAAGAGAGTTTTTGAGGCTTCTTCCTAAAGTTCTCTGTCAAATATTCTATGTAATGCCTGATTGTGAACCACTTCTCAATACATATTCCTCTTGAGCTATGAAGCTGCGCCCTGATAATTTATTCAGCAGAAAATAGAAATCTTTCCAAACATGGAAGCTAGTTGCATTCATTAATCATAAAAGCTTTATGTGAAGAGGAAAACATTATGGAAATTACATTTCAATGCACCCTCTTCAGTTTTATTCATTGCTATATAGTATTATTTAGGGTAGGAAAGATCGAATCAATTATTATAGCGTCTTTGGAGAAAACTCATTCCGTGGCTTCTCATATATATTTCATACATCTCCCTTCTTTATCTTTCAGAGCAAATAGCGTATGAGTTTTCTATTTCAGAAATACCGTTAAAAGACTAAAGAATTCAACGTGAAGATTCCCTTATAAAATTGAACATTCAAATCGCAGCAAATCTTAACATTCAGCAAAGATTTAAACTCTTAATTTTAAATGTAACCAGTACATAACTTCCTCTGGTGAAAGTCATTTAGGTACAAATGATGGTTCAAAATCCAGAATTCTCAAATAACTGCTTATTTTGACAGATTAGGTGTAATATCTTTTGTGTTCCTTTGCAATACTGAAGTGAACTGAATGCATTAATTTCTTCACTGCTATTTTTATTTGGCATTTGTCTTGTTGTCAACTCTACTTCATGCTCATATATCATGTTAATTACTTTTGTGTAGGCACATGTAAAATTGCACAGCTGCCAACTTGGCCAAAAATTGGATTAATTCAAAATTGTTGCAGCTGCATTCAACACTAAAACTTTTCCACAAATTTTGTCCTGAAGTTGGAGTATGCTTTGCTGACCAGAAGAAAAGCTCAAGTTTTATAAAAACCTAAGAGATTTACTTTTAAGTCTGTGAAGCACTAAATTCCACTTTTTTCCTTCATCTCTGTTTTCCCATCATCAACCAACGATTTACCAATGAAATGTCCATCAACCCCTTTACAGGAGGAGATCTGTTCACGGAGAATCTATTTGCAGCAGTGTTGTGCACTGTGGATATTAAACCAGCCCACTTCAAGAGCAACCTTCACACTGTCAGACAGAATTCATGAAAGAAATTTCTCACATTACAGCTACCTGAGACCTTTTTAATACATAAGTATTACAATGAGTTCAATAATAATATATATAATCTTTATGGTTATTGAACTCATTGCAATACTTAGGTATTATATACATATACATACACATGTGTATACTTACATATATATGCCCACATATTTAAGATTTTTGTCAAAATTAATCATCACCTATGGACAAAAAATTTTAAAAGAATAGATGATTTTTTTGACTTAGTTTCAGTTTCAGTGAATGGAAGGTTTAACATGAAGCCCACACATCATTTACTTGGTTAGGGGTAGTTTTTTGAAAGTGGTTTAGCAACTAACTTCCAGAAATGAGGCACTTAAAATTCTTACCATAAGGGCTTAACTGGGATTCAAACAATACCCTAGCTTGCGTCAGCCTTTCTTTCTGCACACATGTAAATAATATGCATTTTGAATAAATTAATAGCAATTAAAATTTTATGGTTTCCCAAATATGTTTCTTGTGTGATGAATAAATAATTACAATGACCTTCCAAGCAAACATAATTCAAACAGATACGGAGGACACAAACTGTGTGACCTCTGAATGTCTCCCTTTATGCCACACTTATAAAGGTGCTTGCCTTCTGGTTCTCCAAGACCCATCCTGAATCAAGATTTCCTACACAACATACTGTTCCCTACAGAGAGGGTATCTTGAAGAAGTTAAGAATTGTCTGCTTGTGCAGTATCTTGAACCAAATTACCATCCTGATTATATCTGGTAATCACTACAGTCAGAATTATCAAGATTACCTGGCCTGCTCACTTTGTATAACTTTTTTGTTTTTTCTGTGCAAAGGGCAATAAAAGAAATCACAAACAACCCACATCGAAGACACCGTAACAAAGCAGAGAGTTGCTATATGAGCTCACCAGGGCAGAGTGCAATATTGCAAGGTTTATGTTGTGTTTCAGGTCCATCACATGATCTTCCCCCATACTGGGGAGGTATACATGACCTTGTCCTAGTTCTTTGGCCTCGACCACATGTGAATGAACACAAACTCCAAGGTGACCATTCCTCCCAAACGCCATGTACTGCAACAAACCAAACAGATTTTAACCAGAAACAGACACACAAGTAACAGAAGGATTTCAAAATAAACAATATCAATATTTGAAATGGGAATTATTTTGCCATCTTCAAGAAAATCAGTACATAGGTAATTTTTAGCATTGGCAAATAAATCCTTTATAAAATTTAGTTATTTTCAATTTTAATTTTCTCTACAATATATTTAAATTCAAACGGTTTTCTCTAACCTTTAAACTAATCTCACAACAACCTTTTCTTTCATCCTTTTAAAAAAGATGTCTTCGCTTTTCAAAAATTAGTTATGATAATTTTGTTGCCTGACTTGAGATATCTTTAATAGCCCTGATTTTCAGGAGACTAGTCTTTGTGAAAATCAGGCATATACATTATGTCTCAAGGCAACTCTAAAAACTTGAAGCAATCAAAATTAAGGTTCCTTTTGAAAATGCAGGAATAAACACAATAATTTCTTACTGTGTCACCATCATAAAGTGGGGCTGTTATCTTACAATTGTTTCCCTTGCTTAAATGCCAGTGGAAACAGGGCAGCACGTGTGCTTGATTACCTCCCTCAAAAATTCGAAGACCACATAAACAAAAGAGATTTTCACTATTTCCTTACATAGTCATTGATTTAACATACACAGTAATACATGCATCACTCTGCCTTAAAAAATGTTCACTCAACAAAATTCAAACACCTTCAGAGCACACAATAAATTACAAACACCAATATTTTTATATAAAAGTATTTCATAAAATTAATATAAAGAATCATGGAAGATGCATCTTTCGCTGCCTTAATTTTTTTTCCACTGTAGGAAAAACTAATATACAATAACCATATGAGTTTATATACCGTATGCATTCCTTTTTCAGAAACAATTTGAATTAAATTTTCAGAAAGTTCTCTAATATAGTTAAGTACGTACTGGTAAGATGATTCCATACATGCATTGTCAAAACAGCTCTTTATAAATTGAAAAATACTGCAAACAAGTTTTAGTTATTTTTCTTCTGCGTAAATAAAAGAAGTTGCACAGGTTTAAATTAGGCTGTGTGAGAAGACAAATGTAGTAATGAGACCTGTAGTAATTCTAGGCATCTAAGAAAAAATCCAGAGACTTAATACGCAGACTTAGCATCACATCAGGTATCATATAACTCTGTTTTTGCAACTTGACTCTTTGAAGGGTGTCTGGAGGGTGAAACAGTGTACAACATCTCAGTGTATAATTTGGTAACGGTTCACAACTTTACAGAAGAAATAGATTTTCTGGTTTGTCCTCACTTTTTTTCATCACTGTGAAAGAACTTCTCATGTGTAGGTTTCCTTTGCCTTGAAGGCATGTGTCACCTGCCCAGTTTCTACAAATAAACCCGTTTTTTTTGTAGGGATCAGAACAAGATTTCCTGAGGTAAAATTCAGTTGCCAAGGGTGCGGAAGGAGGTTCAGCTTCCTGGCATATGAGCCCAACATCATCAGTAAGATCAAGGGGAATTCTGCATGTAGGTAAGTTCTAGTGCATTTCATTAAAAGTAAGGAAAATTGTCATTTCAGATGCTATGTTGAGGTAAAGTTAGCTGTGTTGTTAGCTAACTTCTGAGAAATCGTACCTGACAGAAAACGTCAAGCGTTATTTGGGGAAGATTTTAACCCAAGAGATAACAGCTCAATTGATGAAAGGAATTTAGTTGGTCACTTACAAGTGGTCAAAAAGCACAATAATTATTCCACATCCTACACAGCTAGCTTTATTACAATTAACTTATTCTAAATATCACATCAATTTGCATTATATTAACAAAAAAACCAACCCTCAGGAATGTTCCAAATTAATGTTTAAGTGACAGATTTTAGTCTAGTTATTTTAGAAACTTTGATTAACTGTGACATTTTGGTCAAAACCAGAAAACCTAACTCTTCTAAAACTAGTAATTTGATGACTATATCTGCATATAATCCCTTAAATTTCATCTTTTCTCAACAGGTACTATACTTAGACAGCTACTCTGGTCCATCCATATGATCTGAAGATTTTTTTCTCATTGGCAAAATATTAGATTCTGAATCCAGATGTATCTCTAAGACTCCAAATTTTTCATCATATGAGAAACGAATTTGTCAGATCAGATTCCAAACAGCAGTCATTAATAACAATGATATAATTTCATCTTCTGATACCACAATGGTTGATTAAGATGCCCAGATGCAACAAGAACCTCAAAAAGTACAAAACATAGCAAATAAAAAATAATCCAAATTAGAAAAAGATTATTCTGTAAAAAATAATAATTTAGAATGGTCTTGACACTGTAGACACAGGCTGAGGTTTTTCAGGGTACAGATGAGTTTAAGTCTATTGTTTAATTTGGAGTTTTGGTTTCTGTCAAAATGTTATAAATTAGTTGTCTTCATTTAAAAATGACAAAAACATGTGCTGAGGGGCTCTTTAAAGATGCTGTCTTAAGCCAAAAGGTTGTATATCTCTTCTGGTAAAAGCGACTGCATGTTAGTAGCAACATAGAATAATAATTCTCTGGTTTTGGATCTGAACAGAAGCTAAACCAAAATGTTTCACTTCAGGCGGACTCAAACTTACAGCAGCCTCTATGCGTTTGTGGTTTAAAGCAAGCTGTGTTCAAAATCATCTTCCGTGACAAATTCTAGCTCATTAAGTAAAAATTTCGCAGTACTACCTTCTTCTATGTATAGACTTGTATATCTGAAACTAGTAGATAGCTAATAAAGTCAAGGAAAGGCATAACACTAAGAAAACAACCAATGTCAGCAAACAAATATTAAGGAGAATTAATCTGTTCAGTGCATCACAGAATTGTCCAGTATTACATCTTAAGAACATCTTAATCTAAAATTTCTTACCTTTTAATATTTTATTTTCTTATATTTCATTTACATTTTCTTTAATACCATTTTCTAAATTCAAAATACCCTATAACATCTGATGAATTATAGCCAGATGAGCTATGCCAAATTACACCAGATGGAGAGCTGGTCCACAGAGGAGTTAGTGTTTTCTATAACACAGTTTCAGATGCAAGATTCATTATTTGGGACAAAAATATTCAGATTATTGCCAACTTATCTGTCAAAAACATTGCTAGCACAATGAGTTTGGATTACTGCAGACCATCTTTTCCTTCTCTCTACCACTCCGTGAACCTAATCACGTTGAAGTGAACACCCACAGTGTTCACAATATGCAACTGTTGTGAAGTGGGAGGAGGCGTGAGGCCATACTGGCCTTCATCCTACAAGCATATTTGGGGAGATTTTTATGAGGGTTTAAATGCTTTTGATTTGTTCTGCCTTAAATTGAACAGATATCGGAAAGCTATTATGGCCTTTGACGTTTCATTGTAAGTGGTATCAGTTTAATATGGATGAATAACTGCATCTAAGCAGATGTTACATTAAAGGAATTTTTAAAATGAAATTATAGGGTTTGTACGCAGAGATTTAAACTCACTTACATGCTATAGTTTCCTTAAGTATAGCTTAAATTGTCCATTCAAAAATCTTTCTTAAATTCTCAATACATAAACTCAGCAAACTTTCTGACACCTGCCCTCTAACCTTCACATTGAAGTCATATATCTACTCTACTTCTGCCCTGTCTCTTTCTAATTATAAACTTAAGTTTTCCTTACTCTTGCTTCTTCCTCTGAAGAAAAGGCCTGAACTTCCAGAGCATAGCTTACTAACAACAAAGCTACAGGAATGAAAAATGATAGTGCTAATTTCTCTGTAATGATTTTGCTAGTGTACTGTGCAGGCACAGAATATATCAAAATGTGCAACGTTTCAGCAATATAGCTAAACTTCACTGGCATGAGCCCTGAGAAAAAAAGGGAGATGAGTAAAGCAGTCTTAGCATATCACACCAGCCAAAATATAGCTTTTGATCATACAAATGTTTGAAATGATTTGAAATGTTTTGCTTTACACTTGAGCTTGAAAATGCTGAGCTTCAGCTAAATGTTGTGGTAAAAGCTGTTGAAGGCAATGGGGAAGAACAACTTGAAACTAATTGAGATGATCTACAGGCTTGGAAATTCCATGCACTTTCTCCTTGAAGTTTTATCTGTGTTAGAAATTATCCACTAAGCTGAAATGAATCAGTGGCACTGCAGTGCTGGATCCTGAGGTGTCCTTGCTCAAAAAAGAACCAGTAACGACAGAGGCTACCTGAACCACTGGTTTTGTTGCCTACTATCCTGCACTTTTCCAGGAGGCTCTTGATTTCAAGACACTGACTGAACTCCTGTCCCTGAAATATTATTGGTCCTGAATAAATATAAATAAACCTTTACTTTAATTATCAGGAGTATTATTTTGAAATTTAAGGTGTAATTTCAATATTTATATATATATACATGCATACATATATATATTCAGCAGTGTAAAAACAAATAAATAAATGAAAACAAGTGACAATTATGGACCAAATAGCTTTCATGTACTTATGTAAAAGACTCTGTCATCTCACTGTTGCATAATGATGAAGCTGGTGAATACCATTCTCAAAATTTTCCAGGACAGTGAGATCGCGGAGACGTGTATTCCCTAACATCCCAATGAGGATCTTGGACGCTATAGGGAGAATATGAAGGCAGTACATGAAAATAATTTGGAAACCTTGCATTAGTATTTTCAAGTTTAGCAGGTTCTCTTGAAGCTTGTGGATGGATGCTTTATGTATTGTCCAGTAGGCCAGTCTGCATACTTTTTTTATTTCGAAGGGACAACTTTTTGATTAGGCAACATTATTCCAGCCCTCAAAACACCCCCCTGTTTTCTAATGATGCAAATACATAATGAATATGCCCCAGTAGATTTTGTATTTGGGGGTTACAAGGACAGAGTACTGTGACCTCTGCATGTTTATTGCATCTTGTTTATGCTCTAAGATGTAAAATCTTGCTGTGTTAACAGAATCCAAAAGCTGTATGGAATAAGTGGTACAGGCCTGGGTACACAGGCCAGATCCCAGCTATGTATGCATATGCTTGGATTGTTTTGCCAAACTTGTGTACAAACTATGCATTTTGTTACGCATGGACCAGGGATAATCCTGAACTATGCAACCCTCTGAGTCAGGATACATAATATAATGAGGACAGAGGATATTTAGGCTAATAATTAAAATGGTGTTTGAAAAATTAATGGAGCTGTGACTAGGAAAAGCACATTTCTAAATTGCTAATCTTGCACACTGCTACATAGTAGTGACCCTGTAGCCAGACAGAGGCCAACATAAATTAATAAGGTTCTTGTAATTATGTGAAACAACATGCAAGATTAAGCCCAGAAGACTAATTATTTAGGAAAGGTAACTGAAGATACATAAAGATTATCAGAATCAGCTGTGGTGACCTGAAAAGGAAAATATCGCTGTTAGCCAGTATCACTGTTAGCCAGTAAGAATTGGTGGCCATTGCTCATATTGGATATCTGGAAAAAGCATACCCTGAAGTGGGAGTTCATGTGTAAGGAAATAGCTCCTGTGTGACCTGAGAAATACAGAGCAATCTCTTCTATGTGAGCATTGTTAAGAAGTTTGCTAGACAATGTGATTTTTAAGAATTAGCTTTATTCCGATTTACTTTGACAGTAAATTAATTACCTTGGCTTTTGCGTTACATGGATTTTTTTTTGGGTTGATATAAAAAGTTCTCATTCCTTACTGGAGAGAATGAAGATAAAATTCTGTAAAATTCTGTAAAATTAAGTGATTTAAACGCCTTGCCTTTTCTTAGTAATACAAAATGAACAAGAAAGCAGGCAGAACTGCATCTTATTGTGAGTGCCGGACTGTGTGTTTTCATGTTCATACTTCATGCAGTTTCAAAGGAATCTTTATTTTTGATTGTTTGGAAGGTTTGTTCTTTTCTTTTATATTTTTTTTTAACTTCTTTCTTTTATACTTTCAAGTTGAGAGTTCTTTTGCAATGTATCCTACCTCTGGCAGAATGTAAGCTAGCCTAAACTTTTTAGAAATAGCTGCCATTTTTGTACGAAACACTTCAAGTGATTGAATTCAACCCTGCCTGGGGGTTTCTACCATGAAATATTAGAAAATCCCATGTGAATTGCTTACCTAGAGCACAGTAGTAAAGCATTAGGTGCTGACAGCAGTTCTTATTACAATGGTGGCTTATCTAGATACAATCTTTTAAGTTGCTTTTCATTACAGAGATTCCCTAAATGCTTATAATGCTGATACACAAGCTCTGATAGGATCATGTATGCACTTGCTGTTGGATATTTTTCAGCACACAGTAACAACATGAGACTCTGATTCTACATATTACTACTACTCATTGAGATAAAGTCCAGGGGTTTCTCTGCGTATGACAGTCTAGTTTACTTCAAAAATGGAGTGAGCTTCCTCAGAACCTGAAGACGGCTCATCACCCTCTTGGGATCAGATGTTACAAACTGCTCAGGAATTTCTGCATCTGAAGGGTGGCACATAATTTTTTTGCATTTCAGACACAGCAGAGGAAAATGAATGTAGTTGCAGGGCATATGCCTTCCCTTTTGCTTCCCATCCCAGATTAATCAGATCCACAGGTAGTGTCTAAAGAAATGAGATATGCCCTTTCAGCAACTAACTCAAACATGCCTGTCTCTTCTACTTAGTGTATAACTACTGCTGAACTCCAACTATGTCCGGATCTCTGAGACAAAAGGAGTAGGAAAACTGTAATGCAAGATACTGATGACCTTTACCTTGTGTCAGATATAAAAGAGTTACTTTTTGTCTGATCTTTCTTCCTTTGATGGGTAGCTGTTGCCCTTTCTTGCCAGAACTATGTAAAGGAAAGTCCATGAAGGCATTACTGTGCAGAGAACATTGTCTGGCCCATTGCCTAGAAGACAGTATGCTAAATGGCGAAACAATTGCAGTGTTGAATAATATATGTTAACTTAACACACCCTGTTAATCAGTCTCTGCTTCTTAATGTATTGATGATCTGGATTTCTCCCCTAGTTTGTATTTTGTAATCACACTACGCCTTCACTTTTCTGAGTGAAAATCAGAAAATACAGACATTTTTAAAAAATCTGAAACTGTCAGAAGAAGGGACTTTTGTTGCATATCTTGACTGTTCTGAAAGTAAAAATAACAATCTACATGACCAAATTTCACAGCTGAATAGAATTACACTTCTCTGCTTTGATTGATATGCCCTTATGAAATTCATGTTAAAAATAATAATAAAAAAGATATAGTTTCAAATTCTTATCATTATACAGTTCAAAAACATCCACAATTTTATTTATTGGCTGCTAACACTACCTGGACAGAGGGCAGTGTTATTGCAAACCCTTGATTCTCTTAAAGGGCCGCTGCAGTGTGTCCCGTAAGGTGATACACAAGTTCTGGTTCGCACCTGCGACCCTTGACCACAAGTAACTGAACACGTACTCCACTGGGCCCACTCTTCAACACCAGATTCACCTGTATTCAAGACAACAAACAAACATGAATATAGACATAAGTATTAATGAGACTTTTTTTTTTTGCTGAAGCTCGTTATTGTCTGCTCTTATAAATCAAAGAAAAAAGTACCACACCAAAATAAATATTCAAAAATTCATGGAGTAAAGCAGCTGTGAAAATATGCAATGAATAGAAAATAAAGACACCTACAATGCTGCAGTCACATAACGTCTGTCAGAGAGAAACACTTTGATCGCTTAGCATCATTTACCACTTTATGAGAAGTACTGCCCTTCAACATTTTAGAAACAACACTGCCCTCAGGATGTTAAAAGAACATAGACAACTCTTTTTATATCATAGCAAAGGATTTATCTTTGATACTTATACTTGTGACTCTAGAATGAAGGCTAGGTAATAGTTTAAGGAACTCTAACAGTAAGGGAATTCTGATTAGGAAAAAACCCCAAACCAGCCCTATAATTTCTTATCTTTTCTTCAGCGGAGGAGAGCCATCTAGCATTTGAGAGAGGTTCCCTAGAAAAGAGAAGCACTTTGCTTACAAAATTTTAATCTGAATGGTGGGATGGGAACATTGGTTTGATCATTTACTGCACAGATCTGCTCCTTGCTTTTGACCTACAGGTGTGCTAAACTCTTGGATGAGCAAGACCTCATTCCTGCATATAATACATACCTCTATGTGATTTATTAATACCATACATTTGAATAGTGCATTTTTTTTTTAATTGTTGAGAGATAGTGCATTATGTTATTTCTATCTTTTTGAAAGCAAATAATGAAACAGGTCTTCTTGGATGGATGCTCAGGGAAAAATGCTTAAATTTAGTTTCCATGAACAGCCATACACACAATTTTGGAATTCCTTTCAAAAAGGCATTCGTGTTCAGAAAACAAATGCAAAAATAATGTGAACATACCTCACTGAAAAATTTGAGTAAATACTTATGGCTTCATGTTCACCTTCTTCCATTAAAAGTTAGTATAAAATGGCATGATGAAGCCTCTATTACACCCTTGATTTTTAAACCTAAGTCCTTTTTGAAATAAATGGGATTTTCTGCTTTAAAGTAAGTGGCATGATACAACTTCGCCTCTTGAAGTGCTTGCTTAAAATTTCAGTTATCTCAATATACCTCCAGTCTTCCAAAAGTTTTGATATTGGTTGCAATCAAGGGAATGTCTGCAAACTAGGAAGGCTCTGGTGTTATCTTCCAAGAATGTAGTAAATGATACACTATTTCTTTGAACTGTGCTTTTCTAGCAAGCATCTGTCCAAGTTCTTTTTTTTTGTTTCCAGAGGCCAAGCATGAAACCTTTGCAAAATGCTTGTCTCTGCTAGTCTTCTAAGAAGCAATTCTAAGGCTATTTAATGTTATTTTTTTTGTTTTTTAAATGTACTTCTTATTCAGTAACAAGACAGCATGCTTTATAATTAGCACAAAGCTCTCTGCTTTTCATAAAATTATATACAATTCTAACAACTTATATGGACAAGAACAAAATGACGAGATTTTTTAAATACAAAAACTCATTGAAGTGAGTTTTGCAGTCATTTTCTTTATTTTTAGGTAAAAAAAATTAGAAATTTAATCACTGATTATTATTTTAATCTTTTTTTCTGAAATGAGTTTAGCATTTTAATTAGTTCATTACATGGATTGGTTCAGGTTAGACAGTATAATATGGTAAATATAGCTAATATCTAGGTAGACAGTAACAATTATAAAATATGTATTATAAGCCCTATGTACATGTTAAAAATACCTGCATTACTGGGCTAATATTTTTTGTCTTTTCCTACATTTGAAGTTTGACTTTGGCGTTGTTAAAATGGTTTAGATGAAAGGTCAAACAGCAGAAAAAGTCAAAGCTATGTTTCTCAAGATGTTCCTCATTATGTAAAACAGTCATATATACTCAGTATAAATTATCTATTACCCAACACATACATGGTGACAGTGCATAGACAATAAAATACAGAAATTAAGTATTACAAAATTAAGATATCTGAAATTTTAAAAGTGGTAAAAAGTTGCTCTTAACCCTTGGAATATGATGAAAAATAGCAGTAACATGATATGAAGAAGTGTGATTGTATTGAGTGAATTTTGAAATGAATATTCGTTATTAAAAGTTCTGAGCATATATGTACTGTCCATTCACAAAAGGCAGAATCTAGCAATATATTTCAACATACCTATAGGACAGAAGGCTTAAACATTTGCTGTAGCAAGATCCTCCGCACTAACATAATGTATGATGCAAAAAGAGTGAAATCAGAGAAAATAAAGACCAAATTTATCTCACTAGCTGCTTTACTTCCTTTTGCACAATCCATTATGATTTTTTGGTAATTTTTAATTTTTCAGAGTATTTTCTACTGCTGTCGGTAGGATTATTACTTATTTTAAAATATTTTAAGAGGAAAACATCTTCGCAGACATATCATACCATACTTAACCATTTTTGATTTAAGCAAATAAAGACTTTATCTTCTAGTATAAACCTAGAGTCCCTATGTAATCTGCAAATGCATCGTCCATCATTTTCTTTACATCTTTTCCATTTTTTTTCTTTTCTGAAATGAAAATTTCAAAAGGGCTACGTTTTATTTTCCTTTTAGTTTTCAGTTACTTGACAACTCTTCAATTTTTATATCTATCGTATTACACCTACAATCTCAAATTACTATTGGCAAGCTACCAAGCCCTTGTTCTCCCTTGCTGCTCGACATGTAAGAGGAAACATAACTTACTGTATGGAAGGCCTCATTGATCTGTGTAACACTTACCTGTATTATACTCTCTAAATCCCATAACACCTAAGGGAAGGATCAGTCCAAACACATAAAATGACAAATATAGGACAATAAATTATTCAGACAATATTTTTTTAAATAAAAATTTTTACTGCCTCATATCACAAACAAACAGGAAATGCATATTTTAATACCACTTTTTAAAAATCTTCCATTCCCATCAAAATTCAGTGGATTAAGTCCACTATTCTAACTATTACATGCTTTTCATAAATACTTTTTAGGACAATTCTCTATTCCTGTCTCTCCACCTTTTTAAACCATATAAACATTTTGTTGCACTCTTGCATCTGTTTTATTATTGCACAAAAGAAAATATTAAACATGGTTAAAATATAAGAAACCTCATAATTCAGTATCCATTTACTTTAAAGGCTATTAGAATTCTTAGTATATGGGTAAATTTATGAGATAGATATGTTAGAAAAAACCTTATGAATCAGTTTAAGAAGATATCACATTAATTATATCACAAGAAAATGAATGCATTAGAGGTGAAGAAAATATGCAATGATCACTACAAAGGAAAATCAAAATGAAGAAGAGATGAAAATTAGTAAGTATGTCCAAAAAGAGCGCAGTATTACTTAAAATGTGTTAACCTACAGTATGTAAAATACAGATTTCCTCAAAGCTGGGCATTTAAATCTATATGCTCTGCTGATACATCTCACATGCTTTCAGAACAGGACCTTGAAAACCAAGCTTGTGTAATTTTGAACGTTCATATCCCACTCCACACACACAATCTATCAGAAGGTGATGGCATAAGTGCTGCATTTATAATGCAGTTCTCTAACACCCATAATAGATGCACTGCAATGCATGACTAGAAATTATAAAATACAAGTTTCACCTGATAATATGAAAGTTTTAGGGATTTATATGAGGAAATAAAACAGATCATCTTACTTATTTTTGGAGTAATTGTATGAATTCAAGAAGCAGCATAAAAGCAAAAGTGTTATTCTATGTAGTAAGCAACTAACATTATAAGTCTGAGCTAGGTATGTTAAGTAATAAGTTCTACTTCCCTAAACAAAATCTGCATGGAGACCAAGAGGGTTCTGGGCTCCCCTCTTCCACTACATTTCCTTACAGTAGCATCAACTGGGAGTTAGCCATAAAAGTAGTCCTGTAGATTAATAGGAGGGAAACAGACGTATTCCCCTTCTAAATTCTTTACCAAACAGATCTACACTGATTGGCTCTACATGTATTTAGATTACTTCAAATATTTGATTTCTGCAAATCTGTTAAGTAAAGCACCCTACTACTACAGAATTCAACATGCAACATAACTAGAAGCAATTATAGCTCTTTTACTAAAGTGAATATAAACTGGAAGCATTATGTATGACTGATGCAGGCATATTTTCTATGTTAGTAACTATGGAATACAAAGCAAGTTGTTTCAAATCCATACAATAATTATGGGACACAAGTATTTCCACGCAGTAACTTACTGGAATGCAGTGTGTAAGGAACTGTTAAAGAGTTAGATTTTACCAACAGATACACAGATCATTACTGATGTCAAAATGGACAGTCGTTTTGGTGTATGAGAGCTTAATTCAACTCACCACTGAAATTTTGTCATTGACCTCAAAGGCAGCTGTGGTAACTGTTGGTAAACAGGCTTTTTTTTTTTTTTTTAATTATTCAGCTCTAGGTTTGTTATATCATTTTGGTATCTTTATCTACAGAAGATGAAGTTGCTCAAACAAAATTAGAATACATGTTTAGATGAAAAACTGTTAGATAATTTGCACATCCAATTAAAAACTACTTATGGCCAATTTCATTTAGCAATTATGAATCTGGAAACTAGAGAATAGAGCGTTGTGCTGGGCCAAAGATAGTAAGTGCTGAATGTATGCACATTAAAGTCACCCTTGTAATTAATTAATTTGATAAACGCCTAAAGCTGGGATTAGACCTCAGTCTACTTATAAAGAAATTCTGAAGCATGTTCTTAACATCATCTTTCAAAAAAAGTTAATGTGTCACAGTAAGCTGTCCTGTGTCTTGTACGTGTGAGACTGCTTTTACTACTAAAGAAATTCATGTTTACACTAAATGATTTGGTATCCACATTCATAGTGCATGTTTTTGCATGATCTACCTAATTCTCAGCTACTTTATTTATGGACTTTAACTGGTGAAAAAAAAATAAATGATTCAAAAAAAGTATCAGCTTAGAAAACTGACAAATATGCAGCAAAAGATTATGGAAACATGCAGTGGTTTTGCTAAAATTAACAACAGTAAATAGAAAAATGTAACTGATGTATTACCAGTTTGTGCCATAAATTTAGCAGCATCAGCTTGTTCCTGAGGGACCCTTTTCTCATGAACAGATCGAGGTCGCTGACTTTTAATTGTATGATCTCCCATCATTCCAAATTCTAAAGACAGAATAAAGGTTTATGAAAGCTTGTGTGTAGACATTTCTCAAAAGTCACATACTGTCTCATGCAATATGTTCCTAAACATACCTGGAAGTTGCTGGTAAGAGTCAGGCAAGTGATCATGGCAGTTAACATCAACTTAACTTTGCTACACTCAGCTTTTAATAAATCCTTAAATTTGTTTCTGCAGATTTTCAAACATGATTTTATTGTATGAACCAACATTCAATGTAGTGACACATACTATAAATCAGCTGTATGACACTGGACAAAAAACAATTATTCAAATGCAGACATTTTATTCCTATATTTTGAACCAGTGCAAACCACACCAGAAAATGATTGTGACAGTGTTAGACATTGCTGTTCTACTGCAGAGCCTGTTGCTCCTCCAGAGGACTTCTATTTCTGCACTCATCTTTCAGGCTGACGAAGCCTTCAACAGAGATAACAAGTCATCTTTGGGAATGGTGGCAATGAGAAATAATAATAATTTAGCCAACAAACTGCTTAATTTTTAGGCTGAATCCAGCAGAACAAGTGCTTGTGAACTGCTTCCTTTCTGAAACCTCTAAGTTATGAAGACTATAGATTGTATCTTGCCCTCAGTATTTAAAAAGAAGTCCCCATTGATTTTAGCAGGGAAATCTAGGTAAAAATCAATGACATAAAGGCCCAGAGCGTGGGAGATGAGAGTGCTTCATTTTTCATCCTATCACTGCTGTCATTTTCCCTCTCTGGTCCTGCGCAAACCTCCCAGCCTTCTACCTCAGACTCCATTTCTCCTTTCTGTGATGAATTGTGGAGGGTCCTTTGAACTTAGAGGGGGACTGCTGCATCTTCATCACAGTTCCCTCTGGTCCTCCCAGGCACACACAGCTGTCCGCAGCTTGGTACTAAATAAATATTCAGTTTCTATTGGGGCTTTAATTTAGGAAGTGTGTGCTGGCAACCGTGGGTTAACATTAAAACTACTTCAGCTAGAGCCACATGAAGTTTCTGATGAGGCAGAAGATGCTTGAAGCACTAGCAATAAAAAGATAAAAAATACCTGTCCGCCGGAAGGTTACCTTGCAAATGCAAAATTCAAAATTCTCCCCAATTTGTAAAGTCATGAAGATAACAAAACTTACCTTCCTGCCTCAAAAAATGCAAAACGTTATGTAAGGTGTAAATGCTATTTTGCAAACACATTGTTTTGATAAATCATTAAACATATTTAAATTTCTATTTACAGTAAAGAAATAATAAAAGGTAAATATATTTTTAAGGGGTCAATCAGCAGAGAGAGGTGTTTTTCCCTTCCAGTAAATTATTAATACATTTCTCCAAATTAGTGTTTCTTTTTGTAAATATTCATTAATAGCACCACTTAAAATATAAATTTAATTATTCATTTGAGAACAGCAATGCAGTTGGCATTCTAAAGAGAATATTTGAAAATCTAATGAATAAAATATATTTTGAGAACTAAACATCCAACATTTTTAATACTTCCCAGAAATACATATAAAAGATAATTAAATTATATATATACATACATATATATAATATATGTACATATATGTATGTATATACATACGTACGTGTGTTATAAAATTTTATGAATATATTTTTACAAAATACACCTCTTCTACAGCTCCTCTGTTTTAAGATAGCTTTTTATTCTCTGGGAAATTCCTTACTATAATTAAGGTTTTACAATCAATCTTCTAACGCAAATTAAGATTAGAAGGATACTTTTACAATTTTTACAAGGTGCAGTCCAGATGACCATTTAAACTGTAATTAACACGGTGAAGGACAAGAGACTTTTCCCTTGAAGAGACTGTGAAAACAAGGCACGTTTGCTCCGAGTTTGCTGCCTGCGCCTTGCCTGCTTGTCAGGCAATTTAGAGGATATGGCACCATTCTTGCAGAAGACTTAATTCTAATTTTTAAGTTACAAACAGAGTGCAATAATGGGAGACCTTTGCTAGAGGAAGGCTTTCCAGAGGCATACAGGGAGGTGGTGAATGCTCCGGTCCCAGTCCCGCAGCATCCCGTGCTGGGCACAGCTACATGCAGTGTCCCGCCGGACAGAGACCTCCGGTGAAGAGGCAAAGGAAATTCTGGGAGATCAGTTTTCAGGGTTATGGTTTACACCTAGCGTAGCTCCATTCGCAACGATGGAGTTACTCATGAGTATCACCAAGCAAAACAAAATACAAGTCGCTGATGCAGGATCTAATCATGCCCCAACTTTTTCGTTTTTCCACTTAGCAACAACACATTTTTAATTTACACGTTCAATTT
Source organism: Rissa tridactyla (assembly GCF_028500815.1). Classification (NCBI taxonomy): domain Eukaryota; kingdom Metazoa; phylum Chordata; class Aves; order Charadriiformes; family Laridae; genus Rissa; species Rissa tridactyla. The sequence goes on from NC_071468.1 coordinate 95,354,458, forward strand.
GCTTCAGCTATTGCTGATGGTCTTTGAGATGCACTTTTCAACTAATCTTCTTCTGATATATTAAGCATTTATATAGTAAAGATATAATTATATATTAAGAATAAATTTTTCATAACAAAACTAAAAATATTTCTTTATCAGTTGTGTCAAAAAATGAAACCAGACTTCTGCAGTGCTCTCATTTTCATATTCATATTCACATTCAGCTGAAGTTTTTAACAAAATGCTGCATGAGAACAAAACCGGTAACAGGAAATGCAGTGTACTGGCATGAGTGAGGACTTTAAGGCCTCATTAAAATTCAGGCCTTGTAAGAAAAGAAAAATAAGGGTCAAGTACATTTTCGTAATGGGATCAGAAGTGTCCAGTTTCTGTGTATAAGTACAAACAGGGCTCTCAGAATTGTTTAATCTAAGAACCTCAACAGTAATGCATTTTTTATGAAGCATTTTATAATAAAATATCTTACTTAAGTGACTGCTGTAGTTTACAATAAATACTAAATAGAATAAAACTTTCCTCCATTTTCAGATCCTAGCTAAATAACGAATGTAGAAGATGAATCAGTTATGCATTTTTTTCCCTCAATACTTCATAAAGGAGAAGTATTTAAAGGTATTCTGGGCAGGGAAAGCGTTTTAACCCAAGTCAGCCTAAAGTATGACCAAATGGCACCGTGGTTTCAAGGACCTCGTTTGTGTGGGAAAAGTGATAGGAAGCATTTTACTCTAGACAGTGCCTGGTGTAGAGGTGTCCTGCATGATTCAAGACATGATGTCTGGGATACAGTATTGGATGTTTGAATTGAGATTCTGAGTAAAGGAATTTTTCTCTTTCTCACTCTTCTTACCTAGTTCTTGCTGCTGAAAAGAAGTTTTCTAACCCAGAAGAAGGTATTTTTGCAGACATCAGTTTCTGTACAGAATTTTTTGGTGATTCCTGTCCTCATTTTCCCTTGGGTGGATCAGGACAGCCCTTCTCATCTTTTACCTCAAACATTGACATTAATCAACTTGATTCATTAAATAAAGAGGGACAATGAATCTTTTCAGCAGCAGACAAATACATGGCCTGATCCAGAAATTGCCAACATGACTCTAAGTTTGGAAACATGAAAGGGTTTTAATACTTTCTATTACATTGTTAATGCTATAATCTACCTGCATGAGAATAAAACTCATAAAGAAATACCTCAAAATGTAAATAACAAATAGCATTATGGGGAACCTTAAATGGATCATTTTAACCAGACCGTGACTTATGATCAATCACAACATATTCCAAACATTTGTGGTAGAAAATCTGAGGTTTAGTTATCCGATAAAAGAATTTATCCTGCCATCAGTGGTCCTTTGGTGGCTATGGAAGTACAATAGCTTCCTGCAATAGGATGCATATTCTTTCTCTCCTCAGCTGTACACAACGGATCAATGCTTGAAAGTATTTTAGCAATGCATATATCTTAACATGGATGTGATTTATCATTTCATTTTACATATAACTCTGAAGCACTTCCATCTAGGATTGAAATAAAAAAATAACGTTTTCTGAAATTCCAAAGTTTACAGTTGAGTATTATTTACAAAAACTCTTATCTGTAGTCCCATTGGCTTTACCTTTAATTTTATGTTATGTTATGGGAATTTTTATTCCTATTGAGTAACCTTTTTAGTTTTTAAAGGAGAAGCTAAAATCTTGCGGCCAATGTAGGTGTACGATTTTAGGAGAGAAGAGAGGTGCCATGTGCTCTCTGTAGGAACAAAGAAGAAAAAACATCTGTTAACAGTACAAAAATGCAAAGTAGGAAGACTGAGCAATACAGAAGAAAAATACCGTCTTTGCAAGTTTCTACTCACCAATTGCTAGTCTTTGCTTTTTAACAAGTGGATAATCATTAAAGTTAAGGTCATGTCAAACAGATTTTATGCCTAGGCTGTTTAATAATATTTGTAAGCCTGTTACATATGTATCCTAGTCATCAGAAGACATTATAAACCATGTTGGTTTGTCTCATGGTTATTTTTATGTCACATTTCATGGGACTTTCACAGTGTAAATGTATTGATATGGTTATAGGTGTACCATCTACTATGAATTGTGCTATTAATGGTACGGAACACACTGGCATAATAAAAAAGTATTTTCCAGCACAGTACTTGGTGAGGACTGCATGAATGAACTGCTGAACTAAAAGAAGTGATTCTGAGACCTTTAGGGTTACCCCTTTAGGGCACGTAAAATATAAAGCAACCTCTGGGTGCTGCTGAGCATCCTCAGCTTGTACTGAATGGCCTGGAAGGTGGGATGGTGAGCAGCTCCCTGAAGGCTGATCAGAACCTTAAAAGCAAGAAGAGGCAATCGATTCCCCAAAGTGACTGTCATTTTTTTCTCTCACCCACAGCACTCCAGCAGTGTACTTCATACTATTCTACCCCCTCCTGAACTGTAAATAGTCAAATGAGTGTTTTCAATTACTCTTGACTGCGGAATGAATATTAAAGGCCTTGCAGCCAGAATGTGCATTAATGCAAACCATCTCACGTGCAGTAGCATGGCATCCTCTCTGTGCCAGCACACAAATGTTTTTCCCAGAAATTATGCAAAATGCTGATGTAAGTCCCAGGTGAAGGGGAAGAAGGGGATGTAGAGGGGGAAAGGAAGAAAGAGGCCTATAGAAATATATAAAGAACCAGTTTGTTTCAATTAATTTTTGGACTGAGCTATTGAATGATTTCAATAGATCTGATTAATTGCAGACTTCCCGGAGCTTGAAAAAGTTTCCTGCACTTTTAATGTCATCATAGCCCGTTCTAAAGTTTCTCCCACAAAGATACTAGTGCAATATGCAGCAGAGGCAGTACTCGGGGTTTCTCATCACATTGGCAGCTGGTCAGTACAATTTCTTCTGGTCACTAGATGGCAGAATGTGTGTTGATTTAGAAGCACAATTTTGCGTTGAATTGAGAAACCGGGACTTTCTTTTGCACTATAGAATTATCTCCCATATAAAAACAAGAAATAATTTCATTACATTCAAAGGACTGAGGAGGTTTTGTGTGCTTTTTTTTAGTTCTTCTTTTATAGGGCTCGAGTTAAAAAAAAACAAACATAACACCCAAACCAAACAAAACACGAGCTGCAGGTTGTTTTCCCTTACAGTAAGCCCCATGACAAAAGACAAGAAAATCCCAGAAGCTCTCCCTTCCTTGTCTCCAGCTCTGCTTCACTGTAGCAGGGCACCCAGGCCCCACAAGGAAGCACTTGTTCTCAAATGCTGCATTGACAGGACACAGAGCTTCAGGGCATCAGTGAATATCGTCACTCTACAGTACAGACCTAAGCTATGGCTTTCTATGGGAACCCCTTAAAATGTTATTTCCTCACCAGGTGGGCAAGTTGCCAAAATAGTAACATAGCTATTAGCTGAATTAGATTTCCATGGGAACCTCTTCTTAGCAAATGTGGAAAATGTTCTTAAAACAGTCTTTGCCTACTTCCTATGTAGATCCTGGTCCCATAAAAAGTCCTCTTTTGGCTGTCTGAAACAGTATAGAAGAGCTTTCACCAGTTTCAAAATGAATGGAATAATTTCTTTTACCAGAGTGAATTAAGATCTGAACTGAGCTGTATTCATGAACACAGTGAGAAAGATATCCTATTACTCATCAAAACATGGAGAGGATTTTTATAGTAGTGAAAATATGAAAGGCAATAGGATTTCTACTAGCAAAGTAATTTTTTTGTTATAATAATTTGGTAATAATTTGGTTATAATAATTGCATTTTATCAAGTAAAAGATAGGTTAATATTTGTAGGAAATTAGATACAAGATTTCCTTTTCCTCACCCACAGAGATATACTAATATATACACGTATACACTCTTTCATCTTTCAGAAAATTAGGGAAAATAATTATGTATTCTAAACAGTCAACATATTCTACATAGGTAATTAGTTTGTGTTTGTCTCTAGGGAGACCCATTTGCTCTTAGGAAATAATGTTGGATTAGTACTATTGCTGCTATTTTTCATGATATAAGAAATGAAATACTACTGAATTAAAATATAAATTATAGCACAAATCCTGATGAGCTGGTCTTTCTTGTGGCAATGCAATCTGCCGTCTCTCTGTGCATCTCTGCAGTGGCTACCTCGGCCAGACATTATCTTCAGCGGGATATGAACCTGGCTACAGATTTGGTCAGTGAAGAATATCATAAAGATGTAATATTTATTCACTTTGCATCTGCACAGAATGTTGAAACTGTGGAAACTCTATTACTTGCCTTCCTGGGCTCAATTGCTCATCATTTTACACCTAGGCAGGAGAAACTGAGCATGTGAATGTAGTGAAGTGTCTCATACCTGTTCAAAATGAATGTAAAATGTCACCATGGCAGGTACTGTGTTTTCACGTGTGCTTTGCAGAATTATAACTAAGCAAAGAAGAAAAGGAGGGGTGAATGAAAGCCCAAACTGCAGCTTTACCCATTTATATCTCCACTAAATCTGGCATATTTTATAATAATCATGGTCAGTATGCAGAAGATGCTCTGTAGTTCACATTTTTCCCATTCAAATATTTCCCTAGTAATGTATCGCAAAATGTTTGTATTCAAATAAAAATAATAAAACTGATAAAGGAAATTTACATTATTGAGTTTAACATTAAAATCGCTAAATTCAGCAGTATATTATTCTCTCATCTTCCCTATTGTTCTCTCTAGAGATTCATGGATGTAATAACACATTAAAGAATGAAAACACAGGGGATTACTTTTATTTATTTTTGCTTTTTAAATGAAAAATTTTAAATGTATTCTCTTGTAGTATTCTCATCATTTTAATGTTTCTACTATAATAACTTATTCATGTGTAGCCTTTAAAAATTTAAATCATGGTATCATAATAATACTTTGGTATCTTCATTGCTTTTTTACATTTCATACTATTATACTTTTGCATTAAGCATTTTGCTTTTATCATATATTTAATTAATTGAATTATTGATATGTTTAGCTAGTGCAGTAGTTATTTCAGAATAGTAGCATTTTTATACAAACCATCTCTTTTTAGTGAACACTGCAGCAAGCTACCTAGATATTACACAGGCTAGTGTGTGCCTCTCTATTGCTCTATATATTTACAACTCAAGAGAAGTTGACTGAGGATAAACTGTAATTTTCCATGCTATTCTTGAATTCAATAACTTCATTCTCTTTCTTTTCTGTTCTAGAAACACTAGAAAGGTAATTGTAGAAAGCAGGATTTACAAGGACATCCAGACTATTTCCTTGCCCTGCAACTATCTACGGCAGACATTTCTGCAGATGGTTGCCTAATCTTTTCTAAATGATAGCAGCATTCATTAAAATTGGAGATGAATTATCTATGAATTTATGACAGGAAGGTTTAAAGTCTGTGAAAGATTCTGAAGCTGTATGAAGAGAAGGAAGAAGAATCAACATTTTAAGTAATAGGTACTGCAAACTCTACTCACTAAGCACAGTTAAACTGAATGTGTTTTTTTTTTCCAAATGGTAAAGCTTCCAGGTGAAGCTAAATGATATTGCATGCATTTTTTAGAGCATTTTCTTGTCCTTGTTTAAGTCTCCTAAACTGTTTTTACAAAAGAAAAATAAAAAACTGCATGTGAATTTTGCACACTACATTTTTCTCATTGGTGGTACCACAAAGCTGGCTATTCATATGCAGACATCATGGGTAGCTGCTGAATTTTATGTACAGAGGAGAGGAGAGGAGAGGAGAGGAGAGGAGAGGAGAGGAGAGGAGAGGAGAGGAGAGGAGAGGAGAGGAGAGGAGAGGAGAGGAGAGGAGAGGAGAGGGAGGACAAGACCCTTGGCTGCCGTAACCTGACCTGGTTCCACCTAGCCAGGCCAAATTCTGTCAGCTGAGGATGTGGTCTAGAAGATCTTTTTTTTCAAAAGCATAGACCTACTTTGAGCTAAAAGGTTCATATATCCTCTTCACAAGGATACGTAGCTTTTGCTAACCATCACTGGCAGGTTAACAATCACACACACGCAATTTCAAACATACTATTCCACCCAGTTTAGCCTGGGAGTTATGTGTATGGCACAGCCCCTTGACATGTACAGTGCTGCAATGGCTTCCAAAATGGACCTGGAACCTCCTAAAAGGTCTGATTTCTTATGGTGACACCTATGGCCTTAACAAATATGACTCATAAATCTTCTCTAGTCAACAGAATTACCTTAATGGGAAGACATGACACAAATGAAAGGAAAATCAGTGATTCAAAATCTAAATCTCAGAACAGATTTTCACAATAATTAAATCCTTCCTTCAGAAATACATGCACGGGATTTTAAGTAGGAAAGCACATAAGAGATTTACCCTAAAACTATCAAGGAAAATCACTTGGACCTAGATCTTTCAGGATTACTTGAAAACCCACTAGATGTTTTCACTGGATTTAGTAAAAGCATACTTCTGTAGATGTCACGGTTTAGGCTGGACAGCCACTAAATGTATCTCAAACCAGGACATTAGGTCTCTGAGATTCTCATTTCAGGGTCAGACTCAGCAATTCGTTTAATGGTTTTAAGGACACAGATATCACACTGAGGCTAAAAAACAGTATTCCCCTTCACTCTTGCTGCATAATCCACACTTAGAAAAAATATCTGAGCTCATCTGCTAACACATCCTTCCTACCTCTATGGCTCATAGTGTCAGAAAAAACTGCATGGTTGCCTTATTTGACAGGTGTTGTCCATGCAATGCCTCTATAAAAGCAAATGAACTGTTCAACTGTAGATCTGAGCTAAGCAATGCCTAGTTTGTCAACCACCTCTTACAGAAGTTCACCCTGAAGCCTGCATTAAGGAACAGCAGAGGTGCAAGATTCCTCTCCTCAACACCAGATCAAATAGCTAATGCCAACATAGAAAAAATACAGCAGAAAAAAGGACCTAAAAGCAGACATATTTGATGGGCATAATCTATCCGATCATAATGTACTACTGTTAATACAGGCACAAAAGCACTTTACTGGGTTGAGAAAATGAATCCAGAAAAGAATTAGTCAGACTATGATAATGACACTCCGCAGGTCTACAAAATACTCTGAGAGCCATTAGTATACTTGATTTTTTTCCAATATACATATTTTTTAAAACTTTTAAAAATGCTGTTCTGTAGCTGAGATTTCTACTCAATCATGACAAGGTGCCTCCTGGTCCAGTTCTCTGATTAGATTAGAAAGCAATATAAAACACAATCTAGTCCAAGTGGCATTGATATTCATATTAGGGAGAACGATGGGGATGACACTACTGAAGTGTATCATCCTCAGAGGTGGAAGGGCATGCCTGTCTTTCATCAACAGGCATCAATGTAACTGATTTTAGTACCCTCATTGTTCCTACATCCCTACATGATGTCAGACACTTGAATCACTTCTTTCAAAATTCTCATGCATCTCCCGCAAATATACTGCAACCATCTATACCTTTTGACCTCCAGAATGATTAATGTCGGTGTACTCTATAGAGAATTGTGGCAGCTTCCCCTACAGATGTCAATAATAAGGATCATTAGAAAACATCTATTCCCTGACGGCTGCACAAGATATACCTCATGTAACTCATTTCAGCTTGTCAGCACAATATGTGATGTGGTTACCTAAAATCTATCTTAGCTCATCACGGCCCTTCATTTGAAGAAATGGTGCCAATAGTCAACGTATATTAATATCTGAAGATAGCAAGCAGGGATTTTTTCAGTGAAGATGTTTAGTTCTGGACTTAGAACTGTAGAGACTGTGATACTCATTAAGCTGGGAACTCTGACTGTAAGTTATGTAAATGCATTCTAAGAATTACCTGTTGTTTATGGACATAGAGGAACTAGTATCTCTTTCACAGAGAACTCTGCAGTTAGAGGTGTTTTATGTAGTACAAACAGACTTTCTCTTAACAGCTGGCGGCCTTCAACTGGGATGTATATCATGGCTCTCGAAGAGAGGCTTAGGACTGGAATCACAGGATGCTGCTCCTAACTATGAACCTTTTTTGAATTCTCTCCAGAGCTACTTGCACATCTGCCCACAAATATCCTATAAATCTCTCCCATTGCCTCTACTCTGCTGTCTAGAAAGGGCTGGAAAAGAATGGTCTCACTGGGGAGCTCAGTAAAGTAGCTACAAAAATATCTTCTATACAAAGATATTTTCAAACAAAAAAATTGAATTTGCTTCAAATTATGTTTTTGCCTCTTGTGTGTTGGCTCTCTGAAAATATTTGAACGATTTAGTTACCTGAAAGAAGTGTTTTCAAATACAGTCTACTGTAAGCACGCATAATGGAATATTTATGGTAAGTAAATTCTGAATCAATAGATTAAACTATGCTCACTAGAGACTTAATAGTATATATGATGTTGATTGTCCAATCAGGAATCAGAATCAGAACTATAAAAGCAGTATGTCTAGTCACAGCTAGCCAATATGCATTATAAGGTGAAACTAAAAAACAGTGAATATTGAGGAACAGAGGCGGCCTTTGTGGGTGGAAATAATATATTTTTTTTAAGAATAGCTAAAGTATTGGGGGCAAATAGGCAGATTTTGGGTATAGAAGCTTTCAGCTCTGAAGTAGAAGCATCAAACTTCAAAGCTCCTAGGTGTTTTATTACTGCCACTTAAAACCTTGCCTTGCTTAGTACTTAGAATACCATGGCCCTGACACTACTACTAGAATGAACAGATTAGACATATTTCACATTCAGTTAAGTGGTTAAGAGTTAACATCAAAAACTGAATAAACAGAAGAGATTATAAACAGAAAATTCAGGAAAAAAAAAGTTGCCCACATTGACCACAAAAATTACACAGCGTGTAATATTTGCTTCAATCTAGCCATCAAGAGTAGCGTGAAAAGCTAATGTTGAAACTCACAAGGTACAAGTTCACAGAAGACCACAGAAAAAGAATCCTACCTTTAGACCTAATACAGAGACTACTCATTCTGTACTGATCTTGTGGAATAAATTTTACATTTTCCAGGATATATTTAAGTTTGATCTTTTCTATTTATTTTTTTTAAAAAAAAGGTTACTTCAATTTGGTATTCATTCACATCTGAGATAAATAAAGTACTTCTAAAAACTAAAACCTTATGATTTTAGAAACAACCTTTGGCAAATGAGAATACCACTCTGGTTCTTGAAAATCATTATTTGCTTGATATATAAGTAGCAAACGTCACTAAAATCTATTCAAGGAATCCTAGGTTTCAAAAGTAACGTTCCATTAGTTTTAATGAAGGTTTTGAAAGTGCTGCAGCAATGGGTCTGCAAAGCCTGACTGAACTGGAGTGCTCTGTGCCAGAACTGACTCTGGAGCCCTGAGGTAGTTATATCTACAGTCAGAGCAGTTTATTTCCCAGGATAACTGCAGAACCCATTGATGCAAGACATGGTTATACAAATGCCCACATGCTAACATATGTAAAACATCTCAAAAGGATAGTCTGGGTGCACAAGATCTACCTCTGGGAAAAGGGCTTGGTGCCACATGACAGCACATGTATAGAGTTTAGGCCATAGAACAGATGTTCCATTTCTTACTTCCATGTAATTTATATTTTAAAAAAATCATTACAAGTTCCCAGAAGACATGAAGAAGCAATTTTTTATGTAACACATTCTGTCCAAAAAAAAGTCATTAATGCTAACATACAACCCCCTATATTGGTAATCACAGTTAGCACTTGTATATCATTTTCATTACTTTATATGCTGCATTTAAATTATTCTTTCCCACTATCAAAAGAATAGACAAGTCTTGTTCTGCTTCATGTTGTAGTTTTCATACTGAACATCAGAGTAACATCACCTACGACTGACAATAATTTCACCTCCACCAGTGTAAATCAAAAGTCATGAAATAATGGAATTAAATGTGTGTATAACTGCTGTGTAAGCAGAATTGGCTCCAGATTAATTCTTGTGGTTGTGAGCAGCACACAGGACTGATAGACCTAGAATAATAAGTTATGATTTTCTAGCTTCTTTCTCTATGCTCTGTTAGACCATGTGGATTCTTATGTATATCCATACAATTTAATCCTTTAGGTTACAGCAACAAATACAGCTAATTGAAGTACGATTTCTCTAAATCCTTATCCATGATAAGGTCATCTTGGATTTGCCTTTAAGTGGCAGTCTTTTAAAAGGTAATAACAATAAATGATTCCCAATATTAAGAATAGGACAGTACATTAATCTAGGAGAAAAAGAGCCCATTGGGAGAATGTCTGCTGCTGTTGTTGCCCTCTGCTGTTCTCTTATTACCCCAAGGCCCATCATCATTATTGACATGAAATGTTATGGTTCTATGCACTGGGTACATACTAAACTGAAGTGAGGAGTGTCAGGCACTTTACCTTTGTCACGTGCCTGTGGCAGGGCCTGATCAGTTTGCTAAAAAAGTGATAATTGAATAAAAATAGTGAAGCACTTGTGGAGATAAAAATTATTATATGTGATTACTGGACTACTGGTGCTCTTCTGGACAAATGCCTGTAGCAATCAAGAAGCACATGAATATTAGTCTGAAGAGAAGATGCTGTTTGAAGTATATAAATAAGGTGTAAATTGTTGAATAAGGTAATTCTTGCTAGCTCTAGCAAGCAAGAACTCTTTGTGTGAGGGAAGACAAGTCCCTTAGCTGGTATTTACAGTAGAAGAAAATGTGAGTCCCATACCAGTTCCACAAACTACCTGTAGATCTAGAATTGGGACTAGTAGTTGGAGAGTTGCAATGCTGCTGTGGGCATTTAGCTTCCTAACTCTGGCAGTCAAAACACAGCTTAGGGTTTCTAAATAAAAGAACTTAAAAATTGAGGATCTAGGGAGAGTTTCTGGCCAAGTTATAAAAAGCCTGTGTAAACACCACTACCTCTAGGTGTAAATTGTTGGGAGGGAGTTTATTCTGGTTCGTCACATGCCCTCTGCAATGAGTAGAACCTCTCCCATGTCTAGAATAACTTACAAAGTTAGTTGTAGGACACGGAATTTGGAGTAGCAGAAGGGAGACTGCTGCAGCCTTCAGGGCATCAGGAAAAACAGGAGTCCTGATTCTTAACTAAATAATATCAAAAGAAGAATGTCAGCCAAGCAAAAAAATGAAAAAAGAAAAAAAAAGGAAAACAAAGAAGGAAAGAAATCACATATGCATACATGTCTGATCAGGGTCAGTCTGGCTCTGCTCACTGAAGGAGGAGTCTATAGGGGTGAGGAAGACAGAGAATCATTTAATCATCAGGGCTTCTGTTTTCATTGGTTGTATCTGAACTGAATTCAGAGTGTCCTCAGGGTATATAAGCAGAGGTACTGTCTTTTAACTGCTATGCTTAACTAAAATTTTAGCATGTTTTATATATATATATAATTTTATTTACTATTATCTCTAAGCTAAATAATTTCTATTAGAAAAAAAATGTCACAAACAGTTGCAGGTGACAGGGAGGTGTCCCTGTCCACGGCAGGAGGGCTGGAACTAGATGATCTTTAAAGTCCCTTCTAACCTGAACCATTCTATGATTCTATATTGGTTCACTGTAACAATATGCAGCAAATGAACAGGTAAACGTATTAAGCCTAATTCAGAACTGACTGTACTAATGCTGTACCAGTGCATTCCAGTGGGCAGTAGGTGATATTTTTCATATGAAGAGATTATTTCACAAAAAAGCTGTTTCAAAGCCAGACTCATTGATTAATCTGAACTAAGAGTTTCAGACAAAAGAGAAGGAAGGCAAAAGCAAGAAGAACAGCATTCTGTAAAAGCTGAAAGAGCTGCTTTTTTTTTCTTGTTTTATTATAACTACATTTTGAATTTGAATTCTAATTAAAAAAAATCACTGAAAATAAAACAAAATTCCTTTCTGAGTTAAACATTTAATTCAGCCCCAAATATTGCTGTCTGTCTCGTGAAGCAAAAAATTATTATTATACCAGTGAACGAATTTGGAAAAATAGAAATTAAAAAACAAAAATTGCATCTACTCAAGCGCACTAGGATTTACATTAGAAGTAAATCATTACTTCCTACATTAAGCTTCTTCATAATAAAAATAATAGCAACTTTACCTAGTGAAAAAGAAATAAAAGAATCATAATTATGTGGGATGTAATCCAAGAATCATAATTACATTGAGCATATACAGGGATAAAATGTTAAAGGCAATAAGCAAATGATAAGCAACTCTGAAACCTGTTCATCCCACCCCAGAAGGTTGTTAAGAAATGAACATTTCTACATTCACACCAAATATGAAATAGTACTTAAGAATCTTTGAAACCCATGTATCTGTTTATATTTCTTATTCCATATACTTACGCACTGATGGAGAAATTGCGGCTATTTTCCGCATGTGCTGAGGATGAACAAATCGAGCCATGAGGAAAGTGAGTACCTGAAACCAGTCATCTTATTCTGCTTTAGAGTTGGCATACTGCTTCATGGCTGTGAATTTTTATCATGTCCAATCTATTGATGATGCTGCTTGTCAGCTGCAGTTTTCATTAGGAAAAAGGAGTTAGAGCTGATGGTAAGCTTTGTAGGAGTTCATAAATATTCTCCTACTGTTCAAAACTGCTGCAATGAACTAAAAGCAGACATATTAGCTGCGTTTTTGAACCCACATGAAAGCAGAGCTATTAGGCTATAAAGCATGATCACTAGACATGTTAATTAAAGAATAAAACATATCAAATTAAATATGTCATTTTTTTTCCTGTCCTGGTCCAGGGCAGAACAACAAACCCAGCTCGTCAGTTTTTGCTCCTAACCAGGAGCTCTGCATCTTCATAATCCTTCCAGTGGGATCTCTCTGAATACTGCTTTTGGAATGGTTTTATAATGGAAGGGGAGAATAGTGCATGTTTGTCTCTGCTGTTCCTGCTTCCTTTGGTGACTCGAGCAGGGAGATGACCTGTGATCCTGCCAGGCTATGGGACTTTCTGCAGCACTCTGCACGGAGAGGCTGATGGCTGAGCGCCAGGTTGCCCTCAAGGAGTCTCTTCTATGGCCACTGACAGCCCGGTAGGACATTTTCCTTGGTCATCAATATAATGCTTGTACATCACTCTAAGGTCACTTTGATATAAATACCCAGTGACAGATGAGGCCTGTGGGGTGCTTGTTAGAGAGCCAGTGGTAGATATTTTATTTGAAGCCTGATCGATGGCAGCACAGCAAGGTTCTGGAGACCTGTACGTGTCACTGTAGAACCATAACAAGACCGTTTCTTCTTCAGCCACTGAGTCTGCAAATTTTGAACAGGGGCTTGTGCTCCTGCTTATAGACAGTTTGGTGAATCCAGCGGTCTTCACCTAGAGACAGCGAGACCACCCAAGCTCTGGAGGAGAACGCTGTCTCCCTCATGAATGAGTACAATCTCATTTGGACCAAGATGACTAAAGTTAGGGAGGCAGATCTGACTGTACAGGAAGCTGCCACTGCTATGGCCCTGGGGTGTTAGGAAAGGCAAAATATAAAGCTACTCCACGCTGTTTGCTATAAGTCAACAAACACAAGGGAACATTGGTTTAGAAATACGGCATCTGACATAGAAGATAGACCTCGGAAAAAGAAAGACAGAGATATTTTTTAAAATTGAGGTGGGTGTTTTTTTCCTTAAGAACAAGAGGAGGCCTATTTTCTTCTACTTATATATTTTTTTTTCTTTTAGAAGAAAATTATCCCAGCAGTAGTGCTTGAGATTCATTAGTGTCATTTAGAAATCTTTCCTTTTGATAAATGCAGTGCACATATTCATGTGACTGTTTCATTGGAAAACTGTTGCCCAGCCAACGCAGTCTACATAGATTGCTGTGAACTTGTGGACCCTAATTTTATATTTTAATTCCTCAACTTTACTTTCCCACCTATTGATAGTAGTTTCTTCTTTATTGTTATTGCCTTCTAAAAACACTTCATCTCAGAGGCTTTTGTCTGCTACCTCTTAAATTTTCAGGTTTCTTTGGTACATAAGAGCTGCTGAGCTGTACACTTTTCCACAGCACTACATGTGGTTGCAAAAATACCTCACGTCCTCCAGATCTGACTTTCTATCTGCCCCCCTGACTTGCTATTTGTATACCTAAAGCCTGCTCCCCCCGTATTCATGCTAATCTCTCTAAATCTATTAACTAATTAATTTATTTATTAATCTCTCTAAATTCTCAGAGCACATCTACAAGCAGGAGGTGTAGATTTTTACTCTTGGTTATTAAAGCAAAGCACAGAACACCACGATACTGAAGTCATCCAGCAAGACTGCCCCATCCTTAGAGTTAATTACCACTCTAATAATTGTTTTGGTCAGCTGGGGCTGTTTATTAAATACTGAAAAGACTCAGACTTAATACCGAATACTGGGAAAACCCACTTTTAATCATAATACTTTAAGATCTTCTGGTGGGTCAAGTTGTGTTTAATTTAACTTTAATATATCTATACACTTATCTTTATCTACAACATGTAAAATACCTCAAGATAGGTAACAGCAAAAGGAAAAGTTTCGCATCTCATATTCTGTTTGTCAAATGGCATTAGTTGTTTTCATGTATAGAAAGTAGTATTAGAAACTCCACAGTAAAAGACTTATTTCTACATTTTCTTTGGGAAATACATATAGTATTTCAGAAATACAAATCTCCTTAACATGTCCAGATAGACACTTTGGCTTTCCAAATTTTGGTTGGTAAAGTATGGAAATTTTTAAGAAAAAAAGACTAATATAAAATTCCTTTTTAAATCAGATTTGTTCCAGATGTTTTCTCTAATATCAGTGCCAAGGTTGTAGTATTTCATTATATGAATACCTTCTTTGAAATATTCCCTTATTACTTTTTTTTTTTTATTGAAGGTCTTTTAGACTGCAAGCAAGACCACTAGCTAAAATGTAAGTCCAGATTAGAACAAAATATGAGATGGAAATTATGTTTGATACTGAAATTCAATACTTGTGTGAAAAATACCAAAATGACTTTAGGTAAGGATGATGATGCCAAATCTGAACATTTAACTTAGCACAGTGTGTTAAACAGTATAAACTATTTTGTTACTACTTACTCCATAAATATTATACTAACAATGGTAGCATTTTCAATACAGCTTTTAATCATGAGTATTTCTCATCTAGCAATCTGTAAATAAGAATTAGGGCACACCTTCATTAGACATTAAGCCAAAATTCATTCTTGGTCTGTCAATTCCATTTCCACAAAGGCTTTCTGTAACGTCCTTGCAGGGAAAGCAGCTGACAGTGGCTTGCCCACCTAGCTTCATTAGGCTTCAGAAAAGTAAAGAAAAGCTCCACACTTATGTTTAGCACATGATACATAGATTTCAGTCACGGGAAATTTCAAATTTCAAAAATGTATATCCATACATTTTAAATGGCCCTACTTTTCTACCCATATCCACACATCCTGTAATTACAGCACACATTCATGGGATTCTTTCTTTTCTTCTGAAATCAATTTGGTTTATATTTTATTTTATTTTAATTAAATTAATTTTATTTTATTTTATTTATGTATACTAAACAGTCCTGCTTAGTTCTTCTGGATAATATGATACAGGGGTGATATACTGCAATTTTGACACAGTAATGTACATGAAGAATAGGCGGAAATAGAAAATTAGTCAGTACAGGAAAGTTAGATAGCTGTAACTTTACCTTCAGCTTCTTGCTAACTCAAAAAATTGACATACTGAAGCATATGCATTCACAGTCTTCAGTAAATCTATGATGTAGAAGTAAATCTCAGATAGGAAGAATTTAATATAAGCACCTAAACACACTATGTAAACAGAGCAAAAAAAGTGAGGTAACAAAATTGGAGAACACGAAGTTCTAATGAAGCAGACAAGGAACTATAAAGGGTGGACAACTAGGATCATTTTGGAACACTAAGGGCAATGCAAATCAGTTTGTGTTATATTTGCAATGATCTTTCCCCACAAAGGCCATATAATATAATATAATGTAATGTAATGTAATGTAATGTAATATATAATATAATATATACCATATAATATAATGTGAATAAATACAGCTGGTTGGAATGCAATGTTGACAGCTCCATATCTCTTTAGCCTTTCTTTTCTGTTGCCCAGCCTCAACCGGCCTTAGTCAAGATCATTATACCAAGATGACTAAAAGAAAAAGGAGTAATCTCATGGGAGCAAAGCTGCCAGTTTACAAAGATGACACGTTTTTATGCATTCTTCAGGTTTTCTTTTCATGACTTTCTACGTACATTTGCTTGCCTCATGTCTCTCCACACAAAAGCATTGTGTGTTTATATTTGCGAAGTATATAAACAATTCTTATAACTTTGTTACATGTATTTTGTTCTTGTTTTATAAAAATAGAGCATATTATGAGAAATTTTATCTATTCGTTATATGTTTCTGCCAGGAACATAGTTTATTTTAGTATTAGACAGAAGTATGCCTAACATGACTTGGGCATTAAGAACCCGAAGTTATTATTTCAATTAAAATGCTTATAATATTACAATATATTTTTAAGCAATTTTGAGATCATAAGTTTTGTTCTTTCAGGGGCACTTCCCGTAACCCAAAGACATCATATTATAAATAGGCTTCACATAATGTTATGGATCATTAAGTACACTAATTATTTACGACTATTCAAAATATACATGCCACAGTATGAGCCAGAACCGACAGTCAGATTAACAAGAACTACAGCAGCTGTGTAGGTAATGAGCACAGAATTTTCACTTGCCTTGAAAAAATATTAGAGATTTTTTCTTCATGTACTGGAAATGTCTCTCACACTACTGCATCTTCTACTGAAATCACAGTAGAAACATTCTTCAGACTTCTCCAGCTGAATCACGGCTCTACTTACATACTTATTCCCTCAAACCTGCCCTCATGGGCAGATGTTTGCCTATAAATACATACATTATCAGGAAAAATTCCTTAAACCTTTTGAATAATTCTATGCTTTGAACACACAGATCCTACTTTCTATAAAGAGAATAAACCCAAGTTATAATAATAACCATAATCACATTTTCTTAATCCCTTACGCATGGGCCTGTATCATACTTGGCAATATAACTACATTCATTCCAGTGATGCCAGGCCCGACTGACAGTATTATAAATATGTAAGTAATTAAGAGAAACGCAAATACTGCAGCCAAATTCTTTAGCAACCTTTACTACTTCATAGGAGTTTTCCATCTTTCATCTATGTTACTCTGTCTTTAAAATTGCCAGAGAAGTCAAGACACTGCATATTCTACATGACAATGAAGCCATCAATGTCAATGTCATTCTCTGAACAGCTATCATCTAAATTAAAGGGAAAACATTTCATATGCATATTAATATACTTATGTGTGCATCTCAGTATGACCAAGTGGGTAAAAAGGTTGTATACTGTCATTCCAATATGTATGCAGCTCTGATCCTCCTTGTCTCACTACTCATTCTCATAACTCCATTTGACTTATCATCCCAGCTTTCTGTCTAAATATGTAATTATGCGTTCTCTTGTAGTAATAATATATGCTGATACTGAGTATGAAATTAGAGAGAATGTGAAGTACTATATTTAATGGCATAAAATGTTGGCTCTTGAACCTGTATTAATTATTCATTTGTGTGTAGCAGGTTCCTCAATGCATGACAGACTTAGTTAAGTACATATCTGGAATATCATATATTAACCACTGGTGAAAAAATAATTCAGAAGAGATAACTTTTCAGCTTCATTTAGATTGCTTTTGTGGTTGAAAATACAAATGAAAGGGACAAGTACACTGTGTCTCTTGCTACCTAAAGCCACTGGCCATTAAACAGTCTAGATCCTAGGCTTGTGATAGCTCATGAATAACTACCAGAGCACTTTACTTAAATCGGTAGACTAAATTATTCATTCAGAATTAAAGTGTCCCTAATTCATTTTAGCTTACTGGGTAAATTAAGCTAAAAAGAATTAAAACCACTTTAACTCTGAATGAGAGTAGTCCACAAAGTAGAGTAATTTATTTATTTCAGGGTCACACCTTCAGCTGATTCTGAATTTTCTATGGCATTCCCACAGAGACAAGCCTGGAATCTGTCTCTCGATCTCATTGCACACAGTTCTTATTTATTCCAACTACACATTTAGGGTTTTTTTCTCCTGTTTTCATTCTCTCTTGGACATATTGGACATCTGAATGACAGACTTCAAATTTCTGTAATTTGCAAAGCAGTAACAGGTGGAGACATTCAACGACTAGTGGGCAACCTGTCTATCTGTTTACTTTTCTTTTTTCCATGCAACCTGTGTTCTTTTTGCAGTGAAACTTCTGCAGAATGCTGACATGGTTCTCAAGAGAACAGTAAGCTGAATGCTCATCTTTAAAATTCCCTTTTTTTCAGTACCAGGTTCCCACATAAAATGGGGAATAGGAGTTAGGAGGAAGGAAAAAGATCAAACCTTAACTGTATCAATTATGTCATTTTGTCATCGTCATGAAATCTCTCTTCTGAGATACAAATAAAGGAGCTGATCAGTTAGTGATAGTCTTCCAACATGACTCAAAGTAGCACAGCCACAAAGACAGAAAATATTAGTAAGTCAAAGATTATGAAGAAAATAGTCTTTGTCAGCCTTTCTCTTTTGAGACAAAGTTTATCAATACAATAGACTGAAACAACCCTACCTCAAATTATCAGGTTGACTTCCTTTTTTTTGTATCCTAAATCCTAACGGATTGACCTGACTTTCCTCTTCTTCTGTCCCTATGTGGAATAGCTACGTAGTTCTCCTCAGAAAGGTTTCAGTGTTTGGCCAGTGGTGTTCTACGCATTTTGACAAAGATCCTCAAAATCTTGCTGCAATTTTTTTTCATTGTGTATTTCAGTTAGCAAATTCTAGCATAGATTCATTTAGCTTCATAATTTAGTACAGCCTTATTTAGTAAAACGAATTGAGATGGAGTCCTTCGATCTCCCACAAAATAAAAAAAACCAACCTGAGTGTTTGGAAACTTATAGAATAAAAGCTTCTACTGCTATTTTTGCATCTATTCAAAGTATACAGTCAGGTTTCTGACTTTCAGCACCTGTATGTTTATTTTCAAATGTGATTAATTTGAATACTGCATGGTTGTGTTGTGATCATGTGGTCCTTGAATTAATACGACTTACAAAAAAGAACTGGTTTTGTTTAGTCTAGCTTGATTGCCCTCAAAAGCTTGCCATGCTTACTGCATGCTTACCAAGTACTGAACAAGAAGAAATTTAATGGATTTAAGCTTAGAACAAGTCAGACTGAGGGCAGATATTAGAAAGAAATGTAAATACTGGAAGAGTTCTTTTTCTACTAGTGCATTAACACAATATTTCTCTATGATATTTATTGCAAAGTATGTCTGTAGAATGAAATGTAGCAGCACTGATGTTCGTTCTACCCATCCCACCATACCTGCTCACCACACACGGACATCCCAATCTCCATAAAGTCCAGGATGTATCTTTTTTGATTACCTACCACCATGAAACACAATGCATATGAGAAATAATAAATAAACTTTGTAGATATATGGAATACACAATCCAACATCAGATATACATTGTTCATTTGCTTTTAAAACTGAGAAAATCTTTGTGTATGTTTTAAAGTACTCCTGCTGATCACACCTTATTGAGACAATCGGTATTTAGGCATCCTAAAGTGATTTAAAGACAACTGAAGAGGGTTAAAATCAATACCCTTTTTTTCTCCTTCCTTTCCTAGATAAAAGTTGCTTTTTAGAAAAAAAGATTAAAAGAAGAAAAAAAGAGAGAATGGAATGGAATGAAGGTTTTCACATTCCGTAAATCAGAACAAAATTTCCATTTTGATTCAAAGCATTTTCAAAAACTATGCATATACATACATGAGTTGAACTACGAATCTTTCCATATAAAAAAAAGCATAAATGAGCGCAGAAGTGTTAAGAAGGAAATGGCCATGTGTACCTATATTTTCTACATTTTGAATGCTTCTGAATTTTGCTGTGACTTGCATACTGAACAGAGTACCTACATGCCTTGTCCTACCTATTTATAATTCCTGTCCATGAGTTGCATTCCAGATGGTGGTAAGCCCACGAGTACAACTCTTCTCTAATGCTGCCACCTCGAGGCTAAAATGAAGTACAACTATAGAGATGTGTTCATACAACCAAAACCGGCAAAATTAAGCAAATGGTTCACAAGTGTGCAACTGCGTGAAGTAAAATGAAACACTGCAGACTTGTTGCTTGGATATCACGTAACAAATACATTCATGTTTAATCCCATATGGATAATTCCCCGAAAATACTTTGAGGATATAGTTTTTCAAAAGACAGGTCAACACTGAGGTTTGTATCTTCAGCCGTCGTATTACTGAAACATCATTACATTTATCAATTAAACAAAACTAAACAGTAAAACCAAAATTATTTATATAAGCTGAATGACTCAGAACTATGACACCACTGAAAATCTCCAAACTTGCTTTCTACTTAGAAATATGCTTCCTACAATTTGAACATGTAATGCATGTCAACTCCTTAAAAAAAGATTGCACAATATATTTGAACCTTTTAATTTTGATTGTCTCTTAAATATGCAGAAAAACATCATAAGCAGGGAAAAATGAGGATTTGGCTCTAAATTATTTCAAGTTAAGCATTTAGTAATTAAAAAAGGCAACACCAAAACACCAAAACAAAACCTCGAAAATCCTGCCTAACAGATTTTTTGTTAGAGCTAGATAGATTTTCCATACAAAGTAGTTCATAAGAGAGAGGCTTTAAAACAGTCACCAAAATGAAGTGGATCTTTTAATTACCCTGATAAAACGTGGTTTGTGTCATAGGAAATGTATTTTATGTCACAGGAAACATAACTAAACTTAGAGTAATTTACATGTGCCATCTTTGCAATGCTTTAAACTATCTTAAAATCAAATAATAGAATGCTATAATCAAAAGATGTAATACTTGGCAGATATTAACTAGATGTTAAGTATATTATCACTAGACTTTGTATGTATGGAAGAAAGCTAGACTCTACAGCTGGAAGAAATGAATGGATGAGAAGTTTGAAAGTGTAGAGTTCACGTACCAATGTAGCCCTCATAGTCTGACAATAAATGCAAAACAAGTTCTGCAGATAGAGACAATATCTCATTATACCAACTAATGAAGTTAGCAAAAAAAATACAATTCTGGGAATTTGCATTGAAAATTTTTTTCCCCAAATTTCATAAGTTGGTTTAATACCTTCTCCTACAAAACCTTGATGCACTTAGTGCAGGAAATACATTATAGACCAGTATATTTGACATTCATAGTAGTAGCTTCCCCATCCTTGACTTGCATCCTGACTTGTCAGTGTCCTTCTGTTTCACAGCGGGACACCTGACTATAAGCAAGGCAAAATGAAATCAGAGGGAAAAAAAAAAAATATTTTTTTTTATTTCAACCAACAATTACACAGTTACACTGGTATTGAAGAGTCTGCCAAATATATGTAATTGTGACACTTCAACTGTTAGTTTTCTGATGCATAAAAATTGAGTTTAGGAATAAGAGTATCCAGATTTATTTAATTGTGGGCTAAAATGAAATATAAGATTTAAGATATAAGATTTAATTGTCTATGCTTCTTTATTTCCGTGTTTTGGCCTTGATTTTAGCAAGTTATTTCCAGTAAATACTTCTAAATCAAAAGAACGGGCAATACCATAAAAAAAAAAAAGTCTCATGGAGCCAATCAATGGAAAACAAAGTGTTTAATGAAAAATTATGAAAAACCTTGTTCATTAGCAGAAAATATTAATATTTTATCGTCTCTAAGGAACACGACAGCCTCTACAGGACTGCCATTCTGTACATGAACACCCTGGTGTCCTTCAGTTGCTATGGAATATGTGGTTTATTTTTGTTTCAGTTACAGTTTTCTCTTCTGGGACATTATCCAAGCTAAGACTCCCCACCAAAAGCAAATAGTAGGTTTACATGCTGTCCTTTCAGGTAGTTGACGGGGCTGCCCTACAAGTGATAAAGCAGATATGGCAGGATACCCCATGTGTACTCCCATCCCTGACAGTTCCTGTCTGGGAACTCTCTGTACTTCCTTCTAGTCTGTGTGTCTGCTTCCCCTTCCCTCCCCTGTGGGGCTGAGCTGTTGACAGACGAGAAATCTGGACACAGGAACTGGAAACAGTTCCCAGGTTCTAACAGTTTGGACAGAATTGAGCAGTATAAAAAAACAGGGCTTATTACTCTGGCAACTTGTGAAAACAATCAGATTTTTAAAAATATTATTCAGGGAAATTAACGATGTACACTGTCTCTTACAACATGGGATTTTTTGGCAATTGATACAGATAAGAAAAAAAGTTTTGGTTATGTATGACACTCGATATTTTTGTTAGTGGCATTATTTTCCATTGTTTTCATTTGGCCAGAATTTCTTTCGGGATTTTAGTAACAATCAATTAATAATGCCGTGCAGTACAGAACATTTCTGCAGTCTGTAATGGTGTGCACCACACAGATCTTCCATCTAAGAGCAGTCCAGCTCAGTAAGCTTGCACAATGTAGCACAGCTGCATACAGATACAATAGTGTGGGCCTAGATGTAATTAAAGAAATTTTGCCTCTGCAAGGCTGGGTGCTTTATGAATGCTACTCTACTGATTCTGATACCGAGAGTGTTCTGGAAGAATTATTTGGACACACCTGCACACAACACGGCAACTAGCTTAGCGCACAGAACATAGATTTCATAGTGTGTGCTGTGTGTATTTGTATTCAATGGGAAGAACAAGAAGACTTAATCTCTTCTTCGGGGAATGCACAATTGAAATAGTTCTGATTTGATTCCTTCTCGTGATAACCACTGTGAGATTTCAGGTGTTTCAAGTTCCTAAAGCTAACAGAGGATAAAGAAAACAAAGCAAAAATAAAAAGTAAGCATTCTCTACTACGTTGCAGCTGGAGATCTTATCCCATAAGCTTTTTTCTGTAAACCCCTGATTGTTTCAATAATGTACTGTGAAAGATTCATAAGCATTCTTATAGCCTTGTTCTGCAACCTTCCTTCTGGGTTAGAAGGAATGTCCTTTAGGCCCTAAACATGAGCTTCTGTCTTATTCCCACAGATGTATTTCATATATCTTTTTCAAGTGTCATACAGTACCCTTCTAATTATGTTTTGTGGGAAACATGCTTATACTGTCAATTTATTTTTTTTCTACTCATTAGCTGTTTCCATCACAAAGAAGTAGCAAAAGAAAGCGTAGTTAATTGCATAAGAGGCCAATTCAGGACAAATGCAGTGTTTTCCCATCACATCCCATCACACAAGGTTGCCATTTCTCCACTTTTTAAATGTCTATCCCTTGCTGCTAACACACAAAATTGAACGCTGCCTGTGGCATTTACTGTACCTTCATCTGCTGGATTAAATGTTGTCTCAGCTGCTCTACTCTGTCCCTCGGGGACCAAAAGCATTACCATTCAGAATACTCTCAGCAGCAGAAGCAGCAGAACACCAATGTCTCATCCAAACTAACAGCATAAAGGTGATAGCTCACTACGATACTAGCCTATTCACCTTTTTATTCATTCTTTTTTATGTTTTCCTCATAGTTTATAGTCTTTCTGGTATCAAGCAGGGACCTGAAGGATTAATCACTCTCTTACAATTCCTGACCACATTTTATTAGAAGTGAGCCAGAACCCAGAACTGCTCCTGGGCAGAGCTGTGTGAAGGATGGAAATTTTATTTCACATAGTGTTATCAGATGTACAGCCTGAGAAGACGGGGCAATGGCTCAATGATCCAGGAAATGTTTCCAGTTCCTTCAGGTTTCTTTTCATCTTACAGTACTACTCTGGAGATTTCAAAGTCTGACTTCAATCAAAGTCAGAATGGAAAGTTAACAAATTTCCAAGTTCTCCATTGAGAAAAAAAAAATAATCCTTTAAAGTGTTTTAGTTGAAACTGCTTCTTGTGCAATTTGATGAAAGAATCATTTGGGGAATTGGCTTTGGACATCTTTCAATTGCCTCCCTGATTCCATCCCCAAGTAATTCTGTGAAAACTGACTGGGTCTCATCCCAGTTGAGACAGAGAAGCTTACTCCAGTACTATACAATTGTCCTGAAATTTCCAGAGGAGTTTCGCAAAGATATAGGTGTGGAGATAAGCTGTAGCACTTTTATACACCAAATGAAACTCTGCAACCAAATACTCTAAACTGCAGTGATGTTGGGAACAATACTGAAACTCTGCGGCTTGAATTCCTCTCAAGTTATAATATTGTGAGAAATCAAACTGCAAAAAGCTGCTGACAACATTTATAACATCACCTTATTTCCCTTGACAGTTTTTCAAGAGTAAAGTTTTTATGACAGCATGTAAACAAAAGAAAGCTACTTGTAAAACCCTAAATCCTGATTTTTTTTCTTTGTTTAAGATGTTTCCTTTTTACTTACCATTCTCAAAGCAATGCATACATTTACCTCAGTATTTCACATCTTGCCATTAAATGTATTAAAAAGACTGCCAGAGTTGGCCTTGGACACCTTCCAAAATAACAATTTCTTTAAAAGATTCTCTGTAACTATATAAAGATTTACTCAGTTATGTCCTTTAACCATGAAAGCAGATGTTCTCATTTTTGGAAGATACCTTTTAGTATCTGGTGGCAGATGGAAACTTCGTGAGTATCAACTACTATAAGATGAGAGAGAGGAATGATGTACTCTCTCATTCATACTCCTAAAAACTCAGTCATGTCATAGAGTGTGGACTTACAATCCCTGGCAACTAAGTTGAGAATGAGAGAAAATGGAAGGCTAACACAAGCGTAATTTTTTAAAGTCACAAAGTTGTATCTGCAATAGGCATTTACCAAATACTTTGTTCGGGTATTCCCCTATTCCTGAATGATAAGCAATTCAAAAGAAACTACAAAGCAATCAGAAAATTCTGCATACAATTTCAGCTTAACTTGAAACTTATGAACTTCATTAAACTTCAATTAACTTTTCAAAATTATCATCTGTTTTTTATCTTACTAATTTCAGCCATAACCTAAAGCAAGAACAAAACCCATGAGAAAAGCTATGCTGATCGTGGAGAACATCGGAAACTTTACAAAGAAATCTCATTACACTTCAATACCGTTTCAGAACCAAAAACATTGGCATGAGCTTTAGAAAACCCTGACAATTTTGTAACTCGTGCAAATAATGCATGTGGGCCTTCAGGAACTGAAGCCACCAAAGCATGTTGAATAGCTTTTGCCTCTCCCCGTAAGGTTACATACTGATTCACATGATGAGAATGGATCCATACATTCTCAGGGAAGTTCAGACCCTGGCACTTTCTGGTGGGAAGACTTCAAACAGATTTGTATTTACATTCCAGGCTTGGAAAATAAAGTCTTACAGTTTCTCTCTCTTTTTTTTTTTTTTTTTTTTTTTTTTTTGCGAAAGGATCCTTGTTGAGGTGTTGGAAGTGTCTGTCATAGCTTTTTTTCACACGTCCCCAGGAATATCTCGGCAAGCACTTGGTCACACTCTGTGTGTTCAGGCACCCCTCAGGCACTGCTGAGGGTCGCTCAACGGAGCCTCCTTTTTCAGGGAACAGCATACGGGTAAACCTGACACCTCCCTAAAGAAACGGAGCTAAAGAAACGGAGCTAAATGAATCTCTGACCAGCTTCACAGTGCAGATTTGTGGTTGTTTTGTTTGTGGAGCTTTTTTTTTTCCAAAGTTGATGCAGTTGAAAGCAAAAGTACAAGTGGCACATCCTTGCAAACAGTCACTCACATTTTTGGACAGGAGTCCTATTATGAACTCTTACAGTCAGTGCACATATGTGATGTCTGCTGTCTACCCTCATGCTCATCTCAACTTCAAAGCATAGTGCTTGTTTACAAGTTCATCAAACCCTTACCCGGGGATATAGGTGTCAAGCAATGAAAGGTGACTGCTTAGATGCCAGTCAATGATCTGTTTAGAAGGGAAACATTTCCGAGGTGGTGAATAAGAAATGAAGAGTTTCTCTTGTCTGCTATACTAGTTTAGGTTAGTAATTATGACAGTTCCCCAAAATATATAATCAGTTTCTAAATTTATTATTATTTTACATATAGATTATATTCAAACACTTATCATTTCCCAAGAGTTTTTGTTGCTCTTTTACATTTTCTCCTCAATTTTTAAGTACTTTATGTAAAGTACACTTGCTGATTTTCCTTTACTTCTGGACACCTAATTTTGCTTTATCTCTGAGATTCTGTCGAATTTCTTAGACTATCACCACAAAAAACTCCAGCGTTAACTGTCTCGCTTATCTCTCAATTTCCCCTGTAACTTTTTCTTTCCATTCTCAATACACAACATTTCTCAGGTTCCCTCTAATATTTCACACTTTATTCGTTTCTTATTTGCCTCTCCCCTCTTCATTTAATATTTCTTTCTGGAGCCAGTCGCCCTCCCTTCTCGTCCATCTTTTTTTTCCTCCTGCCAGCTGGAATGTGGCTGTTTGTCACTTGCTCTATTATGGAACTGTTCCCACAGTATTTCATGAAAATAACATCAGAGTCAGTATTCTTCCAGCAGTTTTCAGCTTATTTTTCAGATTCCGGATGAGTGGGAAGGGTAACAGCAGGAGGAAAGAATCTAATTCTAATAAAAAACAACTGTTAACCATAAAATATTTCACCCTCTTTGAAAAAAGTCCTTTTAAGGACTTTGTGAAAGGCCTTAAACCCCCATCACTACATGCTCCCTATCACTGACAATCACCTGTTGACAGTTATCTGCCAAAACCTGATAACATAAGAAAGTGAGATCTGGAATTCATAGGCAACTGAGAATGCCAATGTGACAGGCTGATTTACAGCAGGTGCCTTAGTGACTCATGACGGCCACCTGACCATGCCAAAAATGTATTGAGTATGGTATCTTTTGTGGAAGCATCGTTCCTGCTGACAATGATACCAGCTGCCAAAACGTACCACAAAGGAGTAATTCTAGCAGAATTCAGGTTACACCTTTTTATTCTTTGAAAAAGTTCAGTAGCAGAGGAGAAGCCGGATGCTTAAAATGACAGTAAAATACCCGATTTCGAATGGATCAGAATTTTGTGTTTTAAAACTTCTCAGCTAGGCTGAAGTCATTTGTGTCCTGCAACAGCACCTCTCCCCCTTCAGGAAACAAACAGCAGACAGAACCACACAAAATTAATTTAGCAGGTTGAGTGCCAAAGGTGTTGGAGTTGTAAGGATGGACAGAAGGGTAAAAAGCAGAACTTGCCTGGATGCAGTAAGAGCACAGCTCGTTTTAAAAGGGAAAATCCTTCTACAGCCTTCTCTAACTACTGCGCATTGCCTTACATAATGGGGCTTGAATCTCAGTTGTCCCTAGGCGCTACCACAAGCCACTTGATTAATAGTTAATCATTAGCACAGTACACGTTAGGCTCATTTTATAGCTGCCCAAGTAATTCTGATTTAGTGGAGCAGTGTTGGAAATAGAAACATTATAGTTCACGCTAGCCTAAGGACACCAGTTAAACTTCGCCCACAGATCAAGAATAGCAGGTTGTTGTCTGAGATGGCATCAAACATACCTGTTAGTCAAGAGGCAGTAGAAAGGCAACCCCGGTATTTTGTCTTTTTAAGTATTATCAGTGATGAAGTTGTTGTCAAAGCTGTCTTCAAGAGCTTTTTTTATGTGGGAATGTCAGTGTTGTCTCAAAGCAAACTCTTGAGTCAGGCTGACTTTAATAGTATAGACTCAGTTATAGGTCTGGAAATATGACCTTGAATGTCAGACTAGTTAGGCTGGGGATTTCTAGACTGCTTCTGTAGAATGTCTTGAGTGTGTTTCAGATCAAAACCAACTGTGATCCCTTGGAATGTTTGTGTTTATATTATTTATATTTAGTTCTCCTATCATAATTCTTATTGTTCAAATTGCAACATATCTGTAACTCTACGGTTGGGATTTTAAATTACTTCTGAAAAAAGCTTCTTTCTGCTTACAGGTGTTGAATTAACAGCAACTTGAATTAACAAGAACTAACTCCTCTACTTCAGGGTTATCTTGCCTGCAATGAGCCAAGGTAATTGCTAGGACATAACAACGTTACCCTGTTTGGTCTTCACTGTAGATCTTTCAGTCAGGTTTGGTACCATAGCACTGGATTTTTAATCAAAATCTGTGGGAGGTCTGCATGTACCCAGGTGTAGAACATACTCAAGAGATATGGACTAATGATAAAAAGATTTGTAGCATGAAACTGAGAATATGTATTTGTCCTTAGCAGCTTTTGGCACTAACAATTACCAAATGTGGATCTGTGTTACAGTTCAATACCTAAGCTTGCTTTTCAAATAAAGATCATATGAAATAATATTCATATGAAAGGACAGCATAAAATTGCCTTCATAGAAGACTAGGAGAAAAAGGAACTAAATTCAGGAGGAGATCTTGCTTTAAAAATGAAATGAGCTTCCCCCCTCATTTGCAATATTTATAAATTTAGTTGTCAAATTGGTTTTGCTATGCAAATGTTGTTTACTCTTTGTCACTGTCACCTTTCAGTTCCTATCACCATAAGTTAAGCACTTAAAATTGAGCTTTGAAGCTTCTGAACAAACGATAAAAAATATTTTCCACCCAGGAAAACCCAAGGGTCCCCACTACTAATTAGTACTGCTAATATGTTTGTAACTTTATTTCTTTTTCAAACGGTGCTTGAAAAACATTTGGAAGTGCCTTTTATATTTCACCAATCAAAATTATCACGTGTACTATTTTTTGTATCTTTGATCAAAAGCACTATTATACAAATAAAACCAGCAGTCCATCAAGTAAAATTAATGTAGCAACCATCTGTAGCAGACACTGTATCAACATGTAAAGATACAGTCAGTCTTCACTAGAAAAATAAAAACAAAACCTTTGAGACAGGTATTATATTCCCTTTTTCCGTTCTTATATAAACATGCCAAAAATGGGAACCAGATAACATATTCCACTGACAAAAAGAATCCGGGACTAATATAATTGCAAACTTCCCAAAACCCACTCTCTTCTCTTCTGCTCCAGCACACTCATTTATCCACAGCAAACTCCATGGGCAGGTAAGTATACATCGTACGGCTTCAATTGTTTCTGTTTCACAGTCAAAAAAAGACTGCATACCACCTTGAAAAATGTACATGGGTTTATTCATAAAGTGGGTATAAAAAGCATAAAGATGTTCTTATTTCTCCTATGGACTCAGTAAAGTTAATGGTTTGTGCTTGTAATTTGTGAGTAATCTGTCACAGCTAGTCAATCCACACAGGTCTGGTCTTTCAGTGGCTTATTACTTTCCGAACTATTTTTACCTGGTCAATGTGAGCATAGAAAAACATGCAAACAAGAATTCTTGGTTTATTGGCAACTTGTATTCACTTCCCGCATTTAGGAGAAGAGATACTGGGAGCAGAGCAGTGGAGAAACAGACCTAGTACATTTTGATTTTCTGTTTTCTCCTGAAACATGTGCTAGCAAAAACCTGATTAGAAAGAAAAAAAATCATTCTGCCTAATAGGAGCTAGCAAGGAACATATGGCATGACATAGATTGTACACATTGAGACATCAGTCAACATGGCAAGAAGCTGAAGCAACATCCACAAATTACAACCTTAATTGCTAAAAATAATTAAACAGATTGGCAGACATTTTAAAAATCACACATGGGCATCCAGTAGCCATGGAAAGTGAGTAGGACTTAGTGATGTAAATAGTGATGCCATTTATCATTTTAAATGTCTTCCTTATTATTTAAAATATCTTTATTTGAGAGTTTTAAAAACATCCAAATTATTTTATGCGCAAGTTTGACTGGACTATTTTTAACTCATTCCTTTCTCTCGCTGTACCTCTACATACTGTATTAGACTTTTAAATCAGTTGGATATTTACGTTGTTCCAAGTTTTCCAAAAGTATCATAAATTATAGGTAAAGTACCGTAATTTCTAGAAGAAAAAAGATTTTTTTTTTTTTTTTAAAGGAAGGGTAAAATCAAAAGTTATTTTCTTTAACTGTCTGGAAATTAAAACCCCAAACAGAGCTTCTAAACTTTTTTTTTTATTCCCCCAGCTGTAGCCTACTGAAAGATGATTTTTAAGGAAAAGGGACAAAATTCTGATTCAAATTTTTCCTCATATCTTTCACCATGAAAGTGAACATATTTAAGGAAGAAGGAATTTTGCACAATTTTTTATTTTGTTTTGTTTAAATAACTGACTCATTCTTAGTCATAGATTGAAGGAATTATGGATAATATTGTGCACACTTCCCTGAAAAGACAGCGTAACATTATATATATGCTGAGCCTTCAGTAGAGAAACACTGATAATTTACTAAAAAGGTAAATACCTGAGTTTCAGCTTTCCAATAAACCTTATAGTTGCTGAATTAAATGTGAATGTCATTATAAGTGGAAAAAATAGAGTTGCATGACGACAGCAAAATAGAATGCCTGCCTTTTTCTTTGCAAAGAAACCCCACCAAATTAAGCTTGTTCATATTCATGACCTCTTTTCCCTCCAACTCTTCATGAATATTCAGTAAACAACTTTTCTTCAAAAGAATATTCATGGTTACCAAAATCTCTGCAAACTAGTGAATGTACGAGCGTTTGCACTAGCATACCAGCATATTGAAAAGCTCTTTTATTATTTGCACAATAAATTCATTAACTGATTAAGAACATTCAGTTCAATTAGAAATAGAAGGATCCCTCTGCTACTTGGAAAGCTCAGGCCATCCAACCAGAGAGAGCAACTATGCCACATGACTCACAGAAATCGTTCTAAGAAGTAAATAACGTTAAATAGTCAGCTGCGAGCACGCTATCATCTAAAACAGTTTTATGCGCTCAATCTGTCAAGGAATTCGGAGGAAATTGATTTAAAAACCCCGCGACCTGCTCGCAGAGGATCCGGGCACAGCAAAGGGCTCGGGTTTTTAGAAACCGGTCGCCGCCAGCTCGGCCGGCAAACCTGCAGCCAGGCAGGGCTGCCAGAACCGCTCCGCCGGCAGCACGGCCCCGGCCGACACCGACACCGCCGCCCCCGGCACGGCGCGGCCCGGCCCGGCCGCCGCTAGTGGGAGCCGGGAGACCGCGCACCGCCGCCGCCTTGCGCGGGCAGCGGCCGCCTCTGCCCGCTGCTGCCTGCCGCTGCCCGCTGCTGCCTGCCTCTGCCTGCGCCTGCCCGCCCGCCCGGCGTGGGGAGCGGGGACAACACAGCATCTCTCCTTCTCACCCCCTTCTTCTGCAGCACTCGTGGCCGTAACCTCTGGAGAGCGAAATAACCGTCTGCTGTTTCATAATTAGAGGGTTATGGCCTGAAAAACTCACACCTGCCTTTTTTTTTTTTTTTTTTTTTTTTTTTTTTTGAAATACGAGCCAAGACGGTTATTTCTAAGTCCGTATGCTCTAGCGATTTCTAGATGTTTCTCTTCCTCGCCTCACTTCAATTTTAAAGCCTCTCGGTGCTCCAGTGCCACAACTGCGGTTTGAGTGCTGGCAGTCCCGCTAAAGATCCAGTTCTGTGCTGAGGCTCCGGGTGGTGTCCTTACTGTAGTATTTGGCCCAAGATTAATTTAATACTTTCTTAACTTTCAAAGTGTTAGTAGCATGACAGCTGATGTTTACAAAGGATACTGAAAGGATCTTCAGAATGAAATGTAGTCCTTAGTATGTGGAAAAGGTTTTGTTAATTTATGCTGTCTCTCGTCCCCAAAACTCTTACGAGATTTTACGTAGGAGTTACGAAAAAGATGTAGCTTAAAAACCTGTACGACCACAGCCGTAGCTGCATGAGTACAATTGCTCAATATAAATTTTAATACAATTCCTGTAATAAAACCTGCAGTCATAAAAACACAGTCTGGCTTTCAGTTGCCCTGTTCTAATCATGTATTTTAGATATCAAATCTACTAACTGCAGCACTTTATTTTAGCAGGTTTGTGAGAAATATTACTTTGAAACTCATATTCAGTTATTTGCTTCATTAACATGGTTGCCAGGAATAAAAATCTGCTTAAAAGCAATAATGAAAGATACTTATTTCCATGGCTAGAATAGAATAGAAGAGCTCTATTTTTTATTTTTATTTTTTAAATTTGAGATGTTCTTAAATGTAAAAGAGTGATGAGAGCTGGGGGTGAATCAAGTGATAATGGAGCTAGGAAGACAACAGATGACAAAAAAATCAGTACAAAGGATGTGTTGAAATGGAGCTGGGGAGATTAGAAAAGAAAGCATGTCACAGTCTGGTATTTTTTGTAGGAGAGACAATTAGGGACTTCTGGTGAGAATACTTTTACTAGCATGGACAAGGAAGAAACTACACTTAAGAAAGAGACGAAACAGAATTAGGATTCAAGAATTAGATAACTACTGTTACCTTGCAGCCCTGAAACACAGTATTGCTATCCCTAGTAGGAGACCATAAACTTTGTAGTGGGTTTGCAAGGCCTTGTGCTTGCCTTATCTGAATGTTCTTGACTTGCCTGCAGCAGGTTTTGTTTCCTACAGCAATTTTCTAGCAGACCAGGCAACTATGGCTATTTTTTTTTTTTTAACTTTTGTTTCTCTTTCTATGGCACAGACATTGAGACAAAAATAAAAAGCAGTTACTCCTTTCACACAGACACACCCTACTGAAGGTACCAGCCTTAAGACCCGGGGAAGGAGTGGAAGGAGGTGCATAACGCCAGAAAAAAAGGCTGAAACTGGTAAGTGCATGTATTAAAATTTAAACTAAAAGTACAAAAAAAATCTTTTTTTTTTTTCTGTAATAATGGTTGGGAGACACTAGTTAAATTGTGTTGCAAGAAGATTAAGTACAAGAAGGAAAGTCCAGGGAGGCAGGGCACATAGAAAACTGGTGAGAAATTTCAATGCAGTGTTGAGGAGAAAGAAGGCATGCAGAATAGGAAGCAACATCACAAGTTCTCAATTTAAAATAAAAAGTCAGCAATACCTTAGTGGTAAAGAAAGAAGAACTGCGTGAGGGGAATACTTAACGCACAATCTTGAAAGCTACTAAAATATCACAATGATTGAAATGTTTGCATTGTTATGGTTTTAGGAGGTTTTAAACATTTCCTGTTCAACAGAAAACCTAAACTAAATCTTCATGAGCTGTAGCTACAGCTCGTCCTGAGAAAGGGCCAAGCATTCTGAAATGGTTAATGAAAATGGATCTTCTAGTCACGTCCTCAAGGGGCAGAAGTGAAGCAGACACTGTCTTCTAGAGCTCCCAGTAGCTAAGGAAAACTCAATCCCCAGTTCTTACTTTCCCTGTTGGTAATTGGGAATTTGCATACCACAAGTAGCTGAATCTGCCACACTAGTCACTATGTCTGAGGCGTTTGCTTTAAGATAGGGGCATGACTCTCATTTTTCACTGCTCGGTCTCTTCTTGCATAAAGCTACGTCTGAAGCAACTAAGGCAAGAGACAAGTGGGATGAAAACAGAAACTCCATTTCAGCAAAAACGTGCAAGATATAGAGGTACAGCCAAAATACAATGGTCTTAGTACTATGCTTGGATTTGCAACTGACAGGATTAATTGAAGGCTATCCTAATCAATCAGAATGGCCAAAGCACAGGATCAAGGATGTCCTATGAACACTCATACTGTACAGTCAGTGCTCAACACGTCTTTGGCCAGAGCTGGAGGATGCTTTTAGGGGGAATTTTACTTAAGTTAATCAATTGCCAACCAACACAAACTGCTGATCACCCTTTTAGGTATCAGGAAAAAGAAATGCACAAACAACTTAACAAGCACCTTAGCCTCTAGCCTCCCCTCTCCACAATCTCAGCTTGCTGTATTTTCTCCACCAGTTACACTCAGTCTTCCAGAATTCCACTGGGGAGGGGACAGGTAGCGGGGAGACTGAGTTGAAGTATGCATAACAGTTTTTTGCTGCTCTGAACAAAATATTTTTCTGCCACCCTATGGCCAAGTCTTTCATGCTGTGCTTTTACTGCCTTCATGGTTTCACGGTGCTCCATTCCTCCTGGCGTGGGTCGCCCACAGCCGCAGTCCCTGGGGATGTGGGTACCCCTGTGGCATGGCATGACTCCTCAATTACTGGTGCCTCTCATACGTACACCTGAGCAGGAACACAAGCTCCTCCAGCACAACGGCCGTCCGGTGTCCAGTGGGTTTTCCCACTGCTGTTTCCATTGGTCCCAGTTTTGAAGGGAAGAGCATTTAGCCAAATGGACGAAAACTCTCATGCCACTTTCTTCCAGGGCCAGGGCAGACCCTGATTTTTGGAGTTTACTAGTACAGACATAGTCACGATGGCTGGCTAAGACATTCTTAATATTTTGACTTGTATACCCTAAAATCACTCTCTACTTAAATCTATGTTAGCTGAAAAGTCTTATGTAATGGGTTTAAAACATGAGTATTTTCCCTCTTCCAGGCATGCCTGAGGAGTTAGGTCATCACTATAAAAATAAATAATTCTATATACATATAAATATGCATATTACATAAGAAGAATCCAGTGTCTTGAAAACATTCATTAAGTTTTGAGACAGCCGGGTACTGACCAAAAAAGCAAGAATCCCAGGCAGCTGCCTGACAACCAGCCTACTGATTTTTGAGGTGTGACACAGGGGTTCTTCCTGTTTCTTTCGTTTCACACATAAATGAAATAGGCTGCTTAGTTGGTATGGACTTCTCTGTCATATGCAGCTTAACATCTTAAACCCTCATTCATAAACACTACCTCATAGCTTTGAATAAATTAAAGTTGAAATACATCTTTCTTTATTTTTCAGTGTTTCCTTTATAACTCATTCTGGGTTTTTTTTGTTGGATTTTTGGGGGTTTTTTTTTGGTTTGTTTTTTTTTTTGTTTTTTTTTTTTCTCCATTACAAAGTGATGCTAAACCAAATACAGCATGATATAATCAAACTTCAGAAGGTTGTACCCTAGGGTGATGGTCAGTTTCATAACGATGAGTTGTATTTATTTTTCCCAAAATTAAGAAGCTCAGTTTTTCAAGCTTAACAAATAAAATGCCCAGATATTTCAGCAAATATTTCAAGACTATAAATTATGAAATATAATTCTCCTAGATGTATTGCTGGTAGTACTTAAGAATGCAGCACTATGCGTAATCGTCCATGCACTCAGTCTGCTGCAATGCACAGTACTAGGTCTTGGCCCTCATGTCCCAGATGATTTCAGTACGTTTTATTTGTATCCACCTATTTTTTCTTCTCCAGGGACTGTAGCATCCTGCTTTTTCCAAAGGTTTTTTTTTTTTACACAAGTAATAAATAATTGTTCTTATCCTGATAATTTTAAATATAATTTTAAAGTCTTCAGTTGTAACTGTATCATGCTTTATGACTTTGGCTCCTTTTACTTATCCTCTTAATTTGTCTTTATTAGAAAATTGATTTTATCAAACACATCCAATAAAAAATCCTCTTGCAGATTCAATGCAATGCCAGTAATTAAGTTTAGATTTTTGGTACACTAAGAACTGACGCTGCCTTCCCTAGATTCTGGTGCATATGGAATGACTCATTTCAGTATGGTTTTCCTCACCTTATTATTTATTCAACAGACCTGACAGTCATTATGAGATTTTCATTTGTTATTTAATACTGTAAGTCAGAAATATATGTATTTGTTCCCAGTGCAGAAATTGTATTAGTTTCTTTTACTCTTGAGTTGTACACCCAAAGAATCTATTGTGTGAAAAAAGAGAAGTCACATATCTACTCAGAGAAATATAGATCATAGTTGTAAAAAGCAACTGAAAAAGTCATTCTTCTGTCTATCCTAGTGACCTAAATAATTCCTGACAGGTATTTGTCTAACCTTTCCTTAAAAACATCCAGTAACAGAAATTCTACATCACTGCACTCCACTCAAACACCAAATCAATCTTTCTTTTAGAATGTTTTTCCCTGTGTCCCATGCTGCCCTTGAAGCCTGTTATTTGAGAGCGGTATATCACCTTTCTCATCATAGCATCTATTTACCTATTCAAAGACTGCTATGATATCTTCTCCACTTTTTTTTCCAAGACTTAACAACCTCAAATACCTTCCTCAGAGGCCATATATTCTAGACCTCTCACCTGTTTCATTGCTTTTCTCTGGACTCTGTGTAATTGCTTTACATCTTTCTTGAAGCTTGATGGAGTACTTGAGCTGAAGTCTTACCTGCATTAAGCAGAATGGAGGGATTACTCCTACAGGTTATATTCCTGTTGACATATCCCAGTAGGATATTTTTCTTGTTTGCAGTAGCTTAATAACATTGACTCATACAGAATTTGTCATCCACTCCAAATCTGAGATCTTTTTCTGCAGAACTTCTACCCACTTAGTGGTTTCCTGTCTTGCACTAAATAGCTGATGAGTCCTGCCTACATGCAGAACTTCACATTCCCCTTTGATGAACTGTATCCACTTCATAGATCAAGTTTATTCACAAGAAGTATATACTAGTGATTTAGGTGTCTGTAGACACTCATTGTGGACCAATAACCAAAAATTATAAAAGATGCTAACATGAAAGCACAGCTTTCAGTTTCATTGCTTACGCTGATACCAACATAGCTTCAAGCATTCTTTTCTTTAAAAAAAAGGAACTGAAAATCATTTAATATATCTGGAAGGGAACACCACTGAGGTTAGAAGGCTCAGTGTTGAGAGGTTTTTTTTCCTTTTATTTCATGGAAAATTGCTGAACTGACAGCCTTGGGCAGCGAAGTCTTCTTATTCATCAGCAGAAAATTTTAGCCTGAACAGTGGGAGCATACACTTCTCCACTAATGTGCTTCAAATCTTGACCTTGAGAAACCAGTCCTTGTAGTACTGCGTCAATTCATTTTCCATATCCACTCAGTTCTTCATCAGTCTGCCAGGATGGCCTACAGCAAAGATTTTGGAATATGGACAACAGTTCTGTAAGGACTGAGTTAAATCAACAAACCTATAAATTTTTAGGGCTAGTCTATACAGAAACCTTGTGCCATTCTGACTGTATTGATACACTTGAACTGTTACAACTTTTTAGTGCGGCCTCATTTCTGTATTTTTACCATTAATTGAGCCAAAGGCAAGGGAGCAGGGGCAGTCTTGGTTTAGTCCTACATTAGGATGTTTTTCGTGGTCAATCCAGTTTGAGGGGTTTCTGTTCCCCTGCTTCTGGGCATTCGTTCAGCCCTCCTGTGCTGTGCACCCCGTGACAGTTCCCCACCCTCCTTTACCCTGATGTAACTTTTTCTGGGATGGCATTGCGAAATACATGAGTGCTAAAATTACAGGAATTCAAAGTGCCGGGTTTTGGAGTGCTCCACTGCTCCTGTTTGCAGCATGGCAAGAGTTGCAAAGACGGGGTGAGCTGGGACGCCTGGTGAGAAAACATGGCTAAAAGAGGTGAGTTGTGATAACCTCCTAAAACACATTCCCCTCTACAGAAATTTTACTATCGTGTTCCTGCCTGACTCTCTAATCCACCTGTTAAACTGCACAGCTGGGGGGATGAAAATCAGAATCAAAGTTTTGCTTCAATGAATAGTTAATTGTGCAAGAAGAAACGGCAGTAAAAAAGAGATAGAGTGAGAAAAGACGACCATGGAACTGAGGTGGCTTCAAACCTGTTTGAAATCAGGCCAATGAAGGATTTGAAAACTAATGTCTTTTACCACTGGGTACAACGGATAGGAACTACCTTTTTCTCAGGCAAGACCTGACCTGGCTTTCACCAGTAACCCAAAAGCCCTGAGCAGAGACACATGCCTTACTGTAACCTTCAAGGGACAAAGTGTATCCCCACTTCCCTTCGTGGTGTTTTCTATAGAGTGGTTTAATCAGGCCCTTACTCAGAACCATGTTGAGTTTTGTCAGGCCAATTGTCAGTCTCTGGCTTTACTGCAGAGTCTGACAGTGCTGTGTGAAGATATCAAAGTCCACTTTAAATGATGTAGCTTCCTACTGCAGGGAGCCTGTATTCTCAAGGTACATTAGTCTGCACAACATGCCGTGCAATGGACTGTTTCAGTACCCAAGCAAGGTATTTCTACACTGGAAATCTCTGTAGCACACAAACATAATATAGACCTACCTTTCCCTCCTGTGAGGCATTGTACAGGGACTCTGGGCATCTAATTCAGTTCTAATGATTTGATTCTGCTAGCCAGTGGGATACCTCAAAATGTAAAATCACCCCAAATTTCTTGCACAATTAAACTTTAAGTCTCATGCTTTTCAATAAATTTTAGCATCCTAAAACTGTGAAGCTCAAAGAGATAGATAGCAAATTTCTATTCAATCCAGTGAGAGACACATACTCTCACAGAGCTATACCTTTGAGATCTGGGTTTTACAGATGACATTGTAAAAAGGGCATAGGCATCTAAAGTGGGACATAACCAGGATTTAGGAACTGAAATACAAAACACAGATGCTTGAAATATCTACTTTGCTGCTGCCTACTCTTGCCTGAAGTCTGCAGAGCTCCAAGTTTCCAAAATTAAAGCTCTCATGGTACCTAAAGTTCTGTTTTGGGATTTGCTAATGAGTGAAGCACCGATCTTAGACTAAGCGCTATCAGGCTTCACAAACTAGATTTTTCTCTGCTGTATTTGCAGAAAGGACTCAATCTGTTAAACTCTACCAGAGCAGGGTATTGTGCGCTGTTCTTCTAATGAAGTTGAGTGTGAGAGGTGGGATTTGAAGGGTTAAAGCACAGCCACAACTGAGTATCCAAAAGCTTTCTTTCATATACTTGTCAGAGAGACTTTGAACTCTTATCTCCTATAGAAGTATTTTGCATAATAGCTGTATATTAATAGGGAAAAAAAAGGAAGAAAAAAAAAAGCAGCGTTCCTTAACAGCTGAGGCTATTCCACATTGTATATAATAATTTGTGAGGCCAGAAGAGAACATGCAAGTATGACCATGACTCTTAAACAGTGGCTTAAATAACGTATCTTGCAAAATGTTACATGTCAAAATATTTAGGCCATGAGGGCAGCGAGGCTCCCCTGCCTCACAAACTAACATATAACCACTAGAACCTTTATTCAGTTTTGAAAAGAGGGACGCTCAGCTTTGTTTGCAAAGTCAGTTTTACAGTTA
Organism: Rissa tridactyla; assembly: GCF_028500815.1. Taxonomy (NCBI): domain Eukaryota; kingdom Metazoa; phylum Chordata; class Aves; order Charadriiformes; family Laridae; genus Rissa; species Rissa tridactyla. Next base: position 95,393,747 of record NC_071468.1, read on the forward strand.
CAGATTCTTTTTAAGCAACAGTTAAATAATCATTAAAAAACCATAAGAGTACTCTGAGTATATGCTCTATGGCTTCCTATAGTGAAAGAATGTGGTATCTTCTAAGGCAAAAGGCATCAGTTTCAAGCAATCTGGAGAGTACTGCGGGTAATAATTAAAAAAAAAATAGGTTAAAAGTTATGAAAAAGGTTCACTTCCCGCCCTCATTTTCCTTGTGCCTTCACCTTCAGTTGTGCTCACCCAGTTCCCAGTGGGGATAACAGAAGCACAAGAGCGTGTTCGCAAAAGGGGGTGAATAGCTGAAGGACCAGGTGAGAGGGCACCTTCCCCATTTTTGATTGCTGAGTGATAGCTGGCTGGGGTCAGTAATGAGAAAAATCTCATTTTACCAACATGTTCAAGCATATGATTACTTCTTGTGAAAGAGGCTAGGATTGAAACATATGCCTGAAATTAAGTACATCATTTAAGTATGTTTTTGAATGGGTCATGTTACCATCTGAAATTATTTGATAACCAGGTCAGTAAAAACCGCATTTAAACAGCCACTCTCCTAAAAGGTCTAATGTTTCAATTGACAAAGGTAATGTTTTTCTCTTACGTGATAATCTTTCAAGGGCATGGCTGAGATGACATATTAGGGAAGTTTATCATTATTTGCATTGCTGTGCAGTCTGTTGCAGTGATAAATACAAGTCTTCCATTTCCAGTTGTGTTCATCTCATACCTTGCTTTGATGCTAAACACACTTGAAAAAAAAGTCATGCCTTCAAATACTAAGGAATTACTTTTTTTTCCTTTGTTGACATTAGTCACTATGGTATGAATGAAAAATAAAAATAAATCCCTCACAATTTCTAAAAAAATCTCTGAGTATGTCATTTTGAGGAGTTAAGAACAGCTTGTATGGCTCATTACTTCCAATTATAATACACTGCTGTTGCAAATACAATAACAAACTGTTAAGCAGTTGTATGTTGTAAGGTGAAATGCAACTTCAATAAAGTAGATAGTTCAGTTTCTAAGAATTAATGAGCTCTACTGAAAACGCTGCTGCATACTTCATCTTTTTCTTACTTAGCTACTTTTAACAAATAAAGATACAAAAAAAATTAAAAAAATTTAAAAGTTACTTATTGTGCCTGAAGGTCCCCAGAAAACAAGAAGGAACAGTGAGAAAACAACAGATCAAGAAAGTCTTAGTGGCATAAACACAAGCGTCCAGATGCTTAACCTCATGGATTTGAACTCTTTTTCAGTTGCAAGATCTTTTTAATGGCTGAAGCAATTTTCTGAGGCAACATCCCAGTGATGGAAAAGTGTCTGATCAGCAAATTGAATATGTTGACACTTTAACCTAGATGTACTAATGTAATGTGTTATTTTTTGATTTTGATACAGCGGTAAGGCTCATCTGATTAAATGTGGATTACCTATATAAAGGAGCTATCTATAAATGAGCTAGACAACTAGACTCATTTTATAATCATTGGAGAGAAATAGTCATTTTTAGGGCCTGATTCATCTTGTGATTCATTTTGTATTGAGAAAAGCAAACCACACATCATCAAAAAAACCTGCTGGAGGCCTTAAGTGTAAATCTAAATTCTAGCGCATAGACAACTGACATATGTTATAGATTATTATGTTTACATAGATGTGTATGTCACTGTTTTACTTAAAGTCTATTAGACTATAATAACATTTATGGTATTACATAGCTTCTTGTACTCTGTTACTGGAAATCTGTAAAAAACCAAGTTATGTTAAAACCATTAACAAGGAAGGAAAGAATTTCCTAACCTATAAGCTATAGAGAAGATGTGAAACACCAACTTCTTTAATTTGGATAAATTTTTTTCTTGGAATTCTTCAGTGAATCATTTGTAGTTTGCAGATGACTATAAATCGTACATTTTTCAAATAAACTATTAGAACAAAAAAACAAAACACCAGTTTTTTCTTACATAAGTCAAATTGAATCTGTTGCAGTTTAATTACCATTTTGTCCAAAATTAATTTATTATGCGTTGCAATTATACAGTGCTCTAAGGCACTTGGAGAAAATCACTCAATGAAACTATACACTATTTTACCATGTAAAAAATCCCTAGGAATTTTCTTAAACTTTGCCATGACACAAGTCATAATGTAAAAATGATAATGATAAAATTAATGACTTTGCTAAGATAATAATTGAATAGAATTGCACAGAGAAACTTCCAGTCATTCTCTTATTTACACCCTAAGCTTTCTGGCCCGCTCAAACTAGATCCTAAATTCCTCCAGTGGTTCCCCTGACATCCACTCTCAGTGACCTTGTTGGCTGCCCCAATGTGCTGGATGAACACAGCCATTAACAGTCAAAGCTGGAAGAAAAGCATTACATGCAGAGTAAGTACTCTGAAGGACTGGGTTGTTCAACTAGAAAGTCAGTTATCCTTTACCTACATAAAGAGTCAGATGATGTTATCAGTACAAATTTGCGGTTCTTTCTTTGTTTCTTTGTGCTACATGAAGCTTTCCACTTCCAATTTGTCCATCTTCTGAAATACTGTCATCTTTCACATTGCTAAGTAGCACCAAAAATATTGCCAGTATTCATAGAAAAGGATGTGACAGCAAAAACTTGAGGAGCGTTTGGTGTTGAAAAATCCAGTCTGCGTAAAAATGAGATTTCAAGGGCTAAACTGAAAAATACGTAGAACATTTTTGCAGATGAAAATGTTTAATAAATGATGATTCAAATGCACATTTCCAGTCATAAATAAATATCTTTCCTGCAGAGGTACATACAGTAGAGAAAAATTGACCCACACTGAGTGCTGCTGCACTATTCACGGGACAACAGACAACACAAAATAAACCAATTACAGCCTAGCCTAGCTGCAACGTTATAGAGCTAGCAGTAGCTACTCCCACATGAATAAGAAGTGTCTTCATGCAAATTGGAGACCTACCACAAAATATTAGTGACAGTCTAGTGAGTATGTTCTGGGTTCTATGAAGCAAGATGCAAATATATGGAAATATGGATTATTTTATTAAATCATTAAATTTTGTTAATGCACCACAAATTTTAATCCTGATGAGTTTGTTAATTCTTTCCCACACAGGACTGAACAGTGCGAGTAAAACACCCCACCAAGGTTGTCACTTGATATTCCAGTCACACTGAGGACATGACTTCCCATTCCTGGCATTTCAGCCTGTTGAGTCTAAAGAAGTAACTGTTATTATTCCACACTGAAAGCCAACATTTTCCACTTGAGACACAATTCCAACAAAATTAATGTCAGATGAGGAAAGCATTAATTCCTTTTCCAAGTAAATTGGTTATCTAGTTTTTGACAGCTTGTATTGTTTCTGTGTGCAATGCTGCAGGCAAGAGAACTCTTAAAAGAAAAAAAAAGAAAGAGGGGAGTGGAGCTTTTTCACTATTGAAATATGCACAGACAGCATTATGAGCAGAGCAGGGTACTTCAAAAAGATGTCACAGTTCCCTTTTTGGCATTTGCCCTAGCACAAGTGAATTGTATCTACAGTTCAAATTTTATTAAAAGAAAATCCATACCCCTCAGGTCTGAGGAAGGCTTAAATATATTTATTTAACTTCATTGAAATGTAATTCCTGATAGCTATTGTGGGATTCTTTTGGCAACCGTATGACAAATTAAATTTTTTGTCTTGTAAAACATTATCCCAAACTAAATCAAAACTTGAGAAACAATGGACACAGACACCCTATCTGAAAATTAATACTAATTTCATCAACTCACATAACTAAGTTTATATGTGTACCTTTCCTCCTATATAATCCAAATATCATTTGCATCTTTTTACTAAATATCTTTACAAACTATTTTCACCTTCTCTTTTGATCATTGCTTAGATGAAGAACAAATGAAAAAATATTTGATTATTTTATCTCTCATATGAATATGACTGTTGTGCATGTTAAAAAAATAAGACAAATGTTTTTTAAAAACAGCAATCAGGTGCCTTCACAGCTGGTTTACCATTCCAGCTATTTCTCAAATGCTTTGTACAGAAGGAGGAAAATTGTAGCTAGTGGATCCATTATAAAAATATCAACTGTAAAGGTAGCAATTTAGCAAATTTAGCGATACCTTCCTGAGTGAACAAAGTGTAAAGTAAAATTAGAGTGCTCCCACTTTAATAATATGGTTATTAAAACAGAGAACTTATTCACTTTAAAAAAAACAAACAACAACAAAACAACCCAACCACAAAAAAACCAACCAAACAAAAGCCACACAACAAAAACCTCCAAACCTAAAAGGCCTGCAGTTCTTATTACACTTTATTCTATTAAATTTCAGACAATTCAGTGGAAAAGGCAGAAAGACACAAGACCTTGCTGAAGATAAGATCCCTATCTGAAGAAAAGTTGCCTAGGTAAGCTAAATAAAAATTCTATACAAATTGCTTTTATCTAGGTTTTCTCATTATGTCAAAGCAAATTCTGTCCTAGGATATGAAGTAAAAGAAATGTGTTCATATTTTTATCTGTAGATTCATATTTAATAATACACTGATAGGCCAGAATTGTATATCATATGTGAAATGTGTATGTGTTATGTGAAATGGAGCCAGGTTATAAGAAAACAAAGGTCCTTTATTACAATTCCATATGTACTTTTCACAGAAATAGAGGTGTTATTCATAGTGTCTTGACTGAATTCTAATGTGGGAACATGTGTAAATGTAAATTCGTCCTGTAGCTTGGATAATGCAATTTTTACTTCTCTGAAGGAATTATTCAACTATTAGAGATGGAGATAGGAGAATTCATGCTTACACTTCAGCATTGGCTAATTAATCAGATCTCTAAACGTTCCTGTGAAGTTACTATTCCAGTCTTTAAATACAGAAACTGAAGCAATGGGTTAATTGGCTCATCTGATGCTATAGAGCATTTTAATAGCAATAAAGAATTAATATAATGAAAAACGGAGCTCCCAATTTCTCAAATGGTACAAAAGCTGCTAGTTGTAACCCTTCATTAAAAGGATATTGCTGGAATCATGTCAGAAGAAAAGTTCAATCTGAACTGTATGTGAGTGAGATATTTTTAGCAGTTTGTGTGAAGGAGAAAACAACCCTTTACTCCCCAAAATACAGGAAACTACCTTCTGTTACAGCACCAATTATAAGCCTGGCTAGCTCATGGGCAGCTCATCCACGCATGCTATAGGCAAAATTGTACTTTACTCTCCCATTTCATTTCTTGTGGATCTGGGTAGTGTGGCAGGGTTTCATGGACAATATCTTCCCTGTGAGCTGTGTTTCAGGTTTATTAGAGGAGCAATACAGAATTTTTTTCTAGTTTAGGCCCACTAAGCCACAAACCAGTCATAGGCTTCCAGTTTGGGAGAAACAGATCATGAAGGCATGTTCCAAGCCCCAGACTTTGGTAAGTCTTGTTCCCAGCCAATCTAATGTGAGAGACTATTGATTGTAGACAGACACATTATATGCGTACTTCCTAGTTCTCAGATCTGTATTGACTTCATTTGACTTTGACGCTGTCCCACATGACATTCTTGTCTCTAAATTGGAGGGACATGGATTTGATGGATGGACCACTCAGTGGATAAGGAATTGGCTGGATGGCTGCATTCAAGGAGTTGCAGTCAATGGCTTGATGTCTAAGTGGAGACCATTGACAAGTGGGTGTTCCTCAGGGGTCGGTACTGGGACCGGTACTGTTTAACGTCTTTGTCAGCAACAAGGGCAGTGAGATTGAGTACACCCTCAGCAAATTTGTCAACGACACCAAGATACGTGGTGCAGTCAACATGCTGGAGGGAAGGGACGCCATCCAGAGGGACCTGGACAGGCTTGAGAGGTGGGTCTGTGTGAACCTCATGAAGTTCCACAAGTGCAAGGTCCAAGCCCAGATACAGGCTGGGTGGGGAAATGGATTGAGAGCAGCCCTGAGAAGGACTTGGGGGTATTGGTTGGTGAGAAACTCGACATGACCCGGCAATGTGTGCTCACAGCTCAGAAAGCCAACCATATCCTGGGCTACATCAAAAGAAGTGTGGCCAGCAGGTCAAGGGTGGTGATTCTCCCCCTCTGCTCTGCTCTGGTGAGACCCTACCTGGGGTACTGCGTCCAGCTCTGGGACCCCAACATAAGAAGGACATGGACCTGTTGAAGCAAGTCCAGAGGAGGGCCACAAAGATGATCAAAGGGCTGGAGCACCTCTCCTGTGAAGACAAGCTGAGAGAGTTGGGTTTGTTCGGCCTGGAGAAGAGAAGCCTCCAGGGAGACCTTATAGCAGCCTTCCGGTACCTAAAGGGGGCCTACAGGAGAGATGGGGAGGGACTCTTTATCAGAGAGTGTAGTGATAAGATGAGGGGTTTAAACTGAAAGTGGGTAGCTTTAGATTAGATATTGTGGAGAAATTCCTTACTGCGAAGATGGTGAGGCACTGGAACAAGTTGTCCAGAGAATTGTGGATGCCCCATCCCTGGAAGTGTTCAAGACCAGGCTGGATGAGGCTTTGAGCAACCTGGTCTAGTGGGATGTGTCCCTGCCCATGGCAGGGGGCTTGGAATTAGATGATCTTTAAGGTCTCTTCCAACCGAAACCATTCTATGATTCTATGATTCATTAGCCATGTTCTGAACTAAAAGATGGGACAAGATATCAGTATGAACAAATGTCCCTGCTCTCCCAGGATCTCCCATAAAGGAGAAAAGGAAACCAAACCTGGAAGAAAATGACAAAAATTTCCTGATCTGAACAATCAGGAGCTCAGGACTCCATGCACAGACGTATCTTCCCTGAAATCTAGACATATCCACTGATGCTATCGGGGAGATAAATATATTATTTAAAATAATTTCAATAACTGTAGTCGAGAAAGAACTGAAACTGTTTCATTTCCAAGTGTTATGAAACATAACAACACTTAGTAATGTAGGTCTCACATCAAATAAAAAAGCTCTATTCTTTTTTTAAAAAAATAAATCATTTTTCGACATGGTATATACCTCTGGCAAGCTTCCAAGGCAGACTTGTATCTTTCAAAATGGAAATATATGTATAAGTTCAGTTCATGGGCTAACTGAACCTTTCAAGATCTGGGTACGTTACAGAGCCTCTTCCTTAGCAGCATTATCAACATTTTTTATTTTTATTTTGCGTATGACTGCACTTGTGAGTTTTTTACGCTACAGCTTCTGGAGACTTGTGTCCCAGTAAGAATCTAGTTATCATCAAAAGGATTAAGTTTCTAGCCCTCACTGATACAGAGGAAAGCCTGAAAATTAGATGCACACTAAATTTCAGAACCCCAAGGCAGAATACCACTGCCTTATTTTAAAAAGTAGTCAAAACACAGTGCACAACATTCAAGCCAATTTCATGATATTTGATGCCCTGTAGATGGCTTGAAAGCCTGGGGGTAACAGCAGTCCTGAACTGTGGTCTATCCATACTCCTCCATCTGACTCATAATGTATTTTCAGTCTAACAGCACCATTGTTTCTCAAAGGTCCAGAACTTCACTAAAAAAATACCTTCCCATATTTGTCTTGGAGAACACAAGAGAGGAGAAAATGAAGACTGTAAAATATACTTTGCAGCCTATTTCCACCTTTCTGACTAAATCATGCAATTCAAGCCCTGGGTTCCTCTGTTCCCAGTGATGGGCACATCTCATGCAGGTGTATGTTTTCTTTTAAATCAGGATACTCTGGATTTTAGTTTATAAAGGCTTAAAATAACTGATAAAATAACTCTTATAGTCTGATTTTAGCTGATCGCAAGTGGCATTACCACTTACTATACCTGTAGGTATACACTTATCTAGGACAGTGATGAGCCTATATGAATTAATTATACAGAAAAGATGGTCATGGTTATTCACCGCAGTGAGACTATACATTATTAATGAGGCTGATATGCAGATGAATCAGTCAGTACAAAGCTTATATGAACTCTTTGCCAAAAACTTGATGCAAATCAACATCTGGCTTAGTCATGGGAGGAGAGGCAGTCCCATCTGGCTGAAAGTGAACCATCAGATTAAAAAACTTAAAAAAATCAGAAAGGAACATATAATTCCAATCTGTCCTGTAAGGAAGTCAGCCCTGAGAAGCAAAAAATTGCGATGTTAAGGCTTTAACCATTCAAACTGAAAGACTGTTATTAAAAGAAAGAAAAAAAAAAAAGTGAGTATTACATTATGGCCTGCTGGAAATGTGGAAAATACCAAAGCTGAAAAATGCAGCTGTGCTTCTAAGGATAGGTACATTATGATGGCTCGTCTCTTGAGCCCTGAGTTAAAAACTTTACAGCTCATGCAAGATATGTGGAAGGAAAAAAAAAAAAAAAAGCAATTACAAGGCACCCCTGCTGTAAGGAGTTAATTTATTTAAAGCATTCAATGATTTCCAGTTTCTCTTTCCTTTTCTCAAGAACCAGGTATTTGTCAGATCCAAACCTCCAAATAGCCCGTTTTTTCGCAACAGGGTTCCTTTTCACCTCACTTCTACTTAAACAGCTCGCACAAATGTTTTGTCACCTCCTGAGCTTGATTATGGTTCTGAGCGGACATTTAACTTTCATCAATAATGCTAGACAGAAATCCATAGTATTTTCTTCTCAGATTCCCCACAGGTTTCAATGATGCCCTTCCCCTTTACTGGGGAGACAAATCAGAGACCTGGGCCCTGATGCACTGAATGGTCTCCTATTGATGGACTAGTAAATGTCTAGACTAGTTGTCGCTCACCTGTATTGCATTGCAACACAGACAAGATATATCCTGTATCAGATAGAAAGTGACTCATTTAACTTAATCTTCACTTTTTTGCAGAGAAAAGTGAATCATGAAGAGATTTTTTTTTTTCCATGTTAACATATTTAACTCTGACATGCCTCCTATATGTGAAATGCTTACTTTTCATTTCAAAATGCAGCACTAGGGAGAACGAATGTATTGTGGTAGTTTTGTCAATAAACATCTATTGCAGTATTTATGGTATTTTTTATTCTAAACTCTTTTCAGTTGTAGTTTCAGGAAGGTTCCCGTTTATGTCTTCAAAGATATATGACCTTGATATAAACTGTAAAAAATATCTTTTTGAAAACATTTGGTATTCTAGAAGCAAAACGTAAATTACAAAGATAGAAAATAATATAGAATTATGTAGAATTATGTAATAATTCGGAATTATGTATTCTTTTGAAAAATCATTTTAATAATAGTTTATTTTTCTAAACAATCACTGTTCTTAGATAAGTGTCCTGCCTCATGTGTTGAGATCGCAGATTGTGATGAACAGGATGATGTCAAATACAGAGTGGCTTTGCCAACAGTACTACGCTATTACTTTCAGATATCATGCAAATTATTCTTAAGATAAATTATCTATTTCATGTAACAATGGCTACAGTCCTACCCTATACAGAGAAGTAACTTTGACTTGCTAAATCAGAGTCAGTGTTCATGTTCCTGATGCTACTAAATCAACTATATTCCTGTTATATACACTGTTAACCTTTAGTGTTGGAGGCCTACAGATGTGCTCAAGAAAAGAAAAAAATTCTTCCCAATAATACCACCTCAGCAAAACTAAGTGCCTAGTATCGCTAAACAACTTACGAATATGAATGAACTGTGGCACCTAGATTTTCTGTAGACTTCATTACTACATTTTAAATATGGGGAGTGAAACACAGCATATCCAACTAAGTAACTTTCACTCACACAAAAATGTTCATTTATATCATTTTCTAGAGCAATGTCTTAAAGACTGAACACAAAGAGGTTATGTGATTACACAAGATTATAACTCAAACCTGTGACTGAATGGGCACATAGCCTTGGCACATAGCTGCAGCAGACCAGCTACATTGATTCCACAGCTGTTGCAGTATTTAAGTACCAACTCAGCATCATTAATTTATTTTTTTCCACTAGCCCTTCCAGAAGAATACTATCGGCATAACAGAAATGAGCAGACCTTGATGAAAAATAGATTACAAATGCCACTTCAAAATGGATGGAGGCAATTTCCTGTACAGGTAAATCCAGAACCAAACACTTCAGCTCTGCCTGATACTTCAAAAGAACAATTTAATGTTTATTAGCTTTAGCAATTGTTCAAGAATTGAAAACTATCAGTTAAAATTCAAGTAATTTATGCAGGAAATGTATTGAATGCATTCACCTAAGCAAATTTATCTGCTTTTGTAAAAATCTATGACTTTTTTCTTCTATTACAGGGGATGTGCACCATACTTAATCTGAACATAAACATTCCCTATTCCGTAGTGATGTTGCTGTAAAATTTTCAGCACCACAAATGAAAGGTAGGTTATTAGCATACTTTGCAATAATTTAACTTCTTGTAATGTGGTGATTTTTATAGGGATGTCTTTACCTCATTGTCTCATCTCCAAGGCATTTACATTTGCTTTGCCCCGGAACCATGAATGAATAATTTCTGATATGAAAAATTAATTTCAGGAAAGGAGAAAAAAATTAATCCAAAGTAGAAAAGTTTACCTTCTTAACCCCTTAATTTGACACATAATCACAACAAGATTAAAGACTTCTCAGAGCATGGTAGCTTTCCATTGTAAGAAAGGAGAGAAAAAACTTATAAAATGTAGAGAGTGATAGCAACAGGAGTAAATTAATTCTTGTGGATACGTTACAAACTTCTGTTGCTTTCAGATGGACCTTTCTTTCTCAGCATATTCTTTTTGTAGGATCACCCAAACCCACACATTTTATTGGTTTTATGGTTTTATGAGTTAGGAATTCATATTTTTCTCTGGTAATGTTTTCACCTTACCCATCTAAAGTGTACAATCTTATATTCTTCTGATTAACTACACAGCTATCTGATGTCATCACCTCTTCTCTAGCTTTGCTAATGACTATTTTTTGTTTAATATATCTTTACTTTATAATTTAATTATTTTCAGTAGAAAGAAGTCTAATCAAAGCATCACTTCAATTATTGCAGAACTGAGATTTTCTTAGGATAAGCACATTTACATTCAGTTAATATTTTTAACCACTCCATTGTGCTGTCTTTTGACAACTGCTTTGGAAAAAAATGGTTCAGCCACTTTCAGAACAGGATTTTAATTTGAATTGATTGCTGCAAACTACAGGTAAAGAGAATAAAAAGACAATAAGTATGCTGCTGTGGTTCTGCATTGAGTCTAGCTACTGCATACTTATTCTGAATATATGCAACATGCATTATATTAAACAGCCAAAAAAAACAGAGGTATCTTTATTAAATAAGGTCTTAATCTTGAGAGGTCATTGTTTACAGTCAGCTTGAACTCCTTGTCAAAAATTCATAGGCCCTAATCCTGCATGGACCACATGTCCATGTTTTAGTGTTTTCCAAGTTGAGATGCTGTTGTGGTGGAAGATTGATTTCCCTCCTGTCATTTCAAGCATGCATATAACTTATTTTAAGAATATAGTGACATTACTTCTGTGAACCTAATTTCTTTAAAATATTTGAAATATTACTTTAATAAAACAAAGTTAATTATGAGACATCTTTAACTCATTGTCTTGGCTCCAAAGCATTTACATTTGCTTTGCCCTGGACCCATGAATGAATAATTTCTGATATGAAAAATTAATTTCAGAAAAGGAGAAAAAAATCAATCCAAAGTAGAAAGCTTGGCCTTAACCCCTTAATTTGACATGCGATCACAACAATATTAAAGGCTTCTCAGAGCATAGTAGCTTTCCATTGTTACAGCCTAACAAGAAGCAGAATCTGGTAATGGCGGCCTGATATTCTTCGCCATGGTTGAGTGTTTCATGACATAGCTGGAACAAGATCTCTGTTCTTCCATTTGCAGGTTTGAACACTTCGAATTAGTTTGATAGAGAACTTTTTAGCAGGTGGTGTACATTACTGTTTGTTCCACTTCAAAGGAAAGTCTAAGCTTTTAGAACCGAAACTACGAACCTGAATACTTTGGAAATTGCAGAGAAGAAAGTCCAGGTATCCTCACCCCTGCCTGTAATCAGACTTGATCCAAAAGCCTAGTGGAGAGGAAGGGGGAATCCTGGCCATATTCAAAAGGAGAACTTCCAAGGGAACCACTACATTGAAAACTTGTTTGGCTTATAAAAACACCTTTTGAGAAAAAGAATCTTTTGGGAACTACAGAATCCCTTCAAGGCTTCCTGGGAAAGCACAGCATGAGAAGCTCAGTTTAGCAATGGAAAGCAGGAATATGGCAGTATTTTATAAATTTCAAGGCAGGAATAGACAGAAGACAGTAAAAAGAGAACTTAGTTCCTAATGTGAGTAGATGGAGCAAGAAAGCCTTGTCTTCGTCTGCCGCCAAAGAGCTACACACTGAAGATTCTGTGATGAAAAAAATGCAAAAAGAGGCTTTCGATATCCTCTTAAAAAATAAGGCTTAAGGAAATCTCCATTTGCTGTCAGCTCTCAGATTTGTAGCAATTCAGCATGAAGCACTTTCTTTAGAATATCGGTGTAAACCTTTACTTATGATTACAAAAGGGACCTGCTGTTCTACTTTTTGCCTTTGTTTAGCAGTGCCTCCACATTGGCTCTGAACTCATACACTTTGCCTACTGTGTTAATTCTTGAAGAGGATTTTATTTAAAAATAAATAAATGTGCTTCTTTAGCCACACAAACTGTGTTCATAAATTGAAAACTGGAAAAAAAAGTACAATCTGTAAGAAAACCAAAGCTGATGTTATCATATGAAAGAAAGTCACCTATATATTTGTGTATCTAGCACCAGGAACACCTGTCTCAATGACTCTGTGTCTATTAGCTGCACAAATGGATCACCGTGCACTCTGTTTACATGAATTATTATTCCACAGAAAGTCTTAGGCTGCATTTAAAAATATATGTAATATATATACAATATAGGTAAATACATCTACATATATATTTTTATATGCGTATACAAAGAAAGTGCGAGACCAGACATGGCATCCAAGGCAATGTAAAACAGAAATAAATACCTGTTTTGGCAACTGCATCCATCTTATGTCTCAGCCTTGTAACCATTAGTTTATGGCTGATGTAAATTATAGTAACCCAGATAAAATATTTGTTTTCTATTAGTCATCTAGAAAACAGAGGTTCTCTAGATCTAACCTCCACTGCAGTCATGGTTGTACTAAAATGAGTGTACTAAAATGAGTGCCAAAGACTAAAATTAGCATCAGGAATCAGAGTTTTCCTGTTAAGAAAACTTCAGAAGTCAGGATGCTTATCTGTAGGATTCTGATGTAAAATAACAGCAGTAGAGCCAAACCCAACTTCTCATAGTACTGTTTTACACATATTTTCTGTTTCATATTATGTCTACTCATTTTATGATGGCTTCACTCAGTGTGTTGATGACAGATTGCATAGAAGAAAAGAGGACATTTTCTTATCTGGACAGTGGCTGGAGGTGCTTCATTCTTTAGTCAAAGATTGTGTGACAGTAAAAGGAAAAAGAACTGTACTACAGATGTTCATTCTTACTACCTCCATTTTCTTTAATTTATGCCATGGTTCTAACCCTTTTTTAAAAACAAAGGTATACATTATTCTACACAAATGTGAAAAGATTAATTGATTTGGTTTAATCTTCCAATTTACATTTTTAAAATTTTAGTTTTAAAAATTTAGTTTTAGTCTGTAAATTTCAGCTGTGTCCCTGGTGCATAGATGGAGGTATGTTGGTGGAGCTTCATGTTATTCACTGTAGGAATCATTGATATAAATGTCCACCAGAGAAACCTGCTAGTTCAACCAGTTCATTTTTTTTGAAGAATGTTCCTTATCAGCTTGCATTCCAGAACCACACATTAGCTATGCAAACGTCTCCTGATAATGTAATAAAGTCAATACCAGCATACTTCAGATATAGGAACTGCAAAAAGCATTTTACATACAGAAGGCTATTGAGATTAAGTACAAAAAATGAGTACCCTATCAGGAAATTATTTATTCAGAGCACAGTAAGTCGGGCACCATCAGATTCATAATGTAGGTGAGTGCTGCACCTAGCAGTAGCTAGTTGTTTTTCAGGAGAGATGTGCATTTGGCAGATGCTAAAACTGGGGTTGACAAGAACGCACAATTTAACATCCCTTAATGGTGAAAGCAGTATAATTATATTTAGGAAGAACCAGACTGACCAGTCAATGAATGGAAACTCTTTATTATGTTTGGAAGGAGGGATATGCAAGAAGAGGTAGAAGAAGGAGGAATATGGGATTTTCCATGATAATGGTACAGTGGTCTGTAATCTACACCCTTCTAATCCTTTCAGATACAGATCGGGAGGGGATGGTAAGGGTAATTCAATTTTACTTTTAAATAAATGCAATTTTCTGTCAGTAATTATGTTCATCTGGCAAGCTGAACAGCTAGAAACAGGGAAAACAATAAACAGAAATGACTCTAGTGACATCTTTCTCAAAAGAAAGTTCTGAGAAGCTGAGAAAAAAATGTATGTGGTTTCCTGGCTGGATTTTTTTTCTGTGGGCTTGACTCTGCTCTCTAAAATAGTCTGCTGATCAGCAAGCCATGTGGAGGGTAGTTCAGATGTTCATCTTTGAAAACAAATGATGATCCCGTGCTACCTCATACAGTGCAAAATCCATCTCCCATGTCTGTAAGACCATCTTTGTAGTCCCTGTTGCCCCTTGTCACTCTGTCTTGAAACTCTGTCCTATATACACTGTTACAGTTCTAACCATTCTTATGCAGTGACAGAATTTAGAGGGGAACAAAAAAAAAAAGGAGGAATTGTTTCCTCCCTTCTGTGTCTTTGTGCTAGAAAGGACAAGTGGTTCTGCCCTCAGACGTTTAAAGTTTGATAGAAAGCTTGGTCCCTCATCCAGCCGGTTTATACCCAGTTACCAGACAGTCGTGAGCCTGCACCAGCTCATTTTTCAAGATGAGAAAAGCTTCCCAAGTGAGGTGTCAGAGGGTATGCTTGAAGCCCAAGAGCCATTTGGAGAAGTCTTAAATGTTGCAAGTCTCTGGGAGTGTAGCTTAAAGAGATACTGGATTTGGCAATGAAGCTGGCCAAACATATTAATGTTTCTGCATTACAACCTGCTCCAATCTTCTTTTTCCTGCTCTAGTGATTAAATTTTCCTCTTCCACATTTGTACAGTTGTTTCTGGAGCTGTGCGCCAACCTGCATCACTAAAGTGATACAGGCTAAAATCAACTTATTTTGGGGAGGTAATTCTTCACAGTAGCGTTTGTCCAATTACACTTTTTCCGTTTAGAAATAGGCAAGAGATTGGAAAAGACATGAGTGTGGTTCTGGGGTTAATTTGCAATTTATGCTGTCTGGAGAGGTCTCTCTATATTTGAGTGATGCTATATTCTACACAGGCCTGACAGTTCTTCGTAAGTAATGTCATCATGCGAAATATAAAAGAAACGAAAACTGAAGTTGCAGTTTACCACTGTGAAAAGTCCTGCTCGTTGTGATAAAGTATTTAGCATGAGAGAAGAGAAGGACATGTCTTTGCTTCTACACAGTCTGTTAAGAAGCATCACAGGGATTTCATAGTTAGAAATTAAGAGATTCCAGGTTCAATTTCCAATACAGCTTTTCTTTTAGGTGCATGTTTTTCCCTTCCTTTCCTTACTGAAAGTCCAGGATGATCTGAAAAAGTTCTACATAGCAAACTAACAGATTATGGAATAAATTGGTAGATCTATAATGAGTATGAAATAATTGTTTCTCCAGAACATCTCTTCAATACCACACCAGGAGACTACTGTGATTTAGTCAGGGAAATGTAGTGCACATAGAAGAGAAACATTTTGTTAATCAACCTATGAATGTTACATGCATTTGTTGCTCTTTTCCAGCTCCATAAAGATAAAAGATGCTTCCTTTTAATATTCTCTTAAAATTCCAGCAAAATCACCTTTGACAACCCAATCTGGTGGTTGTACCATATTTACTAATGGAGCTGCAAGAACAAATATGGTACAAGATTCTGCTCACATTTATGACTTTGGAAATAGAGAAGTAGCAGCAAGCTGATGAAGAAGAAATGAAGGATTTATAACACCTGTGTCATAACTAAACAGTCATAACTTTGCAATACTCAGTCTGTATCCACTTTTTCTAGTAGCAATTACCTATATGTTTAGACTGGATTATTAGGAAAAATTTTTACACTGAAAGGGCTATTAAGCATTGGAACAGGCTGCCCAGGGAAGTGGTTGAGGCACCATCCCTGGAAGTATTTAAAAGACGGGTAGACATAGTGCTTAGAGATATGGTTTAGTGATGGTTTTTGTCAGAGTTAGGTTGATGGTTGGACTAGATGATCTGAAAGGTCCCTTCCAACCTAGGCAATTCTGTGATTCTATATTAAGAGGATAGCCAAAGAAAGGCAGAGAAGCATAATTCCATTCAATTTATCAGTTAAGGTGCTCAATTACTTCTTACATGAAAAAGAAAGGTACAAACCTGTCAGCTCTCACTACTGTCTTTTTGTCTGAGTGGGCAGAACAACCTGAACTCGTAACTTTTGTATTTCACTTTTTGCATTTTAACTGTGTCATCCAATGGGGAAAAAGTGTGACTGGACTATAAACTGTGGGTTAGCAAACTTAAAAATAGAGAGAGACTTGCCTTAACCTGTATAAAACCAAACTTCAGTGAGGATACAAAAACTAAGCACGTACTCTTTTAGAAATCAAAGTGATTAACTGCAGTTTGCAAGTGGCACATAGTCACACACCTGAACTCACCATGCAGAGAAAAATTGCATCTTAAAAACCCATTAGTTAAGTTTGAGTGACTGCAGTTTGCAGACCTGTACTGACAGAGCCGGTCTTTACACTGAAGACCAGTATGAATTGCAGTGGTTATAACACCAAGTGTTAAATAACTGCTTTAAGAGGAGGTAAATTTGAAGTTAAGTCATTTGTTTATTAAGTAACTTTTCATACATGTTTTTCCCTTGATATTTTGTTCTTCCAAAGGCAGTGAAGGGCAAGGTCTTTTCTTTATTTGCTGAAACTAGGCTAAGTCTAGAAATGTCAAAAATAATATTTGTCAGGGAAGACTACTAACTGATGCTGATTATGATAATGCATCTGATTCATAAAAGGATTAAGCCTTTTGTTTTAAATAAAAGCATCATCTGCCACTATTCGTTCTGAAGGTCAACATTTAAGTGCTTTTAAACATATCTATTTCTTCAGTGTGTTTCTTGGCACTTACTGTACTGCTTATTTCTTGACCTTCAGCAAGGTAAATTTTTTTCCCAAGTGTTTTTATGTTTTGGACAACGTATAATAGAACCTTTGCATTCCAGTCTAATTAAAGACAGCAAGCAGTACTACGTCCAACAAAATTATCTCAGCTTTCACTAATGGTCAATATCGTTCAGTGATTCTGTCTTTTTTAAAAACAAAAATACTGTTTCATCAACCTCTAGTTAAAATTGATCATACAAAAGAAATACGAGTGACAGCATGGAACCTTCTACAACAGACCCTTTCTCAAGGCCAAGCCTAAAATTGTGGGTGGTACTTCCCACAGAAAGCAAATAGCATGACAAATGGACTTGCCACTTTCTTCTCTAAGTAGGAAAAAAAACGAACACAAACCCCCCAAAACCCCCTTTGACCTTCTGAACTTGCTTTCTGTTACATTAATGCATATACATGAATATATGCATTATATATATTGCAGGTGTATATGCATATATGACACATAAAAAACCCCAACAAAACAGTTATTGAATATTCTACAGAAACGCCAAGTGTCAGAATGTATTCAACACACTTAATATACTCCTGGAAGATGCTAACAATGTGATGCACCTCACACAGGAATTTATAAAGAGTAAACCAAGAAAACATATATTCAATGATAATGCTGAATGGTTCAATGGAATTTTGGCTGTATCTCAAAATTAACATTTTTTAAAAATATGCAAGTAGTTTTCTCATAATTTTTTCTTCAGCTTGTTTATACAGAAATTGCTACCATGAGTCATGCTGCCTGTGTCTGGAAGGTAGTGTGGAACGGTTTCTAAAAATATAACTGTTCTTTCTACATTATCAACATTTGATATTAACCCTATATTAAGGAGGGAAAAAGAAAAAGAGATGAGTTTTTCTTATTGTCTTAAAAAAACCTTAAAAGAGAAAGAAACTTCACAGCACATTCTCTTTGAATGAAGTGCTCTTCTTTTATAATTGCCTGCACTGTGCCTAAT
Source organism: Rissa tridactyla (assembly GCF_028500815.1). Taxonomy (NCBI): domain Eukaryota; kingdom Metazoa; phylum Chordata; class Aves; order Charadriiformes; family Laridae; genus Rissa; species Rissa tridactyla. The sequence goes on from NC_071468.1 coordinate 95,412,020, forward strand.
TTTAATACAAATAGATATAAAGAAAATCATCTTAGTTCATAGCTATGACTATCATTGCCATATCAGTGTGATATAATGGTTTATTACAATAAAAATTTCCTCATGAAAATGTTTATTTTTCATTGAAAAAAAAAGAAGTGTAGACATTAACTGAAATTTTTTTGACACCTGAGTACCTCAGTGTCTGTGAAGAGATCTTTTTGGGACAAGACTGTCTCCCTTGGTGCACAAAGAATGCTGTAAATTAGCAGCTGCATAACTGTGAGTTATTCCAGGGTCTGACATGCAGATGGAGAGCCTGACCCATAAAAGGAAAAACAAATAGCACTGAGTTCAAAATGAGAATCCCTTGGAAAACCAGAAACTGATGAGAAAAAAAAAGTAATGAAAGCTTGCACGTAAAAAGAAAAGTGAAGAAAATAGTGCTAATGCCATAGTGCTAATGCCATAGTAAGAACCCCTCATCTCCCATATTCTGATGTTAGAAATACATCCACAAAGAAGAAAGAAAGAAAGGGTGAGAAAATTCTTGAACAGCAAGCATAGCAAAACACAGAACTTACTGGTTGATCTAAACCAGCTGGACTACAGTTTCAAATAAGCTTTTTTTAGTAACATTTTGAAACATGAGTGGCATATTATTTTTCTCTATTCCAATATTTGTGCATTTGATAAAATTAGAAATTAATCTTGACTGCATCTTAGTTCTGTTACAATCCATAATAATCCAGTCTCTCCACCTCAGATGGCAGTGATCAAGGTTATTTCTTGCTTCAATATTCTCCCCACATTCCTATTTTTCTCTTAAAATATTATTCTTGTTCCTGATTATTATTCATATATAATTATTATTATTTCATATATGAGTAGGGTACACCCTAGGGTTTTCTATAATATCCTGTCTGCTTTGACATTTTCATTTTTTGACAATGTATTGAAAAAAAAAAATCCATCCACTTGCAGTTTTTCTGTTAACCTAACCAGGATAAAGCAGGGGTAAACTACAACCTATAAAGATTTTTTCTTTCTTAAAAGGTGTTTATAGAAGAGATGGAGGCAGACCTCAAAGACGTTTGGTGAAAGGACAAGAGGCAATGGTCACCAGCAACAAGGGAAGTCCAGAAGGACTGGACATGAGGAAAAACCCTGTGCAGTGAGATTAGTGAAGCCTGGGAACAGATGGCTCACAGATGCTGTGGAACATGAGTTCGTGCAGAATTTAAAAAGTTGACTGGATAAGACCCTGACCAACCTAATATAACTTTGAAGTTGGCCTTGCTTGGAGATAGTGATTGAATTTGATGACCTCCAGAGGTTCCTTCCAACCCTTTGCTCACACAGTAAGCTCTCACAGTGAGTCATTCTCCCATTGAGCGCTAGCTACTGTTTTGGGGTTTTTTTTGTTTCTCACTCATCTTTAATTTATGATCTGGGATGTCTGGGTGAACACACTCTCTGAAAAACAGGGGTTAAAGCAATTGGCTACGGATACATCTGAGTTCTCAATCCGTCTAATGGGTTTGAAACTGTGTATTAAAGTTTGGAAATAGCAAGGTAGGAAGAGTCTAGCATCTGCCTAGATTGTACATTCTGTTCAGAAAACAATTTTATTAAGCATAGTTGTTGGTCCTCAGGCACATGGACAAAAAGCTAAGACATTTATCTCAGCAAATCACCGTATTGAAAAAAATAAGCATATCACTGTATGAGTACTTCTCTGCAGCCCAGTAGTAATTTTGATAATGGCAATACTGCATACTAGCCAGACAAACAGTGCCCTGATTTTTACATTTGCAATCTGTACCTGAGAAGCATGCACAAAATGGTACTGTGAAAAATTATCATTTAGGCTGTAATACTACTTTGTACTGTCAGACCAACGATGTGTACATTTATTTTAAAAAGAACTATGATAGCCTTCTAGATTAAATTGATTAAGTCTTCTGATGGCATCCATACCATTAATTTGTAATCACACTGTTTTGGAAACAGGACTGATACTGAAAAAAATAGCTTCCGTATCATTGCCATGCTGGTTTGTAAGGATAAAAGTGCTGGAAAAAGGAGGGAAATAGCTATTTGCAGTTGTCCTTGCTGAAAGCTGTGTGCGCCATAGAGTCAATGTCTACACCAATAACTCAACCAGGGCTCAAGATCTGTAATATAACCATCCCTGCTTTTAAATCTCTAGCACGCTCTTTGGCACAGCATTGGCTTGGGTCAACTGGAAGAACTTTTCAGAGAATCCAGAGCAAGGCTTGGGAGTCACTGTGGGCCAGAGTCCATGTCCAGTAGGCAGTATAGGTGTGACCTCTCGGTTTTGGGGGGTAAGATCAACTGTACAGATTTGAGCTGTGCTTTACCAGTCAGCTAGAGAGTGGTCCCTTGACCATGTCATTTACTAGCACACATATAGCCAGGGAAACAAAAGTACTTTAAAAAAAAGAAAAGCTATTCTTAAACCAGTTGCTTCCCTCAAAAAATGTAACAACTATTAAGAAAGATTTAATGAGAAAATATTTCCTGTTGTCTACTTAAATCATATGTTTTATTATTTTCTTGAAATAGATCTTGAAATTTGCTGGAATTTCTTCCTGGATCAAAAAATGGGGATTTTTCAGTTGCATCGTTTTGTTCTGTAATGACTGACAAAAACCTAACAGCTACAAAATTATTGTTGTTATTTTAAGATAGAAATCAAGCAAACAATCAAAATGCCCCCAGATAGAATTATTTCCTAAGTTAGAGGTAAATTGCTGTAACTCCATTGAGGAGCTTGAGGATACTGCTATCATGTCAGCTCCATGAGGACCATGAGGGAAAGGTTAAGGGAGCAGAAGAAACTCACAATTTGCTGGCAGTCCAGGCTGAGATAAATAAACAGCTATCAGCTTCAAAATTTAGAAACTCACTTAATGAACCAAGCATTTCAAATTAAGGATACATGGGAGGTTTGAGAGAAATATTTACATCCTAGGAGAGCGGGAATTCTAGCACAGGTTAGCAATGGCATTTATAGATTAGAAACATATTAACCTGAATTTCTCAGAATTCCTCATTGATTTTGCTGAGTGCACTGTCAATAAATCTGACCTGTTCTGTAGTATATAATACACAATTTATTGGCATCCATTTTCAGCCTTGTTCCTCTCTCCCTCCCTGGTACCATCACTTTTTAAATTCCAGAATCAGATAATTCATATTTCGGCACCTAAGAAATTGCAACTCCGAGAATGAAGTGCTCAGAAACTTGAATGTTAAGAATTGCCTTCCACTAGATAAGAGGTCCCCGTAAATTGATAGTCTGTAGCTGACAGTAGCCATTATCAGATAAGCCTTTAGAGGAGTGTCTCCAACTTCCTGTGAAGAAAAATACCAATCTACTTATATACTGCAGGCAACATCATACTTTCCTTTCCCTGTCAACCTCAGTTTTACCTTCCTCATCTCCAGCAGCCACAAGCAACAGTCTGCAATTTTATAGTCTTCTCTAAAGCATCAACCCTTCTCTTAACACCATAGAAAATAATATAAAACTCTGTTAGCCCTTTTCTTGACCCAGTGTCCCTTGACTTCACTTTTACCAGTAAGACTTGAATCTTGGTTTAAAAAATAGCATTTTGGAAGAATGATCGTTTGATTAAAAAAAATATTGAGGAAGAATGCTACAGAGAACTTTAACAAGGCAGACTACTGTCTGCATAGCATGGGTTTTAGCAGTAGCAGTGGAAGGCAAGAGGCAATGTGATTAGAGGAAGAGTAGCCACAGAGGACTTAGCTGAAAAGGTGGAAACATTTACAGAAAATAAAAAGCAATTCAAAAAATACATGAAAGTGGTAAAAAAGATACTGAATAAAGGGATTGGAAAAGACAGCAAAACATCATAGAACTTCTGGCAGTGTTTTAAAGATTTTTTTTCAAAGGGGGTAATTATTAGAGAGCAAAGATAGGTTTTATATTAATTGAAATAGTGGCTTATACGTATTCCAAATATTTTGTCTACACTTCCTTCTTTCATTTGACTGAAGGGTGGTATTTTGGTCACATTTCACTCAGATCTGATCCTACTTTCCATGATTTATAGCTGCTTAATTTCAGGTAATACATTGCAATTTGGCTACTGAAAGATGAGAAAAAAATAAAATTGTCAAACTCCACAGCCGCTGCAATAATAAAATAGTTTCTATATTTTTCTAAACAATTTCTTGACTGAAACCTCAAGAACGATACCTAGAATTTAATTACTACTTTATTTCAAAGTTCTTACCGTAATCCATTTTTTTAGTATACGAGAACTGCTAGGATATTAAATAAGTGCGAGTTTTTTTTTTTCCTATACAAGTGTATGAGCATAGGACTCAGAGGAAACAACTGGACAAGAGAATTGAATTCACCACTTCAGTTACACAACTGTGCAATAGCATTTTAAACTAGAAGTAGGCCACAGAGCTTCTATCCTGCAATTTGCTACTCGTTGCAGGTCTCAAATCTCCTCCAAACATTTTCAAACTATTTTTAGATTTGCAGGGTAAAATAATTCCAAGGAACACAACAGCCATCTTAGAGAAGGTAAGCAAAATAAATAACAAACCTTGGCAAGGACAAAAGATGAATGCAGTCCAAAAAAAATGAAAGGGCATATCATACTACAGATCAGTAAGAAAAAATATAATTAGTGGTTCAAGTATACCGCATATCAGCACCACTAAGTGCAGTGTAAAATATAGTTATCTTTGAAATATTATTCAACGTGATAATCTTAGTACAAAAAGCAGTCTAGCCAAAGCAACATGGGGTCTATCCTGAATTATTGTGCTCTGGTCAGAAGTGAGACTACATCCAGAACTTGAGCTAGTCAAAATTACCTCAGGTATCACGCTACACTGCAGCTGGCACCACCAACAGTTCTGGAGTTCCTTGCTTCAAGAAGTAAAACATAAACTATATAAAAACATAATGAAAAGTATACAAAAATAAAAATTAAAAACTACATAAGCTACAGTCTTATGAATGGTTGCATTCAACTAAAAAGATGCTACCTGAAGAATCAGCCTTCCATTTAATAATTAGTCTGATAAAATTTACCTTTATTCCAGATGACAGAAATCACAGAATCACAGAATGATTGATGTTGAAAAGGACTCCTGGAGGTCATCTGGTCCACACCTCCAGATCAAACAGAGTCTTAGAGCCAGCAGAGCCAGTTTCCTAGAACCCTGTCCAGATGGCTTTTGAATTATCTCCAAGGAGGGAGACTCCACAATCTCCTTGGGCAACCTGTACCAGTGCTTATTCACCCTCACAGTGAAAAAGCGTTTCCTGATGTTCAGATGATACCTCCTGTGCTTCCGTCTGTGCCCATTGCCTCTGGTCCTATCACAGTGCACCTTCATATACATGTGTTTTCACACATACGTGCATGTACACACATTCATATGTGTGCACACTTATCTCCGTTGCACTCCCAACGCCATTAATATCCCATACAATGCAATGTCGCATAAGCAGTAATGCCACTAATGGAGGAATAAATGAGCATCCGATTGTGGAAAATGATTATTCTTTTTAAGTGCTGTACATGGCATCTAAAAACTTTAGCTTTGGGGCATTACAAATGTACTACATTAGCCAGTTCAAGCTGTAGTAGTCAGCACTATAGTTTGTAAATGTGATGAAGCTGTACTCTGAGAACTCTCTGCCACAGGCCTCTATGGGTAGTTCAAACTCAATCTACTTCAGAACACCAACTAATCCTTACAACATCTGTGAAAGGCAAAATTAGCGCTTTTTTTTTGAGATATACTTTGAACTCTGTGATGCCAAAAGTAAACAACTTTGCTACCTGTTACAGTTCAAGATAGTTGTGAGATTTTCTAACTGGGGTCTGATCAACTTGGAAATGCAAATACCCTTAAGAAGAATGGAAATATGGTTGTACGTTACAAACAGTTACTCATAAGCACCAAGGATGAAGTTCTCCATAAGAAGAGCTGAAGACAGCAAGCAGGAAACACCTTCAAACACTCATGAAAAGACATGACACAACAATCACACTTTATCTGGTCTACTCCACTTTTCTGAGCTTCCTTCTTCTTGTGGAGCAATTTGCAATAGAACTAGATTTAATGGTTACCTTTTCTAGACAAGCAAGTGAGCCAAACAGCCTGGGACTATGGGATAGTAGGTTTTAAATCGCAGGGGCTTTCAGACAAAATTGGACAAAGTGTTTCTAAGCAGCTAAAATTAGTTTGAGGCAGCTGTATCTCAGTGCAGAGCTGTGGAACCTGGAAACAACTGCTCTCTTTCCTATCAAAGAAAGCAGAGCCCAAGAAAACATCTGATCTGTGCACCTCTCAAGCACAGAAGTGGGAACACAAAGTCTGCTGCCAAATAGCAAAGGAACATAGAGAGGATTCATGCTTAGATATGAGAAATGTTGTTCACATTTAAATACAAATGTTGTTTATTTGAGAAGGAAATCTTTCATGTGAAGTTTACACCTAACTCTGTAAATGTAGAACAACTTAAGCCAGTGAGGCCCCATGAAGATTAGGCATCTGTGCACTATAGCAATAGAGGTAAGTAATTTCTATAGGAAACACTGTATTGAAAAGACTTATATTAATGAATAAGTGTTAAAACACATTTTAAAAAGTGAAGTGTATGTAAATTAATTGGGACATTCTACAACTACTTTCTACGTACAGCTGGATCTAAGCAAGCCTAAAGTGGGCCTTTATTTGTGGCCCTGGAAGATGATCAGGGCATCTGTGTGCACTGCGCACATCCCTTGAAACTTGCGGGGCCTGAGAAAAATTACACCAGCTAATAAGGGATTAAAAATCCACAGAGGTGTCCTGAAGTAGCTCTTAACTATGTATTCTCTTATGTGTGCTGTGATCCCTCCAGCTGCAGCTAAGGACCTGAGACAAGATCAATTAAGCCCTTCCTCAATACACAGAAATGGAGATCCTTCCCATTCCTTTCTTAAATGTTCTCTCTTCAACCCTTATGGAAAACCTGGCAAATAGGTAAGGCTTTGCAGCATATTCTGAAGGTCAGCAGTGAAGGGAAAAAAAAAGAAAAAGTAAAGCTTGGCATAAAAACAGATAAATAAAGGACTGACATCTTGCCATTATTATCTATTTCCACAAGAGGTAAATGAGGTCATGCCTAACTGCATTTGTATCAAGCTAAGCAGCCCAAAAGAACAGCTCAAAAAACCCTTTAGGTTTGCCAAGGTCCTAAACGGTCATTATCTTACATAGGACAAATTAAGGGACATTCATTGAGGGACTAGGAGAATCTTTAATTAAGGTGAAGAATAAATTCTGTCTTGCAGTCTTTATACTTGTTTGGTTCCAAATTGGAGCATAAGTAAAATGGGTAGATTAGAAGAAGAAGAAAATAAACAGATGCTTCCATAGGAACCTCCATGTCTCTGAAGCTTAAAGACATAAAAACATTGAAACCCTCCAAAATAACTATACTGATTTCTTAAACCAAACAAATAGAAAAGAAAAATGTCTTCTATTTAACGTTGTTCTAATTAATTCTGCAAGCATTATTCTTGTGCTCCTGTGGAGTTAATTACAAATCAGTTTAGTATAATTAGATATTAATATCCTCAGCAATATTTTCTAATAACTCTTAAGTTAACAGTATCATTGCTCAATAGAGATGTTTTATCACTGTAGGCCAGATCCTTCAAACCTGCAAGAACCAGTTGATTGCTTGCTGAAGAAATACTAGACATCACTGCAGAATCTGACCTTAACAGTTGAAATTTTAATGATACAACAGGATTCATGCACACTGTTTTTCAAAGCTATCTGAAGAATTCAAGTGAACATTATTCATATAGAATCATTCCAATCTTTTTTCCAAAATTCAGAGCATGGGATGAATTTTCATCTCAGGATTCACAAACATATTGCAAAATATAAACTGCAGGCTGATGTTATCTAAAGAAAGATTACTGACCAGTAACTAGTGTCCTTTGGGATGTGTGACTGACAATCAGATTTGTCCCAGCCCTTATGGCCCTCTCTGGAGGCATGCAGCCACCTAAGGCAAAGCATGGCCACCAGCACTTCAGTTTCCTCTCAAATGCAGAATGTAAAAGAGAAATTATGAGCAAAACTCTGAAGGGTGGGAGGAAGACTATGAGAAATGAATCAACACATGAACAACACGTATTGCGGTGTAGCAGGTGTATACAATGTCCTTTCTGTCTTTTGGCCACCACCAACCCACAGTCTGTTCAGACTGTGAAATTCCCAGCGGTATTTCCCATACATTCAGTAAGTATGGAGTTTCTCATTCTTCATGTAAGTCAGAACTACAGGATCAATTTAGCAAGTGCTGCATCAGCTCTGTGTACCACACACGGGCATAATGCAAGGTTAAGATATAGACAGAGCTCCAAGTATCTGCTAGACAGATAGCAGTCTTCAAAACATTTCCCAGGAAAGCCATAGGCATAGCTTGAAATACAAAGAGATACCTGTCATTTTCTTATTATATAAGTTTCATTACAGACCTCAGTCCATACTTGCTCTATGAATACTATATAGACATCAAGAACCACTTGATATTGAGGGTGTGAACAACAGTCTTAGCTGAAGAAGTTTCATGGAAAAAGAGGTATATTGAGATCTTCCTTAATGTGGAACTCAAAAATCCCTCTCATGAAAAATTTTGGATGATCTTTTAAGAATTGCCTATCTTCAGATAACTGTTTTCAGCAAGGTTCACCTATAGGATTGGTATTTCTGTCATCTTCTGAGCAGCAGTAACTGCAACCAGCAAGGATACCTTCAGTGAGAAGAGTAACAAGGACCGAGTGCCAGCAACCAAAAGAGGGAGATGCTGGGAGCTCTGGGGGCAGATTCTGACGGAGAACAGCGTTCCTAGTGGGGTACTAGGTTAACTGGTACCCTTTGGGACTTGAGGATAGAAATTATAACTAGAGGCTCATGACAGGTGGACATATGGAACTTAATCAAAGTGAAGAAGATCCATATTGCTTTAATGGAGGATACCATTAACTTAAGGTTGGCGGGAAAATGGTTTGTGGAAAGATAAGGCAAAGAACATGGCTTATTTAGCCAGGTAGAGTACGACTCTTGCCGCGTCTAATAGGGACCTTTCTGCAAGAGATCAATATTTTCCATTAGTAAGATCCATCTGTATATCTACATCTGTACCATGCTGTAGAACAAGATTGATTTGAGTAGTGAAGTAGCCTGCATTAGAAGGTGTGGGAAATAAAGCCGGATCCCTTGATTCCTCATCGATTGTCAATGGCTCGGATACAAAGATTCTTTCCGCTACGTAGGATCATCAGTGCCATTTGCCGACATACTGGACCAGGGCCTTTAGACCCAGAGGTGTCAAAGGAAAATTAGACCTGTCTGCTCCATCACAAAGCCAGGAACACATCTGACGTACACTCTCGGTACTATTTTGGGTTTGAATAGCCAGTGGAGTCTGAGAAAATCTCTTTTTTTTTTTTTCAAGTGCTATTTTTTGGGGCTCTACAGCTTTTCGTTTTGATTCTGTTGTTTGAAGACAGGGAACACTGTACACTGAACACTGCACATGAGAAACACAGGCAAAAAACGCTGTAGTACTGGATAAGAAAAAGAACAGAGGACCAAAAGAAAAACAGAAGAAGGAAAGAATAGCAAACGACCTTTCTAACAAGAATTTTTAGATGGAAAAGAATTCCACTGTAAAATATTTTTGGGTCCCCACGAGGACCAATCATGCAGAATTCTGCTTCAATTACGTGGTTGATAGGATCCGTCACGGCATTTTGTGCGCTTGGCTTAACTTGTTCAGGCTGCAAGCTTGAGAAAGTGAGGGATCCCCTACACCTAACACAAAGTTAAAAAGTAAAATTTTGCATTTGAGTGATAAGGCAAATGAGCAGCCTCTCTGTAAACGTGTATATGGACTTTCACTAAAGAACAATAACAGAATTTGTCACAGCTCTAAACTGAAAAAAATCACTGTCATGAAACATGGTTAATTATCAATATGTTAAATTTTCATTCCAAATCATACAGAAAGTTGCCAGATTCCTTCACAGACTGTAAATAGTATTATCCATGATCCAGTACAATCATAAAAACCTTTATCTAATTTACAAAGCATGAAAGAATTGAGTCATACACTAAGGCAAGCATAGATTTTAATTATATCAGGAAGACAGAGGTGTTATTGATCAGAAACCTAAAAAAATAGCAAAGAATCATAAGCCCTTATAATTCTTATTCCCTTAGCTGTTATAATAGAAGAAGTGTGTGTGTGCATGCTCAAATATATACGGACACAGAAGCTATAAGTACAGCAGTCAGATGACTTACTGTTTGGAGAAACATTCATAAGAGTGGAAGCAAAATTATCATCATGGAAAAACACTGTATATATGTACTTAAGGCATATAATATGTAAGAAAATATAATATTTGAGTATTCATAAGTATGTGTAGCTCCAAGGAAAGACTCAAGTGAACAATTAAAAAACCACAGCTTTTTAATTTTATCTTAATCTCCTTAGACAAAACCACTCAGAATAACAGGATTTAAATGGAAAAGAAATCTCCTAGAGTCATTTGGACTTACTTCTTACACAACACATTTCTAGTTCATAAATTTTGCATAGGAGGGAAATACTCTTCTCTACTACCTAAGTAAATACTATCAAGCCCAACATCTTGGGTCATAGTTTTAGAAATGAATTGTATTACAAGTAAAGACTCTAAGTGATGAATTTACTACTTAGTTCAATAAACTATTGCAATGATTAATTACTCTCATTCTAAGAAGGTGTGATTTATTACTAATTTCACTTCACCTAATCTCTATCATCAGACATTAGACCTTGTGCTTCATTCATGCAGCTCTATCTACCATGACCAAAATTTCTGCTCATCCTCTGTAATTTTTCACAATTTTTTTTTCATTTGCTATACATTCTTTTTGCTGTGGTTAAAGATCTTGTAGTACCTTTCCAAAGTTAAAAAAGCCACCATCAGCTTCTTTCCCGCAATGCAATTTAAATATTTTGCACTTCACGTTGCCTAGCATTGCTGTGTATTCCTGAACAACTTTTGCTTCACCATCAGCTTATCTCTAAATTATGCAATGCGGTCCCTTTGTATACAGGCAGTACACGAAGCATTCAGAGAAACACAAAAGTAAGTGGCAATCGAGAATATTATTTTCTTTTTTTCCTTTATATTGTGTTTCAAGAAGTAAATCAAAACAAAATTTCTGTAAGGTCTAGCAAAAATATTTACCATCTAAGTTCAAAAAATGGTTGTGATTTTTCTTCACTCTTGTTACACTGATGTATGTCTGCTACTGACTGTGGAATCTCTTCTGATTTACATCAGAGAGCTACAATACACTCAGTATTTCTATATTTTTACAGATTTGTACATAATTTATTCTGTTACATTTAATATCATTAAGTGTGGACTCAAAGTACTGTCTGAGACCCTACCTTGAAGGTATTTTATGACATAAAAGTTTAAGCAGGAAATTTGCTCAGGGCATTTTTTCTGCCACTAAGTTCAATATAAATATTAATACCGTACTAGCTGTATTTTTAGAATTTAATTTTTAGCTGAGTTTTATCACTACCTTGCAGATAGGCAGTTTTAAACTGTACTATTTTAGCCTAGTAAAATCCCCTGTGCTGTTTATCGTAATGTATTTTATGATGTTTTTGTCACAATTTCAGAAGGTTTTTCAGAGGTCTAAATACTGCATTATTTTTCCTTCAGTCCTTTTACAGCTTAGCTACAGCTGTATTGACAGAGTCTTATATATGTTTATAAAATTAAATTTAACCTGTTCCTACAGTAAAAAAGATATTCTCATCACCAGAAAGGAATTAAATTGAAAATAAAGACTTACAACCGTTGTAGCTTTTAAATAAGAAGTCACAAAGTTAAGCATCATTTTTCAGTGAAGGGTGGAGCTTCTTCACACCCAGTTATTTTTAAATTACTATTTTTCCATCCAAGTTTTAATTGTCTCTTTGTCAAGGCATTAACTGAAATATTGTTCATTTTGTTAAATGCTTTCAGTTTATACAATGGGAGGGACATCTAAACTATAAACTGTGGATTTGGGGTATTTTAAAATGCAATTCCATTTTAACATACGGAACTGTGGAACTGTGATTGATTTTATTTCAGTTTGGTCTTCCTGCTAATAGAAATGCCAGTATTTTCAGAGATAGTTGCCTATGACTATCCAAAACACAGTAAGGAGGGTGCTGGAATCAAAATCATTTTGCCAGGGATAATGCCCAAAAAATGAAATCTGAAGTCTCAGGTTGGACATTAGGAGGGGAAAAAAAAGCGCCCCCCCCATGCCCCCATTAAAATCTGTGGAACAGACAGCCCAGAATAGGTGCGGTACCTCCACCTTTGGTGGTTTCCAAGACTCAAGTAGACAAAGCTATAACTGATCTGACCTAGTGTAGGGATGCTCCTGCTTTGTGAAGGTCGGTACTTTAGATGATCTGTAGAGGTCCCTTCCAACCAGCTTTTCTACGATAAAGTTATTCTATAGTTCCATATTGCCCAAGCATACTTTGAATGTACTGAGTGTGTACCTACAACTCACCAGGCATAACTATATGCTATATTCTCCCCTCCCTCTCTTAAGTATAAGGTATGTGAACTTGGAAATGGAACTATAAAGGGGAAAGAGGACAGAATAAGAGACTTTGTCAAGAAGGCAGCAGTGATTCTTCCAATGCTTTAGACACTGGCATGCAAATGCAGAAAAAACATGAGCAGGAAATCTTAACTAATTATAAGAATGATGAAGATAATAACATAACTGAAATAACAGATGCTCATGAAAAAATAAATGTGTCTAGAATATGAATAAAATATAAATTAATGGGAGACACACAGAAAAAATGTGCCTGTGTGGGTGGAAGTATCAACATGGGAGGAAATATCAAAGGGGTCCTGATGCATTTCAACTTAGGTGTGCTTTTTAAAATATTTTTATTAACAGCATTGATGATGGAAAAGTGAAAATTCTTATTAAGACAGCAGATGACACCACGTGTGTAGAGATCACAGATATACTGGAAGAAAGGATTAGAATTCAAAAGCATACTGAAAAATTGGAGGAATTTGAGAAAAGGATAACATTCAAAAGAGAGAAATGCAAGATGATCTATGTGGGAAAAAAATCAACCATGTCACCACAAGACAGAAAAAAATGGCTAAATTTATCTTCTGCTGGGTAAAAAAAAATCACACTGTTGTGAAGAATACGTATACCATACTGGGTTGCTTAGACTGGAATATATCTTGCACATCGTATGAAATCATCCCATTGATAGTCTCAAGATGGGTAAGACCTCAAATGCAGTACTGTGTCCAGTTTTAGGCACCCCAATTCAAAAAAGAGATATGTACCAGCTAAAGGATGATAATGAGAATGATCAGAAGAATCTGGCAACAAAGTCTGAAACAACTGAATTTGCTCAGCTGCAGGAAGAGGAGGATAGGATAGTAGTGCTCAAGGATGTAAAAACATTCTTGCCAAAAAGGAGGAAATATTTTTCCTATGTCCATAGCTGATAGAAGAGGGGACTGATATTACAATAAGAGATCAAGGATTCAAGCTAAAAACTAGTAAAAATTTGCTGATGATAAGGGCCATGAAGCACTGGAATATATTGTCCATGGATGCTTGAACAGGGTTGTGGTGGTGGTGGTGTCATAAGGACAGGTTTGGGAAACACCTGTCAACCATGAGAGTCATAGCAGATTGTACCCTGGAGCAGAGAAGCAGACTAGATCGTTTTGCAGGGTCTCTTCCAGTCCTCATATTATGAATATATGATGTTGATTCATTTATTGTTTTAGTTTGGGGGGATTATTTTTTTTCCTCAGGTACAAAACCCCAAAGAATTCAAGGGCTTTTTTCCCCAAAGTTTTATTTTTAAAGTTTGCAGGTAGGCTGAAATTGTCAACTGAATTCTTCAGCTGTAACTAAAAATAATTTTCCAGATACAACTATCTGAGCAATTAAGAAATTCAAGAGTTACTTATGTAGAGGAAATAAAAATGTAACTTTTCAAAAAAACTTTTTTAGAAACTAAGAACATGGTACATAGCTAAGACTGTATCCTGTTGGAAACAGTAGAAAGCGCACAAATTATCCCTGCAACCCTTCAGCGATCCCTTCCTCCATTCTTCTCCTCTTATCCGAGAAAGACTTACAGTGCTGTTGCAACAGACTTTCAAACGTCTGAACAATTTAAAATGCAATTGCCAATACACTTGGTGATATATGTTGCAAAATGACAGTACGTGAATGATGACAGAAAAGGAAAATATAATGGAAGAAAAGTTGTGTTACCAAAAAAAAAGTGTCAAATGGCAAAAGTCTTGAAACTAATGTCTGGAAAGAAGTGAAATCTCCCATGGCATGGGTTAACAATGGCCAGACAAAATGCCCATATTCGAATGCTTCAGGCACACTACTATAAAGGAACTGAACTTTTCACTAAATAATTTATGCTAAAATATGTATTTTCTGACATTAGATTTCACTGCTTGGAAAGAATTGACCTGATTTACATAATATTCTTATGCTGAGGATCTGACTCTAAAAAAGACCTAGCTTAATAATATGTTTTTAACACAACTTTCTATTGCATATGTCAAGTTAAGTTGTATCCTAGAGTATTCTTCATCAATCAGTAACTATGGACATAGGTATTAAAGGATGTAAACACAGATAAACTATGGAATTATCACTGTCATTTGAGATAATAAATATTTCTATAATTCAGAATTCTTTTTTCCAAATTAATTTGTCAACATTTTGAACGAGGGAATCAGGAGAACAGATTAGGTTTTAATCCAACATTTTCAGAAACTCAGTAGCAGTTATTTTTTGACTAAATAGAAGGCAGGAGAGAGTGGGGAAAAAAACCCTCCACCTGAGTGACCAAAAACACTTTTACAATTCATCAGTCTGTCATTGCAGCATTTTTCTTAAAATAATGTTTATATAAGCATTTGCCCCAGTCTAGTTTTCATGAGGTGAAACTAATCATGCTTAATATCTAGCATTTCTATGGTAGATCCAATCTATAGATATTAAATTACTGTAGCAAACATTTTTAAAAATTATTCTTGTTCTTTAAAGATGGGAAACTGAGACATTTAGTAGTTCAGTTCTGTATCTAAGGTAACAGTATCAATTAGTGATGAAGGCAGAAACAGAAACAATTTCCTGGCTATTAAACCAGTACACATGATGACACGTACTAAACACAGTTTCCCAAGAAACTGAACAATCCACATATTATTAAAATACATTTTAAAATTATATAGAAAGTGAAAATGCAGGTTACCGGGTACCATAAAAGGAAAGGCTTCGTCTCTTCACCTGACTCATTAATATAGGGTATGTAGGCACAGGATTGACACAGATAAGCTAGCAGCACGTAATGTAGATTATGCTTCAACTCTGCTTGGTATCTAGTGACAAGTTGATGGATGATAATATCTGTCTGTTCTCAGATTCACAATTTAATTACGCTTTTGATACAGTTAGAATAGCTGAAAACCTGAGAGAATAATCTAAGGAATAAGAAACATTAATGTTTAGCCATCATCATACAAATCTTAAAAAAAAAAAAAATCAGCTCAACTTCAGATTTCAAAGTTGTGTATAAACCTTGATAACCCTAGCATATTTATGCCCTATTTGGAAAAAAAAAATCAAACCAAATGAAACCAAACCAAACCCAAAAACAACGAAAAAACAACCCAACAAAAAACAAAACTGAAGAAAAAGTATTGAGAAGAAGAATTGGAATAAAACCACAGCGGTATCAAAAGCTTAGAAGTCTCTCAATATTCTAAAGTGCCTTTCTCTGTTCATCTTCAAAGAGAGCATCTAACATCTTCCCTCAGTTGCCTGTATATTTTGTCTGGGTTGAAAAGGTCTGATTGCCATGGTGTCAAAGTATACAACTTTTTCAAGTATAAAAGTCAGAAATCAGTTCTGTTGAATGAAATCTTTGTCAATATAGATAAAAGGTCAGTGCAATTTTATCTACAGTATAGGATAAGGTTGACCCTTGGAAGAAATGCTTTGTTGCTTTATGGGCTGCAAAACACAGTCTTTTAACACATTAATTCTGTTCTCAGCCTTTTATCTGAAAAGACATTGGTGGATGTTATAAAAATAAGGCATTATTATGATGCAGTGTTATGTACCCCTTGTCTTAGGAAAGTTCAGTACCATCACTTATATTTTTATTGACTGGTTAACTTGCAGTTGGATACTCTCCCTTTCATAATCATCATTATTTTGGGCATCCATATTAAAATAAAATTGTCAGACATAAAAAGGTAGGACAGTAGTTTGAAGTAAGAGTTCTTATTTCAAATGCACATTACTATCTGTGGAATGAATTTAACAAGCAAAGTATTCAGGCATATTTAAACATATAAATTGCCCTATGGGACCTAGAAGGCTAAGGTCCAAGCGTGAAGTTCTCTGAAAAAACAATTATTACTTTCCCCTGCATCAAAAGCAACACATGCAATGGAGACTGCAGTCACTTTTCTAAGCAAGGTTGCTGTCAAGTTGCCTACATACAGAAAATATGACTAGGTCTATAGAGCTGTGTCTGAAAATACTTGCCTACAGCAGTCTCATAAATAATAGGCGACTAAAGAAAACTGTGTTAGATCTGTAAGTACTCCTTCCTCTTCCAGAAGGGATGAATATTTTTCCAGCACATAGCTGAAGGCGAGGGGATATAGATATAATACATGGATACCTTTATGTACACACAGAGGTTTGCAATTGCACTTCAAAGATTTTAGTCTTTGTGTCATGTGAAACACAGAATTTTAAATGACTAAAAGAAGTTTAGAAAATTCTTAAATGAAAACACATTGTAACAAATTAATTTGTGCTTAAAATGCAAATTAACCAAAGCTTTTCAACGTGGCCACCTTCTAACTCAGTCCTCAGACTACCCATTTGCAGTATCTAAAGCTATAATTTAAAGCCTGTCAAGGAAAAGTTTATAAATTACATTATCTACAGGGGAATTATTTTTAAAAGTGCAGGACTTAATGGTTGTAAAGGTTTTATTGGTTTCAAGAGCATTTTATAATTAAAGAAAGGGTAGGTTACACTAACCCATACCTTAGCATTAAAGAGTGTATGCTAACCAGAACTGTTAATGAAGAATTAGGCATACAGCTCCTATTACTGTTACTGGAATATTCATGCTCCATTCTCGATGCACCAAGTAAAAGATATAACCCTAAAGACATTGTTTAAAGAAGGTGCTCCCAAATCGCACACTGCAGAACAAGATATAATTTTTGAGAGGATATGTGTGTTCTAGAATCAGCAGCTTATATCTCACATATTATTACTTGAATGAACTTTAATGAAGTTGTGTGTATTTCACTCTTCTTTAAAATCCTTGTGTAGCTCTTGGGTCATCTCAGCTTGCAATTTACCATCTGGAAAGAACTGCTGTATTTAAAATGTCTTTGTGGACATTTTTTCTGGATTACTTTTACTGTATGAAGTCAAAGGAGAGATTCTTTGTCACTGTCAAGCTGACATACTACAGCATTTACTTTAGGCACCTGAACTCCTTACGGAGATCTCCCCTCCTCCTTGTACAAGAGCTCCACAAAAGACAAGATGCTAGATAAAGTTACCCTCCTAAATTTACTGAGCTAACACCTAATCTGATCCAGGGATACAACCCGTAATGTGCCTCTCGTCATTTGTCTGTCCACTGTAAAGATTAAGGTCCTACTAATATTGGACTGCAACTCCTGACTAGGTGGCACGTGCTCTCGAGGTTTCAACCGATCTCCATTAAATCTATGTAAAGTTCAGGCCCTTCAGCAGTCACGTTAGCTGCCTACTCTTAAACAGTTTTAACATCTATCTAGATGTAGTCCTGTACTACAACATTTAGCTGCATTAGTATTCAGAAAAAGTTACCTTGGCAATTTATCCCAATCATCCTTAAGCTATGGTTCTAGGAGGGGAGAAGTAGTGTTTGTTTCATCTGAGAATGCTGGTTTTTTTTTTTACTCATGCAACACTTTTTTTTATTTATTTGTTTTTTATTTTCTCTCCAACAGTCACACTGTATCACTTATTATTTTCACATCTATGCTCAGAGTCCGGTCATAAGTCCAGCTCATCATGGACTTTTGCAGTATGTATTAATGATAGATATAACAGTTCCATGGCTGTAATTTCTCTGGTGTGACAAAGTAGTAAGTATTAGCAAACACTGAATTTCACGTGAAAATGTATTTGTCTTTGAGATTCACACTAACCGTAGATCTCATTCATCCTAAATACAGAAAGCTCATAAACTTTTATTTTGAAGTATATTCATATATATGTGCAATCATCCTTTTTTTAAAAAAATATATATATGTTTGTTTAGAATTTGGATATAAACTGTACAAATTTAGTCAAATCCTTCAATGAAACATTTTATAGCTGGTAAATTAGGTGGCCTAACTCCATAGCTTCTGTGCAAGACTGCCAAACCATGCATTTAAAGAAGTCAGTGCTGCTGAAAAAAAGCAGGCTTAGCACACTACAGCTACCATCTCAGCAAAGAAAAGGGGTTTTGCTGACTTTATGCAGGATTTTTTCTCATACAAGCTGCTTAAGTGGGTCACTATATCTTATTAGTTTACTGGCCCAAGGGCAATTTAAAAATTTGACTGAATTTTATCTGTGTATGTAACGCTTTAATCTTATTCCCACATATTTATGTTAGTTGCAGAGGAAAAGTGAATAATTTCTTTGTGATTAGAAACTATTGAAATTCACGGGCAAATCAATGTACCTCTGAGAGCTCCGGCGCTGAGCATAACTTTTACAAATGGGGCGTGCACTTTGTAGGAGAGCTTGCATTGACACATTGGGTCACGTTTTTCCAGGTTTGTTTCCCTTCATTCTTTACAATTACCCCTGATAATTTAACCGCAGCTGTTTAGTCAGCAGTGTCATTACAGCAGCAAGCTAACTCCTTCTCAAATCAATACGAGCCTTTCTGTACATTTTCATGAGAGCGGGATCAGGCTACAGGAACAAACATGACTAACAGGCCCTCTGGCCAGCTGACACACCATTATAAATATGTAACTCCACAAAGATCTCTGTTTCCTGGAACTACAGCTGCCAGGGACAATTTACTTTTTCTTTCCTCCACAGTGTGCAAAGGAATAGAAGCAGGATATACTCCTATCTCCAGATTGGTGATGTTACCAACATACGCAGTCGTGCTCGAAGATAAGAACTGGGATCTGCATGAGGAGTGCGATTCCTGTCAGGAGAAGTAAAATCTTAACCCAAAGGGTGTTAGTTTTAAATGACAACGAAGAACTGGATTAAAGGTAAAGTACACTGGCGTACACATAATTAAAACCGCAGCAATTACCCTACCTAAAAAACTGTGGTATAAAATTATTTTTGTGCATATACATGAAAAATTAAGTGAGACTTCACTACTGGAAGAGCAGACCAAATTTCTCCTGAAACTGTAAGGTACCTGGAAGCATACTGCAGTTGCTTGGATTAGCATTGAGGGGACAGTTTTCTAATCCTTCCAATATGCATACATGGATTTTTGTGTTTGAAGAATAAGACAGCAACAGAGAGCTAGCAGACTCAGCTATTTACCGAATTACAGAGTAATACTGCAGGAGGAAGAGAGAAGAGCAGGGCTAAAATTAAGCTACAGTATTGTCTGAGAGTATATGTGTCCATGGATCCGAACATTTCTTTATAAACTAGTGCAGAGAAATAGCACATTAAGAGGAAAACTTTGTGTTTTCAACCATAATATAAGAACAGAAAGCATGTATGTTTTTTTAAAGTATTAGCAACAACTGTTTACTAAATGTGTCAACTGTTACACCGAAGTTCTAGCACTAAATGTCACTGCTTAAGGCTGTTAGTATATACTGATGTATTGCGCAAATTGTACCAATAAACAACAAAGACAAGCTAATAGACCAAATAAGGACTGGTGATCAAGATGAAGGAATGTAAAGCTGCAGAATTCAAATAGTTCTACTATATTTACTTTAAAAAAACCCATTCAAAACTAGAGGATTAGCAGAGGCAGAGAAAGATGAGAAAAGTACAAAATCTTTTGCATAGCAATGTTTAATTTTTGTGCTTAGGAAAAAAGGAAACATCAGTAAGAGAAAGATACAGTGTTCAGTGAAGGTGACAGTGAGACAATGAAATACGTTAGAGGTGATCACTTCAAGAGCTATATCACTACACAACAGTAACCATTTAACTTAGTGCATGGATATTTTTTAATTGTAGGAGCAAGCTAAGCCCTTGTGATAACCTCCATTCAGTCTTCAAAAACTGATACCGGGACTCAGTTGTGGATAGCATCCTTTCTAAGAAGTATTGAGCAAAACGTCCAAATACATGATGTGGTAGAAATACGCTTCAGGCAGAACATCAAATTCAAGTTCTGTCTTCTTTGCCCCTTCAGGAACTAAATCATAATGTGTAAACCTAAAGGTGTCAATTGCATCTTTAAAAAATTCATACATGTTAACTTTTGTCCCTTTTTCACTATGCTTCAATATGGAACTGGCATTAAACAGCGTATCATCACAAGCAGGTGTCAAGGCCTTGCGTTAAAAGTAACATAAATCAATGCTGAAATCTCTTGCATCAGTCAGCAAAATCAGTGAGTTTATAGCAAAATTAGACAGAATTTCTGCCTGAAGGCCTAAGATTCCCACCTCTTCTATTTGCTCCATAGCAAACCTGGGGGTTTATGTAACAGCACTAATTCTCTTGGGACAGAATTCGTCTGATTAAATTCAAGTATCTTCAGTGGTTTGTAATGAAGAATATCTCCAGAAGATCTAAATCCAGCAATAACATGAAGAAGTTCCACTGACTGATTGAAAGCTCCGGTCATTGGGGATGGAATTCCTAATCTCTCAGTTACAGAAATGTTGCACTTTCTTTAGTTTTGGGATTCTCCTAAGAATTATATTATAAATTGGCAGTTTATGGAGGTACTCTTGATTCTAACCAATGTGTTCAAGAAATGATTTCAAAATAAATACTTCTAGAAGTCCTGCAAGGGGCCAGTTGGGTTGCATAATGGAAGCTTGCTGTAGGTGCAGTTCCATGGATATGATATATGTCCGTAATTTAGAATTTCCTCCAGTTGTAGAAAGAATTTCTATAATCAGAAACCAAATTGTTTCTCATACCATTGAGACGTTCAATCAGTTCAAGATTCAAGAATCTAATAAGTACAATCTTCCAAGTTTACAGTAAGTTAAGAGTGTGATTTACAACCTTCTCTCTTGATTTGAGCAATTTGTGTGTTAACTTTTCCACATTTTTAAATTCTTGTATGAAACAAGAGTTATTGTCTTACTCCTGAAGAAGAAAATACTATTAATCTCTTATACACTGTTACTCCAGGAAATAACTTAAAAGGATTTTAATTTTCTGCTTCTAAAAATTGGCCACACCTGCAAGTTTTAGTGATAGAAATCACTTGCATTTCAGGGAGGAAAAAATAGGATTTAATGAAAATGATAAAATCAATGATTCCCCATGCATTTGACAAGAATTAAACACTTCAGAAATTAATGTTCCCTGAATCTTAGTTAGTTAGCAGTTTGCACCTTTGAAATTTTTCAGCTGGAGGCCTTTTGGTCTGGATTTGAGGGATTTTTCAATTCTAGAGAATTCAGGATAACTGACGAATATGCTCCTCAAATATAGAAAACACTTGTGTGTATATGTGCACTAGAATCTTCTGCTTTGAAACAAATCTCTTTTTTTGCCTTTGGGTGGTAAAGTTTCTTTTATAATAAGAAGAATAAGCTGCACATTATATTTTCATATTTTATATATTTGTATATTTATATTTTGTCATATTTGAAAAGGGAAACTAGGCAGAAATCAAGGATTTGATGGATGGATGATAGATAAAGGGGAGGAATGCATCCAAGGACGCTACCTTCAAACAGACATAATCAAGCATTTTAGAGGCCTGTGAAACTGCTTGTAAAGGCACTTAAAATGTGCCATGTGGATGTTTCCTAAATCGGACAGATGTCCTGCCTTCAACATTTTCATGTTAAAAGGAAGTAGTTTTTTCTGCATGTCCACCTGTCTCCACTGCATTTGCTTTATATCATCAGAAGAAAAACGTTGTCTTTGTCTGCTATGAATATGAATGAAAAGATCTACAGTCTCTCTTGGTTTTCCTTCAGTGATATCCTACATATGGTGGAGAAAGGAAGAAGAAATGCAAAAATTCCCAGGCAACAGATAGGCAGACAAAACACTTTTAGGTAGCAGCTGTTGTTCTCCTCCTGGTGCAACACTCCTGACGTTTTAACTTTCCCTTTTTGATAGGGATGTGGTTTACTGTTTTACCACTGTTTCTTTCCAGTTTTAATACATAGCTGAGGATCAGGAAAAAAAGCTGTCTCTTGCTGAACTGGCCTTCCTCATTATAAAACAGACACTTGATAACTGTAGGTGTCACTTTAAATTATTTTATTTATTTTCAATTTTATTTTGGTGAGGAGCTGTCTCAGTTATCACTCACAGAGATACGTGCCTTCCCACAAGGCTTGAGCTTTTTTGTTTTGTTTTGTTTTGTGCAATACATGAATAAGTAGATTAAAAAAAAAAATAAAAAAATCAAGTGTTCTACCTAGAGATGGTCACTTTCCATACTCCACTTAATCAGAATTTACAGCTTGTTATCTCAGCTCTGGCAGATGGCTGGTGAGAGAGACAGGCAACTGCTGTGCTCAACAATTCTATTTTCTAGCATTACACAATGAAGCTAGAGGGAGCATTTTTATTTTGCTTTGGTTTTGCTATTTCATACATAATCTATAAATGTTTTTAAAATATGCTTTATTTTAAGCCTGAGTGCTTCTTCAAGCAACTTGTAGAGTTTCACTGCAGTGTGGTATATTAATTGTTAATATAATAAAAATCTACAGGTAGGTAAATAAATGTACCAGCTCATTCTTAGAATCACAATGGCAATTAAACAAGAGAGATGAAGGAAAGAAAATAAATGTCAGATACAATGTAATTGCCTAGGCAACATAGGATTCTGATCATGTCATCCAATCCTTGTCCTCCTCAATGTAAAGAGATACAATCATAAGAAATCCTTGTAGGAGGGTTTACAGCTACATGTGGCAATTTTTCAACTTGTTAAATCTAGTCTTTAGAAAAGTCTAAATTATAGCTTTAGAAACATGTAAGCAGTTGTGGAAAGAAGTGAAAAAAGTGCAATGCTATTGTCAAAAACTAATGACGCTGAGTCACCAAATTAAAGAACTCTGTGTTTTACATATTTTTATTATGCTTCATTGTGTTTCTACCTATATCAATATGCTGACAAACTAAATACAACTACAGGGTATAATAAATAAGTAATAACTTTGCCAGGATATTTTATTTGAACTACTTACACTCCAGCATAGAGTGTAAAAGATTGTAGTAATACCAAGCATTTAAAACTCTTTCCTAAAAAATGTATGTATACTAGAAACTAGAAAAAGTTCTGTTTTGACCAACATAATAAACTGAAATTTGAACATGTCAGTTTGGGTTTTTTTTGTTGGTTTTCCTAATTTACTTTTCAGTTTAATATTTTTGTGTAGCTAAGAAGGAACTGCCTTGTCTCTCTGGAGTGATTAATTAATCACTTTATTCACAAATCAGAAGATGCAACAGAATCAGTGATCAACTACCTGTGGCAATATAGGCTGCGCGTACACGAGCACCCAGGCATTTTCAGAAGAACTGTTTATATGTGCATAAAAATAACTGAGAAAGAAGAAAAAAACTCTCTCCCATGTTAAGGACAAACACGTGAGATTGATAAAACTGACGCTACATTTTTCAACTTCCTTTTGGTCCTTCCTTACATACAACAGTCACCATTTGGACAGTGATCCAAATCCTCCATCTCTCCCCTTCTCTGTCTCACTGCATCCCTCCATTTCTGCAGCATACTATATGTCTGAGGTTTATTGTTTAGCTGGCTGCAAACAAGAGGGCACCAGGATTTCTTAACAATAAAGGCACTTGCTGAGAAAGTGGATAACTGGCAGTGGGAACAATTCAGCTCACTTTTCTGCCCTTCCCTAAGAACAATGCAAAAGTTACAGAAAAGACAGAGATCTACAGTTGGTAGGGCATACTGGCACTCTCTTTATTATCTGTTCATAGACATCTAATGCTTTGGCAGTCTTCCAAACATGCATATATAATACAGGGAACCACTTTTCTTGTAAAAAAGAAGTATTTGCTGGCACAAATTCCAGACTTAGTTGGCTATCTTTTAAATCAGCAACTAAAGCTCAGCCCCTGCACCACCATCATGGATAAAGTGGTCTTTGTTGCTCTGGCAGAGCTGAAAGGAAGAATTGAAACTTACTCTCTCCTCCCCCTGGCTTTGCTTAGATCGGAACTCCCTAATTAGACTTTTTTTTATTCTTGTTATATTATTTTATGAATAATGAACATTTTTAGTTAAATTATATTCATTTTTCTAATGTCATGTCTGAAAAAAAAAGTAAAAAAAAAATGTTTCACGCAGATTTGACTGGATTGATGAGGTATTACATTTTTCTTTTTTTTTTTCTTTTTTCCAGGTATTTCCCTGAGTAATAATCGAAAGCTATTGCTTATCGTGAACTCTGACTGTGGTTTCAGGCCCTAGGAAACAAGTTTTAACAAATCACATGCAAATCCTTTGCAAGTGGTACTTGTTAGCTTCTTTCAGCTGAGAGGCTGAATGGATACGGAAAAGATCAGGCCAAGGCAACCAGACCTGTGCAGATTTTGCGCATTTATAAATGTCAGACAGCTAGTGAGCTCCAAAATGAGCTTCCAGCCTGCCATGCAGTTTCCCTCATGTCAAGCTAAACAAAATACAATGCCTGTAGAAATATGAGTCACATGGATTATTAGTGATTTTTAATCAGGTTCTCTGTTGCTTTTTTGCACGAATTATTCTTAATTCTAATTACTCCCAAATCTAATATAAATAACATTGGTTATCCCTGGAGTCCTCCAAATGGTATGATAATTGTATCTGTCTATGAGAGAAGTACCACAGGCAAAGAGTGGTTCCAGGTACCGAAGGCGACAAATGTGGAGGTCAACTGCATGCTCCGCTCTACAACTGCATATGACTTTAATCAATGCTTGCTGTCAAAGCGAAACTGGCATCAAAACAAGCTTGTACTAATCACATTAGTTTCACTTATTGTTACCTTTACCGTTGTGAAGAGCAGCCTATGGACGCCATCCTGTCGCAAACAGCCGTCTCCACCTGGACTGCAAAATCAGCCCTTCCTAATGTTGCCTGCTCTCCATTTTGGACTAAAATTAATACACAGTCTCAGTACAGGGATAACAAAGGAAAGGCATTGACTTATGTGTTAGGCCATTGAAATATAATCACCCCAGATAATAAAGAAGCCTCAGCCGAGAAGAGCTGGTTTATTAGCGTGGAGGTTGCCTGGTAACAGGCGTTTGGCAGGTGCCTGTTATCATTTGATGAAAGCTGATCAGGGAGTCACACTGAAGAAGATTGGATCATTATAAAAGAACAGCAATTTGCCCTTATGGCTCAAGTTGAGGGATCTAATACAGCAAGTGTCTACCGAGATAAGAGGTAACTCTGTTTTTTTGCTCAGCGTAGAGGAAGAAAATTCTCTTTTTACAGCATCTTGCAGGGAAGTGACTGAGCTAGAGGATGCTGGGGCTCTGTGCAGGGCCTCCAGGTTCTGTCCTGATGACTCCTGGGCTGCTTTGGGCACCACATTGAGGCACCTTCCAGTTTTCTGCTGCTCTGTGGTCTCTTCTGCTTTTTTCTCAAGCAAAAGCAATTAGGAGTTTAGAAACCTGGTGCAATACTTAAAATGCTCATTTTGATGATAGAGAGTAACTCAAATGGGTGTGATCTTTACTGACACTCTAAGGGGAGAGGGGTTAAAAGTGAGGGAGATGCTAGGCTGTGCTTTGTACACCTAAAACTTGAGGTTCCTCTACCCAAGAGATCCAACTGCCTTTTATTCTGAAATACTCAATCTTGCTCACGCAGGAAATTTCCATGTTCTCAGTGACTAGGTCCCCCAGCAGCTATTTAATAGGTAACGAGCAAGAGCTGCTCAGTCAGTTGCTATCACGAGGCCCCATGTTCTAGGCTAGGTGGATGCTTTCTAAATAGGGAACCGTTTTTTCACCTTCCAAAGGCCTCTGCAGTATGATTTACAGACTGGTACACTACAATTCAGGAGAGTTATAAATAGAGCAAAGGACAAGACCCAAATAGCGGACGCAGCTAAAGTGAAATTTAGGCAGAATGTTTAGGAAAATTATTTTTAAAAAAAGAGGGGGGACAGGAAAGCATAACCTGCTTAGAAACCTGAATTCCTTCGCTATCTGACATTAGCTGACATAATCTTTTATAAGAAGTTAAAACTACATTGCTGTCTGGAAGTACTGCTGTAGAGAGAGTCTAGTTATTCGCTGAAACTATTCAGGGTTGTGCAAGTAGGTATTCCTGTATCTGATGAAGTAGCTGACTTACCCAACTGCATCAAGATCATAGCTACTCTGTCCTCCTCCTTGGCTGTATTTCAAGAGAAAAATAAAGGTGATGTAGTAGCTAAGCCCTGGACAGGTTTTGACAAAAGCAAGTAACTGCAGCTCTGACTGGGAAACTCAAGTTTGTGAAAGGAAGCAATATGTCTCTTTGGCTGACTTTGGCTGTTCACAAAACACATCAGCTCATCTTCCTATTCTTTCTCCTCTGCTCCTACCCATGCTGCCAGACCTCCTCCCTTGTACTGGCCCTGGTTTTCACTTACGTCCATCATTAGCTACTTCAGATCACCGAAATCAAGGAAAACTGCCCTTCTTTTCTTGCTGGGTTAGTTTTCTTCCAGGATAGTGAATGAAATCAGTTCTCATAGGAGCCTGATGAGCTACAGAGCAGACAGGAAGTGAACATCAGGAGTGGAGAAAAGACCGTGAGAGAAGAACAATTTCCCTTTTGCCAGAAGTGAGCTGTTTTGATTGCCTTACCTCATGTCAAATAACATTATTATGAATATTCTGGCTATCAGGTCAACTCCTCAAGCAAAGTTTATGCAATTTCTACTCTAAATCCTCCTTAGTCAGTACTCTGATTTCCATTCAAAAGGCAGATGTCTAACTTCCAAGCATATCACTGCTTGCTTACCAACAAAATAATTTTCCTGCAGCTTAACATGAATACCAAAAAAAACCCCAATAAAAATGTCTAGAGATATTCACTCAAGGAATTCTGCAGTGTTGTTCAAATTTTGAGAAAATGAGTTTTAGTCATAGAGATGTCAAAGAAATCACGTTAGACTTGGAACTTGAGTTGTTGCACTGAATGGTGATATATTTCATATAAGATAGAAAGCAACTTGACGACAGGGTTACCAAAAGCCCTTGATGCAGAGGCAATTAAATGAGACAGTCAAGGCTCTGCCAACACCCTTCGCAGTAAGAACCGCTCACCCCCACACAATACTTTGTGCGAATGTCATGACAAAAAATTAATTTCAAATTTTTATCCAGCCAATAACTCTTGTGGCAGCTTATTTTTTTTCCTGAGAGTGTGACTTTGGGCACAGCTTCTATGGTAAAAAGGAAGAATTTAAGTTTTGGGGTTTTTTTTCTGAAAGTATATTTATCCCATCTTCTCCTGCTTACAAGGATTTCAAAGTCCCTGTGAGTTGTTCTACCTAATTTGAAGTCTATATCTTACTTAAATTTGAGAAAAGTATTGATTCGTCTGCTTTATGTGAGCCAAGGGAGAGATTAAATTTTATTTGGAATATTCTTCTCATATTATTCTCTCTCTAAAAGTCCTTCATTTCAGTGACTGAATGGGAGAGTGTCTTGTGGGTACTTAGTAAAGTCTGGAGCAGAAATCCTCCTAAATTTCTATTTTATTAACACAATAGCTTTACTTATTCTGGAATTGTTTTTCAGAGTTATTGAGGCATTTGAAAATGCAGATAGACCACAGTGGGATTGACAAATGCCCTTGAACAGTCTGAGTTTCTACTTCAATGCCATATCCAACATGTCTGAGAAAAGTGCTTACCTGCATTCTTAAGCATCTGAGTTTTTCATTTTTGTAAACTAGCCCTCTGTTTTTGACTTCAAGTGTATTCTGAGGGTATTTTGCTTCATGTGTTTCTCAGGTAGCTAGGCAGTGCTATGCACAGTGCGTGTGCCACAGTACCTTTTATGAGGCTACTTGCAAATGGCACAAACAATGGAAACAAAGCAGCCCATGTTTACCGTAGTTCTTCGGGGGGGTTGCTCTCCCTTTTTGCTGAGTTTCTGTACTGTTTATAGTAAAAATCTATGAAAATAATATAAGCAAATTGTAGTCATTATTTTTTGCTTGGATATTCCATAAGAAAAATGCAATTTAAACAATCTGCTGATGACATTTATGCGAATGAACCATTCCTTTTAGCGCAGAATAAAAATAAAAACATTTACTTCTTTTATGCCCAAATTTAGGATCACCCGTTTCTACAAATCTTCTGATATTTAGTGGATACAGAGGATGAACTGTTCAGTAGGATAAACTGTTCAACGATTTGTTGCTTCTTGAAGACAAATATCTGTGAAAGAAGACTGTTTTCTGTAGCCAGGTCTGACTTACCCTACCCACAGACACCCCTACCATATCCCATGAGTAGCAACCTAACAGCTTTTAAGACAGCAAATCCTCTGAGACCTCTTAAAGAGCTGTATCCTTCAGCCTTTCTTCAAGACAAGTCTCTGTATGTGTAGCTGAGGAAAATGGATATACTGGGTTTTGGTTGTCTTGAAAGCTCCTCAATATGCTGGAAAAACTCTCAGCCAAGTTCTAAAGTGCAGGAGAGATCTACAAGTTTAGGGAGACTGTTAATCAAGGACCTCCCTTTTTTGTAAAACTAAGATTTGCTCCTTGTCTTTGTTTTCAATAACTATGTTTCCAGAAGATGAGCAAAATTACTATTGACAACAAAAGTTTGTGCATATGTACTATGTGTGTATCTGTTTGTGTGAAATGCATCACTTTTTGTGTAAAACTGAAACCGAAGGGGCTAAAGCAAAAAGGAAAACGAGAGAAGAGACTACTGTATGCATAATTAGTGAGAACATATCTGGTATACTGTATGCTGCTCTGAGGTCTGATCTGTAGGAGAATATTGAAATTGGACAGGGTTTAGAGAAATGCCACAAGAATTACTTCAGATCTGTAAAAAAGAAAATTGGATTAAAATCTTGAGGAACACCATCTGATCAGGCTCTATAGGAGGCTAAAGTAGAAGTCTCTGTGGCCTTTGAAGATCATGAGAGACAAATTTTGTCTAGAAATTAGGTGTGTACCTGGAATAGAGATTGTAGTTTATCACCATGTGATGAAGTGGGTTCTGTATCATGGGGGATTTTTAAATGAGGATGATGCGGGTTTTGTTCATTTTGTTTTGCTTTGTTTTGTTTCATTTTTTTCTCTAACGCATACTCTAGTTAAACAGCTAATTACTAGATTCTGTGCAGGACCAACAGATAAATACTATTCCCTTTCCTCTGCAAAATTTACACAAAATGAACCTGTGGATCCCTTCTGGCTTCCTATTAAACATTGGAAGAAATTCAATTCAACATCAAACAACTAACAGGGTGTGGTGTATACATTATTAATAAGATAAGGAGTATTATATGTTATCATCCTTGTAAGAATTGAAAGAGACAAATTCTCTTATGATTGGTCATCATTCTTTCATCTTTTTGAAAAAGAAGTCCATTTGGCTGCTTCAAATTCACTGAATTAGATTTTTCTATTCAGTGGCAAAAGAAATCCTGTTTCTTTAGTATATGTAGAACCTTCACATATTATAATGCTATAAATATGCTGATTTTAAGCTATAATGATCTGTATTTTGATCTCCCTACTTGTAAGTCTGAAGACATCTCATTTTTCTACATTTCACACAGCATATTGTCAATGTACTGAAATATTTTACAGATAAAATTAAGCAATGTACACAAAAAGTTAACATGCTTCGCGGTACAAAGAAAAACATTTGGAAGAGGAAAAGTCCCCCTGAGAAACTCCCTACATCTCACCATGTATATGAGATTCTATGCTATCAAAAAAGCTACCAACTTTCCCAAGGATCCACCGATTGTAAATATCCCACGGATATTTACAAGAATTTTCAGGGGAGGTCAAGACTGCATATAACTGAGGCTCTGGTCCACCTACGTAAGTTCAGACAACTTCATGTACGCTTTCTGCTAATAGAGCATACTTCCGCGGGCAGCTGCCACTCAGGTTCTTAATGAAATACAGTTTTGAATTTTCTCTCCTATGGCTCATCTATTGGCCCAGCCATCACTCTCGGTATCGAAAAAAATGCCGTGGACTTTATTGTTTGGGAGATGGAAGCAAAACCAGAGGTGTGAAAGATGTTCTTGTCTGAGTAGCTAGAGGAGATCTGAAATAATTCAGAGCCATTTCAGCATCCTCCTTTGCCTCTTTAGCAAAACTGCATCATAATGCTGTGCACTGTAGAGCCGCTCCTGTTTTCTACTGGGAGAGGCAGCTGCATTTCTGCGATGCATGAAGTAATTCATCTGTGTAGCTTATAAAGCACTTAGGGTTCCTTTGGGATAAAAAGCACTTAAAAAGGTAAGGTATTAGTATTTCTTATGTGTTTAAGTTGTCAAATCTTCTTACTTTCTTATCATTCAAATCAGCTTTAAAATTCACTTTTGCAGTGAAACCCACAAACGCTAATTCACTTAAATTAAAAATCTATTGCCTGCATATCATTTTTAATGAAGGCAGGTGCTCGGGTAGAAAACCCCCTGGAATCTTACTGATGCAATACGCTGTGGTGGGCCAGCTTTCCTTGGCATTTCTAACCATGTGCAGGAGCAAGCAGTTCTTTTGACTGATTCACGATCTAAAAATCCTGGGGTCAAAAAAACATTTGGATTTTTCTGCTTTTCTTCTTCAGGATTTGCTACCAGCATGATAATGAACATATGCAAGGGTTCGTTATGCACATACTTTCTTTCCCCTGTTCCTCCTCACTCTCCTCCCACTCTGCAAGGTTTCACTAAGTATAGGATGCCGCAAATGCCGTTTTCTGATCCTTCACCCAAATGCCATTTCAGTAATTCTTACATTGCAGAAGAAAGCTTGTACAAGACTTTCTAGTTAAGTGCTTTAGTGTGATGGGACTGTGGCTGACATTTATGTCAGCACCTTCTGCGATTTAAAAGGGGGCAGAAGTGCTTGGCCAGGGGAGGATGGGTGGGCACTAGCATATGTGCCCTCGCTGCAGCTGTAGGGCTGAAGCTGCAGTTGGGGCTGGGTATGGGTAGAGGTTGGAGCACCACAATAAAAATAATTTTCTAGACATTACTGTATGATTTTGTGAAATATTGTTCACTTTAAATTACTCAGTAAAGTCAGGCTGAAAGAAGCTTATCATTAAACAAAACAACATTCAAAACAAAGTACAATAATTAATTTTTTAATTTAGAAATTTTTTGAGATTCAAAAGACTATGGTTCAGAAAATAAGCCTAATAGCTTTTTTGACTGCTAAAACTGCAAGTCACCGTGGCTTAGAAAGCAGCTGTGATAACATGATCTGAAGATACATTTCTCAGATCTACCCAATAATTTACATGTTAAGCATCCTAAGAACGCAAAACCATTTGGTCAATAATCCATATTCTTTAAGATTTATTTATCTTTTAATTAATATGAAGCTTCAGTTGTAGAAAAAGAACACCTAATGATGTACTCCAAGTCTTCTTAATGGAGGACCATCATGTGCATTACCCCAGCATAAAAAACTGAGTTAACGACAGGGATTTAGCTTTAACTCTGAATTTCCTGGCTTTCTCAGGCTTAAACAAGACCCTTAATGTTACTTTAATGTAGTTTTTGGTGGTATAATTCTTCTTAATTCTGTCCATTGCAGTCCTTTGATACTTTATGAATTACTTATCTCACATTAATAAGGCTTAACATGGAGTATTAACCTCCTATACATTCCTAATTAGTTTTTAATGAATTTTAGTTTCCTTGTTAGAAAAAGAGCTAGCTAGCTAACTACCACAAATTTAATCTCCATTACTGGAACATAAGAAAACCACCCCTGGGGATGCATGTCCTTGAGATTTTCACGTTAAACAAGCAGCTTTATAAAACAGTCAAGGAAACTTAATACATGTGTCTCAGCTTATCCCCTCAACTTTGATGGTGTAATGAGTCCTGAACTATTTATAACGAGTGACACAATACACTGTATAAGCTTTAAGAGATTTCTATAATATATTAAGATAATGCAAAAATTTAAAAGGCCAAATTGCCATTCACCTGACAGCCTGATACACTGGAGTAGGAAGGGAAGAAAAGGTGAATTTAGTGCATTTTCTAGTACATGCTTTAGTTCAACAATAGCAACAGTCATGATATATGCAATGCAAAATATAATTTCCTTTTTTTGACATGATAATCATACTTTGTTCCCCTGAATACTTTTTTATGTGGATGCATTTCAAGAAATGTATGTATGAGCTGTAATTATTTTTTGTGCGTATTACAAACAAGCGTGTTGCAAGTAACTATTTTGCAAGGGAGCTACTGGAGTACAGGTTACGTAAGTGTTTTTTCTGTTTTGGCAGTGCTTTAAACAAATATAAATGTGAATAAAATTTATGAACTAGTACATTGGGATAAGTAAAAAAGAACAGCATCTCAGTATGAACTGCAGCAGCAGCTCAGTAATGAATTACAGAAAGGTTTTCACCGGCAGTACACAGGATGCTGCTGAAGTGCTCAGTGCCAGGATCAAGTCAGAGAAGCACAAACCCTCTAAGCCCTTTGGCTCTATTGGGAGGGTGCTACAAGAAGAACGTCCTTCATGCTGGTTCTTCAATTTCAGGATTTGATTTCTTTGCTGATTTACCAAAGCCCTATGATTTTGCATTAGGCATATATGCAGGAGCTGTTTGTGAGTCCCTCATACAACTCTCATGGAGATGGGGGAGCAGACATAGCTCTCTGGGGTTGGTGTAGGAGGTCTGCAGTGGAGGGCTCAGTTTCTCACACACTTTGTCTTCTCTGACATTGTTCTACCACGTACACAGACATTCTTGGTGTTGGATGTATGATCTTTTAGAATGGGAGGACATCTGACACTTGAGTGAATACCTATGTTTAAGTGATAGGCTGCAATTGCATATTTTGGATAGTTTTATAAGTGCAAGTAGACATTTCCTTACAATAACACAAATTGTATTTGGTTCATTTCTTTTTGTCAACAAACAGGAGCAAAAAAGAAATGATAGTGTCCCAGACAGTGAAAATTTATACATGTATGAATGCACATTATTAAAACTTTTTAAATGCAGAAATCCAGTGTGAAATACAACTCAAATTCTTTTAAACAATATTGTTCTGAATTCTGGAATCCTTTCCATAGTGTTTTTACATATTTTCAAACAGATAAAGATTATAAATATGTAATGCACATCATTCACGATGGGGAATAGTCACTATGCTAGGCAAAAACAGATAGTTGAGCATTTTAACAGCTGAATTTCCAGACCAAAAGCATAGATACTTCTCAGCAGATCAAGACCAACATGTAACTCTGCATATGCCATAGATCTCAGGGGAAAAAGGCCTGGCACAGTAATCTCTGCATCACCAGTGAAATTCACTCATTAATCTTTTACTTACAAACCACGGTAATAAATACAGGGTTATCATGCATTCATTAATTATGCTGCGCATTGCATGTTGCATGTTGAGACCTATCACTGCGTAGCAGCTGATGGGAAACAGAGCAGCTGAAAATGAAAGGCTATCCAAATCCATGAAATGCTAGAGGCAACTTAATCACTGAGCATGACACACAAAGTACAGACACCATATACAGATGTGGTTTAGCTGGGTTCACAACCTTATTAACTTAATTCATCTAGGGGTTAGCAAGCAATAACTTGCACAGTGCAAATCATCAATCCTCTCCATTACAGGCTGTCATCAGCCACAACCGGCCTCAGCCAGCGCAAGGCTCTCTTGCTCTCACTGTCTGTGAAGGTTCAGGGGAGAGGGAGTGCCTTCTTCATTACACAGAAAAGCAGCAGCTGTTGGAAAGTGCTCGTTTTCCCTAAATCCAGCATCAGGTGATCAAGGCATAACAAGCAAGCCAGTGCACAAGACAGCTGGCATCAGATAGAATTATCCATTCACTTAGCTGCCTTCATCAACTTCTCAGTTTTCCAGGCGGTTAAACCGGCCATACCTACTTCCCGGTTTGAGAGAAATAGCCACTTTTTCCTCATATGGTTCTAAAGACGAATGTAGCACCTGGACTGTCAGAAGGGCTTATATGCACTTCCTTCTGTTCTGCAGATCATCACTGCTTTCTCTCCCCCGCCTCTTGTCTCCCACTGACAGGGGTGAAGAAACCACGGATGCCATGAAAAATATGTTAACTCCAGTCATTAATACTTTTTCCTGTATTTTCTTAAAATACTCAATTTCCTGCTTCAGGAATACTCATGCCTTCTGTTAAGGAGAGAAACGACAGACTAGCCTAGGACATAGGTGGAAGCCAACAAACTTTTTCAAACTTGCCATTGAAAAGTCTTTCCTCCCATCTCAGTTCTGTGGTGGTAGGGACAGACAATATTGCCAATCACAGCATCAATATCTGAGGTAAAATGCGTACCTCTCCAAAGACCCTATTTATTTTCCATAATGGGAACACAAGGGCTAGCTTTACATATATAAAAATACAATTCTAACTGAACAGCATAAAGATATTTTTTTGGCAGGAAGAACAGCAATTGCAAAAATGCTTTTTTGCATTTACCTGAAGCTACCTTTACCTGAAGCTACACAGGTAGATGGCTATCCTTTGTTCCTGTTGATGAGTGATTTCAGGGAATTCCTCCTGGAACTGACCGCTAGTTTGATTGGTAGATGAACATCTTGGGTTTCAGTCATTATAAACGGTGTATACTAGCTTTGCATCTGCATCACATCATTCTATTGAGACAAACCAAGTCGTTTCACCATTCAGTTCAACGTTATACCATTATGTTTACTCATGGCCCTTAGATGCTTTATTACATTTCAAGTAAGTCTTAACAGAAATTTTTGCTCAGTCTTAAACATGCTATTTCTGTAAAGCACACAGAAACTTCTACAAAGGACTATGTTAACTTCTTCCAATGATTACATTACAGTGAATTATGGTACTTCTGTGGTACTACTTTTTTCCTTGACTATCACAGCTGAATTGGCCAAATAGACATTCTTTCAAACTATATCATGTGTTCATTTTAAAAGACTAATCCAGCACTGCAGTTATTCACAAATGTGTGTACAAGAGCACCACTAAAAATATAAAACTGAAAAATGCAATTTTTATAAAATGGCAGCAGAAGCCTCAAGTGCTCAAATTGTCATTGCAGCTTTTGGCAAGTCTTTCAGCAAATATTGATCCTTTTAGATTTTGTAGGCTTAAAAAAAGATGACAAAATCTGTAGCATTTAGACCATTTAAACTGTCTTCTATTGAATACATTTATTCAGACCATTCAAGCTTTCTTCTATTGAATACATTTATCACTGACAAATTTGAGAAAATTGTCTAATAATTGTTATATGAACAGATAAGAAGCAAAAGAAACAAAAGTAGGACATTGCCACATGAGTGGTCACTCATTTTGAATATAATAAGACAATTTTCTACAGGACAGGAAGGCTGAGGGTATTGCTACAACCAGTAGGTGTGGACCGTCCATCAAAGATAATTTTCAAGGACACAATAAATTAAAAGTTGTATTGGAGCTTATTGATCTAACTTTGATCTTGAGTGCAGGGGGTGTGTGTGTTACAGATCACCTTCACAGGTGCCTTTTAACCTAAATAATTCTATGAGTTTCTGAAAGATGGCAAAGAGGTAGATAAAAGGAATGAGGAAGGAAAGAAGGAAAAGTAGACTATGAAAGGAGGAGATGGTTTGGGGTAACGAGCTTTTCATTCAGAATGAATAGCTACTTGGCAGGTAATACGCATGTTCAGGAGGAAAGAATAAAAACATAATAGCTTGATGACATCAATGATCTCCAAGATGTATATAGCAGTTCTTTCAGTATCTGCCTCTGTTACTGGAGTCTCAGCCTTAACCTTGCTCTCCACTCAAAATTTCTTTGTCTCGAGTTCTCAGTGTCTTCAGGGAATTCTTCTTTCATTGAGGTTATTACTGTTGTTTGCAGATTCTTCTCTCAATAGTTTCAGGATGACATGAACTATTTAATGGCTTGAATGTTATTCAAATGAGTTCTTGACATGACACTCGAGTCCCCATGAGATTATTTAGGGTGAGCTTAGTGATTCAATGCTAAAATTGGCAACACAAATTCTATTCTTTAGATTTTCTGAGAATGTGATTTTACCTGTTGCTAAGTATCTTTTTCTTTTTCTTTTTTTTTTCTCTAGTATGTGATATCTTGACTTTCACCAGCTGGTACTTTTCTCATCTCGATCCTTGCAATTCTGTGCTGAGTATAGCTGTGTATTTGTGATATGGCCAGATTTGCTTCTTTGGTGAAGCTGAATTACTCAATGGCGGCATGCTCCTTTTTGCTTTGCTCTGTCACAATCACATATACATCATTTTTGAACCGCAGATAAGAAAGGCTGCTGATTTATAGGAAAGGTCATGGTATATCCAAGATCCATAAATACTGCTGTTGATCCCAGCTAAGGTATAGCTAGGTGCAAACTCCCATTCAAGAAAGGATGGTTAATCTACTTCCCTGTTTGTAGCTAGTCAGTCTTCGCAATACCATCATAACACTAATATTTAACAGATTGGAGACAGATTTTACACTACTGAATATTCCAGTGATCTGTTTCCAAAAGTGATGAACGGAGTAGGATGGTTGGAAAGGCTTCTGTGCACAATCCCACTGTGTACACTGCTCAGTCTTTTGCGAATTTTGCCAGTAGGCTTCTAAACTTACATGTCTGAAATGTTTAAGGAAGATTGCAATTCATGTTTATTCATGTTTCATTTTCAAAAGGTTTTGGATAACGTGGACTTGAATCAGAGATTCAAAACAAATCGGGATGCAGAAGTTTAGAACTATGGGGTGGTGTTTTCTGGCGTCTCTTTGGTGTTGGTTTTGGTTTTGTTGATTTCAGGAAGATAAAAAATTAAATACTCTAAGTGCAAAAGTAAAATATGCACCTTGAAGAAAATAACATGCACATATGCTACCAAAGCTAAATAGTTCAGGGATTGAAAGCTTAGAAAGACACTTTGCTCTTGAAAATCTCCTTAAAATAAAAGAGTTTCAGCTCATTTTGAAATAAAAGTGTATGCCACCAACATTATTAAAAAGGAGAAAGAAAGGAAGGGAGGGACCAGCATAGAAACCATTGAAAATGAATCAATTTAAAAAAACAAACCAAAACAACCCCCCACCAAAACCCAAAAAACCTAGTCTGAAAGAATCAGAGAAAGGAAGATCCTTGCCTTCTTATTATTATTCAAAAGCAAGTGTAGGGTCCTGCACCTGGGAAGGAAGAATGTCAAACAGCAGTATATGTTAGGGGCGGACATGCTGGGAAGCAGCTCTGAGGAGAAGGACCTGGGGATCCTGGTAGACAGCAAATTATCCATGAGCCAGCAGTGTGCCCTTGTCGCCAAGAAGGCCAATGGCATCCTGGGCTGCATAGGAAAGACTGTGGCCAGTAGGTCGAGGGAGGTCATTCTTCCCCTCTACTCTGCACTGGTGAGGCCACAACTGGAGTACTGTGTCCAGTTTTGGGCTCCCCAGTTCAAGAGGGACAGGGAACTACTGGAGCGAGTCCAGCGAAGGGCAACCAAGATGATTATGGGACTGGAGCATCTCCCTTATGAGGAAAGGCTGAAAGAGCTGGGACTCTTTAGCCTGGAGAAGAGAAGGTTGAGGGGGGACCTGATTAATGTTTACAAGTATCTAAAGGGTGGGTTTAAGGAGGACGGAGCCAGGCTCTTTTCAATGGTTCCCAGTGACAGGACAAGGGGCAATGGGCACAAGCTAGAACATAGGAAGTTCCGTTCAAATACATGGAAAAACTTCTTTACGGTGAGGGTGACAGAGCACTGGAACAGGCTGCCCAGGGAGGTTGTGGAGTCCCCTTCTCTGGAGATTTTCAAGACCGCCTGGATGCAGCCCTGAGGGATGTGCTTTAGGCAATCCTGCTCTAGCAGGGGAGTTGGACTAGATGATCTCTAGAGGTCCCTTCCAACTCTGAAGATTCCGTGATTCCGTGATTATTTAGCAAATTCATCTTCTTGGCAAAAGATTTACACAATAATCTGCATTTTTAATACAGACAATTGAGAAGAACATTCCTAAATCACTATAAGGAGTGCCTATATAGAGAGGCAGTTTTCCTCCTCCCCACCCTCACCAAATAAACAAATTAAAGTTTAAGTAGAGTACTCATTACCTGTACAAACATCTTTATACTGGAAAACTACTACACAATGTATCATTGCTGGTGAAGCTTACAAATAGTTATTTGGTTACCTAGATATTTAACATTCTAATTTACTTGAAATCTTGTCATCTGAGAAAAGGCTCTACTATTTGTGGAGTGAAGTAATTAATGGCCACTGGAATAAATTACTGGTCCCAATTATTAATGGCCACTGGAATCTTGTCCTTATGTAGTAAATCACAGGACAAGTCTGTATGTTGCTTAAAGCTTTTATTCTGCAGACAAGAATGGAAATGGATCTGTAAAATGCAAACTTTTTTTTTTTTTACCCTGTAAAAACAAGGTATATGGACTTAACGTTCAAGCCTGAGTTCCTTTATTTATATTTTAAATAATTCTCAAATGACCTCTTGAATATGTATCTCTCGTTTTGTTTAAAGTTATTACCTGTAGTATTCTCAGAAAGACCAAGAGCCTGAGTCAGAGAAAAGGAATGCTCTACGTGATTCACTGCTTTGATTCTTTTTTTTTTAGCCAGTGGGCTCCACTTACTGAGATACATTCATATCAGCCTAAAAAGCTTTCTTCCCTTTTAAAAAATATGTTTGTATAAATTATTTAGAAACCATTGCCATTACACCATAACTTGTACTGATTTTCCTCCTGTTCAGCTGCACGACCAAGTATATTTTAAGAATTACAGGGAATCATAGTTTGAGGTCAAATCCATCCCCATATTTATGGGATTTTCAGATCTTTAGTGAAACGCTAGTTCTACATCAAGTTGACCTATTGAGTGAAACTGTCAGTATGATTCTTCAAAGAAGTAAAAAGAAAGAGTAGCTCAAAGCAAGTGATTCCTATGTCATGAGCTCTCATTAACTGAGCTTTTTCTACCAAAGGTACCAGACAGTACTGTAGTGTAGACTGCTGCAGCTATTAAAACTTTCCTTAATTGCTGGATTTCAGGGTAATTTAAAGGTAAAGCATTATGGGCTGAATGGAATTGTCACCTCTGCAGTCCCTTTAAAATTATTTTATGAAGTGATGGTCAGCCAGTCTTTGTCAATGTTTTTAATTTGGAAGAAACTGAATTGTTTATTACTTTCACACCATTCATTTCATTATTTTTGGAATCCAAAAATGTGTGTAATTTAGAATAGCAATGTCAACCTTATCAATCAAATCTTGCATTCTTCTTCCAAAACTTTATCTGAAAAAAAACAGGTGGTATAAACTAGGTAATGTGTTATATAAGGGGGTATTCTGTTTGCCTAATCCAATGGCCTAAATTCCCTAGGCAGTCAGAGGAGAAGCCCATAAAATTTACAACTGTAGATTTAAGATTCAAGTACTATTTAGGTATCTCCAGAGATAAGCCCAGCCCACTGGAGTGAAGGGCCAGTTTACTCAAGCATGAGTACAGATAGTCAATAGGAGGTTTTCCAGCCTCTTGACATCCAATCTGTCTGATCCTAGCCTGACCTATGGTGCTGGATGCCCTGGGGTCTGTCCTGTAATTGTAGATTAAACAGACATCTTCCATTTTTTTTAAAGTACCTAAATACAAGCCCATGGGAATCCTTCGTTAGAGCTTGCTCTCTCCTTCTTTCCTGTTGAAACTAAAGCAATGTGCAACCAAGAATACAAGAATCATAGGTCCAGACACAGTATGCCACAAGCTGCCCTGCCTCTTAATCTAGTGATAAGATAATCACTAAGGGAGCGCATATGTTCAGCTCTTCTATTCTCCAAAAGGTTATATATTTCATAACATTAAATACAAAACAAAAAACAGACCTGAGAGAAGCATTTTCTCAGAGTAGAGATGTATCAAACAATTCTATGTATCCATGCAATTCACAGCCCTGAAAACTGCGCAGATAGGCTGGTATCTTGGATTTTGAAGTTATCAGCAGGATTTAGGTAGATTTCATGCCAGCTAACGTGAATACAAGCTGAAGGGCAGAATTGTAATTCAAGATCATATATTCATATTAATATCACAGATTTTTTGTTAAAAAGTACCAAAACAAAAGTTCTATCTTCTGTGTTACAGGCAGTGAAAAAAAGCTTACATGCAGCCCAAAGGGAACCTGATGGAAGAATGGAGATAAGGATAATAGAAAGGATTAGAGAGTAATACTATATCATTAGTTGATTAGAAAGTCAAGAGAACAGGGGAATGGGTTTAGATTTCAGATCACAGAGAAGGAGATTAGTAAGGGGCGTAATTGTTGACCTTCATTCATAAGTAATGGGAGGGAGAAAACTCCATACATGCATCAGTACTTGTAATCATAAAGAAGGATATTAATGCCCTTATTTTCTGTACCTGATGGTCAGCATGTACCAATAAAGCATGAAAGACTGAGTGAGACTATTTATTGAGGATCTAATTTAATACCCATACGGCAGTGACTAGCTGAGTCCGTGATCAGTCCCACAAGTGGGATAAAATTTAGAAAAAGTATTTTGGTAAGTGTAACAGAAACAGAATTTAGCCTATCATTGCAAAAAGGCTTAATTTTCATTATGTATAATAGGTAAAATCTAAACTATTATTATTATTTTTTAGAGAAAAATCTAAACTAATGATGTAAGAAAATAATAATACTAAAGGCAACTCTGTAAACAAGTCATTTTGTATTTGAACCAATTAAAAACACAATGTACAGTTAACCCTCAATTAGGAATCTGGTTAATGATGCATGTTAAGAGCAGTTTTATTTCCATGTGATTTAAAGAAGGAGCTTATCTAGTTGACATGCTCTAGCTTATATTGACATGAATCCATACTCATTACCTCCTTTATTCAGTCTGAGACCATGGCAACAAAAATAAGTCTTGAGCCCGACTGTCTAATTCAGTAGGAGAAAGAAAATCTGTGCTTTGAGCTTGATACTTCTTGGCTTTAATGCTGTCAGTAGCAATGACTTCTCTTTACTTTGACTGGAAAGAGACTAATCATAATAGAGAAAGATGCCACAAGACAGCAGAGGAGTGGCCACCGCTATGTAAAACACTGAGGCTACTTAGGACTCCTAGAAAGCATCTACTGTAATAAACTAAAGAGAAACTGCACCAAGTGAAAAAGCACATTCCCATGATTAACTATATTTTCATACTGACAGCACCAACCCTGGTATTGTTTTGGTTGAACCCAAAGAATGACCTGTCTTGGATCAGGAGACATTTTCATTGCATAGGGTTGATGCATCCACCACGTTTTGCAGAGGAAGAGACTTACCTATAGGAACATGAGGAGCGCCACGCAAGTCAGCCTTGGGGTCAGAGAACACCTCCTGCCTCACTTGGTGGTATAGATACAGCCCGACAAAGGAACTTTCCCTCACAGTTCATAAGACAAGAGCTCCAACAAGTGCTATGAAGATGAACAAGTAGGAAGCATGAGGCATGGCCCCTGCATCTGTTACCATGACCTTGGTAACTTTGATCTTAAGATACAGCAAAAGCCCAGATAAACTCTCTAATGCTTCAGTAATTATCTTTAAATTGCACAAAGTGCACAAACTGCTGAATTCTTATATATATGCAATACAAAAGAAAAGGCATCAGCCTCCATCCATCATGCTATAAAACATATCAAAAGAACCTCAGCTAGCCATAGAAGTTTAATGAAAAATTATTACTCAACGAGACTGTATTTCAGGATAATTTTGCACAGCCATGATCTGCTTGGTGTCTGTGATCACACCACAGTTGAGTTGAAAAGCACTATGGCAGTATGGCAGTCTTGTTTCTTCTGCTGGACACTTAGCATCCATTTAGGTTGAAATTAGTATCAAGCAGAAATTTAAAATCAAAAGATAACATTAAGATAAAAACAATAAATCACTTTTCAATGAAGAA
Source organism: Rissa tridactyla (assembly GCF_028500815.1). NCBI lineage: Eukaryota > Metazoa > Chordata > Aves > Charadriiformes > Laridae > Rissa > Rissa tridactyla. Next base: position 95,454,583 of record NC_071468.1, read on the forward strand.
CTCTTAACAACCATCCCACTGTTATACATCTTTAGTTTTTTAGCTTTCTTAAAATGCTATAAATTCTTCTATTTACAATCAAAACTGCCATGGAACAAAATTATTGAAATAATTATAATTTAAATATTTCTCTTCTTCTATCTTTAGATATCAACTTCTTTTAAATTTGAGGGGTATTCAAAAATACTTTTATAGCAATCAAATATCTCAAAATATTGTCAATATTTATGTAGACTTATCAAGGTATACGTACTTTAATGCAATCACATAGAAATATGTATTCTTTAGTATTGTGTATTTGCACTTAGGCTAAAAACTCAGAGTAGTTATTGCTTCAAAGCTGCTTCTGTAAATCAATCTCATAACTTAATCTGAGGAAAAATCCAATGAACCATTGGACTTTTAATATCAGAGGCTCAGATGGATTTCTTCCCCTACTGTTCAAGCATTTTCAATAGTAAACATCTGAATTTATGCTCCAGATTAATTAGCTTCTTTTGTAACATCTTGATTAGCTTTGGACTGACAACAATTTGCAAAATTTTCCTCATTCAGTTATCTTTCATATTGGACATTTATTTTTCTATTTAATTGCTTTCACAGAAAAGTGTTTTGAGATGGTTCAAATATGATTCTTAATGTCTGTAGACTGTTCTTTATTTTAAGATACTTCTTTTGTTTCCATTGAATTTCTTTTCTTATTTAAAATTCCTAGTGGAAAGTACCTGTAACATCATCTTTTAAATCTCTATCTATTGGTGCAACTGATGGGAACCATCAATAATGTAGCTGTGATACATCAAATTACTTAAGTCACACCTGAAGAACTCTGAATGAGATAGAAAACTGTTTTTCTTTTATTATTATATCACTTGGCTTGTTAGTTTTCCTTTAATAGTTATATTTGTATTCTTGAATGAGAAGAATGATGTTTTATTTTATTAATGATACATATTATTAAATATCAACAATGTACTGAACACTCTACAAGACTAAAACCAAAGTTATTCTTTTCTGTGGCCTGAATTTTACATTGAGAGAATATGGTAGATCCTAGCTGAAATAAAATTAAGGAGTCTAAAAGGAAGAAAGAAAAAAAAATAGAAAGGAAAATACATTTCAGAAAACATGGGAAAGTGGGAACACATAGAAGAAATTACTCTTGGTAGCTATCAAAAGAACATTCAAAGAACAATGACTCCACATAGCGTCTATATAAATCTGAATATTTCACCCACCATCAAACCACATGAGTAAGGCTCAGCATCTCTTGGGCCTTGCCCTGTATCCCTAAGGACAGAACTCATATCATCTGACTTTAAATGGCTACACCGTAGATAGCTGCATCTCAGCTTCCCAACCTAGGCTTCCTTTACAATCAAGGAAGAGAAACAGGCTGTTGTAAAGTGCAATTCATCTTAACTACTGTACATGCCTGTTTTGGAAGAACTGCACTTTAGAATTAAAGGCTGGACCAGATGATCTTCTGAGGTCCCTTACAACTTGGGCTGTTCTATGATTCTATAAATTTACTCTTTTTCTGTAAGACATCGACAATAACATGGGTGCACAAGATCAAGTCACATCTTCAAAGTGAAGAGATTAATATAATTCTGCATACCTAAATGCCATCTAACAGACAAATTCTTTCACTTGCTTTCTTTTGTACATTCCTTGGAATACCTAAAATCAGCCCTGCTTTACAAAGCCTACTTAAACGTCCTGGCTGTCTCCCCTCCCAACTTCTTGCACGCACCCAGCCTACTTCCTGGGGAACAGAGTGGGAAAAGAGAAAGCCTTGACACTGTGCAGGCACTGCTCAGCAACAGCGAAAACAGTGGTGTGTTACCAACACTCTTTTAGTCACAAATCCCAAGTACAGCAAAATACAGGCTGCTATGAAGAAAATTAACTCCATCCCAGCCAGATCCAGTACAATATACAAAGTTATAATCATTAGCAATGAGATGATTACTGATCTACCTACTCATGCTTGTAATTTATTCCCAGCAAAAACGTGTATTTGCATGAAATGAAGCTTAAGAGTATCAGTAATTTAGAGGAAAAAAAATATTTTGTTGCAATTATCCAAATACCAGCCATTACAAAGCAGAATAATAATTACACTTGCAGAAATCTAAACACATCAAGATACAGAAATGTATCTGAAAGACTGAAATGGTTTTAATCCTGAGTCATAGCACTATGCAGGAACTACAAGACAGTATCTGAGACAATTTCTTACTTGTATTTCAGATTAAACTGCTTGTATTTAAAAAAATATTTTGCTTTTTATGATCCTCCTTCTTACATTACTGAAAGGAAAAGGCTTTCATTAATTTGAAAGGTGCCAAACAATACTATGAATATTACTATCGTGAATACTGACCAACACTATTATGAAATATTTCTCTTCCTATGTGTGGAAAAATAAATAAATAAATAATGTTTCTATGAATGGGACAGCTTAAAGATTGTACAGTTCATACCTAGATTGACCTTTGCCTGAAGTGTTATACGGAGAAAAAAAAAAACAATGATGCTATGTAAATACTTAGAACTCTTGGTGGTCTCTTACATCTTAATGATTTTGTGTGGAAGGAGTCCAACAACCTGCCACGTAACATAACCATCCAAAAGCAACAGAACTGCATCAGTGTGATGTAACTTCTTCCCATAGGAGTTCTCTAAGTTGTTATATTTCTGCATGACAACAAAGATAACATAGAATCATAGAAGAGTTTGGGTTGGAAGGGACCTTTAAAGATCAGATAGTCCAACCCCCCTGCAATGAGCAGGGACGTCTTCAAGTAGATCAGGTTGCTCAGAGCCCTGACTAGCCTGACCTTGAATACCTCCAGGGAACATGTTGGGTTAAAATGTAAATAATGCAGTTACAAATATTGATACATCACAGTTAAATATTATGTACTATATATTTGTTCTGTCATTATTGTATATTCCCATCATCCAAACTCTTGAGAATTCAAACCAAACATTGTTGCTTCTAAACACTACCAAGTTATATTTTTTGTTTGATAGCTACAACCAGCCATGTGACACTTATTTCTGAGGCACCACTGACACCTTTATTGCATATCTTGAATTTTTGAAGCCCCATGTGCTTGTCAGGGTGCACTGACACTGCTGTCACACTGTTGCACAATAACACGAAAAAGCTAAATCAAATAAACCTATTCAGGTTTATTCAGGTGTGCCTCTCAAACAGACAAAAGCAATCTTATCCATTAAGTTTTATTGATAAAACACAGTAAGACATTTTGTTTTTTCTTCTTACTTCAAACAACTGTATTTGACAATTACTGGCACTGCAGCAAAAGACCCAAAGACTGGCACAGACATGGCCAGTGGATTCAACAACCTTTCAAAATCCGGCACGCCTTTTCTGTGACCGCAGGTCACAAAGAGGTGGAGAGCTGATCTGGCATTGACCTAGTTCTGGACAGGCTTCGACACAGAATTCAATTTAGTTTCCTTAGCCTATTGTGATGTGGTACAACATTTTTTTTTCAGGGTTAAAATTTCTTCTGGCTTAAGGTTAAGGTGTGATACTTGAGTCACAATGGATGAGGGATACCTGAATTGGCTTATCTTGAAAACCCCTTAAATGATGAAGAACAGTCTTGGTCATAACAAAGTGACTTTTCTTGTCTTCATTTTAAAGAAAACAAAAACATCAAGAACTTATTTTTTCTCTCCTTGTTTAAACTACTAGTGCCCTGATGCCCTCTTCAAAAATATTTTTTATGTCCATCTATTACATCTCTAATAAATTAAACCTGTATGTACTGAAAAGTATTATTAGGTATCTAGACAAAGAGGTTTGTTAGAAAGTTAGACAGATAAAGCTGTCAGCCTGGACAACAAAAAGACCAAATGGGATGTGTCTCCTATCATCCATAACAGGAGCAGCCTGAAAGTAAAATGAAAGAAAAATCCTTCCATGCATCATTTGTTTAACTGGGATTACTAAATAAACATGAGTGAAATTAGACAATTAATGACGGATCTTCACCGTGAGACATATGTCTTCACAGTGTAGGTATACCAAAACAAATAAACAAACAAGAAAGGTATAGAACAGCTGTTAATCGTAAGGCAGGAAACAAATAAAATCAGTAAAAGTAAGCCTTTATTTTTCCATGCTGAAATCTTTGCTTAAAGTAAAGCAAATAATTTTCTCTTTTTTTTTAAGTGGAGACCTATGACCATTTCACTATGTGCAGCTGTACATTTTAGTCTTAATTTTATCTTTGTCTTCAAAGAGATCTTCTGCTATGTCACAGGATGAGAAATGAGCCTTAATTCTCACTATTTCCAGCTTGGCCAGAAGTATAACATACAGCGCATTTAGGAAAAGGCTCTTTTCATGGGTTATACTGACATAAGAATTGAGATTTTCATTCCTGTTCCAGCAGCCATACATTCATTAAAAGGCTTACACCGATGTAAAAGGGCTTCCTAAATTTCAGGACTTTGGCCAACAGATGACTCTGCCGAGGCACCACTGAACGCTAACCTCTGAATCCCACATTGCAAACTCTGATGAGCAGACTTGAGGATCATAACACAATGAAAGAACAATTGCTCCAGTGGTAAAGCTGTAGCCTTGTGGTGCTACAGGTAATCTGGTAGGTAGGGAGCCTTCAGTAGTTTTATGGTGTAAACTCTTCTCAGTTTGCTAAATTAGTTTTATATCGCTACAGCTTTATCAGCAGCCCACTACTAGCAGGACGCAAAAGTGCACCAAGGCATCTAGTTCATCCTCTCTGATTCCTGCCTTCCTGAACTGTTATTTTATGAGTTTCTAATTTTAATTAGACCTCTACATTTCTGAAAATTGAGCAATATTAATTATAAACAGTATGGGAGGAAAAGCAGGGATAATGGCATCAGATATATATATAGGCAGAGATGGAGTGTATTAACTAGGACAATGAAGAAAGTTTTTATTTTTAAATTAAGTTTTTAACTGAGGCTAATAGGTCCAAACATATCAATACGTATTCTACAAAACTGCCCTGCTACAACATTGCTTCAGTGGACCCTCACAGAACTAGCCCCTACTACTTTACATGATTCAAAATACCCCGTGCTACTGTATTTTTGTATACAGAGGCCACAGAACCATGAGCCAGTCAGGGAGCAGGTCTAATATAATACATTCAAAATGTGCAGCAGCTATGGCCGTTGGGGTTTCAGTATTTTGGTATTATGAGGTTCCAGAACAATCTGTTCAGAGATGACAACGTCTCAGGAAAAAGCTTCAAATCACATTAATATAAAGGTAGCAATAATAACTGGTACTGTCACAATTCAGTAATGAATAGTGAAGTACAAATAACTGGAAATAGGATGGAGAAAGGAAAGAAATCCAGGCCAGTGGAAAGATGAAGTTTACACTTTAAAGCACTGCAATGAATTTATCATTACTGACTTCAACCTCAGATTATATTATTCTGAATGTTGTTTATTATGTCTCTGTTACTAGGGAGCTTACCCAATTTGAACCTCTGACATTCTCATCTCTGAAAACTGATGGAGAATTTTTGCATTCATTAACCTTAATATGCTTTTATCAGTCTCAGAATTAAAAACAAACAAACAAACAAAAAGGCAGCTATATCCTGAACAGTAAGAGGTTCAGCTGCAAAAAACAAAGTCGCTGAAACAAGAACAAAAGGTGACAGTAAAAACCAGTTGATGAAATAGCTAGTGAAAGCAGACTTGAGTAGAAAGGACTGAGACTGGAATAAAATAATCAATTATCAATGGCCAAGGGGCATTTGATATGTGAAAAGAAGAGGGATTTTCCTTTTTTTTTTTTTTGGCCATATATACAGAGCAAGGGTATATAGTTTCATATCTGAAGTACTGATTTCAATTTAAGGGGAAAAAACTATTACAAAAAAGAAAAAAAATCCCATGAGAAACCCAATATGGAACATCTATTTTTCACATAAAGGGCAGCTGCTTTGTACAGGATAGTCTTCAAAAGGTAAAGATGCGGAACGGAAAATAGGCTATCTTTCAAACCTATAAGCAAAAATTAGGTTATTTCTTGCTTCACATGGTATCCCAAGACATGAAGCTCTGAGTACCATTTTTGCCACATTTTTGCAGCCAAGAAGCTACAGCTGATATTTAGAGCCCAAAGTAAAAGAATTCTGTTCATTTAAAAATCACAGCAGGTAAACTGTGATTAATTATTAATTTCCAAAAGTTTTAAAAATAATTAAAATTAAAATTGACATTGTGAACACACAGCAAAAATAAAACATTTACTGGGCCTCTGAAGGTCTATTAAATGACTCAGTAAGTCTTCGTATGCTTCCATACTGTGGGGGTAGTCTTTACACTGCTGCCATGGGGTTTTAATGCTGCTGTCACTCATTCTACATGGATTCTTGTTTGTTTGCCTATTCTGATTGGGGGCAAATATTTTCTGTGGGGAGGCCTGGGGTGCCAACAGTCCGTGCCAGAGTCCAGCCCGACATAGAATATGGATACAAGCTAGGATGTATAACGCAGTCCAAGCACCCCTCCTGGCATCAATAACTAATGCATTTCAGTCCAACCGTAACTAGCTGTGAAATCTCATTTTTTTGTAGTATCTGTCTGCCAGCTGAGTAAGATAAGGACGCTAGAATGAAGATGAGGAGGAGGAAAAGGGAATGGGAAAGGCTGATTTACAATTAATAGGCCCCTCTTGTGGTTACTTTCTGAGGGCATCAGGCTTATCATAACAGACGTAAATCCTACTTTAAAAAGTAATAATCATTTACTCTTGATTTTTCACTGAGGGAACGTTCAGAGATTCTAATTTCATGAGCTGTTTAAGACATAAATTCTAGAAACGCACAGATGAGCCAACTGTGAGTTAAAGAAATATCATAAACAGATACATGAATTATCATGTGTGACAGACCAAAATAAATGCAAGACGCCTTATTCTCATAACCATTTCCTACTAAAAGACCAATTATCACACGCAGAACTCCTTTAAGAGCTCGGTTCTGATCTTCATTTTCCTACTACGTGCTAGACTGAAATTATGAAAAGTATATTATAAAATGTGTATTTGCTGTGCTTTGAGCTTTTAGTATTTCGTTATCAGTTTTGTAGTTTAGGAAAGTGTGCTTTCCTTCTGCCTACCTGGCTGTGTGTTTTGGCCAAAGAAACAACTCTAAGAAATAACCTCAGAAGAGGCAATTTTGCAAATGTTCTCTTTTAGGCAGAATTGCCTTACAGGGCCTCCATTACAATGATAAAACAATTCTAATGTTCCCATTTTGATTTTTTTTTTTTTTATAAATAATGTAAATATCTTTATAGTCTTACAGTGGACTCACACTTTACTATTTTTAAACTTTAAAAAAATAATTTGGTGAGAAAAGTACTGAAAGCAACTGAAAGTTTAATTGTTCACCACAAACATAGTTACTTAGTCCTGTGTTCAAAACAAATTGGTTTTATTCACATAAAAAATGAATGTTGACAGGCCTCAAAGTTTCACTTTGATTGTGTTTCACTTTGATTGTGTTTCACAAAGTTTCACTGAGATTTTTAAGGTCCAAGAAATAGCAGTTTCAAAAAACAACATGCAGAGGTTTTCCACCACCCCGTTCCAATCAATGCAAGTTACTCGTATACTGCAAATAAAGGAGTACTGCTCTATGGGAGAGTCCTATAATTTTAACTGCACCCTAAAATCTGAAATTTTAATCCTTGCACCATAGCACAGGATCAAATAATGACAGTTTACTTCACAGAGCCCTCTCAGTCTGTTATGTATTTCATCATTAAAGGATTATCCAATTAAGCTCTCCAGTAGATGAAAGAAATCTTTATGTTGACCCTGTCTTGAGACACACAGATAGATCTAATAAAAGGTTCCTGCATGTCTGAAACTGCAAAATCGCTCAGAGACTGAAACTGTGAAGTGGGTTTGAGCTTCCAGAGCTACCTGCTGAGCATCTCCACGAGTGGTAGGGGAGACCTAACAGCTTCAGAAGAGTTTATTATAAAAAACAGCACACTGCAGAGATGACACTCCTCCACCAGCCAGTAAAAAAATGACACCTTCAGGTGTTTCTGGTCTCCTGCTTCTGCTCCTCCTCGCGTGAGTGCATTGACTTTCCACCAAGTGATCCTAAGGTTTTAGGCACAGGAGAGTATTCTTTTGTTTTCTTTTTCTGTTAAAACTGGAGCAACATGGTGAAAGGAATATGAGATTTGTGTAGGTAAAAAGTGAGACAAGGAAACAAAGTCTGTAGCCTTGTGCAGCATCACAAAATCTGTCATATACATGCCATTGGTCCAAAAGAAAGCAGAAGAGACTCCATAAAATTACTACAACAAATGAAACAAATGACATCTAAGCACATACTCCCATGTAACTGGCACATGTCGCTGCCTGGTCTTGGCTTTGATTAGAACAATTTAAATTATCACAGTGTAAACGGAAAAAAAAGTGGGATTTCCTAAACCAATACTCTCCAGTGACCAAAAGCAGCAGAAGACAAAATGGCCTGTGGATATTTTCAAACATGTCGTGAACTACCAGGCACGAAGTCCTGTGCTTTCTCCTGTCCTCCTCCTGCCAGTAATGCCACAGCCCCTCTGGAAAGCAGCCTTTTTCCCCAGGGTGGGAGGAAACCCATGGCACAGCAAGCTCCATGCTGCCATGACCAGCTATCCTCTGGGATGTGTCTTCAGCCCCACTCCAAAGTAGGGCTCCTCGGAGCCCTTTAATCACCATGATTTTTTCCCTTTTGTTCCAGCATAAGCATAGCAAATTCTCCTTTGCCTCTGAATCTACTTGCAAAATGAAACCAGCTGCAGGTGAATTTTAAGAGAGGTCCCATCCTGTTGGGACGCTGAGGAGCAACAGCCATCTTCTGCCCACCCCACGGACCCCGGTGAAACTTGGGCGGGAGGAGAATGCCTGGCTGTGCCTGGCGATGAAGTTCTGCCGGGCAGCGGAGCACAGCTACGGACCGACTGCTGGGGAATTTTAACGCCAATCAGAAAGACATGTAATGAGTTTTAAGCACTTCCCAGGTTAGGCAGCTGCTGAGCAGGGGGCGCTTGGATTGCCTAGATACAGCCTTAAACCTAGAGTTACTGGCTTCTAACGTGAAAGCTAATTCTCTATGATGTCTCAATGTGCCATTTATGCTGCGCCACCAGGGAACTCAGACGTGCAGCACTTGCCTACCTGATATGAGTTCTCCTTTGATAGTTACCAGATTGCCTATTAGTTAAAGCAGTATAAAAGTAGTACACGTGGTTTATATACCACCTGCATATTCACAGTTCTGCCATGAACTGGGAAATGATAAAACTTTTACAAACGTCGATTTTATGGCAGACTGCCTCTGGGGAAAATCACGTCTTTTGTTAAGGCAATAGCCTTCTGCCAAATGGAAATCACATTGCTGAAAATCCCCTTCTGCGTTGTCTATTTAATCTCTGCTTGCAATTTTTGTGGTTTTTTTTTTTTTTTTTTTACCTTTCATACTAAATAATAACACTCTGAGCATCAAAAGATAATGCTGGCAGACATCCGGCAGCGGGGTATATACAAAACAAGAAATATGAAATACTTTTTTTTTTTTTTTTTCTATCTAAGTGTGTGCCCTATATGTGGTACAAGTTAAATAACCAGTCATATAAAAAAATCAGGTTATGATTATCTATTGCAAGCTATTGCAACGTTTGTTATTATAATCTGACAGGATTTTGATTTACAAACTTCTTTTATAAGGATACGTGTGTAATAAGATGGCAAAATTTTCTGATAGTCTTTATGCAATGCTGATCAGTAGCACTAATATTACTATCAACAACCAATTAATAGAATATAATTTATCGATCTGTACCTTTTAGTATAACTGTATGCTATATAAGAAAGAGCATAAAAAAAGGTGGCTGCAGGTTTTGCGAATGATAAATTCCCTTCCTCGTGTCCAATTGCAAAAATATCTTCTTTTGCTTCCTCTTCTGAAGACAGGAGCCGTTTACAGATTGAATACAGACAAAAGAAACTGCCAAATGTACGGTGGATGAGATCAATTGATTGCAAAAATGTGTGGATTACTGTTCTTCCATAGAAACATCCCTGACACTGATCCCCACATTGCTGCATTAAAGAGATGGGGAAAAAATGCTGGAAAAAACGCTGCTTGAGCTAGACATGATTAGTATATTTTGTCTTGAGACAATGCAATGGGAACAACCTACAGAAAATGAGTTTTTTCTTGACTTTTCCTACAGTCTCACTCTCAGCCATTCAAGTCAGAGGTGCATCACCATGACTATAGAAATGAAAGAAAGAGGATGAACTTTTCAGCATCCCGTTTCCTTCCCCTCTTCTGCACAAAAAGGGAGCATATAACTCAAAATCTACATAGGAAAAAAAGTGACGTATCATAAACGGTTCCCAAAATATCCAGAGGTCAATAAATTCTCATTCTATAGTCTCCGTGAGCAATTTTAATCTAACAGGTATTACACTGTTATTGGTATGCAATATTGTAATTCAGTGTGACCAATGGAAATGGTATGCAGTACTAAATAGCCAGGAAAGCAGCAGGTCCAAACTATCTGCATCTCATTTCAGATTTAATTATTGCAATAACATCTCATTTTCTTCAAGGTATTATAATTATCTTCTCATTTAAATGGAGTGGTATTTTAATATGAATGCAGTTAATGAGGCAATAGGTTGGAAATGTCCATAGCATTGGGCTTTAAAGTAGAACAAACTATTTTAAAAACCGATCATCACTGAAAGTTGAATGCATTTTCATTCTGCCAAATGCAGAGTATGCACTCAAGTGATTTATAATAAATTTTACAAATTGTAGTGGTTTTAAGTTAAAAATCGGTAATAAATGCAGGCATTAATTAAGAGTTCTGCTGCATTTAGTCATTTAGACTGTATCGGGCCATGATTTGAAATGTAAATGTTCTTTTAATTTGAAGACAAAGAAAGAAGAAAAGTCTGTCACAGCAAGCTTTCAGTTTTCTTGCACATTAATAAAAGTATTCTGGTCTATTTATAATTTATCTAGATGGGAAAAAAATTCCTTCAATAATGCTGCGTACAAACACTAGCATTTTATTTCCTAACTAATAGCTATTGGATTATATGCCTTCAACATATATTATTTAAAAAATAATATTCTTTAAATGTTTTATAATTGATTTTGAATTATAAAGTGTTCTCTGGAAACTTTAAAATAAATGATTATTATTCTGATTTGCAATTTAAAAATCGCCCAAAACCCATGGAGATATTCCTGCGTAACTATGTTACAGCCCTGAAACACTCATATCCATAACCCAGGATAAGATGTTCCCTAAGAAAGTAAATTATATTTTTTTTATGTCATTGACAATATTTTGTCATTATTAAGTAACCTATTATAAGCACCTCAGCCTACACTAGTTATTTCCCCGAGGATTACTTTGAGACATTGCAACTGATTGGTACCATTTGCTAAGCCATTTCTGCTGCCTGTAAAAGCCTGAAACACTTGGCATTTTTCAAGTTGACAATTTCTATTTGGCCATTAGAGACTGTCCAACATTTTAAATTTTGAATGTTTTCTTTCTTTTTTTTTTTTTTTTTTTTAATCAGATATCACATATTTGACACACAGAATTTAAAATGGCTCAGGACTACAGCAAAAGTGCTTTGTTCCCTGAGCATCAGGGAACAGTCATAGGCAGATGGTTTAAATATTTTTTTTTACAAAATATGGTGAGATTACCACTAAATGATTACATTATTTTTCTCCTACCCTGCTTACATTTTGACTTTTGACCTTGCTCCAAATGCTTTCCTTTCTGAAACCTGAGGTTTTTTGCTCTGTCTTCATCTCTGTCACCCTTCCCCCATTTTTTATTTTCAACCCAACAAAGTGATTACAGGCCAGAGAATTCTTGTCAGAATAAAGTTTTCTTTTACTTCAGTTTAGTTCAAAGTGAACTTCAGCTGCATTCTTTCTGACCACATCAAACATTGGTAACATCTTTTTCTCTTCCAAACTTGCAGACTTTGCATCAAAATTAATCTGAGGAGAGGAGCAATATGGAGATGGTCTCACACAGATTATTTTGTACACATCTAATATGCTGATACCACAATATAGTTCCCAATTCTTTTATTCAAACTTGTGCCTTTCTCTGACCCTAACACAACTAAATGTTAGTAGACTGCTTGCAGTCACTTCTATATTTCTACTGATTATTGGCTAGCTCTGGTTTGCAGTTTTCTAAAGCATTTATCTATAACAGATCCCTTTCAAATCTCTAATGTATTTGCCCTTCTTCGGCTTTCCTCGCTCCAACCTGACTACCAAAAAACTTGCTTTTTTCTTTTTTTTTTTTTTTAAACAACCTATCAAAAACTGTTGCACGCACTCATGCTAACCCTCTTGAATCTTAGCAGCAACTGCAAATCCCAGTGGGACACATGCTTTTGCAGTACCTCCTGATTAAGATGTCCCAGAGTTACAGCTCTGTGTTTGGAAAATATAATACTCTTTTTGCATATTCTGCTCTACATGACTTATGCCTGCTGTGCTAATCAGTCATGTCACTCAATAGCTATTTTGAGTTCTTATTGCTCTTTTTTTAAAAACTGAAAAATTGATTCAATCAGGATGATGCACGGTAACCTTTTTAGGGACTTACCATTGTCCAGAAATGTTCAGGCTGTGGAGCAGCTACCATAAAGACACAGGGCATCATCTCATCCAAATCTTCCAGCACTGAGATATAGCTACATACCATATCATCGCTTTGGAGGCCTTGACAATAGTTATCATTAATGAACGTTTGTAATTTGAGGGTTCAATTTTAACAGCAGGATAACCACTGCTAAGCTGGCAGTACCACTTCATCCCAAATCCTTAAGTTAAAAGCTCTTTCTATATTTGGATACAGCCATAGGGGCATTGAATCCCACTAAACAGTACAATTCTATTAACATCTGGCTATTCCCTTACCTTTCCTGCTATCAGTATTACTTCTTTCCATGTCTTAACCTGTCTAGGAGTTCAAAGCAGGGGATCAGTCGCGTACCTTGCAGTTTCAAATGCTTCATGCTGTACTACTGGGGTCTGTTACTCCTTATTCTTGCCCAGAAACTGGTTTGCATTCTTTTGCCCACAAACAAGGCCAAAATTTAGACAGGTGTCATAATATCGCTATACTATCGTTCTCCACTTCCACTTCTGGGGCAGGCATTATTTTTATCTGTCCTAACCCACTAGAATCAGCCTTCACTTTCTTCATTCTGATAAATAGGCTACCAAATCCTATTACCTTGGGAAGAAGCGTTCTCTAATTTTAGTTCTTTGTCCTTCCCTCTCTGTAAGCATTACTGTCCTTTTCTGTTTTCTGCCTCACTGTCACGGTTTACGCCATGTCCAGGGAGGACGTGAGTTTTTGTCCCACTGAGCCTCTCCTGCATGGATATGGGTACTCTCATAAACATACCAGAATTTTTCTTCTCCTCTGTGCTTGTGCAGAGACATCTGTAGTGACAAAATAGCATTGCAAAAGTCATCAGTGTACTGAACATTTCATCTAGCTCTATGTGCAAAAGCCAAATGTCAGGTGCCAGATTTACGACTCCACAGGATATAAATATTCCCTCTCTGTAAAGGTCACGCAAGATTATCATCAATATATGAAGCAGACAGTGACAACAGTGTCCATTTCAGTACCTTCAGTTGTTTGTAGATCTATAATTTGCTGTGCAGTTGTTTTACAACCACCATAATGATTAGCGAATATGCAGTAACGTTATCTTCTGGTTCTGCAGTAATGGTCTTTCATAGACTTCAAATCACAGCTTTGTCATGAAAGAGCAATTTCCTTTGAAAATGGCTCGTTATTCCTGGTTGTATAGAGCTGTTTTCTTGCACTTTACATATGAAGTCATGAGTTGTCTCCAGTCTCTAGCTTACAGGAATCATTTCCCTTTGGAGTTCCCTAGAATTTGCAGTTAATTACTGCTGGGCTGTTACTCACTGTAAGAAAGCTTTTTTTTTTGCCTCTTTTTTTTCTTTTTTTTTTTTTTTTTATTGTATTTACAATGTTTTTTAAGTAATTGTATCTGGTTCTAATTTGAGCAGCCTGGTCTAGTGGGAGGTGTCCCTGCCCATGGCAGGGAGGTTGGAACTAGAAGTTCTCTAAGGACCCTTCCAACCCGAACCATTCTGTGATTCTGTGTAATTCATCCTTGAGGAGTCATGCTGGATTGCCCAGTTGAAGCATAACCTGATGGTGTCTTAGTGCTACTGCTCCTGCTTTAATTTTGACATCATATCTGGATGTTTTCCTGTCCAGACTAAATCTTTATGTGTTCTAGGACTGAGGCCATTCTCTGATACCTTACTCTTTCCACACAAAATTTTGGTGAAATCCTTCCCTGGCTTGTCTCTGTCGCATCTGAGGCTGCCGTAGCTCTCACTGCAACAAGGTGCTTCCGTGCTTTCATGTCATCTGCCTCAGTAAACATAACTACTGCAAGCATGGACTCCTGACTGTCATTTGTACATACTGGGGGGGAAGCTAACACTTGAGTAGTCCTGGTTACTCATCTTTCCTGGATTTTCATTCTTCCCTTTCTATGTATTTGTATGTTAAAGGGGATATAAGATTAGATTCCTTTCTCATACTAGATGGTCTTTTGAGTGGTGTCCCCTATGCCAGTTTCCTTAAAATGACCACATTATGTGACAAGAACTATTCACAATGTGCAGAAGATCCATTCCTTCATACTTGCATCGGATTCTTTTAAGGATCTGCACAAGTACTTTAAGATCTCAATTCTCAAGCAGGACAAGCTTTAAAGAAACACACTTTCCCCTTATAGTCACCTTTTTTGCACAGCAAGATCTATGACCTCAGGCTCCCATACCCACCGAATCTCCGTTCTGGTTTCTCTCTCTGCTGCGAAATTCAGACATCACAGTACTTCAGACATGCCAGTGCTTCAGTGCTGCTGCAATGAATAGTGCTGCAGTAAGCACAACTGTTGAGAAACAGATCTTTCATGTGCGTGCAGCATGCTCAGACTCTGCTGTTTCCAACTACATCAAAACCAACTTCAATTATGCCCTTAGTCCGCACTAATATACATCCTTCATGAAAACTGTTCATTTTTCAATTCTGCTATAACCTTCATTATCTTTCTCTCAGAAAAAAAAAAAAAAGAAAAAAAAGAAAAAAGTCAGTTACAGCTGAGAGCGCCTATCAGAAACTTAGGATAAAGCACATGATAGAAAAACTGTAATTGTTTCAATATCCCCAAAAGTCAATGTGAAGGTTAAACTGAAAAGAAATTCAAGTATGTTAAGAGAGAAACACACAGCATAATCCCCATGCAATCTAAATTCTTGTACTGTAGTAACACCATAAAGAAACCATTTGGTTTCTGTTAAGATTTTCAGAGCTTGTGATTCCAAATCTCGTTAAACTGATTTTTTGAACATATTGTCTTCTTTTTTCTTGCTAGTTTCACACTAGTGAAAGATAATTCACACATTTCTTTACCTTGGCATGTCTGAGAACACAGAGTGAAGAATGCCAATGTTTTTGTGAAAGTACATATTTAACCCCTCCACCACTGCTCTTCATTAGCATTTGAAAGAGTGCCTTTTAAGCAGTCAGAAATGCAAGACAAAGTTTGTAGGCAGACATTATTATTATTATTATTATACAAACTGATGCCTGTTTTTTCCCTAATTTTAGGTTTTCAGGCATGTAAACCTTGTCTGCAAGCAGAAGCAGCAAGCCTAAAATTAAAATATATGCTTGTGAACAACTACTTAAATGGTAAGTTTATATCTGTCTTAAAAAGTAGTTTAGTAGAAGCTGATCTACTGAACAAAATAATTACCGCAAAGGACTCAGTGCCCACACCATATGCATTTTGAGGGACTACTTTGGATTAGTTTTAGTATGATTCAGAAAACTGAAGGCCTGAAATATGCACTCCTGGAGCGGAGCTCATCTTCTGGTTTGCTTTTATTTCGTAGGAATACCTGCTGTGAATTCTGAGTTCTTTCCTTGCCGTGGATCAAGGACAGTA
This sequence comes from Rissa tridactyla, assembly GCF_028500815.1. NCBI lineage: Eukaryota > Metazoa > Chordata > Aves > Charadriiformes > Laridae > Rissa > Rissa tridactyla. The sequence continues at coordinate 95,470,718 of NC_071468.1, forward strand.
AGTGGAGGTGATTGGGAGATCCTATTCAAAACTGTACACCCAATCTGCACTGAAAGGATCACGTAAACGTACCCTAACTTGCCTTGCTGACCGATCTAATTAAGTTGGGCTGACAGCAACACTTCCCATCTTCTTAGTCCTGTCTCTATGCCTGAAAGCTCTGCTCTATAGACCGTCCCTCCCTACCCCCCCAACCCAGTCCCCTCAGCTTGTACAATAAAAGACATAACCTTTTCGTACAAATCTTCCCACATTTCTATCCTTAGACCCTCACGGCTCCAGCACTGCTATTTGCTAAATGTGTGCATGCTTATTCAACCATGCAGCTATGGAAGATGGGAACAGGCTACCTACACTCACTGTCCTCTGCCTAGTTAGTTTACTTCTTCCTGTAATAGAAATGTGACCAGAAATTGAAATTTTTCTTGCCTGAAAGGGTAACTGGAACTTTGTCAATAATAAGCCCACAAGTTAGTAAGTGCATGGCCATTTTGTTGCAGAGACTATTGATTGTCACTGGCTACATCAGAGTCCTTTTCTTTTTCCCTAACAGCTTCAAATTAGAGGGCAGAAATGGATTACATCATTTACTTCCGATACATCAAGCTTCTTTTTTTTTCCTTCTTTTTCTCCTGAATGGGCAGAAAGATTGTATTTTGCCTTGTGGAGTATGGGCAGTTTCTCCTCACAAAGGAAGCTCAATGAAACAGTGAAGAAAACTTCTGTGGGACTCATTGAGTGCCCTAGGCAACATGGGAACAGCTGAAAAGCACTACTAGATGACTCTGGCACAAGTGCACCAATGCATGAGTAGAGTATCATCAGAGCGGGAATGCATGTTTCTTTACAGACTGGGAAAATACTGCCCATTGATTCCACCTATTATTTGATTTTGGACACTATTTAATATTTAACAGAAAGCTTCTCCTATGGTATTGTCACAAGATACTTTTTCTTCTACGTTACGGTTCTCCCTCCTGGCCGTTGCTGTCCCATCGCTGCCTCTCCCCAGTGGAGCGAGCAGAAGGGGTGCAGCAGACTGAGCGTGGGAAGCATTTATTTGCCGGAGTTCTCTTCCGGACAGCTCCAGCACTCCCCCTCACCGCACCGCTCCGGCTTTGTGGGTTTTTTTTCTGCTTTTCATAATAAGCCAAATTCTCCTCTCTGTGTAGAAAGGCTGTGGGTGTATTGTGCTTGATCTGGCAGTATGAGTGTAAGGAGAAAAAAAAATCTAAAAGGTTTTTGTACCTTAATAGGAAAGGTCCATTAAATTTCGTGAATAAAACATCACTGATGATGCAAGCACGGGTTTGGGGAGGGTGCTAAATTACAGGGGGTGCTGAAGTAGCAGAAAGAATGATGCATGTGTCTACAAAGCAGGTACATCTTATCCACTGCATAAGAAAGCCTTAAATTTTAAAAGATAAAATTTATGGCCTAAATGTACAAAATTGTCATTTAAACAAAAATGTAATGTTACATTTATTTTAAACAGATTGTCTATAATGGCTTGGTTTTAGAATTACATTAACGAAGCAAAGTGAAGTTGCTAGACCTTGTTAGCCTAACACTTCCTACCAAACCAGGACTATTGAGCATCTCTCCATCTCGCTCTAACACGATGTGTAAAATCTTACTCTTCTCTAGAAATAGAAGAGCAAACAGATTAGTCAGACATTTTTGATTGAAAGAAATTTTTTTACAATTTAAAATATTTTATTTCAACTGGTAAAGGCTCAAGTCAGTCCCAGTTACCATGGCTCTTTATACTTTTATTCCTTCCAACAGACAAAACTCTCAAGCTATTTAGGTCACTTTCATGTCATTAATGGTTTTCAGACTTCCTACAACAAACAGCAGGGACCAGAGTTACTAATAATAATGCAGAAGGAGTCTAAGAATCATTTATGCCTCTGATCTCAGTGCATTTGGAACAGTGCAAAAGTTGTGCTGCATCACAGACAGCCTGCCCCTAATGCATAGAGTTGATTCAACCAGCTCAAAAACTACAATGGAGTTTGACAGATAAAGTCCAGGGATGGAAGGCACCGCAGGTCTACGTCTCATGAAGTACATGTTCAAACAGAAATAACTGACTAACTGATCTAAAGTAAAACACTTTGGTATATCAGGTCAAAACTTAACTTGCCTTCCATCTGACTTGAAGTATTTTTTTAATGATTTTTTTAATTTAAAGAGAAACAAATCAATTTTTTTTCCCCCAGGAAACCTAGTTTTGCCCAAGCTCTATTTTCTGCTTTTAAAAGCTACACATAAAATTCTCAACCAGTTTAGAGACATTCCTCGAGCTTGAAACGAAAACAGGAATACAGCCAAGAAACAAGGATATTCTTTCTTCCAGCCTCCTTACCTGCTACAGTTTGTGTTACAAGCAGTCAGAAACCAAGTTAATTCTTGGCAAAATCTGAGGAAAGGAGGCTACCTGAAACCTCGAGTTCCAAGAAGGGGAGCAGGCAAGGAATCAGGCACATGTTCCCAGGCTGCAGGGCTGCCTTCTTGCCTGGCAAAGGCAAAAGAGCTTGTTTCCAAAACACTGACAAAACCCCCAAGAAGCTATGCTCAGATTGTGAAGTTATGCTGGCATTTTCTTGACTATGTTTATAAGTAGTGATCACTTTATATAGAGATATGCCAAGAATCACTGGGAATTACTTGGGCAAAGTACTACAAGAACAGCTTAAAATGTTTTCAGAAATGTCTTTGCATCAGTTACAAGAAGCTCGGTGCAGGAAAGGACTCTAAAGGAAATAGGGCTTCAAGTAGTGCTTTTATCACAGTCCCAAATGGGAAACAGAAGGTGACTCCATCTTATGATGCCCTGAGATACTAAGCTGTAGATGGATGAGCTACAGAGGAAGCTCGAAGCAGATGTCCAGTCAGAAATAAATTAATCCTCTCCCAAGAGAGTTAAGGTTGTCTAACCTTGACCTCCATCCAAGAGTCTGTTTTCTTAACTGGATGTATCTGGTTTTAGCCATTCTTTGGTGTTAATTTTGTTTGATATTGTTTAGTTTCCCAGCTTTTCAAAAAGAGAAAAAGGGATGATGACAGGAGAGTGACTTTAGCTTTGTAAGTAATCATAACTGTATGATTTAGCCAAAAAATGAAAGCTCATTCACCTATGAAAAAGCACAGAGTGCCCTTAAGGTTACCATGCCCTCACTGGAAGGTAAGATTTCATTAATTCATTGACAGCTAGCCCCAAAAGTTTCCTGAAACAGCACAAAAAGCTGAGGTCGGCTGCCTGACAGCTTTGCTGTGGAACGCAGCTGTATTATGATTTCTGCTGCATATGAAGCTCTACAGGGACATGAGGAAATGAATACACATACGGATTAAAGAGTATATATAAAGTAGATAGCCCCGGCACTCAGAGCTATATTGTTCTCTCTTTGCCCTCACTCTTGCTTAGGCTTTTTTTGCCGTAACATTGAGCCATCTCCTTTGAATCCATTAGCCCCCTGAGCAATCACAAATATATAAGCCCCTGAGCACTGCTCACCCCAAAAAGCCACATCTGTTTCAGTCACTGTGCAGCTACAAATGAGCAACAACACAATTATAACATAGCTCATAACGAGTGAAATTCAAAATGCTGCTTACATTGCTGCTTGCAGTGATAACAAAATTATGAGAGCAACAACAAACACTGAAACCATTCAAGCAAACAAACTAGAATACACGCTCGGTTTTTGTGGCAGCCGCATCCTAGTGCTTTCTCCAGGCTTTCTTCCTCCCTTGATGTAATTTTTCCCTTTGACCACATCTCGCTTTGCATCAAAAAAGTCATCCTTTCTTGTAGAATGTGCAAATTGGATGTACGCTATGAGATGAAGAAGGGTAGAGGTAACATGAATCTTAAACTGAAAAATAAAAGAACTGGGAGAGAAAGTTAACCCAAATAATCTACTTGCACATATTTGGAAATCTTTGAAGAGCTATGTGCGTATTGCAAGTTGCAGCAGGCCTGCAGGCGGCTTTAATTGGCATGAATGGCTCTAGCACAGAAGAGGGGGGCTGGATGGCTGGACGACCTTGGCAGCATTCTGAGGGTCACTGAAATGCAGTTTCTTCAGTTAGGCTCAGAGGGACTCCTTTGATAGGATGCATACTAGTATTTCCTTTGGCAAACATAATTCCAGGTGCACTAAGGCTGTCGTATTCTCAGTTGACATTTGACTGTTACAGAAATTTGAATATTTCCCTCTCTGGATATTATCTCACTGTATTCTATTAACAGAATGTATCTTGCGATTTTAGCAGTATTTTGGGGCACTTAGTAGGCCATTGCTACTCATCATGATGTTAGTCAACATAGGCTATGTTTCCTATGAGGTTTTGATGAATTATCATCAAACCAGCATGTGAAGATCCACTGCGTGCCCCTTTTCCTCACACTTCTGAGATACAGCAGCAGAAAATACGCAGGTAGTATGCTTCAGGCAGCAAAAGTGGCAGCATCGCGAGGGTTAGATACCTATTTCCTAATTAATTCAAACAGCTTCTGCTTACTACCCATTGATTAAGTCTGTTACACTTCATCTGAATACCATTAAACTGAACATAGATATCACCCATGCTGTTACTATAGACAAACAAAAAATAAATCATTCCATACATAAGAGATACTATCCTAATAAAAAATGAAAGAAGAATCTTAAAATGCTCAGTACAATGCATGTGCCTAACATTTAAGCACAAACCAAATAAGCTTCTGTGAAGCAGACACTCAAATTCCTATGTTAACAGGGAGAGCTTATTTCTCTTCTTGGTGATAGTTCAAGTTTGTAATTAGATCAGTGTATCTCATGGCTAGGAGGATGGGTAGGATAAGTGCAGGAGCCAATAAAGATGATGAGATAACACAAGCTAAAATGTCAAACATATGTAGAGCTACTCCATTGTTCCAACACATTTCATTTTCTTAAAAAACCTGAGCATACCAAAGATGAGACGACAAGATGACACCATGGAGAGAAAAAGGCACATGTTATACAGAGCTCTGCTCAGTTTTCTTGACCCAGAAATAATATCTCACAGGCTGATCTACTCACTCTTGGTTTGTAGATTTGATAACTGCACCTCATCCTCATAAATGGAGACAAGCTCCTTAAAAAGGCTCTGTTTAGTACAAAAATTACGGTTTAACTGCAGTCCATTTTGCTTGGCATAACAGATTGTCACAGACATGTCACTTTTGCATTCTCTTTGTGTTAGTTGCCTCTGAATTCAGAGTCCGGATCAAGGTCCTGCTATTCATAGCCCTAGGAAACAATTCTTTTGTGTACGGGGACATTCTGGTTGAGTAACCTGAGACAGCTGAAAACCGCAAAAGCAGACTTGACAAAAAATAAAAAACCATATCAAGAAGAGCTTCATCCATCTTCATGGCTAAAATACCTCTAAAAATTGGAATAGAAAAAAAAAATATTCCTTTCTCGTATACTTCAGAAGGCATTTTTTCCTTTAGAAGTGATTGCAAAATATGCATGATCTAAGCCCATCAGCAGAGGAGAACAGAAAGGTTGGGTCCCACATTGAAATGGTGAACGAAGTCACACATGTTGTAACTTTAAAAACAAGAAAAAAAGCAGTTAGGATTTCTCAGTACTTTGTGTAGGGCTCAGCTCCAAATTGGGATATGCAAATGTAAGTGTCTACTTTTGAGTGATGCGTCTAAACTCTGATTATAGCCCTTGGGAAGCTAGTACAGCCAGTGGAGCCTGGAGAGCAAGTGCAGGGTCTACCGCTATCCCGTTGATCATCATTTTGAAAAATCCGCATCAGTAATTCTGTAGCATATTCTCTTTAGCCCAGAAAATCCCCTAACAAATATAAAAGTGCTATTCATTTTGATAGATCCTCCCATCACAAATTAGAATTAGGCTATTCATTAATCCTGCTGTTTTCCAAACTCCTGCAGTTTTACAGGGAGGCTCACATAGTATTTTCTTCTTTAAAGCTCCAGTTTTTGTATTCTCTTGCACCCATCAACATCGTATAACTCTCTTTGAAAAAAATAATTTTAGGTGTGGAAAACAACATGAAAATATGAACAATACACACTGCAAAATGGAAGTGATAGAAGACATAGCCATTACCTAAAGACGTATCATAAGCTTGGGTAAAGTTTTCAAATAGGAGCATGTGCAGCTCCCAGTGCTGGGCCTCCTTGATGCCACAAGCTTCAGGTATGCAATGTGTCATGGCCATGGAAGTCCCAGGTACCTCAGTTTACCTTCCAAGTCCACCTGGCACAGGTGCTTCCTCAGTACTGTCTGGTTCCAGAGCACAGCTGATCAATAACATTTTTTGCAATTGCACATATGAATTGTGATGAAAGACCATTCCCTGGGTGGTATGGGAGAGATTTGAACATATAGCTTAAGTTGCAGATTGTACCTAGCTCATATCTCACGTTTGGCAAAAAATGGTGCCTGCTTTTCACATACACTTTTAAGACTGATGTTCTGTGTTTGATGAGGAAGCACTTCAACATACATGAGCTCCCCCATCCTTTAGAATGATTACTTCTTAAACTTTCTTTATCATCTTATGCACTCCTCTATATATTTTGCTTTATATTAATTATATTTTCCAATGTGGGTAAATAAAGAAGCCACTTTTATAAAAAAAAACCCAAACTTTTTATAACATTTTCTTTGCCTGCATTTTCTTCATAAGGAAATCAGAATTGCAGTTGGTAGTAAGCAATTCTCCGGACAACAGTCATGATTTGCAATGTTTTTCATAAAGAGAGAGGCAAATGAACAATTCTGAAACATTCTTTTTGAAGTTAATTTTTAAATCAAGTTTTTCAATTTTATTTTAATTACCTTCTGCTCAGGTTTTTAATCAAGGTCAAAGTGCAACTAAAGATTTAAAACTGTCAAAAGATTTTTTTCAGTATTTTTATTACAGAAAATTTGCTTTTTCTTCCTGATTTCAAACAAACTCTAAAGTCACGAGAAACTTCATGGCATTTTTTATTCTCCGAAGAGCTCTGCTTTGAGGTCTGTCCAAAATATCATTTGGTTTATAATATGTTTTGTAAGAAGATCTGTCATGGAAAAAAATTGTGGATAAGTAAAAATGTCCCTACTCTTATATGCTACTCAAATAATCCCTTGCTAAAAGTACAAACTAAACAAAATCATTCTGTGTGCTATTGTATTTGGTGGCAGTTATACCATCATGAGTAAACCGCCTAATTACATAAACAGCCATGATATTTCTGGGTCAGTTGACAATTGCATTTGGAGGCACAGGAGTCCCAAGGAATATCTGAAAGTCATAACTGGCAAAAGCTACATCTGCAGCATTTCTGTATTTAACTTAAGGGGCAATGATTCAGTCATTCAACATTTGTCCACCAATCAACCAAATGCCAAGTCATTATATTAAGCCTCTGGATTCAATATGCAGATGTGATTTTGTTCCTTCACAAACTAAGTAGCGTTTTTCAGATATTAAGAATGAGACTACTCTCACCACTTATTATACCACAGACAGGCTTTAAAGAAAGAAGACAGAAATCAGAAATTCACAAACATATTAAAAAAAAAAATTGCCCTTAATAAAAGATGAGACTTGAACAAGCAAAATCAAAAGTATATGCTGAGATGCGGATAAGTTTAAGCTTTAAACGTATATATATTACTAAGTTGAACACCTAAAACTCTTCTCTTTTTTCTCAGACATTTCTGCATTTCCAGTTCCTTCTTCTGAATTATTCCTCATTTCCCTTTGTTTAAATGAGAAGAGAATTAGAGCCTTTCTTTTTTTTTTTATTTATTTGAGCACAATATTCTTGATTCAGAAGATCTGTTCCAGAGCTATATTAACAATTCACTGTTTTTTCAGAGAGGGATTGCTGTCCATAGGCCTACTATAACGGCCATAAGGAAGGGGATAGCTGTCACTCCAGTATGAAGAATGCAGCATATCTGTCACCAAAAACAGTTGAGGAGAGGCTGTGATCTGCTGAATCTCATGCTAGCCTTTGTCTTGCGGTTCTTTCTGCAGCTACTTTCTATTGCTGTAGACTAATCTGGTCCTGGATTTCTCCCTACTAGGTACCTCTGACAGGAATTTATGGCATCGTAAGATATCAAAACCATAAGGATGGAAGATGAAATATTTTATGCAATTTATTTATTTGCAACACACTTTATTTCATTGTTCTTAATAGGTACTGATGGCACGAACACGAAAAATCCATTAATTTGGATACAAACACTGCAGTCTTTACTCATAATTTCAGTAAAAGTTTGTTTGCATAAAGACTAAATTTAGTCCTTACACTTCAAAATAAATAGACAACTTTGCCCCCCCGCCTTTCACCCACCACAAAAAGCTTTCAGTTGTAGCACTTGGAGAAAAAGGCACATAAAGCCCATAAATGAGTCAGACCAAACTACCACTTTAATCAAACTTGTAGTACTTGGCCATAAAGCACTACAAAAAAAGTAAGAAAAACTGAAACACCCTTAAGGATAATTGAACAAGCCAGGACTGCCATCATACAGGGAATAAATATTGGAAAAACAATAATCTAGAAAGGCTGATGCTGAGAGAATTAAATTAAATACCCATGGAAGTTAATTACTGGGAAAGTAAAAAGTGTATTGGAAAGAGCAAAAGAGAAGATAGACAAATAAACCTGCTACCAACTAAACTTGATTCCAAACTATTCCTTCTTCTATTCCCCATAGTGTATAAATACAGTGACTAATCTGACAGGAGCAGATTCAAAGTAATGCAAGAAGAATAAAAATTTTGCTCACCCTTTTTCTACTTTATTGAATTTCATCTGTGTCTATTTATTGGAATTCTTGGTAACTACCTTGGTGTTACAGATTGGAAAAAGACAGAACTTTTCCAATTCCTTTTTCTCATTTCAACATTGTTTATTCTTTGGAGAAGCCACTCAGCATGTATCCACTCCTCTCTATAGTGGAATGCCAAAACCAGTTGTCTGGTATTTATTTCTTCTCCATACAGGTGAAAAACACCCTGTTCTGCATTACAGATATCCATTTAGCATTTCACATAAAGACAAGACATGGGAAAGATGATGTGAGAACATTCTCTACGGAGAGGTCTGAAGAGTACAAATAATCTACGTACTTCAGTTGCATTTGGTACTTCTCCTATTGGTCTCCAGCTGGACGAAGGACACCTGTTTCACAGCAAGCAGCCCAAAGAAAATGAAGTGAAGTGTGAGACGTGTAGTGAACCTACCCAGAAGATTATTGTACATTGAGGAGTTAGTGGTCCACGTAACAGGCAACATGAGTAGCCACAGGCCTGTGCCGTCCTGTACTACACCGCATACACAGCATGGGTTTGGCTTTCAGGCCTGTGTTGTGTGGCACTTATCCCGTGGCTGCAGGATAAACTTAGAGGGTTCGTTCTAACAGAGGAGGCTACAGGCAGCTCACCGGTCGTTACGTCACCTATGTGTCCTTGTCTTTGCCTTAAAGTGAAACAGCAAGTTCTTATGTGAATATCCATTTATTTCATAGTAGAAATGACGAACAGAGTAGTTTTCCTCCAAGAAAATACTAGAGGAACCCTGAGGACTACAATGCTGACAAACCACTCCATGGACAGGATCTTCACGTTGTGCTGTGCCCAGACTGGAGGTCTATCTGATGACACTGCACAACTTGGGGTTCTCACATGTGAAGGACCATAAGATTACCTATCCTCTTCTTCATTTTCCTGTTAGCTCCCATAAATGGTATTCTCAGCAACACTTTATGGAGTCTGAGTGTATTTCTTACTGGGATCATAATGAACACCGCCACCACTACAGGAGTCTAACACAAAAGCCATATAGACTTGGAGTTAAATTGCCCTGAACGCTAAAACTATTGCTAAAATTCTGGTAGTATCATAGTTCTCAGTGCAGTAGAAATAGATTTTGCTATCCTTCTTTAAAAAGTCAGTTATAAAACTGATACACATCTCACAAATTTACAAACTTTCATTATAATTCCAATGCTCACTTGTTCTCAGAAGCAGCTTAATTAAATATTGAAAGGTTATTTCTTTGAGGTCCCATTTTAAATGGATTTTATTTAAAAAAATATATTTTAGAGAGCTGAAATGGGTTATAAAGATTTACATAGAAAAATTTTAATTGCCTTTCACCAAGCTATTTCAGTGCAGCACCATGCATTCAAAACTCCTGTAAGAGATACGATATTCTATCACACTCTTGAACACAGACTGTATCATGCGGTCCGTGATACATGGATGGGAGGAGAATGTATGTCCCATGCCTTGATGTTAACAAGGCACCCTTTGACACTCTCTCCCATATCTCTGTACCCAAATAACCAAAATAGGGATTGGATAAGGGGGTAAAAAAGTGGGTAGAAAACTGGCTGGAACATTTATGTCATAGAGTTGCAATTAGCAGCACAAAGTTCAGCTGGCAGCTGGTTAACTAGTGGCGTCCCTGGGATTGACAGTAGGGCCAACAATAGCTACAGTCTTTTTTAAGAACCCAAATAGTTGATCAGAGATCACTCTTGAAAAGTTTACAGACAACACCAAAGACAGAGACAGACTTAGAGGTGGACAGTGGCATGATGAGAGACAACAGACACTGGTGGCAACATAGAATCAATCCTAGAATACTCTGGGTTGGAAGGGACCTTCAGAGATCATCTAGTTCCAACCCCCCTGCCACAGGCTGGGACATCTTTCACTAGATGAGGTTGTTCAAAAGACCCATCCAACCTGACCTTGAACACTCCCAGGGATGGAACATCCACAGTTTCTCTGGGCATCCCACCCCTAAGAAATCCACCATTTCTCTGTGCAATTTCTCTGGATAACCAGCATCTCACCACCCTGACCATCAAGAATTTCTTCCTTTTATCCAATTTAAATTTACCCTCTTTCAGTTTAAAGCCATTCCCCCTTGCCCTGTCACTACAGATTTTGGTAAAAAGTCTTTCTCCGTCTTTCTTATAAGCCACTCTAAGGTCTCCACAGAGCCTTCTCTTCTCCAGGCTGAACAACACCAGCTCTCTCAGCATTTCTTCATAGGAAACATGGCATATCCCATCTTTATTTACAAATTCACCATGAGGATGGTCAAAAAATGGAGCAGGTTACCCGGACAGGTGGTAGAGATATGCTTCTGGAGATATTAACACTCAGCTGTAAAAGTCCCTGAGCAACTTGATATAATCAGTCTGCTTGGGTGAGGAAACAATACTTAACATGTCTAAACCCTCAATCTTCAGCAGTTTACGGTGCAGCTGGAAAAGGAATTCTTTTGTCATCCTATGAATGTTTCAAAAATCTCAAATATTTTTCCTGTCTTTTAACAGAATGTAAAACAGAAAACATTTAAAATTTTTTAAAAGCTTTTTTTTTTTTTTTAATTTGGTCTAGGTCATTTGTTTATGACCTTTAAGACGATTGTTTCACTAGGATTAGCTTATTTTTCAAAATGTCATTTGTTGGTGAAAAATAGTGAGGTCTTTCATTTTGAAAAGGTCAAAAAGCTTTGACCTTTTCAATACTCTTTTGAGAAAAAAAAACTGTCAAAAAAGTTTGTTTTGTGAATAGCTGAATGTAGTTGTTATAACAAAACAACTCCATTGTGCAAAACCACTGCTCACATTAAAAACTTTGTGGCCTGGCTTTCAGTAAAGACACACGGTCTGACTTTAAAAAATGCTGACTCTTTCACCTTTTTTCTGACTGCCTAAAGGAAAATTTCATTTTCCTTCATGAATAGCAGCAATCTACCAAGACACAGCAATTTAATCTCAGTAAGTAACAGATTTTTATTTACAACCATAATTTGAAGTAATAATTACAAATAAAAATGCATAAAATTCTAAATATTTAAATATTTTTTAATATTGCATATTAGATATAAAGAAGAGGAGCCGAAAAGTTTCTTGCTCCATGATAGTGAGCATTCCTGTCTGACTTACAATGTTTTTCTCAGCCTGTCAGAACTGTAGCACCTCTGGGCATGACATTTCTCTTGGATGAATGTCTCCTCCACAGTTTGTTAGACATTGCATACTGATGCGTTGATTCCCCAAAGGTGACATCATTACAAGAGGTGTTATCTTTTTCAAGTTGTCAGAAACACTGTCCAGCTTTTTTTTCTTTTAATGCAGACTTCTCCTCTTAACTTAAATTTTCTTTTTCCCCTTCCTGTCACAGAGTATTTCTTTTGAGGATAATATTTTCGTCAGTTATTGGCACCTTCTGCTACTTTTTGAAAGAAAATTTCATACAGCTTCTGATTCTGAAACACCAGGAAACAAATTCTCCACATTTTAACTAATTAATCTTTTTTTCCAGGTTTCTTTCCCAAAAAAATGGCTACAGCAACATATTAGTTCATGTGTCACACTAATAACTTTGATTTTGTTAGAATCCAAAATACTGAGTCATTCTAAACACCCATATTCTGTGCCAAGTTGCTAATACCATTTCTGAGTTTCAGGTTCATAAAGAATTAAAAGTAATCAATATTTAAGTAATTTCATTCTGATTTTCCAATTGGATCTATGAGGGTGGACTTCTATTCACTTATACACTTTCCAATTCATTCTGAAGCCAGTGCACCTCTGCAAAAATGCATAGGCCCATCACGCTGCTTCAGACTGCAGTATCATGGTTTTAAATTGTACAGGATGGTCATGTAAGAAATGAATTATGGAAAACCTATTTGACAAAAGTGATAAGGTGTTATCAACCTTAACTCAGCAACTTCCATCAGGCTGTGTGAATCACTCGTTGGAGGAGAGAGGAGGGGCATTCATGTGGCTCACTGCAGACTGTGTTAAGAGAAATTAGGAACTCAAATTCCCTGCACCCTCATACAGCAAGAGAGAAGTCCCTGTAGGACAGTGATTCAGAATACCTAAACCAAAAGAGCAGGTGATATGAATACCTTTGATTTGCTTAGCAAATAGAAGCAATACAAGGGATCAGACGTGTCTATATCTGACAAATGCATGCCTAAATTGCCCGGAATAAAAGGATCAGAATGGGGTAAATCTGGCAAAAATGAATGTCAAAAATACAAAGGGACGCCATACTCATTTCTCTGCTTTGCTGCCAATATCCCATGTTTTTGATTGACAGCTGTCCGGCAGTAGTCCTCACTTGAGCAAAAGCTGCCGATTCTATCAGACTACCCATGTACAATTATACCTTTTCTCTGTCACAGGAGGTCTTAAGAAGACAGTGGTATCCTCACTCCCCTGGCAGTCACTGCCTGACAAAGAATAGCCCTTTGTGTGTGCAGGCTGTGACAGGGAAACATAAAAATAGCTGCAGGTGGATGCAAGACTGGAAGGGAAAGGGCTGCTGAGCTCCTCCTGGGGAAGACCCAGCTCCCTGAGACGCCCCAGCATCCCCCTCCAGCAGCACTGGCGCTCCCAACCTTGGCACCCAGGGGGACTTTAGAAGGACCAGCATAGCAGCATAGCAAACGGTAAATATTCATTAGTCCTATTGTATGATAATTTTGAGGGCATTCTTTCTAATGAAGCCGTACTTTATTATTTGGGTATTAAAAGCTCTTGCATTATTACAGTTGGACAAAACAACCATTTGGTATATTTCAATGCAATCGTTCAGTTTTCAGTTAGGCTAACAATAAATCTTTTTCCCCATGTATGTATGACATATTTCCTTCTGTCCAAGACAAGATTTTGAGCATGACAATATTTAAGTAATTCATGCGAATTTCAGTGGGGTCTTAGCATACAACAGTTCTCAATGATGCAGCTATGCAGGAACCAAAGCGCCAAATCACCTTCCTGATGGTTTTCTGAGGGAAAAAAAAAAAACAACAAACAAACCCTTCAAATGTACCAAAGAGGATTTCTGCAGAAGTATTCTTCAGCCTTTTTAAAGTCTCTCCCTTTGTATCAGATTTTTAACAGCATTAGCTGCAGTATTAACTACTATGGAAACTGTTGCTATTGCCGCAGTGACACCAGCGGTGGTCAAAATGGTGCTGCAGAAAGAGAAATGCAAACACAAGCAGTATTCTGCTGCTGCTGCTCGGGGTTTTACTTTGTTTTTCTTGCACAAACGTGCCATAGAGCTCTGAGACATTTCAGACTGGCAGAAATCAGGACGTTGTAGCCACCGGCTGCCAGGGACTTCAACAGTGGTATCACAGCTGATGCTCAAACCACTTGCAGGTCCACTGGTGGGGGACAGCAGTGGCATGGACAGACCAAACCTCGGCACGGCATCTCCATTTTTATGATAATATCCCAGAGTGTCCTGAATTTTCACTGCATTAGTACTCAGGGTCAATTCTCCCTTCCTCCCTCCCTGCATCCTGAGGAACACCCTGGAGTACTCTGTCACCCTGCTCCCTCTTATGGCATTCTCCAGGGCTGAAGAGCTGGCCCTTGCTTACAACCTTGGCATAGCTTGTTTATTGTTTCCATCCTGTAATAAATAACAGCAAAAGGAAAAAGATCATTATATTACTCACTTCAACTACCCAAACAGAAAGTTGCAGTAATCTGAGTGTGGCTCTTCCGTTCTAGGTAAGTAATTCAGTCCATGCCTAGATCTGGAGATCTGGAAACAGGAACTAAGAGTTATAGGGGGATAGGGAGAATTCCTGCTTTTTTTTTTTTTTCCCCCCAGGTATCTTATGCCATAATTCCAGCAGATAGTCAGAAGTAAAAACTGTATTTTTTTTTTTTTTAAAAAAAGAATTATCACAAATTTCAACCTGCTTATCATGACCGAGACCAAGAAGAACATTTGACATTTGCCCCGTTTTTTCCTAAAGCAGGGTTAACTCCAGTGAAACTTCCAGCTGCGGATTTCATGCTATGCAAGAGGTTGCCTGATTTTCAGCAGCTGCTCTCTCCTCCCAGTCCTCACGGCAGGAATGGTCATTCTATAACCAGTGAGCCATAACTCCACAAATCATGCATGAAGGTTGCTCTCGCCATAGCGCTGGCAGGAGGCAGGATGCCGCAGAAGCCCTGCTTAACATTTCTCAGGAACAGTCTTAACCCGGTGCTGGCTCAGAGTGTCTATCTGCACCTGAAGAGGAAGGTAAGGCACGAGAGGGTTTCAAACCCTGCAAACAACTAAGCATTGAACAGAAAGTTTAATATAAGGTCTGTGATGTATTGCTGTTGGAGTTTCAGTAAAGCCAGATATAAGCAAGGATCTCATTGGAGACTCATTTCCACTAAGTCAGGGCCTCAACACAGCCCATAGCCAGTTACATGGTGGTTTCTGGAAAAAGTCCTAACTGAATTTTCAGTATTGTATTTCTCTCAAGAAAGGGCAGCTTAAAAAAAGTAACATCTGACTTTCTTTGGTAAGCAAAGGGGAAACAATCCAATTTACAAATATATAGGAATAAAATTTACTTCTGGGATTAGCAAAATTAAGTTGAAATACACTTTCCAAATGTTGCTGTTGTCGCAAATTCCATCTGTTCTACAAGTTATATCCTGAGCTGGGAATACCATAAAAACCAGAAGAGGTTGCAAGCCATCAGAAGCTCTTTAAGGAAGCACTTTTTAAGCACATCTTTTACAAATGCTTTATATTTATGAATTTGCTACAAAACAACCTAAACGCAGATGAGGCGTTCATGACATAGAATCAATCCCCAGCTAGTTTATGCATGAACAAAAATAAATGGAATTCATATATCAAACAAATACATACAATCTAACACTTATTGTTATCTTTCTGTTAATTTGGTAAAATAAAATCAATTTAATTATTGTCACTGATTTCCCACAGTCTGCACCTATATAAGGATTCAGTAGTTGGTTTAGTTTAGCTGTTTCTGAAAGCACGATGTAACCTAATGACTGACAGGATGACAGAAGAGGTTTGACCTGACTACTGCTTTCATAATGAAGTTTCTCTGCTCAAAGAGAAATGTAATTCAGGAGTTCTATTACTTCTTTTGAAAGGCATCTTCCACACTTTGAGACAGTGACCCCAGTAGACATATTTTTCCCAAGACTACTCACCAACAAGGGCAAAAAGAAAATAATCTATTTGAAAGAAATTATTTTCATGTTACGCCTGTTTTGTCAGAACACAGAACTAGGGATGCTTCATGAAGATAAAGCAATAGGATTAACTTTTCAAAGCAAAACCACTAAACTAAAAAGATGGCAGAAAACTATTCTTACTTTGAGATGTCTATAAACATCATCTTGTTTCCTGGCTGGATTCTGGTTGTTACTGTAATATATGCTAAAACACTTTTTATAAGTAAAGTTATTTCTTTACAAGCCAAAATATCTACTGACCTTTTGAAATTTCATTATAATTTGTAGCTGAGCTCTCAATAATAGATTTACAATTAGTTGCTGTCAGTAACCTCTTATTAACCTGTAAAACTGATGCAAAAGTGATACCTCTCTTGAATAAATACAACTTATTTCTTACATAATACTCATGTATTAAAGATGAGTGCATTTTTGGTGTATGTAAGAAATTAATCATCTGTGTATAATTAAAATTAATGTAAAAATATTAGTAGATACAATCTGCTAAAAACCTCCTGAAATTAATTTTATTGGGAAAATAGATGCTAAGTTATCAATTGCCATAATTTCCTCCAGCATTTCTTTCATTTTCTTTGCTGAGATTAGGCCTACCTGGCTCAAGGATCATCCTCTTAATACCTTACTATCTGAGCTATTACCTTGCTCAAACATCATGGTAGGAATAAGCCACACAAACAAAAAGTATGTCATTAAATTAGTAACACATTGAGCAACAAAAAAGAATATTTTGACTTTAAAAATCACATTCTGTCAGCTATACTAGACACCATGTTAAAAAAACACACTGCCTTATAATTAAACAGTATAGGTAATTGCTGAAATTCCTGTGTCCTAAAGAGAAAAAAAAAAAAAAGGTTTTGCAAAATGGTACTTTTGAAACCCCTTGTTATAGTTTTGTTGAGTGAGTAGTGGTTCAAGGTCCATCAAATGGTTTTATATTTAAGTTCATATCCTAAAAAATTTTCTCACTTCTTACACAGAAAAACTTCCTCTAAATTTAATGGAATTTTGCCTGGCTAGGGAGCCTCAAGATCCCTGTATTAGTGTATTATGCACCATTTGATAAGTGAGAAAGTAATGACTTAGAAAATGGTAATAATTTAGTTTGGTCTACTCGCTGCTAAATGGTTGAAAATATCTTCCCTTTTAAATTATAACTGTCATAAAACCTGTGTCTTCAAAACTACATTTTGAGCAACATTAAAAAGAAAAACAAAGCAAACCAAGGTGGCAAATTCATTCTGGTTTTAGGCTTGCTTTTATGATGTCTTCAATTGTAATGAGCAAGGAGTAATATCCTCCAGACAAAACTGCCATAGCAAAGTATCAGCTGTAAGTTTTCCTTGTCTAAAGAAGCAGTAGGAAAATACCAGCTCAGCCAAAACAAGAGACATCAATGACCTTGGCACAACCATGACCAGCAGCCAGGTTACAATGCGGCACAGCTCTCATGGCAAAAAAATCATTGTTCATTATGTAAACGGAGTCTGAACTTTCCTTGTATGCTAATTTTAATAATTTCTGCAGTGTTAATTTTCAACATCTTTTTATTTCCAAACTCTGGAAGAATTATATATGTTTTAGAAGGTATATAAGGAAGAGTCTTTTCTATAAAGAGATGATTTAATTTTTTGTGGCTTGCTTTGTAACATCTGTTTGCATAAGTTGCCTAGACATTGTGACCTCCCGAAAAGACAGCAGTTCCTTAATTGTCTAAGCATTTATTTTCACAGCTTTTCAGCAAGCATCCAATTTTGCAGTCAGGATACCAAGGAAAAGAGTATTCAATATGCCTTTACAGAGGATTTCTGTGACAGATCTATTAACTCTCGTTCTATTGCCTTCAGCAGAAAACTGCTTTCTTGTGGTCATTTTGTAAACTTTCCATGAGTAAAGCAAAGTGGGGCTCAGAAGATGACTGAAAAAGTTTTAATTACCTAGTGCTGCTGCACAATACATTAGAAAAGAAAATCTACAGAACAATTCTGCATGCTCGGGATGCATGAGGCATTGTCCAAAGCCTATAGTACAAGGATTTGCATTGTACTGATTAAAAAAGAGAAAAGGGAATATAAAATGGCTTTAGAAACATTATAGGAGATTTTTCTTCTTCTCTAGGTATTATACTGATTTTATTATATAAAGAGTAAAAGTAGATTGAAAAATACCGGCGTTGCCACTACTATTTATTCAATACAGTAATTTAATCATAGATATTTAAACCTAAAGTAAGGTAATTCTAGTTCATGCAGACGACTGAAAGGTCTTCTCAAATTGCAGGTCTTCCATATGCCTCCTGAATCCCCCAGCAGTTTTCTCTTGACCAACAGATCTTTAATTCCTTTATGTGGAATGCAACACCTTCATCAGGAGGGGCACCGAACACGCAATTCAGCCCCACCCCACACACGTCTGCTGCCTGATCATTCGGCCATTCTCCTGGAAAATGGGAACACGGGTTTGAATCCCTTTGATTTCTGAACAAGCTAAGCATTAGGCTATTGAAGACAGGTGGGAAGGCATGAGGGTGGTTCCCAGAAAGAAAATATTAAGGCCATTTATTTATTTATTTATTTAATAAATATACTGAAGAAACACTTAAGTCAGGAAATGACTCAGGACTGAAATCCCAAGAGGATGTTAATGCTTCCCAGTAGTGCTGAGTAAGGTATGTAAATCCCACAGAGATATGTAATTTAGGATGTATGTCTGTGTTCAGCATTTCCTGGTGCTCAGCGTTTCCTAACTCTGAGGCTCCCTGCTCAGCATGCTGCTTTTTCTAAACTCTTTTCTGAGACACCTAACTCTGATATACATTGCCTTTGTATTTTAGTAACGTAGATTTAGATGTCAGCAGGTTACGAATGAGGTGCTACAGTAC
The DNA here is from genome assembly GCF_028500815.1 of Rissa tridactyla. Lineage (NCBI taxonomy): Eukaryota > Metazoa > Chordata > Aves > Charadriiformes > Laridae > Rissa > Rissa tridactyla. The sequence continues at coordinate 95,489,690 of NC_071468.1, forward strand.
TACGGAGCTGTGTCTCATCCCTTTGTGGCTCTACAATCTTACAAAACAGTTTAAATTCAGATTTTTCGGTTGATACCAACTTGCTCTACTACCTCAAGAGAACTATACCAATTTAGACCAGTGAAAGGCTGGCCATAATGGTACAATTAAAGCATGAGCTAATATCAGTCACAATAAGCACTCAATCACAATCCAAGTATGTAAGAGAAACCAAAGTGATTAATGCCTGAAAAATGACATGAGAACATTAATTTCTATTTAGATGACCCTAAGTAATAGGCAAAGTGAACACCAGCTTGATGGCATGGTTCCTTTCCAGACCTGCAATTTGTACACAGGGCATAACCAAGACCTGATGAGTGATTTGCACAGATTACCTCTTAGCCCAAAGGAAAGAGGCATTCTGTGAGAATGGCTCAGTTGGTAGTTGTCCTATTACAGAATGACAAGTGATTTGATTGTGATGCACAATGTGAGTGCTCTGTTCTCATTAAAAATGAACATGCTGTGGGAGACTTTTACCACTTACTCTACAGGTACCCACTGTGAAAAGCTAAGATAGAATGAATATGTAATTTGGATATATCTTTTAAGGAAAAAATCCAACGAACCCAAAATAAAACTTGGGGAGAACCCCTAAGGTTAGATATAATTTTCCTTGTCTGTTCTACCTACAGTTTTAAATGAGGTGACTTGTCATCTCTGAGCTGTAACACCTTTCCTTTCAAATATTTACTGGATTGCCATGTCAGACTGTGGCATGAAGTACTACAATAATATAGACAAACTATCTGTTATGTATTATAGCTGGAGTTCTACCTCTGCCAACAAGAAAATTACAGAATCTATACACACATCGTATAATGTGCACGGTATTTCCGTGGAACATTTCTCATTCATCCATCCTTGGCTATCTTATCTGACGTCTGCCTGCTGCTTGTAGGTATGGTGTCTGATATTCTACTCGTCTGGGGAGCTCCTGCAAATACATTTTTTTAGGGAAAACAGTCGCACTGACACAAGATTTCTTTTTTCCCTAGCTTGGAACTCCAGCCTTCAAGCATGTAATCAAAATAAATGAAAAAAAAACAAAAAACAAAACAAAAAAAACCACAAAAAACCAACCCCACACTTCAACTAAACATGCACAAATGGACAATATTTACTGCTTATAAAATGACAGGTTTGAAATACTGTGATCAGGCTTTCAAGGTGAAACTTTTACTCTTAAAAGGCATATCACAGCTTCAGCACATTATACAATACCTGCTTCCAGTATTAAAAATGGTCATAAATTCAGCCTTTAGTCTGTGAAATACAGCATTATTAACATGTTACACAACTACACAGTGACTTTTTTGTGTCCCTCTGAGAGGTCTGCAGTTGTATATTTGAAAACTAAGGCATCTGAAGCATTACAGAGTACTAATGGACAACAAATAATGTTTTGATTTTTTTTTAAACAGTTCTCTTTGCATAAATATAATACATAGAATATATAGAGTGGGAGAAGTACCAATGTTGGCAGAAGTCTGTCAGAGTTGCATATGGCTTCCTTTGTCATTAATTCAGTAGCCGCTTCCATTACAGTACCCCCCCCCCAAACCTACTTATCTGAGAAATTGCACACATGTATCTACAAAGTTGCAGCAGAATTTGAAACACATTAAAATGCTTGAGAGTATCTAGAGCAAAGGGTAACCTGCTGTAACGCTGTCACCATTTTCCAGGATCAACAATGTTAATTTTCACTTCTCAAATGGTCAGAAAAAGAATTTGTCTTTTATTTTCAATCAGTGAACAATATTTTTGGACAGCACTGAAATGGAGTCAATTAAAATCTTTTGATACTCTCATCAATGGCTCCGCTACACTTGAAACTAAAGCATTTGAAAAGAAAGTAAAAGTTATGAAAGGAGCCAGATTGTCTCCTTCATGGAGCATAAAGCAAAAGTCAAAAGCAGAGCAAATCAGAGACAGAACTAATCAGATACACTAAGAAAAAATTAGTTTCATTCTACTATAAGCAGATATATCTGTACTTGCGAAGTTAATAGACTCTGCCATAAACACAGTTCACTGCATTTAATTGTTCTTAAATACCCCAAAAGGACCTACAAATAACAAGACATAAGGGTATGGGAAGACCCACAGATCTGGGCACAGGAGCCACTATAGAAGCTCCTTTGTAGACAAAGAAATTCTCTAATCTGTTCAGATTTGCTGCATTGATATGTTCTATTTCCTTACGAACTGAAACATACAGAATTCAGTTCTAAAATGTGTGCAGCAAGTTGCAACTTATAAAAAGGCTTATCAACGGTGTGGTGATGGCAGGGGTCCTACCCTACCCACTCTTCTACTGTCTAATGTGTAGCACTTTTGGTTCGGAATCAGGTACTACTTCTTCAGAGCTAATAACCCCAACTCATCTCAGCCCCTCATTTGGCTGAAGAAAATATTTATTCTGAATCTGAGGAAAAATACTTAGGGTTTTTTTTGTGTTGCAGCCAAGATGATTTCAAACATTATACCTAACCACAAACGCATACGAAGTGTTATAGGACGTCTGGTCAAACTTCATTAGTTGAACCATAACCACTATTAGTTTTGTGTATGTGGAACCCGGTCAATCCTCAAGCAACTGCAAGTGGGAAGGGAATAAGGAGTCTCCTCTTTTTTCCAAGGCCTCTGCAAATGCCATGCAGAATTGCAGCAGTCCTAGCCAGCACTCAAGGGAACGTATGGATTGCTGCCAAGTTCTCTACTCAAGAGCAACATGCAAACCGGGAACGGTAAAGGGATGTGGAACAATAGCCCTCCCATGCCCTTGCGCTGATAGCCTCTGGCCTGCGATGCTGGAGATTGCTGCTACCTGCCCCCGCTTTCAGGGCTGTCACTCTGCTACCAGGCAAAACGTCTTCTAGTGTTGCAACAGGAGCAGCACTGTAAATTTGGTTCATAATGATTTTATGCGAGTCCTTCCAAAAGAACATAATGCTTTTACACTAGGAAGAACTTCCAAAAGCTTCTAAGTGCAAACCTCAAAAGTGTATTAGTCACTGAGGCGCCGCAGTCCCACTGAAGGACATGTGGACCTAGCTAATTAGAAATGTACCTAGAATGGGAATCTTTATCTCCATCTATTCACACGTTAAAGGGAACAGTACTTTGTTTCCTTCAAATTAAAAATTGACATTAAGAAGGCTTTTAAAATTAGTTAAATATCCATAGATAACTTAAGTACTGCTTATAAATTAATAACTGAAAATAAACCCATGCTCTCATTCTTTTATTTATACTTGAAATGCATATGCATTACAAAAACATTCAAATGTATAAACTAAAACAGAACCATCACTAGTTTGAATAAGAATGAGGCGATGGTAAATCTGACATTTGTGCTCTTTGCACAGGATCAACAGTGTTGCTAAGCACTGAGTGAGTACAAGCTCAGGCAGTTAGTTCACAATTTTTTTGATGATTTAACCTGTTATCGAGAGATTAGGCCCAGTGTTCTTCATTAAGGAACTTCTTATGAATGTATTATATTTACATTAACTTCTGCAAAACTGTATTTCCTGGTTTTTATATTCTCAGGATGTATTTCATATCCTCAGGCACTGGTACTATGAACCCTATCAAAAATTCTACTTATTGTCATAGGTTTAATATGCTCAGGTACTTTACGTGAGACATACAGTATTAGAATTTGGAGGTCAGAAAACTTTGATTAAGATGAAAAATAGAAAAACGGTTTGAAAGTATATTATTTTACCTCAGTATATAATTTGCAAGTGTATAAGATCTCATCATCCATATAACTGAAATTATTTTTAATCAGGAAGATCAAGGATTCATCTTTGATATTCTTTCATCACATAAGCTTTTATCATATGTTAATAATATAACTATGTAATGTTAGATGTTGCAACTCATCAAACAGTAGAAAGATTAAAGTAAGAAAAAGAAACATATGTAGGCCACACTGAAAAAAATATAGATGGAAATAATTAGAAACTAGAAAAGTAAACAGACACAAAATGCTGAGAACAAACAAATGCCATCAAAAGAAATTTAAACAGAAACATGAAAATCTGTCACACACAAAATTAGAATACCCCTGGAGAGCACACATTCTTAATGACTGCATAACAAAATAATCATTTTAATTATTAGTGGAGGAGGTCCTCTTATATTGGTTGGCAAATGTACAAAATTATCCTTTCAAAGAAAACCCAACCTGTTGTAAGCAGGATTCATTAATAAGTGCAACACAACAATATGCCCCTTAGGAGAAAAGGTTTTGTAAATTCCTAAATTGTTGAAGATAATGGAATCTTTTAAATGAAGAAAAAAAATCAGTATACAGTACAAATGTGATGTTTAAATATCAGATGTGATGTGGAAACAAATGTATTTGAAGTACCACTTAATCAAACACTTGTCTAGAAGCTAATCAGTTAAAAAATGTATCTGATTTTATAATATCAAATAAATTCTGGTGTAATCATTTCATACGTATTTGTTATCGAAACGCTAAATATAAGGACAAGAGTACAGCTAATGGGAACGCATCATGAATTTTAGACTACCTCAGTGAATGCAAACTGAGTGAATCTACAAAAGGTTTTTTGTACTCCAGAAGGAGCAGGTTTCTGTCCCTGCCTGTCACTGAGCTGCAGCTGTCAACCAGAGAGCGCCCTTATCTTAATTTTTTTTTTCCTGAAGATGGCGATCAAAAGAGAAGATGTAGCCTCCTATTGTGAATTACAAACATGCTGCCTTGTACTCCTGCAATTCCCCTGCTGTCTGGAGACTATCATGGCACTACAACATCTCCTAATGTTTGATATTCTACTTAACCCCCAGCTACTTAGAGCATTTGAGAGGAGCAAATACAGAAGAAGGAACAAACACTCTCTCTGCAGCCTCACACCATCACGGTCTGTCACATCAGGAGTGTGAAATCATAGTAGGGAGAGGGGTGAGACTCTGCAAAGGACCCAAAGGAGGAACATGCGGCTGTACGAGTCGGGAGCTTGCATGCGTTTGGCACATTCAGCTGCTTAAAATGCATCACGCTGCTCATCTCTGGAGCACCGATAAACAGCAGATGATGATAACGTGGCAGGTAATATCTTTCTGTCTGCCCACCTTTGTGAATGGACAGTGGCATGCTCTGCCTTAGTAAAACGGTTCTCAGAAACTGAAGGGATCACAGGAGAAGCAGGAAAAGCACGACCACGACTTTGAAAGTGATGTGAGACGATGTGCCAATAACGGGTCACAGCATGCCTAACGGCTAGAGATTTCCTTGGAATAAAGTATCGGAGAGTAGGGTAGACTTTCGGGGACACAGATAAGTATCCCTTTAGTTCAATATTCTGGCTCTGTACTTCAGAATAAAAATGTCAGAAGCTCCCAGTACTCACTCCTGGTCTCCTCCAGGCAGTAGTTTGCTGAAGTACTAAAGCATAAAGGTTTACTTATTTTTTTTCAGTTTAACATAACTGAAACCCCCATTTCTTAAAGAAGTAACCCTTACAATAAAATACAGTTGTTTGGGTATTTTTCTATTCTAAGCAGACACAGTTCATTTAGAAAGTAACAAACTAAAACAGCATTTCAAGTTACTCCTCCCAACCTGCATTAGCATGTGTCCATAAACAGCACCATTAACTGTCAAAATACTTAATAGAATGGTTTGAGTTGGAATGGACATTAAAGATCATCTAGTTCCAACCCCCCTGCCATGGGCAGGGACACCTCCCACTAGACCAGGCTGCTCACAGCCCCATCCAGCCTGGCCTTGAACACTTCTAGGGATGGGGCATCCACAACTTCCCTGGGCAACCTGTGCCAGTGTCTCACCACCCTCACAGTAAAGAATTTCTTCCTAATATCTAATCTAAATCTACCCTTTTGCAGTTTAAAACTGTTACCCCTCGTCCTATCACTACACTCCCTGATAAAGAGTCCCTCCCCATCTCTCCTGTAGTCCCCCTTTAGGTACCAGAAGGCTGCTATAAGGTCTCCCTGGAGCCTTCTCTTCTCCAGGCCCAACTGTCCCAGCTCTCTCCGCCTGTCTTCATAGAAGAAGTGCTCCAGCCCTCTGATCATCTTTGTGGCCCTCCTCTGAACTCACTCCAGCAAGTCCATGTCCTTCTTATGTTGGGGCCTCCAGAGCTGCACGCAGTACTCCAGATGGGATCTCATGAGAGCAGAGTAGAGGGGAAGAATGACGTCTCTCAACCTGCTGATCATGCTTCTTTTGATGCAGGCCATGATGCGGTTGGCTTTCTGGGCTGCGAGTGCACATTGCCATGTTATGTTGAGCTTCTCATCCACCAGCACCCCCAAGTCCTTCTCCTCAGGGCTGCTCTCAATCCATTCTCTGCCTACATAGTACTTGTGCTTGGGATTGTCCCAACTCATGTGCAGGAACCTGCACTTGGCCTTGTTGAACTTCATGAGACTTGCCTGGGCCCACCTTGCAAGCCTGTCCAGGTCTCTCTGGATGGCATCCCTTCCCTCCAGCGTGTTGGCCACACCATACGTCTTGGTGTCGTCAGCAAACTTGATGAGGGTGCACTCAATCCCACTGTCCATGTCGCCAACAAAGATGTTAAATAGCGCCAGTCCCAGTACTGACCCCTGAGGAATGCCACTCATCACTGGTCTCCACTTAGATATCGAGATGTTTTGTTTCCCACTGAAGTTTCTCGCTACTCTCTTCCTGACTAAGCCAAGCTATTGCATCACCTGTGCTGGAAAGGCACTGCATCTCTGACATAATGGCTTCATTTGAATGGCTGATAAAAAAAGTATTATATATGTAATGCCTTGATTACCACAATTCAAGCCTCCAAGCACAACCTAAACCTTTTCACAATTTGGTAAAAAGATAATAAAATCCCTCCTTATCAAATCTTGTATTACAGAAAATATGTCTTCATTTCAAACTAGAAGGCAGACTCTTAAACATTTTTGAGTAATTATTGCTTCTTTGCTTCCCAAAGACATTATTTCCCCTTTTTCTCCTTGTTAAAAAAAAATAAAATAATTTTATAGCACAGATTTATCATCACCCTCACGTCTGCGTGATGTCTTTCCTTTCTCAACAGCAATTACTTCCAAACTTTCCCACTGACCTTTTACTAAACCTTTTCATACCCCACTTCCCAGAATAGCAGTATCTTCCCCTGAGCTCTGGCAGAAGGACAAAGGTTCCTACACTCACAGGGTTCGTAGCTCACAAACAATCACTTGCTGTGGCTGTGTAGGCAGTCAAAGGAAATTTATAGCAACAGAGCTCCATCAGATCAAATATCCTAACTGGTGCCTATTTGGATAAACTGATTTTCTCATGCCAGACATATGGGGAGTCCTTTTTGCTAAATGACAATAACTGGTATAGGTGCTCTCTCTCTTGCCTGGAGGGAGCACTTCACTCATCCTTCTTGTTCCTCTACTGACTAGTTCCATAATAAATTGGTCTTGTCTGTATTCTTCATTCAGTGATTCAATAGCTGATGAGTTGAGATTTGCAAGGTAGGTTTAGAGAGGAGCAAGAAAAAATCTCATTTTTGATAACATGCTTTCCGTCTATTTTTTACATTGTTTTTAAGCTTCCCATGCTTATTTGGGAATCCAAAGCTGGCAAATACATTTGGGGAGTCTCCTGGAGACAGGTGATCAAACAAGTTTATCTACAGATTTATTCATTCCCTTTTCCTGATAAAAATCTCCAAGCATTATAAAGCCCACTGCTCACTTTTTCTTCTTTACTCTCCCTTTTTCTGTTTACCTACTTTTCAATAGATTGGGTCTTTGCCTCTCACCTCACATCAGGCAAGTTGAAATCCTACAGTTCTTATGTAGCACATAAAGACAAGAAAAGAAAACTCCTACACCAGTTAAAGGGAGAAAACGCACTTCTTGTGTCTCTGATTTCATTCTACAATGCAGGCAGCATAGTTTGCAGTCACATTGACACAGGTAACCTCAGCAATGGCACGATGGTAATCGTGTTTAAATGGAGCCATTGGCTACTTTATGGAACCATTTTTCGTTTGTTGTTATATATAGAAAGATACCTTTCCTCACAGGTCTTCGGGTAAAGCCCTAAAACTTCATCTGTTTTAAAAGGTGACTTATGCTAAGGATAACAGGTAGGTAGGATTAGAGACTTCACTAGCTGTTACTAATTTCATAATACCTAGAATCCTTTTAAAAAAAATAAAAATAAAAATAGGTGCACAACGTATTTTAACATTAAATTTACTGTATATCCTGATTTCCTCTAGGCACAGTAATTACCTTGTAGATCACTCTTAACACAAATTGATTTTCTCAGTTTTCTAAGAGTATGCTCAGTCTCATTCCCTAATAAAACACTGTACCTACGCGGAAAGCAGAATTCAGAGGGAAAGCAAGTAAATGATGGATTAGCCAATACTTCTGGAGAGACAGGAGAATGTGCAACTGCCATCAAAGGTAATGGGAGCATTTTACTCCCCTTAAGATTTTGGGTCTTAGTTATGAAAGCCTTTTAGCTGGGATTTCTCTCAGTGAAAAGATGTAAATCTTATTATAAACAGTGTCTCTTATAAAGAAATGGTAACCTCAGCTAATGGAGGCACTGTCAGTAAGCTCATGGTGCTAAGTTACTGCTTCTGGTCTTTTTTTTTCCTCTCGTGCTTTTCCTGACTATTTACTTCTTTGATAGAAGCTTCTGTTGTTGTGATAAAATCTCAAAGTATATAAATCACCTAACTATGGCCTCTTCTTGTTTTCTCTTTCAAAGCTAGCAGCCACACATTAGTACAAATTGCCAGGAATATCACAAAAGCCACTAGATTTCTGGCATGGGTTCAAGTCTTTTTCATACATCCATTTGCACTTCTACAAAAATTCAGGAGACTCTCTGCAACTCAGCAGTTACCTTTACAGAAATACTAATATTAAAATACCACCTTCTGCTACTCTGTCACTGCTGTTAATAGGGATAAAGTGTCCCCCAATTAAACACAGCGTTCTAATAAGGCCATGGTATTATTAACTGCTGCACTGCTCTTCCACAAGAGAAAAACAGCGGATTAAAAATTATCCTGGAATAGCCTACGGGTAGTCTAAAGCTGATAAAGGGAAGAAAACAAGGGCACAAAAAAAGGTTAAAATCTTTCACATAATTGCATTTTATTCTGTAAAGAGGCTACTATTAAAAAGTCAATGTCTACCAACCACTACCCCACCCCAGCATCTGATATATCACTGCCACCTCTTTTTTTTTTTATTTATATGTAAAAAAGAAAAAAAGTGCCTCATTTTTGGAGAAGCTAAAGAATCACGCTTAGTTTAAAGCTTACTCTATGTGAGACTGGCCTGTTTTCTTCGATGAATGGAAATTACTGACACCACCTAAGTTAATCTTAGAACAGACTGAAACAATGTCAAAGCAATGCATTTCATTATTGAACATCTTCTTTGTATGATTGTACCTCACCAAATTAGGTCACATAACTAACATTCTTACCCCTCCCCAAATCTTCCATTAGTTTTGCTTAGTTTCTCTACAATCCTTTTATCTCTTGAAAGGATTTTCAAGTAAAAGTTACTGACGGTGCAATTTTGCTATTGACTTTTGTGCTTTTAGAGAAAATTAAACTGCACTGAAACTTCCCTACTGAAGATGTTTTATTCTGAGTACCTTGCAATTTATAAAAAATTATTAGGTGTAGTAGATAAAATAGTTCACAGTACTTTAAAATCTTTGTACATTTTGTTGCTTTCTCATAATTTATAGATTTATCAATGAAGTTTCTAAATGCACATAAAAGTCTGGTATTAGTTTAATTTCTGATTTCCATTTTGGATGAGTTAAAAGCTTCTTAAGAGGTAAAATGGCTCCTATGAAAATCACCATTTTGTCTCTATTGCTCTGATGAAAAAGCAAGGCAGAAATACCTATTTGACTTCCAAAACATCTTTCTCGGTCTAGAATAACCATTTTCTTTGATGATCAGGACTGAGGACTGAGTGACAATTAGGGACAGCTTAACTTGCAGTGACTGGTGAGGTTTCAGCCTGCATTTTCTTGGGGTCCCCAAACTGTTCAGCAGTCACATCCTGAACCCCAGAGGTTTACAGCAGTGGTTCTGCATGAAATACCATGATGGAAGCTGTGACAGTTCATCAGCTGACTGACAGGCAGCCCAGTATCTGTGCAGCGCAGGTGGTAAAAAAGCTGGAAGCAGTAACGTCAACATCCATTAAGCTGTCCCCAGTTGTCACTCAGATCCTTAAGCAACCACTCAGCTGTCTGGATCATCCTGCAAGATACAGCTAGCATATACCTGCCGATTTTAATATTTATCCCAGGAAAACATAAAAGAGCTTTTAACCAGCCCCTTGTCTAACGTGCTACTAGTTTCCCAGAAATTAAATTCAAGAGTGGGGACCAGGGATAATCTGCTGCAGAATCAGGGGGCCGTGATGGTGACAGAAGTGAGAGCAACGGCAGGTCAAAAGCTCCACTAAGACAGTTCCACTCCCCAAGCTATTGAAGAGTAGCTCTGCCACATACATTAAGAGGCTTCGCTCACACCTGTAAGGCTGAATGCATTTCATGATAGGGCTTTTGATAGTTCTAGTAATAAGAAGTATTGACTGAAATTCTTGTTTTTATATATAAACAAGGGAAAGAACGTGGAATTAGGTATTAAGAAGAGAGGTATGTTGGTTTTTAACTAGTACATAGACACACCAAAAAAACATTGGACTGAGCAATGAAATCCAAGTCCTCTTCCTTCTACCATTTTGCTTTTCAGGTTCAAAAAAGCGGCAGTTCTTAATATGCTAACACAGTTTGTCTAGCTGTTGAACAGATATTCACATAAGGTAAATTGCACTGAAATTAGGGTTTCAATGTTCATTTTTTAAAAAAAATACTTCAACAGTGTTTTACCAATAGTTCGGCATATTGTCCCATGACCTTGGCCCTGCCCAGTTCTGCCATGGACAGTTTTGGTGAGCTGCTGACATGATGGTGATCACACCTGAGGAAGAGACAGAACCCCCTGGATAGAGCACAAACCATCAATACTGGTTTTGACCTCCTCCACTCATTTTCTCAGTTTTTTACATCACTTTTTCTCTGTACGAATTCTTGGAAGACTGACAGGGGTTTTTTTGTTGGTGTTGGTGGGTTTTTTTAATTAACATAGAAAAGTCATTTGACTTTATGAAACTTTGAAAATCCGAGGGCTTTATTTCTGAAATTTCCTTATTTTAATAAGTTAATAATTCACTTACCATAAAACCTTCAGCATCCTTGTACACACTACTAAGTAATAGCAATTAGACTATAGTATTATTTTCATCAAGTAGGTTGAAAAGATTTCAGTTACTGAAAGAAGGATGTTTTCAGCCCTCCTTTTTTATAAATTCAATGGAATTAACTTGCCACAAAACCTCCAGCATCCTTTACACACTACTAAGTAATAACAATCAGACTATGGTATTATTTTCATCAAGTAGGTTAAAAAGATTTCAGTTACTGAAAGAAGGACGTTTTCAGTCCTCCTTTTTTATAAATTCAATTGAATGGTCCATAAATATCACGCTGCAATGCTGCAAAATTGGAATTTGTTATAATTAGACCTTCATGAAGAAAAGAGAAAATAGCAACTTCAAGAACTGGTTATGTTATCTAAAAATAATAAGTGAGCCTTAGAAAAAAGTATTTGTTCCCTTACTTATACACAGCAGCACATGAAGCCATTATACTCACATTTTTTGCTGGCTAAATTCTTCATATCTTTTTTTCTCTGAGATGTGTTATGACCCCTGTTTGGTTGAGCTCGGTCGGACATCTTTAACCATATGTAGAGATATTGGCAAGCAGGACACATACAGCTTGAAAGTATAAAGTAATTATTTATTGCCTAACAGCCACAAAAGATAGCTCAGATTTAATAGGCTATCAAGCTCAGTATTAATATGCTCACCACACCCAATAAAACACCTCATGAGTCCTTGCTGGCATGGCAGGCATCAGTTGGAGGAAAAAAGTTTGGTCTCTGCTGATCTCAGAGACAAATCCTCAATATCGCTATGTTGCATCATCCACCCCACCCACTCCACACCAGTGACATTGTCTGGTGATCAGACTGACAACACAATTGCCTGTTTTTTTCCACTATTGCAGACACAGAGGCCTGTGACAACAGTTAATTATAAATCTACTAATCAGGACATAATTAATATTCACTTGCCTTCGTTCTGAATATGAGTGTGCTAAAATAGTGCAATTAATAGTGGTATGAAGGTGTTTTGTGATGGCATCGCCAGACAGTACGCGAGCAGTGTGGTCACCAGAGAGGAAAACAAAGATAGGTGTTGCTGCAGGTAGAAGGCATCCGAGTAACAAATGTTGCCAGAGAGAAGACAAAATAAGCACAAGGGACTGCAAGTAGTTGGGATATGCTCCCATACACACGTGGAGGATGACTGGCAAGACAAAAAGAAACCTCAAGATAAGCAGTATCAGGAGCAGAGGAGACCACCCTTTTCGGAGGATAAATAGCACAAAAATATCAGGTTTAAGCAAGAAAAATCAGAGGAGAAAGAAGACAAGCTCACAAGTTCTGACTTTTACTGTGAATGAGCTCTCAAGAATGATCTCCTGGACCTCTGTGACTAAGAACCGCCAAGGACCATAGACATCAACTTTACTTAAACACCTTCAGCTCTATGGTATTGTATAGTCACAGATAAATTAGGATACAAGTATTAAAGACTAAGAGTTTGGTATATGCAGTAATAAGATGGTTTAACGTTGCGTAAGAACTGACCATTAGCAAGACGTGTGTGGCTAATTAACAAATTTAGTAAAGTCCAGTTTTAGAGCTGAAAGCTTTCCTGATTTGTCAGTCTTCTGAATGCACTCATCACAGCGATCTCTAGTACATATATACACATATTCAGTTGCAACATCGTATTGGTGTTTTGACTCCTGAACCCTTGGACTTCTAAGAACCCAGTCAAAAAATCCTGCCTTCAACTGTAATTTTATGTTACCTTTCTACAGACGTTCTCAGACCTCTCTCTCACTACTTCACAATTTCGCCAAACTGAGCCAAAGTAATGGAGCAGAGCCACATTAAAGCTGGCCCTTGGACCCAAGCAAAACAGATAGCTGAAGAACCCCTGCAAGGCAGGGAGATAACATTTACACGGCAAAAGCTTACCTAATATGGAAACTAGAGGATGGGGCCAGAGTCTTTTCAGTGGTGCCTGGTGCCAGAACAAGGGGCAAGGGGCACAAACGGGAACACAGGAAATTCCATCTCAAGATGAGGAAAAACTTCTTTATTTTGAGGGTGACAGAGCACTGGAACAGGCTGCCCAGAGAGGTGGTGTAGACTCTTTCTCTGTAGATACTCAAAACCCACCTGGATGTGTTCCTGTCCAGTCTGCTCTAGGTGACCCTGCTTTGGCAGGGAGGTTGGACTAGATGATCTCTGAAGGTCCCTTCCAACCCCTACCAACTCCGTGATTCTGTGATTGCATGTAGTAGTGCCATAATCTTCCCTTTCTATCAAAGTGTTTATAATTAATATTATTTAGTAGAAATGTAGGGTCATGTTTGTTGCTGTATACCAGTCTCTCTAAACCAACACTGATTTTGGGCTTTGTTTTTAAACCATATTCACTCCTCATAAACCTGAGCTGTATTGGATAGATACATGCTGGTAAAGCATACGAGCATTTCCCTGCAATAGCTTCCTCCTGCCCTAACCCCATCCAAGCATTCATTTAAATATCAGAAAGGAAAGGCTTGGCATCTTCTGCAGAAAGGAAAGGCTTATGCAAAGCTGCTGAAGAGGTTGCTACTCCCATCTATTTGTCAGTGCCCACTTGCAGGACAGTACCACCTTGACACCTTAACTCGCAAAACACCACATGAGTCTGATCACTCCATTTTTCTGCAGAGGCAATAACCTCCAGCTAGACAATGGTAATAGGCAGCCAGTGGGCAATTACATATTAAACAACTCCCATCAGTTGTAAAATGAATGAGCACTAAACCCTGAGATTTTAAATGCTGTGGCTGCAAAGAAATCATGAAGAAATCAAATCACACGTAACAAATATAGCATGTCTAACGGTCTCTCCAGAGAATCTAGGGGATAAGGGGGAAACAAATACAAAAATACCTTCAAATGACCTTGTATATTTCTTTAAGTTGCTAATTCTGAAACTCAATGTAGGTATTTCAATCATCAGTATGGTTAACTACCCCTACTAAAAAGAGGTACAGTGGTGATCAAGACTGAAGTTAGAGAAATAGCTTTGTATTTGGTATCACAAGTAGGAGCACTTAAAAATACCGATATTTTCCCCTTCTTTGACTCCTCTAGCTCAGCTCTTCCTATGTATAAAGAAATCAAACCCAAACAGCTCACTTGAATAAACAAGCACAGTCGAAACCTAATCAAAACCATGCCCAGAAAATATCAATGGAGCAAAAAATCATGTTTGATTATATTCTGAATATCCATGCAGCCTGCTAAAAGATGCATTTGTGACAAATAGAAGAAAAAATGTGGTTTATGAGTGGGGATGGAAAACCATCACACTTTGTTTTCAAGCTTCACTTTTGTTCATAGGAATCAATTAACTTGTTTATGCTCATTACATTCAGATTAATAGGTTCTGGAAATGATTTGCTCTGTTCCCAATTTGCTACTTGACGTATGTGGTTGGTTACCTAAGGTCTTGTCTGTACGGATGGATGCAGACAGAACGCCATTCACACTTCATATAGTCAGGCATGAGCCCATTTTGGGCCAGAAGTAATTTTAGCCACATTAGAGAAGTGACACATTCCAGCAAAGGGGCTTTACAGAAATGCACAGAAATTCCCTACTGTGGTTACACCATTTTTGGATCAGAGCTGACTTACATCCAGAGAGCTCAGAGTGCAAGCAGAGGAGCTCAGGTCCCCCCACACCCATTCACGCGGATGTGCCTGAAGTCTCATAGCGTTGTTTCTGCTCTTTGACAGTACAATTGTAATGTTTTTCAACAAGAGAGCAACCAGGGTATAATAAAATTCTAGTGCAGAGGGTCAGTACACATCCTATACACTAACAGCTCTTAAATTATAGTATAATTTGCTTCACTGAAAATGGGAATTAACATTAAAAGCTTAAACAACACATCAATTACAGTATATTCAGGGCCATATAACTGTTACTTAATCAATCAAATATTAATTATTACTTATCAACAGGGATACCATGGCAAACAGATACCCATTACATGAAAATTATACAGCTGATGAGGATATTGCTCCTTTCTTAAAGTTTGAACTATGTTATTAAATTGAATATTATTATTCTTTTTTTTTTAGAAAAAAAATGTATGCTGTTCCACATGCTGTTTATTTTGTCACACTAACTGTAAGTATGAGAAAATTGGGCACCTTTCAAAGTGTTTGCCAACAATTAGGAATGACAAATCTTAGCCACCTTTCTGTATGCTGGTTAAGTAACCTAAGCTGAAAGGAGAACGCCAACAGCTGGTTAAGTATACCAGTAGAACAACTGCAGCACTTGGTAGAAAATTGCATACTATTCTCTAAGACTGAGTTTCTCTCTGCTGATGTAGAAATAAGGATGGGGGAAAATGCAGTGTGTGAATGTACATGTGAAGTTTTCACGCTTACCATGTAGGAAAAAAAGAAAAAAAACCACAACCTAAACATGTATTAACAAAGTTGTCTTCAACACCTACAGTAAGTAAATAAAATTTTCAATAACCTTCATTTTGGGAAAAAAACTTCTTTGGTATTCAAAGCTATTTGGTATTTGGTTGCAATCAATGGCTTGATGTCCAAATGGAAATCAGTAACAAGTGGTGTCCCCAAGGGGTCCATATAGGGACCAGGTTCAATATCTTTACTAATGACAAAGGCTGCGGGATTTAGTGCACTCTCAGCAAGTTTGTGGATGACACCAAGCTCAGTGGTGCAGTTGATTCACTTAAGGGAAGGGATGCTACTCAGGGGGATCTTGAAAGGCTAGAGAAGTGGGCCCATGTGAACCTCATGAAGTTCAACAAGGCCAAGTGTAAGGTCCTGCAAGGTCGAGGCAATCCCCAATGTCAATACAGACTGGGGGATGAATGGACAGAGAGCAGCCCTGCACAGAAAGACTTGATGATATTGGTGGATGAAAAATGAGATGTGAGCCAGCAATGGGCACTTGCAGCTCAGAATGCCAAACGTATCCTGGGCTGCATAAAATGATGCATCACCAGCAGGTTGAGGGAGGTGATTTCTGCCCTCTACTCTGCTCTCTTGAGACCCAACCTGGAGTACTGCATCCAGTTCTGGGGCTTCCAGTACAAGAAAGACATGGACCTGTTAGAGCAGGTCCAGAGGAGGGCCATGAAACTGATCAGAAGGCTGGGACACCTCTCCTGTGAATGAAGGCTGAGAGAGTTGGGTTGTTCAGCCCAGAGAAGAGAAGGCTCTGGGGAGGCCTTAGAGCAGCCTTCCAGCAGTTAAAGGGGGCTTAGGAGAAAGCCTGAGAGGGACTTTTTACCAGGGCCTGTAGTGACAGGACAAGGAGCAACGGTTTTAAACTGAAAGACAGTCGATTTAAATTGGACATAAGGAAGACATTTTTTACGATGAGGGTGGTGAGACACTGGAACGGGTTGCCTAGAGAAGAAGTGGATGCCCCATCATTGGGAGTGTTCAAAGCCAGGTTGGATGGAGCTTTGATCAAACTTATCTAGTGAAAGACATCCCTGTCCACAGAAAGGCGGGATAGACTACATTATCTTTAAAAGTTCCTTTCAAACAAAACCATTCTGTGATTCTATGATTCTATAAATTAGCTGGAGAAAGAAAAAGGTCCAGATAAAACTAATATATGGTAAAATAGATGCAAAACTTAATAGAAGAAGTACTCAGAGGATTAGACGATCATTTTCAGAATAGAAGGATTTATTAAGCAGAATTCTGCAGGGTCCTGTCTGGGCTATGGTTCTATTCATATTTTTAATAACACTGGATAACAATACTCTAAAGATTACATGCAACAATTTTAAGCTGGTAGAAAACAGTAAGAATTCATAATTTTCTTGGGGTGAGTAAGGGAAAGTACAGTGTTCTTCATTTAAGCAACAGCTATGCAGACGTTGGAGGAACAACTTACTAGGTAGCAATTCCTCAGGAGGAAATCTGGAGGTCATGTTGAAATCCTAACTAAATCAGACTCAGTAATACTCAGTAGTTCTCAGAAAGCTAAACGTTATACCTGTCATCTATGTCATCTGTGAGACATGAAGAATAAATCTGTTTGAACTAACAGCTGGTTTGAGTTCAGCATCTTGCTTTGAAAATTGCTCTTGCAGAAGGTGTTCACTTGGAGGCAATCCAGAGGAGGAAAACAGGAATTATAAAGCTATAGCAAGTGACCTACATGGAAATGCTGAAGAAATTGGGGATAATTAGAAAAAAGAAGAGTTATGGATAGAGGTTTTGTCCAGGGTGATCAGTCTTCAATTACATAAAAGGCACCTACCAAGAAGGGAATATTTTTTCCTTCGTTATCTACAATGATTAACAAAAGAACTGGTTAACAAGAAACATTTGTTAGAAATAAAAAACCCCAAACCTGTTCTTACGGACAGCTAGTAAAACAGCTTTTCTTGGGTGGCTGGCAAATCTGAGTTCCTGGCAGTGTCTAAGAACAGGTTACATGTACATCTCCCTGGAATGATTTAGATACAGTTCAGAATTTTTTTGGGGGGAAGAATGAAAGACACAATGTCTTCCCAAGGTCTTCTCAAGCTCTTTTATTAATCAAAGATGGTTTTAGACAATCCACTTTAAACCGACTTACTCAGGTAGTGAAAGCACTGCAAGTATTACAATATGAAGTACTAAAGACCAGATGCAGAAGATATTCTATCTTTTGTAAAAATATAAACATCTGCAGACATTCTTCTTCTAGTACTTAGTCCATTCAAAGTTAGTTTCAAATAAAAAGTGTATTGCCCTGTAGTACAGCCAGACCTTAACAATGTATCATGATAGCTGGTAAGTCAGAACTGCAGACATGACCGTTTAAAGGAAATAAGTACAGTTTGTTCTGAAACGCCATGATACCTCCCTCCCGCAACTTCTGTGAAACATGAGTATTAATTAGGATGAAGGGGGGTAAAATTTTTCATCCCATAACATGCCTGGATACACTTTTTAAAAACCAACCAACAAATAAAACCAGGAATTTAGAACACAGTCATTGTAATATACCTACTATTTTTCATCCTTACTCTGTGGTCTATAAACTGTATCTAAGAGATCTCAGACAATCAACTGATTGGTTCAAACAACTTTATGAGAAATTTCACTCGATATAATGGAATCATAATCTGAATTCAGACTGCTATGTAGACAAAGAACTAACACAAAACTAAAACCTTTTATTTTTTTTTTTTTTTTCAGACTTGTACGTGAGGACAAGACAGACCTAAACATCTCCAGATTTTCCATAAAAGATAGACAATATAGGATTTGCTACATTTGGTTGTAGTACTCCTGGGCAATATGGGAGACCATATTCACAGCCCTAAATTGCTAATATTTTTCACCATAAGTAAGACACCCAATTATTGGGCTACAGGACTATTGTCTTTCCCCTACAAGTAATCTCTGTTTAGAAAAGAATATAGTTTTAACAGTAAAAATTGAAAAGAACGTACCAGAAATCTAGTGCCTTTTGGAGACATCAGATTAAAGCTCATGTCCTTGAACATGGGCCTCGCGTATCCCAGTTGCATTTCCTGACTATTTATTATATATCATTCTTTCTCTGTCCAGTTTCAAGGAGAAATCCAACCCTCATGACAGTCTTATACAGTCATGTTGGGGGACTTATACAGTCCCTAAAACTTACTGTTTAAATTAATTACCATTTTTCAAGGAAAAATGTTACTGAAAAATATCTAACCCTTCTAGTGAGCAACTCCTTGAGATAAGTGCCTTTATTATTATAAAATAAGGGATCGGCATGTTAAAAAAAAAAAAAAAAGAAAAAAAAAGGAAAGAAATAAATCATGCAACATAAATTCTGGTTCAAAAATAGCTTTTTTTTTTTCCTGAAAATCTCTGGATTAGAAATCTGAACACGGAAAAATGTCACTATATATAGAATAACTAGGGGCTTTCCACAGGTGCAAGAGTAGAGAAATCAATGTTGCTTTTAAAAGGACCACATTTTTACAATTTTTGTTTTTTATACAGGTACAAAGCTCAATGTCCTGACACTCTAAATTTAAAGGATTGGGATTTTGAAGAAAATAAGGCATAGTGCAATTTACTTCTACCAGATTCAAGGTTAAGCTGAAGATTTTCTTCTACAACTACTGCTTATTTAGAAGTCAGTCAGATAGATGGAATGACAGCCATGAAAATTCATATGTCTCAGGATTTTCAAAGACAAGTTGCACAAACACAGAAATGAAGATTTAGACTGTGACATGAAAATACACTTGTCTTCTACATAGATACTGTGATTCACACATTCTTGGGTTTGGGTTTTAAAGGACTTGGTTGAACTGACTTGATTTTACTTTTTGAACAATTTTAAATTCTTTCAAGTAAGGAACAGAAGAAATGATATGTTTGTTGTGTAAGCAATCACTGATGGGCAAATGGCTCAAATCAAAGATTAAAAGATAATAAAAATCATAATACAGTATTTACAAAAGAATACATTTAATAAAATCCTGATTGGGTCACAAATTTGCTTTGAGAAGGATGGGTTAAACATATCAATTAACTTGCTCATTAAAGAGCATTCCCTGAGTTGTACTAACAAATACTGTCTGTAAGAAGTTAAATTATTTTGTTGGTGCTTTAGTGTATCAAATCCTGCTATCACCGTCTTCACTGGGAAGAAAAAGAGGAATGAGCAGTTTACAATAGGATTGGGATTTATTAAAAAGAAGATTATGTAATACTTCTGGAGGTTACAAAACCTTTCAGAATAAAAAATGTGATTCATAAATTGCTGAGAATTTTACCATGAATTGTTTATGAATCAATCAAATGATGGCATAAGATGCTTGTTTAGAAACAGATTTGATCAAAACTTTATCCAGAAATAAAATATGCCAGCAGACTTACTATTATGTAAGCTTACAGCTTGTGCACTATTCTGATGATTAAATTTGTTTACTTACTGTTTTTTTTTAATATATGTTCTTCAATGAAAAGGTTAAAAAATCTATTTATACTCTGTTGTATAAAACTTAATGTCACACTTCTGTTCTGTTTCAAAGCCTGCTTCTCTTGGACTGAGTATCATGAATAGTAACATAGACTGAAATCACACCTATTACAGTAGGTTTATGTTGCTATTAAAAATTAATAAATATACTGATGCTTTTAGATTAAAAAGTTATATATATATGCATAGGATAATATTTGATGTAAAGTCTTGAGCATGTTAAGGTACAAAAGTCTGTTACTCTATTGGTTTTGTGTATCTGATGGAATCTAAAGTCAAAGGTGGATTTTACTGCAGACAAATCATTGGAGAAATGTAATTCATACTCAAGAGCCCCAGATAGGATGTATCTAAGAATACATCGACAATGCAGAAGTGGAACTGTAGTTATAAAGAATCACCAAGATAAACAGGAAAAAAAGAACCTCTTATTGAATGATGTTTAAGTCTGGAAAGAACACATTGATTGCTTTTTCTCAAAGATAATGTTGTATTTTTGTTTATTTCTTTCCACATACCTATGTTCTGTATTAATGTTAATGGATTTTTTCTTTTTGTTCTTTCCTTGTTCTCTTGAGCTATAGAAGAATAAACAAAGAACAAACAATGCAAGGTAACTTGTCTTGTGCAAACCAAGAATATATACAAAATGCTGTTTCAATGTTTCTCTGCTGGTCTAATTAGCTATGTATGTAAATGAGATACTCAATATAAAGTATAATTCTCTTTGGAAAGAGTTTTGCAATGACATCTGCTAAAAAGATGAGAACTGGCATTTATCTGTAGCAAAGACTTCAGAAAGATCAATTTTCACTTAAATTAAGAAATTTCTATATGGTTCTTCTGTACAGAATACAGCATGCTAAAAAAAAATAAAATTCCTTGACATTTTGCAAACTCTAACACATTCCTCCAGGCACAAAGTTTATTTTTATGTCTCCCCAGCAAACTACTGTGCAAAAGACTCCAGCTTTTTATTTTTTTGAAAGAAAACCTGTATTGTTTGTTTATTTCGTGTGTATGAGAAGAGCTGAAAAATATGCAGGTCCTTTGAATGAGGTACTGTAAAAATAACGGAAAAGTTAAAATTTTCTATAGAAAGCAGATCTCTGTGTGCTTACAATATCAAAGAAGACTATTTCCAGGACTCATTCTTCCATCTTTTATACGCCTTTCATTTCAGAGGCCGTTGTGTCCTTATAAATGGCATTTCACATTCCCTTAGGGGAAAAAATATATATACTTTTTAAAGCCACATTTTTGTGAACAAACACATGACCTTAATCTATTGTAATATATTGTCTAATGAACGTTTCTTCTTTCTTCAAATTCCTTGCCATGCATCTGTTCATAGGAGCGTAAGAAATACCATACTGGCTCCAAAAAGGATATATCTAATTTAGTATCTTCTTACTAGAAGTGTCTTGACTAGGAATTAAAATATGTTAAGTGTGGCTCCAAACTAATAAAGCACAGGTTTTGAACTTTCTATATGCTAAGAAAGCGAGCTTTCTAGAGTTCAATATAACTCAACTGGTGCATCTCAGAATCTCAAGTTTTCTTTAAAGTTGAGTTTTGGAACATATAAAAATATACCTCCTAAACACCCTTTTAAAGGGATGATAAGCCTTTAGACAGCAGAAGAAATGCAAAGCAGACAGGCTGTTTCCAAACATCTAAAAAGTAATTATTTTGTGCTGTAAGAAAAGAATTAAACTCCTCTCTTGTATAACTGGGGATGTTCTCTTTTATTCCTATAGCTGTCTAATCCTTTTTACCAAGATCTTGGTCTCAGTGAATTAATTCTTTGCTTTGGTGTGACATGCTTGGTGTATTTAGCCCTAAGACAACCTAGTGGTGACACAGGAAATCATTGCAGGCTTTCCCCAGAGTATATTCTTCTCTAGTCTTGAAGGAATCAATCCTGCAATGAGAAATTGAGAAGACAAACAAGAAGAAGTGCTGGAGGCTGACTGAAAGACTGCCTTTACCTTAATAGCAGAGAAGAAACTGCTGCAAAAGAAAACTGGATTTCTGTATATCCTGTGACCCCTTAAGAGCCCCTCCAGGGTGAAGTAAGCCTGCTTTTCCAATGAGAAAACAGTGACCCCTGGAAAGGCTATGTTTGTTTTGCAGGTCCAAAATGTTTTCTGGAGATATTTAGGATAGAATTCACCTTAAAACAGAGAGCCAGGAAAACTGCTATTCACCAGATAGGTTCCATTTCAGTCTTGCTGTAAGCACTGAAATATATAATTCTTGAGCTGTTTTTCTATTCTGAAATAAATGACTGTTTAATACTCAGAAAACTCAACGGCTCACCCTGGAGCAATGGTGATGCTTCGTCCAATTTGCTACCCCATGAGCTATTAAACCTTCTCACCCATAGTTAGGTTTGTGTCATTCATGCCCACAGGTCCTTCTATCATTCATGGATCATCCTTATCTGTCATTAAAAAATACCAACTTAATTTTGGAGCTAAATTAGCCTACTTTGGCTACCACATCTTAATTATTTCATGTTCAGGAGGAAAAAAGTTTCCTTTCTTTTATTAAGATATTTGTGTATGAGAATATACAAATCCTTTACTATCAGATCATAGTGTTTTGAATGGAAAAAGCACAGTGAGTACATATAATGTGTATATATAATATAAATAATATATACGATACTCTATAAGATATATAATGCAATTTATTGGAATATTTTTGCTGACTAAAGAAGGTGTAACAAGAATGCCTCTGTATCATGAATTAGGAAAAAAAGAGAAGTGCTGCATGAAACTTCAGCATATATTTCATAATTCCATGATTCTATGTTTCTAATTTAATGTCCTCTTTTGTTCATGTTTACTGCTGTCTTTTCAAACTTGCATACTCAGGCAATAAACTTCTGAAAGTGTGGTCTTTGTCGTCTAACCCTCCCTTCCCAAGTGCTTCAGCCCCCTGCCAGCATACTAGGAACAATTCATTTTATTTGTAACTAGTTCATTTATATCTAGAGATGATGCTCATGTTTGCATCTTTGAACATTGTGCTGCATCTAAACAGATGTTGCAGTTAGTTCTGGTACTCAGCCTAGATTTTCTATTTTTTTCATTCAATTGATTACTTTTAATTCTGTGTCTTGGAGTTTTCATAAATAACTCTTCTCCTTGACTTGATATGGTATTTTAATACCCTTCAAATATTTGGGGATGTACTGCTAACTCTGCTTACGGATCTTTTAGCTAGATATTGCTTTTAATCTTCTGTCTTAAACCATTCACTTCACTGTCTGCATGGTTGCTGCTCTTCTCTGAAGTTTGTGTTGTACCATGATCTTTTTGGTATAAAGACCTGTAACTGTATATCCAGTTCACGAAGAACAATAAATTTAGATTGGAAGCCACATTTTCAGTCTTTGCTTACATAGGGACCTTTTGTTTTGAGTTCCAAATCACTATCAGTCATCTCTTCCCCTCTGCAATCACCTCCAAGTATCATTTACTATTACTGCTTTCAGGATTTCCCCTTCCCGTTTTATTTCAATTGAATCCAAATACAGAGCATTAGTTTACCATATTCTGAATTGTATTATCTTATGTCCTGCCCACGTTTCCAATTGCTGTAAGCCTTTTTTATTTTCTCTCAGTCCCCACTAGTATTTGCATTACCTCCTAATTTATTGTTGAACTACAAGTTTCATGAAATAGATTATTTCCTTTCTACAATCACTACTGAACATGCAAGTCCAAATATTAATTCATGCAGATGTCATTACCTCACTGCTATTAATTTACAGTGTTTTATATAGCCCACAGTCCAATTTGACAAACTGTGTGAAAAACTAAACAAATCTGAATTAAGTTTTGCAGGGACATAATAGAAGTTTGAATAAAATCCATATATATGCCCATACACTCCCATTTAATACTTTCCTTTCATTCACTCATTTTACAATACCAAAAAAAGATGAGTAGCATTTAGAATAAATCTAATAATACAGAAAGTCATGATAATTATTAACATTTTGTTATTTCCACAGAGCGATATCCTTTCAGCTTCTTTTCATAGATTTACTAGTCCAGAAATTAGATTCTTAGAATGGTAAAGTTAACAGATTTCTTGCTAACTTTAAAAAAATATTATATAATCCTGTGTTATTTACTTCGTTTAATAGTCTAAAATACATATTCCCTATGCTATTGGATTCCTGCATACTCAGATTTCCCACAGATGACCTTATTTCTCATTTGTCAAGTTCTTCTTACTTTTTAATTGTTCTAGAATCACCCTTTATTTCTTATTCCTAAAAAAAAGCTTTTTAACTCTGATATTTTAAATAAGATTAATATCATCCCCTTCAGTCTTTCCGGTATTTGTTTTTTCCTTACGATGTTGTAAGAAAATCCTTATTATCTTAGCCCCTTTGGCTAACATTAATCTATTTCTCTTTTTATACTGCCTTATCTTTCCCCTACAAGCTTTAACTTCGAATATTCTTGTCTGGCTGCCTCTTCTCTTTCCCCTTTCCAGAACACTATTCAATAGTGAATCCTTATCTTGCCTTTCAGTGCCAGAAGCTACCAACAGCATGGTACAGCTGTGACATATCACAAGGAAAAGGGAAGGCACGCAAACATGCTCTCACTGTAGGTGAGTGACAGAAAATCCTGTAAGAAACTATTAATATTATTTTTAATACAATGTCTTGGTAACATTGAACCTGACTTGCTAAATACCAAAATGTTTCAAAAATCTATAGATTAAGGCTGACATAGCCTTAATTATTTTTTTAAAACTGTCTCTAGAATTATGTATTAGCTATTCTTCAGATTAACTATTTTGGCCATTCTGTGCACTGTCAGTGTGTTTTAGATCATTTTACTCCTAATTAGAATACTACGACCTGAAGCATGTTAAAGAATAACTGAAAAACCATGAACCATTACAGTGACTGACAGGAATAACAAAACTCACTGACAACATACACACTAGCTCCGATTATGGGTCTAGCTATTTGCTGAATACTGACATATGTATAAACTATTAGGGATCAAGAAACCCACACTGGGAACCAAAGAGAAGACTGAAATAAAAGATGCAACTCGATTAGTTTTACCCTGAGCAAGGGACTGGACTATATGACCTTCAGAAGTCCCTTCAAACCTAAATTTATCTATGAGTCTATTTCAAATAATTTCAAAAGTATTTTGGAATCTATTCACAAAAATTGGTGTGACATTAAAATGTTAGCCTTCAGGCAGCAGCCTTAAAATCTTCTAAATTTATTGTAACATCTGGTTACATGAACACAATGAACTACTCCCAAATATGAAAGAACCCCAAAATCTTAATATGCATTTCTACATTAAAAAAATCTCTATTCCAATCATAAGTGAAGTTGGAAAACTTGAGCTCTGGTCTCCTGGGACTGCTCGACGTCTGAATCCTGCACACCACATCACACCAGGGGAATGCTAAAATATAACCAAACCATAAGCACAG
The DNA here is from genome assembly GCF_028500815.1 of Rissa tridactyla. Taxonomy (NCBI): domain Eukaryota; kingdom Metazoa; phylum Chordata; class Aves; order Charadriiformes; family Laridae; genus Rissa; species Rissa tridactyla. The sequence goes on from NC_071468.1 coordinate 95,515,495, forward strand.
CCTCCTAACTTTAGGGATCTTCCAGAGACCGCCATCAGTTCTAGAAGTTAACTTGCGGCAAAAAAGTCATCCAGCTAACTGATCTCCCCCAGCTGGTGTTGTAAACGATTCAAGCTTCCAACCTTAGTTACAAATGTTTTCCAGGGGTTTCCCAGTTCTAACTTTACAATTGTTTTCTATCCATTCAGAGCAGAATCTAAAAAAAAAAAAATAATACAAAGCTCATATGTTTACAAAGATTTTTTCTAAATGGAAAAAAAGATAAGGACTGCTACAAAGAACATCAGCACCTTTTAAAATTATTTTATTTGTGTTGAAATGGTTGAGGGTAGCCTCAGAAACCAGGATACCCTTGTTTCATAAACTTCCGAGACTTATTTGAGGAGGCATAACTTGCCTTTTGATAGCTGTATATCAACAATTTCTGCAAAAATATAGGAAATAATCTATTGCACATATAAAAGAATAAGAAAGACATCATCCATGCAAATTTAGTAAAAAAAAAAAATAAATTCAGAAGATACTGTTTAACATCATTAGGAAATTTGTTTGAACATTGTAACTGCATAGGTCTCAGTGAGATGGCATTGATTTGTTCCAGATTACCATGGATTTGTACATGAACGGAACACAACATTATTGGTACTATAAAACTGAGTGCTGTGTGGTTGTGCTTATCAGGTGACTAATGAGTGGTGTATGCAAAAATTAAACTTCTTGGAAAATAGAAATACACGCTGAAAGGCTGCAGGGGAGCCCTGTGTGGACAAAGACTTTTATGTATGATATCTGGCCAGACTTCAAAATTTATGCTACTAAATGTTCACCTGGGAGAAGTAGGACAAATTCATCTGTGGCAAGCGTGCCAGAAACAAGGTGACTAAAAAAGGGAGGGGGAAATTTATAGCATTTTCTTGAATACAAAACAAACAAAAAAAGTGAAAAAACGCTGTGATTGGTCATTAAAGCTATTCAGTGATACAAATGAAGATTAACTGAATAAAGACAGCTCAGAAAGCAGAAGTGCTCCCAGCACCATTGCCACTCAAAAGCACATAGATCTAACACTGTCCTGAAAAGGTCATCAGTCCATCTGTTTCTTTGGCAGAGGTGACAACCAGCCTACACAGATTACTCTCTCCTAACAGTATTTAACATTTGATAATCCTCAAACCAAACAGAGGCAATCGCATAAAATTCTAGGGGACAATCTAAAGCATTTCTATGCTATTGCAGACACAATGGGTTAGAAGGAACACAGTCATCATTTTGTGGTAAAAAGCACTGATTTCAACAGTTTCTGATAAACTAGATCCTCCAAATGAAAGTGTAAATGATTTATGATATCATTAGACTCAATTGTCTCTATGTAGACAATTACTTCCATTTCTTTGAGTTTATAGTGTGGTTTATTGTAAATAATTTAAACACGAAAATGTAGAACATACATTGAACTATTTATTTTAATCATTTCTTAATGATTACTTTGTACTTATAAATGAAAGCATTTCAACTTCATTTATAATTCATGTGATTTCAAAGACTTCTTATGTAGTTTAGATTAAGGTATTGTCACATTTGAGTAGACTTCAGTGCATTTACACACGGCAGGTCTATTAAAAATGTAGTAACCATTTGTGACAGTGAAACTACTTCAATAAGAAAATTAAACCCTTGATTAAGTAACACCTGTACCTTTGTCTTTCTTACACTAATGAGTAACTAACTTGTAGCTTTGCTTTTATATAAACAGGAAGAAGAATGCTATAAATTAAATCTAGAAATTCCACTTTGAAGAGTAATTTCATTTTTAAGAGAATTTCATTTTTAAGAGTATTTGAGGCTCTTTCTTTTAGTTCTTGTGCTTAAACTGACATACCCAAAACCAGACAACATGAAAGACTCCCTGGCTCACTTTCTCCCCTTCAATCCTACTGACAACATGGAAATTAAATACTAACGTAAGCAAAGCTTGACAAGCAATATCATGAAAATCTTCAAGGTTACTGCAAACGCATTAACTCACAGTATTTGTACATGGCCTACATACCTGCTTTGGCATCTATAAAGTGGACTGAGCAGAATTGGAAGTTTCATTTCAAGTAAGTGGTGCAGATGGCCTGGAATTAGCTCCTGAAGTGCCTACGTGGGGACATCCCTGTTCCTGATGGGCCTGAATAAAGGCCTCCAGGACTGCACAATGCATTTTGTTCCTTCTTTGAGCCTGGTCAGGGACATAGGGGACCATGTAAGTCTGCTGTGCACCAGAAAAAGGCATCTAACCTGCTGATGACCAAATCTCTATGCGTTCTTGGGCAATGCTATATATCTGAGAGAGTACTGAGCTGAACTCAAAGACTTTTTGCTTACTTTTATTCAAAAATATCAGCTATGAAAAAAGATGGACTACGCCTTTCACATATAAATATGCTACTTAAAGTAAGTCTCTCTTAAGGAGGAGGAGGTACAGGCCCATGGTCATCCTTAGCCTGAGGAAACTTAAGCCCATGTTTTCTCTTTCCTGGGATATTGCCCTCACTAGTAGGCAAAGGGCTCACATTGAGTGGTGGCACGTTCTGATATTCCTGTGAAATTACAGCACTGCAAGAAAAAAGAAAGTAAGATTTATGGGGTGAGCAGAAGCAACTCAGAGGAAACCCCACTCTGTACTGGTGGTTAAAGCGCTTCCTGACTGAGGGAAGACTAGGCTCTGGGCAACATACACATTTAACTTACATCCTAGCCTAACCCACTGCAATTTGGTTGCCTGCCTACACTTTACCATCACAGCGGTAATGGGACTTGCAGAAATGAATGGGGCATGGGCTGGAAGGCATATCCTGCATGTTGTGATTGAGATCTTTTTTGTGCAGAAAACCAATGGAGAAAACCAGTGGAAGCCGATGGTACTTGGGAGAAATGAAACAGATTTGAAAAGAATTCATACCACAGAGCAATCAAGTGCAAAAAGTAGAGCGTAAAGCTGGGAATCCTAGTCTCTTCACAGACCTTCAACTTCAAATGGTTGTGTGACTGGAGCGATGAGGAAACAAAACCAGGGAATTAAATACAGGGATTCTATTTCTTTGTCCAAGCCTGTGCATTTCTTGGGCTAGCTGAAATAAAGACTGTTTTTTCTTTTGTTTTTTTTTGTTTTTTTTTTCACTTCTAATTCCTACAAAGCTTCTGTGTTTGTTTACTTCACCTATTTTATGCCCCAGAAGGGATAAACTGTAAGCTTAGAGTACTAATAAGACCGGAGTTCTGTGAAAAGTGCAAGCTTCTGGGAAATCTGAGGGTTTAGCTGAAAGAGTAACGTAAAGAGCTAACAACCTAGAGACAAGACAAAGCACAGGAAGACCAAGGGAAAAAAAAGCAGAAAACATGCTTAGAGCCAGTATAATTTCAAGGGAAGCTTAAGTATGTATAAACCTTGGGTTATGAGCTGCAAACCAAGAAGCTTGCTCCATATTTAGCTGTGAGCTCCATCAGGGCAATGTGACAATTTCTAACAGAGAGCTACAAGTTAAAAATACCAAATATGCTGAAATGGACTTTGTGGCCTGAGGGTCTGCCTTATGAGAGGAACAGTGTGTGATCATCCTTCAAGTTAGCATGCACATAATGTATTCTCTGATCAACACAGCACTTTGTGTCTTTGCCAGAGCATCACTACTACCATGAGCAATGTGTGTCTGCCAAAGGAACAAAGGAGAATACTGGGGGTCTTTTCTGCCTGCATGCCAAAGGGATCCCTGTCTTGAAATGGCAGGATTCCTGACTATATCACAGTACCAGACACCATCTTGGTGTCGTATTGTAATAGTGTCTTTCAATAGAAGAGATTTAGCATCTCCAGTATTTTTTTTGTCAAGAAATCTCTAGTGTACCCTATGCCTAGTCTGCACTGTTTTATTTACTTATGCATTTTGAATTAATCCATATAACAGACACAAATACTTTCTAAATTTTCATCTTTTCATCCGGTTTGGAATCTAATTTTCTCCCTGTGTAAGGGTCCGCATAGACTTCTCTTCAGAATACCACAGCAATTTTCCTTAATTTGCCAAAAAAACCCACCTTTAATTAACAGTACTGACCCTTAAATTGTACAAAGACTGTAAGTAGTCAAGAAACAGAAGCTCAAAAGTTGTAATGGTAACTGAGCTGTGAGGAATCCTTGGTTAGTATCAGATGTAACAAAGATTCATGTTAACAGGGTTATGCGATTCACAACATTCTGTGTTGCTAGCAAAATAATTTGCTTTTTTTTAATTGAGTTCTCTCTTACCCAGAAAAAACAGCAACCAGATCATTGAAAAGATCCACATTGATTTTAATGCAAAATGATTCTCTGAGATCTTCCATACCCAACTGTTGGGAGTGAAATATTGTGGTCAAAGTATACGCACAAAAGAAAGCAGACCTTAGAAATGTAAAAAATCCTTTGACACTATGTCACAGTATTATTGTAAGATATTCAGTTAGGATTTCAAAAAATAGCAGTTACCAACCTCTGAAAGGTAATAATTGCTGAACACTGTTTTGGTAGTTCACCAAAACATCCTACATGCTTGCTTCTGCAGTGTCACCTCATTCCATCTAAGTAAACTATGAATTCTGATGTTAAAATGATCTTTTTGTCATGTTTTTTGATAACCTTTACTATAAATACTCACAACTTTTAGGGCCACATATTCTTCCACAGCTCGTACTACAATGAATATTGTCCTCCAATACTTCATAATTTAATGCCTTCTCTTTCTTAGGAAGAAACTCCCTGACTGTGGCTGTCATCTTAAAGGACTGTCAATTTTGTGTTCAAACACATATATATTTAAAATGTTTAGTGAAAGGAAAAAAATAGAGACAAATACAATGCCAAACTTACACAAAAAACCCCCAAGAATTAAGAAGCATCTATTCCTACAGTAGTTGTGTCAGTTATAGCTAAACATCAGTCAGCTGCTACTAAAATGACTCCTGTTTTTATCCAGATGTGTCTACTGTGATACAATTTGTCAAATATAAATCAATAAGGTTATACTACTTTTACTTTCATCTAACAAAAAAAAAAAAAGATGCAGGCTTTAGAATGCTGAAATTTGTAACGAATTCCATGGCAGCTCCTGGACACATTCAACAGAAAGGGAAAAATAAAAAAAAATAAAATGATGCTAATCAGTGCCATTCTTGCTGATTAATTCTAAATGGGTTTTAGTGTAGCCCTGTATCCCAACAAATAGAGCACCACCACTGCCATTAAAAAGCCTGGGGGCATGTCAAGTATTGTCTGAACTTTTCTTGTTCTTCCTGGAGCTTTATTTAGCTTGCTAAATGACAAACCAGCTATTGGCTGATGTGTTTAACTTTTCCTCATCTTTGTGGAACCATATTCTTTTTATAGATGGCAGCAGCAAACAGTTATTCTGTACAGAATGATGTACTTATTATCCCAGCATAACGATGCAATGCAGAAGAACACAGCCATGGCAATGAGAGAATGGTTTAAGCATCCAAGCAGGAGACACTGGATGCAGTGCAGGGGAGCACAGGTCTGGCAGGGTCAGTGAGGGGCACTGAGGATCCCAGAGCTAATAAAGAATACACTGATGCCCAGTTAAAGCAGTGCAGACCTGGGAACAGGACAAAACTAGGTTCTAGGATAACAAGAACTAAGGTATTTATCCAAATTACATAAAACAGTTCATATATAGTCAATTCACTATTAATTCATCATTATTAATTATCAATAATTATGTGGTGGTAATTTAATATTTATTTTTATAATTAACGTGATTAATAATATTTAGAGAAATTATTGTTATTAATAAAATACTGATTTCCTGTTCTAATATTGATTAGGTATGTGCACATTTTCAGTTGAGGGCATTTACTGGCAAACCTGCTTTTGATTAAATCCCATTTACATGAATAATCCTGTTGATTCAATGAGATTAATGATGTACAAGTGAACACAAAAGCAGGAATTTAGTCATGTCTGAAAAATATTTAGATGCTACACCCTGGCGTGCTTGGGTTCCCCTTCATGTCTTATTTATGACAGAAATTCTTTTATTGTATATTTACTGTACACGTTATGTTATCAGACTAAAATCTATTTTTTGCAACACTTCAGATTTCACATGGACAAAAATCCATTATCCAAAACCTTAGAAGCATGGAATAGGAGATAAATGTAAGAATGCTTCATTCCCTTCACATATTTCATCTGCAAAACAGCCAATAAAATCACACTTTCACTCCAAGCACCAGAAAATACCTGAAGACAACATGGATTTGATTTTCATCAGAACTTTGGGGGGAAAAAAATGTTTCAGGTTTAGCAGTGATGGCATAATCTATATATTTTAAGTACCTGTATGATAGTGATTACTGAGCAAACTACAAACTTTGACATGTTTATCCCCATAATATCACCAGAAGGCAAGTCACTACTGTTACAACAGTACCACAGGGAAAAGAAGTGATGCACTGAAGCTGTATTTACAAAAGAAATCAAATAAATTTCCGTGCCTCATCATCACTTCCAAGGCCTAAATCCAAAATGGAGACCTCCAAAATGTTAATCCCAGGGCAGGCCACACCTGCTGGTGTCCAAGAGCCATAAGAGACATGCATGAGGTGCACACAAGGGTCTGGGCATTCCCTTAGCTGTGAGAGGTAGCAAACTCCTGAGAGTCATTTGCACTGGTTTACCAGTAAGGCCTAATCCAAAAGGTGGTCCTAGATCACACCTGCTTGACCAAGCTTTGCACGAACGACAGCCAGAGATGGTATCCTGCTTTTACAATGGCATCCTCTTTTTATAATCTGCTGCCAACTCAGACCTGAACACCCTGTAAACAAGTGCAGCACCTGGAACAATCTGGACTCGGTGGCTCTACTTCTCAGAAGGTTCTGTCTGGTCAAGGAATAGGAATATTCTCAATTTTTCCCGAATTTGAAGCTGTCCCAATTTTTGTGGATAAATTGAAAATTCAGTGGATTAAAGAGAACGAATATGTAATAATTTGAACATTTATTTACAAGACAGAAAAACATCAGTTCCAGGCCCAGCTCCAATTATTTTTAAGTATATGACATTATCTCAGGACAATAGCTATAAACTTTTCTTATGATCGTAATTCTGCTTCAAGAGGTGAAACTCATACCTATTGCATTTATGAACCCAAATAACAGCTCAACCAGCTGAAGCCCTATGGCCCTACACGTAACTCCGACAACTTTATCAGTTGGGATTGGCTGATATTCTACCCTTGGCACCCTCCTCCCTCCCAAGGAGAGTGAACCTTCACATTACTTTCTGTATTATTATTGACTTCCTAGACATTTGGTGCAGACGGGACCAGCTGGACTAGGCTCTGTACTCACATTACACCTGCAGTGCTGAACATTTTTCCTCCTCTCCTTTGTCAGTGTGAAGTACATCTATCAACCTTCAAACCTAACAGTACGGAGCATCTGTATGTGTGCCAATCACTGCAGACATCAGCCAATGCCACAGAACAAACAAAACACTTCCAAGGATAAAAACATAACTCATTATAATTCAAGCTGAAGTGCCCAGCTTTGCAGACAGTTGACATCTTCTATGCATATAGTACAGAAGGGACTGCAAAGGATATATTCATAGGATAGAGAAGCAAACAATGTATGAGAAAAAGTGAATCGTTTAGGATTCAAAGAAATATTCCACACAAAATCTTCAGACGTAAGATTTTCCAAAACCCTTGGGAAAAAGTGTTCGTGCATGAAACATGTACAAAATTATTCCTCACAACCAATAAATAGCATGAATTAAGTTCCCTGATGTTCTAATCAGCACTTTAAGCCCTTTCTAGCTGCACTACAGGAATGAGTTCCAAGGGCTCTGCAGACTCATCCCCGAGCACTCTCTACACGCCTTCACAGCAATCTGCACCACTCTCTAATGGTCAGCAGGAAGCCCTGGATACACACGTATCTTGGACTCTATTTTGAAGGATCCGCCGGTAATACTATAACCAAAACCTGGTGTAGCTGCCTAGAAATACGATATGATGTAACTGGCTGCTAACGTGTGGAAAAGAATGGGCAAGGGTAACATGTATTGGGCACTTTTTGATAGACTTTGCTTTGTTTTGTTTTGCCTAAGCAAATCTAAACTTGGTTGAACCAGCACCACTGTTCCTCTCCAGCTCTTTCTTGTGCCACTTTTTGATACCAATGGAAGCTCAGCTGGGCCTTCATAGAACGCTCACCCAACATGAAGACCACCCAACTAAAAAAAACCCAACGTGAAGAGTTTTCTGCTTGATTGGTGTGCTGACATAGCTCAGTGAAGGGAAAGAAGTGAAATCAGAGCCATCTTAGCAGCAATGTGATCTCAGATCCTCACGAACAACATCTGGTAACATACTTCAGTTAATTTCCACTTAACATAAGGTATTTCCTATGCCAGTTAGAGGTGGTAAGGTTGGAAGTCCTGCTAAACATTTTCCCCAGCTAAGAGGTGGAGAATTGCTTTCTTGATCCTTCATCCCCTCCTCTATCATCCCTCACAGCAAAGCCGTCCAATAGCACACAACTATCAGCTATAGTTGAAAGTTATAAACCATTCTATAAGCAAACACTGTCTCGGCATAACTGATGAATGAGCAATCATCACATGGAGAAGAACAACAGGAACCAAAGCCAGCTCCCTATGTGCTTTACATCTCCTGAGGAATAAAAGAGCAAATTGGTGAAAATTGCCCAAAAGGGGATGACACATTGTTCTCCCTGTTGTCAACAGTTTTCTGTCAAGCTACCAAAAAATGGACGGTATTCAAAGTTTATACTTTTTGTTGTGTTTTTGCCATTTCAAGGAGACATAAATAAAATTTGAACTGAAAATAGTTTGCTTACAAATTTCAGTTGCATGCATTTTCAGCACCATCAAAGAAATACTAACTTGAGTATGTCGTATGCCTTGTTTCCCCTTCAGATAATGAAGAAGAACAAAAGCCAGAAGCTGAAGTACAGCACATAAAGAGATAGGCTAACCAGCTAAAAGAGACGCAAATGCAGCAAGCAGTTACAAAATTGCTTTTTTTTAAGTGCATCTGCTTCACTCTATCAAATGTCAAGCATGGTTTCAAAAGTAAAACTACAGAGAAAAAAAAAATCTTAAGAAGTTTGAAAGGATAGATTTAATACAAATTATGAAATAATTTGCTTTTGGTAGAAGCAACACATGCTATCGCTGTTTCACATCTCTTTTGTGGGCTCTAATCTAATCTTCATTTAGACCAAATTATATTGATAGCACAGGGAATTTGCTTTGAGTAAGGACAATAATTTGGTTGTTGCAGAGTAAAGTAACGACGCTGGTCTCGTACACTGTTATTATAGATTATTTTTATTATTATAGATTGTTTTTATTAATTTTGATGTTGGCTAGTCCATCAGAAAAATGTGTCAGTAATTTGACAAAAACTTTATTTATAACTTCTCTAAGAGATTAACAAAACTGAGAATAACTGAAAAATTTGACTGTCTCGCTCTTGAGATTTAACTAGCATCAGAAAGGGCTCAAACTCTGAAATATTCATAAATCAGTGATGCATAATTTGTAAATTTGTACTTTATATCATGTACAACTTCCTCTATCCTAAAGAGCATTTTATATTTCTTGTTAACAGTGAATGCAAATAATGCTCAATGGAATTCTGCAGTGACCTTTGTTTTATTACAATTATTGCATATTTAGAAATGAACAGCTAAACTTCAATTTGAGAACTACAACAACTTTGAGTTGGAATCCTTTGATAAAACACAACTGAATAAACTTCATAAAATTAATTCCCTAAGAAGAGGAAAAGAAAGTCTCCTCTGAAAATTCCGCTGTGTATACCAACACACAAAGCAGATTTTTCCATGCTTTTGCAAATAGAAAACTAAACAAAACAGCAATATGGGTAGATTTGAACAGAAGAGGATAAATTGCTTTAAAAAGAGCACAGGAGCACCTATTAAATGTAATAGATCATATAATCACTGTATTATATATAATCACTGTATTATATAAATGTATAAAATATAAATATGTAGGTATAAAACACTGTATAATAATAAGAAATGCAGTACCTGCATTATGTCATAATATAATTCCATGTAATGTTGCTGAGACCTAATAACTGAAATCCCACTATGTAAACAGAATCACCATTAGCTTGTGTTAATGGCTGTTCTACACCTGAACACTGCCACATTTGTCAAAAGCACAAGCAAATCAAAGGACAAGGTCTAAAATGCAGTAAACATATTGCATACTCTGTCCACCCAGACAAAATATAATTGAAGTATTTCAAGACAAACGGCACAGCTTACTAATACGAGAAAGGCAAACAAAAGCGACGTGACTGGTCTGAGATATTTGATGGTACAGGGCTTGGTACTATCGAGCACTTGTTCACTGGACCCAGCAGCAAGAGAGTCAGAATTCTGTTCCTAATTTGGATATTCTTTGACTTCAATCTGAAGTCACTTAATTTCTTTATATCATATCCCCATTCTTTATCGATGTTTTCTATTTACGTTCTGTGCTCTTTAGAGTGGAGGTCTCCAGCAGCGTTCGTCCCCAGCTGAGAGCAGGTCTCCACAATGTCTGATGCGCAACAGTGCACATAAATAGAGGTTTAATTCAAGGAAAAATGGCAGTCTGGGGAACCAAAATCCTGGGTTTGGTTATAACCCAGCTTCCAACATACTATTTCATTGAAGCCATGGGCTCATGAGCAAGCAATGGGTTCATGCAAACCGGTATTCAGATCCTATACATTTGTGATCTCACTGAAGGCAGGGCAAATATTTGACGACAGTAGGCTGACCTTTCCCACAAAATAAGTAATATGCCATCTTGTTAGCTTGAGACGTTCTGAACAAAATGCTGATAGAATCTGTGATGCCAAAGAAATTACCACTGAGACATATATATATATATATATAACCAAGTACATTTACTAATAAAGCATTTAAATAACTGGAAGCAAAGCCATTTATATAGGCTTTTCCCACTAGAAAGGAAATTGTCTTGGCATTTTCCTTTTTTTAAGATATCAGAAAATTCACTTACTGATTGATCCAAATCCCACCAAATTCAGTGCACATATACGAAGTGCTGATTACTCTTGCACACAAACTTCTAAACTTTACATCAAAAGAAAAAGTTTCATAGTGTACTGAAGTAAATCAAGTGGAAATGATCAATACACTACAAACTGAAGTACAATCATTAGTGATAATAGCATATATTCCTTGAAAACAAAGGTAGTGCTTATTGATTAAAAGAGATTCTGATCATTAAGGTTTTTTTATAGTGCATCATTTCAAAAAAAAGAATCTGAAATCAAACTTGCATGGCTCTGATAAAGCATCAGTGGTGAGTGGTCCAGAGTGACCCAAATATGTGTTAGGAATATAAATGTTTAGGTTAATAATTTTCTTTTAGCAAAGTCAAAGAGGGCATTATATGAAGCACACTGGAATCCATGGGAGATTTTGAAACATTTCTTTCAACTGGGAACCAGACACATAAAGAAGAAACCAATGTCTCTTACTGATTTTATGAAAGTTTACACAAAGATTTTGGAAATGAACATTTTAGGAGGAACAATATTAATGTAAAAAATTATTTAAAGTGAAATTATTTTTCTTTACATTCTAGATTTTCACTTAGATCAAACTGCTCATAACAGTGTGTAACAAACTGCTCATAACTGCTCGTAACCTGCATGGTAACATGTTATTTTAATATATCAGATTGAAGTTTTTAAACAGTACTTTATAAGTCATAATGAAAAATACCTTTCAGGCAAAATTAAAAAGCCTGTTCTTCCTTAGTGGCCACCTTCATTTCTCCCCTTGAACTCATGAATAAAAGAACCACTGCAAGCAGCAGGATATAAAAATTATTAAGAGTCTTCCAAGTATGTTACTGTATTAATTCAATGTTCTGGGCAACAGATTTATTTATTTTAGATTTTCTAAATTTTGCTTTAGTCTCAAATAGTTGTTTCACACTAAATATTAAATATCCCTGTAGAAGCGTAAGGTCGTTAGACTCCATTTTGTAATTTTTGATCTTCCTAGACAAATCCTGCACTGATTTAACTGTTTAAATCCTCTGATGGAGCCATGCTATGACGTGTTATTACTGCCTATGGCTTTGTGACTAGGGACGTCCAGCCTTCTCAGCCAGCTCGTGCACTCTGGGTATGTGATGAATATTATAAATTCATCTTAAACGTGTGCAACAGGAGGTGGGCATTCATGGAACCACATATAAATAATAAATTCATCTTAAACATGTGCAACAGGAGGTGGGCATTCATGGAACCACATATAAATAAATGCATACATGCCATGGAAGCTTTGCAAAACTATCTACATCCTGCTATTACTCAACACTGTGTCATAAATTATTGTTTTAAAGAGACATCTATTATAGGAAATCCTTGTTTAAGATGTCCCTGTTGATTTCGGATCTGAAATCAGGGAAAAAAAATAAATCAGTTCCTGAATACTAAGATGCTGGTACACAGTGAGCTGTTAGAATTTGTGACAAAGTAGACCAATGTTACTTTTCCACCCTACTTATTAAAAATCCCTACTAAAATCATTTTAGACTGACTGAACAAGACACACAAGCCTGGAACTCCAAATGCCAAGACTTCATTAATGTGAATATCTTTTTTTCTTCTGTTGGATGAAAGTAAGAGGATGAAAGAATTATTTTCCTCGTTTTATGAGGGCCCCTGTCAGATATGGCAGTAAACCACAGGGGAAAACTCTCTCTTATTTCCTAAATAACTGTGATAAAACCCCACAATAATATTTTGACTTTGTAGTAGTCACAATAACAAAATATATTTTTGTGTTCTTATTATCATCATTCATAAAATTGAATGGATTGACTACATGCAAAGGCCTTACAAGTCCAAAAAAGTTGGAACTGAGCCCTGTTTTATTGACAGAAACTTCATGAGATACTTCACTCACAGCACCAAAGATCAAGAGGACAAATTCCCCTGAGCCCTTAAATTCTGGCCCCTGCCAGAGTGTTCATTGAGATCTATTTGCTTTGATCCAGGCTAAGCACCTCAGATAGAAGGCTGTGGGAAAGGATCAAGATACAATGAAACTAGGTCTTGGTGCAAATGTGGCAACTTTGAATATGGCTTTAATCAGTGACACCAAAGATGATCTGCCTATGGAAGAAATGCCGATTAAACCACATATTTCCAAACCATCACCTTCAAAAAAAAAAAAAAATAGTTACAGTTTCCTTTTTTGACCTAGTTCCTTTTATTGTTCAACACTCTTCAGCACTTTGAGAAACACAATCATCCATTGTACACTTGTCACATCTTTTGTAAAATGCAACACTTTTTTAAAAAGGAAAAATAATGACTTTAATCCATTTTTCCTAAGCCATTTATCATATTCAAAATTGTAAAAATCTTCAGGGGTTCAAAAAAGAAACAGTAGGCTTTAATCTAAATGCTCTCTATTTACATTATCATTCTAAAATGTGACTGGAAATAGTTTTTGGAAAAGATTTTGCACTTCATACAGTGAAGCTTGATGAAAGCAAATCTGAAGGATGGGAGGGTGTGCATAATCCTGTAGAAAGCTGTCAGGTCTTTGCAGTTCCTTCCTAAAAGTCACTGCTAGGCAATGTCAGTACCAAACCTCAAAGTAACACAGGAGTTCATAAAACACAATCTCACCAAGTCTGCAGCACTCTCACAGTGACAGGCAACCGCTATCCCCCTTAAAACTCAAATTACACTAACAAGACTGTACTTTTGGTTGCCATTATGAACTCTAACAACAAGAAACCATTCTCTTAGTTGTTGGTCAACCTTATTTTTGCTAGCTGTGCCAATCTAACTTGAACCAGATTGCTTGTGAAAAAAAAAATTTCCATTTCTTGCCTAAATGTTTGCTGACACAAGTGATGAATTGCGTTATGTTTGTGGCAGGAATATTCTACATTTTGATCCCTCAATAAAGCCTCCAACTGAACCAAAAACCAGCTTTATACATACAAATACACTGAGTGATGCGCTTGATAAATATGACTATATGTACAGAAAACAAAGACTGAACACATTTCTCTTGCAGATGTTTGGCCATCTCAGGAAAGGGGAAAAATGATTTAAACACTGAGTGGAAGACAAAGAGCATAATACTACTGAGAAGTGCCATGAGGCTTAATTTGCTGACTGATTATAACTTTTAGTAACAATCTGATGAACAATTTTCAAGTGCATTAAAGTAACTAAATAAAACATTGAAATAATTGCATTACTGTTAAAATTCTCAGCAACACCAAAAAAAGCCCTCTCAGTATACTGACAAACAAGTGAAGGAAACGTCCACCTACCAAACAAAATTCCCCCCCCCCCCCCAACAATGCCGTTTCTCAAGCTGATATCCAGGAAAACCCGCAAATAGGGGCAAGAATTAAAATATGTCTGATATTGGAAGCAAAATATGCTGGAAACGTGTTTCAAAATTTAAGGGGGGGTGTGGGGTGGTGGTGGGTGTAATTGTTTGCCCTAAACTGTTCTTTCCACGAAGCACATTTCAGAAAGAGGTGTTTTATATGGGAGACACGCATCCCCCTGGAATTCACGGTATTTTTGCGAGCGGTGCGAAGGGCCCCCGGCGGCTGGTGCATCCCTCGGTGCGAGCGCTCCCTCTCCCCCAGCCCCACCGACGAGGCGGTACCCAAGGAAGGGCACCAGCGCCGGGGGGATTTTGGGGGGGGGGGGGGAGGTGTGGAGGGGAGGATGCGCCTTTCTCCCACGGTGGGAGTGACTCCCGCAGCGCTGGGGCCGCGGGAGAAGCGCCGCCCTCCCCGCCGCGGGGGCCCCGCTAAGACTTACGCGGCGCGGCCCGCCCCACCGCGGCTGCGGCTCCTACGCGCCTTTGGGTCTGCGGCGTTTATATTTCCTAAAGGGGGCTCCCTGGCTTCCCCGGGCCCTGGCCCATGGCACACAGGACGGAGGTGGAGGGGGTGCGACCAAAGCCTCCCCCCGAACTTTTACGGCCCGCTGACGGGCGGTGAGAGCCCCTGCGCACCCGCGCAGCGCCCTGCGCGGCGAGCTGAAGCGGCCGCCCCCGCGCAGCGCCCGGGGCTTCTCCCCCCGCCGCCCCGGGCCGCGTCTCTGCCTGCTGCCCCCCGGGCTCCGCGACCGGGGCTGCCTCCGCCTCCCAGGGCACTAATTATCTCTAAACGATGTTAAATACCGTCCCTGTCGCTGCACAGGCTTCTCTGGGAGGTTTTTTTTTTTACAGGAGAGGAGCTTCCCTGTCATTAAAGATCGGTGTGTTTCCTGGGCTCCGAGCTGTTGGGTGCTGGGAGAGGCTCTGACCTGCAGGACGCCAAAAGTGTCCCTCGACCCTTCCTTCCCCCCCACATCCCGGCCCTGCCCGCGGCCGCTGGCACCGCGGCAGCTGGAGCAAGTTCAGCTTTTCTTCTCCCACAGCACTGGGGCTTGGCTGCCCTTAAAGAAAATCCTCTCCTAACAACGTGTCAATGTTACATTCCTCCACAAAGCAACTTCTATTAGGGGGGGGCTGGGAGCTTGGCGCTGCCTCGCCACAGACTGGGAGCTTTGTGGCTATGCAGAAAACAAGGAGAGAGGGAACATTTCCTGCATTAAAATGCAATACCCTGGGCTTGATGATTTATCCCTTGCCGCAGGGGCACATCCCCCCACCCTGTTCCCGCATGGCTGTTCTGAAGGACCCCCTCGCCCATAGGCTGCAGACAGAGGCCCCCATCTAATTTCAGACTATGCTTTCTCTGCCTTTCACCTCCCCTCGATGCGCTTCCCAAAATCACGTCAGGAGGCCAAAACAGGAGGTGCGAAGCAGAGGGGCTAGGCAGAGGCTGCAGCTATAATTGCTGGACCCTTGTCTTCCCACCCTTCCACAGCCCTCCTTTTCCAGCAGGGACATGAAGCAGCTGCCGGGACTATCACATCAACCACCCCCTCACTAATATTGCTATGAGATTCCAAGCCTTCATCTCCTGGAGGCAGAGCTCCCAGCAGGTCAAAACAGCATGTCCTGCCTCTGCATGGTGCCTCACACCCTCAGGCATCACAGGCAAAGGGTTCACCCTGAAGAACTGCATTTGTTTTTGGTTTGTTTTTAGGTTGTTGAGGTCTGGCAGAGTGCAGACCAGGTGTCCTGACCATGGTAAATCTCCCGGTCTTTTAGTCAGGTTGCCCACATGCCTTTGGAAATGTTTTCCTTGCAAAGTCAAGGGATTGTATCAAGAGGGACAAGATTTTGTAGTCGGGTCATTGCAGTAAAAAGGTGACAAGGGGGAGAGTGATTCCTGCCTTGCCACCTGTGGGCATTACTGTACATGGGGGCTGAAAACAGATGGAACCTACTTATGAGGAGTTTCAACAGCCCTCAGCAGAACTATATGCTGAAAATTCAGCCACTTTAGAAATGAAAACGCAGCCCTCCCTGCCCTGAGGGAGTGTGCATCTTCTCCAGCCCTTTTGCCTCATCTAGAAGCGAGCCGGAGTAGAGAGCAAGTCAAATGAATGGGAGTATCGAGGAGAGCCGGCAGCAGCACCTACATACCGGTGTGGGATTCAGCCCCCCCTCCAAGAAGCACCTACCTTCTTTTGGCGGCCGTTTGGCTTCTCTGGTGAGGTTGCAGACCTGGGTGGTTTGCAGCTCCTGGGTCAGGCAGCCCTCCGTCTGCTCGTTGAGGGGCAGCACCACGTTATTGAGCAACACCAGAGACTGGTCGTCTATTCCCCATTCTCCCAAATGCTGAGGGCAGGTGCATTTTGTATACATGATCCCACAGGACTCGGTTCTCCCGTTCTCGGATTTCAAGCAGCTCTCCAACCAAGTGCATAACACATGACACCCAAACTGGCTTGGGCTCACCTTGTTCAACACCAAAAACTCAAAGAAGGATTTTTGGTCGTCTTCTTTTTTGTGTAATCCCGGGAAATCGATAGGATAGACGCGGCGTATCTGAATAAAATTCTTATCATACTGCAGAAATACAAAAGCATTCTTGGAATCGCAGAGCTGCATTATAGAATGGTTATTTCTTAAAAGATCCTTTATTTTTTCATGGGAAAAATGATCAAACTGATAAGCCAAGAGGGAAAAGTTGGAGCAGCTGAAGTCCTTTTTGGAAAATTTCAGGTAAATACTATATTTGGTCGGATCTGGATTTTCCAGTGTCCAAGTGCAGTTTGTGAAGTTTTTAGGAAACATTTCACTTACAGAATACGATCCATAAATGACCCCCTTCACCAACGTGGAACACCAGAAGTCTTGGGCAGCATTAAATCCAAACATAACCAGTAGATAGGTGGAAAATATATAAATCAGCAAATTACGAACAGCCTTCATCCTATGTCATTTGGCCTGCAGGAGATGAAATGAAATAAAAATGCAAGTAGAATTCCTCACGCATTGAAAACCAAACTCCTTCCAACATCCGAGCCAGCTGTTTTCAAGCTTGCAGTTAGAGCCCCTTTCAGAAAGAAGGGCAGGTAATTTTTATTTTATAACGCCAGGGACGGGTTCGCTGCCGTGTGCACAGCGCCATCACGTGGCCATGGCCACCGCCAAGTCTGCCACAGCCAAATTAAAAAACAACATCTATTAGATTATTAATAGGAATGTCCTCTCCTGTCTAGGATGTAGTCATCATGGCGTGGACTAGAACCGCTCAACTTAGCTAAAAACCTAGGCGCCTTACCCGGCGGACCAAGAAAAAGGAGGCTTATTTATTTATTTCTTCAAAAAGTAAATAAGTAGTCTGCTATAGTCATATAGCTGCATATACGATATGCACATGCAGAATTTCACCGGAATAGAACAAGAAAGCTAGCAGCATCTGTTGGTATATATTGTTCTTCTATTAAGTCTGAGAAGTAACTGTGAAGAATTACAGCCATAATTTAAAAACGCACAAATTATTACTTGCTACAGATGGAACACTGTCTCCCATACGCCTACATGCCTTTGCCCTGGCCACCTGGTATACAGAGGTCTCTATAAAAAGAAAACCCAGGCGAGAAATACTGAGATTAATGTATTAATAAAATTTTGAGACTATCAGAGAAAGAAACAAAGACAAACGGATGAAGCTAGTGCTGGTCTGACACTACCACAAAGTGCAGGCTTTTTAAGATAATTTCAATGTGCTTCAGCCTCTAAAGATATAAAATGGATCATTGTATTAGTATCTACAACCAGTAGCTCTATATAGCTGGTAGTGCTACAGCAGGATCCCTGCACCTATTGGACTGCACTTGCCCTCTTATTACGAATATCTTGTACTGTCTGATTAGCTCCCATGTTTTGCAGCTTGAATGATGAAAGGCTTATTACATTCTCTCTGCTAGTGTCTCCAAATAAAGCTGTTTTACTGCACCTGTCAGCCGTTACAGCCTCCACATGCTCTGTGCTCTTAACAGTGGCCTAGGTTAATAAAGCGAACCTTAGTAATATTTACCTCTATAACGTTATCCAAAAAATTCAAATGGAACGTTTTCAGCATTAACCTTTGAGAAGTTGCTTATCTCTTAGAAGTGAGTAGGTTTTCGCCTTCTGCTCTTAAACGCAAGCACACAGAAGTGATGCCAAGCTAATTTCAAAACTCTCCTAGATTGCAGTCTCTTCCACTGTTGCTCTGTAAGCAGGGGCAGGCATACACACACAGGCAGCGGTACTGAGTTTTGATGTGTGTCTTTGCCTAGCTTTTCATCTCCTCACCAAACAGCAAGGCATCTTCTGTCTCCCATTGCGTAACGCACAGCAAATCACTGGATTAAGCTCCCTTGAAGAGATTTTCGTATCTCCTAGATTATAATTCAAACTCTGAATCTTGAAATGGGCAAAGCAGCACCAACTCTAACCCCCTTTATAGCAGAGGTTTAAAAAAAAAAAAAAAAGGCAGAGCTGCTGCCGGGTCTATCCACACCGTTGGATTTTCTCCTTTCTGAGCGTCCATCTCAATGAATAACACGGTCCTCCTTCTCCAAATAGGGTCAGTACAGCATTTAAGGTTTTAAAAAGAGAAACTTATCGGGAATTCTGGAAACAATTTCCCCTTTGCTGAAGCACTTTGCAGGCAATGCAGTTCTGCGCAGTGTTATTCAGGATGGTGTAGGCGTTGAAAGCCAATGTGACAATAAGTGTCTAAATTAGGAATTCCACCCATGAAAAGGGATTAATTTTATAATCTCGAAGGCAAAAAGGGGGCTTATTTGCTTTTCTGTTTGAAAAGGAAAAAAAAGGCTCTGACTTCTCCCATACTATGTAATATTTGCACTAGAAAAATAAAGACGTCTGCAGTGGTAGGCTGTTTTCTATGAAGAAACATAATCAAATAGCCCTCATTTTAGTTGTGCGTTTGTTCATGCAAGACTACTGAAACACAACGTTGCCTTAATCTCTCCCTGTGTGCATCACACACACATGCACACACACACCCGAATTGAGTGTGCCGGCAGCATTTCGTTTAGTTTGCAGTATTGCTAAATACGAGAGTGAATCTGCTCACTGAAAGGATCAGGCACTCCGATTAAAAAGATCGTTCTTTTCCATTGAGGAGGGAATTAAAGAACGGCCACAGAGGCTTAAGGTTGCCCGTTTGGGAAGGGGGAGAACCCTCTCCAGCTGAAAAGCAAACGGGCGTTTAGTTTGGATATTCCCCAAACTGATTTTCTAGGTGACACTGTAGTTTAGCCGAACATAGACGGCGCCATCACTCCACTTATTTTTCCCCCCAACAGAAGACCCACAGTCTTCTCTTATTTTAACTTCCTATTAACCTAACATCCCCCCCCCCCGCCCTCCAAAATTACCCCAATCGTGCACAAACCTCAGGTTTTCTCGGTCGCGCTGGAAATGACCCTCAGGGAAGCAGACCTGTCGCAAAACGGACTTCTCTAACTTTTAAACTGCAGCGCTGAAGTAAATGCGGAGATCATTTTGTATGTGCTGTCTCTCTCTCTCTCTCTATCCTTCAGCAACAGCCTGTCCCCCTCCTCCGCCGCCTCCTCCCCGGAATCCCAAGCTAAAAGCTCTCCAGTTGTAATCCCTGGAAATGGGAAATGGAAATGCCCCGGGCACCCTTACCTTCCACTCCGAAAGCTGTCAGGCTATTTCTCTAAAACACTAGCACCACAGGCACACGTCCCAACAACAGTGATGGAGAGATTCCCCTTCTGTCGGAAGCACCGTTTCCCATTTTCCCCGGCTCAGGTTCA
This sequence comes from Rissa tridactyla, assembly GCF_028500815.1. NCBI lineage: Eukaryota > Metazoa > Chordata > Aves > Charadriiformes > Laridae > Rissa > Rissa tridactyla. The sequence continues at coordinate 95,535,816 of NC_071468.1, forward strand.
AAACCAAGATTTAAAAAAGCAGCAGAAGATAAAAAACGCAGCGAGAAAACCCCCGCACGCCTCACACACACCCTACCGAGGAAAAAAAAAGCAGCTTTGGCTCCGGATCCACCAAATCCAACCACATGAAGGGAACGAAAAGGAGAAAAAAAAAAAAAAAAAACCAACAAAAACCACCTCAAACCAGCGAGACTGCAGGGGGAAAAAATGGAAGTGGTTGAGCAAGCGAAGGTTTTTTTTTTTGGTTGTTTTTTTGTTTTTTTTGTTTTTTTTTCTAACTTGAAACAAAGTCTCAGCACAGCAGCCCGATGAGCGGCGATGCCAGGCAGGCGACGGTCTGAGGAGGACTAAGGCGCTAGTGCAGATTTGTTGGTGGGTTTTGTTGTTGTTGTTATTACTAATAGACTTATTCCTCTTTCCTCCCTCCTCCTCCTCCTCCTCCTCCTCCTCCTCCTCCCCCCTCAGGCACTAATGGCCGGACAGCGGCGGGGGGGGGGCGGGGGGTCCTTGGCTGCCGATGTCGGGAAGCGGTGCGAACGCCGGGCGCGCAGGGAGTACGGAAGGAGAGAGAGCGCGTCTCTGCCGCTGTGTGTGTGTGTGTGTGTGTGCGTGTGTGTCTGTGTGTGTGTGCGTGCGTGTGTGCGCGGGAGCCAGCCAGCGAGCCTCCGTGGGTGCCGGAGTGCGAGTGCGCGCCTGTGCGCGCCCCCTGCGCACCCCCCCACCCCCGCCTCCTCCTGCGCGCCCCTCCGCCGCCCGCTGGGCGCGGGAGAGGGTGGCTGCGCGCCCCGCTCTCTCCCGGGGCGGCGTGCGCGCCCCTGCGCCCCGCTCCGCGCGTGTGCGCGCTCGGGTGCGCGCCTGTGTGCCCGGCGCTCCTCCCGGCCCGCCGTGCCTTTCCCACGTCACGGATGCTCGGTACCAAGCACGTCCCAAAAACGCTGGGGTTTTGTTTTGCGTCCGGGAGGTTTTTCTGTCCTCGGTTCCCAGCGCCGGGGCTGGCTGCGCCCCGGCGTAAGAGAAACTGGCGGGCGGGGAGCGGGGGAAACGGGGACGGCGGGGAGGGGGGGCGGGAAGCCCGCACTTGATCTCCTTCCTCTCGTTCTTTCTTCTAAAGCATAAACCCCCCCTGTGGCAGCCCCGAGAGCTGTCAGTCCGGCACCGCGATGCAGATTAACTGACACAGGGCTGCGAGGATAAACCCTTTTCAAACTGCCGCCTGCCTTTGACTGGAAACAATAGCAATTTTCTCAGCGAGGCTGCAATTAACGCCGTATTCGTTCCCTGCCAGAGATAAGGCTGTGCCCGGATCGCGGCTGCGTTCATTCCCCCGGCTGCTGCGGGTCGGCCGCTCTGCGCGGGGAGGGATGGGGAGCCGGGGGGTGCCAGGGAAGGGCGGGGGGGGCTGCCCGCAGCGAGGTGCCCGGTGCCGGGTACCCGGCGCGGGAGAAGCGCTGCCTCCTCCCGTGGGGGGTCTCACCGCTGGGTTGCCAGCGGAGTTTGCGAGGCCACAGAGGCTGAAGTGGCACCGTTAGCGGCGGGTGGGGCACGAAAGACGGGGGAGTTTCGCAGAAGAAGCCTTGCCACAAGGATGGCATCTTTCCCTCTTCCCGTCCTCCCCCCGGTTTTTCCTTTTTTTTTTTTTTTTTTTTTTCGGTTTGTGTGTGTTTTTTTTTTCTTAATTTTATTTCGATACATCTAGGTAAGGCTGGATACTCATTTTCACCCTCCCCTCTGGCTATGTCTCTCCTGCTCCCCAGGGAGGGCTGGGTTGTCCTCTGGCCCTTCCCGCCGGGCGTGAGAGATCGGGGCAGGCTACGCGACAGCAGATATCCGGCGTGAAAATTAGGAGATGACATTTTAATAAATGCTGCTGTCAGTCACCGGCTCGCAGCCTGGCTGCTTGTGCGCTCCCACCGCTGCCATTCAGCGCGGAGAACAAAGCCTCGCCGAGGTTGTGTGGTCCGGCCGACGCTCGCAGCCCCTCGGCGCGTTTCAAAGTTCACGGGAAACATGACTGGGTGGTTTTGGACTCGCCCTCCCACCCACCCCCAAGAAACGAAAGTTTCAACTTCTGAACGGCGTCCAAACCGAGCGGTTCTTAAAGCAAACCGTTTTTTTCCCTACCCCCGCGCCCAAACCCCTGTAAGGTTTGAATTCCAGTAATACAAAGCTTTTATGATGACAATTACATGCTGCACAAATTCTGATCAGAGGTATTACTGGTCACAAAACTACTTCTGACCAAAGTAAATGAAAGCACGGTTATAGCTTTTTACTGTATTTTCCATAGGTACAAACTGTAAACCACATCCCTGCTAGCTTTTACAAACATAAATACTTTATGCCCCTGTTGTCAAAATAAAACAAAAAATATCTACCCAAATCAAGGAAAATGTGAGAGACGTGAATGATCTATGCCCAGAAAATACAATGCAATGAAAGCTGAATTGTCACTGACTTAGAGATAATCATAGTCTCTCACATTCAGTGACACTCCATATTATCTGTTGGTGATCATCATGTTGCTTGAAATACTTCAGGGGAAGTTTGGTTCATTGACAGGTTGATAGAAGCAGAACAAATCAAAGGTTTACATACAATGCAGCATTTAAATACCTTTTTCACCCCCTTAATATTAAATAAAGAACTTGAGCGTAAGTCACAGAAAAAAACCATCCTGAATTAACTCTTTTTCCTGTTTCCTACCGCATTGGCAAGTTGTAGCTCCTTTAATTGTGAGTGGAAATGAAAATTAATAAATACACAATGTATGGTAAAGCATTGTCTTTAGCAGTCTCCTAGGTGTCCCAACCCAGTGATTAACTTCCGCTTTTCAGTTTTGTGAAGATGTGGCAACGCTGCAGAGGAAACTGGGAGGGAAGATTCCTTGGCCTCTTGCCTACAAACTGAAGGAAATTATGGAAGTTGCACAAGTCATATTAGATGAACTATGGGAACTGAAGAACAAAGGGATGGGATGGGATGAGATGGGATGAGATGGGATGGCAGCACAGAACACACTGCAGATTTCTTCTCAATCTTTGTTGCAATCAGGCTTGAACTATGCAGGTTTTAATTACTGGAACTAACTCTGAAATAAGCTATACCGTTTGTAAGTACACAAATATCCACGATCCACTTGTAGGTGCCTTTCTACTTCAACTGAGGCCAGCTTCAGAAATACTTTGTTTGCAAGGTGTCATGCAGCTGCATTTGAGGTAACAAAACCCTGGAATTTTGATAGTCTAGAAATGAGAGTCAGGATATGTTTAAGTCTACAAAATATAAATAAATAGAAATGTAACAATATGCTTGTTTGAATTGGGCATGCAGATCATTGGTGTTTGGAATGGTGCTATGTACATTTAGTGCTGAATTGCAGCCTGAAGGGCAGATGTAAAGTGAACCCGTACACACCATTCACAAATATTGAGTAGATCCAGCTTGTTTGAGAACCTCTGTTAAAACCTACGAATAAGGTATTATTAATACAATCCCACAGTGTTTCACGGGAGGGCTGTCAGAACTGCATGGCACATGTGGTGCCATCTGTACTACAAAGAAAGTATCAAGGCACTGAACGAAGTGTTATGTCGCTCAGTAGTAGCGTGGTAGGGATAGGCACAACATAGTGAATGCTAAATTTATAGCGCTGCTTTCTAGACTTGATGTGATTGTTTCAGCGAGGTTGGGCTTGATCCAAACTAGGAAAGAGGGAGGAGAGTAATATTTTTAAGTAATTTCTCTATTAGTGAGAAAAATTAGGCTTACCCAATTTAATATGTTGGATGGAATAAATTAAAGGATTTGTTTAGTTGCTTTTTTTTTTTTTTCCTTCCAATCTACAGTAGCACTTTGAGATCTTTGGTATCATGGTCACAGCAGCTAGGTGACTTCAGTCCAGGTTTTAGTGAACACAGCACAAAATTCGACACAATTGTAATTGGTATTATAATTCACTGACATCTTTGGTGCAAACTTTAAAAGGGAGGCCACAGTTTAAAGCAAGTGGCTTTGGAGAATGGACTGTTCTCTCACTCAATCACCTGTCACCCTTAGGGGGACTCTTTTCAAATCAAGGTCACCGTTGCAGCCCTCAGCGTCACTCCTTTGAGCAAATAAAAGACAGTATGTCTCCAACACTGAAGGCACACATTAAAAAAAATTATAAAAAGGTTTTTCAGCAAAGACTTTCATGCTTGATTTTTAATTCTTTATTATTATCATCATGTTTAACTGACTACAGAGTTACAGATATTTAGATGTGTCACCTTATTATGCACAATAATGGAAACCATGGTTATGGAGCCAACTTACGGGTAAGAGCCAAGCACCATTTTTACTGAGCTGACATAGAAGTGGCACTGGTCTGTTCCCCACACCCAACTTTACTCAGACATGTAGGACCCTTCAAAATCCCCTTTGACAAGCACAGATTTTCTAAGCCGCATCACAGATTCTGTTCATAACACCACATTTCTGTAAGAAAACTATTTCCTTGCTATAAGTAAGGGAAAAATTTAAGTCCAAAGCTGTTGTGACCATCTCAAAAGAAATGTTATTTACCTTCATCTGAAATAAGGAAATAAAATGGAAGATGCTGACCATATCACAGCTATTATAAAATTAAATAAATATCTAAGTATGAAAAGAAGAAAAATCTTTTGTCGCTCTAACAAGTTGAGAGTGAGTATAAATTGGAAATAATTTCATAGGTTTGTATAGGTTTTCTGGTCCAGCATGTTACAAACCATTAAGAAATGTTGCATTTCTCCGGTGACCCCAGATTCTAAAGGAATTTAAGAAAGATGGGGACAAACATTTTAGCAGGGTCTGTTGCGATAGGACAAGGGGTAATGGCTTTAAATTAAAGAGGGAAGATTTAGACTAGATACAAGGACGACATTTTTTACAATGAGGGTGGTGAAACACTGGCACAGGTTGCCCAGAGAGGTGGTAGATGCCCCATCCCTGGAGACATTCAAAGTCAGGTTGGACGAGGCTCTGAGCAACCTGATCAAGTTGAAGATGTCCCTGCTCATTGCAAAGGGGTTGGACTAGATGACCTTTAAATGTCCCTTCCAACCTAAACCATTCTATGATTCCATGAGTATTCATTTTCTCTCTATCGTCAAGAGGAAATGTGAATTTAATAAATTATAGGTTATATTCTGCCTTCTCCATTTTAAATATATTTTGAAAGATTATAGGATTCTATTTGAGTTTTATTAGATAAATTATTTGTATTTTCATAAATAGTTAATTAATAATGGAGCACCAGTAGATGGTGCTCAAGAATATATAGCATAACTGAGGGGCAGGGGTGATTAAAAGTATTTATTTTAAAAATGAAAAATTTCTGGGAAAGTGTTGGTTTTCTTATGAGAAGTTGGGTTTTCTTCAGAAAAGAGTATCTCCTTCCAAATTTCAAGCAAACCTTTGGTTGGTTGACAATTTTCAAGTCAAAAAGGTCAGTGGTTTGCTTGCTTGTTTGTTTTCATTCTTAGTATGGCTTCTTCAGTGGAGATTTGTACACGAGCTTTTAAATTCTGCTATCAGTTTAAATATTTTTATGTTGCTATTCAGTCACAATTATTGAGCTAGAAACAGTGAAATTCATGCAATAGGTGACATTAGGAGCATGGGCAAAAGGGGTCTTAAGCACATCTGAGGCTTGTGCAGCATCCTCCCTCAGACAGTGGCCCTTGAACACTCCTGAGAAACCGAGAACAGGAGTATTTTTTAGCTTCATAAAGTCTGACCCAGTCTCCAATCTGTAGAGAACTATTTATGTCTCCAAATAAGTTTCAGTTCCCCTGCAATACTCATTTAGATAGTTTAACTCCATACATCCTTGTTATCTGCATAAGCATCTTGTTCTTTTCAATCTTATATTTTTTCTGGCTCAGCATTATCAAATAACGAGTCCCACAGCATAAATGTATACTATGTGAAAACTGATGTGTATCACTTCTGTTAAATTTGCTGCCTTTTGATTTAATTGTGTGTCACCATAGTCTTGTATTAAGGCAGGGAGAATGAGATTCTGGCATACTACTAGCAATTTTTTTCACATATTTTTATCATGCCTCTTTTTAATTTCTTTTTTAAGACATTTGCAGTTATTCCAATCTATTTCCACAAAAGCATACTTTTTAAGGAACTTCTATCACTCTTGTCACTTTTCTCTTAAACAACCTGTAGTTTTCTGATGTCTTTCTGAGATGTAGAAACCAGTACTGCACACAGTAGTTCAGATCAGGCTGCAGCACTGATTTATATAACATTGTTTATCATCTCAGTCCTGTTCTTGATTAATTTTAATATCTTGCTTCTTTCTTCTGATAGCTGCTACACTGAACAGAGGTCTTCAGTTAGCGGCCCATGTCCCTTCTTTTTATCAGTGTCCTGTGAGAAACTTTTTCAAGGCCTTTAGGAAGTTTAAATAAATGACATCAATTGTTTCTCCTTTGACCACTACAGTATTTTACTGATGTGTTGAAAACATTCTAACAGATGAGTGAGGCATCATCTTCCTTTGCACCGATCTATCATCTCATGGTCTTCTGAGTGTTATATTTTCTTATTTTTAATTTGCCAGGTACAGATGTAAGATTTATGAATCTTTGATTCCCTGAATCATCCTAAGCCTTTTTATAATATATGTGAAACATTTGCTACTCTCTAACCTTCCAGTACAGGAGTTGTTTTCCAATTAGAGATTGCATAGCTCAACTACTTCTTGTTCAGGATTTTCGGTCCTGGTGGCTTCCTGCTTTTTAAATGATTGATTTGTTCCAGCACCTCTTCATCTGATAGTACCTCATTTTTATTACCCAAGAGTAGATATCTCCCTAACATCCTCTGTTGTGAAGACTGATGCAAATAAATCTTCTATCTTCCTAGCAACGTCCTTCTCTTCCGTAATTGCTGTCTTTATTCTCTGAAGTTCCCAGCAGACATAATGACTGTTATAAGCTTCTTGAATTTGATATATTTAAGGAGTTTCTTTTAATTTGTTTTTATATTTTTAACTGTTTGCTTTTCATCAGCTACGTTTGCTATACAGTTTTCCTTCTTACCTCTTTACTATTATAGCTTGCGATCATTTTCCTCATTTCATGAACACTGCCTTTGCAGATTTTGACAGTTCCCTGCTTAGCTCAAGTAGCATCTCAAATCCTTTCATTTCACTCCACTGCTTTCAACTTACCTTCCTTGTTTGTCTCCTCCCCTTCCCCATCTGTGCAGTTATCAATGGAAGTATTCTTCATTTTGGGAGCAACAGGAATGCCACATCTAAGGACCTGATTGCCTTTAATTTTGATACTAGGGTTGGTTTTTTTGTCTACCATCCATTTTATTGAATACCTCTGTCCAAAGTTTAGTGTCATGACATTCTTTTTATATATGTGATCTCATGCTAGATGCATTTAACCTCATTATTTTAGAATCACTTTACATATTAGTTTGGATATCCTTAATCCTTGACTTCTTTCTGCCTATTGTGATTGAAGTCTAAAGGCATGTCTAAACTGTGCTTGCATATGGGTCTACAGCTTATCAAGCTGAGCTGGTTGATTTAAGGCTATCTTATGTCTTCCAAGGTGACAGTCATTTCTCAGAATAGTGTTGTCTCAGTTATGTGCTGTTTCAAGAAGTAACTTCTGAGAAATTATATCTTTAAGCTTTGCCATTTGCAGATTTAATTTTTTTCTAATTGGGGTCTAAGAGCTATGATTATCCTGTTTCGTTACATTTTATTGTTTTTTCTTTTCCAACACTCCACACTTAATATCCTGGTTGTGACCTGCATTCTTTGTCACATGCCTTCCTGGGTTTCCATTCTCAGGTACTGCCCTCTTCACTTAGAGGGTTTTTTTTCAGACTGGAATTTATTGCATCTTTTACGTACAGACCAAAATTCCTTGCAGGATTGGTTTATTCTGTTATTCTGGGACAGTTTACAACAAGGCATTGTAGGGTTTTTTTTTTAATTTATTTTTTAAAGTATTTATCCAGCAATTTTCCTATGCTGCCACACTTCCATTGTGACAATAACATAAAGCCTTCCTCTATTGGAAAGCTTTCTATTTCACTAATTTTGCTTTTAAGTTGCAGTTTCGCATAAATATTTCCAGTTCTTTATTTGGATCAGATACCATTCAATGTCACCTTTCCTGAATTTGTGCTTCTTCAGTTGCATTTTTCATGGATACTCAGAAGTATTGGTATTACTAATAACATTTGTAGATGACTTGGTGTTCTTTGGCTGTTGTTTATGAGATGATCAAAACATTTTTTTCTAGTTTTTCGATCTATGAAATCTATATTTTCAGTACTTTATATCTTGCATATATAATGGTTTTCATTTGAAAACAAACTTGTCACTAGCTCATGGTTGCACGTATTTGGTGGTGAAATTCTAACTAGTTGTACTGTTGTGTGACTGGAAAGCTAGGAAGAACTCGTTGCAGTGCCTACGTGTGGGCTATGTTACAAGCTTGACCAAATTAATTGGAGAATATTTATGCAAAGATCAAAATAAAAACAAGGCCACTGTTTTCATGTTAATTATCTAAATGCACTGAAATCCTCTTTATACTGGGAGGAGGACAAATATTTTAAAAATGACCTTTCATCTCTGATGTTATTAATCTACTCTAGAATATTGCCTAGTCATTAATCAAATTGAACTGTGATAAATACAAAAACCCTGTGTTGTTTTGGCTCGCTCTACTAAAAAGAAAGAAATTTGGAGTTAATGCTGAATCCATCTTTAATGTCCTTCATTTTGCTTACGTAGTCTGGAGAAGAGTGATTTTATGTACTTTGTGTGTTGTTGAGATCACTAATCAGAGAGGGCAGTGTTAAAATAAAAGATGACGTCTTGTGTTGACTTTTTCCTTGCATTAGTGAAAACGAAGGACTGATAATCCTGTCTAGGGCTTAACTTCCTGCTGTTAGTAAGAGTCTAGTGTTTAAAATGCACAAAATATGCTGTTTGTTCCCTACCAAGTTCAGCTGTGATCCCTGTTTTAAGATATTGGTCAAGTTAGCTGTACAGAATCTTGTTTAAGTAAGACCTTAGTGGAAGACTTGGGCTCCAATTCCCTTTTTGAGAGTCTGAAACGTGGATTTCCTTCTCATAAATTGTTAAGCCAACAAAAATGGTAGCAGCATTTGGTTAGGGCTAACAAGGGTATCCTCAATTTTTGTTATTTATCTTAGGACCCATTCAAGGAGACTCAGTCCACAATGTCTATTCAGTACAAAATGCAGAAAGAATTTTCTAAACTAGGGCCAGAATCCAACTGACTCTTTATTCCCTTATGTCTTTGTTTCTACTGAGTGGAAGCACAAAGAGTATGGTGGCACCATTACTGCTGTTACAGCCACTACTTTTGTTGACAAAGTATGTCCTGCCTGTTTCCTTAAAAGAAAGTTTCCATGAACCTTATTTGAGGACAGGATTTGAACTGTGTGTCCTGAGCATCAAGAAATGGTAGTTTGACATTAATTTTGGGGAGGTTTCAGGCAAATACTTTGTAGCAATATCGTCAGTTATCTGGGGCTTTATGTTTCCCCTTGCTAAGCATGCTGACTTTCTGAGGCACATAACTCTTCCCAAGAGCCTTACTATAAAGAAAATCTCATCCTAGCTCAGACTTCCAAATTCCATGCTAAGGAATGGGAATTGAAGTCTCACCATAGTCCTCCTCTGCATGCTTCTTTTATGTAAATGCATACATTTCTATAAAAATAAATTAGTTTGCTGTGTGTCTAAGGACAGTATTTTCTCAAATACCCAATATTTCCATGGAAAGGCCATTCAAGAATTAGCTGAGTTAGCCAGGAAAATTCAGCCAGGGAGGAAAAAAAAGACAGATTATGAGACTATGGTACTACAGACTCATGAGTGGCAAAGAAAGACTGAATAGGGATCGATTATTCACTGTCTTTTCTAGCAAAAGGAACAGCAGGCATCAAGGCATCAAATAAAGCTGGAAGGAGTCATGGTCAAAACAGAAGTGATTCTTCATGCAGCAGGTCACTGACCTTTGAAACTCTTTGCCAAAGGATGTTGTAGATAATTAAAATTTTTTGAGACTGGCACGCATATGAAAGAGAAATCCAATGGTGGTGGTGGTGAGGGGGGTGGCAATAAGTCTGCAAAATCACACCCACTTCAGGAATTTCCCTGAGCTGAAAATAATTGGAGGTTGGGAATGTATTAGAGGAGAATCTTGCCTTGATCTTAGTACTCCTTCAGCATTTACTTACAGTCACTTCTGAAGCAGAATGTGGGGCTGGGTAAGCCTTTAGTTTAGTCTAGTATGACTGTATTAATCTTCAATCTTGTGTTTTAATACTGGACAACTGAGACGTAGATTTTCAGACGTGCAGATTGTGGAATCAGTTGGAATTTGGAGTCAGCCGCTGGACATCGATGTTCAGAATGTCAAGACATCAGTATTTCAGTTTGAAAATATTGGCTAAATGCCTATAATTGCCTGAAGTGAGTGCACACATTAAAAAAACAAAGGATATAGTCAAGATTCAGATAAGTTTAATATCCATGAGGGAAATTCTCAAGGTCTTTTTTCTTTATCTGAACTCCATCGGTTTTGTAAATGTAATAATGAAATGTGAACACAACATATACAATCATAGAATCATAGAACGTGTTGGGTTGGAAGGGACCTTTCATCTAGTCCAAGTCCCTACAGTAAGCAGGGACATCTTTAACTAGACCAGATTGCTCAGAGCATAAGCTGTGTTTCCCCCAAATTTTTTAAAAAAGTAAGGAGACGTCCTTTTCTAAAATTGTCTAGTATCTAAAGTTTGATTGAACATGGCAAGGATTATCTTCAGCTAAAGGAATGTTTTAGAATCGGGAATAAATGCATATAGGTCAGAGTGACATACTTTATGATTTTGGAAGAAGACACTTAGGAGAAGAAAAAAATATACTCTTTTTGACAAAATCGCTTCTTTGGCTACATGGTAGACACCCAGAGTAAACTGTTTCATTGAAACAGTTTGTCCATAAATTTATGTATATGTCATATATGATTTTGACATCATATCATAAAAATTATAAAAATACCTGAAGAAGAGAGAAGATCACACACTAATGGCCTCAGGTGTGAATGTCAAATGCTGCTTACTGAAAGAGATAGGACTTTTCAGATGGCCATCAGTAAGTGGTTCATAGTCCACAGTTCTACAAGGAGGTGCTGTGAAGCTGAACTACTTGGTGAAAACAGATGTGAATGCATCATTCAGAATTTAAGAAATGCAGGTTTTTGCATGTGTTGAAATATGTGTTTCACATCATTGTATTATTAGTCTTCTGAAATACTCTTGACATGGGATTTTTGAGAAACAGCTGAGTTTACTTAATATTCTTAAGAAATGTAAGACCTGAGTCAGAGAGGTGTATCCTGGCAGTAACTCAGCTCATATCAATGGCTTTGTACCATTGTGTAAAACATATGTGACAATAGAATCATACTCTTGATATGTACTGTGTGCTCAAACTGAAGGGTGAGAGGAGAGGAACACATTTATATTACCAAAGGGCAGAATACTCTGTGAAAATGTGGGGTATTCCTGTAAAGAGCTGAAGGTGGCTGTCATCATTCTGAGAGACATATTTTGACTACACTATCCAAAATATGAGGCAGTGCAAGAAAGAGAGTTCCCAAATTGTCAGGCACAAGAGAAGAGTATTATCAGAGTGGTTTTGGTGTGGGTTTTTGGTTGTTTTTTTTAAAGATGAAAACTATGTTTGGGTGGGTGAGAGGAATGAAATGACAGAGATGCACTAGTTTATACTGCTATCTAACACGGGATCAAAAATGGGCAATAAGTAAAGGGAATTAACCCCAACATAGTATATAGCAGCTACGCTAAATGCATTGTATCTACTGATAAGAGTCATAGTTTTTTTTTCTCTTTCCTAAATTCTGGCAATGTTCCTGGTCTTCTCCTGCCAATGATGTCTACTTGCACTGAAATCTTTTTTCCCCTCTATTTCTTCCTTTCTCCCTCTATCCCTCTCTTTACTCTCCTTCCTTCCTTCCTTCCTTCCTTCCTTCCTTCCTTCCTTCCTTCCTTCCTTCCTTCCTTCCTTCCTTCCTTCCTTCCTTCCTTCCTTCCTTCCTTCCTTCCTTCCTTCCTTCCTTCCTTCCTTCCTTCCTTCCTTTCCTTCCTTCCTTCCAATATGTACATTTTCATCTGTTATTTCACTGTTGTTAATCAGTGAATCCTAGACCTTTTATTAAAGTGATATGACTAAAAATTACTGGCGAATGATTTATTGGTATTGCAAAAACTACTGTTCTCTATGAACATTGCTGACTGTTATCACAGTAAATTGAAGTAGCATCACTGAAGTCAGCAGATCTATGCTGAATGAATCTGTATGGAATCTGGCCCTAAGAGTCGTAAATGATAAAGTCATTTGCGTGCTTGCAACAGATCCCGAATGGATGGCTCAATATAGGTTCCTTCAGACAGGCCTAACTGCACGTTTCATTTATTTTAGAGAGTGACGCCTTCACACGGAGTGACTCAACTTCAAAATTTACTTGGTTTTGGTCTCTGTGACGTGATAGCTAATCAGGGTAAACTTTAATATTAGATTCCAGATAAAATTTAAGTTTCCAGTGTATAGATATTAGAATAATTATCTGTTCTCCCATCGGTTTAGCATAATCTGAAATATTCCAGCTGTACTTGTACCAAAATTTGTCTTCTTTCACTGGCAACTGGACCTTATTTGTTGATTTAACTGCCTGCATGCACACATGATTTTCTAATATAGGTGTGTCAGTAAGGACAGTACAAGATGTTTGAATCTGCCTGAAAATTTTTTAGCTCTTAGAATTTCGTATTTTAGCCACTCATGAATACATGGGTGTTTGTGCTTATTGAAGTAGACATTCATATATATATGAATGCATATAGTACCTGTTCATGTATAAATACATGTAAGCAAGGAACAGCATTAACTGATTGCTTACTTTCTGTGTCAGGAAGAAATTGGTATATGAATATCATAACATGAAAACAGAGGCTTTACAATGATATCAAAAGTAGGAGGCCCACACATGTATTTAACTCATCCACAAAAATAAAACACAGTTATTTATAATGTTATTCTTCATAAACTTTTCTTTTGTTTATTAGTATTGGATTTTTTCTGTGCTTTATTTTTTGTGTATCATACAAGGCTTTTAAAAATAAGTAGGTCACCATGCAAAAAGGAAGCCATCAAATGTAAATAGTTTCAAACAGTTACATTGTGCTGTATGTTAAAAAGTGACACAGCATTGGAAAAAAATATCAGTAGCCTGTTTTCAGTAAAATGCTTAATATGATCATATTTCTATTTTATACCCTATTTTAAACATGTGAGAGAAAGAGACTGAGAAATATTTCATGACAATACTAAAATATGATATTCAAATATACTGACAAAAAGCTGTTCTAATCTCATCTCTTCCTTTCTTTTATATGCCTCTGCTAGCTTCTTCTCTCTTAGTGTATTTATTACAATCCTTTCATCCCATTTAAAGAGCCTTGCCTAATCTTTTTTCTTATATAGTTCTTGCACTCGTTTTTCTCTCTCAACCATGTATTTCCATTGCTCAGTATTTCTTCTCATCTGGTTTGCTTCTCTTGCTCCCGTGTTACTGGCTTCTCATAAGCATCTATACTATCAGAATATTTTCCATATTCTAATTTACACTTTGATTAATTGCTCTTTGTATTCAATCCCCACAGTATTGTTTCAGCTATGTGGAAATACAGATGAGAAGTGAAGGATATTGTTTATTTAACAGCAACTTTCCTAACTTACCTGAAAACATCAGGCAGTGAAGAACAGGGTTCCTTCCTTGACTGTTTCTACAAGATGGAGGTGTTCCTCAGCCCCCTTCTTCCCACCATTCCTCAGAAAACTGGCCCATCAATGGGATATGGGTTGGAATGAATCTATACAATTTTGGACGGATTGCTAAAATGTAGAAACATGGAAGATGTTTTAAATGTAGAAAGATGGAAGATGTTTTAAATGTAGATGTCTATATCTGGGCTGTTTAGTCTCCTGGTACGGTCAACAAATAGAAACAGGTGCTTCTATTATATTTTTCATTTAATCTTGCTGTAGATCTCTGAAGTTGTTAGGTGTTTCACACGCTGACAATTGCTCTTTTCCCTGTTCAGATGTAAATGTCTCAAGTTATGTGAGATTAACCTTATTTCTGCTGTCTCCTATAGTTGATAGTGGGCTGGTAGCGGTAATTCTCTGTTTGACTCTGATTTCTTTGGATAACCCCATCCCTAAGTCTGTTTCTGTCTCTAATTTGAATGGAAGTCAGACCTTTTACAAAATTTCTCAGCTGGAGACCTGACATTTGTAACAAGACATACTTAAACTGTGCCTTTGAACCTCTCCAGGAGGGTCTCTGACCTGATACAGGGTCCAGTCCTGTCAGTCTGTGAGAGAGGAAAAATCCTCCCAAGTCCTAGCAAGCAATCAGAAAGGCTGAGGCTCAGGTAGGATCTCTGTGCTGCTGCAACGCTTGTAGCCCCATTCCTCCAGCAAGGCAATGGTACGTGGCTGAACACCACCACCCAGTCCCTGTAAGTAGCTGGTGTCAGCCACAGGCTTGGCACAGTATAGGTAAGCCCAGCCTGTGCTCTGGGATCCTCCATGCCTGGATACAATCTGCCACTGCAGCCTTGCCCATGAATTATCAAAAATCTGAAATATGGATGACTGATAGTTGATCACCTGCTTGGAAAAAAGAGTTGCTATGATGTAAGGTGAACCTTTGCAAACATTCCTGAATTCAGGACGTATGTGGCATACGTCGAGTCAGGAAATCACATGCCAAGTTCTATGAAGCCTTCTGTTACCTACCCTCCCAACTGTTGCTGTAGAAGGACTTGCAGGAGTCAATGTCTTTTTTTTTTCCTGCTGGTCCAGAGAAAACCTGGGTGATATCCTGGGTTTATTCTCTTCTCTCTGCTTATCTTATTAATGACTTGCTCTTCTGCCTTTCTCTCCTTTCCTAAGCTGCTGTCTTCCGACATGTCTTGACAAGTTTCTTTTAAGCTATGAACCCTTTGGGGCCAGGGACATATCTTGTTAAAATTTAAGAAGTGCTGTAGAAGTGATTTTTACCATGCTAGAATAAAATTTAAAAATATTCATGAGATACAATAAAACTCTGCACTCACATGCATGGCCACAGTTGGAAATGTCCAGCTGAGAGCAGAACAGACTGATACTTGCAGAATAAGCTGCACTGGCAGCAAAGGTCTGGCTCGCTAACTACACATTTTATAATTAGTAATAATCTTCACAATTTAAATGTAACTGATAGAAAGGAGAAACTTCACCATAAATTCATTTTTCAGTAGTTTGAAAGGCTTGGTTTGTGATGCAGTGATGGATACTGGCCTAAACGGTCTATTGATTAATTAACTCTTTATACTTTATGATTCTGAATTTGCACATTTTTCTTCAATCTGATCTTTATTATGCAAAACTCCTGTGAGCAATTAGCTTTAATAGAGTAACTGCTATTTGGCACTTAGGACTCAGGATGTGGGTGGCATGTCTTGTGGGGTACCAACTGGCATTAATTATGAGGTTGAACTTTTGCACTAAGTCCTACTACCTCTGCGGTTTTAATATAGAATCCATGTCTCTTATGAAAACATATTTTTTTAAAATGTTCATATAGATTTTTCTTCCTGTTGTATTTTTGGACACAGGATGTTAATTAGAAAACTTTAAAATTCTACTTGGTGCAAAGAAAGGTGAATTGAGGGAAGCTTAGTACATAAGAAATCTCAACCTTTTTTATAGGGTCAAAATGAAAATAATTTTAAAACTCCAGTTATAAATCACATGCATTTATTTACAATAAAATTGCTAATACTTTTATTATTAAGACATGTAATAAAGCAGATGAGGGAGAAGGCACTCATGCATTTTGGTGCTTTTAAAGAATGTCACAGCATCCTCCAGTACACTTCAGTTTTTCATGAAGCATTTATTTTTCCAGACTACATTTTAATATACTTGCTTTGTCATATTAAAGAAAGGCATTTTACCCGTTTTTATCTTGACTTATTGTTTGATAAGTTAAAACAGTTGCTCACTTGCTTTTTATTCCAGCTGCTTGGTAGTAAGGTAAACATAAATGTAAAATCTGAGAGTTTGGAATAAAGAGGTGGCTGTGGAATATACACTATTTCCATATGTTTTCAGGCAAATCAGATGGAGGAATAAGTGAAGAGGGAAAGGGACATGATTGACTGGAATGGGAAGGGAAAAAGATTAGTTCAAAAATATTTCACCTAAGTAGGAATGTCAGATTATTTTTTTTTTTCCAAAAGCATTTTGCAGTTGAGAACGCTGCACATTCAGCCCATGCCACAAAATTAGCAGGTATTGGACTTCACATTTGCTCTTTGACTAAGCCAGAGCAGTGGACAAATAAATTGATGACCACTGGATTCATGGAGTTCCTGTACTGAAGGATGTAAAAGGCAAAATGGCACAGGTGTCTTTAGTCAGAAATAAAACTGAAGTAGCTCTTTGTTTGTCAATTCAGTCCCGTTCTTTGGCCTTGAGCCCCATGCGTGAAAACAGCAAAGGTATTTTATTCTGTACTATATTTCAAATCCCATGAGAAGTAAAATGTACACAGTACTGTTTCCTAAACTGACACCATGAAGGAATGCTTTAATTCCCATCTTATGCTTCCTGCGTATTTAGAAACAAATGCACACACACGCTTCCTTCGCATGACCCCAAAGAGGACTTTCTTCATCATCATTCTTTCCTCTTCAAGGGTCTGCGATGTGTCTCTGGGTGTTTGTAGACTGAGCAGCTTCCTAGATTTGATTCAGAGGAGACAATGAAGGAAACCACAGGACGTACTGGTGTGTCCTCGTCATGTAACACTGGACAGTGAAGGCTGAGCTGCTCTGTTCAATACATGTGAGATGAATCTGCAGCTGGTAGATATGAGCATATCTTCAGTTTCAGACATCGCCATCAACAGGACTTTGAAAGGCAGTGGGAAGGGACAGGCAAAAGTCGCCAGTCCAGGTTTCTTCCTCTGTTGCCAAATTGCTTCAAAGATGCTGGTACGAAGTTAAATAGTGCCTCCCATGCAGTGATAAAGGGTAGGTCAGTCAGATATACCCCAGAACAGGTTTTTGCAGGTATGCTGTGTGAGCTTGTGGGAGAGGTATGATGTCTGAAGACTCCTTGTTTGTTATGCTCTGTGGACGTGCCTGGGATGTGCTGGTGTGAGTATGAAGGCCTGAAGAGAATGAACACACCTTATGGGGCTGATTTTGGAATTGTCTTAAAGCATGCTATAGACATAGCCACAGACAACCCGGGTGAGGTACTGTTCTGTATAAAAAACTCTAATCAGGGATTATACAGGGATAGGGATAACACACAATGGGCTAGATTGCTTGAGTAATGAATGTATGCACACTCTTTCTCTGAGAAAACTGCCATTCAGTTTAAATTAAGAGTTCTTTTTCCTTATTTTTTCAGCATTTGGCATATCTCTACCGCTGCCAACAGAAGTGCCATTTTGTGCTCTATTGTATTTTTGTGTCTGTCATAGGAATGAGGGATGGGGAGTGGAAGTAATTCCCTAAAGTTTGATTTCATGAGTGAGGGAACCTCCAGACACTGTGAATGAAACAAACTTGCATTATTTTAATTTTTTCCCCTTAATTTTTTATTGTAACTGTTTATTTTTAAATAGTTTTCTTCTTTTTTTCCTTTTCACTCTTCTCTCATGTAATGTATTTATCATACTATATTGAATAATCATATTTTTTAAACTACAGATTTTAAGTGTTTCAAAAGATGTCACAGTATCTGTCTTTTTTCCATAGACACAGAGATGTTAAATTATTTTGCCAAGGTAACTAAGGAGGGAACAATAATAAAAATGAGAACAGAACCTTTTCCTTCCTCTATCCTTCAGCTACAACCTGTGATGCTCTTAGTGCAGAACCATGACACTGGGTGCAAAAAAGCTGGGATGTGTTCACAGAAGACATTTAAGAAAATTAAAATCTTGTGTAATAGAAAGGAAATGAATGCCTTGACCTCTTTATACATTTATGCACAAGTCTAATTTTATTCATAGGAGCAATTTCTCAGAACTCAATGGGATTACTCATTTGTTGCATAAAGTGAAACATATTTAAGTGCCTTTGGGACGTGAACTTATTGTGGATAACATTAACATTATCAGAGTTGTTTTCTGTTTTCTTTCTGAGACCATACTCTTGACATTTGATTGTTTTTTTTGTTTTTTTTTTGTTGTTGTTGTTATTGGCTGTCCTTCATAAAGAACTGTTACAAGGGGGACAACTAGTCCTTGTCTTCTGTACTAGCTGAATGCAATTTGATCTGAAACAGATGAAAACAGATGGAGTGAGATGAAAAATAACATGCACTATCAAAATCCATGAATATGGGAAAGTTACAGTTTACAGTTAAAACAAACAAGGCATCAAAGCCTTTACTGGCTTCCATATAAAGAATAAGTCTTAGTCGAAGTACATAAATACTCAGCCTTTTTGCAAAGATGTCATTCATGTCTTTTTGCTAATTTGTCTGTTTTTCCTACTTTGATATATTTTGCAAGCCATTTTTCAAGGTAAAAATTGGTATAACTAAATTTACCTTTGAAAAGATTAAATGTAAGTGGTTTAAAATGGGTAGTTTTAAGAAAACACCATCTGGTACATGGTTATTAAAAAAGCCCATGAAAATATTACATGACAACATTCATATGCAATTAAATTAACATAAAAACCTAAATTAACAAGTCAGTTCAAACTGCTGATTACGATTAATTTTTTAAATAAGTGCCATAATTTTGAATATCTGTTATGACCCCTGATGAGATGTAGAAGGAATTTTTGTAGGACACACACTACATCAGTATTTGACTGGATTAGTACTACTTGAGGGGATAAGAACCAATAGAAGTCACTCAGTATTTTGTCTATCAGGTTATCTTATTAATAAATTTCTATAATAACGAAAGATTCGCAAAATCGGATTTTTGAGGAGGTTGGCTGCGATTTGTATAAGCTTAATTTTTATGAGTGACTTAGAAGCACACTAAGTTGTGACAGATATGAAATTACTGTGTGTTAGTATTAATCTAAAATAATGATGAAAATTATTTGGATATTGTATTTATTGGTGGTATTTCATATTATTTTTGCATTATTTGATCAAGTTGCCTTGGTCACGGAAATCCCTTTGCTTTATATCTATGGTGAGTTATGAACAGTCCCTGTGGTATTATACTGATTAACTTAATAGGAAGCTATGTGCAAAATAAGCATAAATAAATAAATAACTAACCAAAGTGCACAATCCATCCCTGTCAGCATTCTCAAGACACAAGTGAAGGACAGTATTGCAATTTCTTAGTGTCAGCGATTGTGGTTTTGACAAGGTGCGAACTTTGGTTTGACAGAGATAGTCTTCAAAGACATAAAACAGTTAGTAAATATCTTTATTTGTTTTGATTTCTAGGAAAGTGAAGGTCAGTTGTTACAAACTGCTTAGGGAGACAAACTGACAGGAAGATAAAGGGAGAACACTCCAGGAACTGAAAGATGGAAGCCTTCATCCATTCTGAGAACAGCGCGTTCTGGTAGAGAGGTTAAAGGTGTGTGCAATGAGACAGGGACCTGCTGAGACAATATTAGGTAAACTATTAAAATTCTTTTCTTCTTGCATGCTAGCCTAACCCACTGCTGCAGTGCCAACATTGTTCAGTTGTTCAGCATTTGGGAATGTCCTGCATGAGTAAGTATCGGTGCAATGCTATATATGTAAAAACCTGATAAACGGCTGTTGATAGTTCCAAGGCAACTTTTAATAAATGAGTAAATATTTGATGTGTTCAGAAAACACGACAATGGCACAAACAGTACCAACAATTCGGTGAACAAAAGCAGTGGGAATCATCCTGGCCGACTCCAGCCAAAATTGGGTGTCTGGTGTCACTTAATCACTCACATTCATGCTTTCACCCTGTCTCCCTTAGATGCCAGTCCTAGCACATGATACGTCACTTCCCTGGGGTCCCTTCTTTGACCATTGACCATAGTGGCAGCCTGGTCAGCTAGCTTGGATCAAATGCTGACGTTTTAGATGGTTGAAATTAGGTGAGATAAGCCATGCCTAAACTTTGTTGGTTCTCCTTCTCCATGTTTCTCTGCTCTGTTTTTGTATCTATCCATATATAATTTCTCAATATAACCTATAGTCTTTAGCCCACATGCGTGTGTGTGTGTGTTTATGAACACATATACAAAGCATATTTGTCTGTCAGATTTTGTAAGGATGTGATTTGGTCTTTAAAAAGCAACTCTTATACATGGTATATGTCGTCTGGATATATGAGAACTTGAAAAAGGCATCACCTCAGTCCTTTTCCAAACAGTTTCTGAATTCTGTCAGCAAACGGTTTAGCATTTCCCCAAATAGCAGCCTTCTCTCTGTTGGATCGATGATTAACTGCTACTCATTGCAGACATAAAAACGTGTATCCTATCCCCAAAGTGTTGCAAGTGTTGAGATCAACACAAAAATATTTTGCTGGATCTCTAATTAGCTGAGACTGTGTTAAACACTATCTTTTCCCCACAGCCCCTCTCACAGGTGAAAATATAGAGCTCTAAATTAAATGTACAGGTAAAATAGATGGGTAAAAACTATTTACAGCTCACAGGTAAAAATAAAATTCTTTTCCTTGCTCTTATTTTAACTGTGATAGATTGGAGACAGGGTCATGGTTACCTAACCACTTTTGAGGAGGTGAGCACTATTCTTAGCGTGTCCTGATGGCTGCATTGTCATTATGATTACACAAAGGTTTAAGAGCAGGAGGAGTGAGGCCTCCTACTTACCACCTAGATGACATTGTTTACACAATTAAGCTGAGCAATACATTAACTAAGACTGCATAGCCTGTCCTCTGTAGTTCAGTCTCATAAATCAAAGAAGGAATAGTGTTATGATGTAGTTGCCTTCTCTGTACAAAAAAAAGTGCTCTGATCCATAATTTGTTTGGGGTATTTTTATAGCAATTTTGGCTTGTTTTAATCAAATTGTGCATTATCTTCAGGGCTTGAAGTTACAAAAAAAGGCAGGTAAGGCTCCAAACTCAGCAGGAACTGGCTACCAATGCAGTCAGAAGAAGCTGAGAGCCAAGACACCTGCTTTCACATAGGTAAAATCCTGTCTAAGACGGAGGCATGGGGTCTATAAGTGCTGAAGTCATTGGTAGCTGAAGGCTGTTATTTTCCTATTCTTACAGAAACGGCACGCTTGCTCCTGTAAGAGGCAGAGCTTCTGGGTCCAGGGTCCTGTCGAGTTCTAAGCTCTGCAGAAACTTCCAGAGGCAACATGTTTCTCAGTTCTGTAGGATTAATTATTCTTTCCTTCAGTGACAGCAGTATGAAAAATCCTGAACTGAATATCGTTCCAGTTGAAGAGACAAAAGACTACAATAAAAAACCTGTAACATTAATATAAGGAACCATAAATGACACATTTCTGTATTTCAGGCTTCATTGATCTGACACTGAATTCACAAAATATCCTACTTTTTTAAATGGAAAAAATCAAGTTCAGTTAATTTTTCCCACTCTGTCACCTCCCTATCCCCATCTCTGCACTGGCTGGGATTCCTCTTCATGTCTGTGGTGTTGGACTTTAGGTGAAGCTCTGCCAGTCCCACCTCTCAGCAGCTCACCTCTAAGGAAGTCACTCTTCATCTCCTACAGTTACTTGGACACGGCCCTGGTGCCTAAGCCAGTCATCTGATGCTGTTCAGTGTTTGCTGCCCCCAGCCATAGTTTGACTTTTACACAGAAATGAAGAAGTTAAAATAAATAGTACCGTCAAAAAACTGTAGCATCTTTTTCTTTCTGTATGGTATCTTACATTTACTGAAAGACAAATTAGGTGATTTTCCGTGTTACATTACCAT
Organism: Rissa tridactyla; assembly: GCF_028500815.1. Taxonomy (NCBI): domain Eukaryota; kingdom Metazoa; phylum Chordata; class Aves; order Charadriiformes; family Laridae; genus Rissa; species Rissa tridactyla. The sequence continues at coordinate 95,557,898 of NC_071468.1, forward strand.
TAACTAGCTTTTGTCAGTGAGGTTTTAAGAATGTATGAATCATATTTCCAATGGGCTGGAGGGTTCCTTAAGGAAGCATGTCTCATATTTAAGATACCAGGAGCAAGAGGTTTAAGTCCTTGAGGACATTTCAAACACTTATGCTTTTAAAACTGGATACATTAAATACAATTCTATTTATTATGTGTGAGCTTTTAGCATAAGCCTTTAAAAAACATCTTTCTTTATGTAAACCCGATACATGGACTGTTAACTTTGATAAAATAAGCAAGTGGATCTGGTATGTTTTACAAAATTTTAGCCAGTGTCTCATTTATTGCATGACATACTTTAGACCCATTAAGACCTGCTGGCTGTGCAAGGGAGGTGACATTTTATTCACTGATGTGTTTGAAAGAGCTTTGGTTTTTCAACAAACTCTAATGATTCAGATCAATATTTAGCAAGGTTTGCTTATTTACAGCATCTGAGGGCTAATCTTACATACTTTTTTGTTGTTGTTTGCATTCTAAATGTTCATTATTCCCAGATCATAGAGAAGAAAAACTAACAGTCAATTATTTTCTATGAACTTCTAGGCTTTCTGAGGTCTATTGCCTTTTTGTTGTTTTGATATTTTAGATGTATTATACATTTATTCCTTCTTTTCTTCCTCTGACATGAAGACTGACATTTTTGTTTGCTGAATTATTTTGCTGGAACTTACTATATTTTATTTTTTAAATGGAAATGGTATGATCCTTGGGATTCATATTAGAGATGTTTATTTCCTACATCTTTTCCAGTTATCTTTGGCCAGGGATGCCTGTTTAGCTTATTTCAAACTAGAATATGATCCAGAACTGCACATCCTGAAAGATGCTGATAGATATTCTGCCTCAGACAGGAAGAAGCTTATATAAATATTTTGGTACCAATATCTAGATAAACAATACAAAGGAAAACAGATCTAGTGGTCCTAATTACTATCTTAACTGTATAAACTCATAATAACTTTTTAAGATCCTAAAAAATTCAGTTGAACTACCGTGACCTCTTCAAAATTCATCACTTTACCTGCCAGTTAAATACCATGTAGCCCTACATCTGTCGCTGCTCAGAAGTAGGAGGGCTTACAGGCTTGCTTCAAAAAAAAAAATTAAAAAAAGATAATTAAAAAAAGGGAGCCCAGTCACAGCTATAGCCTGTGCTCAGATCGTCAGCAAGTGCAACACATTGGAAATGCCAATATAACTTCAGCTCTCATGACTTTTGTATTATGCAACCTGGTAGTTAATCCAAGCACTTGAAAATCTTACCACCCATGAGAGACCCTTGTTGCAGAACATCTCCTTCCAAGGTTGCAGCCTGGAGATTGGCAAATAGTCTTCTAGACTGTAATACTCTTGTACAACAAAGAGTCTTTTTTGTAAATCTGCAATAGTTAATATTTCACTTTAGAATTATGAACATATGCATCATACATATACCTGAGCATGTGCAGAGACTATGAAAATATATGTAATCTTTTCTAGATTAGGAAAACAGTATTTATTTTTTAAGTGTTACATTCTCTATTTTGATTTAAAACTGTCATCTGTGGGTTTCTGTGAAGGTATTGTGGTTTATGTCTTAAAGAAAGTATGTTGGAGATTCAGCTTCAAGTTACATACGCTTTGACGGCCTTGGTCAAAAATTAATGTAGTGACTGTGACACAAAACCATATTGTAAGACAGAAGTCCTCAAGGGTGGTGCGAAAAAGATTTCTATACTACTTGAACCAATGTAGTAACCCAAAGATGCCCCATAATTCACTGAAGAGAGGTTTTTTCCTTCCCTGGGCAACAGAAAACAAGCAATGTCAAGCACAGCAGCTTTCAGTGTATCTCAGGAATATTAGTTAACAGTTAAAATTGAACTACTGATAAATAATTTTGGGAAAACCAAAAAAATTTCATTATTCCAGAGAAGAAAGTGGTGTTAAGAGTTTAATAGTATATAATTTTGGAAACCATATTTTGTATTTTAATTGGGAGTTTAGCAAAATGTAAATTTCTGCTTTTCTAGAACAAAGCAAAGTAAAATTATTTTTAATTTCTCTGTGGATTTTTTTTTTCAGTTCTGTTTTTTTTTATCTGAAACTTTTGATTTTGAAAAAAATCACAGTTCTTCATTCCAATATTTTGCAAATAGTAATGAAACAAATGGAAATGAAAGTGTTTCTGAAAATGAAAATTCAAAAGTCATAACAATATTATCACAAAAATGGACTTTCCACTTTTCATATACCTTATCACAAAAAGTGATGTTTCTCTTCACCATTGTACTTTGAATTGACTGATACTGTGAATGACGGAAAAATACCCTGAAAGTTCCTTGTCAGCTTTACTGATGGGTCTGATTCTGATGTCAATTATTTTTTTAATCCTTGATACCATAGACCAGCACATAACTATGATTAGTATTATATCACCGATAAACAATGCCAAGTCTGGACTGCAGGGACAAAAGAGGTCTATCAGTGCATTTTCTATCAGGCATTTTAACACATAAAACTTTTGTCTTTAAGTTTCAACTTATGTTTCGAATTGTTACAAGTAGGAGACACATAATAATTCAGCAATGATTTACCAGCTCTTCTTGTTACAGTCCTTTTCATATACACACAATTTATACTATCTTACTCTGCTTTGCAAAATAAAGAGAATACTATTAATTTTAAATGAATAACTTAAACTAAATTCCATTAGAATTATTTATTATTTTGAGATTCTTAGACATCAATATGGCAAGTATTCATATTTTATCTGTTACAGATGAACAAATTATGTTCATGGTTCAGTGTAATCCACTCATTGGTTTACGGATCCCAAAGTCCTTCAGGCAGTGTGACAAATCCACATAATTTCCCTGAGTGCTGGGTTGTGCATTTGTGTATCTGATTAAGTTGAAAGATGTGTTAAAAAACATATAAAAAACCTCATGTAGCCAGACAGCTCCCTATGGCTACATATCTCAGAAATCTCTGGAGCATTTTGTTATTCAAAGCAAAGCTGGCAGTAATTTACACTCAATAAATTGGTTCCAGATCCGCCTGTTTCAGATGCTATCACAAGGACAAGATTTTATGTGAAATTCCCTTACATTTTGTCAATGTGTATTCCTTTTAAGAGATTTGCCATCACAAATGCAGATGATATGGAGATAAAGAGAATCCCTTGCTCTCCAGAGCGTGACAGAATGTGATGGATCAACAGTTCACATACAAGCTATGTTTCGATGAAATCAAATCAAATCAAATCAAATCAAATCAAATCAAATCATCCTTTTTTCCATTTTTTTTTGAAAAAGAGCGTTCTCGATTCATGGCAAAATCATAGCATATATCATTCATCATGCATTAATAAATCCTGTATTTGGTACGGACCACAAGGTCTCTGTAGAGAGGTACAATAATTTATGATTTGTGACCAAAGAAAAGTAAAAATTAAGTCTTCTAGTAGTCAGGCCTTGGCTATAAGGAACTAGTCCTATGTATGGTCTCAAGTTCTTTGCTGTTAAACAGCTTTACCAAATAATAGTTTGTTACAAAATTGGTTAATTTGGCCTAGCATTTTTTTAAAGGCAGATGCGAAGAAAGACAGCTTGTCTGTCTGCAAGTTGCAAATTCATAGAAAAAAGTGGCTCAAAAGAACAACAGAAATTATAAATGGATATGAAAGTGTGAAATTAAGAACATGAAAATTTAGACTGAAAGAAGAGAAATCATTTTCTCATGGTGGTATCAATTAGACTTGAAACTTTAAAACAAAAACAAATTGAAACATTGAAACAAAAAAGGAAATAATTTATAAGGTACAAAGCAGCACTTGCAAAAGGAGAGTTTAAATAATGTAATAGCTCTTTTATATTTTGAACTTCACTAGCTCTGTGATTATGAATGGATGTAATTTTAGGAGATAGGAGGGAAAATGTGCTTTGTTGGGTTGACAGTGGTACTTATGTTTGTGCATATGGATGTCTGAGAGAAAAATGCTACTGTGAAGTTGCCTGTACCTCTATACATTTTATTATTTGAAGGAAAAATTACTTGGAGTGGAAATACATTAAAGAGGTCCATAGGCACCAGCTGCTTGACTTCAGATCAAGTTGCAGTTGCAGAATGAGGTCAACAACATCTTGTACATCTGGTACAAGCATACTCTGTGACCTGAAATCAATGAAGTATTGGAAATAACAAAATTCTCTTCTGTCTCCATCCCTTTGTATAAAGTAAAGCATCAGGTGGCTGATACGAGTAGTGTCTTTAAAACTTCTGTTGGCTTCGTGTCACTTGAGGAAATTATCATTTTCATAGTGCAAAGTAAGTTTAGCTGACTGTAATATCTCTACCTTTGACCTTTATTATATGCTTTTTTCCCCCAATTGTTCAAAAGCTTCACAATATGCAAGATGCAACTATATTAATGGATCTTAATATTTATGGACTCTGTTTCCTTAATCTAAGTGAGTATAAATGAACTTTGCACCATTTTCCTTGTTACTGGCAACAGTATGTTTGTAGAAGCTTTTTTTCTTTTCTCTCACAACAGGTTGATATGACTTATTGCTAGACTGTAATATTTTTGCCCCTTTTTGCACTTGAAAAGCATTAATTTGTAGGTATTTGTCTTTTTGTTCATATCACAGCTTTGTAGGTAGTTCTTTAGTTATTGAAGTGCTGCTTTATGGTGCTACTCAGAAGTACATCAATTCTATTAGACAGATCGGTGTGTAAGACCCCTTCATCTAAACCAAAATTGATCCTACTGCTTCTTTATATATATACATAGGCTATCTGTAGCTGTCTGAAGATATTAGGTGGAGTTACAGTCCAAATGTAAAACATTCTCCATTCTGTATTTGTGTTCACGTAAAATATAAGAATAGTGCCTATTTACAGATTACCATTTTAGTTTTCACTTCAACACGTTTTCCGAAAATCATGAATTACCTTTTTCCTGGCCAAGAAGGCATTTAAATGCAGGTGTTTATTGCTTTTTTTCTTTAAATAAATATACAGATAAATAAAATGCAAAAGCAAGTTCTAAATCAAAAGAAAATTAAATTAATAGTGAAGCATTTGTTCCCTGAAAGAAAATGGTAATGGATTTGTGTCCTTGTTGTTATTAAGTACTGAATGTTTCATATAGACTTACAAGGAAATAAAACCAAATACTGGAACTTTTGAATAGTGAAAAAGAAACAGCTCAAAAATAGCATGCAAATAAGGTCAATTGCTGAAAGTTCTAGTGCATGATGTCAGATTATTCTGTTGTACAACTTGTTCATATCAATTCTTTTGGACACTCAGAAGAACTACTGGGTTTTTTCATTTTACGTATTGAAATTATTGTTTCCATATAGAAAAATTGAAGGCTCTCTTTAGACAATATATTGGGATGGCAAGGTTTTAATAGGGGAGCTGCAGGGGTGGCTTCTGTGAGAAGCTGCTAGAAGCTTCCCCTATATCCAACAGAGCCAATGCCAGCCGGCTCCAAGATGGACCCACTGCTGGCCAAGGCCAAGTCCATCAGCAACAGTGGTAATGCTTCTGTGATAACATATTTAAGAAGGGGAAAAAAACCTGCTGCGTAACAGCTGGAAGAGAGAAGTGAGAATATGTCAGTTGCAGTTTGTAAAACCCATTTTGTGAGGGTATTATATTAGTGTTGTCATTTCACTGTTATTTGCATAATTATAATTAAAATTACAAGCTTGGTTTTATTTAAGGAAAAACATAATTTTAAACATCTATTCAAGTAAGAACCAAACCTTTAAGGTTTTCTTTTTAAAAAAAAAATATTGTAATTATGAAAGGTAGACAAAATGGCATACAAAAAATATTTAAAAAGCATTTTATAGAACCCACAGATATACATGCATATGTTCCTATGCATTATTTTTTGATATAATTTTCCATCATTCTGCCAATTTATCTGAATGTATATAGTGACACATCATGGAGAGATGAATTAGTGACTGCTAATTGACTTGGAAACACTTAGCATATTTGTGGTGCTGCAGAAATATTAAAAACTACCTAACAACATTAATAAGAGTTGTAAATGATACTGTGTTAACTGTGGTAATTTTTGGAACTTTATGTCAAAGCAGCACATTTTTCATATTTTTTTATTTAATAGAGAACTGACTGAAACTTCTGTTACCGCAAAATCTACTGGAGTTTTTGTTGGGTTACTATGTACTAACCTGAGATGGGCAAAAGATGATAGGGCAATTCACAGTAGAGAAGGGTCATAAGGGATTAATAGTGAAATTCTACAAATATGTATTTTTCAAATGCAATGTAAATTTGATTTAATGAAAAATTTTTAGATCAAATTCATTGCCTTTAAAAGTGAGTACATACTATGGAAATTTTGGGGGTTTTCCCATTATGTTTTTTTTTTTAATTAACTGAAACCTGAAATGTAAATGTCCATTTTCAAGGATTTAAGCACCCAAGTATTAGTACTTTTTGTTTAATTCTTGTAATAAAAAATGTCTACTGGAAAATTCTCATATTTCCTATCTGCAAGCCAAATCTAAAATGACAGCATACATAAAGTTGGAAGACAAACTGTTGCAGCGCTTAGTAGTTTTTTCCTTGATTTTCTGTTTTCTGATTCATTTTACCTTTGATGATGATTAAATGATCTTAAATCTGTCTGAATTTTTACAAAACAAAGACTGAGCAAAGTACCATGCCTCTTTCAAGAACTGATTTGAGCACTTTTGATCTTCTGTGTGATTTGTAGCTGGCTTTTCACAAGGCAATACAAATTGTCTTTCCATCTTCTCGTAATCTTGTTGCAAATAAAGAGCACAATTCTTGTAATTTTTGTCTCTACCTCAGGTTCTCCAACTCCTTAAAGCATGTTTTTCAAAAATATTTCTTCCTCTTCTAAGATCATTCATCCTAAACATTTTTCCTGGAAGTGATACCTTGAATGGCAGACACTGAAAGGCATATTTCTCATTGACTTCTGTGTTGAAAGATCAGTCTCTATATTTTCTCCATGTTCTCTCTTACCGTATTTTTTTAAATAAGCTGTTAAAGCTTCTCAGCATTATTATTTTGACCTCTACTTCTTTCCACCCACATGCACCAGAACTGAAAATGCTATCTAGTTATTGTCATGAATAAGTTCATTGCAATGACTAATAACATCAGTGAAAAACAAGAAAATGTAAGACACACTTCGATTACGTACGTAGTCAAAACAGTAAAATATGGAGAAAGTTGGAGAGAGTAAGTGTTAAATTATCATGGTGATGATAAACATCATCAGACTTGCCCTGGAGATGTTGGAAAATATGTTGAAAAAGATGTCTTGCAATTTCTCATTTACCAAATTGGTTTATAAAATGTGCATAAATTAAAATATTTCAAAGAACTATATTTTTATTGCTCTTCATTTTTCTATGAAGAATGGAAGGGAATTATAATTAACAATTTAAAAACACTGTTCCTGCAGAATGAAAGCTTGCAACTATATGTAATAAGAGATATGCTTGTATATTATGTTTCCTTTTTGGCAATCTTTTCATATATAGAATATATGTAGGCAAAATATTTACAGCCTCTCAGCCCACTGTTAACTAACTCCTTTTCACAATTATCCATATCCCTTATGCTAAATGGATAAGCCAGATAAACAACCACAAACATTAAAGAATTTATGCACATATTGCAACTCCTCCTATTTTACTGAGTAAATGGCATATATGGAATCTTAAAATTCTATTTAAAATTGACAATTAATAATGCAAAACAAAAATTCTACACTGGACGAGAACTAGAGGTCTCCATTTTCAGAAAAGAGCTTTATTGTGTGACATGGAAAACCCAGGCGTTGTGATTAATGCGAGAGTAGAATTATGCAGTATCTATCATTCAAGCAAGGCACAGCACTGCTGGTAAGGGTTAAGTGTTTATTACATGTCTATCAGGGTCTTTACCAAAGATGAAAAAAATGGTATGGTTCCCACAGGTCATTCCTGCATTGGCTGAGAACTGAACCAGAATTCCACATGAGAAATGAAGAGTCTGGAGGAACATGGACTGGGTTTGGAACTTCTGAACTCCCAACCATTTTTGAATGTGCACATCTTGTAGTCATTAAGCTGTAATGCAGGAAAAAAAAATTACATAGTTTTGTACTGCATGGTTGTGTAATTATATAGGTATGTATATCCACACATGTATAATAGTAAGTAATAGAGATAATCTTGTGAGATGGCAATAAGTCAAAGGTATCTTAATATGTCAAGTTTTAAGACATCTTACTTTCCATATATTTCTTCGTATTTAATGATTTAGACAGGGAAGTCCTATTGCTTTCACTCTAAATCTGAAAAATATGCAAACACTCAGGTCATAATTCCTGTGAAAATTGTATGCCGTATTAGTGTTGCCTGCAGAGAACATGAAAAATCCTTCTTTTCTGTTTACATAGAATATAAAACAAATACACAAATCAACCCACCTCCCCTCTTTTGTTCTGTTCCTTCCTTTCATTATCTAGCCTTTGACATACTGAAGTAACTTTCTGTATTATTTTATTACTTCAGGGGAAAATCTTACTCTTGTTTGCACCTTATGGAAACACTCGCCAAACTAGAGCTGTTCAGCCTAGTAGTTTAAGGGTTATGAAGGTTATATGGCTCATCTGCTTGCCCCTTCCAGATCAGCTTCACAACTTCACAGAAATTCCCTGCACAACAGGCCTTTGAAGGAGTATTAGAGGCAGAATCCACTTGTTAATGCTTCCCCTCAAGCAGTCGCCGACACTATCGCAGTCTCTGAGTTTCAGTAACATTTGCGATGCGGGTTAGAATGAGGATTGTTTTGACCTAAAGATCACCAAGAATCTTTTTGTGTTAAGCTTGGATACACATGAAGCTGACCCCATCTGATACTGCCTTTTTTATTGCTTTTATTATAATATAAATATCAATCTATCATGCTCTGCTAACTAAGTTCTTTTACATGAAGAATCTTGTTACTCCCTAAGTATCATTAAGTTTCCAAGAAACTAAGTAGAGAATTTACTGGTCACCATATGATATCGTCACAGAGAAATAACAAGAAGCCCCAAACTCTGTGTGAGGAACCTCTGAAAGGACATGTTCACATTAGGATTTTAGTTAAGATCAGAGAAGTGTTTTTGAGGTGAACCTCCCAGTCAGCTCCTTTACTGCACTTGGTGTCACGGAGGCACTTGGCATCACGGAGCAGTCACTCCTCAAACAAATGAAACTCCTTTCGGACAAAACTAACCCGGCCATGTGCTCCCAGGCATTCCAGCTGCTTAAAAGCCTCCAGTTTATGGGACCAAACTAGTTTTAGCGTAGCAATCTCTGAAACATATATAGCATCAACATCAGGTCTTCAGCACCGACTGTTTAGCTCTACCAACCTACTCCTACTATGCAGCGCTACTTGCTAATAGTAAAGGCAGTGAACTGTCCTCCGGCAGTGGCTATTGTGCCACCAGAAAAATACACAAGTCTGATAAAACTGCCAGCAGTGTTTCTGTGGAACAGGACGAAGCAAATTGCTTGTAACTGTAGCCTTAGCCTGGTTATCTGTATTGCCTGGACCTTGGGTGCATTTTTCTCGGTCTTTACTATGAGAATTTAGGGCTCGTGATCACTGGTTAAAGAGCAGCAGTTCCATAAACATTTGAATGCTGCTATTAGTAAAAGAGGAATTCATTTCTCACTGGAATAATGTAGATTAGATCTAGATAATTCATTTGTAAATACAGCCCTTGAAATATTGTGTAAAGCATTTCAGAAGCACAGAAGAATAAGGAAATGAATATTTGCAGGTTCCGGAGAGGCTGTTACTAAATATAGTAAGTAAAATGCATGTATTTGTTGCAGCCCTCTAGTTATATACACTATGAGATGGGTCTGTCATACAAATTAGAAAATCAAAACATCTATTGGGTTGTTAAGGTAATGCTCTTCTCAGGGTTTGATTCTCTCTACAAAGTGCTGTCTAGGTATTTATATAGTCCAGTTTTAAATGGTTTAAGAAAATGTCTTCCAGATTTCACACCAGGACACTGTTTTGTAATTGAATGCGTATCATTCTGAGATTGCTTTACAAGTGATTGGCACTCTTCAGAATATATTTATAACATGGCTCTGGTAAAACAAACAAGCATACTCAAATTAGATCCTGAGGAAGCTAATCTTCTTTCCCAGCCACTGCAGTACATCTGTCATTCTCCTCACTATTGCTATCATGTTGTCATGCTCAGGCATATATCCCATAAAAGCTTATTCTCAGCTCTAACCTGTGTTTTATTCTTTGCTTCCTCTTAAATGCCTCCATGTAAAACCCTTCTGTTCAGTGTGTATGTGCTTCGACTCTGGACTCAACTGCATGAGATGTTGACAGATATTGACTCTTTGGAGTGGTGTCCAGCAATAGGACAAGGGGCAACTGACACAATCAGGAACACAGGAAATTCCATTTCAACATGAGGAAAAACTTCTTTACTTTAAGGGTGACAGAGCACTGGAACAGGTTGTGGAGAGGCTGTGGAGTCTCCATCTCTGGAGATATTCAAAATCCGCCTGCATGCATTCCTGTCCTGCCTGCTCTAGGTGACCCTGCTTTGGCAGGAGGGTTGGACTAGATGATTTCTGAAGGTCCCTTACAACCCCCACCACTCTGTGATTCTGTGGTTCTGTGATTCTGTATTACAATTGCTGGAGACATGGAAGGAAACATGATTTTGCTTTAAAGAAGGCTTTTTTTCTGTCCACCTTGTAATGAAAATGCAGTCATCATTTGGGTTGGTGAGATGAGCCAAGCAACTATTAGAAGATGTCATCTTGCCACACAGAAGGGTACAGCAGGATTTTGCTCTCCTTGGCAAGTTTTGCAAGCAGCATGGTTTAGGGAGAAGCATTTGAAATCTTCATTCACTACAATATCTTGAGGAAGTTGGTAGAGGTGGGTGTCAAATAAATGCCCCTCTAGCGTGAGTGACCGCATGCAGTTGTTATGACAATGCAATCTCGCCCGTCTGGGCAGGGTTCATGCTTCCAGCATTCCGGTTTGCAGAGGGGAAGTCACAACACGTTCTTATCGTAAGCATGAATGAATTCTTCTTAAAGATCTGGAAGTAGAAAATACTGCTGAGATATTCTGCACCTTCCTCAGCATTTTCCTACACCCTGCTAAAATAGCTTCTGCACCACAAATAGGAAGAGTACATCAGTTCTGCCAGCCCTGCAGCTTGATACAGGCTGGATTCAAAGAAAGGTGGACTGGCTAAAAATATTGCTGTAGAAAGCCTTAGGAAAGACATATATTTTGTCAAAGCACCTCACAAAGTGGCTGGATTCGTTCAAATAACAAAATTCCAAAGCAGTTTCCCAGGCTGTACTGCTGCATCTGTATCTTGCACCACAGAAACAACTGGAAGGGAGTATGTGACCCCCCGCCTAAATGTAAATGCCGACTCATTAAAGGCCGTTGTTGCCGGACGGAGGAGTGCTGGGAGCCTCTGCTCTCCACCTCACCCCCAGAAATCCTGGAGCTCGAACTAGGCATGTTTCAGCTGTGCTTGATTCTGCATCCGCTGTGGGAGCGTGGGGTGAAGCACCGGCAGCGGGGGCTGCAGGGCGGCCTCTGTCAGGAGAGGCCGGGGCTGCCCTCAGCCAGACACAGCCGGTTCCAGCCGGTTCCAGCCGGCTCCGCCTGACCCCCCCCCACAGGGCAGGGCTGAGCCCCGCAGCCACCGTGGTGGTGCCTCGGGGGAAAATATATTTAAGAAAGGAGAAAATTCTGCACAACAGAGACCAGTGAGTAAAAAAAAAAAAATAAATTTAAGAACCAGCCCTGTGAACATCAAGATCAGAGAAGGAGGAAGCGGGGGTGAGGGGAAGGTGGTTTAGTTTTTGTCTTTATTTCTCACTACCCTACTCTAATTGGGAAGGAATTAAATTATTTTTCCCCAAGTTGCGTCTGTTTTGCCTGTGATAGTAATCGGTAAGTGGCCTCCCTTGCGCTTATCTCAGCCCATGAGCTTTTCAGTTTATTTTCTCCTCCCTGTCCTGCTGGGGAGGGTGAATGGTTGCTAGAGAGGCTGGTGGGGGTCTGCAGCCACCCAAGGTCAACCCACCACCCATCACAGGTACTCACAGGTGATCTTGGCAACTCCAGGGGCACGTGTCTGGGAGTTCAGGTTCAGGAATACCACGTATGTATGAGGGAGGGAGCACGAACTGTTTCAGGAAAAATGGGTTAGACGCTTCCTTGGGAGAAGTACCAGCTGTGTGCCGTATGCAGTCAGGGTCACACAGGACGTGGGAGCTAGACAGGGAAAGGACAAGGTGCACTACGACATTATGTATGTACACATTATGATGCTTCAGGATTTTTTAAAAATTCATTTAAAATTAAAAAACTAAATCCCCTGAAGGCAAAAAACAGGAATTCTTCAGTGAAATGAAATCTCATGCTACCTGCTGTTACAGACTAATTGCTCACAATCAATGCACTATTATCTTTTTCATTTCAAAATTATTAGTATTACTTTGGTTATTAGTGTAATTTGGTGTTATCCTTTTTCCTTTCCAAATTAAAATGCACCATGATATGCTCTAAAATGAATAAGAAGTTTAATTATTTTTCCAAGGGAAAACATTTCATTTAAGTTTATACTCGGTACTCCTGTAGAATACATCAATGTTATCATAAAGAGGCAATTTTGGCGTGTGAGCAAAATAACTGAAAACTGTGCTGAATGTATACGGTTAAAATGCTCAGCTGGCAGTAAGTTGATACAGCAAAAATTCATCAGTATCTCACAGTCCATATGTTTTCTCCCCTCACCCCTGGTATTTCACCTTAGTTCATTGACTTGATTTCTGAGTATCCCATTTAGTGATCATCCTCCTCTTTAACTCAACTTTCCTTTTGCTAAACCATTCCCTGATACTGTCTGATCCTGCAGACACTTCCTCAAGACATCTGGCCTCTGAATCTTATTTAGCAAATCACCAAATCCCTTTGGAATAACAGATAAGGGGCCCACACTGGGGGACCCTTTCTGGGTATGAAATTTTCCTACCCTTTCTGTGTATGAAATTGATTCCATTAGGATTTTTCTTGGTCTTGATCTCTAATTGTAACTCCCTCTTTTTACCATTTTTTTTTCTACATTTGCATTCTATAAAATCTAAACCAATGAAGCACTTAAGAACCAAGTGGTAAAATATCTCACCACTGTAGTGACCCTGTGGTTGTCCAGTTTCAATTATGCATTTGGGCAGTTCACTGAATTTTGCCTTCAGTACACCCTGCGGCTATAAATTGCCTCAAAGGAGCTGGAAGGGAATCAGAAAAACTTTGTTCCATAGAATCAAACAGTTATGTTAGTTCAAAAATCCTTAAGTAGGAAACATCATGTACCAGAAAGTTTCTCTGCCTTATGTCTGGGCCAGCATCTCTATTTCAATATGCATCTCATGATTCTGTTCCATACCATTTAAATCATTGCTCTCTGACAATGATATCAAGGTGAGACTAATGACGTGAAGAAAACAGGTTATTTAAATTAAGCCTTGTACATATAAGCTTCAATTTTCTTGTTTTGAAATATCCTAATTTCTTTAACCTAAATAATTTTTATTGTAATAGAACTAGACAGGACTGTTTTTGAGAAGTGATCTTTTTGTGACTAGCAAGGATTTATTTGCAAGTAAAAAAAATAAAAAATATTTCAGGAAATGCTATGAAAATGAAGACATGGCTAGATACGTGCAAAGTATACGTGAGTAAAGGATTGTACTGACTAGGTCATTAACCATAATAAGAGTGTATAGGAAACTAGAGGAGTGTATATTATTTGCATTCCAGCTGTTTCTCAGTGAGGATGAAGGAAAATTAAACTTCACATGGGAAACTTTGTTTCTTTTCTCTCATGATATGTTTAAAGCAGATCTGTTACAGAGTTAAAAAAGATATGATGTCAGAATTGCCAGGAGAAAGATCTGATTGTTCTTTTAATTTTACAGTGACTGCAGGTAAAGTTTGATTCTTCAGCCTAGATTTAAACATGGTTTGAGAGAGAATTACATGTTCTGTTCCATTTGTTCAGAAGTTCTTCAGAGAATTACCATTAAAAAAACAACCTAGAATCACAAATAAAGTGGGAGATAGATAAGACATCATACTTCTCATGACTACTATAAAGAAGATCCATAATCTGAGCTCTTCTTATCCTAAGGCTAGTCTGAAAGAAGGTGATCATCACCTACAGGATCTACTTGCCTACGCATACAGGAAGTGGAAGTATGTATGGAGAATGGAACTATGGATGGGATACCAGGGAGGGACGTAAAATCATGCTCTGACATGCTGAAATGGAATTAGAAAGATGAAAATTCAGATGGAGAGAGACAGGAAGAAAATAAGATAGGAAGGAGAATAAGAAGGGCTGCTAAAGACACATCAGAAACAAAAGGAGAGCCAAAGAATCTTGGCCTGCTGGATGGGGTGGTCTGTCACTGATGAAGGACACTGAAAAGTCTGAAATACTTGCTACCTTCTTTGCCTCATCTTTTCTGGTAAGGACTGGTCTTGGGTCTCCTAGATCTCTATCCATAATAGAGAATGATTTGAGTTAGGTACATGCAACCAGATGGTGCTGAGGGATCTGGCCAATGTAATCCTGAGGCCTTCCCCTGTGGCCTTTGAAAGGTCATGGCAACTAGTAGATTTTTCCTGATGGCTAGAAAAAGACATCTTCAAAAAGAACAAAAAGGAAGACCTAGGGAACCACAGGGCAGTCAGCCTCACCTCAGTACCTGGGAAGTTATGGAGCAAATCCTCCTATAAGCCAGTTGAAGACACATAAAGGCCAAGAGGTGATTTGGAACAACAGCATAGGTCTAATAAGGGCAAACTGTGCCATATCAATAGTTATGCCTTCTTTGAGAAGATCGTTGGCACTGGAGAGAGCAGTGAATAACAATTGCTTTAGCAGTGTCTAGGCTTTTGACAATGTCTCCCATAGCATTGTTGTATCCAAGATGGGGAGTTATGGACTGGATGGGTAAACTACAAACAAGAAAAATATTGGCTGGACTGTTAGGCTTAATGGTTCAAAACCTAACTGGAAACCAGTTATAAATGGTGTTAATTGGGTGATACTGAAGTTGAGGCTATTTAACATCTTAATCGACAGTCTGGTTAGGGGACAGAATATTTCTTCATTAAGTGGATGTGAGACATCAGGCTGGGAAGACTGCTTGCTACACTGGATGGCAGGGTTACAATTCAGAGAGACCTTGACAAGCTGGAGATAGAGGCCAACAGAAACTCAAGAATTCATCAAAGACAAATAAAAAGTCTTGCCATCTGAGATGGGATAAACTCATGGAAAATTACAGCCTGCCAGCTAAGAAGATGCACTGCAGAAAAGGATTGTGCAGCCCTGGTGGACAAAACACCCTTGCAGCTATGAAAGCTAACTGCATACTATGCTAGTAGAAGCATAGTCAGCAAGTTAATTATTCTTTTCTCTTTGATAGTTTGAGGCCATATATAAGATACTATGTCCAGTATCACCCCCTCCGGTACAAAAGAGATTGACAAGCTTCAGAAAGACCAGCAATGGACTACCAAGATGATTGGGGGCTGCAGCATATGATGCAGGATGTGAAGATGACTGACTGGGAGTAACTCAGGTTGGAGAAGAGATGATCAAGGACATCTAACTGCGGTCTACCTAAAGTTAAAGGGTTTTATAGAGAAGAACCAGACTTCTAGTTACCTGCTCTAGGTGAACCTGCTCTGGCAGGGGGGTTGGACTAGATGATCTCCAGAGGTCCCTTCCAACCCAGTTCCGTGATTCTGTGATTCTGTCAGCCATGCGTAGTGAAAGAACAAGAGGCAATAGACACAAATTGCAGCAAGAGACCTTCCAGTTGGATGCATAAAGAAAAAAAAGCAAAAATCACAGTGAGGGTGATTAAGCACTGCAGCAGGCTGCCCAGAGAGGCTGTAAGAACTCCATCCTTGGAGATATTCAAAACTTGAGTGGACATGGCCCTAAACAACCTGACCTAACTTTGTTGTTGATCCTGCTTTAAGAAGCATGTAGACTAAATGACTTAGAGACAGCCCTTGCAACATAAAGCATTTTATGCCTCAAAAACATTTCAGGATCATTGTCTATCGTTATTTGTGGTGTAGTCAAGCTGCTTGTGTTTTCCTGGGGTTGAATGTGTTCAGCTTCCCATCTGGACCACACTCTGAATTCCTACAAAGCCCATTACCTCCCATTTGGTTTGCTGTTGTTGTTTGATTAACTGTTTCCACAAAAGTTGCTCTTGTGATAGTTGGTAAGCCTGGTGTTTGGACAATTTTATATTAACCACACCCCTGTACCGCCTGGAAATAAGTGGCCTGAGTGTTACTCTCTGAGTAATTTGTGTCTTCCCCTAAATTGTCATAGTACTGTGTGAATGGCTGGGTCCTATATCTGCAGACGGAATTAGGGTCTGGACTGAGGCCCTGATTCAGGCCATTGCCGTGTATAACCCCTTATTGCACAACTGGATGCACATATAAATATGGAATCTTGCTACATTGTCAAGCTCTTTGCTTTCTTGCTGTCTGAAAGTCTCTTTTTTTCTCACCCCCTCTAGGCCAAGCATCCTAAGGGGATGCCTGCCTTTGTCTGTGGTTTGATTCTGTGTGTCTTTAGAGAATTTCCTAGATCTGAATAGGAAGAAGTAACTTGACCCCCCAGCACAGTGCAAAATAAGTTCTAATTTTTTAATAACACTAAAAAATATGAATGACTATACTTTTATGTAATAGGATATGCAAACACAACCTCAGATCACCCTGAATTGTAAAAGGGCATGTGCAACACCAGCTCAGAAGTAGGTAAAACTAATAAGTATAATCATTCTGCCTCTAAATTAAAGCAGGAAGACAAAGGTTTAAATATCAGTCAGCCAATAAATTGCAGATTTGCAGGGTCTAATTCCTGTATCAGAGAACGACTCTTCAGTTTCTTTCAATTAGTACTTTATAGAAATCAGTCATGTGTTATATGATTTGCATGTTTTCTTGTATCAATTATTAACTTTCAAACTGATTGATGAATTCTAGGTACAATCCTAAGCTGAGGTTCCATTTTCACAGAATCCCAGACTCATAGAATCATAGAATGGTTTGGGGTGGAAGGGACATTTAAAGGTCATCTAGAACAATACCCCTGCAATGAGCAGGGACATATTCAACTAGATCAGGTTGCTCAGAGCCCCATCCAACCTGACCTTGAATGTTGCCAAGGATGGAGCATTTTACCACCTCTCTGGGCAACCTGTTCCAGTGTTTCAACACACTCATTGTAAAAAATGTCTTCCTTCTATCTAGTCTAAATCTACCCTTTTTTTGGTTTAAAACCATTACTCCTTCTCCTATCGACACAGACCCTGATAAAAAGTCTCTCTCCAATGGGTTGGGCAGCATCTCTGGACATCACCTAGTCCAACTGCTGTGCTCCCAGCCAGGGTCAGCTACAGCAGGATGTCCAGTTGTTTTCTGAATATCTCCGAGGATGGAGACTCCACAACCTCTCTGGGAAACCTATTCTAGAATTCAATCACCTTCTCAAAAAAAAAAAAAGGAGAAAAAAGAAAAAAAAAGTGTTTAAATGGAATTTCTTGTATTTCAGTTTGTGCCCAGTGCTCCTTGTCCTGTCACTGGGTACCACAGAGAAGAGTGTGATTCCTTCATCTTGACTCCCTCCTATCAGGTATTTATAAACATTAATGAGATCCCCCCTGACACTTCTCTTCTCCAGCCTGAACAGTCCCAGCTCTTTTACCCTTCCATTGCACATCAGATGTTCCAGACCTTCATCTCCACGGCCCTTCACTAGTGTTGCTCTGTTATGTCCGTATCTCTGTTATACTGGGGAGTCCAGAAGTGGACCCAGTCCTCCAAATGCCAGTGAGGTGCTGAGCAGAGGTAAATGATCACCTCCCTCAAGCTGTTGTCAATGTTTTTCGTAATGCAGCCCAGGATGCTGTTCACCTTCCTTCTTTCAGAGCACATTGCTGATTCATTTTATTAATTTCTTATTACATTGGGATGCTTAGTTAAGAATTTAATTTATTTAATGTGGTGTCTTAGTAATTGCTGATAAAACTTGTGAACAACATTCTTGTATTTTTCTTCAAAATTGCAATGAAGGCTCTGAGAGGTATCCATTACTATGTTTACAGTCACCTGTATTTTTTTCCAGGGTTGCCTGTTTTGAAGTTTCTGAAGGATGTGTCAGTGTCAGGGGAATTATATAGCACGTGTGATCTTAGTGAACCATGCATGGCTTACAGGTTTTAGCTTTAACGTTTATTATGAGGACCTGACAAAGTTTTTATTTCTCCATCTGGCTTTTTATTGATATGTTGCTGGACAGGTACACTTACCTGCAATAACTGTGACGGTGGTCACATTGGTTGTAATGACACGTCTTCCTTGTTGAAGGAAGGCACGTTACAGAAGAATTTCAGAGGAAACATTTTGGACTGGACAGAGTAATATAAATTTCAAATTGGTAGCTTCACTCCTGCCACGTAACACATCTTTCCTACACTAAAATATTTCTTTATCCTTCACATATCACTCTTATTCCACCACTGGGGAATTCCTTACTGACCCATTCAAGATTGAAAACTGGAGTTACTCAGCTACTCATACTAGTAAAACATATTGTAAAACCAAACTAAAATGTCATTATCCTTCTTCCCTGCTTATAGCCAATATGGAATGTCCTCTATGTTTCATGAAATCTATATTTATGGATCAGAGATTTATTTTATTTTGCTTTTATTTTTTTGAAAGAGGGTAGAAAAAAGGAAACTCTGAGCCAAATCATGTCACAATTTTACTGACAGCATGAAATTGTCGTGCTGTCCCAGAGGTTAATAAGAAAAAGAATCTCTTATCAGACATCAAAGAAAATGTAGAATTATCACAACAGCCAGCAATATTCTTTCATTCTATAATAATAAACAGTGCACGTTGCTACAGGAAACAAATGTACCCAACTGAATAGATAAATCCATAAATAAGAGCAGATTTTTTGCTTTAGCTAAGAAGCAAACTGAAAAATATTCTGTATGTGGCTGGAGCCAAACTGTGGTAGTAATAGTGAGCTTTACTAGAAACCACACTGCTTTTAGTGGTTCTTTAGCACTATCCACTAACGCATTATGGAAACTTGCAATAGAAAGCAAACCCCTGGTTGAAGAACTCTCTGTTTTAAGAGAAGAGGAATACAGAACACTGACATATTATTTTCATTTTAACTTCATAGATAGCAAGGAAGCTGAAATTATCAGGATCCAATAAAAGGGTTCAGGCCCTTTCAGCAGGCCTTAGAGAGAATGTATTGCCTAAATCCAAAAAGGTGTTGCTGAGAAACCACTCAATTGCTGCTTAGGTCTGGAATTTCGTAAGCTTTGCATGCATTTTTTTTTCCTTTACTTTCCCATACTTAAGAGTTGCATCTTTGCACCTTCTTGAATGAGCACTGCAACCACTATCCTGATAGTGGAAAAGAAAATGTTTCTTCTGGATGTGTTTTGAAATAAATGAGTGAGCCCTGACAGTGCTCAAGGATCAAGGATATAGTTCACATTTTCATGGAAGGATTCTATGCTATGAATGCTGAGTACTTCCATGTGTCTTCATAAATTCATGTGGGTAGAGGAGCGAGGTGCTGGATGCACTCTGTTCTTGGTGTTTTCTTAGAGACTGGTCTGTTTCATGCTGAAGCAAACTGCCTTCCCAGGGCCTGTTCAAAGGTGCCAAACTCTTGGCCAGGACTTTCAGTGCTTTCCTTGAGGCAGGTGGCTAAACGCCAGGGTTGGGGAATCCCAAGCAGCTTGAGCAAAAGGTAACTCAAAAAGAATCTGTTGAATATCCTTCTGAACCTTAAGTCTTTGCTTTTTCCATGAATTATCTTAATCCTCAGTGTGTACAGGCCTTAAAAAGATCTGACTTCTTTTCCTGTCATAAAAAGCCTAATAAACCTTCTTTTTGATTCAAGGATTTTATTTCATTTCAGATTTCTCACTTTGAAGATACTCTTTTAATTGCACTTGATTTTGGTTTGCTGACATTTTGCTTCTCAGTTCCATTTAGCATCAAAGAAAACACTAAACAAGCTATCAGGACTTAATCTGAACTTTCAATAATTTTTAAAACAGCCTAGCCCTTGTAATGCCAGAAATAAGCTAGGACTGCACTTTCCTAGTTCTAGTACTTTTTTACCTTGAATGCAAATGAAGTCTCCGAGCCTTTTCCTCTAGAATTGTGATATTTAACATTGTTATCACACCAAGAAATAAACAATTGTTTAAGGAAATGGGTGAGAGTTGTTCTCAGTGCTACAGTGCTGAGTCAGTCATGCAGAACTAATTTCCTGGCTGTCTCTGAATGCACATAAAGCTGCTCTGTAGCTGCTGCTGACAATGAACTAGTGACTGGAAAAAGGAATCTTAAACACAGTCACATCTCTTGACTGTTAAAATCTTTTACACAAAGCATGCTGATCTAATGTACTGTAGTAAGCGGTATCCTTTTTTTTTTTGAGTGTTAGTAAAAGAAGTTTTGATACCTGAAACTGTTGCTAAGTAACCAAATGCTTCCAAAATATATCTTTCTCGCTAATAAAACTGGGTTCATTTTCTGCTAATGAATGTACTTACATTGCAAATGCAACCCAGGATATTGCATAATGGGAAAAATATCTTAACAATAGAAGATTATCACGCATAACTGAGGATGTCTCATTCATGTGGGGAGCATATTACAAGTCACTTAATCAGAAAATCTGTATTTGAATAAAACTGCCCAACATTTTAGAAGCAAGATGTAAATGGCAGTAAGCTGCCTTTGTAAAAAGGGGCTCTCTTGTTTCTTTAGATACATCATATGGTGCAGAAAAAGAGAACTGATGCCTGTCCTTAATATATGATATTTAAAGCAGTCTCACAGATACTTTTGCTTTCAGAAATAAAGTGAATTTCATAAAATGGTGTTTCAGCACAAAGATCCTCAGAACAAAAAAATTCCCAAACAATCCACCAAAAGTAAGAGAAAAATTAAATGCATTCATGTACACAGATTAACTAAGATTGCAAGAAAACAGAAGATGCTCACATGTAGCAATACTGCTTCTAGCTTAATGCTATCTAGTGCTATTCTTCAGATAAACTTTAACGGTTGGGAGAAGATGAAGGTGGGAGGAAAGGCGCTCAAATCCAAGTTTGCAGTGTTACAGCCCACACAGGGATGTAAATGAAGATTTGGACAGAGGATCTGCTCAGTGAAGCAGAAGGTTTTACTGCCCTCTAGTAAAATGTGGTTACAAAACTGTCTTTCAAAATGTATGCATGCTGAGTAAACCTATTCAGTTATTGTTGCTGAAAATGTGATTAGTCTTGGATTGTCATCTCATTGTTTCCATAGTCAAATAATAAAACATTTACATTCAATCTAGACTGACTTATTTTTGAATTAAGGAAAATTGCAATAATGAAGCACCAAAGGAAGGTCTCTGTGGCTGCATATGCATGAACAAATCTTGTGCCAAATTTTCAGCACTGTTATTAGCAAGAACCTAAGTGGTGGCACTCCCTGGAAAAGAACAGAGTTTTCATAGCACAGTGCAAAAATTCCTGAGTCCTAACTACAGGGGAACTTACCCTGTCGTTAGCATTGTACCAGCACTAAATTAGCAGCTCAAGAGTGAGCACGATTTGTGTCCTTTAATTTCTGGCAGCAGCAACTCTGAGAATGAAATGGCAGCTGAACTCTTTACATGGTGCTTAGACAGCGCTGTAGAGAACTGGAAGATAGTTGCAGAGAAGTCGTAGATATTTAAAGGTGCAACACAAAGGAAAAAAGAAGTAAAATCATAGTTTTGTTGCCACACATATAGCTGTACCATGCAGTGCTGTACTGCTGGATTATTACTAACAAGATGACATGAAAGGATGTGTGAGGCTGTCATCTTAAAAAGCCTGACACTGACGGTGATTGTTGTAACTGTGTACACTGTGACTCGTTAGGCAGTGCAGCCTCTGCTTCTCAAATGGCAGCAGGAAAAGCGCTTGGGAAAGGGCAAATACTAACTGCAGCCTCACAAAGTACCTAGTGCTTTCCTCCCTGCCTCTTGGTTTTCTTTCTTTATTTATTTAGTATATTTTCCTCAAATATGAAGTACAAAACTAGCAAGTTTTTCAGAAGTCACATGGCCCCTCTGGGAAAATTATATTTGCAATTCTCAACATCAGTCACTGAAAGGTACAAATATTCTGTCAATCCTACCAGTGCTTTTGTATAAAGGAATGCTCAATCTCCATATATTCTTATTTATATAGCTCCATAAATATTCAAATGCCTGACAAAAATGGGGTTGGAAAAGGGGGAATATTTCTAAAGTAAATATAAATTAAAATAAACACAAGGAAATAGAAAGAGTTTATATTCATTCACAGAAAAGATGCAAGTAGAGTGTAGCATAGCTCATTTCTTCTCCTACTTCTTGACTTTCTCTGCCGGGGACAGACTGCAGGGTCATTATCTTGTCCAAGGGCCGTCACAGAGGAGGGACTTTGTGACCTGTCACTGTTCCGTTGTATACTGTCTCAAGGTCAACGCATAACTTGAACCTAGAAACTCAGTCCAGTCCTGTCTTGTTCATTGGTGGTGGTTTGGGATCACAGAACCACAGTTGATTTCCTGATATACTTCTTTCCTCTTGAGACCTGCTTGGATGTGGGTGAGAAATCAGGCTCTCAAGTGCTCCAATACCTTGTTCAATGTAGTAACAAATGTGAAAAGAACAACATTGTTGAAAGATTTTTCAGCATTTGTTATGACAAGAAGGCTCTTCGGTCATTTTCCAGTCCAAATTCATGAATTCCTAGAAAAAGAGGTCTGGAAAGGGCTCTGGGAGACAACCTAATGCAAACTCTATATAGAAAGCAGAATCTATTGTACTTCGATCATTGTTGACAAATGCTGACACCTTATACCTCAAGGACAACCTGTCCTTGAAAGCCTCAAATAACAGCTACTCCAGGTACTCCAAGGTCTTTTCTATCT
Source organism: Rissa tridactyla (assembly GCF_028500815.1). Lineage (NCBI taxonomy): Eukaryota > Metazoa > Chordata > Aves > Charadriiformes > Laridae > Rissa > Rissa tridactyla. The sequence continues at coordinate 95,581,090 of NC_071468.1, forward strand.
TCATTAAGTAAGATCCCTGATGAATCTTTCCTTTTTACTGCTCTCCTGTTTGCTAACTGCTTGGCTCTTTTTTATTAACTCCTTGGCTGAGTCCTGCTCCCTTAAAGGTGGTTTTACATTTAACTCTCCTAATGATTTATGCACTAAAGGAATATGGGGAAAAAAAAAGATACTGTTTGAGCATCCTGGGAATAACAACCTTACTTTTTTAAACACTGTAGTTTTATTTAAGATATATTTCTATCTTTTCACTTAAACTTTCTTAAATAAAACAACACAATATATTGATTTGAACTTGACAATTGTTCATTTGTTATGTATATTTCTACTGCCTTGTGTGTAATACAGGTATTGCATTATGATCATTTGACATCCTGCGGTACATTTGGTAGCATTATTTATTATTCTTTTGTTGATTTATTCTTATTGTTCTGGTACTGTGAGAATGTTTGTATTTTTGAGATATGTGAGTGCTTGATCAGATTTATTTCTATTGAGTTTTGTGCAATTAGGTAGGAGATGTGTTAGCGGCATTTATGTGTATGAAAGAAACTTACTGTTATATTAGGCACTTAAGACATATAAAACATGCCTTCCATGATTGTGAGTGCATCTTAGACAGCTCTGTGATCTTATATTTCACCTGAATTCTGAATGGACCTATATGTGCAATGGTGAAAAGCAAATACTTCACAGAGAGCTCTCAAAATTGGTAATACAGCCACCGCTGTCAACACAGTCTCCTCTAGGTTTCCTGTTAATGGAATCAAAACACTTTTCCACATTCCAAGATACGACCCATATGTCTACATGTATTGTGTGGTAATGTAAAGAAAAAAGATAGACCATAATGTCTGTTTTCAGCTAAAATGATGACAGGTACAAGCATCTTAAGTGAAAAAATCTCAATTTGTTTGAGTTCGAAGTCAGAACCTGAATACTGCATTGATAAAATGTGCTGGTGAGGCTTGGACATCTTTAGTTGCACTGTTTTTGGAAGTCACCATCACTTTTGGATGCAGTTCCAGATTTGTATTTCTCTCCCTTCTCCACCCCCCCCCAAGTATTCTATATTCCATATTCTATATTCTATATTATTCTATATTCTATAAAGTAGAATAAGTAAATAATTAAAAAATAGAAGAGAGTCCAAAGAAATTCCAGGAATAGTTTTAATAATATTGTGATCGCAATATGGTCCATGCATCTCTTGTCCTTGGAGATATCTGAGTTTCTAAGCCCTCACCAGATCAAATTATGTGACAAGATCATAAATAGATCTGAATGATAAACAGGTTTCTATCCACACGTTATAAAGATATAAACAACTTCCTATTGTGAATCATATAAAAATCGCAATTTGTCAAAATTTTTTAGGAAAATAAAACTGCAAGGAAGTTTCCTTCCCCTCATGGTTGCTGCATAAGCCTAGCTTTCCTCCCTGCCCATTGAATATTTGATTTACAATTTTGTCCTCATGCACTAAGTCCTCCATGAACATTTGATGAGGAAGGCACTGCTGTGCAAATGGGGAAACGCATATTTGCATCTCTGCTATGCCTGATTTAGACCAGAACAGTGATTTTCAACCTTTGCTCTGTAGTCCCCTGTGGTTTGCAAAACAGCAAATAAAAAGGCAAGTCCACATATGCTGTACAACTGTACAGACATGTGAAATTTCTGAAGGGGTCCGTATCTCCTTTGAGAAATTTATGCAGGTAAACAAACTGAAAAAGACCGAAAAACTCTGGACTAGAAATTTGAGCAAGTCACTCTCAATGGTGTCTTAGTTCTCATGCTGTTTTGAAACTCACATGTTTTCTGGATGAAATTGTTTCACTTCCTAGGAAGGATAATGTATTCACTGAAGGGGCAGGGGCAAAGGCTGATAATGCCCTTGTCTTTGAAGTCTCCGCAAAAAATAGGTATGGAACTATTTAGACAAAGTTGAACAGCTTGAACAGATGCTTATCTGGAGCTTAGAGGCTGTTGTATTCTTTTTATTCCTTTTTTTTTTAAACTCAATGCTCTATAATAATAAAAGGAAATCTGATAAAAGACAAGGGAATGATGAAAATTAAATCACTTCTAGGAAAATGGTGAGATTCAGCTTTCTGTATATTTATGAATCCTGAAAGAATGCTTGGATGAAATCGACATCACCAATTCACTACCCTCATTCTCCCCCATACTGTGAAGTCTTTCCGAATCAGTAGCAAAAATAGGAATGATCGAATCAGTGCAGCTGTGAACATTACAAGATGCACACTCCAACAAACATAAAATGCGCGAGTGCCTGGTGAGCATTAGGAAATCTGTCACTATGAACAATTGAAGGTGACAAGTTTAAATAGACCAAGGAATTCCAGTGTTAACTTACTTCCAAACAAGATATTTTCAAAATCGTCATGATCAATATTTTTTACTGAAGATTAGCTGCATGAAAAATAAGCTAATTTAAATTCTCTTTAGGTAAATGCAAAAAAAATTATTCTGGGGAAATTATTAAAAATGGAAAAATGGAAACAAGAACATTTCTGCACTGATCACTTTTTTTTTGCTAGAACATTCAAGAAAGCCTTTCCATACTGTAAGTGCTGGATGACTAGCCCCACTTTACAGCTCTCATGGGGTGATGAAGGTGCCTCGGCTAAAAAGAGTTCCCAGTTTTCTCTTGTCTTCTTGAAAGAAAGGGAAAACTCCCTCTTTGAGAAGTCTACCTTTTTCATCAATAACTTGTGAGAGTCCTATGTGTGACTGTTTCCATTCTGAAAGAGTTCAAGACCTGCAGAGAGAGCCCATCAGGCAGCTCCAGGAGCACCTAGAATATTGGCTGGCACAGAAAAGCAACAAGGGTGGGGGAGCAACCATTAAAAGCATTAGAAGTGTTTTCACTGTACAGTAATTTGTTCTTTTGTGAGTTATTTTAAGTTGTTTAATTCATGGAGAAGAAGATGGGAAATGATAATAAGAGCTAAGGACAACAGCACTGTCTTGAGACACCTGATACCACTCTCAATGGGCAGATAGATGATGTGAAAGGAAGAATAAAAATTATGTTTTTTTCACAGCAGCTCTAAGCTTCAGGGAACTGGTTAAATTGTTTTCTGTTACATTTTTGGGCATAGTTTCATCTGCAAGTCATTTAAATGCCTACTACCCCTTCAGCACCTAATTTCTACTTGTTTAGCGATGAAAATGGTTTTGTTGATTTTAGTCTTTAACCTGTAGTCTAAATGGCAAAAATAGAATACCAAGGAAATCTTTGCAATGTCTGTGAACATAACAAGGATAAAGTGTCCAAAAGTAAGTTTCTCTCTTTCCTACCACCTCCAGTATAAACCCTTTCTAAATGATCTGTGCACTTCCATACTTATAACTTTCTTACTTATGCTGCATGTTAGATGGAAGTGCTAACTTTAAAATTAGTCATCCTAATGTGCAAAGCACTGGAAAAAGATGGATGTTTTGAACATAACAGGCTTTACATTAAACTCCAGTACAGATTAGATGAATTGTGGAATTATGCCTAATACTCTTAAAGGGTTTTAGTGATCAAACACACAGTAGACCCATGCTGACATTAGGTCTGACACATCTAAGATATACATAATAGAGATCCAGGGCCTTGCAGACCTGCGGTTCTACTGGTTTATAGTCAAACTTCTACAATGTAAAAATGTTGACCCAAAATACCCATGTTTTTATGTAGTCATCAGTATCTGCAGTGGTATTTCTGGACAGTTCTGAGTCTCTGTTCTGTACCTACATAGTCCACATACCGTATGGTATACATATCAGCTGCAATACTGTGTAGTTCTCTTACACTGTAAGTAGACTGGACTGTCACTTGCAAGTTATAGCTTATTGTTGATGTACTAAAAGTATTTCTGCCTTCACCATAAGACTTTGACGTGAAGTCTGCTATGATAACATATGAACTTCAATACATATCTAAAATTATATTTCTTGGGAGATTTAAAAGAATTTGTTTTATGGACCACTGGTTTGCTAGTGTTCACTTATGACTGAGGAAAGCCTTTTCCCATTCATCTTAGAGCTTTAGAAGTTAATCGTCTTATCTAAGCTATTCTCATAGACTATTTCATAAGATAAGGAAAGGTAACTAAAGCCCATGGCATCTAAGACAGATAAACTCCTGCCTGAAAGTTCCTGTCTCAGTCTAGGACTAGACTATTCAGCTAAAGTTACGTGAGATGAATCTCATCCATAGTATGAAGGGCAGCTACAGCAGAGCTTCAGATTCCGTAAGATGGGAAGTGTTCCTCATGCTTGCAGAGGAATATGAGAGCTTTGGCTGCTGTCATGTCCTGGTTTGAGGTAAACAGAACCAACTTTCTGCTCAGTAATTTTACTTCTTAGCTAAGCCTCTCCCAACTCTCTGAAATTAAACACCATGTTGTGCAGAAAAATGTTCGTTCTCAGAGTGATGACCTGATTATGCCAAGGAATGATATGCAGAGAGGCTCTTGCTTATACTTATTGCTATAACAACGAAGGTCAGCTAATTTTGTTATTTGCCCTGTTGGAGGGTTGGAAATGGAAAAGCGTAGAGGGGTCCCACCTGTAGGGAGGAGCGGACAGGACAGCTGACCCAAAACTGACCAATGGGGTATTCCATCCCATCTGCCTCATGCTCAGTATAAAAGCTGAGGGATCAAAATGTCATGCCTCTTTCTTCAATGGCCGACGTCCAGGGAGTACGCTGTCTATTCATCTGCCTTTGATCCCAATCCGTGGGTTCCTGACTCCAACTGTGGATTCCAGTTCTCATCTGTTGCTAAGTCCAGTCTGGCACTTCCCCAGTGCCTGCCGGTGACGTCATCCTGAGAGCTTGATACCGTTTTGTATATATTGTAGCTATTTCATTATTTCCTTTTTATTTCCTTTTTATTTTATTATTAATATTTCATTAAAGTAGTTTAGTTCCTTCTAAACTTGTAAAACTCTTTGTCTCTCCTCCTCCTCTCCTCGGAGTGAGAGGTGGGGGGAGAGCATCTAAAGCACGACATATCAGAAGTCACTGAGAATAGTTCAACACAGTTAAGTACAGTGAACCATGAAAAAGCTGGTAAGCTTGAGTTGCAAACAGGTTAACTTTAAGTCAGGAACTGGGTGTGAGTTTTCACAGCAAAGAATGAAATTACATGACCATTTTAACTAAGAATGAGACTGCATGGAACAATAGTACTGTTTGGTGTTACAGACTATGAATTTGTGTATTTTAGATGTTTCTAAACAGTTTTATTGCATTCTACACCCTTATTATGTAAGGAGAAATAAATTGAAGAAACAAATATGTATTGGGTTTATGTGGCAAGGTTTTGGTAGTGGGGGGCCTGCAGGTGTGTCGTCTGTGAGAAGACATCAGGAGCTGCCCCCATGTCAGACACAGACAAATCCAGCTGGCTCCAAGATAGACTTGCCACTGGCCAAGGCCAAGGCAATCAGTAACAGTGGGAGCACCTCTGTGATAACGTATTTAAGAAAGGTAAAAAAAACCTGCTGTGCAAAAGCAGCTGGGAGAGAGGAGTGAGAATAAATGAAAGAAACAACTCTACAGGCACCAAATTCGGTGAAAAAGGAGGGGAAGGAGGTGCTCCAGGTACCAGAGCAAAGATTCCCCTGCAGCCTGTGGAGAGGGCTGTGGTGGCACAGGTTATTCCTTGCAGCCCGTGGAGATCTGCTGTGGAGCAGATATCAACCTGCAACCTGTAGAGGACTCCACACTGGAGCAGGTGAATGTCCCTTAAATGAAGATGTGACTCATGAAGAGACCATGCTAGAACTTCTGTCACGAACTACAGCCCATGAAAAGAAGCTCAAACAGGAGCAGGTTTGCTGGCAGAGCTATGACTCCATGGGGGACCCACGCTGGAGCAGTCTGTTCCTAAAGGACAGCACCCCGTGGAAAGGACCCACGCCTGGGCAGTTCTTGAAGAACTGCAGCCCTGTGGGAAGGACCCATGTTGAAGAAGTTTGTGAAGGACTGTCTCCCATGGATGAGACCTCACGATGGAGTAGGAGAAGCATGTGAGGAGGAAGGAGCAACAGAGATTAGCAAACTGACTGCAACTGACCCCATTCTCCATGCCACTGCACTGTTTGAGGAGGTGGAAGAGTTGGGAGTGAAGTTGAATCTGGGAAGAAAGGAGGGGTGGGGGGAACGTGTTTTTTTAGATTTGTTCTTATTTCTTATTAACCTACTCTGCTTAATTTGCAATAAATTAAATTATTTTTTCCCAAGTCCAGTCTGTTTTCCCTTTGACAGTAATTGGTAAGTGATCTCCCTGTCCTTATCTCGACCCATGAGTTCTTCATTGTATTTTCTCCCTCTGTACTGTTGAGGAGCAGGGGTGACAGAGTGGCTTTGTGGGCACCTGGCAGTAGGCCCACGGGGTGGTCATCCCACCACAAAATAATAAAGAAATTGTTTCCTGAGACCAATACTGTGCAAAAGACGAGAGACAGAAAACCAACTTACGGGGGATGGGAATAAAGTCCCCAAAATGCTAAGGTCTCATCTATGCACAAGGCTATAGCAGTGTAATTAGATGTATGGTGCATCGTGGTATAGTTAATAATCTGAATCTGTCTTGATGAAACTAGGTTTAAACTTGCATAAAAATGTCTGTACATAACATACACTAGTTTAACTAAGACAAAAAGTGAAGACAATCCCATACAACATGATGACACAGATGACTAATTTCAGACTAATGAAAAACCAGTCCTTAAACAGTGCAAGATACAGAAGGTTTTCTTAGTAAATTTTGTAAGAATTTGTTCAGTCAAAAATGTCTGTGTTTATTTCTATATTTTTTTGCATTTTAAAATCTCTCATTCTTTATTACTTCTGTATTCACCCAGAGTACTCTATGACTCTTGATCATTCAGTCTGTGTGAGCCAGAGGAGACGTGACAGTAACATTTAAATAAAGAAATTGGAACATCTGAATTAGACTTCCCCTTGCAGAAACACTTGTCAGTTACTGAACTGATCCATTTTCCCTGTGAACTGATGCAATAAGGAATTTTAAACATATGCCATTGGAGTGCATTTCAAAGGCTGTTATTTCAACAATTTTATGTACAAGCCTCAAATGTATTTAACTTTGTCTTAATGCTGCATTGTTGGGCACTTGCTGAAATAAATTTGTGATACAACATCTATTACCTGCTTTACCAGTTCGGAATTTTGTCTATGTCTGACATCCTAAGTATTGATAAAACTGAGGATTTACTTGGGTAAAGGTTAAATTCTAAAGGCAATTTCATGGCTTTGATCTTTGTGCACCAGTCCCATTAACAGAGATAACAGATGCAATGAGGAATGGGAGTATGCTCCAACTCTGCCTTCATACTGTGAAACAAATTGAGGAAAATGATTTTGAGGAAATGAAGTAAAATAGGTTGATCTACAGAATATATAATATTGAATGCAATGTCTTATATTACGGGTAATGTATCACCTGCACTTTTTTGCCTGTTCCAGGGGTGGCTCACTTGCAGACCATACCAATCTGCATCACCCAGTAACAGGAAGAGGATGATTTCCTTAGGAGACAAGCAGGGGAGCTCTTCACACTTTGACATCATGGAAGTAGGTGCTTTAGGAATACTTCAGACAGGCAGATGAGATGGATTTTATCCTTTTTCAGAATTTTTTTCTGATATTTTTTGAGTAGCTTTTCTAATATGAATGTCAGAAAAGAGAATTGCTATTTCTGATGTCCATAAAAGAAAAGTATGAGTTAATTCTAGCACTTATTACTATTTCTAGAATGAATTTTGGTCTTAGTAGCATATTGCACTGGCTTTTTTGTAATTAGGTGCCATTAAAAGAGGATGTCTATCAAAATGTTAACAAGGATGGCAGTCAATCTCTGTCATTTATTGAAAGCAAATACATTTACAAGTTCCATCATAAATCTAGGTCAAGTAATGAGATTCTCAACTTATTTTCCATAAAGTAGTTATTACATTATGCAGGCAAAATGGCATGGTACACAACAGTTCAATTTCATCAGCTCTTCACACAGCAATGAAATCAGAAACCAGTACTGTTTAAATTTTGATTTATTTCATTGTCATCTATTTGCCTGGAATATATACATACATGGAATATTTTGGCAGAATATATGTTAAAAAACCAGAGAATTCTCTTATTTCTGCTGAAATCCAAGCAATAAAATTTTAAACTCTTCTTTAAGAAAAAATGAAGTATGTACATTTTTAATATTTCATTTTGAAATGCTGAGATTCGTATTTTGAAATTAATACTACTGTCAGCACTCTTACGCTGACATTAATACACATAAATAATGTGTAGAGCCAAATGATACAGAACTGCTTTTTGGATCTGCTGACTTTTAGTGAGCAGTTCTAAATATGAAGAAATGTCCTTAGGCTTGCTAAGTGTTTGATAGCGGTTAGAACTTGTTTCCTCTCCATGTCCTGATATAATTAACCGTTTAATGCAACTTTGAGCTCAAGGTGAACTTTCTAAGTGCTGGGCTATAGAATAATATTTGCCATCTATCTCAAAAATGTTTAGGTATTTTTTAAAGACCAGTTTTCACTTCAGTGTCTGAGGAAGCCACGTAATGGTAAATAGTTTTCTTGTAAGTACTTTCAGTGCAGAGGTAGGAACTTGTGGCTCATCTTCCAGCACTGATCAATCATTGAGCAATCAGTTGGTGTTTAGGGAATTCATATAACTAGTGTGAGATGTGGTTTCAGATTCCCTCAACTGGAAAAAGGAACTGAAATTGATTGTTGCTCCTGAAGGTGTGCTCTGCTCACACAACAAGCAAAGAGCGTAACGTCCTCCAAAGTTTTATAACTCAAGTCATCTTTCTTCGCATTTCTTCCACCTACAATTATGAGGAAAATTTAGATTAAATTGGGAAGTAATTTGTGGAGAAAAGAGTAGGCTTTTTAAATGATCATACTGTTGAAGAAGAAATTCTTCCCCAATACAAGACCATACTCGTCTGTATGGCTCTATTTACATCTATACTGAATGTTAGGGTTAATTGTAAATTTACTTTTATGCCTATAAGTGCTGATCATGTGTAATCGACGCCCAACAGCTGAACGTACCTCAAATTCAGCACTATGTGGAGTGTCCAAATGCAAGGTAGCAATGTCTACTGGCCCTTCCTGCTGTGTATGGAATTTAAGCATATATTGAAAGTTGTAAATGTAGTAAATCCTGCAATGGTGATTCTGCAATTTCTTGGTCCAACATTTCTATTTTTCTACACACTTTTATTTCTTTTTATTGTGAGTAGAGCAAGTGGGGAAAGGGAAAGGTCCATTCTAAAAGGACTCTGAGGAGCAGAGTGTGGACCACTGTAGGGTTGCCCCAAAGTAATGGGTGTGAAAATGTGGATTTTGTGTCTTAAATCAGATGAAGATGACTTTCAGATTACACCCTGGGCATAGCTGTATGCTATATCGCTCAATGGATGTTGCTTCTGAAAGGTGTTACCAACTGCTTTGCTCTGCTTAGGTGAGCAAAACAGTCAGATTGGGCCTGATGTTTATGCACTATATGTTCATTTTTGGCATAAACTCGGTTTAATGTTTCCATTGTACATATCTTTTCTGCTCTTTTTGCATTCTGTATAAAGAGTGCACAGAGACAATATTGTGAAATTGAGGAAGAATAGTAAATCAGTTGGTTGATTTTAATATAGTTTCTATCCGGAATATTTTTGGACTCTTGAATTAAGCATCTGAATATAAGTTGTATTTTCCCTATGTAGTTCTATGTTTGAAATGCTGGAAGCAAGCTACAATTTTCTGGATTCACAGTGCACCAATACAGATCAATATTACCCTGTCTGAATATATGTTATATCCTGGCTGAGTACACAACACCAGTTGGAAGCTCTCCTACGACCAGATTCAAGTACAGATACTCATTTATCACCTAAGTAAATTTATAATTTGGGTTTAAATCACCTTTCTTTTTTTTTTTTTTTATTTATTTTCCGCCCAGGAAACAGGAATTTGATGACTTGCTGAAGGTTTCAGGAAGCCCCAGAGAAATGACTGCTGTGCTTCATGATCAGGTATTTTGGACACACAGAATTTATGTACTGTAATAAACATGATCTGGCTACCTAGATACACTGCTGTTTGCAGTTTTAATGGCTGAAGGGCAGAAGCAACTACAGGGCTCACAAAGTATATGATGGCATATTCTCAAGCATATGGTGTCCTTTCTGGATGTTCCTCTTGAGTTTTGCTGTGAAGAGGATTAAAGGAGAAAAAAACCCATATTTCCTTGGCTAAAATTCTGCTCACTCATAGGAGAAAAAATATCCTATCCCTACTGACAGAGCATTGTAACCCTACAGTGAGAAACTTGTGCCAAACATTATTCCTGTTGCAAGGATTTATGAATAGTAGATCACAAGTTGATACTGACCATCTGAAACACAATAGTTGGTGACAACTCTGGATATTAAGTGTTACAAAACTGGAGAAATTTTGAAGGAAGTTTTTTGAGAAATTTTGAAGGAAACTTGTTCTTTCAGAACTGGGGGAGAAAAGCAGAGAGTGGTGTCAGAAGGATCAGGGAAGTAATCAGGAATGAGGCTTGAGTGGGATATAATGATGTCTGAGAAAGAAACACCGATGTCTGTAACGCCTGCTGTCAGTTTGCCCCCCACTGCTGGGGTTTTAGTTGCTCATGTAAGGGGGTCCAGATTTGATACACTCCAGCTGTGTCACCTTGACTCAGACTGCTGAGACAGAGCTGTGAGACCAACCGTCTGTAGAGAGATAAGAAAGGTAAAAGCTGCAGACTGGTAGGACTGCTGATCTGCGACTAAATACTAGTGGTCTTCTATGTATGTGCATTGGCCAATAAGTAAATGCTTTGTAGATATGAGTTATCCATATTCCACTTTCAGTCTTTTTGTGCCAGGCTGATGATGCCCAGACAAATTCACTATAAAAATATTTTGTAGAGGTTAAAGGGTGATTTTATTATTATGCTGGGAAGCCAACGTGCATATTTAAGAAAGTAGCAGCATAATAGGAAAGGAACATGATTTTGTAAGAAGTGATTTACATTTGTAGAATTAAAAAAAAAAAAAGGAATTTCATCTAGCAGGAGCAGAAGGTACAGTAAGTGTCCCTGGGATGGATGAAGAATCTTTTTCTGCAGCCGTACATCTAGAAGAGCTCTGATGCTCAGAGCTATCTGACATTAAATCATGTCATGCAGAAGTAAACACCAATTGAAAAAAAAATCATTAATGTTTTTAATTAGGTTGTCTTGAATTCTCATCTGCATTCTGAAAGCAAAGGACTTATTTCAGTAAAAGTCATGGCCAGCTTCTGTAGCAAGGAAACTGTCTGTACTCTAACTGAATTGGGCCCTAAATTTGTTGCTTGGCAAGAGCAGGGAAATGTTTTGCTCTGGTGTCTGACTCCATTGGCAGTGGTGCTTGTTAATCACACAACCCATTACAATGGACTGTACAAGGAGGAATCTCAAAACCACCTTATTGCTGAGCTAGAGGCTATAAAGTGCAGTCTTTTCTACTAACCAGATTTGTGCTCTGTTGTGTTTAATGGTAGTTGTGCCAGTCCATGATTACTCACAAATGGTGACTAGAGACTGTGGCTGAGAACCCTCGGTGTGAGTGCAAGAAGGGGAGGACCTCAGAGCTCATGTTTTGAAGCAATATTTAGGCTAGCTTAACACCGAGCAATAAAATGAAGACAGTAACATGGAAAACGGAGGCTAAAAATGTTTAATTACTTTACCCTGATCACCCTGCTCTCTTCCAAGTTGGCAAGTAGGAACTGGAACTTGCCAAATGTGTTTTATTTTTAAATCTTTTATCCATTGGCAAAACTGCATATTGCATCAGACTTCATAAATGTGTTTTACAATTTTGTATGGTTTTCCAATCTGCACATACCTCTGTGTTCATGTGCACATACTTAGGGAACTGACACATACAGGGACAGCTCTGACTTTGGGTTTTGTGGAGGTCCATCCCCCCACTGAATTTTGTAACTCTAGGTAAAATCATGCTTCCCACTTCACTCAGTGCAGTAGCAGCAGCAGCAATGCTAGCACTAAGCCTAGCGCTGCAGCTCACTGGAGAAAGTACTCTCCACCCATGCAGTAACCCTTGGAAGGAAGGAATCCCCCACCACCAGCACCTTCCAGCCCTGCAGCTAGAAGGCTCAGGAACTACACACATGTACAGTGTTTTTATGAGTATGTTGGGTGCTCTCTCTAAACAGTGCTCTAGGATCTCATTTAAGGTGTAGCAGAGCATGTGAATATAAGTAATATTGAAATACTGACAATAACAAAGCTTAGTCTCATAAAAACCTCAAAATCTGGTAGTGGAATCAGAGCCCTGGCACAGCACTGCCTGACTCTTTTTCGTCTGGATGGGCATCACTGCAGCTGTGCACACTTTCATTTACACTGCCCATTTCCTGTGATGCTTTCTATCACACAAACAACACAACTAGCAAATAACTCTAATATTGTTTTGTATATTAGCATTCTAGTGATTTAAATGCAGGTATTGGCTAATAAGCAAGTATCTGATGGCCAGTAGCTCAATGGAATGTAATCTTACTCACATAATTTAATTGCTTTCAGTTACTTTTCCATTTTCATATTCAACAGGAAGTAAAATGGGACAGTAGCTGTTTTTCCAGGAGGTGGGGGAGAGCATCTGTCGTTCATTTCAGTGGCCAGTCTGGCCCAAACCATGACAAAGGTATTTGAATTGCTTTTTTGGAGTGGCACAGGTGAATGTCACTTCATCACTAAAGAGGTTGAGCTAACTTTCTAGAATGATTTCTGTGCACAAATTTTCAGTTGCATGCATCCCTGGATGTGCGCTTCCACACAGCGTAGCATGGTCCAAAGGTAACAGTAATTCTTTGTATTACTGTTGTGACTGAAATGTCCTTTCATCGTTACTATGCCCTATCTGATCAGCAGAGAAAGTAGGAAGTGTCACAGGCTGTAAAAAAGACCATGACTTAAAAATAAAACCAATGTGCTGAGGAAGGTGGGTTCATGTAGTTAAGCATAGTTTTATTTTTTACAAAAGCTAATTATTTATTCCCAATATTTGGCGCAAAATATCATCCTACAAAATTAATGATTCACAATTTTAAACATTTGGCAACTACGAATCAAGATTAACAAAGGGACTTTAGTGATAAAAAGCACAGACTTGTTTTGAGAGCACATGTTTTTCCTCTCAGATGAGAAAGGAAATCAGACGTAGCTAGGAATTTGATTTTAGTTTAAGTTTTTTTAAAAGCACTTATGTATATGTAGATATGTGTATATATATGACTGTATGTGGATGCATGCATATAGAATCTATCTCTAATTTTGACATTATTTTGATTTTTATCTTAGATTTTAATACAGTTCCTTTGCATATTCCAACAAATGACCAATGTATATTGCAATCATGTCAGTTCTGTATCCAATTTAGCTTTCAAATGTTCAGGAGGCTGAATCATAGTTATCTTAAAAAAACACATTTCTTTTCATTACCTGTCAGACTGGCTGTGCTCTATAGAAGCACTATGGTCGACAAAGTCCAGGAAGAATGCATTCCTGTGCATTCCACATCATATTAAGTGCTCTAAGACTATATTTTCTTAGCTACTAATGACCCACATGTTTCATTCAGATTCTATGACTCTTCCTTTTCTGGTAATCTTTCTACAGTGGACAGAAATATTGGACAGTAACATTTATCATTGACAAATTAAATAGGGGAATGAGTGACCAGGAATACAGAATAAAATACTTGGATATCCATAAATCATTATTTTTTTAACCTTTCACAAGATAGGATTTCCTAGATATAAAGGAAAGTGATTTGATATATTTGATATATATAGATCAACAACATGCTTTGCCTTTTATGGCAAAACCTTGTCTTGTCATGAATTCCAGTGTATAAAATAGGGAACGCTTGGACTCTATCAGAACTGAGATATCAATATATCCTAATTCTAAAGGTCAAAAAGCGTGGAAATTTGAAACCACACATGGTGTCCAAGAAGAAACTTTTTTTTACAGAACCTTGAGTTCTTCCAGGCTTACAGCTTAGTGAAACAAAGTAAAGCAAGTTTAACATGGACACAATATTGTGACATAATAAACACAGAGTTTTCATTGCTCCTTTCACCTATGTTTAGGTGAGGTGGCTCATCTGAGGTGGCTTAGGGAGGTTCAAAATTATTTTAAAGAATTCTTTGTGAAAGATTTCTTTTGAGATTTTCAGGTACGGGCCCAAAATTTGAATCGGTCTCCTATAGGGTCCGTGCATACCTGACAGTCCCATGCAGATGTCTTGGAGACCCTAGGATATTGCAAGTGGCATTAGAGATTTGTGTTTAGTCAACTATATTGTCTTTTTTTGATAGATTTTATGACATTTAACTTTACCCATCAGAAAGACAGAGGAAGGATTCAATTCCATGTTGATACCTAAATTAGGTATCTACCTCTGTCGTGTGGCATATATATCATTCCTGTGCAGATATCTCAGACAATTTAGGACATCTCAAATGGCAATAGGTGTAATTTTGGCAACTGGATATGGCAATTCAGTTGCCAGTACTTTTAATGAAACCTAGTTGATACAGACTTAAGTCCAGTTTAACACATGCCAGTACTTATTTACCTATTGGTTTCATTCTGGCCAATTTGGATATCTGCTTTAGGCTGTCATTAACCCTTTCTGGAGTCAACAGACTATGGAGAAATCTTATAAAATTAAGACTTCTCCAGACCTTAAAAGTTTAAGATAAGTTTAAGTTAAAGCAAAATACTTATTTTTTAGATAGTTTAAGAAAAATAAGATAAATTCACATTTTCTGAATATTTCTTCTGTGATTAGGAAAGACAGTAGCATTACTTGTAGTGATTCACCATCGTAAATTTACAAATTAAACCCAAATGTTATAATTTTCAAAGACGCAAAGAGTTTTCTTTCAAAGTAATTTTTTTTTTGGCAAAATTTTCACCTCAATAAATGACAGGCTGAGAGACTTGTGGTTGTTCAGCTTGGAGAAGAGAAGGCTCCGGGGAGACCTTATAGCAGCCTTCCAGTACCTAAAGGGGGCCTACAGGAAGGATGGTGAGGGACTCTTTATCAGGGAGTGTAATGATAGGACACAGGGTATTGGTTTCAACCTGAAAGAGGGTAGATTTAGATTAGATATTAGGAAGAAATTCTTTACTGTAAGGATGGTGAGGTGCTGGAACAGTTTGCCCAGGGACGTTGTGGATCCCCCATCCCTGGAAGTGTTCAAGACCAGGCTGGATGAGGCTTTGAGCAGCCTGGTCTAGTGGGAGGTGTCCCTGCCCATGGCAGGGGGGTTGGAACTAGATGATTTTCAAGGTGCCTTCCAACCCAAACCATTCTGTGATTCCATGAAATCCATTTTTCCCCTTTTCTGTTCGGGCAAAAAGAAAATGCTTACCCAAAAGTATGAAGACACATCCTCCCCCCCCACTTATACACACACACTTACAATGAACGACTTCTATAAGCTAAATGTCTCAAGCTAAAAATACTAAAAATAGACACTTTAATGCCAAGACTGTTGGATGAAAAAGTCTACTGTTTTGTAGAAAGTAGTTTTTTGTAGAAAAAGTCTACTAAAGGCTAAACCACTGACACTGTCAAAAGAGCTGAGCTATCTTCTGGACACTGTAGTTGTTGTGATACTTCTGAAACATATCAATCAGAGACAGTAAAGTACTTAGTCCCTTATAACACATAAAAAAAAAAAGAATTAAAAATCAAGAGAAAGCATTATTTTCATTCTGAGCAGTTCATTCTTCATTATATTTAAGTCAACTGTTGACCTTACATATACATAGAAAATTATAATTTCTGAGAGCTCTGACTTGTTTTGCCATTTCCCACTGGTGCAGCGTATGAGGTTACTGCCCTAGCTCTCTGTCCTAAGCAGGCAGTATATCTGTTTCTCATTGCTGCAGTTCACAATTTGGTATATGAACTCAAACAACTGCTGATTGCAATTATCATCCTAGTCTCAGAACTGCAATGCCACATAAGAGACACATTGCCTATTCTGTGTCCCTGCAGTAGGGTAACAAGCAGTTGAGTATTGTAACCTCTTAGTAAATTGCAGCATAAATATAAAGATAACAGGTCAAACCCCTGGCAGACATCTCACTTAGGGTATAAAAAACAACAAAAAAACTGCAAGCCACACCAAAGCAACAAAGTGTCATACAATTTTTTTTTTTTCAACGGAAGGATCAAATAAATTAACTTCATATCGTAGAATAACAAAGCAGATGGTAATAAATGCCAGACTGTCTTCAGAACACTGGTGAGAAAGGTCATCCCCTAGTTCAAACAATTTAAATATGTAAGTCACACAATTTTCTCAATAGTCTTGATAACTCCTTGAAATAAGGAGTTTAGAATTGATGAATAACTTGGTAAATTCATGGGGACTGGTTTTGCTCTTTCCAAAAGAAAATAATTTGAAAATTTTGTTTCACAGACTGTTTGGAAAATAGTACTCTTCAATCCCATTCAGACTAAAGAAAATTTCAAAAAGATTTGAATTTTCTGTGAAACAGAAAATTTAATTTTGGACTAACTTTTTGAAAGCTACACTTAAAATATGATCTGCAGCAGCAGCCTTTTCAGGTATAATCCCAGTAAAGATGGACTGTCTTGCCATCTTCTTGGAGTTTTATGCAATAACATTTTATTCATTAAAGCTAAAAGGAATAATGAAGTGACTTTATGAAAGATAGATGCCAGAAGACAAACGTGGGAAACACGGAAAGATGATGAGGACTTATTTAGAATAAAACCTCTATCCTCTGTTTAATTATAGTTACTGTCCATTTTAAAATAACTTCAGTTAAGCAAAAGGACAAAACTACATTATTCACCCTTCTGTTTTAGAAGGGTCTGTTGTGCTCGTTATTAATTATGGCTAGTATAACAAACATGCCTGGAAGAAGCACCTCAAATAAATGATCAGACACATAGAAAAAAAATGACCTGTTTAAATGTCAAGAAATCACACATTTAATTAGCGAGCTTGTTATTTCTCACAAGGAAGATTATCAGATGACAGCATTCATATTTTAATTAGGAGAGAATACCTTTGGACTCTTCCTCAGGCAGAGTAGGAAATTTGTCATGCAAGCTGATTTTCTTTGCGAACTGTTCTGCTCTGACTGTAGGCCCAGACTCTCCAAGGCAAAACTGCACTGAAATCGATAGCATAGGTACCTGAATAACCTGGAGAAGCTTGGACACTGTCTTTGACAGGAAAATGCATAGAAGACTATCAAAGGGTCTCTTCTAGTTGAGGGGAGTTTTTTTGACGACTCAACAGAGTCATAATTTTGCTCATAAACCTAATTTGACTTCGGGTCTGTACAGTTTCCATACTCCACTGGTCTTCAATTTTTATTACTTCAGCTAGCTAGCCATTTACAATCGGAAGACTAATTCAGCACCCATTTATGGTCACTTTTGTTCCTTATGGTTTTAGTTGTCTTTGACTCCAGCAGAATGAAATGGCCGCATGCTTCCCTCACCGCTGCAGCAACATCCATTCACTCTTTTTCTTTAGTCTCCATGGCTTATGTTCTCAGCTCATTTCTGAGCTATGTGTCTGTGTTCTTCTATTCAAGCAGCTAACAAGCGTTGTGGTCATTCATTTCTTGTGACACTCTTTGATGGGTTTCACTTTGAAGACTTTAACTTCACTTTGGCTTTTCAACATGAAATTGAATGTTCCACTCAGTCTTTAATATACCAGGTAGCTTTGATACCAGTGTTCGTAATCTGCTGTGTTCATCAATCAACAGTTCTTATTTAAAATATTTAAAAAAAAAAAAGCCCACCACATTATGCTGATGACAGTGGCTATAGTATCCTAGCAACAGCTTCCTTTTACGATGAGTTGTTTTTCAAAGGGCTAGTGTCCAGAATGCTTCAAATAGGCTTAATTTTCCATACGGTTTCTCTAACTTCATCATTCCTTTTTTAATGCAAAATGTCCCTGATAAGACTATTGTAACAAATAAAATGTCATATAACCTAGGGGGATTTACGTTTGGCTTTTTTTTTAAAGTCTGCATTTTTATAGTAATGTAATAACAAGGAAAAATGGAAGTTCTTCTCTTAGAAAATTCCCCATAATAATTTTTTTATAGGGAGCTATTTAAATTGATGAAGAGTTTTCTATGGAAATGATTTTCACAGGATGTGTATCTTCTCTGGATTTTTTTTTTCCATAAAATACCTTGTTTTTGGCTTTGGAAAGTCAAATACATGGTGCCCAAAACCTGAAAACCTTTTGCTGCTCCTCAAAGAGAGTGGGATGCCTCCTTGTGCATTCTGTCTCTGCTCCAGGGTCCTTTTGCCCTGCCCAAGGGCACAGTTTACAACAGGGCATGCACCAGATAAGAGTCTGGGTGCCTGGGGGTTCAGAAATCATTCCAGCACCTGCGGTATGCTTGCACCTAATTGACAGATGACTGAATCAATAATTAAATCTAACCCTCCTCTGACAAGCTAAGGAGAGAGCCAGGGCAGCAGGGTCAAGAAATGCTGCTGTCAATAAGGAAAGATCAAAGGGGAACAGATAGGTGGAAAGCATGCAGGTAAAAAATCTGTTGTTGTTCTCCAGATACAAGGGGAACATTAATAAAAACTACATTAATGTTGTATTAAGATCCTTATTGTAATTGTACATTCTCTGTAGCACATGGATTCTCTTCTTCTTTCTGGTTCTGTAAAATGTGGAAAATATTCACCTCCGTCAAGACTTTAAATAACTTGTGTTATGATTATCATGAGGTGGAACTTTAAGTTTTAGTTAGCTAGGAATTTTAAGACTTTATTCAGTCCATTTTAGTCTCACAGAATGGCAGAAATCTAATCAGACTAGGCTTTGAGCCTTATTTGAATGTTTCATAGATAAAAGGAGAATTGGTATAAGACCTAATAGCAATTCTACAATTATGTCTGCTATTTTTTATCTGTTGTTAATTTTTTGAGGTCTCTTCTGCAAGAAAATATTCTGGGTTGATTTTTTTTTTTTTTGGTGTGACTATGTTTTGACCAGCACTGTTGCTCCTGTAATGCTGATTTTGCCAGCATGAGTTACAATTTGGTTATTTACCTGTGGAATTTGTCAGCAAAGTTGTATAGATAACTTCAGAGAAAAGCAACGAGAGAAACCCACTGCATTTATCATTGAGGAAGTAGGAAGGCAGAAACTTTCTGGCGATACCCCAATGAGTCCCTGTGGCAGACCACAGAAATAGAGCTTTCCAACAAAGTAAAAGATAGAAATGATGGGAAAGCTAGTGCAGTGTAATCTTTTAAATACTTTATACATCTTAATTCATTTTCACACCCTTCATATGGTTTCTAAAATTTCTCTGCGATTTAGCCCTCCTTTGATCATTAGGCTATGATGTTCCTCCGGGAGATCACTCTCTATGCTGTGGAGGATACGCTGGGAAAACGTTGAAGAGAGCTGCTAGGAGATGGCCATCAGGTCAAGGGAGGTCATTCTCCCCCTCTACTCTGCATTGGTGAGGCCACAACTGGAGTACTGTGTCCAGTTTTGGGGTCTCCAGTTCAAGAGAGACAGGGAACTACTGTAGAGAGTCCAGCATAGGGCAACAAAGATGATTGAGGGATTGGAGCATCTCCCTTATGAGGAAAGGCTGAGAGAGCCGGGACTCTTTAGCCTGGAGAAGGCTGGGGGAGACGTTAATAATGTTTACAAGTGTCTAAAGGGTGGGTTTAAGGAGGATGGAGCCAGACTCTTTTCAGTGGTTCCCAGTAACAGGACGAGGGGTAACGGGCACAAGCTGGAACATAGGAAGTTCTGATCAAATATGAGAAAAAACTTCTTTACGATGAGGGTGGCAGAGCACTGGAACAGGCTGCCCAGGGAGGTTGTGGAGTCCCCTTCTCTGGAGATTTTCAAGACTCGCCTGGATGCAGCCCTGAGGGATGTGCTTTAGGCAATCCCACTTTAGCAGGCGAGTTGGACTAGATGATCTCTGAGGTCCCTTCCAACTCTGAAATTCCACGATTCCGTGATTCTGTGAGATCATAGAATCATAGAATGTGTTGGGTTGGAAGGAACCTTTAAAGGTCATCTAGTCCAACCCCCCTGCAGTAAGCAGGGACATCTTCAACTAGATCAGGTTGCTCAGAACCTCATCAAGCCTGGCCTTGGATGTCTCCAGGGATGGAACCTCCACCACCTCTCTGGGGAACCTGTTCCAGTGTTTCACTACCCTCATTGTAAAGAATTTCATCCTAATGTCTACCTAAACCTACCCTGCTCTAGTTTAAAGTTTGCCCTTGCAAACAGCCCCTCCCCAGCTTTCTTGTAGGCCCCCTTCAGGTACTGGAAGGCTGCTATAAGGTCTCCCCGGAGCCATCTCTTCTCCAGGCTGAATAACCCCAAGTCTCTCAGCCTGTCTTCATAGGAGAGGTGCTCCAGCCCTTTGATCACCTTTGTGGCCCTCCTCTGGACCCGTTCTAACAGATGTCCAACAGATGTCCTTCTTGTGGTGTGGGCTCCAGAGCTGGACACAGTACTCCAGGTGGGGTTTCACAAGAGCAGAGCAGAGGGGGAGAATCACCTCTCTGGATCTGCTGGCCATGCTTCTTTTGATGCAGCCCAGGATGCGATTGGCCTTCTGGGCTGCAAGCACACCTTGTTGGCTCATGTCCAGCTTTTCATCTACCAGTACCCCGAAGTCCTTCTCTGCGGGGCTGCTCTCTATCACATCATCCCCCAGCCTGTATTGATAATGAGGATTGTCCCAACCCAAGTGCAGGACCTTGTACTTGGCCTTGTTGAACTTCATAAGGTTTGCTCAGGCCCACCTCCCTAGCTCGTCCAGGTCCCTCTGGATGACATCCCGTCCCTCTGGCAGATCGACCGCACCACTCAGCTTAGTGTCGTCGGCAAACTTGCTGAGGGTGCACTTGATCCCACTGTCTATGTCATTGATGAAGATGTTGAACAGCACCAGTCCCAGTACGGAAGGGACACAACTTGTGACTCCTCTCCATCTGGGCATCAAGCCATTGACCACCACCCTCTGGATACGACCATCCAGCCAGTTCCTTATCCACCGAACAGTCCACCCATCAAATCCATATCTCTCCAACTTAGAGAGAAGTATGTTGTGGGGGAGTGTTCAGGAACGGTTCAAAGCCTCATAGATTTTATGGTCAAAAGAGAGTAGTGTGATTGTTTACTCCAACCTCTCCCATAAAACAGCCCTGGAAACTTTAAGTCTGTTTTTCACAGGGCTGAAAGCTGTATGAGAGGACATTGTGAGTACCAGACATCTGCTGCAACTAACCCTGAGTCAGGAGAATTGCACATCTCTTTGTGAGGTTTAGTGAGAAGATGTGGGCATGACTGAGAATCAGCAGTTGTGGCTGTACTACAGAAAAATGCACCATTTATGTTCCAGCTACCTCCGTTTCCTTCAGAATTTATTCCCTGGGTTTCAGAGGTTTATGTTTCAACATTCTCCACACCCTGGAAAGAAGAAAATGCCAGGCAACTTAATCCATACGCACATACAAATTTCTTCTGCAGTGGACTATAACAGAAGGATAGACTAGGATATCTTGTTCAAAACATTTCATATTTTATTTCTGGCTGGATGTGATAGCATTTTTACAGAAACAAAGAACAAAACAACAACCCTAAACAAAACCACAGATTCTCTCTTAACTGTGTTAGGAAGGAAGGCGAGAGAGTCTAAAGAGAAATGAAGGTTTATAAATCTTGCAAAGGGTCTTTGAATTTCTTTCTATAGTGCTCAAGGGATAACGGTTCTGGTTTCTAACACTGGTCCATATCTCACAGTCCCTTATACAAAGACCTCACATTCTGAGCTTACACACATGATGAATAATCATTGGCAGGGTTAAATTATGTACCACTCGGTGTAAATTCCTCAGGTTCCCTTAGGTGGAATTTTACTGTAGTTGGCAACGCTAGTGAAACAGAGAATGCATCTGCTGGCATACATGATTGCAACACCTGCTTTCTCAGGATTTGTCCCTAAATGCGTCAATGGCCATACTATTTGTCTGAGAGGCAGAAAGTTAACAACACTTAACCCACATATCTGTGGGACCAATGAAAACGTAACAGGTTTCCCCTGCCAAATCAAAGTTAATCCCAGGTCAAATACAAAAAAAAAGCTTTTTCTTCTTGAGTTTTCTGATGAGGAATGCCAAAGATTTGCAGGTCTTGAAAGATAGTTTAGCTGTGTAATGGGTGTTAAATTAAGAGTTTAAAAATCACAGTTTACTAAATAGAGGAACCATGCTTACCATGTTTTCCATGATAACAATACTCTTTGAATTAAGAAAGAACAACGCTCTCCTGAGGTCATGAGTGATAAGAGACAAATGCCTGGAAACAAAGAAGTAGATAATAGAAGCAGGGAAATAATTAAAAATACTATGGAGGTATAAAATGTATGCTTCTGCTTTATGGTAAAAATAAGTAAAGAACAAACTAGTTAGCATTTACATGAAATTCTCAGTGAAATGGAAGTTAAAGAAAATATTATCTCTGACTAAAAATATCTTTCGTTTTGCAGATGGTTACCTTCCTATTCCCTGCCTTTCAGCCATGTGGGAATAGAGTAAACGAGAAAGTAAATAAAAAGCAATATAATGAAAAGTTAAAAAAAAAAATTGCCACAAAGCATTACTCTAGTTCATATAGGGTATTGTTTTTATAGTCAGCAAACTCTTAAGATTTTTAATGTGAAAAGAAAGTGACACATTGAATTTATTATTATGCCAGCAGTTGTTCTGAGAAATGAAAAACTACACAGGACTGAGCCATTCATGATCTGATTTGAAAATCACCAAATCCGGTGTGATTTAGTTACTTCTATAATCTCTACTGCTTTTCAGAGCAGCCAATTCCTCCTGCTGTAGCTGATGTGAAATCTAGATGTTCCACTCCTAAGGGTGAGATACTGTAGAAAATAGAACACTGCTAACTCAGACATGCACAATGTGAACCAGTCATTTTGTGTTATAGCTGCTCAGGAGGTGAAAAAAAAATTAAAAAAAGGTAAAGTCTCAGAAAATTTGGTACAAACTATTCCTAGGCTTCAACTCAGCGGAAAACAGGTCTGACTGTATGAGTCTCACTATCTATTTAGGTATGCCAATAAACTTGGATTTTGCTACAGTCCTCCAAGATGTTCTGACTCTGATGAGTTTGATCCTAAAAACTCTTGGCTCAAGCAACGGTAACGACTGGTAAAAATAAAGCCTGCTATACTAAAGATAAGGTTGGAAGACAATGACCATAAGCTTCCAATGTGTACGAAGAAAATAAATGCCTTCAAAATAAAAACTATCTGAATGTTCACACTGATACACTATTACTACTGGGAGAAGTACGGAATGCTTCTCCAGACAGCACACAATGGAAGTGTTAAAAACATTTTCTGTGGCAGACAAATGGCCCTCAAAAACTAAGCTATATCTTTGGCAAATTTATTTGCTTCAAAAAATTGAACACACTGTTCCTTTCATGCTTAAGGGAACATGTATTTCACAGTAGGACTCTCCTGGCAACCACTTTTATGTAACATTAATGTTCTTCAAAAGTAGCATATTAGGACATAAATGCATTACTAACAAACAGCAATGTAGTAAATGTTTTGTATGCACACAGAAGGACTAAAGTCACATATAAAGAATAAAATAAATCTAACGTGAGAATTTTCAAATTTAATCAGGTCAACAGTCTTACTGTGTTTCAGTTTAGGTGCATCAAAATGAAAGAGTGAGTTTACTGGCTAGAATACAGAATTGAGAATCAATATTCCTAGGTTTTATTCTCTGTCACTTACTTGCCGTGTGACTTTGGGCAAATCATGTGAGAGCTTTGCGCCTAAGGTTATTCGTCTTTCAAATGAGATATTTACATGATTTATGAGGATGTTGTAAGTCTCAATTCACAGGATATTTGCAAAGGTACAGACTAAGAGGCACTAGAAATGTTAGATGTAATGACAGTAATATGTTGCCATGGACAGCTGTAAACATGTGTTTATCTTAATGATAGGGCCAAATTGTGACTGTCAAGAATGTTTCCAAAGGTGGAAAACTATGTCACAGATTTTTCCCACTATAAAACTGGCTTCTGATGTTGCAATATAAAGCAGGAATTCTTTGTAATCTCAGATGCCCTGTGGAACTGCACATGAACTTTTTGCTATATTGTTTTCAAAAGTCCTGCAGGAGGAAACAATTCCCAGGACGAGTATCAAGGAACTGAAAAGAAAGAAAAAATAAAAAAGACAAATCTATGCTGCAAGTCATTATAGCAAAAATCCTTCTGCTTTAAATAACAAAAAGAAGAGAATAGGTCCCTTAATTGGGGTGATTTATGATGAAGTTGTAATTTGAGTAATTGCCTCAATAGCAGGATATGCATTATTTTGGTAAGAAGAAATGACTATGCCACCATTAAGAGCAATCAAACTTTTTTGATTGATAGGTTAAGGAGGAACTGGCTGGAGAAGCTCAAGTGAGCCACTGGATCACTGTGTATTTGGCAGGGAGATACAGATTTGTCCTGTCCTGCTGAGACCATCTTTATGGACAAAAGTGTATCAACTGTCAGGACCTGGCAAGGTAGCTCAGAAAGTAGAGTATGTGCTGCTTTAACTTACCAGATCACAGACGTCCAGTGAATTAGAATTTGTTTGTGGAAAAGCATCTCCAAAGAGTTATTTGAAAAGCCACCAGGGATTCCACCAGCTGGCATGGTGCAAGTTCATAGCTCCTGTTTGTGAGGTGGGAGACAGTAGCCTTATCTAAATAGGTAGAATGAGTGAGGAAGGAATTATTGCAGAATCAGAGCATCATGGGGGTTGGAAGGAACCTCTGAAGGTCATCTGGTCCAACCCCTTAGATCAAGCAAGGCCACCTAGAGTCAGTTTCCCAGGACCATGTCCAGATGGCTTTTGAATATGTCTAAGGAGGGAGACTTCACAACCTCCCCGAGCAACTGGTGCCAGTTCTTGGCTACCCTCACAGTGAAAAAGTGTTTCCTGTGTTTCAGTTTGTGCCCATTGCCTCTGGTTCTGTCACTGGGCACCACTGAAAAGAGACTGGCTTCATCCTCTTTGCACCCTCCCTTTGGGCATTTAATACTCATTGATAAGATCCCCCTTGAGTATTCTCTTCTCCAGGCTTAACAGTATCAGCTCACTCAGCCTTTCATCATAGGAGAGATGCTCCAGTCCCTTAGTCATCTTTGGAGCCCTTTGTTGAACTGTCTTCAGTATGTCCCTGTCTCTTGTACTGAGGAGCCCAGTACAAGAGACAGCTGGATACAACACTCCAGGTGTGGCCTTGCCAGCGCTGAGCAGAGGGGAAGGATCACCTGCCTTGACCTGCTGGCAATACTTTCTCTAATGCAGCCCAGAATAGCCTTCTTTGCTGCAAGGGCACATTGATGGCTTATGTTCAACTTGGTGTACACCAGGATCCCCAGGTCCTTTTCTGGAAAGCTGTTTTTCTGCTGGGTGGCATGGGGGTTGTTCCTCCCAGGTGCAGGACTTTGCACTTCTTGTTAAAGTTCATGAGGTTCCTGTCAGCACATTTCTCCAGCCTGTCGAGGTCCCTCTGGATGGTAGCATAATCCTCTGGCATGCCAGCCACTCTTCCCATTTTTGTGTCATCAGAAGAGTTGCTGAGGGTACATTCTGCTCCCTCATACAGATCATTAATAAAGATTTTGAACAAAATTGGACCCAGTATTGACCACTGAGTTTCCCTGCTATTAACTGGACTCCAATGACACTTCATGTCACTGACCACCACCTTCTGGGCTTGGCCGTTCAACCACTTTTTAACTCACCTCACTGTCTGCTTGTCCAGCCCATACATCAACAGCTAGTGTATGAGGATCTTATGGGAGATGACGTGAAAAGACTTACCGAAGTCCAGGTAGACCATATCTACTGCTCTCCCTTTGACTACCAGGCCAGTCATTTCATCATAGAAGTTTATCAAGTTGGTCAAGCATGATTTCCCCTTAGTGAACTCCTGAATACTCCTGATGATTTTCTTGTTCTTAATATGCCTTGAAATGGCTTCCAAGATTAGTTGCTCCATCGCCTTCCCAGGAACCTAAGTGAAGCTGACTGGCCTGTATCTCCCTGGGCCTCCTTTCCCTTCTTAAAGGTAGGAGTGACATTTGCTTTCCTTCAGTCTCCAAACATTAGTCCTAGTTATCACAATTGATAAAAGATTATCAAGAGTGGGCTTTCAATGACATCTGTCAACTCCTTCGGCACTTGTGGGTGCATTCCATCAGGGCGCATGGACTTATGTATATTCAGTTTGCTTAAGTATTCCCTGACCTGACCCTTTTCCACCAAGGGTATATCTTCCTCACTTCAGCCTTTCCCTGTGGTCTCTGGGACCTGGGATTCCTGAAGGCTAGTCTTGCTAGTAAAGACTAAGGCAAAGAAGGCATTCAGTACTTCAGCCTTTTCCATGTCCTGTGTCACCAGGTCCCCTGTCTTGTTGAGGAATAGGCACACATTTTCTCCTGTCTTCCTTTTGCCACTTACGGACTTATAGACCTTCTTGTAGCCTTTGATATCACTGGCCAGATTCAGTTTCACGTGGGCTTTGGCTTTCCTATCTTCAACCCTTAATGCTCGGACAGTGTTTCTGTATTCCCCCCACTGAATTCTTTCTTTTTGAGTTTGGCTAGGAGCTCTTTTGTCATCCACACAGGCCTCCTGGCATTTTTGCCTAACATTGTGTCTGATGGAATAGAATTCTCTTGAGCTTGGAGGAAGTGATCCTTGAATATTAACCAGCTTTCTTGGGCCCCCCTGCCCTCCAGAGCCTTATCCCATGGGACTCTTCCAAGCAGATCTTTGAAGAGGCCAAATTCTGCTCTCCTGAAGTCCAGGCTGTCCAGGCTTGTGACCTTGCTTTTTACCGTCCTCTCTGCCCTAAGGATCCTGAACTCTACCATCTCATGGTCATTGCAGCCAAGGTTGCCTTAGATCTTCACATCTCCAACAAGCCCCTTCTTGCTGGTGAGTATGAGTTCCAGTAAAGCATTGGCTCCTCTGTCACTTGGAGGAGGAAGTTATTGATGCACTCCAGGAACCTCCTGGATTGCTTATGTCCAGCTGTGTTGTCCCTCCAGCAGAAATCAGGGTGGTCAAAATCCCCTTTGAGGACCAGGGCCTGCCCTTCCTTAAAAACCTGTATCCTTCGTTACAACACTGCAATCGTGGGTGCCATACCACCATGTTTCCCTGATCCCAACAAGATCATAGCCCTGCAACTGCACACAGATCTTTAAGCCATGATTTTTATTCCCCATAACTGCATGCATTGGTATAGAGGTGCTAGAGAGAGAGACACCCCAGCATGTTGGGTTCCTGGAGAGGGAACTACTTCTGCAGTAGTCAGAAGGCTAGAAAAGCTTTGGCAGTCCTTCCACAACATTGTGTATCCTAGCCCCTGGAAGGCAGCAAACCTCTCTAGATGATTGGTTGGGTTGACAGATGTGTGCCTCTGTCCCACGCAGCAGGGGGTTACACATTACGATGGCTCACCATTTCTTCCTGGTAGTCTTGCACGGTTTAGTGTTAGGTGAACCAGGTTCTTTGCTTGTAGGCATATCTGGTTTGTTTTCAGCTCTGTAGGGTGTGAACTTATTTTGCATTTGTAATCCCTTAGGTGGGGCAAAAGCCTTCCCTTTGTTACCAGAAGTCACCAGCTTCCATCTTTCACTATCTCCAGAGGTTGCATTTACCATGATAGAGGGGGTTCTTCAAGCCGTTGAGTCTCAGAGAAGGTCCTGTCCATTTGCCTTTCACTTTCTGTGATGATGACTCATGGCACAGGAATTCCCATAAAGGAAATGCATAAATAGATCACCTATTTAAAACCATTGTCATATCTTTCTGTTCTTTGAGAATTTCCAAAGTGAAAACAGAGAACAAGATTACAAGTGGGAAGAAAGGCAGAGTTTCAAAACTCTTTAGGTGGAAAAGCCCCTTAAATATTAGTTGCAAGACCCTAGAAAGTAGCTTACAGGTATATCTACATTAACATTAAATAGTTTTATGGCAGAAAACATAAGCTATATTAAAATTTTATCCTCCAAAAGGTAGATGAAATATGCCCATGCTCTTTTAAATTAGTAGAATTTTGTCTTGTTTGAATTGGAAGGAAAGTGCCTTTTGCCAAGAGAGTAGGTTTCAAATATTAGAATACTTACGACCTGAGAGATTACTTAATTTAAAAGCATTCATGTACTGTACTTAAATAAGTCACATTTCTCTAGGAATATCTTTAACAGATTTGTTCATCAAAGCTGCCTGTATTTTTTCTGAGTGCTCATTATACAGATGGACAGTTATGCTATCAGTTGTAGCAAAGGGTAACTGGATGCTAGTAAGTTTATTGTAATTGATGGTTACTGGGGATGTGAAGACTCGATTAATTAACAATGTTAGTGAATATTTGCAATATTCTTTTTTTTTTTTTTTTTGGCTGTTCAAAATATGTGACTAAAATTCCTTGGACATTATGTTATCTGTTAAAAAATTATATTTAAAGTCTTTAAACTGGATTTTGGACAGAACATAAAAGACCTGCCAAAGCCCTGACGATCTGGATGCCACAAGTTATAGGACTTATTACTCCCTATGATTTGCCATTTTCATTTCTCTTACTATAACATAAAGTGACAGAAATGCAGTGATGTAGGCTGACTTTACAAATTCTCCTGAAGATCCTAAAAGCAGTCAGCATCAGAGGCAAAATTCTGCTGCAGAAGGACTACCACAGAATGCAGTGGAGATCCTGTAAATACCATAAAAATTGCTGTCAAAGTGTGCTTATGAAAACTTGGTTTTGACACAGGTGAACTTTCAAAATATAAGGCAGCCAAATCGTAAAGTAATATTGTTGAAGTAAAGTAGCTTGAGAGAATGGATGGAAAACAAGAATAATACCAAAATACTGAGTAAGGTGCATTTGGTGCCCCTGTAGAGAAAAAAGACCTTAAAAAAAAAGACAGCAACACAGAAGGAAGAACATTTTGAACTGTGGAGAAAATGAAATTAAAAAGCCTATGTTAAATGAATAATTAAAAAAGCTGTTTTAATGGATTAAAAAAGGATGACTGATATTCTGATACAACTGATGCAAAACAAAGCCTACATGTTACACTGTCTAAAGAAAAATTAATATGATTTGAAGATGAATGTGTCAGAAGCTGAAGGGCTAGTGCAGGTACTATGAGGACTTAGCCTCCTGGTTTGATAAGAACTTCCTTTTACACAGATAACTTTTTCCTTTAGAATACATATGCCCTGTTGACTCCCCTTGTTCTTGCCTCTGGCTTTGGGTTGAATATGCTACAGCATGCTGAAAATATTGTTGACCAATAGCAATTTTAAGATAAAAATAAAATGCATGTAGTTCAATGCTTTTCATGTAATTCAAAGATATAATAATCCCATAAGTGGTGTAAAATCTTTATGGCTAAAGCCTTTTTTTATTAAAATAGTTTAAAATCTTTTCTGCAAAGTGAAGATCTTTGAAATTGCATTTAAAGTTTTGGTGTTCCTGAGAGAAAAACCTGCAGGAGAAGTGATTACTTGCCTTCCATGTTCTACAGTCATTGTACTAACATATCCCTAAATGTCAGATAAAATGTTTTCATAAATAATATATAGAACTACGTATTTGCCTTAGATATCACCTTTCAAAATTCCGGTAGTTATTCACCACTTACTTGAGAAAATCATATCTCTTTGAGTAGATTTTTGAAGCTGGCAGGCAGGGGGTTTCATTGGTTTCAGTTAAACATGAAGTATAGTCAAGATATGCTTTCATGTGCATACTTTTCCTTCGGTTTGGTGTATGATACCAGAGAATAATTTTTAAGCTTTTTTATTTTCTCATTATCACTCATTACATGATATTATTTTGGTGCTTTGGGGAAAATAATAGAACAATTGCGTACTATTTTGCCATGCTTTAATCCTTCCTATATTCATGTAGGTATATGATCTCATTAAAACATTATTACTTACTACTCATGGAAGGGAAGCAATCTCTTTACAAAGGTGAGACCCTCCTTCTTACCAAATAATAAACCACACTACTTTGCTAAGCTTTTGAAAGACATATTGATCAAATATTTTTAACTGCTTAAATAAACAAAAGGTATCATTAGACGTAAAATGTAGATTTTTAAGCTGGGTATTCAGTTTAGCCAAGTAAGTAGCTTTGCCTCTTTCATAAGATAAGGTCTTTTTTTCTTCATTTTATTGCAAGTGCATTTACAGTCTCAAAACTTCTTTTGCCCCTAGATTATATAATGAAACACAATGGAAGCCAATGTATGTGACTTATAATTGGCACCAATTAAGATCGAGAACGTGGTCAGCTGTCTCAGTTGCTAGGCAGTAGCTTGTTAAGCCATGGAAATAAAAGTGCATTTGATCATATGATCATACCCATAATATTTACCAAAAATATGCAGCAAAAAGTTCTACAATGATAGATAAAATCTTAACTGAATAAACACTACACTTCTAGAGTTATTTATTTTAACACTTTAAAAATCACTGTTGAGTAATCATTAACACATTTTTTAAATAAATTTTGTCCTTCTGGTATGGGGTAAATTCATATAACATTGCTTATTACAGCTTCAGCATCACAGAGAATTGTTCAAATTTTCCTTTAATAAAACTGAACTGCTTCCTCACCACTTTAAGCTTGCTACAGACGAATGTCCTTTCATTAAAAGTCTGTCTGATCCAATCTGCTTAAGTCTATTTCTCTGATTTTCCACCTTTTTGTATGAAAGTTGATGACAGATGAGTGCCTAACAGTGAAAAGTGGTCATAGTACATGTTAATCATGCTTGCAATTCAGAGTGAAATTTGTCTTATTACAATGTCAGCGAAGATCCTCATGCGAGCTTACATAGGTGGTATAAATTTGACCCCTCTGCAACCCAAGGGTGTTGTAGAATAAATAAACGTAGCCTGCTGCTTGCAGAGTGCATTTTTGTTAAGGGAAGAAGAAAAACTGTTGAGCTCTTGAATTGAGAAACTTACCTGTGAACGCTTCTTACATCTAAAGCTGTCACTGCTAGTCACCTGAAAAAAGATTAAATTCTTAAAACATTTCCTAGCACTATTGTCCTCCTGGATAAGGGCAAGAGGACAAAGGAATTCAAAGCAAGTTACTAAGTGTTAACCATATGGAAAGGTTTCTGCATTTCAGAAATCACATGGAAACAAAGTGTACCTTAGCACCAGCTGTTCCAGATGATTAAGTTGGGCATAACTTACATCGATAGGTACAAATCTATTGAAGAATGACAGCTATAGTGTGTATAGATTAAATGACAGCATTCTTCCAGGTTCAGACTTTATGAAAACAGTTTTAGTATAGGAAATGTACTTTTGAATTGATGCCTGCATACCCTCCTCTGCAGGTATGCTCCATTTAGGTGGCACATGCCACATGGCTGATTTTGGTAGAGGTAGATGGGTATATCTACAATGACAATTACATTCTCCAGGGAGCAAGCGCAGCCACTGAACCCTTCTTCGTCCATACTGCTTAATTGTCAGCTTGCTTCCTGGCTGTCATCCAGATCACTACAATTAGCTTTCTGCCAGACAAGGGCTAGTCATGTTTCTCCATTTCCTCTTAAAAAAAAAAAAAAAAAAAAAAAAAAGAAAAAGCTAGCACAGAAGACTCTGCACTAGTTAGTTTTGGCTGCTCCTTCCTTCCATACTACTGCTATACTACCCCTGTAACACGTTAGAGCACCCGGCACGGGCATTGTTTTGTGCTATAAAAGCACAGCTCTGGTGACCTGCAACACACTTTTCAAGTTGTTTCAAGCATTTTGAACTGAAAAAGCACAGGACAAAAAAAAAAATACACTTTAGGGGCACCATAAAGCATCAGAGGAGAGCAAATTGCCATGGGCTGTGAGCCATTTTGCTCTAGAGCATGGCTAATCCTAAACAGCATGGGTGGGAACCAGTCTAAGCCATTTGGCCTATGGACCAGGGGCTTGTCCTTGGCGTCTTGCAATCAGCAGTGTGGAAACTACTGTGACAGCTGTATGAGACCATCCGCTCCACTTCTTCTACACAACTTCTTAAGGCAGGGTCATGGCATAATTCTGTGAAAGTGGCAATGCAGATTAACTGTAGTTTTTTTCTTCAGAAATTATCTGGACTTTTCTCAGAAGTGAAATAAAGGAGGTTTATTTTTCTCTTCCAGGAAAGAGCACATTTATTCTGGATTTCTCCCTTCCTTTCAGATGGTTTTGCCCTCACCCATTATCACCAGGACATACAAAAGTAAATCTATCACAGATGTATTCTCAAACTATTTATTCCCCCTATTCTTACTCTCTGTATCTGGTCAAAGCCCTTGATAGCTAAATCAAAAGTACTGGCTTTGCCTGAACCTCACACTACCTTCTTAAGATCATGTTGTAGGCAGCAAAGCACCACAAAGCCGCTTGCTCACTCCCCCACAACGGGATGGGGGAGGGAATAGCAAGGGTAAAAGTGAGAAAACTCGTGGGTCAAGATAAAGATAGTTTAATAGGGAAAGCAAAAACTGTGTGCTTAAGCAAAGCAAAATAAGAAATTCATTTGGTACTTCCTATCGGCAGGCAGGTGTTTAGCCATTTTTCAGGAAAGCAGGGTTTCATCACACTTAACAGTTACTTGGGAAGACAAACACCATAACGCCCAATTTCTATCCCAGCCCGAACCAGTACAGATCACATTTTTCTTTTTTTTTTTTTTTTTTATTTTTTAGAGCTACATCTCCCCTTCCTCATATACAATTTGTGGTCCTAAAAACCAAATGTGCACAAACTCAAAATAATTCTTATAGTTGTAGAAAGACAGCAAATTGGATGGGTTAAAGGTGGGCAGTAAAGACATTTTGTTAGACAATATATGTAGAGTTACTGGGGTAGCATTATAGAAACAACTTAGAATACATGAAAAATGAAGCGTTTTTCTGTAGAATTTAGATAAATACCATATGTTGCTGAGGTTATCTGTGTAAGAACTTGTTTGAACACTTTGAATTAAATGAAAATACGCTGTAAGGGAGACAGCAGAAGAAAATAAGATACGAGAAAGAAAAGCTGTGCTAAAGCATATCAAAAGTCTTTTGAGGAAACAGGTGAAATCACTAATTGAGGAAAATATCCCGGCGTGGTCCCAGTTGACCTGGTTAGGTACAGCATTCTCTAACCAAGATCTGAGGTCAAAGAGAATATTATAACCTTGACGATGCATGCCTGAAGGAAAAAGTTAAAGTAGATTTCATCAGAGTGAGGCTGAGGCACAGACTACATAAGACAAATAACAATGTGAAAACATGCTGAGAGCGGGAAGAAAAATTTCCCCTGCAAGGTGCAGGGGTTAAAGTGGCTAAGGAGAACCTATATTTCCCAGACTTTGGCTGGCTTCTCGAGCTGTTATGAAAGGTCTGTTCAGCTGCCAATATTCTTTTGTATCCATTCCAGTCTAAGGCAGACAACAGGATTAAACTTATTCTGAAAAGATAAGATGTAAGAACACAGAAAAAGAACGATAAGACAGAGTTTGTAGAATCAGACTGACAAATCATTATTTGAGATGCTTAAATGAGAATGAGCAAAACACTAGAGGAAGCGTTCAGGTGTGTAAACACTGACTGTATCCTGCCTGACCCCTAGTTGCCATCCCAGAGGAGCAGGGGTCTTCCTGTGGATCTTCTGTCGCACCTTCTAGCCCCTTGGGAAACTACACACCTGAATGTTTCAGATGCCTCCGTGCATGCTAAGTGCAGGTTGCTAGGTATTTACACAGCTGAATCTCTGCCCAGGAGACATAATTTAGAGAGTAAGACTGTCTTGCCAGTAAACTAAGCAGTTTAAAGTGACTTTTCCACCTGTGATTTATGAATCTGATGTTTCATTTAACCTTTTTCTTTTTTAAAAAAAGTGATCACCAGGTGGACTACATTCATATAAGTAAAGATTCCATCCCTTACTATATCTTATTTGTTTGAAATATTTTTGTATCTTTGGTATTATATTTTCTATTGTCATCAACCAATTAAGGCTGCACTGACAAATTAATTATTCACATATTTATAGAAAACAGTGGTTATTTGTTGGTCGTTCTTATTCTCAGTAATCTCTCAGGATTTAGCAGCTGAAAAGACTGATTCAGTTGCCTGAACTCAAGAGTTTTGTGCTGTTAAACACAATCTAGAACATCTTAGTCTTTATTTGCAAAAGGTAGCATGCATTTTGTCACATCTGCTAGTTCTGGATGAGTATTTTGAATACCTTAGCTCATAGTTTCATGATGGTTACTAGCTCTGAGGTTTTTGGGAGGGGACAGTCAAGAAAGTTCCCACTTTCCTTTAATGCATCCAATGGAAAGCAAACATATTTCTTTCCTACACTAATTTGAAAAAATCCCACCCAATTACGTTCTAAAAAGAACCAAAAAATACTGATGCATTTCTTCTTTCACTTTCCACTGTTTCCTACACCCTCTTTTGTTCTTTTTTATACTGTCCTGTACTTTTTGGGGTGTGTAAATGTGTAATTTAAGTTACAGAATCATTGAATGGTCGAATAATTTGGGTTGGAAGGGACCTTTAAAGATCATCAAATCCAACGCCCTTCTGGCCCCCCCGACCTTGTTCTTGTGGGGGATTTCAACTTCCCAGATGTCCGCTGGGAATACTACACAGCAGAGAGGGAACAGTCCCGGAGGTTCCTGGAGTGTGTGGAAGACAACTTCCTAACACAGCTGGTGAAGGAACCTACTAGGGGAAGTGCCCTACTGGACCTACTGTTTGTTAACAGAGGAGGTCTTGTGGAGGATGTAAAGGTTGGAGGTCGTCTTGGGCAGAGTGACCATGAAATGATAGAGTTTTCAATTCTTGGTGAAGGGAGGCGGGGAGCCAGCAAAACTGCCACCTTGGATTTCCGAAGGGCAGACTTTAGCCTGTTTAGGAGCATGGTTGAGAGTGTCCCTTGGGAGGCAGTTTTGAAGAGCAAAGGTGCCCAGGAAAGCTGGTCATACTTCAAGCAGGTGCTCTTAGAAGCACAGGAGAAGGCCATCCCCATGTCCCGAAAGACGAGCCGATGGGGAAGAAGGCCAGCCTGGCTAAATAGAGAGCTTTGGCTGGACCTCAGGAAAAAAAGGAAGGCTTACATTCTCTGGAAAAGGGGCTTAGCAACTTATGAGGATTATTAAGATATAACAAAGCTATGCAGGGGGAAGATTAGAAGGGCCAAAGCTCAATCAGAACTCAGCTTGGCCACTGCAGTTAAAGACAACAAGAAGAGATTTTTCCAGTATATCAACAGAAAAAGGAAAACTAGGGAAGATATAGGGCCACTGATGAATGAGACAGGTGCCCTAGTGGTGGAAGACACAGAGAAGGCAGAGCTACTGAATGCCTTCTTTTCTTCGGTCTTCACTGATAAAGCCGTCCCTCACGAATCCCATACCCTGGAGGCAAGGGGGAAGGTCGGGAGAGAGGAAGACTTTCCTTCAGTTGAGGAGGACCGGGTCAGAGACCACTTGGCCAAGCTGGACATTCATAAATCCATGGGCCCTGACGGGATGCACCCGCGAGTGCTGAGAGAGCTGGCAGATGTTATCGCTAGACCACTCTCCATTGTCTTTTCAAGGTCATGGGGAACAGGAGAGGTGCCTGAGGACTGGAGGAAGGCTGACATCACTCCAATCTTCAAAAAAGGCAAGAAGGAGGACCCAGGGAACTACAGGCCGGTTAGTCTCACCTCTGTCCCTGGGAAGGTAATGGAGCGACTCATTCTGGATGTCGTCTCCAAACACATAGAGGAACAGGAAGTTATTGGAAGTGGTCAGCATGGATTTACCAAGGGCAAATCATGCCTGACCAATCTGATAGCTTTCTATGATGTTATAACGCGTTGGCTGGATGAGGGGAGAGCCGCAGATGTCATCTACCTTGACCTTAGCAAGGCTTTTGACACTGTCTCCCATAACATCCTCATTAGGAAGCTGAGGAAGTATGGGCTAGACGAGGTGACAGTGAGGTGGATCAAGAGCTTGCTGTGTGACAGAACTCAGAGGGTTGTGATCAGCGGCACAGAGTCCAGTTGGAGGCCTGTAATGAGTGGTGTCCCTCAGGGGTCAATACTTGGACCAATTTTGTTCAATATATTCATTAATGACCTAGATGATGGGACAGAGTGTATCCTCAGTAAGTTTGCTGATGATACCAAGCTGGGAGGGGTGGCCGACACTCCAGAGGGCCGTGCTGCCATCCAGCATGACCTGGACAGGCTGGAGAGCTGGGCAGAGAAGAACCTAATGAGGTTCAACAAAAGCAAGTGTAGGGTCCTGCACCTGGGAAGGAAGAATGCCAAACTCCAGTATATGTTAGGGGCGGACATGCTGGGAAGCAGCTCTGAGGAGAAGGACCTGGGGGTCCTGGTAGACAGCAAATTATCCATGAGCCAGCAGTGTGCCCTTGTCGCCAAGAAGGCCAATGGCATCCTGGGCTGCATAGGGAAGACTGTGGCCAGTAGGTCGAGGGAGGTCATTCTCCCCCTCTACTCTGCACTGGTGAGGCCACAACTGGAGTACTGTGTCCAGTTTTGGGCTCCCCAGTTCAAGAGGGACAGGGAACTACTGGAGCGAGTCCAGCGAAGGGCAACCAAGATGATTATGGGACTGGAGCATCTCCCTTATGAGGAAAGGCTGAAAGAGCTGGGACTCTTTAGCCTGGGGAAGAGAAGGTTGAGGGGGGACCTGATTAATGTTTACAAGTATCTAAAGGGTGGGTTTAAGGAGGACGGAGCCAGGCTCTTTTCAATGGTTCCCAGTGACAGGACAAGGGGCAATGGGCACAAGCTAGAACATAGGAAGTTCCGTTCAAATACACGGAAAAACTTCTTTACGGTGAGGGTGACAGAGCACTGGAACAGGCTGCCCAGGGAGGTTGTGGAGTCCCCTTCTCTGGAGATTTTCAAGACCCGCCTGGATGCAGCCCTGAGGGATGTGCTTTAGGCAATCCTGCTCTAGCAGGGGAGTTGGACTAGATGATCTCTAGAGGTCCCTTCCAACTCTGAAGATTCCGTGATTCCGTGATTCTGTGACCTCACCCTTCCTGCAGTTCTAATTGTTCCTTGGAGATCTGTGCACAGAAGGAGCATATGAATGGTCATATGGTTTCTCTCTGTGGCACTGCCACACAGATTATAAGCTCTTCCTAAGGCAAACCAAACCACAAGTGTCAATATAGTACAAGCTGTATACCAGTTGTGTAATTCCTTTACATTTACAAATATACACATCCATACACCCCCCCTCCAAAAATATCTTCCAAGGATAAAGCCTTGGGGTGACCAAAAGAGGCTGGGAAGCAGTGTGGTTACTTTTCTTTTGCAGTAGAATTTGCAGGAAGCACCTCCAAGAAATGGTTATTCAGTTGTCTTTTCCCTAATGTACCACTGTAGGTAGTGTTCTTTTGCCTGGTTATGGTTATGGGTGGGACAAGCGGATATATGTTCATTTCAGAAACAAACTTCTGATAGCAAAGTAAACATGCTGCTTGTATCATAGCATAAATAATGCAGAGATCATGTTTCAATGACTGGCTTATATTTTACTTGTCTAGCAAGTTTGGGCAGTGCTATAGATAAAAAAGCTTTCAAAATTAGTCTTGATGGTAAGTTCTCATAGAAACATTATGGTGTTTCATTTCTAAATTACTGAACATGTTTCCTCATCCAAACCTGACAGCTCGAAGGTAACCCCAGTGAAGGCTAGTATTTGTAAGCCAACTAGTTATATATTTTGCAAGGAATATTTTAAGGAAAAAGAATAAAATATTGATTTTTTTTTTTTGTGCTAAAAATGGAACTGCAGAATGTTCCCGAATATAAATTGCACTCAAGAATTAAATTAGCAATTCACAAAAAAACAAGAAACATTATTTCTGACCTCATTACAATAACAAAGCTATCTAATTCTTCTACAGTTCTATGTGCCAGAATCTAATTTGGCTGTCTTTAATCTTCCAAGATAAAAAGGTTTAATATTTTAGTAAACAGCTTATAAATGATATCAGACAAAGGATCTGCTAGGAATTTTGCAGTACTCTCTGTTGATTTGTCTTCCATGCTTTCTGTCTCAGGATA
Organism: Rissa tridactyla; assembly: GCF_028500815.1. Classification (NCBI taxonomy): domain Eukaryota; kingdom Metazoa; phylum Chordata; class Aves; order Charadriiformes; family Laridae; genus Rissa; species Rissa tridactyla. The sequence continues at coordinate 95,619,481 of NC_071468.1, forward strand.
AATCACTTACAGTCCCTGCCACAATGTTTTCACACTTCAGCAAATGATATATACATGCATTTTGCTCTGCCAAGTTTGAACAATATTGGGGGAAATATATGATTTCTTTTGAATAAGATTACCCTATCTGCTTTTTTTTAAAACAAAACAAAACAAAACAAAAACCAAAAAAAACAAGCAGTTACTATTAAATGGTTACAATAATCTCTTAGGTCAGAAGTAAGACATTGTCTGATGATACTAATTGTAAACAGTCTTTTTTTCTGCTTGCACTAGATAGACAATCAGATACATCTACCTCAGAGATAACCCTTGAAAAACATAATTTCTGAGAATACACTAGCAGCCTTTTGGAATACATTTGGAATATTCTTTTATTCTTTTATATAGTGTTTCATCTTCCCTTGAATAGATATGTTACAAATGAACTAACGATATTCAGATATTTACCTGAGTGGGTACGTGTACAGCATCACTGAAGGCAATGAAAAATTTCGGGGACATAGATGCCTACAATAGTCACATTGCAAAAGCCTCTCATTTGAAAACTGAGTTCTATTTTTGTTTGTTCTGCCATTACTTATTATTTATATTATGGTAAAATTTGTGTTATCTAATTAAAGTTAGTAAAAAGTTATTTACAATAAAATATAAAAATACATCAGTGATAACATTAAAACAGAAATGGGATCAAAAGCAAAAAATGACGTAATATTGGTTTGCTTGCTAGTAATATGTAAGACATAATGACGTATTTTCAAGGCAATTAATAACTTGGGTAAATGCTAGACAGCAGCATTATGGTTATACATTGACAGGTCCTGGTAATTACATCTGTCTTTCACAAACATCTGTCTGTTAAGATCAGTTTTTAATACATCTTGCAACATGCACCTGAAATATTGGAAAGTTCCTAATGTTTGAGTAAGTACTGAGAAAGAACAGACTGCATGATCATCTCAAATACAGGCCAGTATTCTAGATAATAGTTTAAAACAAACAAACAAACAAACAAACAAATAAAAAGGATATGCTAAATGTGGGACTGGGTTGATGATGAGCCAGGCAACAAGCATTGTGCTAAAGTGAGTCAGTAGGGCTTTGTAGGAAACAAATTTTGTGAAGAAGCAAATCTGATAAAATTATAAAATTGACTGGATACTAACAATATATTTAAGACTTCTGTTAATGGATAAGCAAGAAAATCACAGGGCTCATTTCATTGCTATATTCGACCCTGATGAGACCAATTTTGAAGTATTGCATGTATTCCTGGTGTGCATTCTTGTTGCCTATCCAAGACAAAGTTAATTGCAATGATAAGTATCTTCACAAGGATGAAAGTAGATATGGGTGCAAAAAGCCTCATTACTTCTTTTGGAGAAAGGCATAAAACACTCTAAGAATGGGAAGCCCACTAAAACAAAATAAGAATGTAGGCACATTGTCAACAAAGACTGAACATATGGGAAACTTGTCAAAGTGGTGGGCTCTCTTTCAATCGAAATGGAGTTTTCCAAGAGAAATGCTTTAGCAAAACATGTGATTTGCAGTAGGCAAGCTGAAGCAGTCGTATGCAGTTAGGCAGTAACTGTGTGAAATTTAATAGCTGATAATAATCCTTGTGGTATTAAATATAATCAAACCTCAGAAGCAATGGCCTCATCACAATAACTTACCTATCTACAGTAAAATATCTTGAAGAATTTGACTAATTTTCAAGTTAAGCATTTCAATACAGCTGAGCCAACAGCAGAATCCCTACTAAATACATCCTTAAAAGCACTGACACACAAATAAATTTAAAAAACATGTTTGAAATTAGATAGAAAATTAGGAAGAAAATACGCAAAAAAATAGACTATTTTTCTTTGACTAAATCATATATTAGCAATTGAATAAGGTCAATATGATCATTTATGCATCTATAACAAGTATGATTTTAATTTCAGGTTTTAAAATATTTTTTTCTGAAGCAACTGATTTACAGATTAACTTGTCGTGTATTTTTGTTCAGACACAAAGGCTCAGAGTGCAATCCAACACCCATTGAAAGCTATTAGAATCCTTCCATTAGAACAATAGGCATTCTATCACACATAGAAATTAAATAAAGTGACAAATAATAGGGTAGAAGGAAGCAGTGGAGGAGAAAATTCAGAATAAATATATAATGGGTTATGGCTACAGTACAATTACTGTGTGTGTGAAGGTTTCAGTATTACACCAAAAGGCTGTTTATGAAAGACTTACTGTGAATATGACATAAATTTCCAACTTTTTAAAATGCATCGCTGAAATGAGTTAGTAAAGTTGCGTAACGTTTTACAAAGGAAATACATGCTATTACAGCTGTCAGACAGGTGTTCAAATTTGTAAAGCATCAGAAATAATTATTGAAAGCAGCTATGAAATAAATCCCAAAAATTATTGATTGAATAGTATTTGATCAATGCAAACATTTGGAATGGACACGTGAGATTTATCAAAAATAACAGCAAGTGCATGAATATCTGACAAACATTCATTCTTTTCATCAGGGAAAACATGATCCCTAGTGCTATAGGATTTGTTAAATAACAAATGTGGACATATCAGTTTCCCATTACAAACACAATGGATAGATTTACTGTAATCCCTTCAACTTAATTTGAATGAAAACTCTCTCTTCCACTTTTCTTTCTCACCCCTTCCTTTTCTTGGAGCGACTAAAACATAAAGTAGAAAATAGCTGTGTAAATGGGTTCTGTTCATTTCCTACTTGGAAAGACAGACGCTGTCTTCTCAGAGTTCTTTTTTTTTTTCCCACTTCATATTATTCTCTAAAACAAGCAGGAGGAAAAGTAGGACAGTCTTTTGTAAAATGATTATGCCAAATTTAACAGGCTCTAGGCCACTTTGATGGCAATTTTCATCATTGGATTGAATGAATGGTTGAATGAATGGTTGAGAGCAGAAAACCAGTATCTATTGTTTAATTTTCTGGAAGACCACTGGCTTTCGGCATCTTAGTTCATAGAATCATAGAATCATAGAATTGTTAGGGTAGGAAGGGACCTTAAAGATCATCTAGTTCCAACCCCCCTGCCATGGGCAGGGACATCTCCCACTAGATCAGGTTGCTCAGAGCCCCATCCAGCCTGGCCTTAAAAACTTCCAGGGATGGGGCATCCATCACCTCTCTGGGGAACCTGTTCCAGTGTCTCACCACCCTCATGGCGAAGAACTTCTTCCTAACGTCCAGTCTGAATCATCCCATCTCTAGTTTTAATCCATTCCATCTAGTCATACCATTACCCCACATCCTAAAAATTCCCTCACCAGCTTTCTTGTAGGCCCCCTTAAGATACTGGTAGGCCACTATAAGGTCTCCTTGGAGCCTTCGTTTCTCCAGACTGAACAACCGCAACTCTCTCAGTCTGTCCTCATAGGAGAGGTGCTCCAGCCCTCTGATCATCCTTGTGGCCCTTCTCTGGACACGTTCCAGCACATTCCATATCTTTCTTGTAGTAGGGGCTCCAGAATTGGACGCAGTACTCCAGGTGGGGTCTCACAAGAGTGGAGTAGAGGGAGAGAATCACCTCCCTCCACCTGCTCTTTCTGCTGCTCTTTCCACTTCTTGTAATTAAGAAGAGATTTATCAACCCCAGCCACACACACACACATTCCCCTTTTGTGCAGTACCTCCATCCAGCAGCCTCATTCACTGTGGGAACTAGAGACGTCCATCAGAGAACAATGAAACCACTTTTCTCCAGCCTATCCCAGCAAGGACAGAGGACACTGTGGGCTCAAGTTACAGGAAACTAAGAGTAGGAGCAAAATGTAACAGAAAAAAATATTCCTTCAGAAGAATGTCTCCTACTGTGGAGGCATTCTCGGACTGTGCTTTTGCTTCTGGTATTGTAGCAGTTAGAAGCCTGGATTATTGCAAGTAATAAGCACACACACCAACAGACATATATACACATGTGTGTACGAACGTGATGTTTGCAATTCCAGACCTACACTACATGCCAGCAATACAGTCAACATCTGGTAAGAAAATCACAGGAAGATAATATGCATAGAGGTAGACCAGGTGAACAGCAGAGTAAACCTGATTAGATTATAAATAACAAAATTTAAATGACTGATGCAAGGTGAATAATAACAACTCCAAATGTCCAACTAGTCAAATCCAGCGGAGACAGCAATTTCTCTAATTCATCCAGAGTCACTAGCATCTCTCTCAGCAACATATTCCTGTACACATTCAAGTGCTATTCAAGTGTTCCTCAGTTATAACTTATTTTGCTAGCTGATTAAAATGTTGAGTATTAAAACTGGCACTGGTTCAACCATCTCAGTTCATTAAATTACTCAGGAGATGTGGACTGCAGCAGGAAGGCCCATGTGGTAAAATGAAATGTTCTATTTATCAAATAGTACCCTGCTGTGCTATTCATTTGGTAATAAAAACTTTATTTTTTCCACTTGTGTCCTGTCTCATTAATGAGATAAAAAGCGTAGCCAGTTTATTGGCTTGTATAAATACCTGAACAATCAACTAAAGGCCAACAAAATATAGGTAATGCTCCTCTGGAACAAAAAATAAGTGTTTATTTTTTGATATCTGCATAAATTCCTTTTTATAATTTCCTGGGCTTTGTGGCCTAATCAGTCTTCACATACACTGAAGTGATAAAAATCCATTATCTGACAAAGATAATTCTAATGATATAAAGAAAAGTGTTTCAGTTGTGCAGCTCTGTTTTGTTAGTTTTGCCACTTTCACACAATTTTGCCTTGGTGAAAACAGTATGATAAATACCTTGTGTTCAGTTTGGACAAAGAAAAGCTTTGAGAAAGCTAACCGCCAATTGGGCCACAGGTCCTGATCATGAGGCAATATATATGCTATTCCAGTTCAAACTAGTGTCCCTGAGAAGCTATTCTTTTCACTCACATATTAGCGCCTGGAACAGACTTAGTCGTAGAATTTTCCTGTCTGGGCAAGAAATTGCCTGTTTGGGCAAAGCAGCTAAAAACAGAACCAGTTATGTCCATTCCATAAATGCAATTGTGAGAGTGGCTGAGGGGAGTGGGTGTGTATAGACTGCAAGTGTCTCGTGTTTGCTTATTTAGAATCATAGAATGTGTTGGGTTGGAAGGGACCCTCAAAGGTCATCTAGTCCAGCCCCTCTGCAGTAAGCACAGAAATATTCAACTAGATCAGATTGCTCAGAGCCTCATCAAACCTGGCCTTGAATGTCTCCAGGGATGGAACCTCCACCACCTCTCTGGGCAACCTGTTCCAGTGTCTCACCACCCTCATTGTAAAGAACTTCTTCCTAATGTCTAATCTAAACCTACCCTGCTCTAATTTAAAACCGTTGCTCCTTGTCCTATTGCTACATGCCCTTGCAAACAGCCCCTCCCCAGCTTTCTTGTAGGCCCCCTTCAGGTATGGAAGGCTGCTACAAGATCTCCCTGGAGCCTTCTCTTCTCCAGGCTGAACAATCCCAAGTCTCTCAGCCTGTCTTCATAGGAGAGGTGCTCCAGCCCTTGGATCACCTTTGTGGCCCTCCTCTGGACCTGCTCCAACAGGTCCATGTCCTTCTTGTGGTGAGGGCTCCAGAGCTGGATACAGTACTCCAGGCAGTGTGGAGGGGGAGAATCACCTCTCTGGATCTGCTGGCCATGCTTCTTTTGATGCAGTCCAGGATGCGATTGGCCTTCTGGGCTGCAAGCACACCTCGTTGGTTCATGTCCAGCTTTTCATCTACCAGTACCCCGAAGTCCTTCTCTGCGGGGCTACTCTCTATCACATCATCCCCCAGCCTGTATTGATAATGAGGATTGTCCCAACCCAAGTGCAGGACCTTGTACTTGGCCTTGTTGAACTTCATAAGGTTAACTTCATAAGGTATAAAGAGACCTAAGTTATTTAATATTAAGACCTCAATAAGTATGAGTAACTTCAGAATCTTAAAAAATTTTGTTTTCTATTCAAAGTTTTATCGTGATATCTCTCTGGAGTGTAGCCCTGCAGACCAGTAATACTGTGTTGACTTTGCTAGTCACATGCCATAGGCATGTACTGAGTTTCAAAGACCTTAGGACTGAGGCTTGTCAGGCTCACTCTGAAGTTGTTTTGACCTGCCTGGGGCCTTGTTTTTACTTGGTTTAGCTATAAGAGCAACTTTTTTTTTGTGAGTAGGTATCTATGTCTAAGCTGTTTTACTTTTTGATTATCTTTGTGTGGTACTACCATAGTTGTTATATAGATAACAGTAATAAGCAGTTATTCTGTGTAAAATGAAAAATTTATGACTGTGACTTAATAATGTAGTGTGGAGAAATATATGCCTCATACACCGACAGAGACCTTGAGAAGTGGGAATACAGGACGCAGCAGAGGGGAGTGCAGGCATGGGATGTTAAGAGGTGGGGCACAGTCTTGGCACTGATTATAGCCCCATTGTTTTAACAACTCACCAGTGGCCAGTTAAAGAAGAAGTGCAGACATGGAACTTGCCAAAAACAGTTTGAGGGCTAACAAAGAGAACAAGGAGCAAATAGTTAATCTATGTAAAATCATAGAACCGTAGAATACCAGGTTGGAAGGGAACTCAAGAATCATCTGGTCCAATCTTTCTTGGCAAAAGCACAGTCCGTTCAAGATGGCCCAGCACCCTGTCCAGCCACATCTTGAAGGTGTCCAGTGTTGGGGAATCTACCACTTCTCTGGGGAGATTATTCCAATGGATTATTTTTCTCTGGGTAAAATTTTCCTCTTGTGTCCAATCGGAATCTCCCCAGGAGTAACTTGTACCCTTTGCCCCTTGTCTTTTCCATGTGACTCCTTGTAAAAAGGGAGTTGACATCTTCTTTGTAGCCACCCTTGAAGTACTGGAACATGCTGATAAGGTCTCCCCTAAGCCTTCTTTTCTCAAGGCTGAACAAACCCAGTTCTCTCAGCCTTTCCTCATATGGCAGCCTTCCCAGTCCTTTGGTCATTTTTGTGGCCTTTCTCTGGACCCTCTCCAGCCTGTCCACATCTTTTTTTTGTATACCTGGGACCCAAACTGAACACATTTTTCCAGGTGTGGCCTGACAAGCACTGAGTAGAGTAGGATAATGTCTTCTTTATCTCTGATGGTGATGCCCTTGTTGATGCAACCCAGCATCCTGTTGGCTTTCTTTGCAGCTGCAGGACACTGATCACTCATATTGTGTTTGCTGTCCACCAGGTCCCCAGGTGCCTTTCCACAGAGTTGCGCCCCAGCTGGGTAAATCTGCATGCTTCACTCCTGGATTATATTTTCCCAGGTACAAGACCTTACGCTTGTCCTTGTTGAACTTCATAAGGTTCTTGTTAGCCCACTCTTCCAGCCTATCCAGGTCTTCCTGCAGGATGGCTCTCCCTTCTGAAGTGTCCACTTTCCCACTCAGTTTGGTATCATCAGCGAACTTCATCAGGGTACACCTGATTCTATCACCCAGATCACTTATGACTATATTAAACAGCGTTGGGCTCAGTAGGACCCCTGGGAGACCCCACTTGTGACAGGTTGCCAGTTTGAAAAGGAGCTATTTACCACCACCCTCTGGCTGCAGTGTGGATATCTGCTCACCGTGGTCTCCCTACAGGCTGCATGGGAATCTCTTCTCTCACCTTGGTGTTCCCTCTGCTGTTTCTCACTATTTTTGTTCCATCCTCCTCCCCCTGTGGTATTTTCTCCCCTTTCTTAAATACTTTCCCCCCCAAAGGTGCCCCGACCGTGGCTGCGGGGCTCAGCCCTGCCCTGCGGTAGGTCGGTTGGAGCCGGCTGGAACCGGCTGTCACCGGCTGCGTCCGGCACGGGGCAGCCCCAGCCTGTCGTCACAGAGGCCGCCCTGCAGCCCCCTCCCATTAATTCCTTGACACCTGCCCCCAGTACATGTTTTTTTCTGTTAAAAATAGACCTAGATTAATAATAACTCTTTGAATGAGCTATTAATATTTCATTTACACTACAAGTCAAATCTCAGACTTACATAGAATGTATATTTTCTTTCTACCATAACAAAATTTTGAGCCGAAAAAGAGAAGCAAGAAAAAGTGTAAAAAATTTTGACTGGTTTTACTTCAGGAACTGCCTGCAGTTTATCATGGTAATAGCAGTTGCCATGACAATCAAATAAGGAGTTAATAGAGATCTGATTCCTTCATAAGCTTTCCACCTCATCTACAGGGTCAAGCTTTGAGGTACAATAAAAAGCAAACAGTTATGAAGGAAAATATTCTACAAAGGTCATAAAATGAGAAGCTCACAGGACATTAAAGAGCCTCCCATTTTCCAAAGAGTCCCTGGTGTTCCTAGCAAGGTGTACCTCTCAGGTGAAGAAGAACGATATCTAATTCTCATTTTCGAGGAAAAATAACAGAAAAATGCAAGCACAGCAACAATAATAGCCAAATAAACAAAGTACACGCAAAAAAATACTAACAGATCTTGGGAACTACAAAACTTTAAAACCTCCAACAGATGGACTGATTGCTGCCCCATATCTCTCCGAATTTAAGTCAATCAAAAGAACAAAGCATCATTAAAATGATACACAGGGCCTTGAACTACTAGCAAGGACATGTTCAGAAATTTATAATCTAAGGTGTCCCATTCAATGAAAAAAACTCCTACAATCTTTTGGGCCCTGCACTGAGCCCAGTGACTGCTGCCTTCTCTGATCCAGCTTCAGCTCTGGAGGTGGCCCCACTGGGGAGGGGAGGACACCCCCTGATGCTGTCACAAACCATAGTCCTTTGCCTGAGAAACCATAGTCCTTTGTGGGCCTGGGGCTGATGGGGCGGGTGTCCAATGACCCCACTAAGAAGAAAGCAGAGTACATTAAAAAAGCCCCAGGAATGAGAAGGAAGAGGTAGCAACTGTGAACATGATAATCCTTCTGGCAAAGACCTCGAGGATACTGGTGACTTCTTGTAAATATCCCCTCCCATCATCCTTCTTTAGGATGATTGTAATGGTTGACCTTGGGCTCCAGAGGGATGGTGGAAGGGTAGATACTTGTAGGTATCCAAAGAAAAGGGTAGATACTTATATGTTTTATTAAATTAAAAATGTAAGGATATTTGGAAGTTTTTCTATATTGATTTGGGTTATAAGTGGCAGAATTCTTCTAATTGGACTAATAATAGCTGTCTTTTTGTATTTTGATGAGACTGTTAAGATTTTAATTAGGCTAACTAATTAAAATTCTTGGCTCTATAATATGTAGTGTGTTTCTTGTTGTCTATAATGAGATTCTGAGTGTAGCAAGCTATGTCTGCACAGTAGGGCAGACAATCACTGAGGGGTTTACAGGTTGTAGCTGTTGAAGTGTGCTCTGGTCTACTTCCATGGAGCAATGAGGTTGCTCGTTGTCACCTGGAGTACTGTGTCCAGTTCTGGGGTCCCCGGTTCAAGAAGGACAGGGAACTGCTGGAGAGGGTGCAGCAAAGGGCTACCAAGATGATTAGGGGACTGGAACACCTCTCTTGTGAAGAAAGACTGAGGGATTTGGGTCTCTTGAGTCTGGAAAAAAGACGACTGAGGGGGGACCTTATCAACACTTATAAATACTTAAAGGGTGGGTGTCAGGAGGATGGGGCCAGGCTCTTTTCAGTGGTGCCCGGGGACAGGACAAGAGGTAATGGACACAAACTTGAGCATCGGAAGTTCCACCTAAACATGAGGAGGAACTTCTTTCCTTTGAGGGTGGCAGAGCCCTGGAACAGGCTGCCCAGAGAGGTGGTGGAGTCTCCGTCTCTGGAGACATTCAAAACCCGCCTGGATGTGTTCCTGTGCAACCTGCTCTAAGGTGACCCTGCTCTGGCAGGGGGGTTGGACTAGATGATCTCCAGAGGTCCCTTACAACACTATGGTTCTATGGTTCCCTGTAAAGTCTTTTTCCAATGGAAGGAAACTGGCATTTTGTATGCCAGGAAACTAGGGTGTGCAGGTAAGATGGGAGCATACTCTAGTACATCCCTTAGGTTTGGACAGAGGGTACGCAACAAGGGACATCAATGACCACACCTACTTCACAGTATTACACACGGACACAGAAATTTATACAGGTCTGGTGACAGGCACAATGCAGAATGGTATAATACTTTTTTTACTTTCCGTTGCTTTGATTTTTTTGCTCCATCTGCTTAAACAACTTGAAGTTAGTGATTTAGTGCTGATACATTATGTGGAGACTCAGTGAAATAAATGAAGCAGCAATAGAAAATAAACCGATCAGAATGAAAAAAACTCTTAATTATTGATAAAGTCGTGAAATAAAACAGAGGCATGTGATCTTTACATTCACACTACGTTAGTACTTACAGGTCCCAAACCAAAATGAGACCTAATTCTTTCATAAGTGGTACTTAGGTAAAGCTGAAGGCAATATTTGATCATAGAGAGTTCATACGTTTGTAGGAAATACATGAAGTACAGTTACAGGGTATAAAGAAAAAAAAAGTAATTCCTATAATTAGGGATACCTATAACTCAGAATAACTATTTCATAATTTTATATACAAACAGCAGTGACAGAAAGATCACTGAATAGTTTACTGGAAATCACACAAGTATGAGAGTCAAAAATTAAATCTAGCACTTCAGACTTCTAGCCCAGTGGCATAAACAAAACATACTCTGCCACTTTGCTAGTGTACCTGTACAGGATGTGTTATTGATGCATTGCTCCCATAGGATTAGACACTACTCACTGGGTAATACAAAAAAAAGGCTATCAATCTTTCAGTAGGAACTAGGCTCCTTAGCCTCGAGCTTTAGCATAGGTACTGTTGGTATGCCACTGAATCATGTTATGTGGAGTTACCCTATGTTTTGGCATACTGAGATGCTCTAGCATCAGGTAGACCCTGAATGACTGTAAGAAGGAAAACTTCCCTGAAACTTCCAAATTTTATCTGGCTTGTTCTAACATCATGGATATATATATATGTATATATTTTAGCTGTACGAAGATTGGGATGTCAACAAATCACTACTGTCTGGGACTAGTTCTATAAATGGCAAACTTAAACTTGCATTTCTTTGCTGAATGCTGCTAATTGTTTTACCACCTACTTCTCCTCTTTCCTACATCATTTGTTTTATCTACTTGTAATGTTGTGTCTAGCATCAACTGAATAATAATAAGTTAAAAACCTCTTCTAAGCTTTACCTAATACAGCAAATGTGAGTAATTCTCAAGGGGGGTAGAGGGGGTGCAGAGTCACAGAGGATATCCTGAGGGCAGTAGGTAAGATTTTAGATATGCCTGGCTGAGGTTAGTTGATGTCTAGGTAGAAACATATTGGAAAGCAGAAGGAGATTAGGTTGCTTAAATATAGACTTTTAGGAACATTTTTTACAATGAATATAAAATTCCACCTAGCCTCCCATTGTTCAGAAGACATCTCCTGCAGGTCACACTTCATATGGAGAAGTCCCATGCAGATACCATAGATACCCTAAGGTTTCTGAAGGAGCCCCAGAGACAGAAGCTTATATTTGGGTGTCTGAATTGTACCTCAGGTACTTTAACCATTTCTTTTCAGTTTGTCTCACCTGACTATGTGCTGCAGTAAGGTAACAGGACTATTCAGAAAGCAGGGATTAGTGTTTGCCCTGAGGTGTTTCTGGGGAGGCTCTGGTAGGTAAACTCTATCAGCTGTTGGGGAGAAGAGAAGGAGGGAGAGCATGAGCTGTCTTTGGCATTGAAATTCTAAGGGGAGGGAAGAAAGTCAAGACAAAGGGAGTTCAATTGGCAAACTACAGCTGAAAAACTGTGATTCCTCATGTGTGAGGGGCTGTGTGCTGACCCAGCAGTGCAGGGGTTCAGGCTTGCCCTGGCCTGAGCTGGGCATTGCTGGTTTAACCCCTCCTCTGGGGCCCAGTGACTGCTGCCTCCCCTGCTCCCGCTTCAGCTCTGGGGGTGGCCCGGCTGGAGAGGTGTGACACCCTGCCCCCCAGCCACTGCCTGACAAGCCATAGCCCTTTGTGTGCCTGGGGCTGGGGGCCACTGCCAGCTGATGAGAAGAAAGCAGAGTGCATTAAGACAGTGTATAAAAAGAAATCCAAACAAGCCCCAGGACTGAGAAGAAAGGAGGGTCTGGGGAACTACAGGCCTGTCAACTTGACCTTGGTACCAGGAAAGATCATGGAGAGGATCATCTTGAGTGAGCTCTCACGGCAAGTGCAGGGCAGCCAAGGGATCAGGGCCAGCCAGCATGGGTTTAGGAAAGGGAGGTCCTGCTTAACCAACCTGATCTCTTTCTATGACCATGTGACCCGCCTTCTGAATGCGGGGAAGGCTGTGGACATTGTCTATCTGGACTTTGGTAAGGCCTTTGACACTGTCCCCGACAGCATTCTCCTGGAGAAGCTGGCGAATCATGGTATAGACAAGTGTACTCTTTGCTGGGTTAAAAACTGGCTGGATGGCCGTGCCCAGAGAGTTGTGATTAATGGGGTGAAATCCTCTTGGCGGCCGGTCACCAGTGGTGTCCCTCAGGGCTCAGTTTTGGGGCCAGTTTTGTTTAATATCTTTATCAATGATCTGGATGAGGGGATTGAGTGCACCCTCAGGAAGTTTGCAGATGACACCAAACTAGGTGGGAGTGTTGATCTGCTTGAGGGTAGGAAGGCTCTACAGAGGGACCTGGACAGGCTGGATCGATGGGCCAAGGCCAACGGTATGAGGTTTAATAAGGCCAAGTGCCAGGTCCTGCATTTCGGTCACAACAACCCCAAGCAACACTACAGGCTTGGGGCAGAGTGGCTGGAAAGCTGCCCAGCAGAAAAGGACCTGGGGGTGCTGGTGGACGGCCAGCTTAACATGAGCCAGCAGTGTGCCCAGGTGGCCAAGAAGGCCAACAGCATTCTGGCTTGTATCAGGAATAGCGTGGCCAGCAGGAGTAGGGAAGTGATCGTGTCTCTGTACTCGGCACTGGTGAGGCCTCACCTCGAGTACTGTGTTCAGTTCTGGGCCCGTCTGTACAAGAGGGACATGGAAGTGCTGGAGCGTGTCCAGAGGAGAGCTACCAGGCTGGTGAGGGGTCTGGAGACCAGGTCATATGAGGAGAGGCTGAGGGAGCTGGGCATGGTTAGCTTGGAGAAGAGGAGGCTGAGGGGAGACCTCATTGCCCTCTCCAACTACCTGAAAGGAGGTTGGAGAGAGGTGGGTGTTGGCCTCTTCTCCCAAGTAAATAATGACAGGACCAGAGGAAATGGTCTGAAGTTGCAGCAGGGAAGATTTAGATTAGACATTAGGAAGAATTACTTTACTGAAAGAGTGGTCAGGCACTGGAACAGCCTGCCCAGGGAGGTGGTTGAGTCACCATCCCTAGAGGTGTTTAAGAAACGTCTAGATGTGGCACTTCAGGGCATGCTCTAGTGGCAGAGATTGTAGGTTGTTTGGTTGGACTCGATGATCTCAAAGGTCCTTTCCAACCATGAAGATTCTATGATTCTATGATACCCTCGTGAACACGAACGCCTCCTGGTAAAGACCTTGGGGATGCTGATGACTTCTTGTAAATATCCCGTCCCACTATCCTTCTTTAGGGTGACTGTAATGGTTAACCTTGGGCTCCACCAGGGTGGTGGAAGAGTTAACATAACTGGACATTTTTGAAGAACCATCTCGATAAAGCCCTGAGGAACCTGGTTTGATCTTACAGTCTACCTTGCTTTCAGTAGCAGGCTGGCCGGCTCGATGACCTCCTTTGAAATGATGAAATCCTTTGATTCTGTGGGTAAACACTCATACATTTCCTTGTACAAGAATTCTAAGGCTATTATTGAGGCATTTATGCCTTTATATAGACTGTGAGTGTTAGTATTCTTGCAAATGGAGTAATAATAACTGTTTGCTGTATTTTGGTGAGACTGCTAAGATTTTAATTAGGCTAAAAATAGATTACTGCCTCCACACATACATGTTGTGCTCCCTTTTGCCCATAACCAGATTTCAACGGTAACAGTATGTTAGAGGCAATGTAGAGAAAGTAATATGTGAAAGGGGAGAGAATGATGCTTATCAGTGGTGGAAGCGTAGATAGGAGATTAAGGGGAGAAAGAGCATGGTTGTCAGTGTATTGGTGTGTGAGAGAGCTGATAATGGTAGAGGAAAAGCTCTCAGGTGAGAGAAGGAAGCTCAGCATGGAAGGGGTGAGAAGAGGATGCTAGGGCCTTGCCTTACCAGAGAAGAACAGAAAGATATGATTTTCGTGGGTTTGTGACGAGGTTTCTCTTTGTCAGGAAAGAAGTAGTTTCTCCAAAAAGATTGTTTTTGCATCTTGGCTCCATCAACCAGTGAAACTTGTTCAAACAAGCTTAACTTCTGTTTATAAGAATTAAAATGTTCCTAAAAGTATGGTGTTTTAAAATATCCATCATCACTATCAAATGCCCTTGATTCAAGCGGGGGTGGCACCAAACCTCAAAATAAGTATTCATTAGATATATTTGGGAGGCACTCTTGCTAAGAAGATGCATTTTAAATCTTCTAAATGAACTTAGAACGTGGGAGAGACAAATTTAGCCAGAAACTAAATTAGACTAAATTCATATGGATGCCTATTAATAATAAGAATAGCTATCAAATTGAAGTGGGTCATTGCAGTAAGGCTCACTATTTCACGGATTTCCAGGCCTATTAGAAAACATAAAAATTTCAGTATTATCAAGTTGTTGTTCAGTTTGAGATTAGAGATTTCTCTTATTAAAATGTATTACTGGCATATTCTTTCAGTAGACAATGAAACAACATAAATGCTAAAGAGAAAAGCCAGTGAAGGTGCTTCATGCCCAAGTGAGGAATTGGTAGAAGACACACAGAAAAAAACACCACACAAGCCATGAAGGGGAAGGTTTAACATGGTGTTAGAAGTTGGAGGAAGAAATACCATCAAGCGTGTGGGTTGATGAAGGGTACCTAAACTGTATTTAATCTGATATTATGCAAACCATTCTGCGCAAAAAACCTCAAAAGGCAAAAATGCCACAGAAGATGGTAAGTCAACAGAGATTTTTCAGTGGTAAGAATGGCAAATGAAAGCCATTGGATTTTATGGGCAAACAGACAACAAACCTTGCAAAAGAACTAATGGCTTCTTGCATTTCCTTGCTAATTGCTAAATATGAACACAGTGAGATAAATAAATTCTTCCCAATGCATCTAGAAGATGTTCCACTATACATGGGGACAGATTTGCAACTCTGCTACAATGGATTTTATTGTCCAGTGCTGAAGTTATTTGTGATCAGTGATAAAGTTACTTGATGCATTGCCAAGAACTGCCAATAACAGAACCTCTTAAAATGTGACCCCAAAATACTTGTAATTCATTGAGTCTAGAAATACATTTAATTCAGCTTGACCACTTGCCATTGCAAGATACGTTCTTGATAGGAAGCTATAGGATGCTGTATTATTTAGCAGTTAATTTCAGAAGAAGATAATAGGAAAGCACTGCATATGAAAAAGCACTATAGTGAGCAGATCAATGTAGCAACGGAGTTAAGAGCTGTTGGAAAGCAACAGAGATTTAAATAAAAAAATCTAGAAGAGTTTTATGGATTCCTAAATGAAACATATCAAGCCTAAAAAGTGTTCTAAAATGCTGTAGAAAGAATAAATTTATTGTTTTGTCTCTTGAATTCAAGACTGTTTTATATGTTTTGTAGAGAAATGGGATTAAGCCATTTTATGAAAAAATCCTAATGCTCCTGAAAATTGCATTTATTTCATATGTTTGCTTGAGCTGTTCTTTATCCAAGTTTCAGCCAATAGGGGCTCAGTTCAAGTGCCTAAACATTCTCATCTAGGATGACCAAGGGGATCTTGACATCTGCATTCCTTGGCAGTTATGACAAAGGACCTATGAAAGGTTATAAACAAAAGGACTTACTGACATAACAGATGAATGTGAGGCAGCATACCCTATGGTATCTCTTATTGCACCAGAGACTAGAAAATGAATTAAGCCCTATATCTCCGTGGGCAGTAGTGAGAGCTCGGTCACATAGTATGCACGTAACTGGGGTATTTAGGTATCTTAATCTCATATTGAACTCCACCTTGACTGATGGTTTTAAATTAGCTTCCTAAAACAGTAAGCTATGACTGGAAAGAAACATTTGGAGATAATTCACTTTGTGGTAGAATTTGCGCAAATAAAGTAGGCTTGAACTTGAAACAATGAAGCCAATAATGGTTTGCTATCTGTCAAGTCCCCTTAGGCACTTTAAAAATGTTTTGAGAATATAACTGTTGATCAATGTGACTAGATTCAACAACCCTTTGTATCTATCTTTGCCAGGAATCTGTCATTGAGATAGAGGAAGCCCTCATGGAGTTGTCAAGTGATCAATCATTCAAGACAATATTTACTTTCTGTTTACTAAAGGAGTTTTGGCTTTCAATCATTTGGGAGTACCACATGCTATAAGAGCCTGTAATTAAGGTCTTAACCCATGTCTGCCTATGTGTATGCAAGGACCTTTTCTTCCTCAGTCTTCATGAATAGCACATGGCAGATTTTCCTTCCAGAGAGACAACTCGGGAAGGCTGTCTCAGGTTTCTAGGACAGACTAGCTCTGTACCATTGTATGAATGAAGTAAATGAGAAGTATTTAAAATAAAATATTAACTGTTAAGACAGCTTCAAATTAGCTGCTTGTTTAACCTAAGTAAGGAGGGGGGAAGGATTTAAAAAAGGTATGCTTTAACAATTCTGTAAAAGAAACTGCTAGAAAAAATTGTCTTAGTAAATGGATTTTTAAGGTAGGAAGGAGTTAAGTCCCTCAAAGGAGTAATAATAAAAAAGCAAAATTTCAAACTCTTCCACAACAGAAAAAAGAAAAGGAAGCAGAGGTAAGAGATCTATGTGGCTAAGTATGAGTTCTTCATTAAACTCAAACATAAGAAGAAATCATACAGAAAGTAGAAACTAGTTCCAAGTATCAATGACGTTTATAAAAAGGTAATACAAGCATTTAGGGATTTGGTCTAGGAAGACACAAAACAATATGAAAGTAGCGTAAGACATCAAAAATATAGTCATAACTTTGTAAGTAGATTAGCATGAAATTGAGGATCTACTGTTTACTGGGAAGGGTGAACTGTATACAGATGACACCAAGAAGGATGATATGTTTAATGCATTTTCTGTCTTTCTCAAAAAGTTAACTTGAGCTACTGACTGGAGTAATCAATGCCATTGAAGGCAGAATTAGACAATCAGCTCTATTACCCAAATATAGATTACAATGTTGTTTAATAAGCTTTAGAATATCTGTGATATCTTCATGGAGCTATTGGTTATAACACAAGCCCTCCTGGAGTGGCATCTGGAGGCCAGTCAGGACATCTAGAAGTATCTCAGCGGCAGTAGATACTTATTGCTTAGTCTGAGCAAGCACTAGGTGTTTGAGCTGAATCTAGGCCAAGGCATCAGCGCATGATAGAGACTTTAGACTAGAGATTGTTTACATAACTCAGAAGTTTTAAAATAATCTCAGTGCAATTCATCAATGACTGAGGGTGGGATTCAGTTTGAGATTAGAACCCTTAAATTCAGATTTCTCTATGTAGGTGTTTCAAGGTGTGCCAGGTACTTGACTAAAATAACCACACTTGCACATCTGGTGCCATTTGAAGTGTTCTTCAGAATCCAGACTTCCCTATATGCCTTCCAGATATGATACTGGACCTCGGAATGCCCCAGGTCCTTTTGAAACAGTTACTTGGGGCAGGGTGAGAATACCCCACAGCACCTCAAATAGCAATAGATTCCCACTGTAGTCAATGGAACCTAAAGTGCATTTCAGTTGCTTAGACACCGACCTCTAGTATGACTTGAGATCTTCAGACTAGCTAAGGAAGACATGAGTCTCACTGGTCTGCTGTTATATTCCCAGTGGTTGTCTTGAGACCCTGCATGATCTCAAATGATACTAGACCCTTGTGTGGGTAACTTAAACTGGGTTTCTATTTTCTCTGTATTGAGAGCTTAGATACCTGGGATAGCTGGGAAAATTTATAATGTAGACATGAAGACATGTTAATATACCCTTGTAAACTTAGAATTTAAATATATCCCACCTTGAAAGACAAGGAAAGACAACGTGCAGTGGTGATCGTAGAACTTGTGGGGAGGAGGCGTGTAGAGGAGAGGGACATAGAACTATACAGTTAAAGAAAAAATTCTGAATTAATAGACTATTTCAAGCCTCTGAAGGACAATTAGCAGATGAATTAATCTGAGTTTGCAAAAAAACCCAACAAACTCTGGTCCAAGCCACCTAATTTTTTTCCATTACAAGATCAGAGGTTCTGGGAATATAGAAAAATCGGGATATGTGTCTATGGTATCTTGCATTTACTGTGGTTTTAACCTTTATAACTTTTTCTTTTCTTTTCTTTTCTTTTCTTTTCTTTTCTTTTCTTTTCTTTTCTTTTCTTTTCTTTTCTTTTCTTTTCTTTTCTTTTCTTTTCTTTTTTCTTTTTCTAATACAGTTAAGGAAATAGATTTTTGTTGACTCTTCTAGAGAGACCTTAAACACTGGTTGGGAAACTGTGCCCAGAGAATTGTTATTTGTGGTTCACTGCCAGAACAAAAAGATGTACAGAGAGGAGCTTCATTCAGTTTTTTCATTAACAACTGGGATGATGGAATCAAGAGCATATGATTAAATTTTCAGACAACACATAGCTGGGAGGGACTGTAGGCATACTGGAGGATAGGATGAGAATTCAAAATGATCTTGACAAATTGGAGAAATGGTCTGGAAAAAAACCAGATGTAGTTCAACGGAGACGAGTGCAAGGAACTACTTTTAGACAGATATAATGAACAGCATAAGTGGGAAGAAAAACAAATGGTTGCGAAGAAATTCATTCCCCACCTTTCCACGGATTATAGTGGATCATAAACTGAACTTGTATCTGTAAACTCATCTTGTTGTGAGAAAATCAAATGCCATAGTCAAAGTATAATCAAGAGTCTAGTCTACAAGACATATTAAATAAGTCTACTTTACTCATTAATGAGGCAACAGGTACAGTACTGTCTGGGCAAGTCACCTCTAAAAAATATGTCTTCCAAAGAGAGGAATTTCAAATTAAAGCAATCCCAGATACAGATCAAAGATCTAGAAAACAAGTTTTAAAAGGAAGTATTGAATAAACTAAGTCCAGTGAGCAGGATACTATGTTGAATATGTAAAAAATTATTTTTTTAAAAAAACCTTACTGTTACAGGAAAATAACTTCATGCTGGATCCAATAGCCCAAGTGCGTGCTGAGGCTGCTGCAGCTCCACGCCCTGGGTGCAACCAGTAGCAAAGCATACGCAGTAGGCATACGCACACAAAGCACATCTATACATACACACGTAGCCAGCCACACAGACCACAGACCCACAGAGCACTCCCTCAGACACAGACAGCATCAGCAGCCTCTTCCTGCTCCCTTCTCTAGCTGAGCAGGGTGGAGGTTTGCTAGTGAGAACATATACATATATATACACACATATATATAAATATATATACACATGAACAGCATGGGACCCCCCCAGCAGCTGGGCTCAGACACTACATTTGCCCAGTAGCTATGCCTGGATCCCAGTGTCCGTGGTTACTGGGACCTGGACATACAAACCCCTGAGGCTGCATTTGGTCTCCAGTTGCCGGTACAGACCCTGTAGCTCTCACACACACACACACACACACACAAAGCCACCCTCTCCTGTGATCTCACCCTTGGAGACACCACTTCCCCTCCAGCTCCCAGGCCATGTCACCTGCTTGCTGGCTCATCTGACTCATCTTCACTAGCCATCATGCATGCCCTCCCACACCACTTGTGTCTCTGTGCTCCTTTGTGAGCGTAGATGATCTTCTCATCACACAACCTAACAGTCCCTCGGAAGAAGAAAACTGTCCATTTCTTCTACATGTCTTCTACTGTCCATTTCTTCTTAAAGCGTAAGAAGAAATGGCATGATTTGGTAATGAGAAAAACTTCCAAATGATAAGAAGTCCTGAAGTCAATAATTAGGCATATTGTGCTTATGAAATTTGGAAGACTTTAAGAAATGGCTAGACAAATATCTCTTGGGAATGACAGAAATAATTGTCCTGGTTTGAGGTAAAACAAAACAAATTTTCTGTTCAGTAATTTTAGTTTTCAACTAAGCCTTTTCTAACTGAACTCTCTGAGATTAACAGCATATTTTTCAGACACTGTCCACTTCCAGAGTGATAAGACCTGATTGTTTATAATTTATATCAAAGAATGGTATGCAGAGAGGCTCTTGGTATAACAACAAAGGACAACTAACTTTGTTATATGCCCTGTTAGAGGGTTAGAAGAAGAAAAGCATAAAGGGGTAAAAATGGTAAAAGTTTTGGGTTTGGTTTGTTGTTTTTTTTTCATTACACTTTTGCATAATTAGAATTATACATAGTTATAAAAACAGAATAATTTTTCTTGTAACTTGTCTGTACTTTGGTTAGATGTAGTACTTGTTTGGAATTTTAATTGTTACATAATTTTGGTGCATATGAAACAGAAATATTTATGGTTTATTTTGAGGATGACCTAACAGTTAGAGATGGAACTTTGAAATCCTCTGAGATCTTTGATTTCCTTTCTGAATTCTGTGGATGAGTCACATTAGAGCATTTGCTTCAAATTCCCTATATGTGATGCAAATTTAATAATATTTATCAGTGTTTGTGTGTAGCAAAATTATTTAATTTTTATGGAGTACTTTGAGATACTCACATGGTTTGCACTGTTTAATAAGTGCTTTATTTTGACTAGAGGCAAAATACATTTTATTGTAGTTGTGAAGAAATCTACTCCAACAGTTTGAGATCAACATAAAGCAAAATAACAAGGAGACATATAGTTGTGAATTTATATACATATATATTTGATGATGGTTATGACTTTCTTACAGGTTTTTACAATCAGCAACAGATCCGTTATCTGTGCTAGTGTTCTTAATAGATGCCATCACTGAATGTCCTCTCCAGAAGTGTAAACAGACTTCAGAGAACTGATTAATAAAGCTGCAGTTCAACTTCCTAGACATTATCATTTAATGTTTTGCAGTGACCTAAGTTACTACAAGTAATTTAAGAATTCAGAGTATCTAATAAAGTCACTGTTCACCCTTATTGTAGTTCCTTTCTCCAGGAAAATCATTCAGCATCAAGTTATAGGAAGGACAAATAGTAAATCAATCTATGAAAGATCAGGGCAAATGCTGTGTTTTTAAGATACACTTCTTGAGTAACAAATGTTTAAAAAACATTGGAGTAATCTTAACTAAATACTGTTTCTGTTCTATGCATGAAAATACCACTGTGATCAGCTGTCTTGTTTTTGCATAAAGAACGGTCTAAAATTTAGTTGCTATACAGGCATCACAGAGGTCCACAATGCACCTAAGTATTTGAAAAAATATGCCAAAATAGAAAGTATTGTTTTTCATAACAAACAAACTGTAATATGCAAAATTGAAAAAAAAAAAAAAGAGGCAAGGACATAAAGAAGTGAATAGCTTTGCCTTATTTAGCATTTGCTCTGTGAGTTCATGATAATATTACCTATCATTAACAAAAAATGATTAAGGGCGAAAGTAATGCCAAACAACAGGCAAGAACACTTTATATAAATCAGGACTAATTGGTTGTTCATGTAAATTAAGCATCTTGCTAAAGAAGTTCACAGGACATGAAAGACTTGATGCAAGAGACACAGGAAAAATGATCTGTCATTTTTTCCAGCAACATAATAATTTTAGTAATTACAAAATATCATTAGCAAAAAGTTGTTTGGTGCTGGTTCCTTTTTTGATCATTCTGCCAGAAAAAAAAAGGTAATCAATTCTCTGTGTCTACTGGGAAAAAAAGACAGAAAGTCATAAGCTCAAATGTCAGTTAATCCTGGCTTGGGGCAGAACTTCTGACTAATTAACCCTATGAGCTTCCTCCGAGTCATATTTTATGAGTCCATAATTTAAAATTGGTTAAGTTTTGAAAAATGCTTGGCTGAAATAAGCAGAGCAGTCACACATCTCATGTTGTGTGTCCCTGGAGCTGTATGCATTTGGGGTAGTTCTGCAACACAGAACAGTCTTGCACTTGCCCAGCTGTTTTCTCTTACTGATGTGTAAGTGCATTATAAATGTAGCCAAGCATTATCGTCCTGATTTCTCAGATTGGGTAACAGAGTCAATTAAAGGTTAATTGAGTTCTCCTAGGTCTGAGAGGAAGTTAGTAGCATAGGAATATAACCAATCTTTGCTGATGCCCAACTTTAACCGCAAACGAATCATACCTGGTGGCATTCATAGTACTTTGAAAAGAAACCTCATGTACATGATTTCTATACCTAATTATTATTGACTTTCTAAATGGGTTGGCATTTAAACAGTTACTTGGATTGATTCCACCTGGAAAGTAAATATATGCGAGTATTACAAAGAGTTACTGTATGTGATTGTACGAGCTCAGATCTCTGTTCAGTAGCTGATTAAATCACTTAAGTTTGCAATAAAGTTCACTATATATAGTTTATAATCTTTTCATTTTGTTACGTGATGAAATGTTGTATTCTTCATTAAAAGTTATCTTATTTAATGCTTTATCCGTGACTTGTCACTGACACATAACAATTAGTTTGTCGAATTGCTCTGGAAGGCATTTTCATTTAAGGCCACTATTAGCACAATTAATTAGATCTTGAAATAAACAACACCACCACCAAAAATCATCAGTCCTCAAACTACATCCAGATTTTTGACTAGTTTAATTCAAGTCTCTGCGTTTTTATTATATACTTATGTTGCCAGATATATACATACCCATTTAAACAAAGAAGAAAAACAAAGACAATTCAAGATTTTAAAAAGTATTAACATATTGTCATGACTAGAAAGTCTAGTGACAAAAAAAACCCACCCCAAAATATCAGACTTTCAGCTTTCTGCCAAACCTTTTGTAAACTGATGTCAAAGTGTCACATGGGTACTTTTCATTCAGACAGTACTATATTAGTGTCATGAAAATTATTGTGTGTTACATCTTTGGACATTCATAGTTTCAAAGCCTGTGCTATGCAAAACATTAATACATTCAAAGTCATGGTACAACAACATTCTTGCTTCAGCTTGGATCAGGAAAACACCACTGATTTGAATTTCCTGATTGTCTCCAGTGACATGCTTTTGTTCACTCTAAACACTACTCTTGGAGAACACAAGTTGAATTCCTTTTGGGCAACACTAAAGTGGAAAGTGTATTGCAGGAGTGCACCTAATGTACTCCAACTTAGTTGACATGGGTATCAGTCAATCGGAATAGAACAGGGTTTGTCAGAAGTTAACTCGAAGAATTTACAGTTCTCAGTACCACCATTTCCACTCTGCTGATCCACTTTTTCCAGACTGCACACCCTGCTGGTGTACATCTAGCCTTTGTGGACTGAAGTCCCTGATTCCATTTTCAGTCTCACAATGAGTATTTCTAGAGAAACATTTCTATAGAAGGCCTACTTAAAGGTATGTCTTAGAAATACTGGAGATAACTTCAGTTCTAACTCCAATTTCTTCAACTCAAATCAGAAAAATTAAACTCCTAAATTATATCATATTTACATTATCTGTGAGGCATGGATGGCTTGTCACCCTTTGATAGAGGCCGAACATCTGACTGTATATTTACCCACACATATAAACATTTGGGAAGTCAACACAATAATGAAACCAACAGGAGACTTTCTTGAAAAACACAACTTTGGGAATCTGAACAGCCAGAGTGACAGCCTAGAAGCCTTACCAGCATTCTTGGTTGGTATATAGTGGCAGAGTTTAAATTTACTTGAATTTAAAATCTATAATGAAAAAAGTTTCACAGACTTTTTTGCTTTGTACAAGAAAGAGCAAGTGAAAGCTAATAGAAGTAGGAAGTGGACAACAAACCCTTCATTTCAGACTGAATGCTAGAATTCAGAAGAATGCCAGTCAGGTAGGTAGAATTTAGTCAACAACAACAAAAAAATTGGAGTAAACAAGCTGTGGGATTTGACAGATGGTGCGAAATAGTTTACATAACCTGGCAAGAAATATTTTTTTTTTGCTCTTGAATTAATTTTAATGCCTTTATTTCTATGGGGGTAAACAGAAATTAACACAAAACATCCAATACTTGGAATACTAACTTTGGATATGGAAGTTTCCAATTAACGTTCCTTGTCCAAATCAAGCAAAGAAAGGATTTAACTCTTCCCTTCTAATTTTTCCTATAGTCCATCAAACTACTGCCGAATCTTCAATACTCTGTCAGACTATCAGCTGTTTTAACACTCTTCATCTGGTTTTGTTCAGAAATTCTGCCTGGAACCCTAGAAAGTAACTTTCCCTAATTCCATTATTGTTAAAATTAGTACATTGTGTCCCAAAACTGTAATCATACCTCAGTGAAGAAACTTTTAACTTAAAATTTATGATGAGCTCAGGTTATATATTTATCTCAGTACACTTATTTCAATATACTTATCTCTTGCTCACATTCATTTTTTTAATGCTTCAAAGAAGAGTTAGAAAATATTACAAGCAGTACGGAAGAATGAATAGTAAAAAGGTAGACTTAAAACTCTTTTGAGCTGAAAACAGAAATAGTTAATGGCTTTGAAACACTCATAAAGTAGTATTCAAAAAATCTTCAAAAATGTAACGGAATAACCAAGTGGGGCATCTGCTTTAAAGAGAGTCTTGACAATAGCTGTTTTGATACAAGTAACATCAGAAAATTACATGCCATTTCTATGTGGTTTTGGTTTTATACGTGTACATATTATGATAAAATAATATTGCTTTGGAGACAAGAGTTGTTAAGGAAATATTAAATTAAAAAATGGCCAATCCTTCCATTTCTTTTTAAGGAGAAATAATGACAAGTACCAAACAGCACGGTTTGAAGGTCACGACTGTAGCGACATCTCTGTGGAAAAAACGTTACATTTATTTTTCCCTTCTAATAGCGTTTCTAACAGCCAATGCTGTTGCAAAGTAATATTTATGATGTCAAACTCTGTCTCTCATACTCCTTCATTCATTATCGCCGCTCAGTGTCATTACTTTCTTTTTTCCTTCTGCAGCACTAACCTTGCCTCTGTCTGTAAAAACACAGACTACTTTAGCTTGCAGATAATGATGAGTAGTTCCAGCGCACCCTTAGAGTTTGGATCATTATCTAGCACATATTTCCCATTTCTCTGCTTTAATTTTTAAGATATTTATGTACATATTTCTCTGGCATTTTCCTTCCAATGCAATAGCATCCTCCACTATAGTCCTCCTTCCTGAAGATATCGCCATAACTTTTCCTAAAAAACACTTTTTAAAGAAATTTAAGCAAATCTAGGTTGTCAAGTCCAGACCGGTTGATCACTTAAGGAGTGAAACTGCATCAGTGCTGTTTTCTGCTTATTTTTTCAGGATTCTTATCCTTTCTAACCTCTCAAGAAAGAGTTAATGATTTCTTTCCGGAACTGTTATCCAATTTTCTGATCTCACAAGATAAACCTTCTGCCATAACTACTTACCTTGTTTATGCACTCTTGGCAACTTACTCATTGAAAAAATCACAGTTGGGTATCACCTTTTCAGTTCTACTGACCCATTTCTCTGAAATTCTTTCTTTTCTACCACAAGACATTGAATAAATTTCTACTTCTTAAACCTTATCTTCAAACTTTTCTCCTCTGAGATTTTGTTGTACTTTATCTGTAGAAAAACCATTACATAAAAATTGTCTTTTCCTTCCCCCCACCCTCTCCCCCCCCCCCCCACTCTGAAGGTAAGCATCGAACACAACTGGCTAAAACTGTGTCATCTATTATGACAGCAAATACTGTGCAACTTTCTCACATAGCTATATCTGCATAGTTTGTGAATGAATACTAGATCTCCTCCAATTTAGTCAGTATTCGTGACACATTTTTTTCTGTAACAACAACTTTGTGCACTTCTTAAAGGTTATCCTTCAAGATACCTGGATCTATTTCCCTCAGTTTCAACTATTCAGTTGTCAGTATGAGTATTTTTCATCATGTGTGTACATTTCATTTTAAAAAAGCGTGTCAGAGCTTGTGGAATTTATTTTTGAATCATAAGCTTTGTCTTTTTCTGTGGCAAAAGCTTATTGAGTGATGCCAACAGAAAACCAAACAAATAAAATGAGAAAAAAAATCCATTAATGTTCAGTTCACTGTAAGTGATAATTAGTTCTGCCCCCGTTCATTTTCCCTTTGAATTTAATTTCTCTGGATGCTTACAGCTAAGAATCATGACTTAAATTTCACATGCTGGATATTCAACAGTAAGAAACAGACTATACACATAAATTTATCAAATTTAAAATAGTGAATAAATACTGACTGAGACCACCTCTCATTTCTGAGTCATTTGAAGGCTAATAGTAGCCTGGAGCCAGTGATGCAGCTAGATGTCAAAAAAGAACAGTTGTAGAAAAAAATGTCACCATCTTTTCTGGAGAACAACCACCACATGTACAAACATGTAAAATGTGACACTAATTGAAGATTGTATGTGTTTGTCCCCTTCCTAGGGTTATGCTTATCACAGGTAAACCAAATTGCCTTTTATAATATTCAGAGATCTGACCTTGCTTACTACTACTCATTATCTCAATTTTACTTTTCACTAAAACTTTATACCTTCCCTTAAGCAAACTGACTCAATATAACTACTATCTATAAACCTCGCTTTTGTGAATTATAATTTTTTTCCCACCAGCTACTCATTGTTAAAAGAAAAAAAATAAATCAACATTTAAAAAAATCTTTGGTATCTTCATGTTCCCTGAACTTTATTTCCTCAGTGTTATCCAATTTAAAAGTAGATGCTTTACTTCTGAGCTTATGATGTGCCTACTGAGATAAAAATAATCCCACACTAGTTCTATGAATAAAGATTTAGCCGATTTCTTCTGCTTATCTTTCACAATCTGTGAGTAAGATCATGAAAACACTAAATGACAGGTCTAAGAAGAAAATCACCATAAAAAAAAATAATCTCCTCACAAAGATTTATCAAAATGTTTTGTTTGCAAGGTGGTGAACTCTATTCAAACCTCACACAGATGAGGTATACAAAGCACCAGTGTCTTCAGCTGTGAAACAAAGCCCTAAAACATCACTAGTGAGGATTCATCAAAGTGGTGTTAGCAGAGATTCACTGTGGCTGAAAATGTCTCTGGAAGCTGAAAGTCTGCAGATTTTTTTTCTGCGAACACTGATGCTACTTTGCATCATGTTTCCATTAGGAGTCTTATTTATAATGCTAAGATTTGGGAAACATGTTTTTCCCTTGTTCTGAGCACTTGACTTCTTGTCCAGGCAGATGTTTTTTCCTTTATGCATCTTTGAATGATTTCTCTAGGATCCAGCTGGGTCATGCAAGTTACAAAAAAGTGCTCTGTTCTGTAGTTTGCAGTGTGGAAGACTCCTCAAAAATTCAACTAGTGACTCCTATTTAATAATGTGCTTGTAGCATTTAAAATCTCTCTCAAAAAAAACTTCTATATAAGTCCCAGTGCATTTGTCTCCTTGTAAGAAATGTGCTATGAGTTATTTGCTATATCTCAGTTGCATACGTTGCTATATTACATTATAATGGAGCATCTTAGAAGCTTTTTTAATTACAGTTCTGACCAGTTTTTTCTTCCAAGTCCCATCTTTGAGATGCATAGGAGAAAAGCGTATCCCACTGTCATGAGGGATAGGGGGGGCTATCCCTTCTCTACCTAGTCCCTGTCTAACATATCAAATGTCTTTTCAGCAGGATTTGGGTATCTAATACATTTTTTTCTAGTGATCTATAATGTTACCTGCTATTTTTTGAAAGTTTCTTTGGAGTTTAGTATTTAAGCATATTCTCACATATATCAATGCCCATATGTATATATATATATATATAAAACAAATTAATTTTCGTGTGATTTTTTTTTCTTTTTCTTCATACAGACTTTTTTTTTTTCATACACTTCTCTCTCCTGCATAGGAATACTTAGTACTTTCATGTTACATTTTCTTAATATTAAAGGGAACCTTCCTGCAAGAAAGCTTAAGTATAATCACCTCAATTTTCTATATAAGGAAGATATTGGTTAAAAAGAGGAAAAATAAGGCTTCTCAGTGAATAAACTTATATATACTGTGAGGTGGATATGGTCTGTGGTGTCCTCCACAACTGTGATGCTTTTATTGTTCCCCCTTGGGGACCTACTAGACTGAACAGAAGACTCTCTCTTCGTTTCTTAGGATTATTTCAAAGGAAAACAGGGAGCGTCAGTGGTGACTAAGATCTCACTAGGTCTGACATGGCCCAATATGCAGCATGGCTAGGTTATACATGTGATTTTGAGATCAAAACAGAAGGTCAGGATGAGGAGTGCACTGCCCTGCATAAAGGAATTTTGGAAGCAGGAAGAGAACAGAATTTTCTGTTGCTCGCTCAAATCACAGTGTCTCACATCCAATTCCTCTTGCCAGCTTTCTTCAATGGAAGCTGTTCCTCTGTTAGGCAATTATAGATGAGTTTTCTACTGGTACATTGTTATTTTGTTTGTTAGCTGTTTAATCAGCCTCCTTAAAGAGGCTCTGTAATGCTTTCAAGGCATAATTCAGCTTTTCATGCTATCACTGTAATGACTCATCCAGCTTTCTAATATAAAACTAATTCTGGCTTGGAACAGATCTCTACTGGATGAGGGGAAATTGGGAGCTTGCAACTAAACAAAAGTAGTATCTCAAAGTTAGTATTAATGCTGCCTGAAAACTGCCACTTCATGATTGACAAGACAAATATATCATTGTGCTATGTGTCCTGCTACAGAACTTTATTGCACCAAGAAGACGTAAGAGTATTTTTGCTTTTTTTTAATTGTTTATGTTGAGGTATTTACTCCATAGAATGGATCTGTTCAGTCTGTGGACCTTTTTTTCTAATACTGCTGTGGATTAAACCTGGTAAGCAGTGAAGCACCAAACAGATCCTTGCTCACTCCCCCTCAGAGGGACGTGGGAGATAATGTGAAGTATAGAATCATAGAACGGTTTGGGTTAGAAGGGACCTATAAGATCATCTAGTTCCAACCCCCTGCCATGGGCAGGGACACCTCCCACCAGACCAGGTTGCTCAAAGCCCCATCCAGCCCAGTCTTGAACACCTCCAGGGATGGGCCATTCACAACTTCCCTGGGCAACCTCTTCCAGTGCCTCACCACCCTCACAGTAAAGAATTTATTCCTATCACTACACAGTCCCTCCCCATCTCTCCTGTAGGCCCCCTTTAGGCACTGGAAGGCTGCTATAAGGTCTCCTCATAGCCTTCTCTTCTCCAGGCTGAACAACCCCAAGTCTCTCAGCCTGTCCTCATAGCTCATAGGTGCTCCAGCCCTCTGATCATCAACGGCTGGACCCGTTCCAACAGGTCCATGTCCTTCTTGTGGTGAGGACTCCAGAGCTGGACACAGTGCTGCAGGTGGGGTCTCACCAGAGCAGAGTAGAGGGGTAGAATCACCTCCCTCAACCTGGTGGCCATACCTCTTTTGATGCAGACCAGGAAGTAACCAGTATAATCATTCAATAAAAAAAAGTTTCACTGTTGAAGGCAGATATTTCCCTTTTTCCTCCCCTCCCCCCCCCTTTTTTTTTCCTCTCTCAGTGATTTCCATTCTTGATTACATAAAACAATGTTTTGATTAAATGAACACTTACCTGCTTTCATCAGACCACATTCCAGTAAATAGACCATATAAGCAATATATAATTCCCTTTGTAGGCCAGCTCAAGACAAGAATGCTTTGTTTATGTACATTCTAAGAGAAATCAATTCAAGTTTTCAGAAGATAGTTCTAGCAGTCAAGTCAAAACTTGTACTATCTGATATATCAAGGAGAGGAACATCTGTCGTTATAACTGAAAACAACTGGAGTTATAGATGATCAGTGAATTAGAAAGGTTAATGTACCTAAATTAATGAATTGTTTTGTAATCATACATAGAAGATAATTTCCTATTCTCATAGAATTTCTTTTACAAATTCTTTTCCTCCCTTCCCCATCTCCTCACCAAAGTTTAAGATCCTAAGTCCTTAATGGACTGGTTTTGTTATATTCAACATAACACGCATCTGTGAGGGAGCAAGGATTTCCACTAAGTCTTCCAAGTCTGGGGCTGCTGCCCTCTAGACTTTCTTTCCACTTAAAACTTGACAGAAAAGGCAAGGGTCCAGATTTACTGCAACTTTATTCAGAGCAGATGGAGACAGATGAAACTATAAACAGCAAAGTAGCTGAGCGTAGAAGTTAGCTAAAACACCAAGTGAAGCTGTTAAATCTGACACAAGGACTAAAGATACACTTCAGAAAGCAGTGTTGCTGAATTAACTAGTGCCAGAAACCAGGAGCTGATTTCAGAGGACAATGAAAGCCAAAAAGAGGGTTTTTTTAAAAGGTTAAAAAAAAAGATATTAAGAAATAATCAGTGCTGATTTAATTTAGAAAGGCATCAGATTAGTTGGTCTAATGAGCCTTAGAAATTGCCAGTGTAATGTGTTCTTGACTTCCATCATAAAATAAAATGTGTAAATTTTGCCTTTGGTGAGTATACTGCCTTTAAACATGAGACAACTGTTTCCTTTTAGGGCCCATAACCCTGTGTTTGATTTTATCTGCATAAAACTATAAATCATAAAAGGCCTGATTTTCGGGGGGAGTATTTTTGTAAATGTTTTCAATACTCTCCATCACTAAACCACATTTTATTTTAAGAAGTGTGGGTACTCATTAGTTGCTGTGATAGTGACTATTGGCTAGAGTTGCTGCCTTAAATGGGCTATAAGACAAATCATGGTTCAGGTATAGTTCATTTTGTTCCCGGAATGCGAACTAAAACGGTGCAAAGTTGGCTACTTCTTTACACATCTCTCCCCCTGCTCTCATTCTGATGGACAGGTCAATTTCCTACCTGAATCAAGACTGGAGCAGGTGAAAGCCACTATAATCATTAAGCTATGGATGCCTTGAATTAGTAATGATACCTTTAACAGCATTAAGACAGTGGTGCCCAATTTAGTTCAATTATTTCTCATTTCAAGCATAGCACGAAGAAAATCTGTGCCATCTCAATTGTTGTATGTAATTATTGTTAGTGAGTTGTTTTTTATTATATGTAAAGTGGTGGAAAAGTGGTGGAAACTGCATTTCTCCCAATTAATATTTGATTGTAATTTGTCTACAGAGGAGTGACGCCATAGTTTTTAAAAGTGATTTTGATTTCCAAAAAAAAAAAAAAAAGGAGGCTGATAAATAAAATTACATTTTACGAAAACAAAGAGGGCACTCCAAATTTTAATAGCTCTCTTTGAAACACTGTAAACATATTTACACCAAGATGAGATCATTAAGAAGTAAAGCTGCTTGGCTTTGGAATAGGTATACAGAAAAGGAAGACGTTAATCAGACGTATCCCTGCAGATTCTGTTATGACCAAATGAGTGTGATGGGATCACAGTAATTGACATCATCATGTGGAGAAATGACGCCATCCATGTTCTCGTTTAGGGAATATAAAAATGGATTGTTGATTGTAAAGCTGAGAGGCGGATCAGGGTATGGAGGGAACGGCACTCCTGGTAGGGAAATTTTAAATCCCAGAGATCTCAAAAATAAAAGCCAGCTGAATAGCAACTGCAGATTGTTTAGTCACAGGAACATATGGCATCATGCAAAATACTGAAACTGAATGATTAAACAGACAGACTGAACATTTATATGCAAGGTACAGATCTTGTAGTCTATTTAAAGTCAAAGATGAGTACTAATTCTAAAAGCTAATGAAATCAGAAGATCATTTCTGGAAGCAATAGACACAATTTTATGATGCTGAGTACCTTGATTACCTCAATTAGTGGTATAACATGGATTCACCAGAATTTACTTGCAAGAGTCATTCATGGCTAGCAAAATGTGCCAAGGCATACATGTGCATGTGTATGTGCATGTGTGCTTTAGGTTATGCCCAATGGTATGCTTATAGATATAAGAAAAAAAAAATTAAAAAATGTTTATCGCTGAAGACTGGTGTCTACTATGCTGGTGCTACAACACTAAAAGTGACCAATTCCAGCACAGCTACTATGCACTCTAAATAGAAACTGGAATTTATTTAACTCTCATTACAATATGAGGGTTAACAACCCTCAAACAATATGAGGACCAACATTCTCTACAATAAATAAGTCATTGAAATACACTGCATGGGACAAGAGATACTCTTCTGTTTAGTACAAACTTGTCATAAAGCTGTGAATATTTTTTAGTACTTACTGGTCAGTAAAGTGAGCGATTCAGTCCGACTTTAATGTAGTCATAATCTGGGATTTACTTCCCAGATTATGGGATTGCTTCTTTTTCCTTTAGTTCCTCTAATTTTTGTCTCTCAGTAACCATGTGAAGGCAAGAAAAATAAGTCTGTCTGCTGCAGTAAAAGTAAAGGTGAAATACTTAAGGACGATTATTATTAATAAAAATATAACTAATTTTTTTGCTCTTAGATGAAGCTCTGTGTCCTCTGAAGCCAAAGAAACTTCATTTTATTCTTGTGGTTTTGGTTGGGGTTTTATGTTTTCTTAGGAATTTTGTCAGAACATTCTTATTTGTACTGCTATTTAGATATTTATAACCATTTACAGGTATATAGATTTAGCCATAGGCTATTGCAGCGACTGCTTGCATATGTACCATATGTTCTTTATGACACATGGCCCTATAATATTATAAGGTTTTGTTCATGTTTCTGTTTGATTTGTTATTCTTAATCTAGTTTTATTACGCTTACAGTTTGTATAATTATGACTACAACAGAATGTTTTTTACATCAGCATAAGCAAGATAACTTCTTGAGAGGCTGTTAGATCAGTGCTGACAATAAAATCAAATGGATTTTAAGATCTAATTGCCATAGTCAACATTTTGATGCCTCATATTCACTTTTAAGCATTAACTCTAGTGTGATCTCCTGCTGAGTTATTTATTCAACTGCAAATTTCTATCTAACTGTGCTTTTCAATTTTCATTGCCTAAATTCTCATCAGTTTTTCAATTAAAGCATACATAGAAGAAAATTTATGGTGCACAAGGTGGCAGGTACACAGTACTCTCTAGTTAATTTATTATTTTTACCACTCCCTGTCAACATACCTAATTGTTGTTTTCAAACAGTTACCTTAGATCCAGATGTTCCAGGCAAACATTTTACATAAACCTATGAGGAAATCTATCAGTGATCATATAGTTTGCAAGAAAGAGTTGAAAACACTAAGAAAAAAAAGAAAAACAACCCAAAAATTTCTATCAATGAACGAGACAGCTTTTATCTATATGTAAAAATGTGCTGAAAATAACATCAGGTATATATTAAAATGCCCTAATTGCATTTCTTTATTCCCGTGGCATTGCATTTTTCCTTAAGGGTAGATAGGATGAATGCATTGTACCTCTAACAGTAGTATGAGATGGATCTAATGGACGTCACACTTAAAGGGGTGTTTCTTTCTCCAGCAGCTGGAAAATTGTTTAAGCTCAACACTTTCCAGCTGGGCAGATAAGAAGGAACATAAGAATTGGCTGGTTTAGTGCAGCTGACCTATTTTCTGTCTTCCATTGATCTTCTTGTTTCCTACCTCTCTACTGTAATTAGTTGAGCTGAAAAGTGAGGCTTGTGCAAGCATTACTTAAGCAGCTAGGTAGCCGATGGGTTAAACTCCTTTTTATTCTGGTAAAATCAACAATTTCCTTGAGCACTGCTCTGAGTGGAATGTATATAAATATGCATTAATGAACCCATAATGTATCTATCCAGTAGATCACAGTGATCAAATTATAAGGATTCAGTGGCTGCGTTGGAAAACACAGGTTAGTGGTGGCTATAATATGAGGTTGAGAAGATGAAACTGTCTCTTTCAGAAATAAATTAATTTAGACAAGCTCTGAATATCCAGTAACAAAATTTTGGCCTACAGGAGTAGTCATTTTTCAAGAAAGCTAATCTTACGAGGCCTCCGTTTGTCAGAATCACAATGTGCTGACCAGAACAACAGATCTCATTTGCCTTCTGCAATTTTGGGTCAAAGCGTTAGAAGAAAAGGTCTAATAGTTTCCATACTATTGATTCTTTCCCTCAGCCTGCATCCGTCTCCTGATTCAGCTTCAAATACCGAATCAAACCATAGTATAAGCAATCTGAACTTCTACTCAAATACTTCTGTCATTGCATATTGTGATCAATATTCTCTGTGAAAAGAAAAACCATCTTTGAATGTTTAGGTGAGTTGCTTACAGTATTCACATTAGTACCACTTTCACTGCCAACATTTACTGATGTCAACACTAGAAATGCAATTCATATGGCTAATAACTGCAAATCCATTTACCGTTCCTATAGTACTCCCAAAACACCTTTTCTTTTCTGTCAGCATCTAAGCTATTATATAATACATGAATGACAATAGAGAAATGAATATTCTTTGTTCAAAATATATGATTCAATCTTCTAAGTACCTATGTAGCACCATGTGAAATTCAGCAGGGAATTGTTGCTTCAAGTCATGAATTATATCACACTCTAAATGATTTTTTTCTGCCATTTAGCTCCTTCAATGCATAGCAATCTACCTGAAGCACTGGAAAATTTATGCCTATTTTCCGTCCCAATTTGCTGGCTAGTGAAGTTAATAAAAAAAATTTGTCACTGAATCCAGTGGTACCTCGACTGAGCCCATGACATCTGGGATAGAAACTAGTAGCAAGAACTGGAAATTTATAAGTAAATAGTTATTCTCCATGTTCTTATTTGTGTATTCAGCTGTCAGCCCTTTTAGACAAATTTGTGTCTGACCTCTTCTCCCTGGTGACAAGTGATAGGACGAGAGGAAACGGGTTCAAGTTACATCAGGGGAGGATTAGATTGGATATTAGGAAACATTTTTCCACTGAAAGGGTTATTAAACATTGGAATAGGCTGCCCAGGGAGGTGGTGGATTCACCGTCCCTGGAGGTGTTTAAAAAAAGGGTAGATGGGGCACTTAGGGACATGGTTTAGAAGTGGCTTTTGTCAGGGTAGGTTAATGGTTGGACTTGATCTTAAAGGTCTCTTCCAACCTCAGCAACTATTCTATGATTCTATGTCAGCTAACAGTTAAATTAAGCAGCCATCAGTTTGTCCCAATAATTAGTAGAGAAAGATAAGCACCTCCAAGGGGCATGTCACTGATGAGCTTAGCTGGGGTGAGTTACTTCTTAGACATGTTGTTGGTCTCTATTTAGTATTGAAGTAGTTTTAGATATGGATATAAAAAGGGAAGACATGGACTTGAGACCCAAAGAAGTTTGGAAGGAGATTAAAGTTATTCAAGTTATTAATAATCAAAGTTATTAATACTTTGCATCACTTTCTGTAAGAGCAAAGTATAACCAGGAGCAGAGAGAGGATGGCTAATGGCAATGACAGAATAGAAATGGAAATTACCACATCTGAGGAGGAAACAGAACTCAAAGTTTAATGTGCTCAGATCAAGACAGTTAATGATTGTCACTGCAGAATAATGAAGAAACTGTCACACTTTTAAATTTTGATAGGAGTGGCTGATTTATCAAATCGGGACTGTAACTATATCTGTAAAATAGTAAATATTGTACTGCAGTTAATAGGAAAAAACCCATAACCCAAAGAAATAGGAACCTGTCTCCTGATTTCAATACAATAGAAACCTTTGGAATGAATTATGAAAAAATTAGTTATAGAAATAGAAATGAATGGAAAATCAGCTTTTTTTAAAGAGCTAGGTAGTACCAAGAAAACTTGGTATCTTTGTTTGCTAAAATAACTGATTCCCTAGATAAGAGAGAAGTGGAAGATCTAACTTATTTTTTTTTTCAGTAAAGTACTTGAAGTGGTTACCTATGGGAAAATATTAAACTTCAGAAGATAGAACTAGTCAAATAATTTTAAAGTGGATAAAAAGCTAAGAGGAAGAGGTCTTAAGCCTATTATAATTTATATATTATTTTTGTGTTGTCTGTCCTAAATTCTTTGATTACAAACATAAACACATTGCTGATCTGAAGTTCTTCATTATAAACTGTTTGAGGATAATATTAGGAGAATCAGGAGGGACTACATTGCAGGAGTACTTCTTATGTATTGACTTTTGAAAGGCTGACGATTGATTATAAAGGACTCTCATAAAAACTCACACAAAATGCACTAGAAAGTATATTCCAAAAGATAAGCATTTTAATTCTGTCAGATCATTCAAGCTTACAGGCATATCCTTTTTTGTCAAACTGCTTGCCAACCTTGGTGTAGGCTCAGTCTTATAATTATTAAGGCCTACTCATAACTGTGGTAAACTGGCGTAGCTGCTCCGAAATCAGTGAAGACGCACAGATTTATGGTAGCTGAAGTCTGTCCAATAATGATTCTGTTACCTCATGATAGATACAGTTCATATGCACAGTACCCTTCAAATATTAACAAGCTCCTGGCTTCTCAGAGAAGAGTCAGTTAGAAATATTTTAAAGTGACAAGAGTCTTGTTCCATAGAAGAGTTGCACAACTGATTTAGTAACTGATGATTTGATTTTTTGATTGAAATCAAAGTTTTTCTTAAACATCCATGAAAATAAAAAAAAAATATTTTTTTCACATATAGCAAATTAGTGCTTTTTTTGGAGCTCACTCACTCTTTACCATGGAGGAACACAACATAGAATCATAGAATATGCTGGGTTGGAAGGGACCCTCAAAGGCCATCTAGTCCAACCCCCCTGCAGTAAGCAGGGACATCTTTAACTAGATCAGGTTGCTCAGAGCCTCATCAAGCCTGACCTTGAATATCTCCAGGGATGGGGCCTCCACCACCTCTCTGGGCAACCTGTGCCAGTGTTTCAGGTTGGAACATGGACCAGTTTTCCTGCATTCCCCTATCAATACATCTTCCTTTTAGGGATGAAACATTTATTGCACCTGAACATGTGTGCATGTATGTACACACATACATACATGTACAATACACATGAAAATTAGAGTTATGGAATCAGATATCACTGTAATTATCAGTAAACACTGATAAATCGATCCTGTAACTGTAAAACAAAGTTTTTCTAGACTGATATTCATTAACAACATATTTCATGCAAATGGTTACTTCTCATTATCGATAATTATCATTATGCACTCAAAGCCATCGCTACTTACCAATCATACCCAACATTAGCTGTAAGAACCAACACCACAGAGCTGACTTGTGTAACTAGCAGTGATGGCAACAGTCCTTCATGTCCTTGGTCACCACAGTGCAGGTGATCAGGCCTAAGAGCTCTTAAACAAGGGGACCCAGAGGTGAAGTAAACATCTCCTTACTCTTACCCATCTCCAAGTTCAGGATCTTGTCCTTTTATAAGGAGGTTGAGTTTCAAGGCATTTCCCAGCCCTTTCCTAAAGCAGAAGCTGTCTTTTTGGAGCTGTGCTTTTTCTACAATGAGTAATTGCCAGTGGTTCTGTGACTTCTTTCCTCAACCAGTGCCCATATTTTCAAGGCTCTTGCTGTTACACCACCCTTGAGCTGTAACAAGAGACACATGGTGCCATGCACAGTCCACACCGCAAGTTGATAACAAACCAAACAGGTTGGACTGGGTCCCTGTAGAGTCGACAGGAGGCACAGTTAGCATAAGCCCTGTGGCCTGTAATTAGCAGTAGCAATACTATTTATCTGGGCTGTTGGGTACACAAACGCTTCTGCAGGTATGCTGTTTTACTGTGCTGCTTCTTTTATGAACATGACATACAGGTTCATGCTATTTCTTCCTTCAGTGCTTGGCTTGCCTCTCAGAAGAGCAAACAAAACTCTAATTAAAGTGTGTTGCAATATTGGTTTTAAAACATCATGAAGCTGAAAGCTTTTTATTGTATCAATTATATCTGGATATTTTTTATTTTTACCACAACCTTTTTAAGGTCTTAAGGTGAAGTATGTTGTAACTTGCAAAATAGTCATGAAGATTCCCTAGTGCAGCGAGGATGGAAATTGTTTATCCGGTTCTGAACCAAATAAGGTAAAATTGTTTCCTGTAACAGTGAATTGACTCTGACTCTGCTTTTACACACAATATTTGCTTTTCCATTTTCATTATCATGGGCCATGTTTTAAGAATACTGCTGTGTGGCATATATATCTGTATCATATAAATAAAGGAATAGGTTCCCTGATCTCTTGAAAGAATGCTCTGTAAAATGTCTATTTCTTAATTCTCGCCATTGGATAAATAAAAGCCATCAAATAACTAGATTCACTTCTCTCTACCCACAAAGGAATTGACTAGTGATTAAGTCTTTGTCTTTTCTCATTTTATTCATAGCTTCTAGTTATGTAGCTATTTCACTCAACCCTGATAGACTTCAAACACTTCACTTAATGCTGATTTAGCCATACAAATATTTAATTGTATCTAAAGGTTGTGAGGTCCCAGTTGTTTTAAGTCTCTTACTGAAATGTGACTGTAATATTGTGGAGAAACGTCTATTTTTCATTAGTTAATACATTTTATGGATGAATAACAGATTGTCATTCAAATTGATTGTTTCACTTAGAATGTTAAACTGCTGAGGTGGATTGCTTTTGTACACCATTATTCAAA
This sequence comes from Rissa tridactyla, assembly GCF_028500815.1. Taxonomy (NCBI): domain Eukaryota; kingdom Metazoa; phylum Chordata; class Aves; order Charadriiformes; family Laridae; genus Rissa; species Rissa tridactyla. The sequence goes on from NC_071468.1 coordinate 95,658,312, forward strand.
GCAGAGAATACACTTTTTAGAAAGGTTTTAAAATGGAAAGTAGTTAAATGTTATGGAAGTATGGTCACTGCCTCATATAAAAGGAAGGCCAAAGCCTGATGACTAGTTTTGAAAGTTATTGTATTTTGTTTATGAATATTCATACAAATCAGTCTAATTTGAATGTTTTCCTTGCCACAGGGTTCACCAGGTACAGGAAAGACAGTGATTTCTTGTAGGATTTTTTTTTTTTAATTATTATAGGCAGCTTTATTATAGGTGCATTGAAATAATAGTGTTATGAATTAAACATGTATTTGGTAGGTTGAAGTAAAGAGAAAGATTGCCTCGCTAAAAGCTCATATAAACACTGAATATTTTTTTAAATACATGCTTGAGTAAAAAAGGTGACAGAAATCAAAACACAAGTACATTAATAGATACTATTCTTTATAGTTAACTAGTGAAAATTCAAAATTATATTAAATTTAGCATTTAGATCTGCTCAGAACCTGTCCCATGAAGGCAAAGCAGTGAGGCATTCTGATGCCCCATCTCCTATGAGAGAGGAGCAGATGATAGCATCAAAAGTAACAATAGTGTTTACTGATATTTATTGGGAGTTGTGTCTTAAAGTACAGTCACAGAGAAATCCATGACCAAAAATTGCCCAAGGACAAAAGGTGACAAGCTCATGACAATGGACTGAGAGTACTGAAACATTTTTTTATCTCCATATATTTCCTTTTTTAGCAATTTGTGAAAATTATACATTTAAAAGTCTTTTACATTATTCAGATTAAAATATTTTTATGTCTGTCCGAACCCTGTGACTTAGCCCTTGAATGGGGCCCCTAGATGCTCCAGAAAGAAAAAGAAGAAAATAATTCACTATTAATTTCATTTCAGAGGTTGAAGTCAGATAGTCGGGTGAATATTTAAGTTACAGAATGATCTGTTATTGTTTTTGTCCTGTTCATCTATCTGCAGGATCAAGCTAACGGAGCAAGCTCTGTGGCTGGTGGTTCCAGGGCACAAGCTGAAGCATGACAGAAAAGTACACAACACCAAAAATATCTTGGGTCAAAAGGAGTAAAGGGATAGCCTAAAATGACCTGCTCAAAGCAGCTATGATGGGGACAAGAATGAGAGACAGCAGTTTTTAAAAGAGACATCATTTATTTTACTCCTCTTCTTCCACACTTGGTGTTCAAAGTATCTATTTCTTTTTTCTTTTTTATTTTTTCCTTTTGTAGAATCAACTGTCTCCTCAAATAGGCCAGCCCAAGTCTGTGTCTATAAAAGTCCAAAATCACTCTGTCACAATACTTTGATCTGGTTTTGCCCTCATCGCTTATCTTCTCTGACTGTACTGCTAACAGCCTTCTAATGCTTTTAATAGTGCTGTCTCTTCAGCAGTGAAGTTGGAAGTGTATTTTTTTGTATATTGAGACTTCTCTTGCTCCCAGACAGGAGAATGTGAGGTTCTCTTTCCTCACTCTAACAGCAAGTGAAGTCAGGTTTCTGAAATAGTGAAATTTTTGATTTCTTTATTTGTTGCCCTTGATGACTTTTTGTGCTGAACTTTTTCATTAGATCCATAAGGTCTAAATTGCTGTGTGATGGTGTGTCCTTTTCTGCTCTGAAGGGGCTGACATCTGCAAAGCTGGAGAAACTTTATTTTCTGACTGGCCTTGATAATAGCTTTGGATACAGTTTCATGAGCTAGATGCAAGCATCTGTTTGTTAATTTCTGTTCTTAGAAGAGTTCATCATCTTTTCTAACTGTGGAAGAAGCTTTATTGTCATCTTGATTTTAGGGATCAAAGCAGTTTTAGCTGTATTCTGTGACCTAACATTGTTTTTATAAATGGGCATTAAGTAGGGGCAAGGGATTAAATGTGATGTGATAGAGAATGGTGGGAAGGAAGGAGAGTTGAGATGAAGAGGAAGTACTCTCAAGATCTATGCAGCTTCCCTGAAAAGCAGGTCACTTACTGTAAGCGGCACTTAGGTCCTTCCTGGATGAGATTACTGTTTTCCTTAGGTGCTTATCTCTAGCAGGCACTGTGACCCCTACGTGGCAACACTGATTTCACCTGCTGAAGGAGAAATGTAAACCTGAGCATGATCACCTTTACTTTAAATAGGACATGACAGTGTCCAAGACACTGCCCCTTCTGGTATACTGTGAAGCACTGCTAGACAGAATGTGGGAGGAAGCTCACACCCAGCTCTAGAATACAGCTCTTGGTAAAGAGCTTTAATTCTTGTTTAGCCTTAAGTTAGCAGTTAACAAATTTACCTGGCTGGCATTTCTTTATTGTCATAACAAATGGGATATAATAATGAGGTGATTTGAAAATACTGTACTTTCAGTGACAGAGCTCAACTTTAGAGAGTCATTTGACCACTGCATATCTAACTATCTAATTTTGCTTTTTTTTTTCTCATGTATGAAAAGCAAGAAAAGGAGCATTTTTTACAATCTATTGCTTTTCTAGCAAAGCAGTAGGTTAGTCAGCTCTAGAAGATTTCCTTCCTTTTATTCAGTTTTCTCCACTTGGTACGTTTCTGCCCATGGAGAGCACTTGCAACAATTTTTTTAAATTCTTTTTTTCTCAAAATTCTGAAGTGTTTATCTTACGTGGAAACACCTAGATACCTGCATGTCACTAAGAACTAATATATCAAAGTCACTTTTGAAAGTAGGGCTTAGGTACTTCTGAAAATGTCAAACAAATGTGCAAGACCAAGTTTTCTTGAAATTAAGCAAGTTTGAAAGGTTTGATTTTAAAAAAGATAAAGATCCATCTATTCAAGGATCTTGCCTATGATGACTTAGGAAGAGTATGACTGGGGCATGCCTTTGAAGATGCTTTTCTAGCATATTCTCCAAGGTTCCAGCAATCTCTATCTCAAGAAACAACAGAACAAAAAAGATGACACTTTTAACTGTACTTGAGCAAAATTTACTCTAGTTCATTAGAACAATTAATTCTTCTCAGAATCTCAGCTTTGGGGGAACAACACAAAGTGGCATTTAATAGCAAGAAAGTGCTTGAAAATGGAAGAGATTGAATAATTCCACATAAGGAGAAGGGACTAAGTCAGTGATTTAAAGAGATTATAAACGCTTTATCACCTCATCATTTTACAATGGGGCAGTCACCCAGTTATATTTGCCTTCTTAAGAATGATCAAACAATTATTTATTCTATTCATATTTACCATAGATGACTTAGTTGCGTTTGCAGGATAAAATTTCTTAAATATCTATTCTGAATACTAAGAAAATGATACTAAGAAAATGAAACATGAATACATTTCTCAAAAATTATCTGTTCTGTAAGAACTATGCTGTATATAAAGCAACACAACTGTTACATATGTAACTGTATTATTACAATTTTAGCTCAGTTGTATTCTGTAATTTTATGTAATAACCATTTAGAAAAATACAGTATTTTTAACTAGAAATATTATCCTTTTTGCTTTTATATCTATTTTATATAAACTCACCTGTGTTGTATTAAAACAGTATTACATTATCTACAGGCTATTGATGAGGAACTAAAGTACAAAATAAGCTCTCCAATATAAGTTGGCTAAAGTTACAATGACACACCAAAGAGAATCAACTTGAAACAAGAAGCACCAACAGTACCTCGCTACAAAACCGTTCTAAAGATTACTACCAAAACTGCAACCTTTTATCCTGATTTGCTGAAACTCATTTTACATTAAACACTGGTGCCCATTTGTGGCTTCAACAATTTTCAAAAATATATTTATCAGATGATTCAGTGTAGTTCATGTACAGATTTATAATGATTGGTTGAGCTGGAATGTTTAATTAAAATAAACAATACTGTAACTGTACAGGTAAAAGCTTTCCTATTCAGTGTAAGCAGGCAGCATTCTGAAATGTAAAATCTTCACCTCAAGTAAATACTACAATGTCTGATGAATGGGCTGCTGCCTTGGCAGCCTGATTCACAGCACTTTAGCTAAACAGATGGACTCTCTGTCCAATCAGTAGAGAAAGTAGGTGCCTGTGAAGAACAATTTTAGACAGTCTCAGTGACAGAAACATCCATAGAATGATATAATACTTTCACAGACTGCACAGGGACCTGTCTAGATCCAGAAAATAGGAAACACAAGGTTTTGAGTGTATTAGAATTAGCATATCAGAATGTGGAGTAAATATTCCTCCTTCCACTTAGAATTTACTGGTGACCTTGCTTTGGAGAACAGATGCTTAGCATTTTGCAATAATTTTCTATGGGCCATCATATCAGCATAGAAAATCCAGAGCTTTGACTATATATCTTTTACTCCAATGTCAGGAAATGATGGAGGAGAGTTAGAGCTAGAACTTCATTAATGCATAGAGCCAACACAAGGACAGAATTTAACAACTTGTACTCTAGTGGCAGAACTGTATGATCTCTTGTAGGAAAGAGACCACGTAACATACTTGTAGAAACCTGAGGAAAATGTTTGGTTGACAGAATGAAATGGGAAGAACTAGAATTTGGCTTGAGCATCAGTTTGATGCTGTGCAGTCATCTGTAGTGACTGCAACAAGAGCATCACTTTTACATGACTTCTGAAAATTAGCCTAACTAAACAAGACAGTACCTCTCCAGATTGTGCTGAAGCCTTTCTTCAGTGTTGTTTCAGAGAAGAGATACCACATACTGAGTTACCAAATCTTTCATGGAATGATCAATGATTTCCTTGGCTCCTTCGATACAGAAAGAGATACAGAAGGAAAGAAAGAAGAAAAAAAAACCCAGTGGGTTTTGTCTGTCTCTCTGACTCTTGTAGCAGAGGGACAGGGAGCTAGAACAGAATCATTATGCTGTCTTGTTTTGGCTAGCAAATCCTCTAGAGAGGGGGCAGATTTGGCATGATGTAAAAGCTGCAAAATAAGGATGTGAACAGCATTTAACACTGGCAGCACACAGTGACAAGATTCTAAAAAAGTGGTTTTTCTATGGTGTATCCAGATTCTTAACAACGAAGTAATATTCAGTGGTCATTCACAGACACTATTTTTTGCAGAGATAATGCTCAGATTTCTGAAAGTGCACCTTTGAAGTTATTTTAGAGCTGCTGATTCTACCTATTTATTTACCTTCTTTTAGGCATTTCTTAGCAATTTGCTCTGTAGCATCTGCCACATAGAAGGGCATCATGATTTATCTGCAGCTCTGAATATATTACTTGTTAACCTTTACAAACACCTAGTGTGACTCATTCCATCTTATCACAGCAGACGTCAGTGGGAGTAAGCATCACTCAACAGGACAACCAGTTTGTACAAGATATAGGCACATGTACCAAATGTACCCAGATAAGAGAGTCAGTTAATTTTTAAAGTGTTAAAAAGGAACATGAACATAACAACACAGTCTGCGATGGGATCTGAGGCATGTGCATTGCTAGTCATACTGAGGGGATCGAGAAGGTAACAATAGCCTAAATAATGAATGAGAAAGATCCATTGTAATTGTCACACTAAGTGTCTCTCCTTAAAAAAAGCAGATAGCTTTAGCCCTTTATGATTCTTTCCCCTTTTCCCAGGAACTCCAGCATTGTTAAACCAGTCACTGCAGTTCCCCTGAGCCAAACTCTGTTTGCTCCGTTTCTCTAGGCCATGCTTTTGCCATGAAAGGTTGTACCAGATGATCCTTGAGGTTCCTTCCAACCTGGTATTCTATGATTCTGTGGTCCTCTGCCTAATGCTAACATCCACAAACTTGGGAAGCACTATACTTAAACAGTTTAACTTTCAAGAGTTTGGCCATGCTGCAATCTCTAAACTTGTCATTCTCGCAGAGAGCAGAATTTCCTAAGACGCATACTTAGCCATGTGGACTGTCCTTTTGACTAATTTTTATTGTTGAATTCATACTTCTCTTCAGACCACCAGTGCTCTCACAAAACCAAATTTATGTCAACTCATACTAGAATGGGCAAAAGAGCAAATTATCAAATAAAAAATAAATAATCCAAATGATTAGCTGAACCAACTTAACCTTAAACAAGCAAATAATCAAAGTTTGGGAAGAATGTTGTCTCTCTTTCTCTCTCAAGTAAAGGTTACTCCACGAGGACAGTTGTCTTCAAATTTCACTTCACAGTGAAAGGTTCCCAAGAGTTTTCTTTCTGAAATGGCTGGAATTGTAAGAATTGTCTGTGATTAGACATGGTCATCATGCCAGTTTGTTTTTTTTTTAAAAAAAGTATATAGATTTTTACTTTAGTTGTCTAATTGGAGAAATGGAAAATGAAATGGCACCCACTGTCTCAAAATAAGATCTATAAAGTCATATAAAAAGGCATTTATGTTGGAAGCATGCCAAATGAGATGCATTTGGATATGATTATTCCTATATACTACAATATTTTGTCTTAGTAAAGACTGATAGTCTGGAATACTGTGTCCAGCTCTGGAGCCCTCACCACAAGAAGGACATGGACCTGTTGGAGCAGGTCCAGAGGAGGGCCACAAAGATGATCAAAGGGCTGGAGCACCTCTCCTATGAAGATAGGCTGAGAGAGTTGGGGTTTTTCAGCCTGGAGAAGAGAAGGTTCCAGGGAGATCTTGTAGCAGCCTTCCATACCTGAAGGGGGCCTACAAGAAAGCTGGGGAGGGGCTGTTTACTAGGGCATGTAGCGTTAGGATGATGGGCAATGGTTTTAAATTAGAGCAGGGTAGGTTTAGATTAGACATTAGGAAGAAGTTCTTTACAATGAGGGTGGTGAGACACTGGAACAGGTTGCCCAGAGAGGTGGTGGAGGTTCCATCTCTGGAGACATTCAAGGCCAGGCTTGATGAGGTTCTGAGCAATCTGATCTAGTTGAATATTTCTGTGCTTACTGCAGAGGGGCTGGACTAGATGACCTTTGAGGGTCCCTTCCAACCCAACACATTCTATGGTTCTATGATTCTGATTCTATGACAGAAAACCAAGAACTATCTTCCTTCATAGAATCAGAATGGTTTGGGTTGGAAGGGACCTTAAAGTTCATCTAGTTCTGGTTGGCTTTTGGTCTGCAAGCACATATTGCCAGTGCGTGTTGAATTTCTCATCAACCAACATGCCCAAGTCCTTCTCCTCTGGGCTGCTCTCAATCCATTCTCCACCCAGCCTGTATTTGTACTTGGGATTGCCCTGACCCATGTACAAGACCTTGCACTTGGCTTTCTTGAATTTCATAAGGTTCGCACAAGCCCGCCTCTTAAGCCTTTCAAGGTCCCTTCCTTGGCATCCCTTGGCATCTCTTCCCTCCATCATGTTGGCCGCACCACACAGTTTGATGACATCAGCAAACTTGCTGAGGGTGCACCCAATTCCACTGTCCATGTCACTGACAAAGATGTTAAACAGCACCAGTCCCAATACCAACCCCTAGGAACTCCACTTGTCATTGTTGCCACTTGGACATCGGGCCGTAGACCACAACTGTTTGAGTGTGACCATCCAGCCAATTCCTTATCCACCATAAGGTCCATTCATGAAATCCACATCACTCCAATTTAGAGACAAGGATGTCGTGTGGGACAGTGTCAAATGCTTTGCACAAGTCCAGGTAGATGTCAACAGTTGCTCTTCCCTTATCCACCAATGCTATAACCCCATCGTAGAAGGCCATCAAATTTGTCAGACATGATTTGCCCTCGGTAAAGCCATTTTGGCTGTCACCGATTACCTCTTTATTTTCCATGTGCCTTAGCATAGTTTCCAAGAGGGAAACTGCATGACCTTTCTGGGCACAGAGGTGAGACTGGCTGGTCTGTAGTTCCCTGGGTCTTCCTTTTTCCTTTTTTGAAAATGGGTGTTATGTTTCCTGTTCTCCAGTCAGTAGGAACTTCACCAGACTGCCACGACTTCTCAAATATGATGGATAGTGGCTTAGCAACTTCATCCCTCAGGACTTACGGATGCATCTCGTTAGGTCCTATGGGTTTGTGCACCTTTAGGTTCCTTAGATGGTCTCAGACCTGGTCTTCTCCTATAGTGGGAGATCATTCATTCTCCCAGTCATAGAATGATAGAACAGTTTGGATTGGAAATGACCTTAAAGATTATATAGATTTAATCCTTCCTGGGCTTTATCTTTCCTAACCTGATCCCTGGCTGCTTGGACAATTTCTCTGTATTCCTTCCAGGCTACCTGTCCTTGCTTCTACCCTCTGTAGGCTTCCTTTTTGTATTTGAGTTTGTCCAGGAGCTCTTCGTTGATGCATGCAGGCCTCCTGATGGTTTTGTCCGACTTCCTTTTTGTTGGGATGCATCAGTCTTGAACTTGGAGGAGGTGATCCTGGAATATTAACCAGCTTTCTTGGGACCCTCTTGCCCCCAGGGCTTTATCCCATGGTACTCTACCAAACAGATCCCTGACAAGGCCGAAGTCTGCTCTCCCGCTCTTTGCAGGACCAACAAATCACCACAAGATATTAGGAGAAGATTAAGCATCTATCTAGGTAGCTGAATTAGGGGTCTTTGTTACTTATAAAGGCAATGGGGCCTAAGAAATTCAATAAGGTACTATGAGTTTAGATTTCTAAATTCATCTTCAATGCCTTGGAAACTCTATAAACAGATTATAGGTACCTAAAATAGCAAAGTTAAATGCCCCAAACAAGGTTGTGTGTTTTCTTGTATTATTAAGGCAAGACTGTATTTGACTATGCACAATTGTTAAGCTTTTTTTCTTTTTTAAGTACCTCTTTCCTTGTGTCACATTGCTGATCCTGAGGATTTTTCATGTATGGCAAATGTTATATTACCTCAATGTTATATCTTAGTTTTGTTTTAACCTGTTTATTTGTGTAAAGAAAAATCTACCTCCCTCTCAACAAGGGTAGCTCTGAGCATGACATATAAATCACTTACAATATTGCACCAAAGAAATGGAACCTTTAAGACTAGAAAAGACCTTTGCAATTCATAGCTAACATAGTTTTTCTGCACTGAAAATTTTAAATAATGAAGTTGTCATAGATTGGATTACCTTGGTAATGATGTATTTGATTCTGACATATAATGTCAGGTTGCAGCATTTACTTAAAGTTACTTTGTACTTTGTATTCTGACACGGTATGACTCACATAGCTTGACTTGGTATGTCTTAAACTGACACTTTGCCATAGATATGCAAATGGTCCCATTTTCTGAAAAGAGCAATTAAAATACTCTTGATAAACCAAGAGTTCTACGGAAAAATACTGATATTTTTCCACTTAGTCAGGATATAAATAGTATTATACAGAATTTGCTAGCGCACTTTATCATTTCTTTAAATGTACAGAGGTACCTGTGCAGCAACAATTAAGTGATACTGTTCTGAAAACAATATAAAACTGTATAAAACTGGAAACATGCTGGTAAACAGTAATGCTACTCGATCACACACTTTACACTTAGTTTTTAAGATATAGCACACACACATATAAGCATAAAACTATTATAAATTCAATATGTTGTATTTGCTTCTCAATATCCACATTTTTCATGTGCTTCTTTGTTTCTGATGTACATACAGGAACAGTTAGGCTCAGCTATTGTTTATCCTTATCAAGACCAAAACCATGTTATTAAATATCTTCTATACCTTGCCTAATTTAAGTTATAGTCCAAGACATGTTTATGGTTTATAACTAACATGGTAAAGTCCATAATTCTATATAAATTTACAAATTATTATTGCTGTATTTATTGCTATAGACATAAGAGACTAACTACTGTACCTTGCAAGGCCTAACTTTCATCTGTCTCGTCCTCATGGGACAAATAGAGAATATTTTTGAATCATCAGAATGGGATCCAAAATATTTATTACCCCCTAAATAAAGTCACTTAAGGCTCTACTCAGTTGCTCACAGTTTCAGTTTTGAGTGAAAATAAGTAAGTGCTGCTTGAGGTACACTAGGATACCTTAAGCATTCAGGTGTTGGCAGGTATGACGCCTGTGTGAAATCTATGATCTACTAGAGTAGCAGCTGAGGCCCAGATGGGATGCCCTGAAGTATCTCTGACAACACGAGACATCTGTGTGTGAGCATGTGAATTCAGTCCTCAAATCAGGGTACCACATGCAGCTGTCAGTGACTATTCAGTAAGAAAATAAGAGGCAAGGGGGTACATTTAAGGGAAATATTTTAAATTCTGCTTTGCCCACAAGCTCTGTCAGGTGCAGCACAGAGGCAGCATCCAGGCACTAGAGAGAAACAAAAATGCTTGTGTTTATCTAGGTCTTGACTATTTGATTTTTGAGTTTCTCTTCCTTTTTTCTCTTTCATATCTGCATTCCTGTTCCCATTCAAAGACGGCTTGAGTATGAGTCCATATAAGAGTGATTGTGAGTTTGATTTCAGTGGCTGGGGGAAGATGGGGGGGCAGGTGCCCTAGATGCTCTGACAGGTTTTCTAGATGCATCCTTGGTCCACTTAGGACCTACAGCTCTGTAGTTACCTCTTTCATAGCAGAGAAATCACAGTACTCCCAGGTCAGCTCTGTGGGGGAAAGGAGTCATGGTGTGAATTCATATTCTGGAGTTTTGTAACTATATTACTGTCAATTTGCTTTCTGTAGTACAACTACTGAAGAAGAGATCCAGAGCTCATACTGTGCTACTCGAAGCATGTTTCAAGTGCCTACGTGCTCTCTCAGTCCAGCAAGACTATAACTGCTGTTTGCTTTATACCTGAGATACATTTTTCTTCCTCCTACAAGATCCTAATATGTGTAAATTGAGGTATTTTTAATTCATCCCCATTGTGGGTGCTGCACATCCTCATCATGTGGCACTGTTATTGATGGGCAAAGTATTTATTCTTAACCTAAACTTCCAGGGGGGCAAATCCATTAAACTATCTGTCTCACATACATTGATAAAATTTGTTCTACTACTACAGTTGTATTACAATTTTTTATCAATAAAAAAATTGCTATGTGAATATATTTTTATATGATGTGCTTTTTAAAACCTTTACTCAGAAGTTGGTAGACAAGCATTTATTTGTCTTATTGAAAAGCAAAAAACCTCATACATTTTATGTCCAAAATATTCTCTCCTGTCTACTGACTGTCTTACACAGTGGGCTAAACTCCATGTCCTACTAACTGAATATGATGTGATATGATATGATATGATAACATAGAATCATAGAATCTTCATGGTTGGAAAGGACCTTTAAGATCATCGAGTCCAACCATCCACACACCAAAATGATATGATATGATATGATATGATATGATATGATATGATATGCAATGCAGCAGGAAATGCAAGTACATTTGGTCAGAGAACAAACAGAAAAAAGAAAAGAAGAGAAATATCTGCAGACTACCGGCTAGGTCATACCAGTTTTGGACAGGAAGTACAGGAAGTACAATGTCACTCTTGGTATTTGAAAATGATATCTACAGTTAGATAGTTTTCTACTTCAAGCAGTTTAGGACTGACAAAGTACTAGCGACGATGAGCCTGACACTGTAGTCCAGTGAATGTTCCTATGTCCTATCCCCTGATTATTACTTAAAGGCAAAGTTTGCTATGATGTAATGAGAAAAGCTCTCAAACTAGAGATTTCTGTTGTCAGCTAAATAGTCTAACAACCAGGCAAGAAGTAGAGGACTGATGTCCCAATGAAGAAATGGAAAACATGGCATTATCCTGTATCTTGTGGCTGAAAAATGCTCTTGCAAAGGCAAAAAATATGTATTTGAGTCTACTGAAGCTCAGGTGGGAATGCTAGGTTGTTTGCTTTCTTTTCAGATTGTTTATATAAAATACAGGCATTATTATGTCAGTTTTTCAATGGAAGAAAGTCATAGAATCATAGAATCATAGAATCATAGAATTGCTGAGGTTGGAAGGGACCTTTAAGATCATCGAGTCCAACCATTAACCTACCCTGACAAAAGCCACTTCTAAACCATGTCCCTAAGTGCCCCATCTACCCTTTTTTTAAACACCTCCAGGGATGGTGAATCCACCACCTCCCTGGGCAGCCTATTCCAATGTTTAATAACCCTTCCAGTGAAAAAATGTTTCCTAATATCCAATCTAAACCTGCCCTGATGTAACTTGAACCCGTTTCCCCTCGTCCTATCACTTGTCACCAGGGAGAAGAGGTCAGCCCCCATCTCTCTACAACCTCCTTTCAGGTAGTTGTAGAGGGCGATAAGGTCTCCCCTCAGCCTCCTCTTCTCCAGGCTAAACAACCCCAGCTCCCTCAGTCGTTCTTCATAAGGTTTGTCCTCCAGACCCCTCACCAGCTTTGTAGCCCTTCTCTGGACACGCTCCAACACCTCAATGTCCCTTTTGTAGTGAGGGGCCCAAAACTGAATGCAGTACTCGAGGTGGGGCCTCACCAGTGCCGAGTACAGGGGGATGATCACTTCCCTAGTCTGGCTCACCACACTATTCCTGATACAGGCCAGGATGCTGTTGGCCTTTTTGGCCACCTGGGCACACTGCTGGCTCATATTCAGCCGGCTGTCAACCAACACCCCCAGGTCCTTTTCTGCCAGGCAGCTTTCGAGCCACTCTGCCCCAGTCCAGTTGCTGTGTTTTACAGTTGATTTGTGTTACATGTTCAGTGAGGGTTTTGGGGGTTTTGTTTTTGTTTGGTTTTTTTGGTGAACTATGGAAATAAGATTTTGTGGCAATTGTCTAGGAGACTAAAATTTGTTTTCTGTAACTAGGTAAGGCAAGAGAGAATGTTTACAAAATCCATTATCTGGAAAAACGGATTAAATATCTGGGTTTAGCCAATATGAGACCTTTAACATAAGTAGAGAGAAAACTGTGGTTGAATATTTGTAGCAGATTTTATCAATATCCTATTTCTATTTTCCTTTTTTTTCCCTTTTTTTTTTTTAAATAAGCTCAATGGAAAAATCTCTGTTACATGGATCAGTCTAAGTTTAGTGGGTCAGAGTTACAAGTTTAACTCTTATTGTATTACTTCTCATTGACATTATGTATATAAATCTCTGTGCCTTGGCATGGCTGTATATAATTATATCATATTTCTCAGATATCCCCAATTTTATGGAGTCTAAATATAGTACAGTGTTCTGAAAAAGTAAAACTTGTTTTTTTTCACTTCAATATCTATTAACAACAGAATTGCTCAGTCAAAACTAAGATCATAGAATCTTTTGTTTATGTAAAATCTATTTGGCTTTATACTAACCTTCCTATTTGAAGTTTTTTCTTGTATTTTGCTGGTGCAACTTTGCAACTGTGGATGTTGAGCATAGTCCTACTTTTACTAAAGTTAATACAATTTTGTATTAAATACAGACAGATCATTCTAGTATTGAAAATCCTGTAAAAAATGAATTTTTGTCCTCAATCACTCTGAATTTACAACTGTATTACTGGACAGTGTTTTCATCTCATTGGATAAGGATCGTATGTGTTATCAGAAGGATTGTGTAAGAAGCACTCCTCCAATGGACGATGCACGCAAGAGATGGTGAGGTGTCTTGGTGCTCTCAGTGCAGCCACTGTTGTGGGCTCTGCAGTGAGTTGCAGCTCCTGTGACGGTGGAGCTCCTCTTCTTTTGCAGGTGAAGGAAAAAGGACAGTTAGGATTTGTTTTCACTCAGCTGTAGGTGCCCCAGACAGCTCAGATGCCAGAACAGGTAGGGAAACAACATCTGCTTGGTAAATGCCTAGCTCCCATTATTCTCTGACCTGGAGCAAGGTGAAAGTAAGGATTACCTTATTATTCCTTGAACTGAAATTCAGTTTCTGGTTGGAAAAAATTCAGAATACAATCGCTGTAACCTAGACTTTTATCAAGGCAATTTATTAATTTGCAGTCGTTCAGAGAGTGCCGTAAGTCAGAATTTTCAACAGAGAGTACATCTGTTTTCAAAGCATTTGATTTAGGTTATCAATTAAAAAAGAAAAGTGGATGCACATCACAATTATATTAGAAGAAAAAACGAAAATAAAAATATAAATAAAAATAATTTAAAGTAAGTCAACAGAAACAAGGGAATTTTACCATCAGGTTAAATATTTGCCTTTAAAATAACGATAGTGAAGCATCCAACAACCTTCCATCTGCTGAGACCGAGACTAAAAAATATTTTAAAAAAAGCCTCACAAAGCATGTATTTCTCAAAATAGGCTACAAAATATACACGTTTAGACGAAATAATCTCACACAAATGCCCATCAACCTAGTATATTGGTATCTGTGTGGCTGCTATTTTGAATAAATAACAGAAGAGTCATAGCTCAACAAGATAGCATACTATACTTCTGTTCTGTGAAAAGTGATATGCTATATTTATATTTTTATATATATTATTTAACAGTATTTTTTATTGTAAATTATCATAAATATATTACTTGAAACAGGTGTTGTCTAATACAAAATTAATATCAATAAAGTGAATGTAGTAAGTAGCTCTTATATGAAAGCATCTCTGAAAACATGACTTTATTAAAGCAACAGCCCAATTTAAAAATGAGAGACTCTAACATAAGCTTCAAGTAGGACAAACTGTTCTTAGACTAGGAATAATCCATAACAGATTGAACATTCTAAAAAAAAATTACCAATGCACAACACTAATTATCTTGCAGATATAATATGAGAAACTCTAAGATATGTATTAAAAAGGAGAAAAGATTGAAATAGATTGGTTGCTATAAAATTAAAACTAAATTGTTCCAACAGGAAAAAATGTATAGGTCCAGATTATGAGTCATTCAAAAGAATTTGGAGATATATTTAATTATTTTTTCCAGGCACATTTATAGCTGAGCCCAAAAGCTTGCAGCATACTTCCGGAACAAAACCACGAAAGCTTAAAGTTGCAGATGTACATGCTTCATGTATCTGCAATGTTAGAGAAGATGGGATTGCAAAATGGTATCTGTACCCAGGAAATATAAACTGCTTTGAATAGACGTAAGGTTTAGCAAGACATCCACAGATAACTGTCAGAATGATTAGTGTTCTTTACCTGAAAAGTACCATGTTTCAGGTTGAAGGAGAAATATAAGTGTGGTGTGGGATAGTGTTTTTTTTTCCTACTGGGATTGAAAAGAGAAATAAAATTATGCTTGGGAGCACTCATGTTTTACTGAGGAAAGCTAACTTCCAAATAACAGAAAAAATTGTTTGTGACTACCTGTATCTCTAGTAGGGCACAAAGGAGTCTATTTCAAAGGCGAAAAATGAGAAACAGCTGTAGTCATTTTGATGAAGTCTACAATGTCATGTCTGTTCCTGGAAAGCTTGTCATACATACTGAATTTTTAACTCTGTACTGATACAGAAATATTAAAAGATTAATTTCAATAGAGACTAGATAAGTGAAAGCTAATATAAGAGATCATAGAAGGACAATTTTGTAAATATCAGGTTCTTTTTTTTCTTTTCTCTTTTCTTTTCTTTTCTTTTCTTTGCTTTGCTTTGCTTTGCTTTGCTTTGCTTTGCTTTTCTTCTTTGCTTTTCTTTGCTTTTCTTCTTCGCTTTTCTTTGCTTTACTTTTTGATTTGCTTTGCTTTCCATATTTCCTACCAAATCTTCCAACCTGCTGGTACCAAAATGTTTCTGGGTACAAAACTATGCAGCAAGTGATATTCTAAAATGTTTACGATGGCTGCTTTATTTCTTTTCTTTTTTCTCTCTTTTTTTTTTTTTTTTTTTAATGGAAGCTCCAAAGCATAAGATCTGTTACTTACAGATATTTGTTAGGGAAGTAATGTAGCCCAAAAGGAATGGAATTGAACACATTTCAGTCCACTAAGGATATCCACCATAGAGATGAATCAGAGAGCATAATGGCAATTAAACTCTCTGTATTGGCTACAGAAGGAAATGATGCTAGTTTCTTAAAATTTGATGTTATGAATAAATAAAAGATTATCCAATGAATCCTTGCACTGTATATGAGATATCTTTGTGTCAGAAAGCAGAATAATTACCTGAAATTAAAGGGAGAACAGGTTAAAATCTAATCTGAAGAGAACTTGCTTGTAAGTGATCTAGAAGAAACAAATCAGCAAATACTACAGAAAAATGAAATAAGAAATTTCAGAAATTTGAAAACTTGCAAAAGCATGCTGACATGGAAGAAAGATAATGAGAGAATAAATGGTGCATTAGGACCTCTTAATGATGTGTAAATAAAGAGAAATAAAAGATTAAGAAAGAGTAACACATTTGGGGGGCAAGACTAAAAAGTCTTACAAAAGCCAAAAGCATAACAAACAACGAAAGGCAAAAATGCACAATACAATGGTAAAGTAAAAAGTTGGTACTAAGTAGACAGGCAGCATTTTGGCAGAAAAGAACTGGGTGTTTCAATGGACTGCAAACTTACTGTAAATTAGCAGTGTTATTTATGCTTCTGCCCAAATAAATCAGGAATAATTCCTTTATAGGAGAAAAATCTGCAGTGCATTACAAAAGTGCATAATGGTACAATTGCAGCTGTGATAATCTAAATTATATTCATGGGGCTAATAAAACATCTTACCTTTCCCTACAACCTCTGCTTCATTAAGCTGAATAATGCATGTAAGACATACAAGGTAATTATGATGCTTTGTTTGGCATGGGAGACATCTGGCATAATGCCTCTAGGATTGGGCAGTGGACTTAAAAAAAAAAAAAAGACTAATAGGAGAGAGTTTAGAGGACAGCAATACAAATTATTAGGGATGTGAAAGAAAACCATCAAGGGAATGAAGAAACTGAGGCAGCCTAGTGATCCTGGGTTTGAAATGTTACATAAAATGCAAATGAAAAGAGCGAGTGATAAGTATACTTCATGTCTACTAATTGCAGAACAAGAAATAATATGCTTATTTTGCAACAAAACTAATTAATTATTTTGTTTCAATATTAACATGAATTTATCAAGTAACTAGATGACTATCTCAGGAGATTGTAGGGTCTCAAAGCTAAGAGATTTTTCAGGATAGGAGTCAGAGGTGGGATAATGGATCTTCAAGCTAAGTTGTCATGCATCACAGGAAATGACAGCATTTTCCTTGGAGCACGACTGTTCGTTAGGCATCCTGTGGGTTTGTGATGCGTCTCTGTCATCACAGTGTAATTCCAGAAAGCTCCTGTGGTTGCCATAGTGTCAGACGGCTGACTTAGCACCAGTGTCAAACGTTCACAGCTTCTGCTGGCTGTGCAGTTTTGGTGGGTTAACTGTGGCTGGCTGCCAGATGCCTCCCTAGCTGCTCTCTCACTCCCCCTCCTCAAACAGGACAGGAGGAGAAAATGACATGGAAAAGCTGCTGGGTCATCATAAAGACAGAGAGATCACTTACCAATTACTGTCATGGGCAAAGACTAGTTGACTTGGGTAAAATTAATTTATTGACAATTCAAATACATTTCAATGATGAGAAACAGACAAAAACCTAATCACCTTCTCCCCAGCCCTCTCTTCCCAGGCTCAACGTCACTCTCATTGCTGACTTCTCCCTCCATGATGCAGCACAGGAGAATGGGAGTTGTGATCAGTCCATAATAGTTCCTCTTTGCTACTACTTCCTCCTCATTCTTTTCCCCTGCTCCAGCATGGGCTCCCCACCCCCCACCCCACCACTGCCAGCACTGACAGTCCTGGACGGTAATAATTGTCAGTTTTGTAGTATCTTAACAGCAGTATAGCTGCAGGTCATAAGTAACGTATATCAATCTACAATAAAAAAGGCCAAATTAAAGAGCCAGTCCCTCTTGGAGAGGAACAAGAGTTGATTGATTTGTGGTGCGGGGATAGGGACTCTAAGTTACAACTGTAGAGGTACATCTCTAAGTTTTGTTGCTATGTCTCTAAAGAGTTAATTAATACGACTAAAACACTTCCTTTTGTTAATGTATTAACTACATTTGTTCTCATCGCATATCTGTCCAGTTCTCCAAGGGCTGTTCAGCAAATCTATGCCCTCCATCAGAAAAGTCTACCTCGGTCAGATAAAATCAGATAGTCCAGACATCAGATAAAACTTTGAACTTAAATTATTGATCTGTTTTACACAATCACAGACAATGAAACCAAAGGTTATTTTCTGTTGGACAGGTATGGAAATTTAGAAGGTGTTTCAGATGTTTAGGGAAACGAACTTTGGATTTTCGCCAGAACTGTTCAGTTCCTGATTGTGATATTCCTGCAAGATCTGTGTCAGGTTTTCAGGTAAAGAACGTTACTTTCTGAAAACTTTGGTGTTGCAGATGATTTAGTGATTTCAATTGAATTATTATTGCCCATGTTTTTTCTACTGTCCACATATGTGCGTGTCCATATGAGGAAGTATGTTATCCCTATGTGTACATAAATCACAAATGACTCTTCTATCTGACTTCCCCTACAATTATATAAAATTTAAGTTTGAGAAAAAGCTTAGGCTTTCACTGAAACACAAAGGGAGTAAGCCTGCCACAAGTCCTATGCTAAAATCATAACACATTCTGAGTTTATTCTTTCTACATTTTAAGATTTTGGATCAATTTTTCTTGTGTAAAGCCAATGCTGCAGTGTTTTTTGAGTCAGGTAAAACACGGAATAGAATTCGTTATTTGATGGTCATTAACAAATGACAGAAGACTTTCTAAATTACATTTTAAGACTGTATTTCATGTTGAGGAAAATTTCAAAGTTCTCTGCATGTCAAAGTTCCTCTAGACATGGTTTACTGCTAGGAGTGAATGATGAAACAAACGATAATACCTGAAGAGCACATTAGAACAAAGTAGAATAGACAGGTAAGTACATGTAAGAAAATGGCAAATTTCAGGAAAGCAATCAACATCTGAAGATGGAAATACTTTTCGAAGAAGGAATGTTTATTCTGGAAATGATTTATTCTTTAATGATACAATCTTATTACATGATACTTTTGTTAAATACAAACTATATAAACATACAAAGATAAAACATCAGGCTAACGCTCCTGTTCTAAGAAAAAAAGTTAAACAGTTTACTGAGTGACAATGGTGCAGTAATTAGCTTAAACATCTTTAAACAAAAAGAATGATGTGCTGTATATTTTTGACAATCAAAACAAGGCTTTTAAGTCTTTTCCTGTAATGTGTATGTTTGTATACTGAGTAATATTTTCTATATGAAGTGTATAATTCCTGGAAACAAAAGAGAAATTAAAAATTAAGCTTAAAATTATGCTTTCCTTCTAGCTCATTTGTTGTTTTTGTAAATGGACACAATCTTAAAAAAAAAGGAAATTTCTTGATCAGTTCTTTAGAACATATAGGTTTGGATTAAGTTTTGGTTTTGTCTTAGCTTCCTCCATATTCTTTCCTTTTTTTTGGCTAGAATATCCTTTATCTATTTGGTGGTTAGGGTACTCGATAAATTTCTTTTATGTGGAGAATTTGTGACGTGAGAATTTCAGCTATTTTAAAACCCATTCTCTTAAAAAACTTTCCTATATATTGGCACTACAGGGAGAAGTATCACTTTGGATCACAGCACCCAGCTATTAGTTCTTACACTCTATTACACTGCAGATGGTTTAAGGTGAAGGTCTCAATTCTCTGCTGCAATGAGTCACTTAGTAGGTTAAACAAACAAATCTCTATAGTAAACAGCTTCTCTGCTTCTTAAAGAACAAAAACTTTTCCTCCTTTTTCTCTGTATCAGTGTTTCAATTTCTCATTCTAAATGCTCAACTGATAAAACATTTTACTTCATTAGTCAGTTATGTTCCTACAGAGCTCTTCTTGTATTGTTATTGCTTGATTTCACAAGTCCTTTTCTGAAGAGGCATGAACAGGGAAAGTTGCTAGGGAAGGAGTGAGAACAACCTCTATATTTAGTCTCTTAGTCTCTCAGAGCTGCTTTAAACAACAGCAGATTTAGTGGCCATCATAACAGGCATTTTTCATCCATATTTGTCCTAGACTCACTGTGTGCTCCCTTCTTCTCAGATATGCCTGTTACGTGTGGTGCAGAGTCAAGAGCGTGGCAATGGTCATGAACACATTTTGCACGACTGATCCAGCTTCTCAACAATGGTTTGCTTGGAAAACACAATGTTTCTTAACGATAAAGCAGAGACAACAGGTTTGAAGCAGTCTGCGTGGCTGAGTAGCTGCTTACTTTGTAAACTTTCCTAATTTGCACCCTTCAATCTACATTGCAGATATAGGGCCATCTTCAAAATTATTTTGAAAGATGACTTATGAGGTTAAAGACCAGTCAGTGATATTCCTGTTGTAGTCTGATATTCTTTCCTCATGTAGTTGCAGAGGGTGAACAGTCAGTTATCTGTTGCATGTCAGAAGGGAAGTGTGGAAGTGGAAAATGTTTATGAACTCAACATTTTTAAATAAAACCCAGAACTTTCTGACATTTGTTACTAACTCCTTGTCTATAATGCAACTCTACTTTTGTAATCTCATTTTCTAATGTTGCACAAGGATGCAGAATTATGACCCTATTAGACAAGAATCTGAACACCTCTCTCAAGGTCAGGGGAAACTGAATGAAATTAATACCGCTCAAATAAAGCTTAATATTTTTTATAAACCCTTGAATTGTTTTTTTGTAAGGGAACAATCTTTTCAAAGTACTTTGTCATACATGCCAGCTTCTGATGGCTTCTTGGATAACAGTGTGTTTGATATATAGAGTATATTAACAAGTTATATTTGTTCTTTTTTTTTCCCAGCTTTTTTCTTTTTAAAGCTGCTTGAGAGCCCACACTGCCAGAAATGTGTGTATTATAAGCTAAGTTCCACTTTTTTGATTAAGCAAATAGTTCCATCCATTTCACTAGCACAATTACTGAAGTATAGCACAATGTAATGAAAGCACAAAGTTTGCGCTGATTTGTACTATATTTACACTTCCTATTTTGAGGATAATTTTCTATTACTTCCAGGAGATATTGCAAGCAGTCTAAATTGAAAATTAGTCATTCAGGTTATCAAACATGTCAGTCTCCCATCTTCATACACTTTTTCTTTGTTTTCTGGGTTCTTTTCACTTTAATTTGGCAGCACAGCTCATATTTCATTCTATTATGAATTTAATTTAATGGCAATTCATAAGGAGTGAAAAATATTGTCATCTGAAATTTGTATTCAGGAAATATTGTATTGTCATTGAGCATAAGGAATCAAATTTATGCAAATTCTGAGCCCGTACAGATGAAGGGCTTAATATCAGTTGATGAAGTGCCTGTCTTTGAGGAGCTTTCTGAAGTTTCAGCTCTGAGGGTAATTCACAAATGAGCAGTTCCAAAAGTTAACATATTTAGAAACAAATTAAGTTAAAAATGGGATACTGTTAATATATTTAAGAGATCGATCAATGCGTTACTATTGTAGTTATACAGGAGATCTTTACATTAAAATACCTGAACGTGAGTATTTTTGTTTTAATAAAATAGTAAAGTAAATAGTAAAGGTAAATAGCATTTCTTTACTGGCAAATACCATCTAAAAATATTAGTTGAATGCCAGGTTGGGCTTGTCTTTCTTCCTCCTTAAACGTAAAATCTAGTCTGCCTAACATTTCTTAACCATTAATTGCAAGAAATTTCAGGTGTTATGAATGAGTAAATTGTACAAGAATTAAAGTATATTTTCAGGATACTTTGCTTATTTTGGTAGCAAAAATGAATATGTATTATTTCAACTTACACTACCCTCTTTTATAATTTGTCATGAAGAAAAACAAATATTGCACCTACAAAGCATTCCAGCTCCCTCTTATTTTCATCTTGACTTCCTTTTTTTGCTCAAAGGTTCCTTACAAGTGTAAAAATCAAACCTCTTGTGCAAGAATAATATGGTGAAATACTTGAATTGCCTTTTATACGGTCAAAAATATCTAGAAACACTGAACATTTGAAAGCTTTTCTACAGAGGAAAAAGCAGAAACTTCACCTTATTTTGAGAAATACAGAGTTAGATACTCTGCATAACATATGTTCACTGGTATTTTGGCTTCTTCAAAAGCCAGAATGCCTATAATATATTATTTTTTGTTAAAAAAAAAAAAAAGTGACAGATGCAAATTACTATAAATTACTATATAGAAAATTCGAACAGAAGGATTTTTGTTTAAGAGTTTATCTTCTATCAGAATTGAAAGGAAAGATAGAGAGAGGGAAAGAACATGAGGAGAACTGTACGGAAGCCAGTAAGTCTCTAAGCTACTGAACAAAGAACTCTAGTTCCCTTCCCTTTTACATTTATTACATGCATTAATTTATCACTCTTGTTTGGTTTTCAGAAATATCCATTTTATTTACTAGAGATCCGGTCCACTTCACAAACCAGTACAAAATGTGCCATGGAGAAAGGCAGTATTTTCTAAGTGATTTAGAATTTAACTCCTCAGAGTGTCTGAAAATCCCTTTGCTTTATTATCTTTTCCATAAATGCATTTCTTGGACCTAACCAAACTCATAAGCAGCAGATTTAGGACCTGATTAGATTCCCATTAACTGTCAGCAGAATTTTGATACTTATTTCAGATGAGAGTAGGACTAGATCTGCAATCCTGTAGTAATCATGATTTCAAGGTCTTAAGAAACACCTTGCATTGAATAGTATTGTCATCAGTGTTTTGGAGTCACCATTTCATAGTCAGCTGTTTTATTTCTTAAAAGCCAGCCTTTAAGATATACTTTAGTATTTAGAAAGCAGCAATGAATTTTTAGGTAGAAAGCTGTTTCCATCAAGACTTCCTGAATTACAGATTGAAGAAGCAATTGGATCCCAAGGCACCAAATACAGAATAGATTGGGGAGGCAAAACCCCACAGTTTTGCATTTTGGTGTTTGTGTACTTTCTCAAAGCGTTTGAAAATAGGACATGCATTTTTGTGATCATAAATGTTATCTACATATATTTTCATAAACGTCTTAAATAGGGAAATGGTTAGTGATCTGCTACACCACCTAGACATACAAAAGTCTACGGGTCCAGATGGGATATACCTAAGAGTACTGAGGGAGGTGGCAGAATTGCTCACCAAGCCACTTTCCATCATTTACCAGCGGTCCTGTCTGACTGGGAAGGACTCAGTTGACTGGAGGTTAGCAAATGTGACACCCATGCACAGAAGGGCTGTAAGGAGGATCCGGGGAACTACAGGCCTCTCAGTCCGACCTTGGTGCTGGGGAATATTATGGCGCAGATCATCTTGAGTGCCATCACATGGCACATACAAGAAAACCAGGTGATAAGGTCCAGTCAGGATGGGTTTATGAAGGGCAGGTCCTGCTTGACAAACCTGATCTCCTTCTATGACAAGGTGACCAGCTTAGCGGATGAGGGAAAGGCTGTGGATGTTGATTATTCTAGACTTTAGTGAAGCCTTTGACATGGTTTCCCACAGCATCCTTCTGGAGAAACTGGCTGCTCACGGCTTGTATGGGTGTACTCTTCACTGAGTAAAAAACTGGCTGGGCATCCAGGCCCAAAGAGTTATGGTGAATGGAGTTAAATCCAACTGGCGGCTGGTCAGAAGTGGCGTTCCCCAGGGCTCAGTACTGGGGTCTGTTCTCTTTAATATCTACCAATGATCTGGCTGAGGGGATTGAGTGCACCCTCAGTAAGTTTGCAGACATCACCAAGTTGGGTGAGAGTGTTGAACTGCTTGAGTGTAGGAAAGCTCTACAGAGGAATCTGGACAGGCTGGATAGATGGGCTGAGGCCAATGGTATGAGATTCAACAAGACCAAGTGCCGGGTCCTGCACTTGGGTCACAAAAACCTCATGCAGGACTACAGGCTTGGGGAAGAGTGGCTGGAAAACTGCCCGTCAAAAAAGTACCTGGGAGTATTTGCCAGCATCTCTCTGCATATGAACCATCAGTGTGCCTGGGTGGACAAGAAGGCCTATAGCATCCTGGTACATATCAGAAATAGTGTTTCCAGTAGGACTTAGGAAGTGATTGTCTCCTTGTACTTGGCACTGATGAGGCTGAACCTCATCTGAACTATGTCCAGTTTTGAACCACTCACTACAAGAAAGACATTGAGGTACTGGAGCATGTCCAAAGAACAGTAACGAAGCTGGTGAAGGGTCTCGAGAACAAGTCTTATGAGGAGCGGCTGAGGCAACTGGGATTGTTTAGTCTGGAGAAAAGGAAGCTGAGGGGAGACCTTATCACTCTCTACAACTACTGAAAAGGAGGTTGTAGAGTGTGTGGGTGCCAGTTTCTTCTCCCAAGTAACAACTGATAGGACAAGAGGAGATGGCCTGAAGTTGTGCCAGAGGAGGTTTAGATTGGATATTAGGAAAAATTTCTTCACTGAAAGGGTTATTAAGCATTGTAACAGGCTGCCCAGGGAAGTGGTTGAGGCACCATACCTGGAGGTACTTAAAACATGTGTAGATGTGGCACTAGAGACATAGTTCAGTGGTGGACTTGGTAGTGTTAGGTTAATGGTTAGGCTTAATGATCTTAAAAAATCTTTTCCAACCTAAAAAAAGAAAAAAAAATACCAAAATGAAAATCCCTTAAATTCACATCAGCAAACGGCATTGTCTTTATCTACAAATGTCTTGAACGTGATAGCAGTGTTGAATTTGAGATTTTTAGGAGCACAAAATCATTTGCAATATATTACTAGCATACAATTTTACTCCAAAATTGTAAAGAATATGCTCTACTGTCGTACCAAGGTACCTTTGCAAACACGCCTGTAAAATAAGCTATTGGTGGAGTCAGTTGCATTAAAACCAGAGCACTGAGAAAAATATACTTCTTTTAGGGCCAGAAGATTTTTACTTGTAGTACCCAGGCTAAACCTGGGCTTGGGCAGCTCTTTGAGCATAGTTTATCCACCCAAAGCCAAATTTATTATTCACTTCTCTGACATTATGTCCTTTTGGTATTAAAACACATCTTCATAAGCCAAATGACTGTTGCTCCTTGGGATTTAGAAGTACAATTATAATGTGAGCAAAGTAAACACTGTTTCAATTACAATCATTAGCGAAATATGGGGGGGGTTGCAGTGCTGTTATAATTAAAATTTTGTCAGTTAGCTTTGTTATTCCTTGTTATCAGAGGATTATAACTCTACAGTGAACACTGAGAAATTTCCAAAGAAGCTTTCTTTTGATTCATAAACAATTTTCTTTTCAAATAAACAAAAGTGTACTTACTCAGTTGTTTGATGTACAAATGGCTTGGAAGAAGAAACTTGAGACTTTTTGCACTGAAAACATATTTTCTTGAAGAGAGGACGAGGGAAAGACAATGTCCCCTTCATATTAAAACTTTGGAAAACAGCTGGAAAAATTATTTTAAGTATAATCTGCTCCTTTTTTGGGACAAAACCCATCACATTCTGCCTAAAGCAATGCAAGATACAGTTTAATGTCATTGATCCTATCTCCACCACAAAGTTTTTTGAAGATGGATACCACGTGTGAGATAGGGTGCAATGGAAGTTTGCACAGCTCATGCCATCTCTGGACCACGGATGGTCAGACTCAGTCCTCTTGAAGTAGTCCAGCCTTCCAGTGGAAAGGGGATTCCCGGAGAGGGCCCCAAAGGAGTGCCTCAGTGCTCCAACTAATAAACCCTAAAGTGTTTCTTGTATTGCTGTGATAAGAAAATGAAGAGTGTAATCATTAGTGTAATAAAGTTATAGGACCCATAAAGATGGTGTAACTACTGTAGGTTTGTTCTGTTGTCACTGAAAGCAGACCATGGTCCTTTGCTCTTTCTGTTTTTTTCTTTAAGTGATAAACCTTAAATTACTCCTTAGACTATAGGTGGCTTTGTTTGTTTACTTGATATATTTAATCAGGCTCAGAAATATTTTGATAACAAGTTAAGTGTCCTGTCATGATGAATTCATTTTATATGCATAGCAAAAGAACTGATCTGACTGAACTAATTTTGTATTAATGCTGCTCCCACATGTATCTCTTTAGATGTTCTGCTTTAATCAAAGATTAATTAGGAGTTAGTAGACACTTATTTTTTTGATAACACTGTTTTGGGATTTCAGACTGCATTCATCCTTGGGGTCACTTTGGACCAAGCCTACAGCATTACCAGAGATAAATGCAACTCTTACAGTTATCAGCTACTAAGGCAATATCTCTCGATATGATGAAGACTGACCAAACAAGAGATTTTCTTTGTTAAATAGTTTAGACAGAGAATGAAAGAGGGAAGAGAAGGGGAGGTACCTATGTCGTACAAACTGGGCTTCTAAGTCCAAAATGTAGATATTTAAAATCATCACTCAGATGCTCTCTAGACCCAAAGAGGTTATGTGCCTCTTTTCCCGAGAAAGGAGAGTTTTTATGGCACTTTACTTTATGCTTCTAAGCTTATGCCAAACTGAACAGCTAGATGCTAAATTTT
Source organism: Rissa tridactyla (assembly GCF_028500815.1). Taxonomy (NCBI): domain Eukaryota; kingdom Metazoa; phylum Chordata; class Aves; order Charadriiformes; family Laridae; genus Rissa; species Rissa tridactyla. Next base: position 95,684,671 of record NC_071468.1, read on the forward strand.
GAGCATCAGTGTGTTTATCTCTACCCTCTCCACAAAGCAGACTTCCCATGGTCTAGCCTGCCTGTAAGGCAGGGGCTGGGATCCCTGCCTCTGTCTGCCAGCTGGCTGTTCTAAAGAAAAGAGAAATAATTCACACTTGCTCTCTTTCTGAGGCTGAAAGATTATTTAATTACTTCATGCAAAGTGGAGCACATTCAGTGGAAAAAATTAAAAGTATATTGATGATCCAGTCAAATGTGTGTCTGAACCTTGTGTATATATCCTGAGTTAGTTTTTTATTGGTCTGCGGGTGAGATATAGTCTTGCCTAGTAGCAAAGAACTCATCATGAGATAATTACCTAAAAACCAAACTGGAGTCCCACCAAGTGTCTGCTGAATTTCATTTTACTATGCTGTATTGATACTAATTGGTATCTGGATTAGCTGATTGAAAGTTAGCTTGGGCATGTCTGCAAGGGTTCCACCTTACACCTCTGTAGAGAATACTGAAACAGAATTATTTCATGGAAATCAGAACAGGTAGAGCCAAAACTGGGCAAGAAACACTCTTTCTCATCCATATTTTCTACAGGTTAACAACCCTATATTTAGTAAATTAATTTTTATGGATCACAGTTTTAAATGCCATCATGCAAAGTGCTTAGTTATAAACTAATATCTCAATTGTTAGCACTTTGGCTATGCTTTATATATGTGTGTACATATACTTCAAGATTACTCTAGAAGTTATGCTAGCGTACAAAAAAAGATCTTTGTAAATCTGTTAATGTTTGTTCAGCACTTTAGGAAAAGGCAGAAACAGAGCCTAGAGTGAAAAGTTCCTGTCCAGTACCCAATACAACTGAACATTTTGCTTCTGCAGCACAATAACTGACTATGCCAGTTTACAGTGAATTTTAAATATTAAATTCTGAAATATCCTAGCGGTGTAAGCTTTTATTTGATTTTCCATTATAGTCTCGTTCTAGAAATGATAATTAGATGCCTCTCTAGAGGCAGAAGAGCTAAAATATATTTGACTTGGTTGATGAGATATAAACCCACTTCAAATATGGAAATAATATACTCTGATATACATCAGAAAGAAACCCATCCTAATACGCTGGTTTTTGCATGTGTGTGGCTGCCTCACACAGCTCTAATTTACAGTCAGTCAGTCATTCTTTCAGTATTCTATACAGACAGCAGAAACTTAGCCACGGTTTGCTGAAAAAAAGGCCACTGAAAATTTATGAAAATATGTATTGTATATATAAAACCATTTTCGTAATGCTGAAGGTTGGTTGTGAGACATACAGCTCAACCCTTTCCATAGCCTAGGCTGGATTCACCGAGACTCAGGTTTCTCAGCAGGGAAGCCATACAATTGGATTTGAGAAGCAGGACTGTCATCTTCTACTACAGTACATTGATTCAGCATGTGGTTAAGTGAAAGACCTAACGGGTTTGCCTAAATACAGATGTCTAATGTCATTTAACATGCCACTGGGTATCTCTTTGGCTGCCAGCTGTAACTCCCAGAAGGCACAGGTCCCCACAGCTCCTTGTGCTGATTCTTGCCCAGCAACAGCAACATGTATATTGCAGGGTGCTTTAGTGGCCCAAAACATCCATCTTTAGGTAACTGTCCATTATTCCAAGATGCAAGATTCGGTCTGAGATAAAGTAATGTATATGTAAGTACCTGTGTGATGGTGGGTAGTCATATAAGTTAGTTAACTAAGCTCCCATATCAGACAGTAGAGTGTAGCTGGTAGAGGAGTGTGGAGAGCAGTTCGGCTCACTATAAAAGTCATCCTAAAGCAAACACCCATACTACTGCTTAGCTTTCTCTCTTGAATCCATCAACTGCATTTACTAGATCTCTATTATCTACAATGTAAGCCTTGACACCCTGTACGCCTGTAGACACTTTAATGTAGACACCTAAATATAAATGTTCTAATCTTGAACTGTATCCTGCCCTAGATATTTACTCTTAGATGTTAACAGCTGAGCTAGTCACCCCAGGGTCTTTTATAGTGAATGGAAATTTTAGATCCATTTTAGAGTTCTGCTTTTGATTAGTTGAAGCGCACACCAGAAGTACCTGTTTCTCCCCTTTTACTGTAAAGGGGCACAGGGATGACCAGCTCAGACATTAATATCTACTAGTTCCTGAAATTTACCATGTTAGCGGTTCATCCATTTTCTTTATCATTAGGATTGCTCACAATCTTAAATTTAATAACATTCTCAAATGCACTAGTATGCTAGAAAGATAAATATGAAAAGTTAAAATATTTTTTTCTTGCCACAGAATTTGTAAGACCAGAAGGAGCTACTATCTGCATGCATGTTTCTGTCGTCTACTGTTTTTCTTACTTGAAAAACAACCTACTAGAGATTTTTACTAGATTTTTACATTTGATGTTAACCAATTAGAGAACTTTTCAAAATAGCACCATCAATTAACCTTCCCCACAAAAGCAACAAAAGCAAAAATGCACTATTAATAACATTTCCAACAGCAAATTAATCTTATTTAAAAAAGCATATCCCCCCAAAAATGTGTGAAAATTGTCAAAATTATTTTAAAATTCAATTTCCAGTTCTATATTGAAAATAATAACAATTCAAGGCAAGAATATGCCTTCTATGATGCAAAAAGCTCTCAGATCTTCGTAATGATGCTAGTCTGAAGACATATGATGCAATTTAGTTTCTTTCCTGCCTTATATTAAACTAAAACACCACAGAATCACAGAATCACAGAACGGGGTTGGAAGGGACCTCTAGAGATCATCTAGTCCAACTCCCCTTCCTGGCAGAAGTCATTGCTGGGCTGCTCTCCATCATCTTTCAAAAGTCCTGGAGAACAGGCGAGGTCCCTGAGGACTGGAGGAAAGCCAACGTCACTCCAGTCTTTAAAAAGGGCAAGAAGGAAGACCCGGGGAACTACAGGCCGGTAAGCCTCACCTCCATCCCTGGAAAGATGATGGAACAGCTTGTTCTGGGCGTCATCTCAAGGCATGTGGAGGAAAAGAAAGCTATCAGAAGTACTCAACATGGATTCACCAAGGGGAAATCATGTCTGACTAATCAGGTAGCCTTCTATAATGGCATGACTGGATGGATAGATGAGGGGAGGGCAGTGGATGTTGTCTACCTTGACTTAAGCAAGGCGTTCGACATGGTCTCCCACAGCATCCTCATAGGGATGCTTAGTAAGTGTGTGTTAGCTGAATGGACAGTGGGGTGGATAGAAAACTGGTTGAAAGACAGAGCTCAGAGGGTCATGATTAGGGGCACAGAGTCTAGTTGGAGGTGAGTGACGAGTGGTGTTCCCCAGGGGTCAGTACTGGGTCCAGTCCTCTTCAATATATTCATCGATGACCTGGACGAGGGGACAGAGTGCACCCTCAGCAAGTTCGCTGATGACACAAAGCTGGGGGGGGTGGCTGACACACTGGAAGGCTGTGCCGCCATACAGAGAGAGCTGGACAGGTTGGAGATTTGGGTGGAGAGAACCCTTATGAAATTCAACAAGGGCAAGTGTAGGGTGCTGCACCTGGGGAGGAATAACCCCATGCACCAGTACAGGTTGGGGGCTGACCTGCTGGAGGTCAGCTCAATGGAAAGAGACCTGGGAATCCTGGTGGACAACAGGATGACCATGAGCCAGCAATGTGCCCTCGTGGCCAAGAAGGCCAATGGCATCCTGGGGTGCATCAAGAAGAGTGTGGCCAGCAGGTTGAAGGAGGTCATCCTCCCCCTCTACTCTGCCTTGGTGAGGCCGCACCTGGAGTACTGTGTCCAGTTCTGGGCTCCCCGGTTCAAGAAGGACAGGCAACTGCTGGAGAGGGTGCAGCAAAGGGCTACCAAGATGACTAGGGGACTGGAACACCTCTCTTATGAAGAAAGGCTGAGGGATTTGGGTCTCTTCAGTCTGGAAAAAGACAGCTGAGGGGGGATCTTATCAACACTTATAAATACTTAAAGGGTGGGTGTCAGGAGGATGGGGCGAGGATCTTTTCAGTGGTGCCCGGGGACAGGACAAGAGGTAATGGGCACAAACTTGAACATAGGAAGTTCCACCTAAACATGAGGACGAACTTCTTTAGAGGGTGGCAGAGCCCTGGAACAGGCTGCCCAGAGAGGTGGTGGAGTCTCCATCTCTGGAGACATTCAAAACCCACTTGGACACGTTCCTGTGCAACCTGCTCTAGATGATCCTGCTCTGGCAGGGGTGTTGGACTAGATGATCTCCAGAGGTCCCTTCCAACCCTACGATTCTGTGATTCTGTGAAAATAATGCTAGCCAGGAAGGAAATTTATTAATGAGAAACTTTTACTATCTTCATGTGAAGTATGTATTCTGTACCTGAAGTAAATTGTATATTTTTGATTTATGGGTACTATTAAAATAATATCACCTGAGATTATAAATAGACAGTCATGTGAGAAAGGATAAAATTTGAGATCCTACTGAAGGTGAAGGATTAATACTGGAATGGGAGATATGTAGAGCTCAGCTGAAGTAGCTACATAACTTATCAAGATGCAAAACTGTACTTCACTAGATGTTCTTGCTTGTTAGGATTTCTGTTCTTCCATTTCTACTAGCAACAACTTACTGCCAATATTAATAAAAAAATGTAAAACTAATTTGGGAGAAAAAATATTCAAATGGTACCTACCTTGTTTTTCATACACAGAAGAAGGGCTTTCCCACTGTATTTTTCTCACCCTGAAAATCTCTCTTTGCATGCACAATTTATGTCACTTTTCAGAATCTTGCTGAATCAGGTGTCCCCATGATTTCGCAATCTGCCTGTCTGAAAATGGAGGCATCTAAATTCATTCATTCACTCACTCAAAAATTTAGGTTGTCATAGGTATATATTATTTGATATTCTTGTTATAGTGTTTGAGAATGATTGCTATAATGTTATATTAATAAGGACTACGATTTGACAAAAGCATTTCCATAAAACTTGCAAAACATACAGCTTCAATTTTATTACATTTCCCTGCAGAGTTAGCAGTGAAAACATTTCAAAATTTTAGTATTATATCAGAGGCAGAACTGGAAGGCTTTTAGAAATAAACCAGTCTGATTTACCTGTCTAAGTAAGATGAAATGGAAAAAATAAACTGTATATTGTGACAAGCAATGTAGATTAAAAGAAATTCTTTGGCATCTAAAATGTCATTTAAAACATAGATGAAGAGAAATTTTTAAAAACTACTGTAGGACAGAACTAGTGTGAATTGGCAGACCTCCATTGATTGCATTGGAACTTTGCCGATTACATTAGCTGAGGATCTGAGTTTATATGAGTTTTAACTTCACGACATCCCTTAAATCACCAGGAATAAGATGCCTCAGTGACTCAGTAAATCAAGGCAAGATCAAATAATTATTAAAAAATAAATGAGATCTGTTCTTTAGTGCAATACAATTTTATTTTGAATAGCATTTCATACAAATGCATCCCAAGATACTTTACAAGAAAAGCTATAAATAATACAATTATGTGGTTTAATAATAAATAATAGATTAAAAGCTGTTAAGGGTGTTGGAGAAACAGTTTCATCTTAGGTTTAGAATGGAATGAAGATTTTGTGGGATGAAACAGGGCAAGGATGCTAGCTTGATCACAGAGGAGGAAATACTCAACCCAAAATCTGAACGAAAGGACAAGGGGGAAAAAAAAGAATTTTCCTTGCTGAAGTCTTACATGCAAGAAAATCTATATTTCTTAACCCTCTGGAGATTAGTCCAACTACCAGATTACAGACTGCTCAGGAAATGGGAACATTTCTGATGGCCTTCTGATCAGAGCTGTTTTGCCTTGCAGGAGGAAGAAAGCATAGCCTGGGCAAGCTTTATCATACCGAGCCTTGTGCAGAGCTTTATGTGGAGAAGAGAGTTAGTGTCCCAACCCTCCAGTCTCCTCCCCAGGTGAGAGACTCTTTAAAAGAATGACCCCGGCATTTTTTTTGTTTGGAGGGGAGGGGAGCCTGTCTTCAAAAGTATAGTCCCCTATGGCACAGAAAGGAAAGGATTTTCCATTACGCTTTTCCTTACTGTTGGCTTCCAGCTTCACAGTGTTTTTTTCTAGATGCTTTTCATGCTTCATGTCTCTGCACCTGACTCAAATCTGGTGATTCAGATGTTGAGGGAAGATTCTAGAGGCTAGGCATTACAACAGCATCACAGTGACCAAGTCACTAACGTGTATAGTTTTAAGCTAAAAATTATATTCTTTATTCCTCATATATTTATCCTTTCTAGTGTGCATGTGTCTGGGTTTTAACAAATGATTTTATTACATAAATTCCAAGAAGGATGTTTTCAGACATACCCAACTCTCAGGACTGGGGGAGGTAAGAAATTAATTGTGCAAGGGTGACGTGCTGCCAGGGAGCTCCTAGAAATTGACTGGGAGATGCAATGATGAAAATGTGGTGAGGACAGCATGAAGAGAAGGAAGTGAAGGGTGTTCAGAAGGGAGTAGGAATCAGAGGGTCAAACGGAAATCAGGAGACAGTCACAGCAGTGGGAGACAGTCAACAGTCCCTAAATGAGATGCAAAATTTACAACAACCTCCTGCTGCTCCTGCTTTAGCCAAGAGTCTTAATATTTTTACTGTGGCCCCACAGTAACTGACAATATACCTAACACATCTGATAATCCATTTTGAAGAACTTTTTGGTAATAAACCTTGCCCTTTCCTCCTTATTCCCAAACCTAGTCTATTGTCCTGGAAGATGGGAATTGTGGATAGGAGTACGGAATAGTTTGTTACCCATTCCTATAAAGTATCGCCAAACTTCATAATAAATTAAAAAGACAAATGACTGCAGGGAAAAATGCAAAACTTTTGACTTCTAACTATGGCATCAATTGTATTAAGCTAGAAAAAATAAAAGCCTGCTGTGACAAATCATGCATTTTTTTTGAAAAAAAAAAAGTTTGTTTTTATTATACTTAGACTGTCACCAGGAACTGGTAGAAGAAGATCTTGTTTTAATTTATGGATGAAGAAAGACTCTGTGCTTGGAAATATCCTGTGGATCAGGCCAGGTACTGTGCAGGGTCCCCACTTCCTTCCTCCAAGGCAGGAAAACTAGGTAAAATAAAATAATTTTTAAAATCCTTACCTATGGGACTCCAGACAGCTTTGTGAAGTCTTCTGAAATAGCGGAAGCAATTAGATAATGATACCAAAGAAAATTAGCCCTCTATGACTAGAATGGAACAAACATTAGTCTGTTATACTCATATTTTGGCAATCTATGCACACATTCACTATACAAATAATATATATTTTGCATATAGCCATATGTTATGGATAGATACACTTCAGCTGTCATGCTGAGCCTTTTCATTGCGAACATCTGATGGTTGGTGACCAGTCGCATCAAATATGTTGATTCAAAATGGTAAAATATTAAGTGTTTTCACAAAAGAAAAGGATCTCTAGTCATGTTGTTATCTAAAAACAAACACCTGTTTTCGGTAAGATGACAAAAGAAAGAGAGAACTTTAAAGAAGTACATATAAAATTATACTAATGAATTACTGGGGGCCTCTAGATCCACTTTGATCCACTTGAAGATTAGTATGGAAGTATTCAAAGGTTGGCATGAATCAGATATGGAGAGAGCGCGTATTTGAGCCCTCACAAGCTTATGATGTCTCAGCCCCGTGTTAAACAACTTAGCTACTTTACAAATTAAAGTCTTCCAGTGCCTTTGAGAGCTCACTTGCCTGCCCTTCAAAATGGTCTTCATGGCACTTCGTGTCTTCTTTAATATACGTTTAGATTTACATCGAAATTTACTTTTGAAATTAAGTTGTACTACTCTGTCTTTGAACAGAGTACTTTGGCAGGCCATGACAAAGGACTTTCTTATTGTTTATACTCTCTAATGCAAAGTTTATAATATTAATGCCTTCTTGTTATTCGAAATTATTTTTCTTCCTAAAAGTGCCAAAGGCAGCAGAAGAAAAGTATACTTTTAATGCTAAAATACCGTACAAAAGGATTTTATATGTAACTACAGTAACAAAAGCTCTTTTCCCTGTGGAAAAGACCTATTTCCCTTACCTGACAAACATCACTTCCATATACTTGTTATTCCTGCACGTTCTAGTGATTAGTTGGGCGGCTGTGAGAGTTATTTGCATTTTTCTGCCCTGCTACAGCATTGTTGCCTGGGGAGAGTTGGAAACCTTGGTTAATATTAATGAAATAATTTGGGACATGGAGCAGCGCACTAACTTCTGCTGTCTGGGCAGTAATATTCCTCCTCATTAAAGCTTGTGGAAGTTCATCTCACATTCAATTACAGATGCCTAAAAACTGTTTTCCAGGCAATCTATGCTCCTTAGACATGAGAAAAGGGGAGGAAAAGATCTGTTTCACCCCTGGGATTTGCTGCTCTCTTTGCATATAATACTGTCAACCGGCTGGGAGATTTTGCTAAGTGACTTGTTGGTCAGAGCGATGTCATATTGAGAGATGATGAATGACTCTGGGCTTCTGCTCTAAGATCTAGCAGAAATAATGCAGTAGTCTCAAAGGAATATTGGAAGTTGTATCCGTAACAGCTTCAGAAAAGCAGCCACATTTATAATGTTGTTCTAAATTCTAGACAAGTAAAAGCCCTGCTTTTTTTCTGAGAGCATAACATTCTGTACGCTGTTAACCCTTTGGAATATGAATCTAATGGGGTTGCCTTTGTTCAGCAAAAGGCTGCAGGGGCTGGAAGTTCAGGAAGAAGAGGGAAAGCAGACAGGTCATAAACCACTTATGCCAGTTGCTTTTTTTGTGTCTCAGCTTCTGTTCTATTAGGACATTTTTTCTGTAATCGGTAGAAAAACACATGATTCATTTATAAATAGCGCATCACAATGCCAATTCTTGTGATTATAAAAAGAAGAGGCAGCTAATGGAGAATATGAACTATTTCAAAGTTGAATTTGAATTGTGTTTTGGTTGAGGTGCTTTGTTTTTCAAAAGCTGTAAAATTTGAAATTGGATTTTTTTCCCTAAATCTCTTTATTTCAGCCTCATTGAAGACAACAGTTTCTGTCATTTGCTGTCAGATTTTATGAGTAAACATTCATTCATATTATAAAATATTATTTTATAATCTCTTTTGGTACCAGATATATTTGTCAGTTAGAAATCAGAATCTACCTGCAGCTGAAAAAATCAACACATGCAGGGCAGAACATAATTACGCATATTTTCTGGTGTTAATGCTCTTTCTTTCTTTTCCTTTTTTATTAAGAGAGGAAAAAGAATTTTAACTCAGTTTCCATGAAAGAATCATAAAATAACATATGCTAAAACTTGGAAATATTAATTTAAATTCTGGACTGTAATTGTTTTTTCTGTCATAACAGGAAATTTGCTGTACTGTGATATAGATTGGACCACAGAAAGGTTCCCTGAGATAGGTGTTTTAGAAGAGAAATTTGAAATTGGAAATTATCATCACATGCAATATACTTTACACATATGGTTTCCCTAGTCTAGACTGAATTATCTTCTTTGGAGGACAATCTTCGCTGCTTGCAAGTGGGGCATTATTTCTACCTGAAATACTGGAAGATTTAAAGAATTTCTTTTTAAGTCCTGGGCATTGCAGATGGATTGGTAGTGCTAAATATTGACCTAAGCTGTAATTTTTGTTATTTGAAAAGGTAATGAATGTTATCACCTTCCATAGTCTTCATTGTCATCTTATTCCATTTAATATTATTTAATGCTTTGTTATAGCATATAAATATACAGCATATATGTATTGGTCAAAGAACACCTTTAGATGACAGAAAAAGTTAAGGAGCTGTCTTTTCAGAGGGTGTAAAGAGCTATAGCTCCACTGATCTGCTTGATGCCAGAAAAACAACTGGCTTTCAGCATTAATGATTATTTTTGTCCACTGTTGTTCACCTTGAAGATTGATAATGCATCTACTACACCTAAAAGGCAAAGATGGAATTGCTTTGCACGGTTCAGTTCCTTTTTTAAGATTTCCCAAATGCTCATCAACTCTGAGGCCTCTCTCATGTACTTTAAGTTTCCTCTGTTGAATCTGATCATGACTTTATTTGCAGGTTTGGCAAACAGGTCAGAGCTGCGGCATGCTCAGCATGCTAATGGCAACCAGCTCCGTACCCATGTAGGCTGGCAAAGCGCTCTAGTCTATGAAGGTGTTTCTACTTTGGTAATAATCTTTTTTTTAATTTAAATAGCAATTTAAAAAGGTTTCTGGATAATTTTTGTTTGACTTCTAGAGGGTTATTTTGCACTTATATCATTACTTTTGCTTTTAAAGCATACATTTTCAACAGTTCATTTACAGTGTGGCCTAACTGCTTATGATATTTAAAAAAATGAATACCCATTAGGTGAAGGTTTAAAAACAATATGCTGAGCACACAGAGCAATGATTTCAATGACATTTTGTGTTGAGTTGGAACAGAGAGGCTGAATATACACTTTCAATAGCTGGATTGAAATGACATACCATAATGGCTCCAAAGGAGCTGTTACAATCTACCCAGTCAATGATCCATGAACTAAGAAGGATTTACTCAATTTGAAACCAATACCTTCTAACATGTTAAAAAATAAACAAAGTCTCCTATGCTCTGCTGATCCACACAGAAATTTCCTCCTTTACTCCCAGGCACCGATCTTCTGCCTTGTCCTTGTAACTCTCTCTACTTTGGCTTCTGAAGGACTTAAAACAAGAAAATATTTCAGTCTGCTCTGTTATTACTGTCGATGGTATTTTCAACTCCTGGGAGGAAGGGTGGGACATCTGCAAATTAATGTGTGTAGTAGTGATTTTAGAAAGATGAGTTTTCATACCCAGCTGAACCACAGACATGAGATCAGCTTTGGACTAATTATCTATTTTACCCAGTACTTTTGCTCCCTGCCTGAAAAAGTGGATTTACTAACTACTGATAGGTGTTTTAAATAGCAGTTCAGTGAGGAAAAAAAATACCTACAAATGTCTTTGATATGTAAAGATGAGGCAGTGATAAGAATCATACATATGTGTAATTAGAAGTTATTGGAAACAATCCTGTGGAAAATCCCTAGGAAGCAAATATACTCCTTGTAAATGGATAATAATAGACTTACTTTTCTGCATGATGATGAATCTGACTTTCTCTTTGTTTTAAATCCATGACACACTATGAATTTTCTAGAAAAAGCTAAGCAAGTGTGACATCACTTTGTACCATTAAGAGTTCATTGACTGAATTGTAACAACCTCAAAGGATGCCAAGGTTTGTGAAAAATATTTACCCTGCAGATTGAAGTCCTGTTACCTAGAGGTGAGAGGGTGACTAATCTAGTCTAGGAGACTAAATTTTACTTAATCAAATGTAGATGTTACACCTAAAATATGAGCATGCCTAAGATTTTTTTAAATATATCAACTAGTGTTTTAACTGTCTAATAGTCCAAATCATTAATGCAGTTACAATAAAATGATACAATGCATTTTAAGTCTGAGTTCTGCTGTTCGGCATATGGATCTGGAATATATATTTAACCTGTACAATGTAAAGAACTGTATATGCATATTTAAGAGGGGAAAAAAATCTAAAATACATAACTTCACTCTAACAAAAGTCACTTATCTGATATTTGCACAATGTCCACAAGCAAAAATTATTTTAGAGACAACAAAGGCTGATTAGGGATCTTCCCATATTTATTTGTATGAATATTGATAAAACATTACATAATCATCAGGATAAAAGCACATCTTGCTATAGGTACTTTATAATAAATATTATTATATAAAAAAGCATCCAAATACTTTCAAAATGAGATCTTTAAGCTCAGGATCAGCTTTGAGTCTTAGAGTTGAACTAGTTGATCACTGGAAGTTGCTTCAAACCAAAATTGTTTCATCAGTCTATGATTTTACAATTCATAGGTGCTTGGAGAACAATGAACATATAGGAAATTAATAAATGCTTAAGATACAGTACATTATTCAATATGCAGAAAAAAATTACTAGCTGAGCAATACAGTTACAGAAGAGAGAATGTAAGGATCCTAATATTTCTGCTAATTATGTTTCGTAAGTGAAAAAACAAAGGAGCATGTAAGTAGTCATCAACATTAAAACTCCAACATATGGAGCTGCAGTACACATAGTAATAGTAACAGTCCATAATTCTTCAGAAATATACTTACTTTCCTTTACTACTTCTTACAGCTCCAGCAGTGGTAGATGGAGGTGTTACACAGGAAGAACTAAGAGAAGCATAAAAATTATTCCAACTCATGAGTTGCCTGATGTCTGTTTACTAGAATCTGAAGTCAAAATAAACTATTACTTATTCCTGAACAGGTTGACAGTTTCAATGAAGTACTTGACTTAAAAAGAACTTCCATCAGCTATGATGCTGGATTTTACATCCATAATACATAAAAAGGGGAAAGGTAAGATCAATGCACTGTAGTTTCTTCAGACCTAAGCCTTTTTTGAATTCAGACATAAGAGTTGGTAAAAAAATTAAGAATATTTATAAAAAATACATAACACCAAATACTGATATTCTCCCTAAGTAAAGAATCCTTGTTCATTTGGATTAAAGAGCTGTTCATTACTATGAATTATTTATTCTTAAAAGTGATTACTATTTTTTCCTAAGTATGTAAAAAAATCCAGACAAGTCCTATATGCTTCTTAAAATTTCAGCAAAAAGTCTATTTTCAAATATAATCACACATTTTCAAGGCTTAACTAAAAATAACACAATATTAGTGGTAAAATTTAAAAGGACTTACATTTTTTGTCACAGCCCCATTTAGTGAGTTGAATATCATTCTTAGATAATACCTACTTTCATACATATCTTTCATATGTAACATATCTTAAGTAGACCTGCCCATTGCAATACCTATAATAGGTTTTACCTTACGAAAACGCACACACAGAGAAAGATCCATCCATCCATCCATCCATCCATCCATCCATCCATCCATCCATCCACTGACTCATCCATCTGTCTATCTATGAAAGAAATTTATTTATCAAGTATGAATCCATCAAAACTGATGATAGGAATGCTGCATAAAACTGAGCATAAATAGTGGGTAGATATTCTCTGCCCTAAATTTATCATTAATCTATATTAAAAAAAATCCATTCTCAACATAAGCAATAACAACCAAATATAGCAAAGATAACATCTGATGTAAGTTGCCATTAACCCAGTGAGTTCAAGTAAATGCCTCTGCTTTGCACAAGTTTAGCTGCTAGACTTGTGAATCTTACTATTCACTTACTTTATGGATTTTATATCCAATTGCTTTATTTCCGTTTTGCTTTCCTTCAAATTGTGAGTGCTGGGCATGCAGAATTTTCTTTTTTTTTTTTTCAAATTGCATCTTGGTATTTGAGGAATTGTAAGTTTGTTTATTATTTTGGAGGCTCAGTTGTCTAACTGCACAGTTTCTTGTGAGATATAGTCTTCCTAACATACAATACAACAGTATCCATTTCTAGACTTCTCTAAGAGCCTCTTGTCATTTCTGTAGAATAAGTAGAGCTTCAGTTCCATCTCTTTTCCCAGTGTCTCATACTAGACTTCTGTGAAATCTTACTCAGTTTTTGCCATTTTGAATGAGATTCTTTTTAGTCCATCTCTCTCCAATCCTGGTACCAGTCCTACATACATAGCTTAATTTTATGTGTTTTAGAGCCAGATAAGCACAAGTCAGTGCATTTCTGGATGTTGATACTAAGTGTGAATAACTCTTGATCTGGAGGGAATACAACCAAGACTTTCTGTTTCACTTAACTTTTGTAATTCTAAGAGTCGCGAGGATTTCTAGTACTACTGCTTGTAGAAGTTATCTTCAGCTCCTATAGGGAAAAGTAAGGTTGCCTTTGTACTTTCCACATGTAGAAGCAGCCTCAAGAAAGAGGCTCATTGAGGATCAGCACGATTTTATTGTAGATGTACATGGTTACATAGTGGCATACCTCTGCATGTAATAATTCAATAATTGGGATAAGTAAGTGTGATATCAGCATCATCAAAATAAGTTTGCACAGTAAGTTAGGTGCCACACCCTTAGACTTTTCTCAGTCTTTTGCATAAACTTTGAAAACTCATCTGTATTCTTAAACAAACTAGAGCAATAGCTGTAGAAATCTTGAAGACTTCACAGATTTCCTTCCCTTTCTTTCTCATAATATGAGAAACTCATCTCATAATATGAGGTGAGTTTGTTCATCGAATCATAGAACCATTCAGATTGGTAAAGGTCCTTAAGATCATCAAGTCCAACCATTAACCTAATACTGCCAAGTCCACTACTAAGCCATGTCCGTAAGAACCACATCTGCCCATCTTTTAAATTCCTCCAGGTATGGTGACTCAAAGCACCTTATCTTACTTGTGTGCATAGGGCATAAGAAGTGAGATGTATTCATAGGTTAAATCAGTGTAATATTAATAAACAATGATGAAAATGAAGTACTGAAGCTAGCTGTTACAGCAGTGAAAGGTCATGAAGTTGCCTTCTACCTATGTAGCTTGTTAAATTTTAAGTAAAATTGAATTCAGATTCAAAACTGTCCAAGAGAAGTCTGACATATGAGATGCTATTTGAAAATGTAATTAACCTTTAGTACTTACATAGAAAAGGCAGAAAAATATTCATAATTTTGTCAAACATTTTTTCTCTCAAATTATAAAATCCCTGAGGGGGAATAAATACAGCATTGTTTTGTAATTACTTTTGTAACTCTCATTATAGACTTTTTAAAAATGTCTTGCATAAAAATAACTTAGTATTTTGAGTAATTAATGTCTTATATGTATGTGAAACTGCATGTATACATCATAGACTTATATAGAGATCCTGTGTAAAAAAAAACTATTAAAGATAAAATTGGTGATATTTCAGTTGTATTGCTGAAAGTAGATTTGAAAATCCTTATAAGCACTCAGCAGATGCTACTGAGTTTTACAGAAAAGCCTGTAAATATTATGCTAACATGAACTGCAGTATGTTCTCCAGTTCTGAAAACAAGTTAGTGCATGGCATTTTAATGACTTTTTTCTTTTTCTATTGATTTTTTTTTCTATTTCCAGGTAAATGTACACCTTAAAACTTATGCAGATTGTAACTTTTTTCCCATAAATTAGAAGTTAAATAATGCAGGAATTCCACTATAATAAGATTTATAAAAAGGTTTTTGGTTTTGTGAAAAAAACGATATGTCAAAATGATACATCAAACGCTGTTCCGTGGGAGCTGTAACAGAGCAACAGACAGAGGACAAGGTTTAGCTTGTAAACCCATTTCCCAAACTCTTGGGTTTCATAATGCTACTTGTGCTATAGTATAGAAATACTTTGGATGCCTTTATAAAGAAATATTCCCATACAGACTTGTGATCAATGGGGGTTTAAGCTACGGAAAGGATGATGCATTAAGATGGACAGGAAAATAAGGAAATAATGCCTCTAGCTTTATCTGCAGTAGTAAGATGAGCTGTGTGGTGGAAGTTGATTTGCTGAGTGAAATATTTGGGATTGGGTACCTGACACCCACTGTATACGTATGTTCCAGCAGTCCTGCTTATACTAGTTCTAGTCTGGCCACATGGACTGAATTCCCTTCAGTGGCTGGAGGTGCTCTACTAGAGCATGTAGGCCAGTTACGTCTGAAAAGAATCCTGTCTGTGTGTTTTAAGGCTACAGGGCGATACGTTCTTCAACCCCAGTAAGCAGGGAAGACTTGGAGATTCATTTCAAAAGCACTCTCCTCTTATAAAGCACTAGGATAGATACCAACTCAGTGTGCTTTGGATACCATATCTTAAATATTGCATTGTTTTGCTGGGTACAAAAGAATTAGCATGATTCTCTTCGACTACCTAGAAGTGACTCTTCACCATAGCCCAATCAACTTATTTTGATTGTTTGATCTCATACTAAAGAAAGTGTTTTAGACACTTACAGGCCAGAGATGTATATTTCAAGAAAGCATAAGCTGTAGCTTAAATAGTTCTTATCCTGATGATAAATAGTAATGAAAATATGAAACTTTATTTATAGGCAAAGAAGCTCTATGTCCTACTTTTATTGCAGTTTTTTCAATTTGTTATCAGAGGTCATGATAAGTAAAGGCTATATAAATTTTCCCACTTTTCTGTTTCTTCCCATCTGAATTTGCTTTTCTTAAAAATTAGCTGTGCTAACTGTCCACCATGTTATTGTACTGCTACAGCAACAACTCCTCATGTAGCAAGTCTAAGTTTTGCACCAGCTTATATTCAACACTTTTCATACCTGGCAGGAACCATTAGCATTTGAGTACCGTGATGCAGCTCACTGCAGAATTCCCGATTTGGCCATTCATCAAGGAAAAGGAAGAACTAGACTAGAGAGAGGCACAGTGGTCTCCATGCCCTCTATTTTCTCCTTCCCTGTGATTGAGAAGCCTGTATGCAAAAGGAACACAGGAAAAAAATTGGAAAAATGGTAGAGCTAAGACTTTCTTTGATGCCTTTACTGCTCTGAAGGAGATTTCCTTAACCAACTCAAAGAAAAGAGCCAGAAGACCAAGCACGTAAGTATTTCATTACTATAAAAGGAGGTGACATAAGGTGTCCCACTTTTTGACTTTGAAAATCTGTTCCCTGTGCAGCTGATGGAAGAGTGACTATTCTGTTGCATGGTAACTTCTAAGATTCTGAAATTCACTTTTGTTCTCCACTGGAAGGAAATCAGAAGTCTTTGTGGAGCACAATATTATATTGATGTCAAGTCCAGGGCTTTCAGTTTGGGGTGGTGCTCTTGTCCCCTTGTGTCTGAGGGGTTTTGAATTGTTGTGAGTTGATCAGGATAAGAACTTGATCCTGAGCCATCCATATGCTTGTACCCTAGTTATTAGATTGAGAGCCTTTTTATTTCTCTTTCCACTGACATTCTGCCTTACCTGTGAAACCTTTAGGAGGAAAAAGTACATCTCTGGGATAGACACTAAAGGTGTTAAACTTACCATTCAACACAGATGTTCTGGTGAATTTTGGTGTTTGCTTCATTAAAGGAAAACAAATACTTCTGAGTGCTTTGTGAACATCTTCTTGGTTGTCAACACAAACACAAGCAGAGAAAGGATATGCAGCAGAGAAGAGCAGATTAATATTTTTACACATGTGAAATGACTTTATTTCTGTATTAAATGTCTTTTTTGAAGTGCATAAAGGGTTTCGTCCCATTATGGGCAGTAGGATAGCATGTGAAGTGGTTTAGTTCTGAATGAATTCATTTTTTTCTATGATATACTGTTTTCTTACGTTCTTTCTTTATACGCTGGTTTTCCTTTGTGGTATTCAGTGGAGAAGCAAAACCTTCAAATGAAGAAATATCAGTCTTGCTCCTTCATAGAAAATCAATATCCTTTGTGGTTTCTTCTTCTGCTTACTTAGACTTTGTCAAATGTGTAATACGCGCCAGAAACCCTTCTGGTGTTCATCAATTATTGTTTTACTGCAAGCACAATAAAAAACTAAAATATGCTTTTATTTGACAAATGAAAAAAGAGAAGTTGGACACTTTATTGTAGTGCACTTAAAATGTGAATGCTTGAGGGATTTTATCAGTGTTTCCGGGATTTTTCTTTTTTTTTTTTTTTTTTTTTTTTAAGAAACATAGCACAAATCTGTCTATTTAAAGCCAAAGGAGTGGGGCTGGTTTCCCACTAGGTAAAATCATGTCTAGTGCAAATACTTGTTTGCCCAGAATTTGAAATACTAGAAAATGAAATACTAGCAAAAATCTAAATAAGAATACCCTGCTAACAACCTAAGATAGGAATACTGCTTCAGTTGACTTCCACCAATTAGTTCATCATGTTAAATACTCAGCTTCAGATCTGATGGAGTCTTTACCCAATTTATTGCATTCTGAGTTGTAACACCATATGGTAATGGAAAGCTACTTTAAGATAAAATGAAAAAAATTATGACCTTGTATTAAAGCATACCTAAATTGTCCTCAACCAGTATATAGAAGTATTTCTATGGCATTTTAAAATAAAGACAAGTAGTATTTTAATGTTATTACTCTCTGACTCATAAAAATCTGAGCTTGTTTATTTTATGTATAAATAGGGACAAAACAGTGCTGATGCATAAAATAATAAAAATACAGAGAGGCAAATTGGATATTTGTTCTTGTAAAGTATGAACAAAAAAGTACACTCACAGGAAATAAAAGGCAATAAATCTAAAATTTATAAAACAAAACAGGATTTTTGCTGTTTTCTTGTCTTTCACAAAATATCTAATCAGCCTTTGGAAGTCATTAGATCACTTAAAATGCTATCAAAATCAGCCTTTTTTTAAAGTGAATATAACAGTATTGAAAATTGTCACATGAAATAAGATAAATTTCTCATTCAACTCTTCTTGCATTAAAACATCGGAAAAGTAGTAATTTTGCACCATATTGAGAAATTGCTAGTATTTTTAATTTGCCTTTTTAAGTTTTAAAGTACTATTTTTTTCTATCATGAATAAACATACAACTAGATTAGTTGACTGTGGTTCTTCTCTAGTATATTATTTCCTATGGTTTTATAAAAAGATGTTGTTTTCTTTTTCTCTTTAACATTTGATTTCCAGAAAACATAAAAGCTTATTGTATTTGAGTGCAGTCTAGAATCAATGGGAATGCAATTAAATTAAATCCAAATTGTTTATTTTCTATCTTAGTGATAAAATAAGAATCCATTAAATAAAACTGACCTTTACAAATTCCTGTGATTTTACTAGCGAAATATACATTGGGAAAAGAAAAATCACTATATTCATTAGAGAAACAAACCCAACAAACAAAAAAATGACTTATTTCTGTTTTTTTTCTGAAATAATTTAAATCCAGAGTAGATTATCCAGACCTGTAATAGCATATTTTGTTTCACTTCATAGAATTTGTAGTTATTCTGAAAGAAAAACGCTGTAATTAATTAGGGAGAATCCAAAGAAGAATGTTCGACAATGTGATTCATACGTCAAGTGATTGGACATAATTAGTGTGATTTGGCTAACTTTTTCATTGTGGGCAAGTCACACTGACACACAAAAAAAATGTGTTACAATCATGGTACAAATTTTTCAAATTTCAACCAAGAAATTATTTCCCACTGTACTTTTTATATCACAGTCAATTTCTTAGATGTTCCAGAGCAAGTAGTAATGTCTTATGCTGTAAATGTGGGGAATGATTTCCCTTTTCTTTGTCGGAGTCTCACAAAAGGCTACTCATGGATGTCAACAAAACACAGATAAAAGAATAGTTCATACAAAAACAGGTTTGGAAGGGATTCTAAGTTGCTATGCAGCCCCTGCTCTTATCACAACATGAGATTAATTATAGATAATTTCACGTCATATATTCTTAAAAAGCTTCATTCATGGAGAGTCATGGCCTCTTCAGGCAATCTATTCTAGTAGTTTGTGGAGTAGTGAGTTTAGCTAGGCTCACAGTTAGTTTAAATGTTAAATCTGAAGTACTACTCAATTGTCTCTTACCTATTAAATCCCAAACATATCCCATACTGAAAGGCAGTACTTTGTCAGTGAAATAATATTCAGCTGGTTCCTTGGCTTCCATAGCTGAGAGAAGTCTCAGAGATCTTTGCCTGTCAGCTAGAATAAAAAACCAAAACAACTTGATTCAGATTATACCTTCTTGACTTCTACTTTTTGAGTGTGACCTGTGTTTCCAATTATATAACCAAAACCCAAATTCTGTGCTTTAATAAATTAAAATGTGTTGGTTGCATTTTAAGTTTTTCTGGCTTTACAAAAATAATAGCCCATGCCTGAGAAATCATGGTTTAGTTCAGGATAATAATGAAACCGAACAAAGTAGGGATGAAGACAAATCCTTTGGTAACAATAGATTTGAGAATATGACATCCAAATAGTCCACAAAGCTGCAATTTATGTAACACATACCAGAAAAAGGGAAGGAATCTTTTCCTACAGTCTTCTCCACTGCCTGTTTGGCAAGGGGCACGCAGCAGTGACACAACCCATACATTTTCATTTCATTAGTTTTGTTCTGGCCCCAAAACTTATTCCCTCATTTTCGTAGACAGCGTTTCCAGAAGCTACTAAATATATTCTGTCACATGTAGTTGTTAAGCTAGTATTTGAAATATTCATGTTCCTTACTAAACTTTTATCTATTAAGAAAAAAAAAAGAGAAGAAAAAAATGTGTTCTATAAAGTCTGTCACACATTATTTAAACTTATCAAATACCATTTTGGGGGAAGGGGAAAATCAGTGCTATGACATGTCTGGAATCTGAACAGGAGCATGATGAGCTACTTCAAGGTGATTTTTTTTTCCTTCTGCTGCCCAAATCATAGTCAATCTGTATTGCATAAAAGATTCACTTGACTGTTTTGATATGACAATGGCCGTTGTTGGGTTCATCTGGAGGGAGGGTTATAATCGCAGGAACGTAAGATTAGACACATTGTTTTCACATATCGTGTGTCTGACAGTGGCTTATTCTGTTGAAACTTGTGAAACAGATGCAGGAACAATGACAATTCTCACGTTACCCATCAACCTATAGATTAGGGTTTTTCTGAGCCAGTGTTTGGATGCAGTATTAAATGATAACTGTTTTTTGTTGCACTTAACTTTTTTTTATTGCTACATTTAATTCCTTTAAAATAATTTTTATATATGTATATAAAATTTATATATGTATTTTTTCCTTTATATTCTGCAGCAATGAGTTTTGTTGTTCAGGAGTGTCCTTTGTATAAAAGTTCTCCATTTGTTCCTTTAAAATAATTTGGTTTTGGATGCCTGTCATCCCTTAGAGAATAAATACTTACTCCCTATTCAGTTTTTTCAGTTGTGTCCATGATGTTATGTATACCTTTCATAAAATATCTTCCAATCTTTTTTTTTTTACAGAACAATGCATCCTAATTTATTTTATCAAAACTTAATCAAAACTTTGATCATCTGTGTAATCTTCCTTTGCATCTCCTTGAGTTTACTTTTGGGATATAAAGAAGAAAACTACATACAAGATTTTGCTATAGAAAGAGCTAAAATAATGTAGTGGTGCTTAATGTTTTCTTCTCTCTCTTTTTCTTTTTCTTATAAAAATCTTAGTATTTTGAGTTTGCTACCTTGACTGCTACTGAACAGAAAGTTGATGATTTCATACAACTATCCAGATCTTTTTTTTGAGTTGTGATAAACAAATTTAAGTCTTTAAATTATGTGTCTTTAAGTCTATGTGTCCTTATAGATGCTATTAATGATGCTGACATTTATGTCTGATAATTAATAGTGACAATTTGAAAACAAAACATGTCCAAACCTCAGATTTGCTATTCCAATCTACCGGAAAAAAGTCATCTCTCAAACTAGACTTGAAACCAGGTTTTCCCTAGGAAAGACTACATATGGTTTTGCAGCTCCCTGAGGGCTAATGGGTAGAAGAGGAAATATCTAATATTTTGAAGGCAGATGAAGAAAAGCCTTCATCAGCCTAAGCAAACCTGCTTGATTTTGGAACAGGCTGAAATGGTCTCCACATTCAGTAGAACTGAGGCAGGTTCAGCATCCCACCCCTTATCTGCTATTTAATGCTGAGCTATGCAAACCTGTGTCTAATAATGCAAACATTTCTAATACACACACGCAAGTTTAAGATAGGATAACTGAGTGGAATTCTAAAAAAACCCTAGCATCTCACCTCTGCTTACTGTTAGTTCTACCTTGCACCTGGGACATGTTCTTGGTGATGTAGCAATTTAGATTTAGTAACAGCAAGTCACGGGATAACTGAGATCATGTGCACACTTGGGACTGTGACCGGAAAAACGTCAGGAGTGAACAGTGGTCATGGTATTATGGCTGTAGTGTGACCCGCAGCTACTTGGTGTTTACTTTTCTAGTGCTGTGAATAGCCTGAGATCATTCTCCAGTCAAAACAGAGGAACCGCTGAGCAGATTTCCTATGCCTCAAGGACTGTGGAAGGAATAGCTTTATTTGATGAGAAGAAAAGGATGAAAATTTAACTTCAAGATTTGATTTAAATTTTCTAGATTTATACGACCTTGAAGCCAACTTCTATTTTTTTAAAGCTAAGATAAAGCCATTATTAGCAGTCAGAGTTCAGAGGATTGGGAAGGTCTGCAAACCTGAGTTTTCTAGGTCTGCCCAGACTCCAACCACTACATGTTTAGTTGCTTTGTAATTAGTCTTACTTTTCATAGGCATTGTATTTTTATTATAGGTAAGGAAAATACTATATACCAGTTGATGTTGAAAACTTCTGCTATAGGAACAGCTTTACAACAAAGGAAGTACTAGAGGTTTCCAAATTGAGGTACATATGCTACTATGATACCTACGAGAAGAGTGTTGCCTGCAGGTTGAGAGAGGTGATCCTTTACCTCTGCTCAGCACTGGTGAGACACATCTGGAGTCCTGTGTCCAATTTTGAGCTCTCCAGTACATGAGAGGTATGAACAGTGGAAAGTCCAAGAGAGTGGAATGAGTCCAGGAAAGGGCCGCTAAAGTATTGAATGACTGGAGCACCTGATATATGAGGAGATAGATGGGGCTATTCATCCTGGAGAAAAGAGGGCTCAGGAGAATCTTATCAATATATATAAATAACTGATGGGAGGAGTAAAGAAGACAGAGAAAAACTCCTCACAGGTGGCTAGTGATAGGACAAGAGGCAACAGGCACAACCTGAAATACAGAAAATTACACTTAAACATAAGAAAAAAACTTTTTCTCTATGAGTGTGGACAAACACTGGAACAGGTTTTCCCAAGGGGCTGAGGAGTCTCCATCCATGGAGACAGTTCAAAACCAACTGGAAAAGGTCCTGGTCAACCTGAAGTAGCTGACCCTACCTGAGTAAAAGGGTTGGACTAGATGATCTCCAGGGATGTTGTCCAACCTCAACCATTCTGTGACTCTTTGATTCTCCTTCCCACTTGCAGGACATACCCTCAGACATGTTGCTTCAGTGGTGCTCATCTGAGCTGTGTTGAAAATGACTATCTCATTCAACTTTTGTGACATGTCAAAATCTCTTGACAGTTTCAATGTCTTACTCAAGTGCTATGGTAGTGGTGGTTGTTTGGGACAATAATGTGTGTTTGTTTAAATATTTTTCATGGTAATATATGACACAGGCGCTACAATCGCCACTGACTTCTCAGAAGAAAGGTAAACTAAGCTGGTTTAAATTTGTGATGAAACAGACTGAATTCATTCTGTACGTGAGAAGTATGGATGAGCATTTCTACTCTTATAAAGCTATTCAAGCATGGGATAGCAGAAAAAAGTTCCAGTGCAAATCCTGTAAAATTTTAAGGTGATGTGCTAGAGAGTTTTCCATTTATGCTGTGGCGTGGACAAAATCGCTTAAGAACCTATGCCAAATACAAGTTTTTATTTTACTTATAAATATATAATCAATTTACAGCAAAGCTAAATTTGTAGGTGTAGACTACTGTCTTTCTTTGGTAAGAGAGATTAGGAACATTATTTCTTTTTTTTTTTTTCATTTTGGCACTATACAGTATTTTTTTTTTTTTCAATCAGCAAGAGAAAATACTTACTGAAATTTATGAACACTGAGTGGACAGCCTAGATAGTTGATGTTTGGATAGTTTTATTTGGGCGGTGTTTCCTCAGAGTGACATTTATACCCATCAGCACTTAAATTCCACTTTCAAGCCAAACTGAAAGTGTCAGTAATTGGTGTACCATGCTGACATGTAGTAGTTCATGGAGCAGAGCTGGCTAAAAAACGGCACTACTGTTTCCAGAAAATTTCTATTATTTTTTTTTAAAAAAAAAAAAAAGTTTATTTTTGTTCTGAATCAGCCTAAAATGAACAAACAAAAAAATTTAGAATTTCCTGTGAGCTGGAAGCTTACCAAACTCTGCAGCTGCTCAGTGAAACGGGCTCTGAGCTGTGAAACTGGCAAGAATGCAAAACCTGTCAAACTGCATGCACTGATTGTAAGATGCACAGTGTTGACTCCCTTCTCATAACTGCCTCATGTATTTCTAGCATGGTACCTTGGCCTTTTTTCTTTTCCATGACTTCACATGACAGACAGAGTTAGTTGGTGGTTTGTTAATCTGGTAACCAGCTGCTCCTTTCACATGGGTCAAGGGATGGACAAGAAACCAGGGCTCTGCACAACAGCTGGGGCAGTGCTTTTCAGGGAATAGTTTATGCTGAAAATACCCCTTAGAAGACATACTATTTGGCTGCTCTGTGTCTTAAAACCTCTCTTATCATGTAACTACATGTAACTCTCCAGTTGAGCCACATCGTCTGGAACTCTAATTGCTCTTCCTGCATATAACTTGAAGCAGCACATACTCATGAGCTGAGGAAAAGTGAAATTTAATCAGCTGAAAATATACAGCTGAGGAGGGTGAGGGAATTCCCCATTTTAAGTTATCCTCATCTGATATACTAAACTTTGAACCTTGAACCGAATGTGGAGACAGTTTCCTGGGCTGAGGTATTCTCAATGTAATATAGCAGGCAATAAATGACCTATTATTTTCTAACCAAGAATCATTTTCTTATCAAATTTTATTTCCTTGGAAAATGTATGAACATCTGCACTGCTGAAATTTAAACAGATTCAAAGGAAGAAACTAACAGTGTCACATGTAGGAAGCTGCCAATCTCCTGTTCAGAGGAAGAATCAGTGCTGTTCAAGGGTTTTGGAACGGTGGGGAAAGGACAATTGCACCTTTATAATATACACACAATTTATTCATCCCATTAAAGTTAATTGTATTATTGTATGGTCATTAACTGAAGAATTATTTAGGAAGCCATTTTTAGGATGTATTTCTATCAAGAGAAGATGCTGGCTAGGGGAACAAGAATTTAGGAACTGTGAACCACAAAACTAGAACCATGACCTAAAAACCACAGCGAACTTAACGTAAAAAAAATTAAATAATTGAGAAGAACTCAAACCTGACTTCATGGGAAAAGAAGGAAGAGAACACAATGAAACACATCAGATAGACAGCCTAGGGTAGCCTGGTGGGGTGATCTGAATAAAGGGAAAAGAAAATTGAGCTTGATACAAAGGACAGAGAGGAAGCAGAGAAGGAGCTAAGGGAAAGAGAACAAGAAATGTCATCAAAGCACATTACTTTATTCTGTTTAACCTTGCTTTATGGAATTTCCTAGAAGTTAGCATCAGTTACTATGCAGTATCAGAGCTGAAAAAGACACAAGACTTAACTGGCAAATTGAAACGCATGCTGTAATATTCTTTAAGATTCACAAATTTAATTTCTGTATTTCTCAATGAACTATGATATATTTTTCTCTTGTCATACGTATTTTTAACACATCAGCTATTCAACATTTCTTAAAACATCTACCTTGAACTTTTCTGTTCTGATATCACATTTTTAAAAAGATCCACAATAACTACTCTCATTTCTGATAAGCCAGACTTAAACTTTTGCCTTTCAAAATTCAACCTTGCACCTTTAATTTTCTTAATGCTTCCTTTATTGTCCATTCATCGTAGTCATGACAGAAAACTTTGGGTGAAAGTTGTTTGGTCGTGGACTGACACAATAATTCTACTTAAATTTTACTTTTTTTTTTCATATCAGGTGCAGCCTATGTTTCACAAATTCATAAATGTTGTTCCAGAAAGACTTATTAGAACAAACTCTAAGGGGTTTTTTTTTGGTACAAATCTGTGATATACCATGGTGCTCTTAAATAGCACAGGGATGAAATGTATACCCAAAAAAATCAGTAGTCTTGTCCTGCTGTTCAGCTATCTGACCTGAACACACGCTTCTAACAGGAAATTTTTTTTCTCTAGTCTAAAATATTCTATTAACTTCTGAACACTTGCTTCAAAATCCCTATCATTCCCTGTTTTTTCTGAGGTAGCAAAAAACATCTGTGAAATCAGGCCACCTAAAGAGCAACAACAAGGCATCTGAGAGTCATCCATAATTTCTGTCCATTGTAAACAATTTAAAAGTATCAGACTTGCAGCTCAAATCAGTCCAACAGATACTGGATGTCCAGAACAGATAGACTTTCTAAAATTATTTCTGTATCATACAAAGCTGTAAATCTGTTTACATAATTAGAAATAAGATTTTGCCATTCTCATGTGAAGCTTTACAATCTGGAATGTAGAGTCTAATTCCAGTTATTACAGATTCAGTGCATTATAAATCTAAGACCCTAGTTAAACTTGCAATTATTAGTTTTATCCCCATTCCTTTATAGTTTCTTGCTCAAGTATAAAAATAACAGGAGTTCCTGAATTTTGATTGTAGCTTTGATTCTTGTTTACTGTTTTGATCTTGGACAAGCCATCAGTCTTCGGGTTGAAGGTACACTGAAAATTGATAGAGCCCTCTCGCTTGCAGTTCCCTTAGACTTCTGAAGTGATCATGATGATAGGTCGTCTATCATCACAGTATTTTCTGTATAACTGCATTTAATCTGTACTTAAATTTGTCTTTGGTAGATGTGATTAGCCACTAAATACAGTTTAAAGTAATCTAGATTAGAAAAACCCAAAGAAAACAAAAAAAAACGAACAAGAATGCATGGCGTTTATCCTCAAGAGTTCTTATGTGCACATCCAGGTGGGTCATCTGTGTTTGGTTCTGACAATTGCTCTGGTTTTGGGAACAAATGGCTAAAAGTAAGTAGGTCTTTGATACTTATTATATTTACAAAAATATATACAAAATCCTGTTTCTTTCTGTATAAGAAGAATCAAACATCTGGAGACCATTTCTTTGCTCAGATTCCAAGACACCTTCTAGCCAGCACTTATCCCAAAGGTCTTTTCTCAGGATACTATTCAAGCCTGCATGCGTTTGTACCCAGCATTGCTATCCATGTGTGTCCTTTGTACTTTTGTCTTTATTTTTTACAAACAGGAACAGTTCCAACAGATGGCATTTGGCATTTTGAAGCTAACCACCATTTCCAAAAGCTTTCCCCCCTGCTTTTAGCCTTAGTGATGGGCAGTCATTACTCTCACCAATTCCAATATGATTTAACCCAGTTTAAAGCATCAAAGAAGAAAAAGACGTATATGTGCAGGTTACTTTATGCAAGGACCTGTGTACTTTTGAGGAAAATATTAACAAGAATATGTGATGATGGTCATATATTTAACAGAAAAAGAGGCAATAATGACAAAATTAATTACTGAACTCTTTTTGTCAAAAGAGATATACTGAAACTTAAGCTAATGACATTGCAGTCAGTTGAAAGAAAAATGGCTTTGCTCTACATTGGTCTACAGAAATATTGCAAACATGTCCTGAAAACAAGAATTTCCTTGCACAGATAAGAAACTGTAAGAGGAACAAATGAAGAGTTCTCTCTCTGAAAATCATCTTCAGGCACAGGTGTAACATAAACTCCTAATAGGTTAGACTTAGAAACAAATTATTAGGGCGCAGCATGGACAGATACCCATGTAAAGAACAGAGATGCTTTATGAAGATCAGTTGTTAACCAGCTGTTAATCAGCTGCTCCTACGTGTGTTTTCCACTTTCAAGTGGAAAGTTTAATTCTAGCTCTTACGTACGTATTATATAAATTCTGAACTTTCTTCTCGCTAGTACCACCATCAACATCTGACTTTGCTGTGGCATTTTTTTCTTCAGTCTTCTTCCTAAATATAAAAGACAACTGTACATATTAATAGCTTCTACCTATGCCATATTATTTTAATAGATTGTTATCTAGTGACAGAGAAGTTACAGAAGAAGAAACCATTGTGTATGTTTCTCTGTAATATGCAACATATCTTAATGGAAGCTACTTTCAGTGCAAAGCTGACACATATGCTTACATACTTAAAGTCACAATATTAAAGAAAACAAACCCCCCAAAAGTATGCAGCTCCAAGTAATTTAAAAAAAAAATACAAAAAATTATTGAAAGTTTCAGTCTCTAGCTGATATCTTATTATCTTTTACTTTGTTTCATAACGTACGCATAGCATTAAAATCTGTAAGGCCCTAACAGTAGTGATGCACTCAGGAAGACCACCATAATTCAGATATGGTCTGTATAAATTGAACTTGATCCAGAGCCACACTATAAGCAACTGTTGCCCCTCTGGCCTCAACACTGTCCGGTGATGACTGCCAGTCAAGGAGCAAGGAATAGCCAGAGACAGACTCTCAACTGAGATCCAGCACATTGGAGAACAGAAGCAACTGGAACTTTACTTTCAAACAACTCTAATTAGGAAAGAAAAAAATAATTTTCCTGATAAGCCGGAAATCACCAACTGCTCCTGATACAATGTCTCAAGATCCCTGAATTTTCTTTCTTTACAGGTATAACCATTTAGGATGAACAACACAATCCACAGGAACTGTTTATTAATTGTGGCTTAAAATCAAATGAGAAGTTGGAGAAATCACAAAAGCACTGTCTTTGAGAGGCAGATAAACAGAACTAATACATTTCGCTATCTAATTTCCTTTTGGGACACTCCAATATTTACTGAAACATCTCTGTAACAGACTCATTTAGAAGCAGTACTGACAGACTCTTTACGGTAAGGGTGGTGAGACACTGGAACAGGTTGCCCAAGGAAGTTGTGGGTGCCCCATCCCTGGAAGTGTTCAAGGCCAGGCTGGATGGGGCTTTGAGCAGCCTGGTCTAGTGGGAGGTGTCCTTGCCCATGGCAGGGGGTTGGAACTAGATGATCTTTAAGGTCCCTTCCAACCTGAACCATTGCATGATTCTGTGATTCTGTGATTTCTTGGTCTTGCTGCTTACTGCTTCTCAGAGAAGTGTCTGAAAGCAGCTTCAGGCCCTGTTCTTGCAACAGGCAAGCTATTTCCTTCACCAGTGGTGCGACTCACCTAAAAATAATGTTGTTATACAGTGAATTTGGACAGTAAAGTTCTTTGTTGGGGAAAACAATTCATGGTCTTGACTAAGATGGAGAACAAAGAAGGATCGAAATGGTTTTATCAGCAAACTCAGTGATTCAGAAATTGAAGAGAAGGCTGTGATTGGAGATGGGTACGTTTGCCTTTTGGAATGCATGTGTAGGTGTGAGAGGGTTCACAGGTATTTAAACACACACCTTTCCTTTCTTTGTTCGACAATAACAAATGACTTTGTGTCAATGGAAGAGAATTTAATAATTTTTGCCCTGCACATATACCACTTATAAAATTCTACTGTTTCATAGTGGACAATGCTAGAGGAAAATAGATTAGTTATTCTTTATGCTCAGCTTTTATTGTTCAAATCATAGATATTCTCCACAGCATTAATTTAATCATTACAGGTTTTACTTTATTTTGACCCACGCTCTTAATCTAATGGTGACAGCTGCTTTTACAATTAAAGTGGGGACAGAAAGAGACACATAACATCAGGAGAGATGCAGAGAGAGGAAAAATAACAAAGCGAAAATAAGAAACCATAGCAGATTCTTCAAATTATAATACACAGAGTTAAGAGATGCCTTGAGACATTTCAACAAACAGCAACAATATTTCATTTTAATTCACATCAGAGAGGGAGATCAAGCCTGAAAGTGGAACATCCACGTTTTGTCAGACAAACACATCTGATATCTTGGCTAAGAACAAAACCAAGTTTTTCACCGTTTAGCAGCTGCTGCTAGACATATAGTAGACACACTTTGGTGTACAGAAATATTTTTTTTCCTCACAAGGTATCTTTAAAGAGAACTTTTCACTCCTCTCAACATCTGTCCTTTAGCAATTATTCTACTGGGTTTCTAGGAACCTAGAAGAGGTTATTATTGCGTATTTCTGCAGTAGCTGTTTAAGATTTTGCAACAGCCTCACTTGTTGCTATTATCACATTACATAAAGCCCTACAAAAAAATATGGAGCATCTGTGTGTCAATTCTGTATAGACAATGTCAAACTGAACATCTAGAAAAATATCACTTGGTCTGAGAGAAAAATCAATATATGAGCTGTGGTAGGCCATGATCAAGAAGAATTAAGGCTGGCTGTGTCTGGCCACCCCCACAGAAAAAGTTAAGGTCTTCCTTATGATTCATAAAATAATCCAGAAAATGTGTCCCAGTTTACACCCACATTTTCTCTTTTCTGACAGACACATTAAATAATAAAAAACACAAAACCCCCAAAAAACCCACAACCAAGAAAATGAAATAAAGTGCAATGGTCTGTGACAAGGCTTTTACAGAGGTCACAAAATTATGCTAAAAATTATGTTTAGAAATCTAGAGTTTAATTTATCATCTCCCATGCAAACACAGGGTTTGGACATATGTGTTGAGGCAGCATTAAGCTTGATATTTGAAGAAGATAAGTATCTTGTTTATAGTAGTAGCAAAGCAGCTGCTAGCAAGATAAGAAAATTCTCTTACTGTGGAAGGAATGAGATGTCCTAAAATGGTCTTTATAACAACTAAATTATTATTTACCAGGTGGACCTCTGCAGTCATAAGTTACCATGCCTCTTTACCATGGTTATTTCCTATAAAACAAAAAAAACCGTAAAGTAAGACCAAAGCAGAAACCCTGAATTTTTATGTAGCAGATAATTCTTTGCGTAAGAAAAATGTTAAGGGTAAATCTATGGGGAAGTTGAATAGGCTGTTATCAGCAGTTGGTCATGGATAAAACCTGAGTAGTATGAAATGTTTATCTTAAGCCAAAGGAAGATATGAATATAGTATAAAAGTAAGAGATTATTTTTTTTATATATAATCTGTTTAGGCATTTGTAGAAAGTCTGCAAAAGCATATGTTTTAAGATACCTTGGAGACAGTATGTCTAAAGCTTAATAAATAAAGCTGTTCACACACTTTTCTATTTAAATGCTATTTTGCTTTAAGATGCAGGTTCTCTTCTTATTAAGGCAAATAATAGTAGCTGGAATAGTGATATAGAATGTAGGAGTTTTGGATAGTGTTTACAAACAAATCAATGATCTAAGCAAGAGCTGAACATTATCTCCCTAATTCTGTTAAATTATTTCCCTCAGCATATCAGAATTATTTTTTTTTCTTTTAACATTGGAAAAATGTCAAGGTCTTATGGAATTTTTAATTGTTACAGCTGATTTCTTTACTTTTCTCTTTGAATGGAAATTTCTGAACATAATTTAGTAGATTATGATTTTAAGTCTCAAAGGCAAGCCAAGAGAACTTATGCATAAATAAATATGAACTAAAAATTTTCTGGTTTTCATATAAAGACATCTAAAAATCTCTGAAGACTTTACAAGAGATATATTTAATTCAGACACTGAGTGCTTATTTGAATGTTTAAAAAGAGGTTACAAATAAGTTTAAGTATTTTAGTGGTGTACATTTTTCTTAGGCAATATCTTTTATACAGTATTTTATTGACTTTAATAAGTGTGAAATGATTGGAGCTATAATGAACAGTTTATGCTTCAGTGTACAAGGACCCTAGGTATTTATAAACGACAGGTCTACAGAATACCTATGAATGAAAATGACCCCAGGTAACTGAACGCTGCTTGTGCTGCAGGTATATACACAGCCAAATAATGAAGTGAAACCCATAGAGGACTCTCAACGTACTTGACATGAGCTAATTTATGATTACTGCTGGAGTAAAGGAAGTGACATTCAGATTTCCTACAGATCCATTACAGGCTACAGCAGAAGTTGTATCTAAAGCAAGACAACAGAATGCTATTTTTAATGTATAACATATAACATGTACCTGGTGTGTAAAATTAGGTATCTACAGCAATGACAGTATTAGACTAAGTTGATTTGACACAGAGCACGGTACCATATAAAACAAACCTTGTTTTTCTACTATAAATATTCAGACACACTGATAAATACTCATGACTCACTCATGTGATCTGACATCAGTAGGATTGTTTTTCAGAGACCGCATTATATATGTGTGCTCAGCCTGTCAGCCTGCTAGGCAGAATCACTACCATGAGAATGATTAAATTTTCTTTTTAATAAGTCAGCATTGTAACATTGTCCAAAGGCAGAAAAAAATCCTCTTCTCTACCAAACAATAGCCCTGAACAGAATATAGAAACAAAAAAGCCTTCCCTTGTAGGCTTCACCTAGGAAGATTTCTCTACTTTTTTTCCATTATGATAATTCTTTCATATTTTCTCCTTTTTAGGCTGAACATAGAACTGATTGTCACTCTCACTGAACTCCTCACTGTGGTTGTGCAGCAGCAGAGATTGCAGCCAGTGCTCTCAGCTAAATGAAGACTAATGCTCAGATTCAGGCTAGACAACCCAGGTCAGTATGCTGGCAGAAGACCTGCGAGTTGAAAGTCTTTGAGCTTGCAGAGAATGGCAGGGAATTCCCTGAGAATTAAATAGTTTTATACAGCTGGACCAAGGACATAACCGTAATGAGACCATAATGGGTGTTCTAGACTTAAACACTTCTGTTTCTTTTTTTTTCCTCCAAAAAAAGATTTTTTATTTTTCTGTTTTCACACAAATTTTCTAGTCACAAGCTCTTCAATACTGCAAATGTTGGGGCTGCCAGAATCTCAGAATTTTTTCTAGATGTGATATAAGTGCATGATGCAGAATGTGCCATGCATAGAAACATATGGCCTTTCTAATATGAAAGCTGTTGCTGCTCTCTTCAGCATCTCGTAGGGACCTCTCTGTTTGCTGACTACTCCAGAGCACAGCTGTTCATATGCCAGGCAATGGCCAATGGCTCTGGGGTCTTCCCATCTCTTTCAGGAACCCCAAAGCATCCGGTTACCAGATAACTTCCATGCTGCCTTCTTCACTCAGGGTCCTTTATTAAAGCAGAATGACAGTAGAAAATGAATCAAAATCAGACCAACCCAACACAACCCCCTTCCTACTGACTAGGCAGCCACCCATTACAGAGTAGGCACAGAGGAGTTCAAGTCTTCTAGTGCTCTCCTTAAATTAGACAGGGTTATTTATTTTTTTTTGGTGGTTATTATTAACCTTCCACCTGGCATTTATGGGACATTTATGCTCTATAAGTGGTTGCACTTGCTAATCAGATGCTTATGCTCCTCCAGCTATTACAGCTGCCTGAAAGGAGTAAGAGCAAGCAGCATGCTCGCAGGTGATCTGGAGGCTGGCAGTGGTGGTAGTGCAGGGACTACACAGGATGGATGCCGGCGAGCAGCTCTGGCAGTGATCATTGGTGTCAGTCAAGAGTCCAGTAGGTCAGACAGGTCCGAAGTGATGAAGGCAGGTCCAAGGTCAAGCTAAAAAGTCACCAAGTTACATCTGCAAGTTAGGCTTTGGTCGGAGTCAGAGAGGCACAGGACTGCGCACCGGCACACCTGCAGCATTGTTCAGGCAGAGAACAAGGGTTAGAGCCTGAGCTTAAAAGCAGCTCCCAGGTGCAGGGGAGGCAGGTCACTGCTGGAGCTTTTCACGGCCAGAGAGGAGCATCTTCAAAGTTGGCCCCGAGCCTAAGCAGCCCAACCCTGAGGGCTGCAGGGAAGGTAGTCAAGGTCCTGAAAACCTCTAATGCTTTCAAGAACTGGATATAAGACAGTATTAAAGCAGATCAGATATAAGTAGGTCAACCACACTTGGCTCTCTTTTCCTAGTGATACACGTGCCTTGTATTTGGCAGGCCGCTGGGCCACAGCCTCTCTCTTTCCTTTTTACTCAGCCAACTGCTAAACCCACACTCGTCTTGCTTTCAGGCTCACATTAGAATCTCTTTTACACATACTGCTGTCACTGTTGATAAGTCACTTAAGGCTCACATAAGCCTGCAACAGTATTGTTTTCTTCTTTCCATGACGAAATGTAAGTCAGTGTTTCCTCAGAGAACAGGAATAGACACGATAGCGAAAGGAATGGGTATATGCATGTGTGTGCATGCTGTGGTTGTGTGGGCACATGTGTATACATTGTTTTAATTACTTTAAACTCCCGAGTGAACTGAACTTTGAAAATGGTTTAAGCTATGTTGGTACCGCTAGGTTATTGTGCAAATATCTCGATCTTTATCACATATGCAACTTTTACAAATCATAATTAATGATAGTACTTATCCTTTATTTTGAAATCATTTGGTATATGTGTTTAAGCCTTTCTGAAGAGCTCTCTCTTTTTTTCTTTTCTATTTTCAGGACAAAATGAAAGCAGAGTCTCATAACTGGATTTCTGTAGAGAATTCCCCATAATCAGTGGGGTCTCCACCTCCATGGGTGACTGGTCACCTGTAGCCTGTTGCAAGGCAGGGAGGCAGAAGGGCAATGTCTGAGGATAGGAGCTCATGGTAAGAGTGACGTGCAAAACAGGGGATTGAAAATTTGCCTATTTCCTTTTTGCCTTCTGATTACATTCTCATATTTAATTTCTTATAGAAACTGTACACAAACCCTGTGATGCTTTGCTCCAGCCCATGGATGTAGAAATACATTCTGCCTACATTCATTCTCCTGCCTTCTTCTAGAATGGGGTAAAAAATCAGTTACCTGAAGAAACTGGTGAATATTTTGTTTTCCTTTTTCTTAGCTACCAGAATCAAAAGCTATACTGCTTTCTTTCTTTGTTTATACCTTGTTTGCTTCTTGACTCAGATTCTATTGTACCATTTACATGAAAAAAATACTATCAAAGACAGTTAATGCTTATTTATAATTCAAGTAAGGGTCATAAACTCTGGACTTTTCTTTGTATTTTTTTTTTTTTACTCTGTCAGGTTTGGATTTTTAAGATGATGAGTGGAATATTTGCATCAATAGGGATTATAAACTAGACTGGATGCACAGATAAATATTGTTTCATAATTAGATTCAAGCTTTACAGCATAGTCAAATAACTGAGGAAGGATATCATAGAGGAAAATCTGAAGGAAATAAATTATTTTCAGTACACACAAGAAGAGAGAATAAAATTTAAAAAGTAAATTGAAAATATCTCTTTAGTTAAAGACAGGATTTGAGAACAGAAGAGACGTTTCAAGCACATGGATTAGAAAAGATACTAAGGTCCAGAACTGTACTTATGTTTGTGGACAGACTGAAGTTGACACAAGACAGAAAAAAAAAAAGAATGAATTTTGAGGGTAGCTCATTCAAGATGATTTTCTGAAACAAATGTTGGGGAGAAACTGAGAAAGGAAACAATGAATGTGAAGGAGACTAAATCTGTTCTGTGGGCAGTAAAGACAGAAACTGGAGCTTGGGAAAAAATATCTTAATCAGTTTTGTTGATTCCTCCGAGGACTTAGCAATGGCCGTTTGTCGTGGTTTAACCCTAACTGTCAACCAGCACCATGCAGCCATTCACT
The DNA here is from genome assembly GCF_028500815.1 of Rissa tridactyla. Lineage (NCBI taxonomy): Eukaryota > Metazoa > Chordata > Aves > Charadriiformes > Laridae > Rissa > Rissa tridactyla. The sequence goes on from NC_071468.1 coordinate 95,720,076, forward strand.
CACTCCCCGCCCCCAGTGGGATAGGGGAGGAGTACTCGGAAAAAATGAAATCTCAAAGGTTGAGATAAAGAAAGTTTAATAGAACAGTAATGGAAGAGAAGATAATAATAACAACAATGATAAAAGAATATACAAAATGAGTGATGCAATACAATTGCTCACCACCTGATGATCGATTTCCCAGCCCATCCCAAGCAGCAATTGTGGATTCCTGCCCCCTTGCCAAACCCCGTTTATATACTGAGCATGACTTCTGTGATATGGAATATCCCTTTGGCCAGCTTGTCCTGTCTATGCTCCCTCTCAGCTTCTATGGGAAACTGAAGAAGTCCTTGACTTAATACAAGAATTACTTAGCAACAACTAAAACATTCTGTATTATCAACATTATTCTCATACTAAATTCAAATCACAGCAGCTACTAGGAAGAAAATTAACTCTATCCCAGCTGAAATCAGGACACTCCCAATACGTACTATCTTAAAATGGCCAATTTGAAAAATGTGTGATCTTATTTAATATGGCCCAAGGCAGTGAGATAAAATGAACTAAAGTATTCTGGATCAGAAATTCTACTACGCTTCTGCACTGAACATCTTATCTACTCTTTTAGCAATTATAGATCATTTTCATTTTAAAAATAGCATGTTCCTATACCATTATGCTAATGGTATTTTTCTTGAAGTACCTGGGATAACGTTCGTGGCTTAATCTGCGTTCCTTGTGTAATCTTGTGACCTGAAGTTCTTATAGAAAAAAGCAATCTATAACCACACATTAACTAGAACACTTTAATTTAAAGGAGCAAGGTCTACTATACAGGGGAGTATCTGGGCTAAAAGAAGTGTTGCTTTTGACCATAGAGATCATGAAATATTACAACACCTACTAAAAGGCAATTACACTCTAATTAATGTGCTGTATAATTGAAGTCTAGTTATATATCAGTGGATAAATGAAGCTTAAAAAGGAATCAAGCAAACAATAAAGGACAAAAAAACCCACGTGCATTACTTGAAAGAGTACATCTCTGATGGTAATGGCTTGTGTGCTACAGAAGGTCCAAGGTGCCAGGACGAGGAGAACCTGTTGCCTGCTAACCATGTCCAGGGGCAGTTTATTTTCCCCAGATGTCTGGCAGAGCTTGAATCTGTAGTGAGTGCAGATTTTAAATTAAATTTTGACTCTGTGTGGTCCTTTCTTTACTACCGCTGACTTTGGCTAACATGGTGAATTAAGAATTCCTGTGGCAGCCACAGGAAATTTTGGATGCAGGGATGAAATCCCCAGCACTTTGCTGTCACGTTCAAAACCTAAAAATGCCTCTCAAAAGTATTGTTTTTTAAGAACGAGTAATTAAATCTAAAAAAATGGCTAAAAAGGAGCCACTGTTACCTTTTATGTTCCTGTGTACATTACAACTGTCAACTGTAAGTACGTAACACAGTACTACAAACACCTTCCAAGCCGGAGCGGGGAAGGAATACTGTGCAGTGTGGAGGACTTTATTTGATCTCACAAACACAAATTTAGCAGTCATCCAAGGCTCAAAAAAAAAAAAATAGTTTGGATGAAGCTTAGCAGATACAAGAACAGTTTGTCAGGAGACAGGTGATAGGGGTGTTTAGAGAAGTTACTCATTTCCTAAGAGCTAAAGTAGGTCAAGATGAAAAAATTGTCTGCCTCTTTTGTGAAGAAATTTCATGCACAGATACAGTAGTTACTTACAAGGCAAATAAACTGAACTTGTAGCTAGCAGCTATAAGAATACACAAGTGTAAGCTATCCTTCTTTCCTTTAGCAGCCCAAAAATTCCCTTTGACACTGATTGGACATGGCACCTTGCACAGTAAACAATGCTACGATTACTTATGTTTTCTTGAAAAAACAAACCCAATCCCCTATGGCATTTTTAAGGTAACCCTAGGCCCACTCTATTGCACAGTAGTAACCATTTTGTGGGGCAGCCTTTGCTCATCAATAGTTGAAGGCTGCAGCTGAGGATACAACCTGATCTTGATGATGTAGAGAATTTGGAAAGCCTGGGTAAAGAGAGGGAGATACTGGTTCCTTTCCTGGCTTGCAGAAGTTTGCAAAAGAGAGAAACATTAAAAAATTTTGCAACCAATGGAAGATACATATTCTAGGAGATTTTTTTGGACAATGCATTAAAGATTAGCTTGCCATTGCTGTGTGGCACTTTGAAACAAAAGCATATAATTTCTGCTCCTTTAATTATGTTACCTATTAAACTCACCCATTTCAGCGCTTACTGAAAGCATCATTTGGTCGTGTGTGGGAAAGTCTTTTTAGGCTTTAGTCTGTGTTAAAACTGTGTTAAGTGATGCATCAGCTTCATCTGAGCATAATTTTCTTTGAAGCCAAACCTTAAATCCCTGCTGATACAATCTGAGAGAGAAGTTTAGTCCTTGGGACTGAGAGCGGTGAGAAAGGCACAAGGGTGAAAAAAGACATAGCAGAAAATCACAGCATCAAAGACAGAGGGTCTGTCACAAAGGATGAGGGTGAGTAGTTGAGAGCAGCAGTCAAGCATTGAGAATAACCAGAGAACAGCTGTAAAGAGCTGTAAAGAGACACCCTAGAAGTTAGGGAGCATTAGAGATAGCTTAAGTGTGTCAAAGCCTGGGATACTGCCTCCTGGGATTCCCAGGAAAAAAGATGGGAGTCAAGATTTTCTCAAGTGATTTGAAGCTTGAGGGAAGCTTTATTTTCAAAAATTTTCAGAAATTGTTTTCCCTCTGCTGCATCTTCTGGCTTTGGAATTTGTGCCTAAGGATCGTGCCCGTCTGTCCTATAGAAACTGTTTCAAAGGCGCTTCTGGGTCTGCAGACTAATTTTAAGTTTGCTGAGTGGGAATAGAAACAACATCATTGTTATGTCAGGGAGTAACACCTCAGGCTCATCCTGGACACCTGTGCATGCTTGGTGAATAACCTACGGTGAGAAGCACTCCCCAAAAAAAGCACTCATAGCAGTAAATTGCAGAGCACTCAAACAGCAATGATATGTCCTCATGCTCCGTTCCAGCACTGGCAAACAGTTATGTACACCGCAAAACCACAAAACTTCATCTCCATTATGAAACAGTAGATATAGCTTTTTCATTTTCCAGGCTTCAGACCCAGGAGGAGCAGGCCCAGAGACTTCCCAGGCAGTTTGCTACCCCTTCCACAGAGGAATGCGCTTTCACTAGGACAGCACTAAGAAGGTACGCCTACAACGCCCACCCTTTCTTCAATCCTTAATTTAGAATAACAGTTTTCTCCACAGCAAAAATTCAATGTTTGTTGGAGACTGGCACTGCTAATCCTTCTAGGAAGCAGAGGATTCAGCGAAAGGTGTCACTAGCTACTAGCTACTCATGGCATGGCTTTCTACCTCCTCTACCTTGAAAGGACAGAATGACTGAAGCCTTGGGTTTTGATGTTCATCATTCAAAATGAACAAGTTAAGTGAGATGCATTCAGTTTTCCCTCTGGGAAGTGAAAACAGGAAATAATGGTAGAATTAATTCAACTTTATTTATTGACCAGTAAAGAAACTGTTTATAGAGGATCCTCCAATGCTTTCCTTCATAAAATTTCTGAAAAAAGTATTTACTGTAAATGAATCATATGTTCCTACAGCTTATCCTGCAACAACCCATTTCTAGCATTAATTCCGAACTTTTTGAATATTGTTAATAAATATTTATTCCAGTAGAAATATTTTGTTCAATCATACTCATTTAATCACTTACTGTTTTTATTCTATTAAGTGCAGGCTGTGGCAATTTTATATCAGCCCATATGTTTGTACTTTTTTCCTTCTGTTTCATTCTCCATTTTATAGGACTGTACGCTCTTTGAACTGAATCTCCTTATGCCTTTCTGCAACAACTATCAAGACTGAAAATTCCGAGCTTGGCATTTGAAAAACTGAAACAATAGCTACAGAATATTTACAAAAAGTAAAGAGGGAAATGACATTAGTCTTGCAACATACTTTATAACATGTTGATTTCTGGCAACTGAAGATTAGTCTGCCCCACTAATTTTCTGAACCCATTCCTGATTATGTAATAAAATTGTTCTCCCCTTGTCTATTACAGAAAATAGAATTTCCCTCTATGGCCCCAGTCTCACCGACAGCTGTGTCTTCCACTAAAAGTTCCATTAACTTCATTGAAACTAGCTGAGTGAACTGATTTAGTTGGGTATGCAAGTGACTGGGAAATTGAAACCTTTGTTGTTATGCAGTTTCTGGATGATTTTCATAGAATCGTAGAATGGTTTGGGTTGTAAAGGACCTTAAAGATCACCTAGTCCAACCCCCCTGCCATGGGCAGTAACACCTTCCACTAGACCAGGTTACTCAGCCCCCCATCCAACCTGACCTAAAACACTTCCAGGGATGGGCATCCACAGCTTCTCTGGGCAACCTGTTCCAGCGTCTCACCACCTAACAGAAAACAATTTCTTCCTAATATCTGTCGCAGGCGGATATCTAAATGTAAATCTCCCCTCTTTCGGTTTTAAACTCTTACCCCTCATCCTATCACTACATTCTTTGATAAAGAGTCCTTCCCCATCTCTCCTGTAGGCCCCCTTTAGGTACTGGAAGGCTGCTATAAGGTCTCCCCAGAGCCTTCTCTTCTCCAGGCTGAACAACCTCAAGTCTCTCACCCTGTCTTCATAGGAGAGGTGTCCCAGCCCTCTGGTCATCTTTGTGGCCCTCCTCTGGATTTACTCCAACAGGTCCTTGTGCTTCTTATACTGGGGGCTCCAGAGCTGTATGCAGTACTTGAGGTGGGATCTCATGAGAGCACAGTAGAGGGGGAGAATCACCGCCCTCAACCTGCTTTCCAAGATTTTTTTGCTGCAGCCCAGGATCCATCTGTCTTTCTGGGCTGCAAGTGTACATTGCTGGGTCATGTTGAGCTTCTGTCTAGATTTTTCTCCTCTCCAAACCATCAGCCATTCATGAAGCTACTTAACAAAATGGTTTGCATTGCTCATTCTCCAGTATGTCTAATTTGATGTTGATAATGCTCATAATTTTATCATATTGTTAAATTTAGGTTTTTGCTGATAGCTGCAGACATTCCAGAAATGCAAATTATTTAAAAACTGAGTTTTATTTAAAAACAAATAGAAAACACTTTCTTGTCCTAATGGATACAGAGAAAATAAGAAAAACATGAAGATAAGTATCAGAGGACAATTAAAAGAATTTGAAAGTTGTTATTATCATTTAGTCTTGTGTTTTAAACCAATCTTGTTATATTCAAAAATTTGTCTCATAGTTTCTTGAAATTTGAAGGCTCATGAGGGATCTCTTCAGGCTTGAGGAGTGGGTCCATGAGAACCTCATGAAGTTCAACAAGGCAAAGTGAAAAGTCCTGCACCTAGGTTGTGGCAACCCCCAATATCAATACAGACTAGGGAATGAATGGATTGGGAGCAGCCCTTCCAAGAAGGACTTGGGGGTACTGGTGAATGAAAAATTGGTCCTGAGCCAGCAATATGTGCTTGCAGCCCAGAAAACAATCGTATCTTGGGCTGCATAAAAAGAAGCGTGGGCAGCAGGTCAAAGGAGTTGACTGTGCTCTTCTCTGGTTAAGACCCAATGTGGAGTACTGCTTCCAGCTGCGTAGCTCCAGTACAAGAAAGACTTGGACCAGAGAAGTGCAACAAAAATGGTCAGAGGGCTGGAACACCTCTCCTATGAAGAAAGACTGAGAGTTGGGAATGTTCAGCCTGGAGAAGAGACGGCTTTAGAGAGACCTTACTGCAATCTTTCCGTATAAAAAGGAGGCTTATAGAGACTTTTTACCAAGGTCTGTACTGACAGGACAAGGGGCAATGATTTTAAACTGAAGGAGCATATATTTAGATTGGACATAAGGAAGAAATATTTTATGATGAGGGTGGTGCTACACTGGAATAGGTTTCCCACAGAAGTTGTGGATGCCCCGTCATTGGAAATGTTCAAGGTCAGGTTGGATGGGGCTTTGAGCAATCTGATCTAGAGCAAGATGTCCCTGTCCATGTCAGAGGGGTTGGACTAGGTGATCTTTGAAGGTCCCTTCCAACCCAAACCCTTCTATGATTCTATCATACTGCACTGAAATTAATTGCATATAATTTGCTATTTACATTAAGTATTGCTCAGAGCTTCCAAAAGCTTGCTGTCTAAGAAGAAGCACCATAAATAGTTGTAACAAAATAGTCCAAAATCAATTTTTTAAACGATTTTTTTTTTAAAAATAATCTACTTAATTATTTACTGTTCTCAAACATATTTAAATTTCTGCATAAGATAACCGTTTCCCTTACTCTTCCATCTCCTCTGGTTTCATCCTCTGTACTGACAGAGCGTATGACCTGCTTTTGAGGGTCTTTCTGAATGTATCCTGTATCCTCCAGATACAGAGAATCCTCCAGAGTTCTTTTGGATCAAGGTAGGTAGGACACCTTCATCTGACCAAATGCAGAAATTTCTGTGTATGTACTAGTCACACAAGGCTCTCATTATGGTCAATACAGAGAATCAGAAAAACTCAAGGGAAAATTGATCTTATTCAAAAGCAGAGACTAAAGTACTGTACTGTATCGAGACTAAATTTTTTTGTCTACTAACTGTAGAGTGATTCTAACACGGCTAATTCTGAAATATGAGCTTACAGTGCAAACATCTACAGTTAGGTGAGAGAAATCCCATTCATAATGCCTCTGGAGAAGCAGAGGGAAACAACATTAGGAAAGTAGAAAATTCATAGGAATTTGATATCTAGGAATGGTAAATTGCAACTGCTCTTCCAATATCCAGTTTGCCTCTGTGGTTATAAAATGTTTGTGTTCAAGAACTACTGCTGACTTGCCCAAGTGTTCTGGTCTTGTTCTGTTAACAATTGGGCTAGGCAGGAATAAAACCTTTCTAATTCTGAAAACATGTTTCTACATATTGTACTGCTGTGAAAGCTGTTCATCAGAAACCCTGTAAATTAGGAAAATATAATACTTAATTTATTTCAGTTATTTATTGTATAAAGTTGACTGTAAATAACAAAAAAATTTAAAAGATGTTGAAAAATTTTGGCATATGGGTGTCAGTGGGAACTTGGAGCCTAATCCCGGTGCCACCTTTGAAAGTCTCAGCAATACAAGCCAGTACTGTCAATTACTGCTGGTTGTTTTGAGAATACCATTTGGATAATGTAATCATAATTTCATAAAATCCGTCACTCTTCTACTTCATTGCCAGATCTCCAGTTTTCAAAAAACTTTCTTATGTAATTCTTTATTGTGAATATAAACCCTACAGATTAGTGGACTGTAAATATGAAATACAGTCAGCAAACTGTAAATATGAAATGAATACAAATATATTGAATTGAATTTCAAAATAAATGACTTGGTTTCTATAATAGTTGTACTGTTCCATTACACAGGAGATTTATTAAAATACAAGACCACTCCTAACCTTCTGTTCTCTTCTTTTTAAAAGAAAATAATGCCAGAATTTTCAATTATTTTAGTATAGTGGTGTTGAATCTATGATTAGGCCAAACAATGCAGGTCCAGCTTGCTTCAGAGGATGCAAAGCTTAAATTTCATGTGTCTGAATGGGGGAAAAAAAAAATATTATATCCACAGCCTTATATTTCCTGTAGTTTCTGCTACTTTCCTGGCAATGTTGGCTTGACTGATTTTCTTGACAAAACAGTCAACAATTTTATAGAATTATTTCCCAGTGTGCATTTTACCTCATTTTAGATCATTATTTTTCAACATCAGTTAGAATTCCAACATTTTAAAACATGATTAAAAGCAATTATTTCTAAACAAGTAAAAGCTTCACTCTCCTTTTGCTCCCTCTCCTTCAGTATAACAATGACAAAGATCAACAAGAAATTTATGTTTCTGTTGAACAACTGCCCTGTTTTTGCAGAATAATATTGTATTACACCTTGAAAGCTTTTTTTTTCCAGATTAAAAGTGCAAAGAATATAATACAACTTTTGCATATTTCTGATGTGTCATTTCCCACCTTCAGATAGATTGTTAGCAGTAAGCTAGCTGTCAATAAATTGGACAAGATCTTCCTTAAGTGTTCATTTCCACAGCCATTTATAAGGTTCCCACATCAATCATATTCAATGGCATCCCATACCAGACAAGCAGCACCAGGCTCTTAGCAGACACATGTTCCGTGTGCAGGTGCACTGAATCATGCCAAGCATTCTCTGACAGCTCATTGCCAGACACATTAGAGTTCCTGCTACTTTTCAGTGACCTGCAGCTAAACAAAGTTTTCAAGAACTTAGGCCACACAATAATTTTAAGAACTGGCATACCCTTTCTCCAAAAAGATGCTCTTCAGTCAGAGCATAATGTAGCTCGACACCAGTGCCTAGGTGCAATGCACAGACAGATTCTGCTGATTTTGTACCAAGCAAATGGTAGGGAGGCACTGAGAGAAAATCAGATAAATTCCTTGTAGAGTTGGAAATAATTATCATTTAAGTTCATACAAGGCCAAGAGAATCAAGTAGCATAAGAGCCATTTTGACCAACCAAACTGGGCCTCTCAGTGGTATCAGATTCCGTACATAGACATGCTCTTTCATATTATTCCTTTCATTTTGAAATATTACTAATCACTACATTACTGGTCTGTAGGCACCTGCCTCTGAACTATATGGAGATGCATTTTACCATCTAATACTGTAACAAAGAAAAGAGGACAACTCTACATCTTTTGTTGTTATCTCTATTCTATTGGAAACCTATTGTGTTTTGGACTGTTTGAATTAAAATGGACAAACAATGAGAAAATGTTCACTAGGGAATGATCTGCTGGGGTTAATTTAAATATCTTTTCCATATTTAAATCCTTTCTTTAATACTTGAAGATACAGCTTGAAATGATAGTTCTTTCCTAATTTAGCTTAAGCTACATAAAACAGATAAGGCACTGAAAGTTAAAAACACACCTTTTCATTTGTTTGCAGTGTGGACATACTCTCTGAGGCAGGGTAGAATAGCCCAAAATAAGATTAAGTACTCCTTGTCTGTCAGAGGATGCTATAAAATCTTAAAGTAAGAGGTATTATTTTGAGAGGATATATGAAAAACAAACAAGTGGAAAAGAGTCTGCAGCTTTTTTTTTTTCTTTTTAATAAGGAAACTGCATTGATTTGTATTCCTTCTGGATTTGTTCTGTTTGAAGAATAAATTGGATCTTGAAACAAAGGCCCTGAAACAGATTTTAGAATAACACTGTTTCTGTCCTGGGGTGTTGAAATAGCCCAACAACATGCAAATAGTCTCCTTCACTATTTGGGTTATTAATAGAAAAAAATATTATTTCATTCTTATTTAGAAAATTTAACTTGGTCTGTGAAATATGCCACAATGCCTGTTCTCAAATAAATCCCTGCTTTTGAATGTGTGCCATTTGCTCAAGACGCTTGTAAAGTGCTATTACAATATCTAGGCAAGTTGTTTTTGTGACACCCAGTCCTGTGATATGTTCCAGCTTTTCCTTCTTAAGCTTATTTGAGATTGCTGTCAGTAAATTTACACAGGCCTTTTGATAATATTCCCTGTTAGGTTTTTGATTCTCTTGGTATAAATGTACTTCCTCAATCACTTTCTATTCGGAAATGAAAAATTCAGAAATCTTCAATGTTATTAGTTATTTTCATTATGGTCTTTTTTTTTTTAAGATGTGAAAAATTTCCTTTTTTTTTTTGGGGGGGTGGGGCAGGGGTGTAGGGGGAATTTCATGCATTTATTTTCCAAGTCTTAATTCAACATTTAGTGAACAAAGTTCAGATTCCAGGCAGTTCAAATCCCTATGTGACTAACATCAGGCAGTATCACAGAGAGTCAAGTACTCTATTTTTATTCTTTGCTTCTCTTCAGCTTTTCTTATTGGCATTGGTGTCTCAGCATTATTGTGTTGTGCTTACATCTGACTCTAGTTTTCATAAAACTGGAAGATCGAGTTTGTTGCTTTGTACAAGTTGTGATGAACTACTTGACAATGAGTATCAGCTTCCATTATTTTCTTGTACAATTGTCTGTGTGCTTTCTGAAACAACCTCAATTACATCACATTTGAACTTTAAGTTCCCTTTACGTTTCCTTAGAGATTTATAAAATAATGATTTTTTGAAGATTGGAAGGATAATTAGAATATCTACTTTGATGTCCTCTGTAATAGAGGCCATAGCCCATTTCTTATGACACTGTTCTTTATCACAGCATCTGTAACTAGTCTTTGCTTAGAATATTTATGACTATTTAGTTTTATTATGGAGTTTTAAAAGAGAAACCATCTTTTAATATCACTGAATCACAGAACGGTAGGGATTGGAAGGCATCTCTGGAGATCATCTAGTCCAAATCCCCTGCCAGAGCAGGGTCACCTAGGCTGCACAGGAACACGTCCAGGCGGGTTTTGAATGTCTCCAGAGAAGGAGACTCCACCACCTCTCTGGGAAGCCCTCAAAGTAAAGAAGTTCCTCCTCATGTTTAGGTGGAACTTCCGATGCTCAAGTTTGTGCCCATTACCTCTTGTCCTGTCCCTGGGCACCACTGAAAAGAGCCTGGCCCCATCCTCCTGACACCCACCCTTTAAGTATTTATAAGTGTTGATAAGGTCCCCCCTCAACTGTCTTTTTTCCAGACTGAAGAGACCCAAATCCCTCAGCCTTTCTTCACAAGAGAGGTGTTCCAGTCCCCTAATCATCTTGGTAGCCCTTTGCTGCACCCTCTCCAGCAGTTCCCTGTCCTTCTTGAACCAGGGAGCCCAGAACTCCCCGTAAAAAAGTAAAAAGGACTGACAAATAGGAAAAAAGTAAAGGTTCCAAATATAATTTTGTTTCATTTGCTTGAAAGGAGTTATTTGCAATATTTTTAAACTGTAAATTTGCAGTCTGGGTACAAATTCATATTAGAACATGTATAGTTTGGTCTTGCTTGCCTAACTGTCAATATTTTAACAGGATGGAATTTACTGAAACTGCTTGCTTATCACATTAATTTCTAATGCCATCACAGTTATTTCCTTTGAAAAACTTTAACACTTTGGAAAACCACTGACATTTGGTCTGTCTGAGTGAAGTAAGATATTTCTGATCTCATATCAAAATAAACTGTAAACTGACAGTGGCTTCATCTGTGATATTTTTTCTAGGGTTTAGGTATCATAACGCGTATTTAGTTACTGATAGGATTATTCCTGCCAATGTACAAGTAACAACGTTGAGTTCAGTGAACTCTTAATGAACATTTGTTATCATCTACATACCAAGGGATGCTTCTTTCCTCATATATATATCCCTTCTCATACATTTTCTAAGAAATATCCCTGACAATTTTAAGAGGATAACTTCTGTATTCTAATTCTGAAAAAGCTTCACTTGTGAATTTCTATTTGCTGTTCTCCAGTAACTTTGACATGTCAGGACATACTCTGCTTATGAATAAATCAGTGAAAAAAACCCTCTAGCCTCTCTATTTGAAGAACAACTTTCAGCTTGGTGAGTGCAAATGTTTTACAGAGCCAGTCAGTATCTGGCCAATAGCCTAAAACTCTTAAAATTTCTGTTATAACGATCCTGTTTTCTTTTCTTCTTGGACTTAAAACACTGTCAGTGATCTGTGTGATCCTTAAGGAATTTATCTGCTTCATGCCAGTGTGGAGGAGTATTTCATGCTTCAGAAATTCAGCTCAGCCCTCATGACTTGGCTATAAAGTTGTGGTGGGTTGACCCTAGCCAGCAGCTAAGCTCCCACACAGTTGCCCACACACCTCTCCACCAGCAGGAAAGGGAAGGGAATCAGAAGAGCAAAAGTGAGAAAAATCTTGTGGGTTGAGATAAAGACCATTTAATAGGGAAAGCAAAAGCTGCATGTGCAAGCAAAGCAAAATAAAGAATTCATACACTAGTTGCCATCAGCAGGCCATTTCCAGGAAAGCAGGGTTTCATCACATGTACCAGCTACTTGGGAAGACAAGGCCGTAACTCCAAATATCACCCCCTTCCTCCTTCTTTCCCCATCTTTGATTGCTTAGCATGACATCACATGGTATGGCATATTCCTTTGGTCAACTTGTGTCAGCTGTCTCAGCTGTTTCCCCTCCCAACCTCTTGCCCACCCCCAGCCTATTTGATGGGGGGGGGCAGACTATGAAAAAAGAAGAAAAAATAAAAGATAACATCAATTGTTTTTCTTGGGGGCGCAGTGTGAAAAGCAGAAAAGCCCTTGATACTGTCCAGGCACTGCTCAGCAACAGCCAAAACACTGGTGTGTTAATACCGTTTTGGTCACAGATCCAAACCACAGCACCATAAGGGCTTCTGTGAAGAAAATTAATTCCACCCCAGCCGAATCTAGGACAAAAGTCAAATTCCTCCCTGTTTTTTATGGGCCTGGTTATTAAAAATTTTAATCCATATCATTCCATCTCCAGTAGGAAAAGTAGAAGGTAGTGACAACTGACAGCTGAGAGAGTTTTCAGGCAGTTATGGCTTTTAACTTCATCAGCCCAAGAGGACCCTAGATGTCAGGTCTCACACTTCTTAGGAAAGTGCTATAAGGCACCACAAATGGTGGCCTACTCATTCCCTTGCAGAGCACCTCAGAAGCAGGCTAGCCCCTCTGTGTTTTTGGACTTCGTTCTTGATTTTCTCTCTCATTACATCAGGACTGCACATTGGAGATGTGCATTGTTCTGGCAAGTTGAAACATTTAGAAAAGTGACTTGATTTTATGTGGGTTTTAGACTGTGGATTCACAAATAGTATTGAGCGTCGCAAGACTGCGCAGTACAAGGTTTTAGCACAGTTTCTCAGTGATTAGGGTATTTGTCCAAGACCAGATTTCTGTGTTTTCCCCAGGTTCTGCCTTTCCAGGCTCAGAAGCCTTGCCTTTTCAAGCCATGAGCTGTGCTGTGGCTGGTAGGAGGCTTATGTCCCTTCTCTTGAACCAATATGAAATTGCACAGCAGGAGGAATATGTTGCACGTTGCAGGACACCGCACATCAGGCAAGGCAGAGAAAAAAAAGAACCATTAGGCAGTGAAAATTAGCCTGTGTTGAAGTGAACAAACTATTATCAGGGGATATTTCAAACTACAGCAAGTAGATTATATAAAAAATATATTAATGAACTCTTCTTTTAGCACTTCCAACTTTGCTTCCCCATGTATAAAAAAAAACAACAAACAAAACAAACAAAATAAAGAGGAGAAAGAAAAGGAAAAAACAATGTAACCCCCAAACTTGTCGATATCACCGTAAAATTGAGCCATGAGACAGGAAGCTCTTGAACTAATAAGTTCCAGAACTAACTAGAAGAATAAGTTCTAAGAACTAGTAAGAACTAATTTTCATCACAATTATATGAATTTTGATAGGAAGATCAACCTCATATACTGAAATGAGGACAGTATATTTTTTCTGTAACTGCCTATTTTTCTTTAAATAGATAGTCCTGAAATATGTTTTTCAGTTAGAGTTCCTTGAGTTCCACTGATTTCAGTGGATTTTTCACAGACTTAAAGATATTGTCAGATTAATCAGGTCTAAAAGCACTTTTTCATAGTGACATTTTTTATGTATTTTATTATTAAGTAGAAAGGCAGAAAAAGGCTGTGAGAGGGAAGGCATCCTGTTCTGGAGCTTCATTAGCACCAATAAATCCTGTTGCGTGTAAATGATCTGAAAAACTCAGAGCAATTAGCTTTTCCTTTTAACTTGAGTGTTTTAGTGCAGATTGGTAGCTAATCAAGCTGGGAAATTGAAATAGAGTGTGTAAAAAAATTGTTTATGAGTAATATTGTAAACAAGCTTTGCAGATAGTTCTGTACCTGCTTTAGTGCTATAATAAAATAAGCAGTGAAATCAGCATTGCATCCATTTAGGTGTAATTGTACAAATTGCTAGCTAATCAGAGTGAGAAAATTGAGCCAGGTCTTGGGAGAACAATGCTGTGTGCTATTAACTTGGTGTTTAACTATGTATTTAAAGCATTTGGAGATGACAAATTTTTTAAAACTAAACATAGATTCATTTTCTTATAAAAAGTTTGCCTGATTCTGAGTCGGTTTCATTACTGTAATCCAGAAGAAATTCCACTGACATTTGTGAAGTTAATTCAAACACAAATTGATGTAAGCAGTATGAGAATCAGCACCATTTATTTTATTGTTTTCTGCTGTGTTAAGCCATAGGCGTATCATTAAAAATGCAAAACTGGTCAAATGCATAAAATTCCCACAAATAAACAGCTCAGTTTATCAAGCCAGCAGCAGTCAGCAGTTCAATGGATTTTGACATGCTCAACACAGCAGGGACTTAACTGGAGCCATGTAAGCCTGTCTCAAAGGCTTGTGAACTTTTCAAGAAGTTCAAAAAAGCTTGAAAATTCATGAGATAGGGAAGGATTGACTTGATGCTTCTTTCCTGTAAATTCTGTTTTATTTAAAGTTTTACATGCTCTAGTGCTGTGCATTAATGTGTGAACTATCCGTCTTTGTGGATGCAACCTGAAGTTTTTGATTTTTAAGAAGTACGACAAAAAGTAAAGCTCACCCATACTGATATGGCAAAAACATTTAAATACTGCTGTCATTTACCTGTGCCACAGCAGTATTTTTTAAAGGCTCTGCTGCTAAAACCATCTCTGCATATTCCCAGAAATAACATAACAAATGTATAAAAAGAAAAATAATCATCCTGTAATCATGTATTCATTGTGCTGGAAGGAACTTCAGTAGGTCACCTAATCCCTTTAATACCCCAGACAGCAGCAACTTTCCCTCAGTTATTTCTAACAGGTGTTAGTTCAGCTCACAAGAAAAAAAATATGATGAGATGCCACAGCCTCACAAGAAATCTTCACTAATATTACCGTAAAAGCGTTTTTTCTAAAATGTAAATTTATACTTTTTTGAAACTTAAACCCATTATTATTTATTCTATCCACTGTGGTCATAAATAGTGTTTTCCTTTTTTTTCCAACAGCAACCTTTTATATTTTTGAAGGCTATTTCAACCCACCCTAATCTTCCTCAGGCTAAACAATTGCAATTTTTTCAATGTTTTCTCATAGGTTAGGTTTTCTAGACCAAAGAGATTGCTCTCCCCTATACTGTCTGGACCCAGGGTTTCAGCCCTGAGGCCTACCAATAACAAGTAGAGGGAAAAAATTACTAGATGTATCTTACAGGCAATGCTGCTCTTTATATATCTCATGAAAATCTCCGGAGGGGAGGGAGGGCTTGTTGTGGTTTGTTTTGGTTGGGGTTTTTTTGGCAGCATTTTGACTCATGTTCTGACCATGATCTGCTACAATTCTTACGTCCTTTTATACAGAACTATTACCTAACCAGATGCCTTTGAAACAAGTTTATGCAGATGATTAATCACTTGGCACTTGCTTGTGTTGAATCTCATCCAGTTGTTTCTTCAAATTCTCAAAATGATTTTAAATTTTCTTTCAATCCAGCAGCATATAGGCTACCCCTGTTGGCTTACGCTTTTGGGAATGGTTGATAAGAACACCCTGTACTTAGTCAACAAGGTCACTGATGGAAATATTGAATGATGCCTCACTCAAGACAAGAGGAATTAAACTTGACAGACAAGTAGACACTATTTTTAAGCACATAGGTTTTGTTAGTAATAAGGTAGATACACACACACACGCACACACACATTTAAATAAATATGTATAAATATGTATGTGTATTTAATTAAGTTCTCTTCAGGGTTTATGTTATAAATATTTTAATATTCAATACAAAGATAATTAAGAAAGAACACAAATAAAAGTTGAGTTGTGCCCAAGTTTCTTTGCTGTCTATTGAGATATTTTATTAAGATTTAATAAGTCTGACCTGAGGTTACTCACTTATCTCCCTTTCCATTTTGTTACTGCCTTAACCTAAATTACTTCAGCAACCATTTCAATCTAAGAAACTTTCAGGAAGAAATGCAGTAACAAGGATTGTGTGATATTGTGACATCTGCAGTGCTGTAATGGCCAAAAAGTTGTTAATAAGAAATAGGTAATGACTGGTGATGGAAAAATAGATCAGTAATTGTACAGCTTCGGGTAAGTCAGAGAGAACAAAAGAGAAGAGGAAGGAAGAGAAGGCAGCTGTCAGTAACCAGACACCATCACCAATTCTTTAATTATGTTGTGGGCATCATCAGAAAGCCAGACTATAGAGACATACACCTGATCAGTTTTGCTTTGTAGTAGCCCTGTATAATGTCAGTCTACCACTTTTTCACAAGAAGTCACTCTTTAAATCAGAACTGAGCCTCTATAATATTTTCCTTGAATATTCAGTAACGCTGCTAACACCCCAGTATACTGGAGCATCTACAGTTTTTTATTGCATTGTTTATTTGCTCTTGCTGTATGTAGGGAATTATATTTTTATTAAGAAATAAAAGGTTATATTGTACCACCCGAGAAGAAATTGGTTTGCACAAACACGATAATGACATTTCTCTCTTATAACTGAATGGCAAGTTAGTAGAAACGGAATTCTGTTAGTGGATTCCCGTGAATAACTTAAAACAAGACTGAAATAAGAAATTGGGTTGCATGCTTAAAGATTGGAATACATTCACTTCTGAAATACTTTGCATTCTAAGTTTACGATATTTTAAGCACATGATTGTAATTTACAGATCTCCGATAGGACTTGTTTTTTAGGACATTATTTTCCCGCCTTTAGTAGAGAAATTGTCTTTGTGTGGTGACTGAAGTAAAGCTCAAACCAAATTAAATGAGGATCATTTGAGGGAATATGGGAAAAACTGGGAAAGAGTAAGATACAAGGGTTAGGACAGAAATAAAAATCTTTTAAAGTAAAAAAAATTAGAAGCAGAATTTACATGAATCAGTTACTACAAGCACAAGGGTTTTAAGGTGAAGATTACTCCCTTCAAAGTATGACAGTTCAAAATGATGAAAAATCCAAATATTCATACCATGAATGAAAATGATAAAAAAATGGGGCTATAAAACCAAAATCTGTTCTGCAAGTAGAATGATTTAATATCTAATCATCACAATAGTAATATACAAAAATACATAAGGAAACAATCCCTGCAGGAGGACTTACACTTCTCTGTTTGTAATATACAGATAAAAACTGAAACTGGTCCAAATATAAGATTTCATGGCCCACCACAAGCCTGTACTAATAGATTTTTGGAAATTATTTTGGGCATCAGAAAGCAGCCCCAGAAAGCAAAACATATTCCACTGTTCTTCTCTCAGAAGTTTCTGACAGAGCTGTTACTGCAGTATGAAAACAGAGCGTATAATCTGTAGCAAATATGGTGAAAAGCGAGCTTGAAAGGCCATCCTATCCATTAGCTTCCTGATCCTATATTATTTGACACTCAGAAGAATACCCTATGAGAGACATAAATTGGCATAGGTTGAGGTAGTCTTAACCGGGTTGGGGCACAAGAAAATGCCCTAAGTAATCAGATGGAAAACTTTCATGGTATAGTCATGTTGGGAACCTCCCACCCCCAATTCTGAGCCCCCTTCTCTCCCAAAAACTGTAAAGGTCATCTAATTTTTCTTCAAGCAAAAACATATATAAATGTAAATCAATTAAAATCACTGAACCTTTGTTTTTACACAAGGTCAACTTACACAAGCGATTTCTGGCTTTTATATATAAAAAACAGATGTGAGCATGCTGAAACTTTTCATTATTTGAACTTACCTTTGCCCAGCAAGTGTCAACTCCACTTGGTATCATTGATAAAGAAAAAAAAAAGACTAAGGAAAAATTTTGAGGCTAAGGCCAGATGAGTAGAATGAACATTTAATTAACATCTGAAAATGAGAGATCACCTGGTTGAAATGAGAGATATGGTTCTGAATTTTTTTTAAAAAGTTCTATGAAAGTCAGAAGAAAGACGACAACTGTAAATGAAAAATAAGTGAGCATGGAACACCTCCTCAGTGCCTATCAGTAGTAAATTATGTCTGTTTTACTAGTATGTTAGAGATCATGTTCCTTAGCAATGACAGGGCTAAGTGTAATACTCTGGAAGGAGGGATATATTGTTTCTTTACTTCTTCTGCTTGTCTGTACCCAGGCAAGAAAAGCTCCAGGAAGCTGCAATGTGTAGTAGAAGTCATGAAGGAGATCTAGCACAGGGTTAGAAGCCTGGAGCTAAAGCAGGTACAATACCATTTTGAGGACCAGGGAGTAGACAGTCAGAGCTCAAAAATCATAGGAAGGATTCATGAAAGATCAGAAATTATTTTGAAATGTTTGCTGACTTGACATGCTGCCATACCACCTCAACAAAGCAAACTTAAACAGCAATTGCATTATGAAAACCTGGAGGGGTCTGGAGCACTAATGGATGAGAGAGTTGTGTTTCAAAAAAACCTAAAAAAGCATAGGTTACATGTAAATGTACTATGATGATGAAGAGACCCTCAAATAGAATGTTTAAGTTTAATAGACAAATAGTTGAATAGATTGGAGGTCCTGAACTCTGAATTTAGAGATAGATTATTTGTAGGTTCCCTTCTCTCAAGTGTGGAATTAACGCAGCATTTCAAACTTGGAGAGTTAGGAAAGGGCACTATTTATTTACTGTCCTCTCTGTTGGATTACAAGGCACTCCAATAATGCTTCATTGATTAATGGATATTCTTTGAGGAAATATGAAGGGTATACAGCTGCATATTTTAGTGATTTGCCTGTATCTAGCACCACTTGAAAGAAGCATCTAGAACATCTGGAGGAAGTGCTCCAAGAGATCAGAGGCTGTATTAAATTTAGGCTGATGTACGGAGGAACAAAAATAAATTAAATCGGTATTTTATGTTAAAAGAAAGGATGCTAATTTCTAAAAGTCCAAACTGTGCTAGACAGTTCACTACAAGAAACCATTAATATATAGGAATGTGTAGAAAATTTATTAACTTTTCTACATTTAATGTGTTTATCAGTCAAACTGAAGGTGATCTGGAGAAATGAATAAGCTAGATCTGCCAGGCACTGAAGATAACCATCTGTGAATGCAGGGCTTCAGAGCCCAGATTTGTTGGCTGTGTGCATAGCCTGACTCAAATATTTCGGGAATCAGCATGGGAACAGTTTTTCTAAAAGGAAAGAAGCAACAGATGTAAATGCAAAACTGTTTCTACAGGGACAAGCTACAGCAGAAAAAGTACTTACGGAATCATAGAATATTTTGGGTTGGAAGGGACTTTTAAAGGTCATCTAGTCCAACCCCACTGCAATGAGCATCTTCAACTAGATCAGGTTGCCCGTACAGCCTGACCTAGAATGTTTCCAGGGATGGGGCATCTACCACCTCACTGGGCAACCTGCTCATGTTTCATCATCCTCATCATAAATAAATTTCTTCCTTGTATCTAGTCTTAGTCTACGCTCTTTTAGTTGAAAACCATTATGCCTTGTACTATTGCAACAGGCCCTGCTAGAAAGTTTGTCCCCATCTTTACTGTAGGTCCTCTTTAAGTACTGAAAGGCCACAATAAGGTCTCCCTGGAGCTTCTTCTTCTCCAGGACAAACAACCCCAACTCTCTCAGCCTGTCCTCATAGGAGAGGTGCTCCAGCCCTCAGATCATCTTCATGGCCCTCCTCTGCACCTGCTCCAACAGGTCCATGTCTTTCTTGTGCTGAAGACTCTAGAGCTGGACACAGTACTCCAGGTGGGGTGTCACCAGAGCAGAGTACAGGGGTAGAATCTCCTCCCTCCACCTGCTAGCCACGGTTCTCTTGATGCAACCCAGGGTATGGTTGGCCTTCTGAGCTGTGAGTGCACATTGCCAGCTCTTGTTCAGCTTCTCATCCACCAGTACCCCCAGGTCCTTTGCAGCAGGGCTACTCTCAATCTCGTCATCCCCCAGCTCATATTCATACCTGGGCTTGCCCCAACCCGGGTGCAGTACCCTGCATTTTGCCTTGTTGAACGTCATGAGGTTCACACGGGCCCAGTTCTCAAACTTGTCCAGGGATCCTGTCCCTCAGGTGTGTCAAGTGCACCACTCTGATGTAGTCTGCAAACTTGATGAGGATACACTTGATCACACTGTCTGTCATTGATGAAGATATTAAATAGTGCTGGTCCCAGTACGGGTTCCTGAGGGACACCACATGTCACTGATCTCGATCTGGACTTTGAGCTGTTGACCGCTACCGTCTAGATGAGACCATCCAACTAATTTCTCATCCACCGAACAGTCCACACAACAAATTTATATCTCTTCAATTTAGAAAAAAGGATGTTGTGGGGAACCGTGTCAAAAGCCTTACAGAAATCCGGATAGATGACAGCTGTAGCTTATGTAAAAGTCTAAGGGAGAGTTCTAGGTCAGGTTGCTTTGTAGACCATTTGGTTTTGTTTGAAGACTGCAGAGTATATGAGATGAATTTTCTGGGACAACTGGGCACCACGGCATTCAGCATTTAAGATAATCCAGAAAACAAAAGTAAGGATAGAGTCCCATGGTTAGCCCTAAAGGAGAAGAACAAATTAACTAGCAGTGTGTTGTTACATAGGTTGCAGAGACGAACAGATGTCCTAAACAGCTGCTTTTGATTAAAAAGTGGAAGTGAACATAATATATTCCTGGAGAGCGAGATGCTGCACTGGGGACAGGTAGGATTCTTAATGGAGACACACAAAAAACATGCTTCAGAGAAGGCAAGAGGAAAGAAAACATTTGACAGATGCAGAATTGTAGCCTGCTTCTTAACAGACTTGGATTTTGCTGGATACGCAAAAGATTTTGTGAGTCTAAAAGAGGGCGGAGACCAAGATCGTAGTGAACTAGAAACAATCTACTCCTTTTTAAAGGGTGCTTATTAGTCTTTACTGGCCTCCTGTCTCTAGTTCCTTTACAACCAGTAATAGCTAGATCATCCCAGGCCACTTGACATGCCAGGCAGTTTATGACCCAAGTCTGAGACTTTAGATACTCTCCTTTCTGCCTAAACTCTTAACTACTTGCTAGCAATCAACCTCAGTCTCCCTTAACAATTACAAAGTGACCAACAAAGCCAGTGAAAAAAAGTCACCTTCTCATTTAGTGCCCATTAGCACTTGGTCTTGCCGCAGCTATTGTAAAGGATAATTGAATTCTTTAATTTGCAGCTGGATTGTTTTAGCAGGTTTTTTTCCCCTACTCATTATTGAGTGATACTTAACTCCCATAAGAGTAATTTAAACTGAAAGTTTGCCTTTGCTTTGCATAAAACTGAGCCCAGTTGCTTTATAATGAGTAAATAAACAATGTAGTGCTTTAATCATTGTTGTTTTACACCTGAAAACTGCTATGTAAACTACATAAACACCTCTATGCTCTGTTACATATGTCACTTTCATTTTCTACAGTAAGTGTTTAATTAGATTGGCATCTGAGAAGCTAACTGAAATCCATTTACTTTCATCTGGCATGAACTAAACATTGACACTAGATCTCTGTGAATACTAAAAAGACTGCCTGATTAAGATAAGCCATAAAAAAACCAGAAGAAAAGAATTCTGATACAATCCTGATTACAAAGGAAATAGGTTTAATGCCAGTGAAATACATGAGTGGAAGGATTACCTTTTCTGAGTGTTATCATTCATTCTCTTGAACTTCTAACTTCTCTCCTGGAATGCCACTCTACATCAAGATGATTTTTATATACATGAGATTAAACAAAATCCGACTAATTGTTTTCCAAGATCTGTTATTTAATGGAGAGTGCAGATAAAATAGTGAATAAGATATCCCTATTAGCACTCATTAGGAGGCAATAATCATAGAATCCTAGAATCATAGAATGGTTCAGGTTGAAAGGGACCTCAAAGGTCATCTAGTTCCAACCCCACTGCCATGGGCAGGGACACCTCCCACTAGACCAGGCTGCTCAGATCCTCATCCAGCCTGGTCTTGAACACCTCCAGGGATGAAATAGACTGATGATGGACTATGCATTGATTAGCAACGGAAAACATGTGATACCCTATTCTTGGATTAATGGGAGGAATGCTTGCAGTATGTTCTTTCTGTGGCTGTTCTTGCCTTTACTGGGATCATTTATCCTGTTTAATGATAAAACTTGTAAAATGAGTAACCCCTACTTCTATATTTAGCATTGTAATGTCAACCCACCAGCTTGGCCAGGCAAAATGATTAAATAAGGTGGCTGAGTTCCCAGTAGAGCGAATAGATATGTGAGCTCCCCAGGGGAACCAAGACCACTAAGAGCAGGGTGTGACTGAACTTTAGAGAAACAGAACTCCAGAGCCTGAACCCTAGACTTAAAAACTGCTAGGACATAACTTCTGTCTACTGGGAAGCCAGCATGGTGGAGGTCTTCTCCTGAGGACAAATCCTTAACTAGAAGAACCCCCATGTCCTTTGTGTAAAATGAAGAAAAATTAAATATTATGTAGTAATTCAGCGATGAGGCAATACACAGGATGTAGGTGAGCAGGCAATAGAAGATTCTGTGTGTAAAAATCCTCTCAAACTTGGGTATTAAAGGCAGGTCTTTGTTTTCTGGGAAAGTAGAAATGAGATGAGAGAGAAAGAGAGTCTTCAAGTAAGCAAGAGGAAACAGTTCAATGGCCTGGGCTCTTCTACGTAGCTTGTGCCTGGGTGATCTGATGAGGGAATTTAAATTAACCTGCATAGGGAATTTTTGTTGCCTTCAGGGTTACATAGCTGCAGTACTGTGGGGATTCTAGTACTTTGTAATTAGGTAAATTTAAATGCCTATTTTTAGAACCCTAAATAGATGTTTTGGATTTTGTCCTAAGCAGCTGCACACAGTTAAGCCATTCCACAGGGTTTTAACTATATGAGGCTGAGAAAATGCTTGGATACAACCAGTGAATACTTGAAATTTAAGTGATATAACTGTCATGAAGTATATGTAGCTCAAAAAAAACAAAAATAGCAGCTCATTACTCTCTTCTTCAATAGGTATTGACAATTTCAGTCACAAAAGGGTATGTATAGCACAGACTTTGGTTATGGCAGCGAAACATGGCAGAGGAGTCAGGAATGTACCTTGAAGCCAACTAACAGGTACAAGGATGACTGGGATAGCTTCTCTGCCTGATAGGGAATAACAGGAAAAGCAGAAGGTAGCTGCTTAACAAAGGTGTAGCAGGACCTAGAGGACAGTGTTGGGTTTTGGACTGAGACTTGATTTTTGCAGGCTCTTCTAGAGACATATGAAATTAGACCAACTTTATTTCCAAAGCTGATCCAGTCAACACCGAGAATATGCCATGAATATGTGCAAGGGAACCCCTGCTGGAAAACATAGCCCAAGAAGCTGCTCATTTTCCTAAGGGAGTTTATCTAGCTATAAATTTAACAAAACTGCCTGGCCTTATGCAGTATTTAGTCCCTGATGCTACAGTTATACTAGTTAATAAAGCAGCTGTAGCTAAAGCAGAGGCATATTGCACCTATAAATGTAGAAGCACACAAAGTAGACTTTAATAATAGCTTGTTTTGAACCCAAACAGGCACACGCTAATATAGCATAACTGTGCAACATTTTTTTTTAACAAATAGCCCAGTAAAAATAGTATTGTCATTGCCAGCAACAGGCCTTATGCTTATTGTGCCTCATGCAAACTGTGTGAAGTTCCAGTACTGGCCTGTTAGGCTTGTTATCAACTTGTTATGAGAAATTGTGAGGTGAACTCAGCTTGGTGCCAAGTGTCTCTTGTTATGATGCACAATTTAAGTGTGGGTTAACTGCAAAGATCTTGAAAATATGAACACTGGTTGAGAACAGCATCCCCAGAGTTACTGCTCATTGAAAAATGCAACCTAGAGAGCTGGGAAAAGACTTCTTTCCCTTTAGGAAAACCAGCAGCAGACGAGCAAGGAAAGAAATAGATGAGCAACAGGATAAGGTATCTGCCACAGCCTGGAAAAGTAACATTTTCCCCAGGATCAGGCAGCCTGGGGTGGAGGCTGAAGGCCAGGAATTGACTAGCCTTATGAAAAATCCCAAATTTGGTGGGTGGAGAGAAGACATCTACTTCAGACACATCTTACCTTCCCTGTGGAGACTAAGATCATCCAGGACTGTAGCCATCGGTGCTAATTAGGTGGCATCAGGTCCTTGGTATTGCATTTTGACAGCTAGTGTCGTCTGTGATTGTTAAAAGACTGACTAAATTGAATACACAGTAATAATGATAATGACTGATAATAAGAACTAGCCATTAGCAGGAAGGGTGTTATTAATGAGTGCTAGTCCAGGAAAGTTTAAAACTGGCCTAATTTATCAGTCTTCTAAAAACTCCCATCTCTTTTTCTTTAATTGATGCTTCTGTGCATATTCAGCTGTTAAATGGTCCCTGGTACTGTTTTGTTGCATTAATTTCCACTTTTCCAGACAATGCCCATGCACAATCTAGCAATACCATATGCGAAGGATTGTTCTCAATAGCCAGCTTGGATCTACCTTCTCTTGTGTGGGGAGACCACAGAGGTCCCTGTGGGGAGAGGCAAAACATTTGGCCTTGGGATCAGAAGATGCTTCCAGGCCGGAAAAAACATTTCACAGAAAAGAACTTCTCATAATCTAAGAGTTCCTCATTTTAACAAAGGGAATTCAATTGCTTGTTCCATGCTTTATGTAGTTATTTATGTATCTGACTAGCACTAGGATTAAAATTGCTCAAAATTTTTACTAGTATGCAGTAGTACTCTTAGGCAAAGAACTGACCTGAGGACTTGAAGTAAAAGATCTGCAGACATATGACCATGTCCCTGAAGAAAGGTGTGCATATACCATGTTTTCTGGGATTAAAGTATGAGCTAAACCTGCTTTCATGTCCATTGTCTTCTGCAAAGTCTCCTACAGTCCTATTTTTATGCAGTGGGTCCATGCATGGCCTCTGTGGAGGTATATCAACACTGGATTGGGGAACTTTCAGTTAAAAGTTCAAAACTCAAGTTTATGTGTTATAATTGCTGTGTAGCTGGGTATTAGAGTGGTACCTCTTACACGTGCAGTTAACTTGGGTCATTAATTCCTTGAAGAGTGAGAAACTCCCCCAGACATTCTTTTTCAGAGATGACACAGTGAACATGAGACAAGGTGGTTGACTGAGATCCCAGATCCTTCACAACAAAGTATTTGAATGTTGCAGAAGGTTTCAAGGTGGTTTCAAGAAGGTTTTCAAGAATATTTCCCCCAGGCAGCTCCTGCTCTGGTTGTACTAATTTTGTCTGCCCAAATATGTTGATTAAAAACCCCAGTGGAGAGTCTGGCCCTTCCAGAGATTCCCTCAGGTGTTTTCTGCTGTAGAACTAGCCAAATTGTGCATAGATAAGGTGCTTGCAAATGATCAATAGAGACCCTTGCAGCAGATGCAGAAATAGTCATGTAGGCCAGTCTTTTGTACATAGGGAAGACAGTTAGGAGAGCTTTTATGTGTAGTTAAGACAGCCAATAGCTGGAGCAGTCATGTAGAACCACAGGCCATCTGGAATTTACGAACTGAGCAGAACAGGGATTTGTGAAGACTTATGCAATCCAGCTGAAGACACCATTGCAAGGATGCATGCAACAGAGACTCCTGTTTCCATCTGTAGAGCAACTGACTGTCCTAGTTGAGATTCTCATTCCCCATGCAGAAATTGCCTGGTGCCAAGATTACAAAAAATATTATTTTTTTAACAAACACTCTGTCTCTGTGTGTCTGTGCAACACAGTCCAGTTCATCTGAAGGCTAATTCCCACAAAAAATCTGCCACACAAATAACTAAATGTTTTCTAGCAAAAAATGAGCCAAGCCTTCCAGCTGCAAAAGAGCAATTATGGCTGGCTAAGCCTATTCAGTCTATTCATTCAAGGTCACTTGGACTATGGCAGTTAGTTGTGTTATTCTGCAGGTATAGCACGGGGAGAGCTGCAAAGGGCTAAAGTGTTCATTGCTGAGAGTTCTTTGGCCCTGTGGGTATTTTCACCTAAGTTGCCAGACAATTAACAGTGTGATACACGGTTAGAGGCCAATTATTTTTTAAAGGGAAAGAGTATTGTATCTGAAGGTTTGATTAGCTCACTTAGGTAACTGTGCATTATCTTGTTCTGACTTGAAACTACCTGTAACTGCCCTGTCTCCACAATAAACTTTGTCTCAAAATACTTTTAATCAATTTATTGTCAATAAGAGTTTTGAGGTGTCTGTTGTTATTAAAGACACTAAGTTCACCCAAAACAATTTGGACTTCCTATATAATCTACAATACAAAATGTTGTTGGTTATTGCTCTACAATACAAGACATCCATCCAGTAAAACAGTGACATTCTGTACCATATTATATAATTTGGAGTATTATACAGGGAGTATTCTTACATGAACCAGTGGCACTTTCAATATAGATGTTAGCTCGCATTGGTGGGAAAAGTGTATTGCTTTTGTCTAGTATCTGAGACAGCTGAAATATTTTTCTGTATTGTGTCTCTAATTAATGCCATAAAGTATAATGAAGACATGTCAGAAGAAGAAGGTACTTCTAGGGAGAATAAGATTGTCCAGTTGTACTTAAAATATTTCTTCATCTCTGATGACAGGTCAACATTATACTTTATGGTTGTAATAAAAAATGTTTCATGTAATGATGCATCTCTAGAATTAATCAGCAAATACAAGAACTTTCCAGTTATCCCAGGTATCTAAGGGATTCACAGAGTTCCCTGACTCCATCTTCTCAATCACAGTTACGACTCAGCTGAGGGGACAAAGGACCTTCATCAATCAGGTCTCCATCGAAGGACCCGCAAGAAACATGCATACTTCCATGCGATTTCTTTGCTAACTGTAATGGATATAATCTTTTTTACAGCAGTCAAAACTTAAGTAGTTTTTATGAAGCCGCTTTATATGCAGATTTAGGTGCTTAAGTCCTCCCTAATTTCAGTAAGAATACTAAGAATACCTTTTGATGGTAGGGACAGATCTAAAGCTGGTTCTTATGAAGTGGAAGTCCGTTGAAGAAACACTTATTTTTATCAGAGGAAATCAAGCACATTTTTGAGGGCTGTACGGGGTGCCGGTGCCCAGGCACTGGCGGAGGGGAGCTACAGGGCGGCCTCTGTGAGGAGAGGCCGGGGCTGCCCCGTGCCGGACACAGCCGGTTCCAGCTGGTTCCGATTGACCCACTGGAGGGCACGGCTGAGCCCCGCAGCCACGGTGGGGGCACCTCGGTGGAAAATGTATTTAAGAAAGGGTAAAAATGCTGCACTGGAGTTGTGAGAGAGAGGAGTGAGAATATGCAAGAGAAAAAACTATGAAGGCACCGAGGCTGGAGAAGAAGGCGGGGGAGGAGGTGCTCCAGGTGTTGGAGCAGAGATTCCCCCGCAGCCCATGGAGAGACCACGGTGAGCAGATATCTGCAGCCCATGGAGGACCCCATGCTGGTGCTGGCGGGTGTCTCCTGAAGGAACTGTGGCCCATGGAGAAACCACGCCAGAGCCGGGGAAAAGTGTGAGAGGGAAGGAGCAGCAGAGAGGAGCTGTTATGGACTGACCAGAACCCCCATTCCCATCCCCCTGCATGGCTCCGGGGTGGGGAGAAGGTGTGAAGTGAGTGAAGCTGAGGCTGGGAAGAAGGAAGGTGGGGTTAAGGTGTTTGAGTTTTTGTCTTTGTTTCTCATCATCCTGTGAGCATAAGCAGCGTAAGCATCCCTTCCTTTGAATAAGCAACAAAACTAGAACAAAGCTAATGTAGAAGTTTGAAGTCACTAAGTTATTTTATTAGTTATTTTAAATTTGTTAATTTGAATTTCATTTTATATCACTAAAAATGGCCAAGAGAAAAGTTGCTCCTCTTTTGGAATAAAACTTATGTCTTGCTCTTTTCTAAAGAAATCTCCAAGGGTTTGCCTTTGTGCATATCGTATTCTACGTAATATCTTGGATATTTTCAGTGTGTCAGGACCCCTGACCTCTTAATCTGTGTGCTATTCCCAAAGCCAGTCAGGAGTGTGGGCTCAACTGGAGTGCTCAAGCTCTTTCCTGGAGAAACCACAAAAGCTTTCCAGCCCCAAATGCCGACTGCACACTCTGCCTGTGTCCTGATTCCACACAGGAAGAGATCTGAGAGCATCTGCAGAGTGTCACTGAGCGAAGCACTGTTCTTTCAGCTACTACAGTATGTGCAGCAAAAATCTATTAAAACAAGAGGAGTTAAACTCAATTTATGCTGGGGAAACAGAAGATGTTGCCTAATAATTGTATATGGATAAAGATATATAATAATCAGCAGAAATTAAACAGGGCACACCATGGCAAATAAATGTAATTTCCCTCTTTATTGTAAACACCAGGATAATACAGAAAGAAAATTCATTCCTTATATATACATTATGACAGTTTTATATAGGTCTTCATAATAAGTTCAATGATTAAATGTATCTAAGATAAATACAATAACTAGACTTGTAACTGAGCTAGTAGATGCACCATTAATTCTCAGTCCTTATACTGTGAGTTTTGTCAGACTTCACAAAAAAAAAAAAAAAGGTTCAGAGAGAGTCTATGTGCCATTAGGAGAGCTAAAAAAAATTATTCCAGTCTGCAATTAGGAGATTACATTCTTTTTCTTTAGTCAGTACCTTACAAAAGGTATCACTTTCTGAATAAAATTAGAATTGGAGTATAGATACCAAACCGAAGTATAAGTACTAAATATTTGTCAGAGAATTTTAGAGTTAAGGGGTTTAGGGTTGGCAAGACAAACGGAATTTATTAGGAACTGATTTGTTTCATAGGAGAGATGAAATACATCCAGGTTCTCAGTACACTTTGCACAAAAATAACAGTTATATTGTGCAAAAAGTGGTAGCATCAAGGAAATTATGTGAAACAGAAATCCCATAAAGCCTCTGCTCTGTTTTTTATTTCAGTGAGAAATCTGGGATTTTCTAGCATTTCAAGTCTGGTTATTCTCTTTCATTAGTTGAACTGCTATGAAAGTAAAAAAGGGTGACAAATATTTTCCTGAAGGTTTATTTTTGTAATGATGTTGAAAAGCTATAAAGAGACATTTCAGGCAATTGTATAGAATTAATTCAAGTTTTAAAACCACTATAAGTATAATGAAATGTATTAGTAGAGGAGCTTGTCCAGTCATTTCATACACCTTGTGCATCATTCAGGTGCCTAAATGTGGACATACAATGCTGGTTGAGGTACCCTAGGGCAGCAAAGTCACTTCCAGCAGCCACTCTTGAAAGGAATGGGTCATTCCCAGGTTCCATATCAAATCTGTTAGCCCCATATGGACACTTTGCATACTTATAGGCTCCCTTATAGCTCTAAGCATCTGCCTGTATTTTACAAATACACCCTGTCCCATCTGCATGGGTCATTGTTGTCCTGTAGCTTGTATATTTAGCACAATGGAGTCAGGGCATTTTGGCACTCTCAGTACAGCTGTGGAACTGTAACAGTCACACGATATAGCTGTCTCAGATAAGGTGATCTTTCCCCATAGTAGTTTTCAAATAACTATTTTCATATTTTCCATTAAATTCATCAGCATTATGTGATGTGCTATGGTAAATCAGGAAGGACGTTTGCTCTATTTGGTTTATGTGCTCATTCAATACCAGCAGTAGAAATTATTTAACTGGGTGTGTTCCTGAACAATATTTTGGGATTATATAGCAAAGAACTTAGATAAATGGTGATTCCTATTCAGATCTAGAAAATCATGAGAGTACAAGACATTCAGAAGAGATAATCAGGTCAAACTAATAATTTTGAAGTTTTCCTCCTTTTACCTGAACCAGTCAGTGCAACCTTGCTACAGGTGGCATTAAACACAGCATAAACCCATACAGAATTATTTTGTTGTTTGCTCTGGTAGTATTTAGTGTCTG
Source organism: Rissa tridactyla (assembly GCF_028500815.1). Taxonomy (NCBI): domain Eukaryota; kingdom Metazoa; phylum Chordata; class Aves; order Charadriiformes; family Laridae; genus Rissa; species Rissa tridactyla. The sequence goes on from NC_071468.1 coordinate 95,750,038, forward strand.
GATGGTTGATAGAAATCCAGAATTCTGTTTAAACAATTCAATGATGAGAAATATGTCAGAACGGATTTAAAGTGTTATAATTTAGTGAACATGAGACAGATGGGCGTGACAATTGATCACTCATGAGTGAAAGACGCAATGATGCTGCCCTGAAACATGTGCTGACATGTGCTCTCTCATTTCTGATGGAAATACACAATGTCCCAAATTGAGGAAGTGATATCCTGCTGGCTGCAGTTAACCATCATCCATAAAGAGTGAATGAGGAAAAAAAATTCTGCAATTATTTTGGCATTTTACAGCAATAGATAAGACTTCACCTGGACTGTATCACCACATCAGTTTGTATAACCAGGCATCTATCTCTTATTTTTTACAGAGAAGTATAAATTACTTTTTGAAATTGTTACCTACATACCTGCGTAAAAATCACTTTGCTTGCTCTTCACATGGTTTGCATATAAGTTCAGACATACTTATTACACTAAGAATAGAGAAATTTTACCAAACTTACTAATTAAGATCTAATAAAGTTGGAAAACAGTCCAGGTCATGTTATAATTCTCAGACTGGTTAGATATACCAGATTGGATTCCCCTATATGTTTATGAGGAAAGTAGTACCTATTTTTTCTTCAGTTGCTGATACAGCATCTGGAGTCTTCCCTTGTATCCCTATATGATCTCATTGTGACATTTTGGAAACAATGTAGAATATTTAAGGGCTTTGTAAAATGATATTGTAATGCAATCATCATTTATATCTTAATTTTTGAGATCATTCTTGTATTATTAACAAGACCAAAACAATCTGTAAAAATTGGAAATTTAATCTGAATATACCTCTTTCTGAATGGTAATTAGAGAAGAATTCAAACCACAAAGTGAGATTTGGAGGCAACTTTTCAGCTAATTAATTTGTGCAGAGCCTGCCTGAAATTCGAGGTTCTAAATTACAGAGATGGAGAATAATTTGGTGTTACAGAATGGGAGACTAAAAAATCTGCCTTGGTTTAGTTTTAGATCTGTGTCCTGGTGTGGAATAACAAGATCTACTTATCTATTCCCTTCTCAACCCATGTCTGAGGAAGATCACAGAAAAGCACAAGTTTAAAATTCAAGACAATGAGAAAATTACATGTAAACATGCAAATTTTATGACAGCTACCTGTACAAAACATTGCTTACATATTGTGCAGTACACTTTTGCAGTATTATAGTATACTGTTGTATGACCTATCCAGCATTTTGATGACAAAACTCTTTAATCATTCACTTATGACATTAGCTTCTATAAGGGGATGTTCTCTTGACAGTAGGGAGTGCAGTCTATTAACATAATTCTGCACAAAGGTCATAAAAGAACGGTGCTCTACATAAAGTGATGCAGAGCAAATCAGGACTTTGTTGAAAGATGACGGACAGCAAAAATATCAAGCTAAGATTTCAGTGGTACTGTTGCATTAAAAGTAAATGCAGAACATGGACTGAATGTTCTGAATTTATAGTTGGTCTACATCCATAAAAAAGACTTTGAAGGTCTGGTGAATTTACTTTTACAGCAACAGAATTTCTTGATGCCACTGCTGATAAAAAACTCTCTTAGAGTAAGAAATTTGGTCAAGGAAGGATCAGAGAATGTCTGCCCTTTGATAAGTCTGTATTCCTATACTATTCCTATGGTTTTACTACTGCTGCAGCACGAGAAAGACAATGAGGCTGTTTTGCACTGCTCTGAAGCCTGTGATGTACATTTGCGTGTGTGTGTTATGTCTGTCCAGAAAGGTGATGGATGATTATTGATGCTTCCTGCAGAATTGCTCCAGCATCCCTTACACAAGACTCCTATATATCCATTCTGGCCAGTACAATTGTTATTTTGAGTTTTATAGGTAGATTACTGTTAATATAAAGGTAGATAAGTATCACTTCATCTGATAAAAGATCAACTTTTTATTATTTTTTATAGTTCATTGAAATAGCTTTGCACCATGAAATATAAAGATAGAATTTCTTTTTTTTTTTGGTTTTTTTTTGAAAAGCATAACTGCACACAGAACCCCTACAGTCTGTTACCGAAGTTTATTAAACAGGGATGAAAGGTACTGCATTATACAGTAGGCAGTAGGAACCCAAAAGTTGATTTGAGAAGGAACCTGAAAGGAATTAGTAAGAGAAATATGCAGTCCCTGGAAAAGACAATGGTAATTCTGCCTCACCAGTAAGCCAGCACAGGTAAGGGAGAATGGGCTAGATTTCAGAGGTTCCAGGTTCTGTCAAGTTCTATAACTAATTATCAACCTCTTGAGCAGTTCCCTGCATCACTCACTTGATATCCAGCTGCATTTACATGCTCCATTTCCAAAGGTGAGGTGCCACAATAAAATTTAGATATAAAAATATACTAAACATTGATGCTTCAATTAAAGGTGATCCTATATTAATGAAAAACCCTTTTAAAAGTATAAATTCCCCGGAGTGTTTTCACAAGATATATTGTATAGTTTTGGTCCTTTTCCCACATTTTAATAGGTTTTGCTTAGAGCTGTGTAATAATTCTGCACAGAAAAAAATTATCCAGTGCATAATGTCTAAATGTTTGCACTATTACTACTACCCTCTTTGTCGTGTTAGAGGGAAGAAAAAAAAAAAAAAGCTTCCAGATTCATTTGCAGATGCACTGATCCTATTGATTCTGTATCTCTTAATAAACAGGATGTTCATGAAGACAGTCTGTTTATATTCATTTATGATCTGTAGCAGCACTGGGGTTTTTTTTTTGAGTCCTCTCCTCATATTATCTATGAGGTTTATGGCTCTAGAAAGGATCAGAATATCTTTAAAAGGACCATATGTGGGCTGCAAAGTCTTTCTAGGAGCCCATAGGGGTCTCTGTGGGACAATCCATATGGCTGAGAGTTCTGTGGTGCAGCAGGCATAAAACAGCATCTCTGCCTTTGAAACAGACAGAAGTATTGAGATGAAATGACAGAGATGGAAATACCGCTGGAAAAAACAGTGGGAAATAATGTGGCTAGAGGCAGAATTAACTATGACTGTACACTTAACAGTCTTTGCAAAGGGTTAGGTTTGGGTTTTTTCCCCTTCCGGTTTCATTTCACTTTGTTTCCTTTCACAATTTAGAATACTGGAGTACGTAAACACAATCTTAAAAATACTTTCCATACTTCAAGAGGACAAATAATGTATGGTTATTTATGTGTTTTAGAAGACAATGTAAATTCTCAGGAACAAAGCTTCTATTCTAGGCCTTTTCTATGATAGGTAGAATATCAGTGAAAATAAGATTAAGCTTTTTGCACAGGAAATTTTCTTGAAATCAAATTTAAATTAACTCCTTGTTGCAAAAATAAAACATCATGGATTTGTCATAATCTTATTGTCCAGCAGTCTGTTCTACAGTGCTGTTCTGTTCTACATCGGTGAGGTTTCGATCTGAGTACCTACTCTACAGCATTGCACTAAGACCGGGGTTTTCACCGACAGCTCTTTAATCATGACTGCAGTCTGTTTTAAATCTCATTTCTCACAGATTTCACAGGGGAATTTGTATGCACGTAATGTAAAAGGAACCCAGGCAATATTATGGACAATGAAAGCGTAAGCTTCTCCTTCCTGAAATTCTCCACAGAGAAGCCGCAGCAACTGCCTCTGGGTGTTCTTGGTTCTGTTTCACCACTTTGCCATCTGGGGAAACATAAGAGAATCAATACATCAGATTCTGGAGGTTATGCTTTAGAGGTTATTCCTTTTTAAGAGATGAATTGTTTTCCTCCTTTTCCTCATAAATATAAACAGGGGAAAAATATTGTAACTAAATACTGCAGCTTTGCTTAGATACGGATAAAAAGGTTATAAACCTTGCTTGACAGTGTCCAGTCACAGCATGAAGGACAAATTTTTCATGGACTTTGCTTTAGTGTGATGTATGGTTCTCTTTGCCCCCTCCCCCCCAATAAATTACCTTCATCCAGGATAAATGTAAATATAAGAACAAGCAGTAACATTACTCGATAATTTAATTCTCCTTCACTGTGTCCTTGAAACTTCTTGCGGAGCATTGCAATCTTTTAGAGTGACTTAATGCATAAAGTATCAAAGTACTGAAAGATCCCAATAGTTTCACAAAATTAGACAGACATTGATTTTAAACTGTTGTTTTTTTTACTTCTTCCTCTTTATTAAGATCTTTCTTTGTATACAAAATGAAATTTGATGGAATACAGCTGTCTCTGGCCTTTAAAATTATAACGCCAATTGAGATGTTTATTATTAAATAGTTGGCATTATTCCGTTTTGGAAATTTTAAAATTGCAAAGTCATTACCTTCTGCCAATAAAATTAAGAATGTATGTACTGATTCATTTTCAATTAAGCCTGAAAAAAAATGGCTTTAACTTCTTGATCCTGTGAGAATATGCCTTTATCTGTAGGAATGTCTCAAATAAAAATGTCTGAGCATGATTGGGAATTAATTTTATTTTTTTTTCTGAATGAATGTGCAATGCTGAATACTTCTTACTTCCATCATTTATATCATACCTTACAGTCTTCATTACAGAGACAAAGTGCCTTTGATTTTTAGAGGTCTCAGTACAAAGTAGGTCCGCCCCATGTGGTATAATATTCATAATATTCATATTAAGTCATATCTTCCCAGAATGTCTAGAGGCCCGACGGGCAGGAATCCTTGATTTTTGACTGTGACCACTGAATAAAGAAACAAAACCTCAAAACATAGTGGTCTATTCATCCTTCTCATAAAGGGAGAAGGTGCTGGAACCTTCATTGTTCGACTGAAGGAGTTAACTCACAGGGATGAGTCCCTGCTCCTTTTTGCCTTTTCTCCATCACACCCTATGCTCCCTGCATATATGATCACCTGGTGGTCTAAATTAATCAGAGTAGTTGTAACTATTCCATTTTAACATACCCTCAGTGTTCATACTTCTTCATTCTTTCAAGGTACGAGATCTATTGTTTCATCTCCGTTGACAGGGAGATGTCAGGCTGCCTTTTTTTCAGACAAGTGCTAATCGAGTACAAAACCCAGGCGTTTTACCACTATCACTTTTGGAGAGTTGTGCTAAACTTCAGACACCAAGGAAATGGCAAGGCTAACAATAGAAAAGCTTTAAACTTTGCTAGTTTTGTAAAAGTGCAGGGCATGATGACCATGTGGTCTGGTTTAAAGATCTTATCAGATTGAAGTCTGTGTACCTGATAAGTGGCATGGCTGTGACTTTTGATATTTATGATTTATAATAGGGCACATGAAATTACAATATAAAAAGCTGCAAAACTTGGTGGATACAGCCACAATACATTTCTGAAAGCAAGAATATTGATACAATTGTTATTAACTAGGACTAGAGGAAAGGTAACTCTAGTCCTTTTACTTCCCTGTTAAATTTGCACTTGGATATTGTAACATTTCCACTTGCTTTTCTTTTTGTCAATACCACTATTACTGTAATTATCATGAACAATTAAAAAGGTATTTAAAGCACACTTACCCCAAATTCTGCTTGCAGAAACAAAGAGCTGCATGAATAGAATATGCATTCTTAATTCAGAGTTGGTAATCACCTTTAGGAACGTTATTGCACATTAGACTAGGTCTTATCTGACATAAACAGATGTGGTTCCACTGATACGATCTGTCCCTTTTAATACTCTTGTCCATAATTTACATAGGTTCCTATTACCCAGCAGTGTATATTGCTGCCTTTTAGACAATGTGCCTGAGCTGTAACCATTGGCATGTGATATGCAGACATGGAAAGTCCTGGTGAAAAAAAAAAAAAAGCCCATTACCCAATATTTGGGAGAACCAGCAGTTCTATTTAATGTTAGCTGAAAGCCAAGGATTCCTGATGATAAATGTAGGAGCTCTGTTTTCTCTTGTAACATCTGACTGATTCGGCCTTAACCATAACACTAAGAGGCTTCCAAAGTTTCATCAAGTTAATTTTTTTTTCAGTTTTACTGATTTTAACGGTCCTAGACCAAAAATTAATTTGATCCAACAAGTTCAGTGTCTTCAATAGGAAAAAGTTTGTAATTAGGGAAAAAAAAGAATGAATATACAGTGTACGTATTTGCTTTCTCACCTACACTTTCTCCATGCAGGGAACTAACGTAGACTCCAATAGGACCTGAGGACTATCTGCCACCTGCGTCATCAGAGGTAGTCATAATTGATAGTTTTGGCTCAGCTTCCAGTATATTCTCTGACCTTGCCAAGATGAAATTTGAGCCAGATTTTTTAAATTTAAGATTGTGAGCAGATTTTGAATTAATTCTATCTAGCTGTTAGCAGAACTAGTGGGAGAACACCCAAAATGGCATTGCTGTCTGTGATATGCCTGGGATTGTGGGAACAACCTTTGTAGTACCCCTAGGAAAAGCATCTTGGACTATTTTGTCCTCACACCATACATGTGTACATTACTACTTCCATTCTTTGAAATTTGGTGTCCTTGGTAAACATAGTATCTCTGTGAATTAAGCCCACTTCAGTAAAAGCTTTACCTGTTAGATACTGTGATACAGGTTCTGTTTCATATAGGCAATTTTACTTAAGTGCACCCTGCCTTGAGTAAAAAAAAATAAAATAAAATTGACCTGATAGAGCAGTATCCTTGGCAGTGAGAAAGAAGTCTACATAAGGCCTTAAGATGGAAAATAGATAGATATTGCTAAGGTTCTGGTGAGACACAGAAAAACTCTTTTAGTAAACCATATCGGGATATGATTTATTGTAACCACAGTTTATCGTCCAGTGGGCAAGAGTACATTAGATCTACTGAAAACAGAGATGTGAATTAATCTCTATTCCTCTATGGTGCTTGCATAATGCTCTGTAACATCATGTTTTGAAAAGAGATAGCCTTGCTCTACACGTGTTGTATAGCTTAAATCATTATAAACTGCAAGAAAAAAATTTGACTGTCTTTCTACATTGTTTCTGGATATTACTTGATAATGACACTTTTCATTTCACTGATGACAATTATATCCCAATTTCCACTGTAGAATACAAGTACGACTCTGAGATTGAAAATCTGTCTTGCAAAATTATATCTGACCTTCATCTTAAAACATGCAGGGTTAGTGAGAACATGCTGCTTTTGAAGATAAATCAGCTGTGTAAATCATGTAAGAACTTCTGTCCCATCTGGCTATTAAAGCTATATTTTCTATTACATCATCAATAAGATAAATAGTGACTATGTGGCAGGCTTAAGTATACCATAAAGCCTAAAAAAGAAACAAACATCTAAGACCTCCAAAATATATGTGCTAGAGAACTAGATAGAGCTAAAGAACTGAGCAACGGGTTTCCATATCAATAACTTAGTCTTCAGATTTTAATAGCTTCAGTGATCTAGGGAAATAGACACTATATCCAGCAAAATGCAAGTTTATAGCTCAGTGGATGGAGATTCAGGCTTCCATTATAAATAAATGGCATTGCATTAAATTGCCCTAGCCTCTTACTGCACAACACTATCTGACACCAGTAAAATATTACTATATTACCTTGCCCTTTATAACAACAACAGCAGCACATATTGCGGACAACAATTAATTTGTTGCAGGGAACACTGGGTTCTTTTGGAACTGCAGTACACATGAAAAGAGTGGGTTGATCATGTGTTTCCTCCATTTATTTCTAATGCAAGAAATCCTAGCTTTTGTGGCAAGAAGGATTGAAATGCAAGGGACTAATAAGTCACCTTATCCAACCATTTTTGCTCCTTTGAGCTAATCATTCTTGTATGAGTGTGTGATAAGATACATACCGATTTACAATATGCAGTTTGTACTGAGCGCATCATATTTTACATGATTTTTTGAATAAAATATGAAAAATTACCACTAAAGACTTGAATTTTTTAAGTAAATAGAATCTTAAATATTGTCAAAAAGACAGGTAGTCCCCAATTTACTAAATATTTTACAGAATCTTATAAAATAAGGCTTTTCTGTTCACTTGACAGCATACATTATACCAGTCTGGTAGAAGTATCACTTATTGAAAGTGGTGTTCTTTGAGTTTGCATTTTGCAACTGTTACAAGGTCCTTCTACCTTCTTCTAAGCAGATCATTAAGGGAAACTAATGTGTTTATACTTACACCATGTCATTTTTCTTCCCCAAAGCATCTGCTACTGGCCACTGTCAGAGAGATGACTTTGGGCTAGAGACACTCTTCTTAAGCTTTTATGAAGTGCTTTTACTTAAATTATCATTAATCCCATTTAAGACAGCTACTGGGCCTGTTCAGATCAGGACTTTAATCTGTTACTGCACTCATGATCTTTTCTCACAAAAGAGAGTTGTAAGGGATGCACAAAACATTAAAAATATAAAAATATAAAATATATACATTTACAACCTTTGGATTAAGCTCTTCGCTAATGCTTTCATGGTTTGTCTGGACTGTGAAACAGTGGACTGTAAAACTGAAAATGTTTGGGTTTTTTTTCCGTGATTTGATACTTTCCCCTCGCAGCCACTTCATTCTTCAATATCTCTGCTGTCGTTGGACAGCCCTGCACTAGAAAAACATCATAACCCACTAGTGTGTAATACATGCAAAGAACTATTGTTTTAGTACTGATAAAATTCTATCAGGAAACCTTCACTTTGCCCCGCAATTGTTAATTATACCACTTCAAATAAAAAAACTTCTCCTTGTGAAGTGCAGTTTGGTGCTATTATTTTACCTTTGCTAAAGGTTTCTGCTACCTTAGCTGTGTCACTCACATATCACCACTTACCCTTCTTCAGATCAGCATTGCTGTTATTGTTGTGAAAAAAATCAAACAAAAGACTGCAATTCTAAATTTTCAGTATAATTGATGCAATGTTCAGAAGGGTCTAAAAAATATGGATGATTTCCCTGCTATTTTCTGGGTGTGTTTTTGGCTCAGTCATTTAATGATGCCGTAGATACTGTATGGTTTGATCCCAGTAATTCAACTGCCAGAAAAGAAGGTTGTTTATATTAGAAAAAGGGCCATGCCTACCCTTACTACATAGTAATAAGATCAGTGTGACAACACCTTAACAGTGCTGATCTGAAGCCACATGTCTTGGTGACCTCTAACAATATATGCACAGCATTATGGGGCTGGGTATGGATTGATATACTTTACTTTTCAGTCAGATTTTGCAACGTATTCTGACCTTAGTGTAGTTATGGCTGTACTAACCCTGGTATCTGTGATAGGTATTCTACTAGCTGAGATATTTCTGCCTTAAACTGCAGTGTACACAAATCTCTTGGTGCCTGGAAATGCCACTTCCATTTCCTAGTGTTTGTTGTTCAAGGAAGACTTTTATCCTCTTTGCTGCAATTAACTTGGTTTCTTGCTTTATGAGATTCTGTCTGGTGGTGCTCCAAATTTTAAAGCAAACTCTTCATAAACATGATCAAAACTATTTTCTTCCTAACTATATTTTGTTTGATGAGCTTTATTGATCATGACTCCCCTTGTTTAGAAACAAACAGAACTGCACTCCCAGAATCACTTCTCTCTTTCCTTCTTCTCTTTAGGAGTAATCATGTCTATCAGCCTCTTTACTTAGTCGCAGAGAAAACTCACCCCTTGCTGTTAGGAACTGTAAATTGAATTACATCACAGAACATGAAATACAAAGTCTCAGATAACAAAAACTGGCTGTAATTACATTCACGCACAAGAAAACACAGAGGGAGACTTTTAAAGCCGAGTGCCAGAAAAACAAAGTGAAACAAAACCCAAACCCAAGGAAATCAAGTTATGAATGAAACACTCCATATGACTTTTAACTTGTAAGTGTAATTAGACACATTATGAAATTCATTAACATGGCAGTCTGCTGTGCTTAGATATTGGTTAAAGTAGGGAAGGTGTCATTGTGTTGTTTGTAAGTTTTATTGGTGGAGTGGGAAAATATGTGCTTGGTGAAGTGTAACCAGGTCTTGAGTCCTAATTCTGTACCTGCTACCTACCTGTGTACATTGCAAGCAATTTTTTTGTGCTACAGTTTACCTGTCTATCAAGTGGGAATTAAACATGTGTTTGGTGGATTAATTAGGTGAAAATTCTGAGGTACTTTTTGAACATGTAGAGTGCTATGTAAATATTAAGAGTCAGATCCACACAAGTGTTTACCACTTATCACCTGTCAAAACAAACAAAATTAAGTGCCTAAATAGCTTTTTTGCAGATCTGAGCTTTTGTGCTTGCTGTTTGTAACTTTTGTTTTTCCTTTAATAAAGCACTTGTTGCTTGTAGAATGTGTTGGGGAACAAGTTCAATGAAGAAAATTGCATGATGGCAAGTATTTTTCGAATTTGCAGTTTATTATGACTATACTTTCTGTTTTATACCATGCATTTTCCATCTGAAGGCTTTATGTAGGTTTCTATTAACATAAGTAGAAATTATTAGGAGGAAAATGGAAGCCTTTATTCCCAAAGTTGAGTTGCTCTTTTGATGTACATAAGTAATCACAATTATTACCCTGGGGAGCACTGTGTGTGAAAGGTTTAGTTTTTGTTTTGGTTTGGGTTTTTACATTCAAAAAAGAATACACTTCATTCATTTTTAGTCTACAGAAGGTATTACTTGTGCCAAAGTACTGAATTCCATCTCTGAGTGCTATGAATAGAAGCGATTGCGTGGAAGGAGAGAATATGAGACAGTGTCAGGCACGGTGAAAGAAATGGCTTGAGGAATTCATAACCACAGGGCTCAGTTCTTCAACCTTTGCAGACTGTTCCATTTTCAAGAACACCCTGAGTGTTGTTATTCCATTGCTATGCAGAGGTTTCATTCAGTTCCCAGATTCACAGGCCTTTGTGCCTGTTGTCCGGTCACATGTATGAGCTGTCGCTACATAAAGCAAATTCGTATGCAATATACTGCTATGATGCAGGGAACTAGCCACAGCAGTAAAAACGAATTCCCAAATTCTTTCACAGATAGAGAAACAAACAGCATGCTGAAGACATTAATGAAATACATGATACCTCTAACACATAGAGACATCAATCAATGAAGTTGTGCCAGCCTGTACTAGCTAAGAACTGGGCCCACCTTTTTGTTTCAGTTCGTTATTTTCCAAATTCCCTTACTCAATGTCTATATTTTTTGAAAGAATTCTGTCACAGTATGTCCTTTCATATTTTAGGAATATCTTGCATAAAGCAAGTCAGTAGTGACCTCTCAAATGGAAACTCCAAAATCAACCACAAAAAAATTGGAATGTTATAATACTGGAATTTAAAAGGAGAATGATGAATTATTTACATAAAAAACCAGAACGAAGAGGTTAGCTATGGCACAGAAAAGAAAAGAAGAAAATAATGGTTCTATTAAATAGCAAGCAGTTATTAACATGACATCTAGAAAAAGGCCATAGTTTAAATATAGGTTTCACCAAAACAGCACATTTTTGGGTTGCTATTTTCAAGTTTTAATCCACAACTTTTTTTTTTTTCCTTTACATTTATTAAGCGTGAACACATATTTCCAGCCCAGGTGGTACAAGCATATGCAAAGTATTACATGTCCTGTTGCCATCCTTATGGCATTTTTTAAAAAGAGTTCTTGTTTAAAAAAGTAATTCTAGTTACCTGTATCACAGGGACAGAACACAAAATTCAGTCTTTATTTGTTGGTTTCCCAAGAACTGATGACTTCAAAAGACTCTTACAGATTCCTATATCCTATGTCTTCTAGAATAAGATAAAGTGGTGCAAGCAAATATATCAGTATCTCTGATGTATATACAGTAGGCAGATTTTAAAAGGCAGAACAGATCTTTGTAGATACCTTGTCTGGTTCATATATAGAGCTATATAAACAATCTGACATAAGAAATTCTTACATTATGCCTACAACCGAGTTAGATAGTATCCTTTAGACAAAGCTAAAATAAAATACACCTTAAATTTTAAAATTCACTACAGCTCCTTGTGTACACATGCAAAGGTTTGACAGAATTTATACTTATCGATATTAATGGAAACTGCATTCACTTACGGAAAACACAATGAATGATGAATAACTTCTTTAAATTTTGCCTACAATTTTAAGATAATGCCATTACTGGAGTTTAAATTCTGTAAGAGTAGCAATAGCAATAATAATTTGTTTGCATCTTGAAAAGATTACAGTTTGACCTCTCATAAGTCACAGGAAACAAATACACAATAAAAAGGCATGAAATGAAAGAACAGACAAGGAGACAAGGAAAAAGGTCGTACAGATAAAGTCGTTGTTGGACTACTGGTTCTTCATTCTTCCGATCAGTTAAATTTCAGCAAACAATGAGTCTCCTTGTTGACTATCTAGTTACATGCTGGCAGCTTACTTGAAAGCATCATTATAAGAATAAACCTTGTTAAAATCCTTGAAAAAAAAGGAGATTCTGCAAAATAAACAAAGTAAATAATAAACTTATGTATTGCTTCCAAGCTTACAGTCCTGGATTGTTTCTTAAACATGCATATTTTGGGTTAACAATGTTTTAGTACTCTTGACAATAGGGTTGACATTATATACAATGAAAACCTAATGAGTACACATTTAATGCTTTTACTTGCTATATTGCGGTTTTTAATAGAAGATGATTCCACTATCTAACTGCCATTTGACCTAGTTTGGATCTAGTCCAACACAAAAGAAGTAGAGGAGAATACTATCTTTTTCTCAATAACTTTCCGAAGATTGTGGGGAGGGTTGTTGTTGTGAATTTTTTGTAATTATTAAGTGGGAAAGAATCAGGTAAAAGGCTTTGGCTTAAGACAGAACAAATCCACCAGGGAAATTCACCGGTATTAGAGAAGCCTCTTGATCCACATAATACAGTCAATAAAGCTGGGACTCCCAAGGTGGGTCTTAAAGTCCTTGTTTTTAGCTTTGTGCCTGTGATGCCTTTTGGGATAGTAACATGTATTTCAGAAGCTCCTGAAACCGTGAGAGACTTGGTATCACGGAAGAGGATCCTTCATAAAAGATTACTGGAGACTCATTTGATTCCAGGCTGTAAAGCTGTTAATATCTGAGGGTTCCTGATCTCACATATATTTTTAATAGGTACTGAAGACTGAAGAAGAACTGCTTGCAAGGCTCTCTTAGTATCTGTGGGATTTTTAAAAATCCAAAAATGGATGAAAAGAAAAATCATTTTAAAAGTCTGAAACATGAAGCAAACCTGTAACAAACCTCTGTAACAAACCTTTGAATTTTTTTTAATAAAAATAAGGCACCATGAGGCAGTATTTCTTCTTAAAGGGTGTTGCAGATCCTAATTCTTTGCATAAATATACTTTAATTCATAACTATCCTCTTTTCTTTGTACATGCTTAAACTTGCTGCATTGCAGCATTGTGCACATTTGTAATTTGATGTTGGTAAACCTCTTTAAATGCTAACACTGTTATTTAAACACAGATATGCATTTTGGTTTGAAAATGTAATGATCAAAAAACCCAGGAGGATCTAATTTAGATGAAAGGGCAGAGAAGAGTCAGGCACAATTATTTACATAATCAAGTATCATTTATTATGATTATTTGTATTTGTTTACCTACTGAACAGTTGCGACAACATAGCAACCATGTACTGGTATCTGATTTAAGCACAGAAATCTACTTAAGGATCTACCGTTTTCAACCCCACTGGTAAGGAGCTTCTGTAGAGCATAAAAGAAGTGTTGCAGGTTCAAAGTCATGCAGTCAGTGAACAAAAACAAGGCAGTTAAGACATGTGGTTATGGTCTGTGAAAGAGGTTTCTCTCTTTCACAGGTGTTTTCAAATTTGCTGTTCTGACAAAATCCAGTCCATGATGAATCACAAATTATATTTAGGATGACTCAAACATGTCCATGTGCAGAGAAGTGGTTAATGTTTCCCACGGAGGTTATTTCAGAGGTGCTTGGCACAGGATGTCCTCGTAGAGTGCCTCCAAGTCACAGAGTGGCTGTGCAATTGGTTTCTCTACAATTTCTGTCTGTCTTACTGATAGAAAGGGGGTCTTTGGTTCTAGATCTGTATTTTTTACTCCAAGACAGCTTGTCACATTTGCAGTGAAATGAAACTTAAAAGCGATTTTAAATGTAGACCTTACAGTCTCATTAGATGTTGTCTCACCCCCAGCGTTCTCCATTTTCAAAGTCATTTCCTCTGAAACAAGGTCCCTCCTGGAAACATAGGATGGCTACAGAGCTTGTCCTGAAGAACGCTCACCTAGGGTGCATTTTGCAAGTGTCACAACTAATTTCTTTTGTTTAATCTCTATTTTAATTGTCAGTGTTTCTTTACACAAAATATACCTCCTTCCATTTGGGCATTATTGGTTAGCACTCCTCTTGATTTGTTTCAGTGCACCAACAAGAACATCTGTACAAAATATCCTTTTGTTGTGGTTTATGCTTAGTACACCACAACGTCTGTAAACAGAAGTGTTGGCTTTATTTCTTTTTAATAATCTTTAGAGATTTTTTTCAGTAAATAGAGAAAACTTTTTATGAAGATGGCTTCTTTTTACCAAAAAGGAAATGTTTGTTGTATTATCTATAAGTACCTTAATTTGTGCAATGCAGTCTGTTCATAAACAGCTTTCTCTCTTACTAATGAAATAGATAAAGACTTAAAATTTTAATGTAGCTTGAGAGCTGGTTTATATTTGTACTAATGTCTGGGAAGGATATTGTTCTTGTACAGAAATTAAGGTTATGAAACTAAAAGTTATATGTAATTGTTCAACATTCTCTTACGTCCTCTTAACAGTTTGAGAACACTAAATCTGCATTTGACCAGTAGGTAGGACACAGCAACTAAACTCTTTTTTAGGTAAACAGGAGTTTATTAAATATGAAACTAATAGTTTTAAATACAGACCATTTATCAAAGCAATGTAAGTAGGAGAGGTCTTTTGTTCCTAATCCACCACGTTTTCAGCCTCTGTTCTCCCTTTCTTCATAGGGTAATTTACATTTTTCCAGGTGTTGAGAGAACACAAGACTTAAATGAAGGTTACTAATAAGAAAAGGCAGTCATAATAGATCAGATGATTGTGTAGAGGTTTATATGCAGGAAATAACTTTGTTGGGATAGAGTGATTGAATAACAGAGTCTTTACAATTTAAGAATCTGATTTCTATGAAAGATCTTGATCCTTCATGGAATTTAATCTTATTACAGCAGTTTATATTCCAGCATAACGCATCATACTGTAGTTATATGGGCAGGAGGGGGGTGGAGAAGGGAGGCTGCAGCACAGTCCTTCATTCATTATCATTAGTTGTTTTTCATGGAAATAATGGAATTACATTGCATACATTTATGCTGTAACAATCTTGAACTTCCCTGATGAGACCACCTGGAAATGTTCTGCACTATTTATTTTTCCCCAGAACTTCCCAATGGAACACCTAAACAGAGAATCCTGCTTCGAAATGTGTAGGATGGTGGGGCAACATGCTATTGCTCGATACTTCAGCGTAGTTTGCACAGGGTTAAATTTACCCATGTGTTTTTATCCACAATTTTAAATTGCTTCCCTTCACTTTGAGTTTGGTCTCCTCAGAGGTAAGAAATCGGAACACAGGAGTCTGCAACGCTTTAATGTAAAAACGAAAATACAAGCCTGGCCGTTACAGTATTAGGTTTCTGAGTGCTTGACTTATCGGTAGATATTTTGACAGGAAGCACAGGGAAAGTGTCCTAGATAGCAAATGTGAGTGACCAATTATAAGTAAAGTGCAGACTGAGAGCTTTGTAAATGCAAGTAAATTACACAGATAGGACTTCTAACTTTGTTACCTCCCCAGCTGCCATGCCTCCGATATTATTTTAAATCATATTATTGTCAGTAGGATAATTTAAATATAAAGCACTAAATCTGTTTCACTGGATTATCTGTATGCACCCAGAGATTAATATAACCAGTTCCAATCCATTGACCATTTTGTGTATATTTTTCTCTGACGGCCTACCTATTGATATCAGCAGGCTGACGATCCTTGTCCACAATGAATTACATTGTTCAGAGGTGTTGATCATTCTAGAAAAGTGTAAAAGGGATTTTGCTGGCATATTGATGCTGGTTTCCCCATTAACCTCTTTTTGAATGAGTGAGTTGGGACAGCTCACTTGACAAAAGATTTCAGATGTGTAGAGTAGCCATGAACCAGATATGCCTGGCTTTTGATTCTTTGTTTTCATTTCATATAACATACAATTTCATAAAGTATTTGGGCAATATGTTGGAATAATTAATAAATCTGTATAAGCTGTGATTTGAAAATATATTACACAGAAAAATGACTACATGTATCAAGCTAAATATTTATTTGATTTATTTCTTCAGCTAAAGTCTGCATATTAACACAGCTTTCTGTTTTTGAAAGCAGTGCTGCTGAATTACAGTTCCTGATGAGCACATTCAGCCATCAGCAAGTTTTATGGTTATAAATTACATGTATAAATTTGTGCGCCTGTTTTGTATTTTAGGAAGTTTAAGTTCAAAATTTTTCTTCCGTAGAGTAATTAAAACAAAGCAAAACAAAGCAATTGTTCCTGGTGGCCAAAGTGATTAGCCAGCTTTGAATCACTGCCAGTTTTCTATTAGTAGAAGTTGTTTGAGCCGGGCATGTTTTTGTTACACCTTCTTTGTGAAAGAACAGTATTGCACTGGAAGTATTTTTTCCTTGAACAAAGCATGAACAAACAGGAAAAAATTTCCACCTAATGATTTCCATACATACTTTACCAGCAAATTTACCAAGGAGCTCTTGGTCATTATTTATTTTTTTCGGTACCACAGTCATGATTGCATCTCTTGGCTTGATGGAGGCTTTCTGCTTTTAATACCCTTGGATATAATCAGTCACAACTGTATGGCTTACACTTACAATCAGTTTGTGGAGAAACCTGTCACGTTCCATTTTGGCTTAATCATGTGTTGTGTAGCGTAGCATCCTTTACAGTCCCCAGAAAAGGGTCTATAGTCCCCAGATAGCTTATGTATTTAATAATTTTTCACAATTACTTCTTCCATGCAAAGTGAACAAAAAGTCCAATATTTTCAATTAACTCTGAAGAGGACTGATTACTTAATTCCAAAGGTATATCAGGCTGTCTTCTTAGTCTTCTTAGCTAGGCCTCTTCTAACTCTCTGAAATTAACAGCATATTTTGTCCAAAATGGTTCGTTCAGAGTGATAAGACAGTTTGTGCCAAGGAGTGGTATGCAGAAAGGCTCTTGCTTATACGTATTGCTATAACAAACAAGGTCAGAAATTTTGTTATTTGCCCCGTTAGAGGGTCGGAAGCGGAAAAGCATAGAGGGGTCCCACCTGTGGGGAGGAGCAGACAGGACAGGTGACCAAAACTTGACCAACAGGGGTATTCCATCCCATCTGCCCTGTGCTCAGTATAAAAGCTGAGGGATCAAAGGGTCAACTCTCTTCCTTCAATGGCCAACGTCCCAGGAGGACCCTGTCTGTTCATCTGCCTTTGATTCCCATCTGTGTGTTCCTGACTCCAACTCTGGAACCTGGTTCCCACCCGTCGCTGAGTCCAGCCTGGGACCTCCCCAGTGCCTGCCAGTGACATCATCCTGGGAGCTTAATACGGTTTTGTATATACTGTTATCTATTTCATTATTTTCCTTTTTATTTTATTCTTAGTATTTTATTAAAGTAGTTTAGTTTCTTCTAAACTTGTAAATCTCTCTTTATCTCTCCCCCTCCTCCCCGTGCACGAGAGGCTGGGGGGGAGCATCTGTTGCTGGCCATTGGCTGATTTGGCCAAAACCACGACACAGACATGCCAAAGATATATCAGTAGAAAGTTACCAATCATGACAGGTCTGCTATTAGAATAAAGAGAAGTATTTTATTTACCCATTACAGGATCTTCTCTATTTACTTAGGTTTTTTCTTCCAAAATATTTTTCTGTGAACACTGGGGAAACAAATATTGCTCGTATATTTTCCTCCTTGTAATTTGCTTTCAAAGACTAAGAGAAGTTTTTAATAAGCCTCTAGAAATGTCAGATCCTGTGTGATCTGTATAAGACAAATCTCACCCATTCTAGTCAGAATAGGAAATATAAGTTTTCAGATCATCCAAGCTCGAGTTCAGAAGTTGGTGCTCCATCCATCTGGCACTTTCTTAGACTGTTCTCATGGTTAGTTGTTGCAGTCACTGCCGAATTGAGCTGTAACATAGTCACAAATTGTCCAGCTCAGTAGGGTACCTGATAACTCGTATGGTTTATCTAGGATAGGGGTTCTGATTTCCTTCATCAGTTACGAGTCAGGCCAGTTTCCTGTTTTGGTGGACAACATATTTTTTTTTTAGGAAAATATTACATTATATTCTCTCTAACAACATATTGAGGTATTTTTAGTGTTGTGTGGGTTTTTTTGTTTTGTTTTGTTTTTTTGAAAGGATTCCTATACAGTCTCAGGGGTTGGAAATACATGTATTTCTTTGTCAAGATCTGATAGAATTAGTTTACACCCAAAACTTCAGAAACTCAGTGTTATTTACTGGTGTTCTGTAAATCACTGGTAGGGATGGGAGATGCTGGAGCTGGTGTTTTTGGTACCGTCCTACAATAGCACTTGGCTGAACCTGTAGTCCAGTGTACTGGTTTTGGCTGGGGTAGAGTTAAATTTCTTCATAACAGCTTGCATGGTGCTATGTTTTGGATTTGGCACCAAAACAGTGTTGATAACGCACTGATGGTTTAGCTATTGCTGAGCAGGACTTGCACAGCATCAAGGCATTTCCTGCTTCTCATGCTGCCCCGCATGCAAGTAGGCTGGGGGTGCACAAGAAGTTGTGAGGGGACACAGCTGGGACAGATGACCCAAACCGACCAAAGTGATCTCCCATACCATCTGACATCGTGCTCAGCAATAAAAGCTGGGAGAAGAGGGAGGAAGTGGGGAACATTTGGAGTTACGGCGTTTTGTCTTCCCAAGTCATCGTTACGTGTGATGAAGCCCTGCTTTCCTGGAGATGGCTAAACACCTGCCCGCTGATGGGAAGTAGTGAATGAATTCCTTATTTTGCTTTGCTTGAGTGTACAGCCTCTGATTTACCTATTAAACTGTCTTTATCTCAACCCATGAGTTTTCTCAGCTTTACCCTTCTGATTCTCTCCCCCATCCCTCTGCAGGAGAGTGAGTGAGCGGCTGTGTGGTGCATAGGTGCCTACTGGATTAAACCACAACATCCAGCTAAATATTTTTACCTCCTGGACAGTGTAAGTTTGTTGTTCTTCAGAATCACAACAAATTACTTGGAATCCAAGTTTCTCTTTGATTATCTCACAACCCATAACTGGTGAAGAATTCATGCATTAAACTCCTGCTATTGACATGATTGTTAGTCACTAAGTAAACTTCAGGCTATTTTGTGAGATAACAAATTTGACTACAACAAATGTTAATTGCTATTTTCTCAGGCAAAAGTTGAAACATATAGACTGTAATGCGGTCTATTAGTTACAGAAGATACTGCTGCATTCTTTTATGGGTGAAATTTTCTCTATATATTTATATACGTAGCCAATATCTAATTGTAGAGAAATTTTCTCTGTGTTTCTCTGTGATTTTATAAACTTGAAATGGTTGAATGTATTGAGAAATGGCATCACCTGAGAATCTCCTTGCAGTAGACACTGGTACTTATCAAAGTCTGTTTTTAACACCTTTCACATGGTAATTAGGGTTTTTTCCTATTGTACTCAAAGTGCTATCATGGTGATTCTGAGAGTTGCCACAGTACATAGATCTTACAATTGCACTTTATTCTAAATAAAAGACCTCATCACTGGGAAGCTTCTATTATCTCTAGCCCATTGCAGCAAATGTATGCCTACTGATCCACTGGATGAACCAGGATGAATTACAAATAGGAGAACAAAGAGAACAGTTTATATACACACTGAATTCCTTTGGGTACCCCAATCCATTCTCTTCAGCTTAGTGCATTGTCTGCAAACATCAAAGAGATGCTGTACATTTCTAAGTCTGCTGGATGATTACAGAACTATAACTTTACGGGTTTGTTTGAACTTCTTTGCATGTTGGCCTTCAATATTTTTGAATAAAAAAGTTACTGTAGGTTTTGAGAAGTTTTTTCATATAAAGGTTGGATGCAAATACTCTCCAGATCTAAAAATTTTGGAAGGTGATAGAACAGAAGTTTGATGCAAGTCATTAAACATAAATTGTGGATATCATTGGTGGAGGACCCTAAGCCACAGACTGTGCAAACAGGGAAGACAGACCCAGAGTAGTATGCCTCAATCCTTGTTATAGTGCTGTTTTATTCACCTAAACACCTTAATCTACTAGTGTTCCTGTTGATTTTGCCCTTAGGGCTGACGAAACAATGAATACAGTATGAAAAAGAAGTTCAACACTCCCCCTTCCCCCCAAAAAAGGTACCAGATAGGATGCTAGGCAGACCACCCTTGACAGTCCCCACTACTAATGGCCGGAGTTCTTACTGATGCCAAGCAGCAACACACAATAGATCACCTCACCAAAATATTAAATGTTTTCTGTCCCCAAATTAGGACCGGAAAAAGAGACTTGGGGGAAACCAAATGATCACAAGGGACAATAACTGGAAAAAAAAAAAAAAAAAAAAAGGAGGAGAGTGAGTGCCAAGCTGTGGCACCAAATAGACCGTTCTTAGTGTGACCATTTGTATTGGCCAGTGCACAAGACAGGGTTAAGAAAGGTCTTTGGCCTGGTGCAGTATGACATTTCTAGCCAGAGACTCCCTTTGGATAATGAAACTTGACTCTGGAACATAAACATTTTGCTGTAAGAAGCAACCATCCTCTGAAGTCCTTTGTTCAAATGATAGGGTTGTCCAGTGTGAAATGAAGTTTGAA
Source organism: Rissa tridactyla (assembly GCF_028500815.1). Lineage (NCBI taxonomy): Eukaryota > Metazoa > Chordata > Aves > Charadriiformes > Laridae > Rissa > Rissa tridactyla. The sequence goes on from NC_071468.1 coordinate 95,770,988, forward strand.
AATAAGTCAATCGAGGCAGGAACTTTCACAGTCTGAAAGAAATAAGTTGCATCTTGGTGCTTTTCTTTTCTCACCCAAACTCCAAATTATCTAGAAAGGGAGAAAAAGAAAAACCCATATACAATCCTGAGAATTCTGCACGTTTTGGAAGTGTGGAACACTAGAAAGTTCTGCATATTGTCAGTTTTCTCTTGGCCATAGAAATTACACCATTACATCTTTGATAAATTGCCTCCTTTAGTGATAACTCTTCTTTTCACTGCATTTCCAACTTCAGATGTAAGCTCACCACAGACCAGTTGTAAATGCAATGGCTTTTATTCAGCTACATTACTATCTACCCATACCATGCTTATCCTAAAAGCCCTTGCGCTAAAGCCAGAGTATTGAATAAGCTGTTCATTTAAATATTCAAGCCTGTTCACCAGAATGACCCAGAAACTAAGATTTATCTTATTTTTTCACCCTCCTTAGTCTTTCTCTAAAGTAGCTATCACTAGAATTGCTGTTTTCAATTTTCATAGAATCATAGAATCATAGAATGTGTTGGGTTAGAAGGGAACTTTAAAGATAATCTAGTCCAACCCCGCTGCAATAAGCACAGAAATCTTCAACTAGACCAGGTTGCTCAGAGCCTCATCAAGCCTGGCCTTGAATGTCTCCAGGGATGGAACCTCCACCACGTCTCTGGGCAACCTGTGCCAGTGTCTCACCACCCTCATTGTAAAGAACTTCTTCCTAATGTCTAATCTAAACCTACCCTGCTCCAGTTTAAAACCATTGCGCCTCATCCTATTGCTACATGCCCTTGCAAACAGCCCCTCCCCAGCTTTCTTGTGTGCCCCCTTCTGGTACTGGAAAGCTGCTATAAGGTTTTGCTACCTTCATTCTATGTTTACGTATTTCTGTTTATCACAAATGTTCAGCATCAAATTAAAAAATGCATTCGCTCTTCAGATCCATTTTACCTTTAGTAATTAACATTATTCTAGGATGCTGTATTTCAGAGGAGATCTCAAGAATTTCATACTTTTTTTTCCATCTAGGAAAACTACTACAGTACACAGATGCAATTAAAATATCAGCCTTGAGGCAGGACAACTTGCTCACTGAAAACCAATGTCCCACAAACCATTCATTTGACCTAGTTCTTGTGTTAAAAAATAATCTTCGTAGATTGATTTGCAAGATATCCTTTCTAGTCCTTATTACGGTATAATCAGTCAAAAATGAAACCCAGACCAATTATGAACTCATCCACTATCTTTGATATGCAGAATTTTTGCTTTAACTTCAGAGGCTAAATTTTCAAACATAAATCTTTCCTTATCTCCTCCTCTGATGCCTTCCATGGTAGCCTGTTCTTCCTTTTTCTTTTCCTCCCAAATCCATCAACAACATATCCAAATAAGCAGGTCATATTTACTAATACTTTTAGCTTGTCTAGGCAAATATATTATGGCCCGAATTAATGCCCAATACTTATGGAAGTTATCATGTACTTTGGTGCTGTAGTTATACTTTCAAGCACAATGCTAGCATATTGTGTGTAGGTTCTTTTGTAAAATAAGTTTCATCTCTTGATATACTGTTAAATTAATTTTTGCCACCATACACTGTTTAAACAAGAGTGCATATTACTTCTGAAATTACAAGTGTAATGGCGCAAAAGCATCCGCAGAAAACTCGTAATAATATATAAATCATGAATATTTACATTTACTCATCTACTGTTATTTTTTTCTCCTTTTTCCTTTTTTTTTGGCAAATTGTTCTAATTCTGTTCTCGCTGGAGACTGCAACTGATACAGACTGAGTTAAGCAGAGAAATTCATAAGACTTCAATGGACTTAGATCAATTTCATATAGTGTTAACCCTAAAACATATGTTTTACTTTAGAGTAGTTTTACCAACTACTCTAAGCTTTGGCACTCTTTTTAGAATATGAACAGATTTTTTTTGCCTTTTTTTTTTTTTCAATACCTTGCTATCAAGGAGTTGAAGTTTGGACTTTCTTTTTTCTTTTTTTTTTTTTGTTTGTTTGTTTTTTTGTTTTTTAAATAATATTTTTCCTTCTCTTAGTCTCTCTTAGACATCTGCTTTTCATTTTTTCCATTCATCTAATTTTTTTTTCTCTTCTCCTTTCCAGTTTGGCTTTCTCAGATGTTTAAAAGCATAGTGCCTGACTTTCTGACAATTACAGTTAGTGTCAGCTCTCTTTTTCTTCTTGTGCTGAACCAGCTTTTAAAAGCCACACCGGCTCTCTCAGCAGGTGACTGCTGACTGGTACTGCTAGAAAATCACTGCTTTCCAGAGAGTCAGTCAATGCCAGAGGAGGAAAGCTGCCTTGTGGCAGTTTTAATGACCTAAATTGAATTTGTACAATTGGGTGAGGAAGGCTTGTGCATTACACAGCTGATTAAGAATTGCATAATCTGTAATTCTATTGCACCAGAGAGTGCCAAGTGACTCTTCATGTCAGTAAATGAGGACAATATATTTAGGAGCATGGAAATTCATGCTTGAGGCTCTTTTTCAGTGTTTTACAACTATTGTACTTCTCACCAAAAACTGATATGCCTGAGTAAATATAAGGATACCAGAAACATTACATTAAACCTGGGAGAGTACCAAGTTGCTATCTATCTTATTTTCTGATAATAAATCATTGGCATTTTATTCCCATGATACTAGTTAGAATTGTTCTAAAGAAGTGACTCTAATGTCACGACTCAATGGCTTTTTTTTTTCTGTTAAAAAGAAAGATATTGAAACAGTCTCTTGCATAATTTTCTGGGGTTCTTTATTAGAGTACTTTGGTTACATTTGAGTTACTTAGATCATGTTATTAGCGCACTTAGGTTCTTCTTTGCTCCCCTTTTGGCCATGATAGGACTATTGCTTTCATGGGACAATTCACCTATGCAAAATTGGGCATGGCACTGGGTAGGAGATGTAGGCTTAGTTACAATATGTGGTGAACTATATGGGATGTTTGTATGTGTAGAGAGGAGTAAGAGAGAAAAGAATATGTTCCAGAAAAAAAATTATGTAATTTTATTTCAATTCCAGGGACAAGGGATACAAAGAGTACTTTTTAAAAGAGAGAAACTGTTTGTTCTTCCTTTGGTCCTAGTGGTAGTCCTTTCCTGCCATGTAGGACAGATTGTTAAGTTACACACTAGAAGTACCGAAATCCCTATTCGGCCCTTCTTATTCAAGTAAAGCTGTCACTGATTTCAATGGTAGCTCTGCCTGATTAAAGAGAATTGAATAGGGCCCTGAAGCAATGGTGTTTTGTCCTTGTCTTTGCTCTTCTGGCCCTTAACCATTACTTTTAAAGAGCTTGAAGCAATAACGTCACAGGCAGTTTTTCAGGTGAACAAGCAAAAGGGTAAAAAACAATATCATGAGTCGTTTCAAGCCCTACTACAAGAAAAGCCAGCGTGTATCATATTGAAAGAACTGAAAAACGAAGAATGCATAGAAAATTTTTCAAGTTTAGGGTTTTAAATACATAAAATATCAACATATAATAAAAATATGTAAGCTTTGTTACTACTTCTATTTATATGAATATGAATATGCTAAGTGGAACACCAGGCATATGCTTATGCCAAGGTTATAACCACTGCACTGTTAACTCCATCCCAGTATTGGGATTTACAATGTACACTGTTTTATATAAAAAGCTGACAGATTGTTAGAACTAAGGGCATAAATCTTCACAGCATTAACTGAGAAATGTGACTGAATAAAGGTGTGTTAGAAAAACAATGGACTTTTCAAGGTTTTAACACAAAGGTCCACAGCAGTGGGGCTGATACAACTAAATATAAATATGATTTAGATCTCTGTTTTCAGGTAGAAGTATCACTATATATACAGAAAGGAGGCTATGCTGACTAGCTCACAGATGAACCATGTACATTCAGATAAACATGTTTAACATATGTATATTAGTATATATAGGTGCAGAATCACAACTACTGGAGATGGTTTGATCTTGGACAGTAGGACTGACTGATAAAAAGAACTAAATAAATCTAGCAGGCTTGTTCCTGCTCCACTTTTTCTCCACTTCTGCAACAACTCAAGCTCAGTCTCAGAAGTCCCTGGCACAGGAGATTCTTTGTCCTAGATCTTACCTTGCAGTGATCTTCCCCACAGGCTAGCTGAAATTTATTAGACAAAATTCTTCCCTCCTGCTAGGATTATACACTCAAAAGATGAAGAACACATAAAGCAAAGGGTTAAATCAACAGAATCCTGTGTTCATTCTTTCTCTTCCTGGCTCTTTTTTTTGATTTGTTTTTAAATATACCTGTTAAAAAAATCTCCTTAGTACCATATCTACTTGGGAACACCTATAAGGCAGGTCCATCGTGCCTTTTTTTCCCAGTCCCAGCCTACACTCAGCTTTTATTTGAATCCTTTGTCCAATGCTCTCTTTCAGACTTCAGCCTCTTAGACATATATGTTCTGTTTAGACCAGAAGGACAGATCAAAGGTCCTGATTCTGGAAAGTGATGGAAAGCTATTTTGACAGGATGAAACCAAATAGGAAAGAGAGTTCTCCCAAGAATACCTTATTCCCACAATAGTTTTGGCTTTCCGTTAAGGATCAAAGGAGGTAAACCAGCACCCAAATGAGCTAGATGTGCTCCATACATTCAAGCAGGAGACTATCATGCAAATAACTTGAATGTATTTGGTATTCTAATAAAAACTACACTGAAATTCCCTGGTTTTCTTAAACATTTGGCAGATTTAGCAAAATACTCTATTCCGACCTTGTCTTCCTCTCCCATAGCTTTTTTGGCTGTCGTGACAATCCCATAAGATTAAGTCATCATGACTCAATCTATTTCCACCTGCATTTTTCATGCAGTCATTTTTCAGCAAACCCATAAAAACAAAAAATAACTCACTCACTGCAGCATGGATTCATGTTTCCCAAATCATATAACCATTCACAAAGCTGGTTGCAATTTATAGACTGGTGTGTTGTGGGTAACATTATTTCTACTAGAAGAATGTTTTTTGTAGCACCCAGCAGAATACAGTTAATAATGCATTGCTTAGCATTTTGAATAATTTTAACAAAGGAATAATTTTGGCACTATAAACTTACTTGAGATGACTGTTTCCCCTACAGACCTTCTTTATAGCTCTGCTCGTAAAATCATTACATATCTTGTTGACTTACCTCTCTAGCTTTCTTTTCATACTAAATATAAAGAAAAATGAAGTGAATAAAAAAGGTGCATTCCTCAATGAAAAATTTGAAGGTGTTCATGGAACACACTCTAAAAAAGCTCTTTCAATTGAAGCTTATTTAATATGCCTGTTTTGATTAGAATTCATTGTAGAGAGCTGTCAAAACTGTACATTTCTGATCTCCTACATAAATTCTTTACATGGATACTACTATCACTTAAGGCTTAAGGCATGGCTTAAAATTTTCTTAAACTTCCACATACTCAGTGTATAAAACTGATTATCATTCTTGCTGTACAGTTGTGGTTTAATATACATATACAGCATGATTTTATTTAATAGTTTCAAATTTCTACAGACTCTCCATTTGTAAACTCAAACCTGTAAGGAATAGCTTAATTCACTGAGTCTTGCTCATTGATCAAGCATTGAAAACTATTATCCTTTCCATAAACACAGAAATCTCTGTGTTAAAAGCAGCTGGGTTTTGGTTGGGTTTTTTTTCGTTGGTTGGTTGGTTGGTTTTGGCACTGTTTTATTTTGGCTTTAATGATTGTCTTACCCCTGTGTGGCATATCTTCAACTCTTAGATTTCATTTACTAGGTTAAATGAGCCAAGTTTCTCTTCTCTTTTCTTGTAAAATGCTTTCCATCCCCTTGGTTACATTCTCTCTTTCCTTTGCTTGATTGCCTTTGGCTTCTTTTTTCTCAAACCCTGACAAATATATTTGATAGAAGTAACATTTCCTTAATTCTACTGAAAAATTTATGAACTGGTGTGTCTTACACTTGCATTCCTCTTTCACAGATGGAAAATGCTGGCAGTTCATAGACATCCTACGATCAAACTCTTGTCCTCTTCCTTCTCAATTTTCAGCTGATAACTGCTGACACAAACTTTTGCTTATTAAGCACAAAGTGTGTGACTTTGCACAACACACAATTCATTTCATTTCATTTCATTTCTATTAACGCAATTCTCAAGGTCATAAAGTTCTTCCTACAATATCCTTTACAGCTGCTTGGTGATGTTTCCAACCTAGTGTCTTTGGCAAACTTGATTATTATGTTTCTAATATCCATGCCAAGATCATTACTGAAATTATTAAATAAGATCGATGCTCGGGCTGATCTCTGATCTGCTGCTAACCAGCCTGATACTTTTCCTTTTTAGTATTACCTATTTACATCCTGTCTGTTACAAGCTGTTTATTCACTCGATAGTTCTTCTATTAATCTCTGGCCTTTTTCTCCATATAAAACGAACATTTCCCACATTGTGCCACCTTAAAAAATTTACTGAAATTCAGGGTGATTGTGTTTATCACCTTCCTTTCTTTTTTCTCCAGCAAAAAAATATCATTTTACTGAAGAATTTTATTATATTAATCTGTCATAATTCACCTTTCCAAACTCGTGTTGCACTTTCTCCCAGTTTCTGTATACGTCCACGTATTATCTGTTTTTAAGTCCTCTCTATAGTCCAGGATTTTGAATCTTACTGAGATCAAACTTACACACGTATAATGGCTCAGATCGTAATTTTCCTGATTGCAAGTTAATTTTCCCTATAGCAGCCCCCATATTTCTGTGCTTTGTATTGGTAGCTAGAAAGGTGTTGATAACACACCAGTATTTTGGCTACTGGTGAGCAGTGCTCCCATAGCATCAATGCTGGCTCTCCAACATTTCCCCCCACTCACCAATAGGCTGGCAGTGGGCAAGATCTTGGGAAGGGACATAGCCAGGACAGCTGACCCAACTGAACAAAAGGATGTTCCACACCATATGATGTGGAGGAGGAGGAAGGGGGGCATTTACAACATTTGTCTTCCAGAGCAACCACAATATGTACTGAAGCCCTGCTTCCTGGGAAATGGCTGGACATCATCTGTGGATGGGAAGTAGAGAATAAAATCTTTTGGTTTTCTTTGCTTCCACGCGTGGCCTTCACCTTTACTTTATTAAACTTTTATCTTAACTCATGAGGGTTTTTTCATCTTATTTTCTCCCCACCGCTGTCCTGCTGAGGAGGGGAGTGACAGAGCAGCTTGGTGGGCACCTGGCATGCAACCAAGGTCAACCCACCACATTAGTACAAGTTCATTTTCACTTATTAACCCTTAAATTCTGTTTTGTCCCTAAAAGAAAGATGATTGGTTTTGGCTCAGTAATTATTTGCTGAAGAAATGTGTAGGCTCTATTCTCCCTCTGGGCAATTACTGAAAATATTTCTTGATTTGAAAGTTTAATTAAAAGTAGGTTTAAATTTAAAAACAACTTACTAAGCTTAACTGGGAAACCTCTCCAGCTTTTCCCAGAGTTTTTCAGATTGATTTCTTTGTCTTCCAGACTGTTATGTATTTTGTGTCTGCCTGTTTCTCCTCTTCAGTGCAATCACATTATTGTGCAACTTCTTTCTTTTTTACTAATTAGATTAATTTTCTCATATATTATTGATCTTAAGTGACTGTATATGCTTTTACCTGATAAAGTTTATTTGGTTACAGAATGTTGTTCAATAGCTGTGCCCACAAAAGAAAAGTCGTCACAAGACTGAATATAATTTTCATATTGATGTAGTTACATCAAATGTTCGTCGTGTAGTCCAGGTGTATTATGAATTGATGTATTAATATGACACCTGTTCTTGAAAGACAAGAAGGCTGTTTTATATTTTTGTCTAAGTTTAAAAAAATAAATACAATTAAAAGCTGTCCTCTAGCAGTCTGTGAAACATGAGGTGTATATGCTGGTAGGACATGAATGCCAAATACTTCTTATGCTCCTTATACATCCATCCAGCCAACCAGCTGCTTGCAACTGGGGTTTTAAAAAGCAACAAGTAGTGATGTGGTTAAGACGTTTTCCATGCATGGAGTTGAAGGAAGATGTCGGAAGACAGATGAAAAAGATGAAAATCTGTGGTAGAAATCTCATCTAAGAGGATATGTGTGACTTTAAGGAAAGCCATCTTTGGATTCAAGCTGCTGGATGACTGAACTCGTTATCTTTCCATTTGATTAGTTGTGTGCCAATACTTTTATCTGTTGGTTACTTAAATAAAGGATAAATCTTCTGTCAAGGCATGTGAATATTTTGAAGAGGCGGACGTACTTTGGAGGAGCTAAGTATGACTAGCAGATGACGAGCCAAACCTTTGAATTGCATTGCTAGAGCAAGAGTTGAAAGGCTTGAAAGAGACAACAATTACGTCTCCCACTTCCTCTGTCATTCACATCTGAGACGTGTAAGGCTCTGAGATATGTTCAGCTTCACATTCAGATGATGGGCTGGCCTTGTACATGAGCGCTGATGCTCAGGGTGATTTAAGTAGACATCTAAGGTATACTGAAGATAAGATTTATGAAAGGTCATAGGAGAGGGGGACTTGACATTGCAGAACAGCCTGCCATAGCAGAAAATACTGACATGGCCATTTACAATGAACTATAAATGACTCACCTTTTACAAAAGCTTTATGATAAGCACAGACAAATATGACAGCAATAGGAGCAATAAGAAGAAAAATATATAACTTTCGGAAAAAATTGTACCTTAGTGAAATGACTGCATGAACACCTTTAGTTGTCTAAAACTTAGCTATTAGAGATTTAGCAAGCTCTGGAGTAAAGTTAATTCTATCTATATACGGGCTAGAAATACCTAAGCCTGATTTGTTTTTTGGAGGGTTGATTGTTTATTTGTGTTTTCTTTGTTGTTTGTTTGGGTTGCGTACTTTATAGCTACACAGGAAATGCTTATTTTGTAAGAATATCAGGAATATCAGTATACTTTTAATATAGGACATTACTAGTCTTATTAGACATTTTGGACAAACAAAGCAATAGGTTCTATATTGTACAGGAATTCACTTCTATGTGTTATTTCCACTAAAGTATAGTATTTGTTTAGTGCAGTCTTTTTTTGGCAAGCCTTGTGAGCTTTCAATTTTATTTTTTTTTTGAAAGCTTAAGTATACAGTGTATAAATAAAGGAGGAATTGATTCACTTCTTCATTGGAGGCAAGATTAGTAAAATTGTTTAGTGGCCAACAAAGAACAGAACAGAACAGCTTACAGGCTTTCTTGAGTTTTCATTTCAATGTGAGTTCCATAGAGCTTTAGTTGCTTCCTGAAGGAAGGATGAGGTCAATTTCTTTTACTGTCATCACTGAAAATATATATATATCTCTCTAAAAAAATTACATAATGCTCAGCTGGCTGCAGACTCACCTTGATACCCTAATTGCCTTATGGGGTGTTGTCTGGTGTCTTCTAATGCTTCCTGGGGGTTATTAGGATACAGAAGTTCTTTATAGCTCACGTGGACCTTTTAGTTTGGTGGAGAATAACCCTTATACCTGCCGTTCAAATAACCAAGAAGTCAAAGCTCCAATTGAAAACATTCAGGGGCATAGTCAAGATATATTTAAGACCGAGAAGGGGCTGGATAACAGCCACTGGTAGAAGATTAGCATTATTCAGGATTCTTTCTAATCATTCTGGCCAGAGACTTTTGGCAATTCTGTGCCAGTATTCATAAACATTCTTCAAAGAAAATAAATGGGAACTCTAATTCTTCTTATTTTCATATTAGGAATATGAAAAAGCAAAGGGAGAAATAACCTTGAGAGGTAATTTGCAAGTTCTACTTGAACTAGGTAAGGAAAAAAAAAAAGAAAGAACTAGTTTCTTGGTATCTACTACTTTCTTTAAATTATAAGATTACTACATATTACAAATTGCCACAATGCAAAACAAAAAATTGCAGCATGTTGAAGTGCTCAAACACAATACTTTAAAGTGCTTTTATTTTTCATATGTCTCAATGTAATTTATAGGTTATGAAATATCTGTGATGTTTGTTTTATATTATGTCCAGTCCCTTTACTGGTTCTTCCTAAGCAATTCAACAACACAAGTATTTATATTTCTTTTGCAGCTGAAAGCAAAACAAAATGAATACCTGTCATAAATCCCCATGGTGATTGCTGTCTTTTAATTCCTTTTTTGCAGTTCAGTGCTTCCATTTCAATAAAGATGATATCGTTATGCCATTACTTTAATTATAATATTCAATATCTTACCAAAATGAAAAGTCAGTATATTTTTCCCAAGGGTTATAATTCTGTAGAGTGCATGTTTGAAGTTCAGATACATTTTTAAGCATACAGCACTGAAAGAGTACCATTTGGGAATTAATGATTTATAATATATATATTTATGGCTGAAGAGAAGGTTTTCTTTATTTGTTTCTGTATTGTGTACACACAGTTCATGTTTATGAATGAGTTATAAACAAATATTAGCACATTGAAGAAAAACTGAGAAGACAGAAAATTCTGTTATTCTAGCTCTTTGGGGATAAATACCCAAAATACATCATTTAAAAAGAAACTTTTTTTTTTTGATAGTCAGACCTTAGAAGCTGTGTGTAACAGTGATGAAGTACACTATTTGAAATACAGGTTTCTTTACGAAGTCATCTTCACTTCTCCCATTGTTTTCATTTTAGTATTGCAACACTACTGAATTATGATTTCCTATTAGTAAAGCTCATGGCTAGGGAACTGATCTTCAGGGGATGACAGATCTGAAAACTGGGTGCAAAAACACAGGGGTATCTCTGCTAATTAGAAGGAAGCAAGCCAGGAAGGAAGGATGTATTACAAATAATCCCTTCAGAGACTCTTTTAAACAAATGAAGAAGAAAAAAACAAAGCAACACAGCTTACTTTATAGCTTTTCTCATTTAGAGTTGTGTGTTGTGACACTGGTGGGCAAAACATAAATAACTACAAGTGGTAGTGTGATACTCCTAAAATACCTGTGCTTAGTGAGAGGAGTTAATCACAAAGACAGATTGAAATAGAAGTGAACTTGCATTTTCCATTTTTAGCTGAATCCTCTGTTTTACTGCAACGTTAACTTCAGTATTTGATGTCTCTCCATTTCAAACAGCACAAGCTACTCTTATTTTTACTATTCACTGCACTAGCTTGGAGTTGAGAGGCCTTCTACCTTTCAGTTGTTGGTCAAGGTTCCCTAAAGTCTTGTATGTAGCATATGTTCTCTGAGTGAAGGTCCCTTATCTGCTGATTTATTTATTACTTCCTTTAACACTTCTCAATGCAATACCTGGCACACATATCTTAATTAATTTAATCTTAGGGCATTTTTTGGATATAGGAAAATAACACCATATCTAACCAGGTAAATCTAAAGCACTTTTTTTTTTTTTTTAATAATTCTGTCTCTCTTCCCTTTCTAACCCTCATTGTGCCAAGCACAGCAGAATTCATCTCACCTAACCTTAGACTTTATAAATTGATTGTTTAATCTTAGCTCCCTCTAGGGACAGTGGAAAGAGACAGAAATGCTTCAGGGAGGCATTTCGTCTGTCTATTCATGTAGTCAGAGTTGCTTCTCTCTTGACACTAGAAGTAGTTCAATTTAAGCTACATACATATGTGGTGGGTCAACCTTGGCTGGCTGCCACACCCCCACACAGCCACCCTCTCAAAGAGGACCGGGTAGAAAATAAGGTGCAAAAGCCTGAGATAAGGACAGGGAGACCACTTCCTAATGACTGTCATGGGCAAATCAGTCTCAAATTGGGGAAAATAATTTCATTTCTTGTTAGTTAAAATAGATTTGGATAGTAAAAAGCAAAGGCAAATTAGAACAACACTTCCCCACCCACACCTTTTTCCCCAGGATCAACTTCACTCTCCATTCTCAACTCCCCTACTTCCTCCCCACCCCAATGGACACAATACAAGGAGCCCGTAACAGCTCCTCTCTGCTGCTTCTTCCTCCTCACGCTTTTCCCCAGCTCTGGCGTGGGCTCTCCATTGGCCGCAGTCCTTCAGGAACTACCTGCCTGCTCTGGTGTGCGGTCCTGCGCAGGCTGCAGTGTGGCTGGATAACTGCTCCACCAGGGTCTGTTCTACAGGCTGCAGAAAAACCTCTGCTCCAGCACCAGGAGCATCTCCTGCCCCTCCTTCTTCTCTGACCTTGCTGTCTGCAGGGCTGTTTCTCACACTTTTTGTTCCCTCCTCCTCTCTCTCTGGTATTTTCTCCCTTTTAAAAAAACATTTTCTCTGAGGTGCCCCCACCGTGGCTGCGGGGCTCAGCCGTGCCCTGCGGTTGGTGAGTCGGAGCCGGCTGGAACCGGCTGTGTCTGGCTCAGGGCAGCCCCGGCCTCTCCTCACAGAGGCCACCCTGCAGTCCCCCCCAGTGCCAACACCTTGCCAACTATGCCCAGTACAACATAATATCTTGATGGTAACATGAATAAATTTCTCAGAAACAGACTCCTTAAACATGTAGGAGATGGGGTGGTGTTTTGTGGAAGGGACTTTTTAGGACCGTAGAACTATACTCGCGTGTATAGCACATACATAGCCCCACAAGAAGCTGTTTGATTCAACCCAAATTAAAAGTTTTGGCCCATACATTTATTTTGCTTGTAGGTGATTTTTCATACTCAGTTTTAAGTTGTATTTTCTTAATGTTTTTGTATTTATCGATATAAATATTACTATTTTTTCTTAAATTAATTGTCCTTGTATTGTTCAGTCAGTTCTGAGAGCTCAGAACTCGGCCTTTTAAGGTTAAAAACATATGCCTTAGACCAAATTTTAGTATAGAGACTTGTTTTTATTTGGATGCCAAATGAATAACCAAATTATTAAAGACAATTTGACAGTAACCAGTAGCTCCTCCTGGAAATCTCTGACCATAAGATCCCTTACTACAGATACTGAGTCTCCTACAAGGCTAGTGCTCAGTGTTATAAAATGTGAAACAAAGTCTTGGTAACAATAGCTGATAGCAGAACACTATCATCACCTTCTGAAGGTATAATAAAAATATACACATAGATCAAATAACAAGTAAGACTTGAACTCACATCTTCTGCACTGTAGTGTGTGTTCCAGGCCTTAGGATTGAGTGTACTGGGAAACCCAGACCTCTAAATATATATTTCCTTTGAGGTCTGTAAGATGGATGGTACTTCCTTATGGAGACCTTCAAAGTATTCAGCACTCTCTGCTATCTATATAAGGAATCTCCTACTCTAGGCACCTTCATATAAATTAGATGTACTGGGTTCTTGATATTCTTCTGGACTTAAGGTTTTAATTTAATTAAAAATATTTTAAAATGTGAAACAAAGAAACTAGGTCAAACTAACACCAGAGTCAAAAATGTTAATTTCCACTGAAATTTAATATTCCTGTTAAGTCTAAAATAACTTTTTGGTTAGGGGGTTAGTTTTAGTGAAATATTTGAAATATTTAATTACAGCTAGACAATTTTCCTGAGTTTTTTTTTTCACTTCATCCAATGAATCAAAGAATTTCTTATTTACATGTCTACTGTGCTGAAAACACTATGGAGAGTAGGGCACCAAGAGAAACAATTTGTGCATCTCTGCAGATCAATGAAGCGGCTGCCACTAATACAGTTTCTTCAAATGGAATGGAAGAACATATCAATTATCATTGGAATGGGAATTGATCTATATTATATAGTTGTTTGACCTTGTTAGAGTTTCTGATACAAACGGAATGATAGATTTCACAAAAATGGGGACTAGAACATGCAAAGGTATAAACTGTTGCATGTTAAAAGTCCTACAAGATAAAATACATGATCCATAAAAACATGATCCTCCAACCCATCCATCCTCAAAAAGGATGTTACCAATATAAAGCACAGATAGCCATCTCAGAACACAAAGCCAGCTAAAATATTTAAAATCCCTTTTAAAATATCAAGTATCAGTGGTAAAAAAGGACACTGCCGAAGATATCCTCCACTTAGTAAAACTAGACTTAAAACGAATAAAAGTTTTAAATTATTTAAAAATATTTCTTATCATTTTCTGACTGTACTAACACCACAAAATATCCCCAACTAATTCCCATGTTAATCTCAAATCTGCTTAACAGTATTTTATATAGTCCCTCATTAATGTTATAGAAGATATTGGGTAAGTAATAAATTCCTTTCTTTGTTGCTGTTATATTTGATAAGCAAGGCTGGTGATACCAACTCTAGATATAAAAGCTTTTGATATATCCCTCTGGAGTTTTTTACTCATCTCTTCCATCTTTAAAAGCAGTCTAGAAACATAAATAACAATCATAGTAAAACTGGATGGCTCAGGGAATCGTAGTCAGGAACTTTTCTTTCTTTCCTATGAATCTAAATCTAGCTTGACTTGTTACCAAAGGTTGTTGCTAAATAACAATTCAATAGAATATGCCTGTAAGGCTTCTTTGTGACCTCATCCTATGGCACAGCCCTCACCTATGAAATTGTTCTGTTGCTAGTAGTCTCAATAAAATTTTCATGGACTGAATGGGTATAAAGAATTAATTTGTTTCCCCCTAGTCCCACAGGACAGTGTGGGATCCTTATGCTGCAGCTCCCCATGGTGCAAACAAAGAGTAATTCTTTTCTGTGAATGACAGGAAAATGTTTTCATGAGCATGAAAATTCACCTGTTTTAACAGAGTGAAGAAGGGCGGTATGGTGGAGGGAGCTCTGACAGCAGAGGGTAGAACAATAGTGTTACAAACATGTCAGACTTGAAAGGAGCTACATTAACAAGTCAATCTCAAGCAAGTAACCTCCTCTGGGAAGATTCTTTGAAAGGAGAAGTGCTGTTAGCAGTCTAGCTGTGTCACTTCTCATTTATACATTTTTTTAAACAGCCCTCTTGGTCAAAACCATCCTCATTAACTTTATTTTCTATTTTCAGCATGCATTTCTTATAGCTGATTTACTCCATCCAGTTTCATATGTCTGCTTTTAATTCATTTCTTGACTTTACAACCTAGACAGTAGCTACAATACAGAATTTTGCTGAACGTTTTCTGAAAGTATGTGTGATGTGCATATCTCCTTTGTCTAGGTTGACAGCCATATCCTCTGAGAATTCCAATGAGTTAGCGAGTCTTTACCTCCCTTGTTTCTCCTTAGGCCATTTTAAAATAATGGCGTTATGTTGGCTACTCTCCAGTCCTCTCAGATTTCACTTGATCTATTTTGAAGAGCAGAAGTATATAAAAATGTCTGCCAAAGCTTCTTCAATTTCTCTCCTCATTTCCTTAACCCTTTTGGACATACATTGTTTGGTCATGGCCCTATCAATTTTAAAAGCCATTTCACCTTATAATAACCATACCTGACACAGTCTGTACATATCCTAATTCCTAATCATCCATCTCCATAAATCTGATTTCAGATGTAGTCAAACATCTATTCTCATCTTTTATAAGGCCATATATAACCCTTATTTAATGTATCTTCAATCCCCTTACACTCTTTCTAGGGGATAGGTTTGAAAGGTAAAGTTTCTTTCAGCAATGAGGATACATCTAGAGCTCAGGTCTGGGACAGAGAATTAGTTTTGATTCAGAATTGCAATAAATGTTCTGGTTCTTTCCGGCTCTAGGGAGGAAGCAGCCTGCAACTGAATTATAGCTGTGATAGTTATTTGCTTCTTCACAACAACTTGCTGACCCAGAGACATCGTTCTCCTCAATGCCTTGTAATCTGTAGGTTTGCAGCCCTGTCAGGGAATCAAGAAGTGCTTTATATTTCGTCGCTTCTCTACACAAGCATGTCAGAATCATAATGATTAGCTCTTGAAAGTACCTCAAGAAGCTAGGTAGTCCATCCTCTTGTCCCAGGGTAAAATCAGCTGTACCAAAGATTGTTTGTGTTATCTATTCTTAATGGCCTTCAGTCATGGAGATCTCATAACCTCCTTGAGCAATCTATTCAATGCTTATTCAAATTTCAGCTTTACAACCTTGCCTTCATTTTATTCTATAATTCTTAGAAACAAGATTATAAAATAATGTATGCTACTTCACACATTACAGCAATTGAAAAACCTCTTAATGTTTCAGCATGTGAGATACTGATTATGCCTAACAAAAGTTTAGAGACAGAGCCTGGGGCTGATTCTAAACACTTATGAGATCTATTTGATGTGAACTGTCCCAATGAAATCAAGATGACAGCTGATTATAAATATTTTATATTGTCATCTACCAATGTTTTTCACTGTAAAAGTTTTCAGTGTTGAGCAGTATGCTAATTCTGAGGTACTTTAATGAATACAACTGGTCCTGGCTGGATCATGTGCAGAAATGAAACTAGAGCCTCTGAATCTAACCGAAAAAAACTGTTAGAATGTGAGTCACATTCTTAGCTATATCCTACTTGAAAGCATTAGTAAATTATAAAATCCCCTATGTCTTCTCTTCCTAATCACTGGAAAGAACCCAAAATGGTGTTGCATGACCTCTTCAACCTAATGCTAGATATGTAAAAAAACAAGCCAACAAAACTCTATGGTTGAGATACATGAGGTGGTATCATATAACGGTCAATATCAAATAAAGAGTCATAGAATATTCTGCTGAGACAAAGAAAGCTTCACCTCCATTACTTCCATGAGACCACACTCCAAGGCTGAATACCTGTGCAGGTACCACAGGCCACCTGGCAAATGTTGACTCTTTACTGTAGCATTTGTGTTTGTTTTTTGAAAACCTTCTTCTTGGGTTTCATTAAGTGCCATGAGTAGAATTCAAATAGAAGTGGGGACCCACTTCTCCTGTTGAGTGTGTCGTTTGTACTGTGACCATTTTAAAGAACATTTTTAAGATCATCAAGTCCAACCATAAACCTAACACTGCCAAGTCCACCACCATGTCCCTAAGCCTCATGTCTACAATCTTTTAAATACCTCCAGGGAGGGTGACTCAACCACTTCCCTGGAGAGCCTGTTCCAGTGCTTGATAACCCTTTTGGTGAAGTATTTTTTCCTAGTAGCCAATCTAAACCTCCCCTGGCATAATTTGAGGCTGTTTCCTCTTGTTCTACCACTTGTTACTTGGGAGACCGATACCCACCTTGCCACAAGTTCTTTTCCAATGGTTGCTGAAGGTGGTAAGATCTTCCCTCAGCCTCCTTTTCTCCAGACTAAACAACCCCAGTTCCCCCACCTGCTCCTCATAAGACTTCTTCTCTAGACCCTTCAACAGCTTCTTTGCTTTTCTTTGAACACAGTCAAGCACCTCAATGTCTTTCTTGTAGTGACGGTCCCAAAACTAAACACAGTAACTGAGGTGTGGCCTCACCAGTGCTGAGTACAGGGCCTTAGTCATAGAATCATAGAATGGTTTGGGTTGGAAGGCACCTTGAAAATAATCTAGTTCCAACCCCCCTGCCATGGGCAGGGGCACCTTGCACTAGACCAGGTTACTCAGGGCCCATCCAACCTGGCCTTGAACACCTCCAGGCATGGGGTATCCACAACTTCCCTGGGCAACCTGTTCCAGTGCCTCAGCACCCTCACAGTAAAGAATTTCTTACTAATATCTAATCCAAATCTCCCCTCTTTCAATTTAAAACCATTACCCCTCATCCTATCACTACACTCCCTGATAAAGAGTCCCTCCCCATCTCTCCTGTAGCCCCCCTTTAGGTACTGGAAGACTGCTATAAGGTCTCCCCAGAGCCTTTTCTTCTCCAGGCTGAACAACCTCAACTTTCTCAGTCTGTCTTCATAGGAGAGGTTTTCAAACCCTTTAATCGTTTTTGTGGCCCTCTTCTGGACTTCCTCCAACAGGTCCATGTCCTTCTTATATTGGGGGCTCCAGAGCTGGACACAGTACTCCAGGTGGGGTCTCACAAGAGTGGAGTAGAGGGGGAGAATCACCTCCCTTGGCCTGCTGGCCATGCTTCTTTTGATGAAGCCCAAGATACGGTTGGCTTTCTGGGCTGCGAGTGCACATTGCCACCTCATGTTGACCTTCTCATTAACCTGTATGCCCAAGGCTCAGGGCTTCTCTCAAGCCATTCCATGCTTAGTCTGTATTTGTGCTTGGGATTGCCCTGACCCAGATGCAGGACCTTGCACTTGGCCTTATTGAATTTCATGAGGTTTGCACGGGCCCACCTTTCAAGCCTGTCCAAGTCCCCCTGGATGGCATCCCTTTCCTTCAGCATGTTGACTGCTCCACACAGCTTGGTGTTGTCAGCAAAGTTGCTGAGGGTACACTCAATCCCAACATCCATGTTGCCAACAAAGATGTTAAACAGTACTGGTCCCAGTACTGACCCCTGAGGAACACCACTGGTCACTGGTTGCCACTAGGATATTGAACTGTTGACCGCAACTTTTTGAGTGTGGCCATCCATCCAATTCCTTATCCACTGAGTGGTCTGTCCATCAAATCCATGTCTCTCCAATTTAGAGACCAGGATGTCATGTGGGACAGCATCAATTGCTTTGCACAAGTCCAGGTAGGTGATGTCAGTTGCTCTTCCCTTATCCACCAACGCTGTAACCCTGTCATAGAAGGCTTCCAAACTTGTCAGACACAATTTGCCTTAAGTGAAGCCATGTTGGCTGTCACCTATCAATTCCTTCTTTTCCGTGTGCCTTAGCATAGTTTCCAGGAGGAAACTCCATGATCTTGCCAGGCACAGAGGTGAGAATGACTAGCCTGTAGTTCCCCAGATCTTCCTTTTTTCTGATTACCACACTAGTTCTGATACAAGCAAGGATGCTATTGGCCTTCTTGGCCATCTGGACACACTGACAGTTCATATTCAGCCAGCTGTCGACCAACAACCCCAGGTCCTTTTCTGCCGGGCATTTTTCCAGCCACTCTTCCCCAAGCCTGTAGTGCTGCATGAGGTTGTTGTGACCCAAATGCATGACCTGGCACTTTGCCTTGTTGAATCTCATACCATTGGCCTCCACCCATTGTTCCAGCCTGTCCAGATCCCTCTGTAGAGCTTTCATAGCCTCACTAGATCAACGCTCTCGCCCAACTTGGTGATGTCTGCAAACTTACTGAGGGTACACTTGATCCTCTCAGCCAGATCATTGGTAAAGATATTAAATAGAACAGACCCCAGTACTGAGCCCTGGGGAACACCACTTCTGACCAGCCGCCAATTGGATTTAACTCCATTCACCATAACTCTTTGGGCCTGGATGCCCAGCCAGTTTTTTACTCAGTGAAGAGTACACCCATACAAGCCGTGAGCAGCCAGTTTCTCCAGAAGGATGCTGTGGGAAATGATGTTGAAGTCTTTATTAAAGTTCAGGTAGGCAACATCCACAGCCTTTCCCTCATCCACTAAGCTGGTCGCCTTGTCATAGAAGGAGATCAGGTTAGTCAAGCAGGACCTGCCTTTCATAAGGTCCTGCTGACTCGACCTGATCACCTAATTTTCTTGTATGTGCCATGTGATGGCACTCAGGGTGATCTGCTCCATAACATTCCCTGGCACCAAAGTCAGACTGACAAGCCTGTAGTTCCCCAGATCCTCCTTTTGGCCCTTTTTGTGGATGGGCATCACATTTGCTAACCTCCAGTCAACTGGGTCCTTCCCAGTCAGACAGGACTGCTGGTAAATGATGGAAAGTGGCTTGGTGAACACTTCTGCTATCCTCAGTTTCCTTGGGTGGATCCCATCCGGCCCCATAGACCTGTGTATATCTACGTGGTGTAGCAGGTTGCTAATCATTTCCCCCTGGATTATGGGGGCTTCAGTCTGCTCCCCATCTCAGTTTTCAGCTCAGGGGGCTGTGTCCTGCCTGTGCTGACCCACACAACTCTTTTTTTTTTTTCCTGAGTTCCAGCCAAAACTCTGTTCATCCAGGCCTGTCTTATTCCCCCCTGGCTCAACTTTCAACACATAGGGACTGGCTGCTCCTGCACATTTAAAATTTCCTTCTTGAAGAATGTCCAGACTTCCTGGACTCCTTTGCCCTTCAGGACTGCCTCCCAAGGGACTCTGTCAACCAGGCTCCTAAATAGGCTAAAGTCTGCCTTCCAGAAGTCCAAGGCTCTTCTATCCCCCTTCCTTACTTCTCTGAGAATCAAAAGCTCTATCATTTCATTATTGCTATGCCCAAGACAGCCTCCAGTCATCCAAGTTCCCCACTTAGGACTGGTAACTACTTAATTTTATAGACAGTATAGACTCTGTGTGCTGTTATGTTTCCCTGTTCTGTGATGGGGCCATCAACAACACCTGGTTGGCGAGTGCCTAGCATCTTCAAGGCAGGTAAGGAAGGGAATAATCAGCCTGGTGTCCAGGAATCTTGAGACCAGTAGGGAGGAGAAGAAGAAATCTTTGAATTGTCTACTTGGTTCACAGGGCCTGGTAATGAGATGAAAGGGAATGAATACCTGACCTGCTTGGTCACAGAGATGGCTGCTTGTTTTATAAAATAATGTAAGTTATGATAAACACATTACCAGGGTTCGGGAGCAGAGGATACTTGTCACATATGGTCACTCTTCTTGTACTCTTTGAGTCCTAGGGTTGATGAAACCAGTTTTCTTCAAGACGAAGATCATAGCAAATTATCATCACAAGCTCTTTGCCAGGAGAAGTCTGATGCTAATGCTAATGATTTCTTCCTCCTCATTTGGATCATGTTGAGGTCATTGATAGGCACAATATACACAATTGATATAAACACAATCTGCTTACTTGTTCTTTTTTTCATTGGCTTGCAATTCGATATCATATGTGAATTTAATATATATGTTATGCTTAAATATGTTGGACATTTGTTCTTTGTTCTTTTATCGCTATAAAAGATTTTATTCGGTTCCCAAAATCAGACTATCAAAAGACAACACTATCTTGTCTTGGACGATTGCATGTTGTGGACTGGTAATTGCTGCTCTCTTCTTAAGATCAAATAATTAGTCAGAGCCATACCTAATATAAATCAACAATTTTCCAGTAATTTGGTAGTGGTTAATAATAGCTGGAGATCTTTCCTAGTTACTGTACACTTAGACACATTTATTAGATTAATTAGTGCTTGTAAATAATTGATAACAAGCTAATTGATGGCACAGGGTAAACTAATTTTTTTTTCCTGAAAGAATAAGCATGTGATCATCTGAATCTGAAATTCATTTGGAAACTAACTTACTGAGAAAACTGTTGTAATGGGCTGGATTAGCTACTAATTCTTAAAAAAAAAAAAAAAAGAAAAGGCCACAAAACCACTTTGAAAGTTGCTGGGACAAAGTGGTAAAAAGACAAAATAAAGACTTGTCTCTAAAATGAACGAAACATCAGATTATGCTTTGTTAGACTTTTTTATGAGTTGTTAATGTGACTGAGAGTCTATGTACTTTTTTTACTATCATCTCCACTAAATAAGGAAATCTGACAAAATTTCTCATATAAATCACTTTAAATCATAAAGCATAAAATTTGTTCCTTCCAAAATTTGTGTTGAAAAGACTGGAAGGAAAGGATTATGTCTGAAGGTCTGCAGGCTTTGCAATTTTAGCAGTTATTTAACAATGTTGTGTACTTTATCCTGTCTCTGACTCCTGCTAAGAAGATGTGCATTTGATTTTTTCCTATTAGACTCATGAACAGTATAGGAAAAATGTCAAATTTACAAAGATAAAATTCATTTAGTTGGGTACACAATCATTCATCTTAATTATGTCTGACATTTTCACCGTTATATAATCAGTTTCCCAGAAGAAGAGAAACTCACATGCTGTCTCCTTTAGGAATTCTTCATTGAAGGAGATTAGATATTTCAGTCCTCCGAGGAAGCTAATAGCGTAGTCGAAGCATCATGAAAAATAAAGAATAACGGCTTGTATTCATCAAGAATGGGGAAATACCAAACTGTCATGCCTGATAACTGTAACTCCTAACACTGTTTTCTTCAAGGGTAGTAAAGTATAGCACATAAGATTTTGAAGCAGGAGATGTATAAACTTTTAACAAAAGACAATTTTTTTATAGCTTTTCTACCTTCATTGAAATCAATGAGAGTTTGTCTCACTGTTCGCTTCATATAGGGGAACTATATTAGATATTTTTCTACTTCCTGTGAAGATAGTTTGTTTGTATTATGCAAATATGAAGAGATAATGAAACCACTAAAAGAATATATTTTATACTCTAAGCATCTCGATCATCTGCATACAATACTAGATGTAAGCAAAATAAGACACATTACCATATACGTAATATATAATAAAATACGTTTATACTTTGATAAACAAATAAAGAAATAAAAATAAAACCATTATTTTTAGAATCAGCATTAATGTAGAATTGTCACACTTACACAATAAGTATTTCAAAAGAGTAAGTAAAACTGGTAACTCAGATGCCATCTCAGATGAGACACTAAAGGTGATTTATCTCTGTCTTTCAAATGGTCTTTTCCCCTCAAAGAATACAGCTAATAATACAGGACAATGTAAGAACTTCATTGAAAAATTCCTCAATTTTTAGAGGTTAGAAGTTCAAAAGAAAATTTGAGTCTTAATAAATACTGTTACACAGCTACATATGTCGGATTCATAAGCTTTAGACTACAAAGTCTCTGTAAAAGTAGCATGTCCCTCAAAACTGTTTCAACAAAAACAATATTCGAAAGAGTAGCAGGGTTAGGGAATAAAAACGTTACCTTTATGTACTGTCCTTAGATCAGAGATCATTGCTGAATGTATATCTTACATAGACTATCCCAAACTACAACTCAAACTAAAAGAAAAATACCTTCTGTTTTAATCTTTCCTTGTTTTCTGCAGAATGAAAAGTTTCTTTTAATTAAACTACTCAGGAAGGTAAATGTAAATGACCTACAAACAATTTTGATTATTAAAATATTGAGTGATTCTGAAATGACAAGAAGTTGAAGCTGAATATGCCTCCATATCCCATGAGTATATCAACCATTTCTCTTTCTGTCCTTTCTCTTTGACATGTAGACAAAGTAACGCTTCATAGTTTGGTTTGAGGAAAAACATTTGTAGCAGTATTGAGAATAATGATGATGCAGCTAAGACAGAGGCTCTGAACAAATTCAATGTCCAAATATAGACAATTGTCATCAGAGACATCATTTCAGTAACAATGCTGGCAAAGTATTTGCCAGCGAGCTCGTAACTGCTTCATTACCCATGCTTGACCTCTTGCGATGAATATGCTGAACCATTGTCAGATGACAGATTCAGATGGCAAGGGAACAAGCAAAATAATTACTTTCCTGAATTAAATTTTTCATCAGAATTGTAATTAAAAATAAAAATAAAAAATGCCACTGGGGGTTGAACAAGCCCAAACTAAGTGCCAAGTTCTGATCTACTGTCAGTTGAGTTGCTCTGGCTTCATCGTGAGCTGAAATGTGGATTTTTCCTCAGGCATCTAGAAATATATTTTACTTCCTTCACATACGATCATTCTAGTCAACAGCTCTATTGCGATGTTCAAAACATTATTTCTAAGGATAGAATTACTTAATGAATACTTACCTGGGTTTTTTTTTCCAAATCTGCTGGGAATACAACACAGCAGAGAAGGAACAATCCAGGAGGTTCCTGGAATGTGTGGAAGATAACTTCCTCACACAGCTGGTAAGTGAGCCGACCAGGGAAGGTGCCCTCCTGGACTTGCTTCTTGTGAACGGGGAAGAACTTGTGGGGGAAGTAAAGGTTGGTGGCTGTCTAGGGCACAGTGATCATGAGATGATCGAATTTCTGATTCTTGGGGAAACAAGGAGAGGGGTTACTAAAACTACCTCCTTAGACTTCCAGAGGGCAAACTTCGACCTGTTCAGAAGACTGCTGGACAAAATCCCTTGGGAGGCTGCCTTGAAGGATATAGGAGCCCAGGAAGGCTGGACATACTTCAAGAGAGACGTCTTAAAGGCACAGGAGGAGGCTGTCCCCGTGTGCCAAAAAACAAGTAGGCGGGGAAGGAGACCGGCCTGGCTAAATAGGGACCTTTGGCTGGACCTCAAGAACAAAAGGAGAGTCTATGACCTTTGGAAGAGGGGGCAGGTCCCTCATGAAGACTATAAGGGTATAGCGAAGCTATGCAGGGAGAAAATTAGGAGAGCCAAAGCGCAGCTAGAGCTCAACCTAGCTACAGCCGTTAAGGATAACAAAAAATGTTTCTATAAATTCATTAACAACAAAAGGAGGATTACGGAAAATCTCCCTCCTGTATTGGATGCAGAGGGAAGCATAGTCACAAAGGATGAGGAAAAGGCTGAGGTGCTCAATGCCTACTTTGCCTCAGTCTTTAGCAGTGGAACGAGCTGTTCCCTGGGCACCCAGCCTTGTGAGCTAAGAGACAGGGAGGGGAAGCTGAACGAGGTCATCACAACCAAAGAGGAAGTGATCAGTGACCTCCTACGCCGCTTGGATGCGCACAAGTCTATGGGACCAGATGGCTTACATCCCAGAGTGCTGAAAGAGTTGGCAGACGTGCTCGCCAAGCCACTTTCCATTATTTACCTGAAGTCATGGCTAACTGGGGAGGTCCCAATGGACTGGAGGGTCGCCAATGTAGCACCCATCTACAAGAAAGGCAGAAAGGAGGATCCGGGAAACTATAGGCCTGTCAGTCTGACCTCGGTAGCAGGGAAGGTCATGGAGCAGATCAGCTTGAGTGCCATTACAAGTCATATAATGGACAAGCAGGGGATCAGGCCTAGTCAGCATGGGTTTATGAAAGGCAGGTCCTGCCTGACGAACCTGATCTCCTTCTATGACAAGATGACCCGGTTATTGGACGAGGGAAAGGCTGTGGACATTGTCCGCCTAGACTTTCGAAAAGCATTTGACACTGTCCGCCATAGAATTCTCATGGAATTCTGGGTGCCAGTTCTGGGCACCTCAATATGAGAGAGATATCGAGGTGCTGGAGCCAGTGCAGAGGAGGGCAACGAAGCTGGTGAAGGGCCTGGAGAATAAATCTTATGAGGAGCAATTGAAGGAGCTGGGACTGTTTAGTTTGAGGAAGAGAAGGCTGAGGACAGACCTCTACAACTACTTGAAAGGACATTGTAGAGAGGTTGGTGCTGGTCTCTTGTCACAGGTAATTAGTGATAGAACAAGAGGGAATGGGTTCAAACTGCAACAAGGTAAGCTTAGACTGGACATTAGGAAAAAATTCTTCACAGAAAGAGTGGTCAGACACTGGAATAGGCTGCCCAGGGAGGTGGTGGAATGTGTTTAAGAGTCATTTTGATGTGGTGTTAAGGGATAAGGTGTAAGGGAGAACTTTGTAGAGTGGAGTTGGTGGTTGGACTCAATGATCCCAAGGGTCTTTTCCAATCTAAATGATTCTATAATTCTATGATTCTATACCAAAACGTGTAATTATCTTTAAATAAATTTTACATTTTCATTTTTTTTTTCTTTTTTAAAATGGCTCAACTTACAAAAGAGATATATTTTAAATACTTCCCAAATTAAGTGAGATTTTTCCTGATGATTAAAAGAATTTACATTGAACTGAAATAATCTTTTCATATTTTTGCTTTCTAGAAGTAGGTGCCTTGATTTACTTATTTCAGTTGACTATTGATCTGAAAATATCTACTGCACCCTTTTCCAGTTGTCACTTAGTACTTCAACGGCTAATGAGCAAGCTATCAGGAAATATATCTTTCCCTTAAGCTGTTCAAGGAAATTAAAAAACAAACAGACAAACAAAAAAACCAGCTGAGCAACCCAACAAAAAGAATACCAAGAAAACAAACAAAAAACCCCAGATGAGCATGTAACATATAACCAGACAATTTGTGTTAAGAATTTGTCTGGTTGTGAAATGGTAACTGTTACAAGCTATGGACAGGCAAGATTGATTTTTTTAAGACAAATCACTGGAGCTGAAATTTGCAGTGGTTGCATCTATACTGTGGAAATCTGGAATATTACGAAGCTAAATTGAATAATGTTCTGTAACCATGTCCTGACCCTACATTTGAAATGGGTTTGGATGTGCATAAACTCTATTTCACCTTCTTCTTCTACATGGGCAAACCTAGGTTCCTACAAAAGGAAAAGTCTGATAGAAAGATAATTATGATACATCCAGCTTAATCCCCAAACTAAATGCCCAGGCAGGTAGTATCCAGGCGCAAACAGTAGTGCACATTCAGTTGCTCCAGGTTAACACAGCCTTGGGAAAATGGGATAAGTAGGGATCTATAGTAAATTTGATCTTTCTTTACTAGCAGTACATGGATTCTGGACAACTACTTTAAGTTATATGACTTCAGGGGGACTAAAGCTAAGTGGAATTAATTGTATGTAGATTCTCAATTTGTAGCTATCTCAAGATACAGGAAGTTAATTCCCCTCTTCATTAATTTAAGCTTTAATTTCCTGTCCCATCTTTATACTGTCCTTCCTCTTTATACTATCATCTCTTTGAGACAAAGTGCATCTTATTGTATATTAGCACAGTACATGGAAGAATAGGGTTTCAATCTTGATAAGGACCTTGGTGCACAACAATAGTAAGAGTGATTAACCAAATGTAAACATGAATGTTAACAGAGGTTAGCTTTTGAATTACCAAATAGCCCACCAAAAGGTACATGTTCAAAATCCAGGTTTGGTTTAACAAGAATTTCTACAACATACCAGACTACTGAATTCTTGTTCTGTTAATTTTTTTTAAAATTGAACCTGCCAAGATTTAATTACATGTATAGGTCAACACCTCCTGGAGACATTGTGACTTTTTCTAATGAATCGCAGGACACTTAGAATATGCTACCATGTGTGTCAAGCCTGGTTTCTTTTTTGTCCTTCCCCTTCTTCCTTGTAGAGTACAGAATAACTTGGCTTTGCTCTTTACAAGACTAGAGCAAAATGATCCAGAGCGATCATCTGTGTTTTACTTTGACATCAGAGACGAAAATGTGTATTTGCAAAACCACTAGTGGTGATTCATTTACATTTAGATTAATAATAACCTTGCATATTGCAAGCTATTAGAAATGTGAAACAGATAAAATACTTGTGAAACAATTCTCAACTAGAAAGTGTAATAAAACCTTAAATGTAAGTTTGGTTCTGTCTGGTCAGAGGTTCAAATTATGTTTCTGCACTGAAGGCTCCATTAAGGTTCCACTTCACCTAATAATCTCATGGTATTTATTAAACTTTGTTTAATTGTAGATCTTTTGCAGCTTGCTTGCTTCAGAGTCAGTCTTCTAGCTTATTAGAGTTAAGAATATTTCTTTCTTTATATGGAGGAAATGTACTATACAAACACAAATGCAGCTCTTCTGAGAAAAGGTTTGATGAGACATGAAATGACTTACAGTTCTGTAAAAATAATGTGTACTAGGTAAATTAGTAGATGAAGAAGATGTAGTTGTTACGTGCATAAATATAGAATACTGGAAGAAATCAGTATGGCTTTCGGAAAATGAAGTCTTGCCTCACTTACCTTGTCAAGCAGTCAACAAGCTTGACAATAGGGTCAATCCCATTGAAATGTATTGTTAAACTACCAAAAGGCTTTTGACAAGGAAAGAAAGTTAGAAAAACTTTAGCATGCATTAGCTATGAAGGAGAATGAAGGTCCCTGCATGGTTACAAGACAGAAAATAGAACGTACGGATAAATGATCAATTTTCATATTGGAGAGAGTTCACAGGGGAAGTGCAAAACAATCTGTGCAAAATATGCTGATTTCACCTTTGGCAACAGTGAAATGACAAATTTTCTGATGATACTGTTTTGTTCATGATAGTAAGTACAAGTACTGTCTGTGAAAAGTCATGAAAAGTCTTTACAACTGTGCAGCAGTTGTACAACTGTAAAGACAAAAGCCTTTACAACTGGGCAAGTGGGCAACAAATTCATTAATAAGAAACTCATTAAAAACAAATTTAAAACAATATACATAAATAAATAAGCACATCACTTTACATACAAAATGATGTGTTCTGAGTTGATCAATATGACTCAATTTGAGATCTGGAGGTTAAGATAAATTGTTCTATATGAATATTTGTTCAGTATTTAGTAGCAAACAATTGTAATGTTAAAAATTATTTGAAAGTAATAGAGAACTATTATACCACAGCATAAAGAATTAGATCACTATATGAATGTACATGCTGGATTCCTAAATGTCAGAAGAGGTATATTAGAATGGAAATTTCAGAAAAAGGAAATAAGGGAAATGTATGAAATTACTTGTGAGGAATGACTAAGCCACAATTAAATAAACTTGGAGTCTTCGTTATGAACAAAATATGAGTAAAGGAAGACTTAACAGAGGTTTATAGGATCAAGAAGGGCATGGAAAATATGGGCAAGGGGGCAAGAAGAGTAGGGATTGATTTTCCATTGCTTTTTCCAACATAAGATTGAAGAGATATTAGATTAATCCGGGAGGAGACATGTTCAAAAAAGGTCTTTCTTCTAGTTTAGACTGGCACTGAAATTTCAACATGTACCTGTATGAGTCCTAATTCAGAGGAAATCATTCAATAGTTCAATAGTTCTGTCACCAATACAGACTTCAGCAGTCATCAGTCAGACCTATGGAATGACAAAGTAATTGTGTACACTGTGATGCTTATAGATTAGATTTTTGATTTTGATTTTTTTTTGTGAAAGTCACTTCTATTTTATCAAGGTAAGGACTGCTGGATTTGTTGTGTCATTGCTAGTATTTTTCTTTGTTTTTCTTTTGTGTCCAAGTAGGTGATTTCAATCCAGACATCAAATGTACCGATGCTCTACATATCTTGGTCTCCTGCTTTACATGTATAACACATTAATGTAGCACAATTTGTTAGGATCTGCAGATACTCCTGTACTAACAGGAGCAATATTAATGCAAATAAAAATACTAGTAATATGTTAAGATCATGCATATTTTATTTCTTCCTCTTCTGCTTTACCTCAATATCTCTCTGCACATAAACTTTCATTTTTAGGAACTACAAAATAGTTTTATTAATTGCTATAGTGCCACAGTATTGTGCAGAAACTCCTTAGTTTGCAGACGAATAATTCCATTCTGATTTGAAAAAGGTAATCTGGACGTTCTTGAATTTAATGCCCTCTCCTGACGCTGTCTATATGCATAATTTTGGTCTACATTGAATTGCCACAGCTAGTTACCTAATTGTTCTCCAAGGGAGAAGTGCTGGTCCTCAAAACCTTGATCAAAAATATAATAAAAGGAAATAAATAGATTATGTGCTCTAACTACGCTACTCAATCTCTTTAATTGCTTTAAGTCAGTTCATGAGATATTTCAGACTAACCAAAGATGATTTCAATTACATTTTCTATACTTTCCATAATGCAATGAGAAGATACAAGAACAAAAAAGGAAAACAAGCAAAGCCCTTCCACATGCTCAGTTTTAGAAATCTCAGATTTTCTGGAGGAGTCCATAAATGTTCATACAGAGGCTGGTTTTGCAAAAATAAAGCAACACTGGTTGTCTGTGACTTTTTTCCTCTTCTTACTCTTTCAAAATTGCTTTCTTGCTGGTGAGTCATTTTGGAGACAGCATGATGAAATGGACTGTGAATTAGCTGCAGAATAAGTATTCTCAACTTGTCTATGCCACTGACTGCTTTGAGCCAGTAACTGAGGATCCTGGGGCCAGATTCTGGTCTTGTGTACACCATCCAAAGTTATGACCAATTATTTTGTTCTATGAACTCAACAAATATCTGACCCTTGCTGTCTTAGCTTTTCTTTGGGTAAAATAACAATGATAATATTTATTTACCAACCTCCAAGAGTGTTGTAAGAAATAATCCATTAATATTTTTATTGTGCCTTGGAGTTACTTATTATTCACAGAGGATTTTCAGAATACTACATCTCAACACCTGCACTGTGAAGCCTCAGTATAATCAATGAAGCAAGACTGGCATGTAATTGAAGGGTATAAACATGACAGTAGAAAAGAGAAGAGATTGTTTAGGGTTAAACTGGATAATCTTGAACAAAGAAAAGAGTAGACTGACTATAAGGAAACATCCCAGAAGACAAGGCACTCTTTCAGACTGTAAAATAGTCTATCTGGCCAGGTGGCACACATCCTATATTTGAGCTTTTAAATGCTTATGTTGAGCAAACCACTTCTAGTATACATTTTAAAAAAGAAAGCAGTAGCAGCAGAAAGATGGAGAAGATAATTAAAGGTCAGAAAACTGTACTTGGTTAGTGCCAATCCTGATATAACCCAAATGCAAACCGTCTGTAAAAGAGAGTACAATAGAAAGGATACATGGGAGAGGAACGTCAGCTGTTAACTTAATGTGTCAGTACTCTACCAATGCAAAACTACACAAAACCTCAGAAAATCTTGACCTCAGTTGTTCCACCATAATTCCATATTTTAGCACATTCCATAATGTGGGGAGCACTGAAGCCAATGTGGAAAAAAAAAAAAGTACGTTAGTTTTAGAGGGTCTTGCGTCTTTTATGTGATGCATGAACAGCAAAACATGCCTGCATTTAATTTTTGTTGATTTCAGTGGTCTGACTTTTCCCCCTGTACTCAGCACTGGTGAGACCGACCCCACGTCGAGTACTGTGTCCAGTTTTGGGCCTCTCACTACAAGAAAGACATTGAGGTGCTGGAATGGTTCCAGAGAAGGGCAATGAATTTGGTGAGAGGTCTGGTGAACAAGTCTTCTGAGTCTTCTGAGCGGCTGAGGCAGATGAGGTTTTTTAGCCTAGAGAACAGGAGGCTGAGGGGAGACCTTATAGGTCTCTACAACTACCTGAAAGGAGGTTGTAGAGAGGTGGGGCTTGGTCTCTTCTCCCAAGTAACAGGCCATAGGTCAAGAGGAAATGGTCTCAAATTGCATCAGGGGAGGTTTAGATTGGATATTAGGAAAATTTTTTACACAGAAAAGGTTACTAAGCATTGGAACAGGCAGCCCAGGGAGGTCGTTGTATCACCATCCCTGGAGGTATTTAAAAGACAGGTAGACGTAGTGCTTAGAGATATGGTTTAGTGATGGTTTTGTCAGTGTTAGGTTGACGGTTGGACTAGATGGTGCCTTCCAACCTAGGCAATTCTGTGGTTCTGTGATTCTATGACTTTTCATTTGAAAGTTAACTGCCCATCATCATTTAAATATATTTATCATTACCATTTAAATAATGTTAAAACAATCCTGCTGACTGGGTATTTTGACATTATTTAGTACAAGTCACCTGTGATACAGTAATTAGGAGTGGGAGTGTGAATTTTATTTTTAGTGTACATTTTCTATATGAGTCACCTCACTTTGTGTCACAATCTCTCTATGTATAATATAGCATTAACAAATTTTACCTACCTTTGTGGAGGTCAAAATATAAGAATTCCACATTACCCACCATAAATTCCTTAAAATATATTAATTTTTTTAATAATATGTCAAAATTCGTCTTTTCTTTCACCTGAATTAAAGAAAGAGGAAAAACCCAACCAAATCTTTAGACTATTTTAATCATTAGAAATCTTTTAACTGAATTGGGTTGATTCTGCCTATTACAAACCATATCTAAGTCCAAATGACAAGTAACAGGCAAATTATAGCATTGGGCAATATAGTAAGGAGACCATCAGTTATTTCACAAAGAGGAAGTGGTGAATATGGTGATAATTTGGAGAACAGCCAGATCTGATGTTTCAAATTACTTGTTAGTCAGAAAATGTTCCTTGCTTAACTCAGTCTTTTGTTAGAATTGTGTAATCCAGTGCTGGATTTTTTAATCTGTGACCAGAAACAGGATAATATTACAGAATTTATAACTTAAACTACGTACAAATCAATCACAATTTTCTTTGTGTGTATCATCTAATTTACAAAAGAGGAGCAATGGTACTATTTTTTTTTTTAATTATATAGATCTTAAAGAGGATCAATATGAAAGATACTTGAATATTTGAATTAAAAAAACTTTTAAAATAGAAATATATAGATCACTATAGAACCATATAAATTACAAATATAAATATATTGAAATGTATAATACAACCTATTAATATTTTTTACTTTTATAGGAACAAATGCAACAGATTTGATAAAATCTAAAGATTGTTTTATGCATCTTGAACTTTCATTGAAATGTTTAATTGAATTCAAGATCTACTTTCAAAGCAAATATAAGCATATTTTAAAAAGAGAGAAAACCAAGAAGGATTATATTAAATAAGGTACTGATTTTGCAAATTGTTGTCTATGATCAAAAGCTTAAGACCTTAATGTTAATAAAGAAATAATACAGAACAAAAAGAACAGGATAGATTTTTTTATTTGAGGAAACTCCACTGTGCTTGAGAAAAATACAGTTCATAATACATTAATACATTTAAATATGCAAATGTTATAACAAATAATATTATTGATAAATTTTTCACTGTTAGTTAAAGTATGAATATGCCTATCTTTTTCTTTGACACTTGTGTGCCTAGTAGAGTTGGTGCTGCAATAATTCCACTTAACTCAGTTTTTGTGATGGAGTATGAATGAACTTTTCCCCCCATTTTTAAGGAATGGACTGAATCAAGTAGAAAGAGATGGTTCCTGGAAACATGAAAATAAGCAAACTTTAAAATCCTCCAGCAGTGTTAGACTGCGAAAATTTTCATTACTTTGGTGGGTTGTGAAAGATTCAGTACTATGAATGAAGTCAAGAGAAAATATTTACCAGTGTAAGGGTCTTACGGTCTAGTCCAGGAACATTCAACTGGCAGACAATGGGAAGTGTAAGTGCTACATTTCAATCCCTGAATTAATGTGAATGAAAAACATTGTATGACAAAGTGAGCCGGTGCTTGCTTGAAAGAACGTAATATGTTCAATCATATAAACAAAGGCATTCTGTTAGCAGAAGTCATTGTGTTTTAGTCTACTGTATGATCTGTAGTGTGATTGAAACAGTATTTATTAAAATCAGCAGAAACAATATACGAGGACAGGAGAAAAATAATTCTTAACTAGTGATCAGTGATGTGTACTTACTGGCCACTACGCCAACTTTATCTTATTATCATTCTTATAACTGATTTTATAATACTGAAAATGCAAGAGCATAGGATGAGGTTTTGCATGTACGGAGTTTATTCAAACAAATATTTCTTTCTGTTATGTGGATTTTGGGCATTAAAAAAAGCAACAGTAGTCTCATTTCTAATATGTAGAGATACCTTAGATTTTAAAGAATAGTTTCCTATCTATACTGGAAACCTGTGAGACAAGTTTTAGCTCAGAGGGGAATTTTGTCTGTAAGAATAAACCTTTGAAAAGAGGGTATCAGTGAAGAATGCTGATATTACTTTTTTCTACAAGGCTCAGGAGAAGGAACAAGAAATTGAGATTTTTATTTTCTGCCAGACTTTTTTTTTTTAAACATTGGAGGTTGTTCAGAATCCTTCTTTTTTGGACGGCTACACAGGCAGTGAGGAGACAGCTATGATGAGATGCTTGAAACTCCTACTGGGAGATCTAGTAATGATGATACAGCTTTATCCCTCAGTTAGCTATCTGCTTGTAAACAACCAGGTGTGGGATTGAAAATAAATGATAAGCTGGAGAAAAGATGGCTCAGGATTCAGTCAGAGCATTAAGTTTTCTGGAACCATCTAGGAGGGATAGACTGATACAAAGCTGTAATTTTGGAAATGGGCTATGCCTTTAAACTGGAATAGGGACATATACAAGGATATTCAAGTAGGGAAGGAAGGTTAAGACTTCAAAATTTTGACAAATTATATTGTCATTTTTATTCTGTAGTAGAAGATGAGTGCAGGAATAGAGCGCCATGGACATTTTTCATGACCTTTTCCCTGGGCAAATTCCATGATTTAATCTATGAATTTTGAGTCAGTTCCACCAAATCTTGAGGACCTACAAATTCAAAAAGTGTCTAAATACTACTTTTGTTAAGAATACACTTTTATAGTTTCAGATTTTACAGTTTTTCATTTAATTGCCTTGACAATTGTTCTTGATCATCTTTACTCAAGAAAAGGAGGTGAAAAAGACTGTGGTAGTACGTACACATTTAATCTATATTTGAGTGTTATGTGATTTATGTAAGTTTACACATAAAAATTGGTCAAGAACAGACAGAAAGTAAAAGTCAACTGCATTCAGTTTCCAGACATACCTAAGGTTGTGTACCAAACTTAAATTCATCCCAGCTAAGATTAGGGATTTTACTTAAATGTCTAAATGAAGCAACTAAATTTAGGAGAATTGAATTTGTTAATTATGAGGATATATAACTTTTCCAATAATAGTATTCAGCTAGGGAAAGGACAAACAGTTTTGTCTTTACATAAAACAACAAACTTTTCTGTATTAATTCTATGGTAAGAATTGTGAGGCAGTTCTGTAGCTAAAAGTCATTTTTGTGGAGATAAACAGGATGGCCAAGTTTGTCCTTCCAATTCCATTTGTACTGAGTCGGTCATTTGAGTCAGTCCATTTGTACTGAGTAACTTTATTGTAACAAAGTGAGGCTTCTCACTGCTAAAGCTTTACCTTCTGTTACCCCTCCAAAGTTTGAAAACACAACTTTTGAGATTAAAGTATTTTTCATGCTGTGATTTGGCAGTTGATAGACTCGACTTACCTCGATCAGTAAAGCAGGGCATTATTGGTTCAAAAAATAGAGGATGAAACAGAAAAAAAAAAAATATTTTCACAGTTGAGATAACCTTATAATTTTTTTCTACATATCCAAGTGTTTTTCACTTCCTAAGGCCATTACACTTTATCTGGATTAGTCTTTGAAGATTGTCTTTGTCTGTTTCTCCACCTTGTTGAAATTTGGGGTAAGTTTTGTATGTAACTGTATGTTAACTAATAGGTTTACTTTATGTAAAGATATAAAATCCTACCAAATAAATAAATGAATATTTAAAGTTTTCCTCACACAAATGTCTTTTGCAACTAGAAATATAGCACTGATGCACACACAAATCCTACTACTCTAGTGCATTATTTTGGCTTGTAAAAGGGCTTTTAAAAACAATGAGAACCAGTACACTTTAGGCTTTTGTGGGCTTGCTTTAATATATGTGAGAGGCCAGTCCTGTAAAATATGCTCCATCATCCAAGGGTTTCAACAGCAGTCCATTCACTTTTAAGCTTTGTTTAGTCAATAAACAAAGTATTGATTAAAAGATGGATTTCATTTTTTGTGGAGCAACAGAGTATTGGATAATAAGTTCCTGCCAGAAGATTCTGATGATATCACTTTATGTTTAAACTGAATTTTCTTGACACAGATTGCTTTAAAGTCAGTATAATTTTAAATCTATATAACTGTAACAATAAACTGTTGGTTATAGATATGTATCCAAACACAATCATGGTGAATGTAAATTGTTTTACCATCACTGACCCGTGGACAAATACCAATAAGCTCAATGATCTGTAAATCAATATTAGCTTTATAATCATTATATGATAACATTTTACAGATACTGTGTTGAGCACTAGACTGTGATACTTCCTGAATGGCATTAATGGATTATACTTAAAGATTATGAGAAATAGCTCCCACTTAATATTGAGCCTAGTTGTAGTTTGGTACATCATAGACAGAAGGTAAGTTTTGTGTTACTGAAAAAAATAT
The DNA here is from genome assembly GCF_028500815.1 of Rissa tridactyla. Taxonomy (NCBI): domain Eukaryota; kingdom Metazoa; phylum Chordata; class Aves; order Charadriiformes; family Laridae; genus Rissa; species Rissa tridactyla. The sequence goes on from NC_071468.1 coordinate 95,806,687, forward strand.
AATTTATGCAGCCATGAGAATCAGTATGGTGGCTGTAATCTGTTTATAAAATAATATGCTGTCAAATACAGCTAAATCTGTCAGTTATTAATCATTCATTTGAAATTCATTAACTATATAACACTTGTGAATGCATCAGAAGTATTCTGTATAGTAGTGGAGTTTAGTGGGAAGACTATGTTGCACCATTTTAATGTTGATTGCTCAATATTTCACTTATCCAGACATTGTATTTTGTGCCTTTTTTTTTTTTTATTTTTTACAACAGATGGGTACAGTAGCTGTGTAATCTTGATCAGGAAGAAATACAAAATATGTGGGAGTGGTGTAATAGCAGAGTTTGCTACAACAGAAACTTGTATGTGAGTTTCAAGACTGGACACAGATACTTTTTTTAATGAACATGTTTTATTTAGTGTAAGCCTCAGTATTCCATATGTTATTCAGAAATAATGAAAGGTTGACCTGGGTCTTTAATTTTCAAGAAAATGTAAGAGAAATGCACAAAGCAGCACTCTGCAGAATGAGGACCAACATTTGCTTTTGTTTAAATTCCTTTATGTCTTTGGAAGTCATAGAAACTAAGGCTGGAGATGACTAACAGAGGCCATCTACTCCAGTCCTCATAATTCAGAAAAGGAGCAACTATTCCTTGGAACATAAGACTTGGGAGGGAACCACAGGACTGTCAGTGGGTTTTAGCATTGGATCCAACACGAAATAGATGATCATTATGAAGGTTCTCATAGCTACTCGATATATTACAATCCATAAATGCTGTCTGTGATCCTTTAGCAACATTAAGAAATATAGTACAAGTCCAAACTGCAAAATGCCAGAAAGATGTGAAAGAATCCTGAGCAGTCTTGGTCTTAAAGCACACCTTGTCCAGCGATACACAATAGATCAAAACAGTTTATTGTACCTTGTCAGTCTTGCCTGGGAGGCAAAAATTTTACCCATTTACCCCAGATGAATGATACATTTTAACATGAATATATCAGTGGGAGAGAATGAAAGACTTCAAATGCTAAGGCAAATACTCATACACCTGTTTGTACATTCTTGCTTTAGATGTCAGAGAAAGTTGAAAGATACAGGAAACACTGTGGAGGGGAGACAAAGTCTTTTCTGACTTCCATACATGATTAATAAAAATCCCAAATCATGGCTTACCACAGTATAAGTATGGCTCAAACAAACAGATTCCTTTGATGATAGTGATATATTGGATGCCTTAACTTCTAATAATCCAAAGAATACTCCTTTTTTTTTGTTGTTTTTGTTTTTCTCTTTTTTTTTAATACAGTTTCTTGCCTAAGCTTGTTAAACTCCATTTTAAATTAACATAGATTGTTTGCTTGTACTGCTCAGTCTGGAAGATTGTTCCAGAACTTAGTTGGGTTTTATTTCTTTTTTTGTTAGACAACTATTTTCAGTCCGCATTTTCTTACAGCCATCTGCTTGATCTTATAAGCGTATTAGTATTTAATCCTTTAATTTAAATAGGTCCTTTTCGTCCTATATATATATATCACAGATTCACAAAATGGTTGAGACTGGAAGGGACCTCTGGAGATCATCTTGATCAACCCCTCTGCTTAAGCAGCGCCACCTAGAGCAGGTTACCCAGAACCATATTCAGCGTGCTTTCAAATATCTCCAAGGACGGAGACTCTTCAACCCCTCAGGGCAGCCTGTTCCAGTCCTTAGTCACCCTCACAGTAAAAAAGTGTTTCCGTATACTCAGATGGCACCTCCTGTGTTTCATTTTATGCCCATTGCCTCTCATCCTGTCACTGGACACCACTGAAAAGAGCCTGGCTCCATCTTTTTATTTCCCCCCTTTAGGTATTTATACACGTTGATAAGATCCCCCCTGAGCCTTCTCTTCTCTAGTGAGAAAGATGTATACCTGGCCTGTCTTTGTAGAGGTGATTTGTCCCATCTCAGCATTTGTTGCACTAAACAAGCAAAAATATTTTAATCTCCCTTCTTAAAAGAAATAGACTATTCACTATATCTTCCCAGTAGATCTTCACGCATGTTCCATGAACCTAGATTATCAAATTTATGCAAGGTATTTCAGGAGAGGGCTGATTGATCTTAGAGTGTTTTAATAAAACTTTGTCTTTATTCAAAAGCATTGTCTATAAATTCCTGCCTGATATTTCTCTAATCTGCTCTCAAAAAGCATCCCATCCTAGTGATTCCTCACACAGCCTTCTCCACAGGTTACTGGTCTTTCCAGCCAGTGACTGGAAGTTCTAACTAAAACCTTCTATAAGGTAAATTAAATTGTCCTTTACCTTACCCACACTGGTCATACTGAGACATCCCTTACCCATGTCCAGGCCAGTGTGATTTATACTTGCTTGCAAGCTTGTGTCACTACATAGGCAGTTGTTGCGTGAAAAGGGCCAAAGCGGTTTTGGCAGAAAATAAACCCCCTTGCGTTCTAACACTCCTCACCAAGGTGGGAGGCTAGGTGCGGCTAGGTTTAAATTCTGAGTGATGCCCAATTCAGCACTATCAGTCCAGTCGTGTTTAATATGTATTAAACTATTATGATTTGGATACACTAATAGTGGACTGCGCCTTCAGTCTAGTCGTGCTCATGAACTAGCACAGCCTCTCTTGAGTCTTTGGTTGCGTTCAGTGAGAACGTACTGAAACGTAGTAGAAACGTAGTCAGAAAATGACTAGCTACTTAAAAAAGTGCAGTTTATTTAAACAGCAGATATATAGGTTCTTAGGATTGCCGGTGATAAATACACTGTCTGCAAAGCACGTGCAAATGAAAGTATTGTTACATATAAAAAACGCGCGACAAAGTTATAAATGATACAGCCTGGCTCTAAATGTAGAAAAGAGAGTCTCTAGAGAAATTTCTAAGTTTCCCGAGGAAGCACTCAGTGTAATCTAAGTCTTACCCAAAGGCGTCCCTATGGGGGGGAAGAGAGGCTCAGCCCGTCGACTGATCCCAGAAGTCAGTGATGTAATTCTTTATGATGGTGTCTTCCCTGGGTATCCCCCCTCTCTCGGGCTATTTTTATACTATTTGTTATCTTCAAGGTGGAGTTTGAGTGACTTTAGTCATACATACTTTTATCATGATTGGTGTAAATTTTTCTTGCTTCACAATTAAAGGTATAGTTTACAAGAAATTCAGGGCGCAGACTCAAGAAGGAGTGGTCGCACCTTGGAGGCAGGTAGCCTTTGGGATGGAGGTGTGTTTTGGTATTATAATGACATTATAATGAGCAAAGTTCGCACAAAGGACAGCATTTCATCAAAATTTGACAAAAAGTTGGCTCTGAGCATCGAGCGGGCAGCTAATTGGCAGCTTATCTGTTTCATGGTATCATCCCATTCCCGTATCCGCTATACATCATAAGGTAAAGCTGTGGAATAATTGCATCCCGTCCCGTACCTTATGTAGCTTATCAGGGAACCACAGATGATGTGTCCTTCATGCCAGCTGCGGCTATTTTCTACCTCAGAAGCCTCTTGATTTTATATTTTTCCTTAATGTGTGAACAATGCTGTACTTTTGTATTTTTTAGCCAATTTAGTATTTATTCCACAGCAGTTCAGCAGTTAACACGCACTACTAACCAAAATAGAAACTTTAAACCTAGAGAAATTGTTATTTCTTTATTAGTCGATCCTGTCTTTGAACAGTGGTCCCTCTACTTGCAATATCAAGCCAAAATGTTAATAGATTGAAGAAACACCTGCAGCTCACCTCTTTTAATGATGTATTTATTTCAGTAGCGGTGTGTGCATTACATTATGAAAATAACAGCAGCAGGAAAACTTTGTTCTTATTTTTTCATATTTGGCCACTCCAGCTTATGCGTTGGAACGCTTCTTTGCTTTTTAAGACCACTAAATGGAAACCAAAGGTGAAAATTTTTGAAATTTTAAATGTTATTTTATTGATGGTATAATATATTTATGATTCTAAGCCACTCAATTGGTCCATTCTAGTAAATAGTGGTGTAAATTTAATATTAGAGGACTGTTTATCTAAGCATACAGAGAAACTGATGGGTTTTTTTAAGGATTTACAAAAGAATTAGCGTGAAAGAGGACAAAGTCAGAATAAGTAGTTCAATTACAAATTCAAAGTGATTATCACGTTGCATCATTTTTTCAGTGCTGTGTCACCTGCTCCTTTTCCTCATACTATGTACTCCTTACAGAATCAGATTGTCTTTCCAGAATTCCTTATGCAGTCTCCATTTCTTTTGTTAGCTCAGAGCTGAGTCTGTATGGGGACCTGAAACTACCTCACCCACTTGGGCTGGATTATTTTTCACTCTGTTTCATTGGTTTAGACACAGATCTTAGTTTTAGAGGGAACATACTATGTTGTAGTATTATGTAGTAGAGAGCCAATACATTCTACACTTCACTGTTTAGGATAATATCTCTGGTATATCCTTACAGATGAGAAAATACATAAAATATTTGATTTTCTGAACTACTGGGTTGGGATTTTTTTTTAGGTTAATGGAAACACTGTCTGAAACTTTTAATCTGTGCTGTGGTTCTTCTTATGTCTTCTTTCTTGTTCATATCTTCCTGTTTATACTTTTTCTCTTGCTTAAAATAAAATTTTATAAAGCAATCTCAGTGTTGTGTTGTTATTTCTGATTCAACTCATCTGGTGGTGTTAAACGCACACATTTGAAAAGGCAGTGTTATATTGATGAAGGGAAAGTAGGCACTTAGTCTTCATCTTCATTAGTTAGGCAGTAAGAGGATTTGGGACAGGGATGCATCTTAATCACCTAATTGATCAGTTTTTAGGCTGGTTCCTTATCCACTTTCGGCATAGGTTGATTTGAACTCTTCCAAAGAAATCTGAGTATGGTTTGGGAGTTAGCTGGGCCCACAGATCATTCCCAAAAGGTAATTTGCATAAGGCCATCCTGATCTGGAGGGTAAAGAACTTTAACAGTATGTCTGTATGCTGTTTCTAGGTTTGTGGGTCAGAATATAGCCCTGGCACTGTTTATGAGTGTAGATTTATTTTTTTTCCCCTGACTCAAACTACAGCATACATCTCAAAGTTGCTTACTGAAAAAGCTGTCCCTATTGTTCCAGGGACATGTAAATTCCTCTCAAAGGTATGTATACTTCCTTCTACTATTTTACCTCTGAAGCCTCATCGCAACCTACTTAATCACACAAAATATAGAGGTGCATGAATGTGATTCTCTGTCCCAGGTCAAATTCTTTCACTAGCTTAACTATCATTAGAACATTTGCCTGAGGTGTGGGACTCACATATAAAATCATTCTATTTCCTCAGCAGAAAAATTCATATGTCCAAGGAGTTCCAGAGTTCCACCTCCATTCCCACTAGTTGGTTATTAGCTCTCCCCAGAAGAAGAATGTTTTCTGGTTTTTATCAGTATTATCAATTATTTAGTAGGGCAAGTATTGAAATGCAGAATATCTCCCTCAAGACCAATATTTTTAAAATGCGGTGTAGAGTTATTCCCTTTTTTCTCCTTGTTTACCCAACAAATTAGTTAGTAACTAATTAGTTAAATTGGTTTCTTTCTTGAAACCAAAGAGTCAGTTTTCAAGTAGCCTGTGTTATCTGACCCTATCATGACATCTACAATGTTTACGCTTTGGTGACCCAGACTCAGGCAACCAAATGTTGTACTACTTGTACACCAACCATTACCTCTATCCCAAAATACATACTTTGTAGCAGAAGATGTAGTAGTAGAATAGAAACAGACAGAGGAGAAACTATAAAATAATGTTGGCTTGTTTTTAGGCTAAGTATGGTCATCATCTGCTTAAGAGAGCTTGGATTGACAGTGATAGTAAATATACATTTAGCAACTACTGACCACCCTGTTAGAGGACGACTGTAACAGATTTGAATTGCTCCACAACATTGCACCTGCCAGTGTCTTTAGCATTTGTACGCACAGTAAGGGCTAATGGCCATTTGTTATCTTTGGAAAGATGGACTGGTCTTTTGTATAGGACAATGAAGTTGGAACCAGTCTTCTTTTCGCAAGGACAATGAACCATGAAATTGGGCAGAGATAGCAGTGAATCAATGTAGCTCACACAGAAACAAAAAGCCCAGTACTGGACAGCAAAAATGTTTGTGATTTTTTATTTTTTTTTTAATCTTCATTCTTTCTGTTGCCTGTTCTGCTTGTGGGCATTGCTGTCTTTCAAATGTTTTACATGCATTATATCAAAAACTTTAACAACTTTTATATCTGAAATCTTGACTGATATCTGTGTTATAATTGTTCTGTAACAGAGAAGAAATCAATATGCAAAGAAATATTATGTTGCTGTTCCCATGAGATCTTGGGCCCCATTCGTATTTGGATAGTCATTTTGCCTTTCATATTTTTCCCCCTCTTGTCTTGTTTATGTCTTTCTGTCCTTATGTTTTCTCCATACCACTTCTTCTGGAGAAATATAGCTCCCATGGCTTCCTAATTCCACTCTTTCTGTTTCCTGCAGGAAAATAGAACGCTAACTGTTTTCCAGAGTCTGCAAACAGAGAAGCCAGATGGCCATTTGAGCAGAGAGAGCATCTGATGGCTACCTGCCTATCTGCTAGCTGTAGAAAGTGACTGCAGTGTGCTATACTGGATACTCAGTGAAGCAGAGACAAGAACAAAGCTTTGACACCAGCATGAGGAATCAGATGAGATGCTGAAAAAAACAATGGCAGACATTTGTCTGATATGTCCTGTTTCCTCAAGTGAAAATAAAAATTCAGCAAAGGTTGACCATTTGTTGAGCCCTGCAGACAGTATGCATTTTTCTTTTGTTTTATTATTAGTTTTGCTACTCATATTCATCAGCTGACTTCTTGTATGTCTCTACTTTTACTCAGTTGTGGTGTTCTTTGGGCCAATTTAATTTCCAAAAGAATGAAAATTAAAAGAAATTACATTCCTACCATTAATCACATTTTTCAGAATGCTACATCCATGTCTAAAGGTGGACAGTAAATGATCAGAGAAGATGAAAACAGGGGACCTGTCTTCAAAGATGAAAGTAGGCTTTGATTGTCTTTCACATTAGAATTAATAATATATACTTAAAAGAAAAATCTATAAAAAATTACTACCTGAATTTACTCCTATGAGAAAATGCCTGGTTTTCCCTGTGCAATTGGTATCTAAAGTAAATGTGTTAGGTCTTTTCCATTTTTATTTTTTTGTGTTATGCCCACAGTTGCATGAATTTAAAAAAAAATTGCCTTCACTTTCTTACTTATTCCAAGTCTTGTTATTTGCATTTTGGGGTTTTTTGTTGTTTGTTTGTTTGTTTGTTTTTGGGTTTTTTTTTTTGTCATTATCTGTGTTCAAGTTGTTTAAGTTGTCAATGTGGTTGATAATACATATCAAAAGCAAATTTTTTTTTCTTACTTTTCCTGATGATTTAAGGCGTTACTGAGATTCCTGAGACCCAAGGAGTTAAAACTGGCTTGATTCAGTATTTTCTGCTTAAGTACAACATTTGTAATATCACTTTTATACAATTATGAAATGTGCTTTGCATAATTCTTGGAGCATAAACAAAACCGTTGCACATAATTGAGATGACAATTTTTATGGACATCTGATCACAATCAAGGGTTGCAAAAAGGAAAGACCTTCTTATTTAACCACAAGAATCAAATTCTTCAAGCAATTTCTCTGGAGTTTGTTCATGAAGTATTCCTCCTGGTAGATCCGGAGGAAAACATGAGATAAATTTTGGAAGAAAAATAAACAAAAGAAAACCACATCATTGGTTCAGAGTGAACAGTGAGAAGACAGTACTGAATTAAGCTAAATTAGATTTACTAAGGTGTCTGATATAAATACAGTTTTGTGTTTATCACTAGTGGAGACAGCATCTGTTTTAGCAAAAGATGGTGTATTTTAACACTGCTACATATATATTTGGGAGGCAGCAAGTACGCACGTGGAAAAAAGTTCCATCTTACTGATATGTGTCAGAGTTTCTGTATGTGATATTTAAGAAACCCTTTAATATTGCTTAGTGAGCATTATATTATATTCATATTTTGTCAATTGTCATCCTTGGTAGTTCAGAAACTTCACCACCACCTATGTGAATCTAATTGAGATCCCTGTTGTTGGCAAGATTCCTATTTATCTCCAGATGGGAGTGCAAAGACAGCTTGTGATGCTCTCAACAGAAGTTCCTGATAGAGTTGTATGAAATCTGCTGGAACAACTGAGGCCATCTAATATCCTTCTCTGCAAATATGAGACTACTGGGGAAAGAAAGAGATTTTTAGGGGAGAGGAAGAAATATGCAGAGAAAAGGAAAGATCATGTCAAGAGCAGTCTGAAATATGGCTATTTGGGGTAACTATGCACTCACAAACAGTTATTCAAAGTCAGAATACCTGTATAAATGAAGTGACTTATGACAGACTGGTCTACACGCACCTTTGCTGCTCATTCTGCTAGTTGTACTTGGAGAGGCCTTCTCTTTATCGCAGATTAACAGAATTCTTGTGTTTTTATCTCTATTTCTGTATTAGGAAATTCCCACATTGCTGATCAAAAATAAGAGCTGGATAGATTCTCAGCATGGGTATGGTAGGTTGACCTTGGCTGGCTGCCAGGTGGCTGCCAAGCTGCTTTCTCACTCCTGACCGCCCCTCAACATGGGTAGAAAATATGATGGAAAAGCTCATGGTTTGAGATAAGGACATGGAGATCATTCGCCAGTTACTGTCACAGGCAAAACAGACTCAATTTAGGGAAATTCGTTTAATTTATTGACAATTATTTGTAACAGAGTAGGACAGTAAGAAACAAAAACAGAACTAAAACCTCCCTCCTCCCCCCCTTGCCCCACACCGTGCTTCTTCCCAGGCTCAGCTTCACTCCTGACTTTTCTACCTCCTCCCCCCAGACTCAATCAGCCCAAGGTGATAGAAAATGGGGTTGCAGTCAGTTCATAATGCTTTGTCTCTGCCACTCCTTCCTCATCACATTTTTTCACTGCTCCAGCATAAGGTCCCTCCCACAAGATGCCATCCTTCATTAACTGCTCCAATGTGGGTCCTTCCCATGGGCTGTAATTCTTCAAGAACTGCCCCAGCACGGGTCCCCCATAGGATATGGTTCCTGCCAGAAAATCTCCTCTTGCATGGGCTCCTCTGCATGGGCTGCAGAGAGAGAAATAATATTTTCAGTAAGCTGTCTTTGAAGAAGGCTGTGTTGATGTTTTTGAGTATTTTTTAATTCTTCTACTTGAAGGGGAAGATTTTTGTCTCAGTAATATTTGTTGCACCAGGTTGCCTTGCAATTATTAATAATTATCAGATTAATGCTTCATGTAGAATGACAGGAAGCATTTTTGCTTTTAGAAATGGGAGGGTTTACATAATGTATGCTCCCATGCCACTATTACTACAGATCGAACCTACTCTGGTCTCCCATGACTGTTAAATAGTGAATCTTGAAAGCAAATAATGAGCTACAAATTGAACGTAATTTAGGACACTGTACTAGTTTTGTCTGGGATAGAGTTAACGTTCTTTGTAGTAGAATGCTATGTTTTGGATTTGTGACTAACACAGCCTTGATAACATGTTTTAGCCATTGCTGATCAGTGTTTGCATAGAGCCAGGGCCTTTTCTGTCTCACATGAACCCTCAAGCAAGCAGGCTGGCACTGCACAAGAAGTTGGAAGGCAACATGTCTGGGACAGGTGACCTCAACTGACCAAAGGGATATCCCATAACATTATATGCCATGCTGTGCAATAAAAGATGGGGAAAAGGAGGAGGAAGTGGGTATGCTCAGAGTTATGGCGGTTGTCTTCCCAAGCAACCATTATGTGTGATGGAGTCCTGCTTTCCTGGAAATGCCTAAACGTCTGCCTGCTGATGGGAGGCAGTGAATGAATTCCATATTTTGCCTTGCTTGAGTGTACAGCTTTTGCTTACCCTATTAAACTGTCTTTACCTCGACCCATGAGTTTCTCACTTTTACCTTTCCAATTTTTTCCCCAGTCTCACTGGGTTGGAGTGAGTGCGTGGCCGTGTGGTGCTTAGGTGCCACACAACAGATACCAAACCCAATGTACACATGCACATCTTATTAAAAAATATATATATATATATAAAAAACTCCCTGTTTCTAATGACCATTGTATAAGATTAACTGTTAAGTAATCAGAATCAGGCAGATTGTGGCTGAAGTTCTCTTTGCCTAATGTTTTTTTTTCCACTTAACTTTCCATCTTAACTTCTAACTGGGACTTTATTATTCAGCAAGATATCATCAGTTTCAATGCATTCCTGCTCAAAAATTTTGGAAGTTATTGATGTATAAAGACTGCTGAAAGTATAATCCCATGCAAACAAGGATTGCTAAAAAAGAAGTAAAATTGAATTAAAAAAATCTGGGCATTCCAAATAGAAACACGGTGTGTATAATATTCAGGTGAGCCAAACACTTATTTTAAAAAGAACAATTGTATTCAAGGCATACCGGAACAATAACAAAACAAAACAAAACAATCCACCCCACCCCCAAAAGAACAAACCCACAAAAAAAGCCAAACCAGCAAACTCAAAACAAATAAACCAACAATGTGTTGTGGAACTCTAACTGGCTCTGGTAGGTTGACCCTGACTGTATGCCAGGTGCCCAAGAAATCCACTCTGTCACTCCCCTTCTCAGCTGGACACGGGAGAGAAAATATAATGAAAAGCTCATGGGTCGAGATAAGGACAGGGAGAGATCATTCAGCAATTATTATCACAGACAAAACAAACTTGACTCAGGGAAATTAATTTAATTTATTGCCAATTAGAAGTCAGAGTAGGGTAATGAGGTATAAAAAACAAATCTTAAAACACCTTCCCCCCACCACTCCCTTCCTCCTGGGCTCAGCTTCACTCCCAAGCAGTCCAAGGGGATGGGGAATGGGGGCTGCAATCAGTTCATCACACATTGTCTCTGACGCTCCCTTCTCCTCAGGGGGAGGACTCCTCACACTCTTACCCTGCTCCAATGTGGGGTCCCTCTCATAGAAGACAGTCCTCCATGAACTGCTCCAATGTAAGTCCTTTCCACAGGCTGCAGTTCTTCACAAACTGCTCCAGCGTGGGTCCTTTCCACGGAGTGCAGTCCTTCAGGAACAGAATGCTCCAGGGTGACAAGCCCTGCCAAAAAACCTGCTCCAGCATGGAATCCTCTCTCCACATTGTCATAAGTCCTGCCAGGAGCCTGCTCCAGCATGGGCTTCCCAGGGGATCACAGTGTCCTTTGGGCATCCACCTGCTCTGGTGTGGAGTCCTCCATGGGCTGCAGGTAGATATCTGATTCACTGTGGACCTCCAAGGGCTGCAGGAGGACAGCCTACTTCACCATGGTCTTCACCATGGGCTGCAGGGGAATCTCTGCTCTGATGTCTGGAGCACCTTCTTCCCCTCCTTCTTCACAGTTGTTTATCTCACTTCTCTCTCCTCATTGCTGATGCACAGGTTTTATGCCCCCCTTCTTAAATATGTTATCCCAGAGGTGCTACCACCAATGCTGATGGGCTCAACCTTGACCAGTGGAGGATTCATGGTGGAGCCATCTGACATTGGGTTTGTCGGACATGGGGGAAGCTTCTAGCAATTTCCAGCTAGAAGGAGGGCCAGAGGAGGGCACTAAGATGATCAGAGGGCTGGAGCACCTATGCTATGAGGACAGGCTGAGCGAGTTTGGGTTGTTCAGCCTGGAGAAGAGAAGGCTTCAGGGAGACCTTATAGCAGCCTTACAATACCTAAAGGGGGATAGGGAGGGACTCTTTATCAGAGAATGGAGTGATAGGATGGGGGGTAACAGTTTTAAAGTGAAAGAGGGGAGATTTAAATTAGATATTAGGAAGAAATTCTTTACTGTAACGGTAGTGAGACACTGGAACAGGTTGCCCAGAGAAGTTGTGGATGCCCCATCCCTGGAAGTGTTCAAGGCCAGGGTGGATGGGGCTTTGAGCAGCTTGGTCTAGTGGGAGGTGTCTCTGCCCATGGCAGGGGGTTGGAATTAGATGGTCTTTAAGGTCCTTTCTAATCCAAACCATTCTATGATTCTATGACTATAATTTCTCACAGAAGTCACCCCTGTAGTGCCCCCTGCTACCAAAACCTTGCCATGCAAAACCAATACAATGGCAAATGAAAACATAGGAAGAAAAATAAATATGATTATAATTATATAAAGGTAGTTCAGTAATTGGGGTAATTTGGAATTGAGTTATTATCCATAGACGTATACACTTGAAACTTGAAGTAACTTAAAGTAATATAAATAAGAAGAAACTTTCATACTGAACCAATAGCTTCATTGACAGATGGTGTCTGAGAAAAAAAGCATGCCCCAAAGATTCATTTCAATTCATTTTCTAGACTTCTGGCACAATGAAATGAGAGTATATGAGAGTACTTTTCAGAGTTTAAACAAGATCTATAACAAAATCTTATTTAGTTATAATATAAAATATCGAGTGCAAATGTTTCCCCAGATATGTACATTATAAATGCTCTAAATCTAATGTTTTGATTTTTAAAAGGAACCTGTTATAGAACATTTTTGTTTTGGCTGAGATATTAGAAGACTTTATCATACAGGTTGTAAGATAAGCTCAGATGAGTGATTATCACTGCCTAGTGAGTACCAGTGCTTATCAGTCACTTCTAATTCATGGTAAAATGTAAATGTGACATAATTTAGCTTGATATAATCTTTTTTAGGATTGCTTTTAAACAGTTTGTCAAAGAAGCTATTTAAAGCTGGTTTAAGCATATCTTGTTGGTGTTTTTTTTTCTCTGCAGGATGACTTCAGATGACATGATAACCTAGCACATTTATATTTATAATCACAGGTTTTCACATATCCAATAAATACAGTATAATCTAATTTTGTTTATCTCAATTAAAAAAAGAAAAAGAAAACCACCCCGAAATCTCTAATGCTTCTATTTTTATTTCCAAACATAATGTTGAAGAATTAAAATAATCTATTACCAAAAACTAAATCATATATTATTTTCTATATTCGAACTGTCAAAACTGTACATTTTTTTCTAGAACAATTAAACTGATTTTTATAATTCAGTGGTTAGTTTTTATGTTTGAGTAAATAATTCACAACTAATTATTTATGTAGGAAACTCACATATTTCTTTTATATATGGATGACATGGAGTTGGAAGACTTACTTTTGGCAAAAGAGGATCAGGTTAGGCAGCACTTAAAAAAATGGACATATATAAGTCCATGGGGCCTGATGGGTTGCACCCACAACTGCTGTCTGGAGGAATTTGTCTGATGCCACTGAGACGCCACTCTTGATTATCTTTGAAAGGTCATGATGATTGGGAGAGGTTTCTGAAGACTGGGAGACAGAAAATGTCACTCATGTCACTCTTCAAGAAAGGCAAGAAGGAGGATCTACAGAAGTACAGGTCTGTCAGCCTCACCTTAATTCCTGGGAAGGTGATGAAGCAACCAACCCTGGAAATAATTTCCAAACCCATGAAGGACAAGAACATGACCTGGAATAGTCATAATGGATTTACGAAAGGGAAATCATGCTTAACCAACCTGATAGTCTTGGTGACTGTCTTGGTGGATGAGGAGAGAGCAGTGCATGTTGTTCACTTTGACTTTAGTAAGGCTTTTGACACTGTCTCCCATTAGATTGTTAGGGTTAGATAAGTGAACAGTGAAGAGGATTGAAAACTGGTTGAACAGCTGGGCCCAGAGGGTTGTGATTAGTTGCACAAAGTCCAGATGAAGGCCAGTCACCAGTGGTGTACCCTAGGGGCTGATACTGAGTGAAATACTATTTAACATCTTGCTTAATGACCTAAATGATGGTACCAAGTGCACCATCAGCAGGTTTGCAGATGATACAGAATTGGGAAGTATGATTGATATACAAGGTAGAACTGCTGCCTGGACAAGCTGGGGAATTGGGCCAACAGTAAATCTCACAAAATTCAACAAAGGAAAAAGAAGTTCTGCTTCTGCAGAGAAATAACCTCAGGCACTAGTACAGACAAGAGGTCAACTGGCTGGAGAGCAGCTCTGCAGAAAATGACTTGAAGGTTCTGGTAAACAACAAACTGACCATGAGCCAGCAATGTGCCCTCATGGCAAAGAAGGTCAACAGCATCCTGGGCTGCATAAGGGTGAGCATTGCCTGCAGGCCGAGTGATGCGATCCTCCACCTCTGCACAGCAATGCTGAGATACATCTGGAGGTCTTGGTCCATATCTGGACTCCCCAGTACAAGAGATACATGGATGAACTGGGATGAGGCCAGCAAAAGGCCACTAAAGTGATGAAGGGACTGAAGCATCTTCAATCTGAAGAAAGACTGAGAGAGCTGGGACTGGACAGCCTGGAGAAGGCTTGGGGGGATCTCATGAATGGGCACAAATTAAATCACATGAAGTTCAGTCTGAAAACAAGGAAACACTTTTTTGCCGTAGGAGTGGTCAAATTCTGGGACAAACCACCCAGAGAGGTTGTGGAGTCTTCACACTTAAGAGATATTAAAAGCCCTACTGGACATAGCCCTGGGTAACCAGCTGTAGCTGCCTCTGCTTGAGCAGGGGTGTTGGACTAGGATTCTCATTGGGTTCCTTGCAACCTCAGAGATTCTGCAATTCTGTAAATCTTTCAAATATATTTTCTGCAATAGTATTTTTTGATGTAATAAAGTTATATCAAAACTGCAATCTAAGCAACAGCAGGCAGCAATGAATATAAATATATACATTAAAATACTAGTTATTTGGAAAAGATGGTAGCAGGCAAATTATACTTTTGTTTTTCACTATTTTCATTATTTCTTATTTCTATTGTCTTTTTTTTTAAATTGGGAACTATTGAATAGAAAAAGGAACATTTGGTTTTGAAATTATCAAAGTAGTGTACCTCTTTGTGAAACAACTTAGTGAGGAGGTGGAGATGAGAACTGTACGAAAACAGATCCTTCTTCATGTATTGTTTCAGTTGAAATAAACTACAATAAACCCAAGGAATTCTTGTGACATATAATTTTTCATAGAACAACCCCTCTGGATAATTCCTGAGATCTAGATGAATCATGTTTAGTCACCACATCTTATGAGATTCTCAACCATACCATGGGTTTATACAGTGTTGGCAGCCCACCTGGGTGACTGTGTTTTCAGCACAACACAACAGAGCAGGTTATATACTTACAGATAAGCCCCTGTTATTACAGTAATTAATTGTCATTCATTTTCAATAATATATCTGTTTTCCACTTCTGGACAAATTTCTTTGTTGTTTTAGGAAATTTGGTAGCTCTGATGCGATTGTACTCACAGAATCACTCATCCAACATCACAAGTTGGTTGGTACGTCCAGGGATCCTCTTATACCACTCCCATGTTCAAGCAGGTCAGCTACAGCAGGTTGCAAAACGTATTGTCCAGGTGGGTTTTGAACCTGTCTGGGCAACTTGTTCCAGTGTTTGACCACCTTTACAGTGAAAATGTCTTTTCCTAAGTTTAAGTGGAATTTCCTGTATTTCAATTTGTGCTCATTGCCTCTAGTTCTACACTGGGCACTACTGAGAAATGTTTGGCTCTGTCTCCATTCCTCCTCACAAGCATTCTCTTCTCCAGGTTAGAGAGTTTCAACTCAGTCAGCCCTCCTCATACAAAGGATGCTCCAGACCCCTAATCATCTTCATGGCCCTTTGATGGACTTGATCCAGGATGTCCATGTTTCTCTTGTATGGCTCTCTTGCTCTTTTTCTTGTTCCCTTTTTTTTTTTCCCCAGCAGTAAGATAACTCTCTGTTATGTCTTTAGTACTGTCTCATTTATTAAGTGTATACATTGTTTTATGTTGTCTAATTTTGATTCAACAGTTTAGGTCATGTGGCATCATTTTACTCTCAGGTTTAATGGCACTAATTTCTTTAGTGGAAGAGCCATCAACCAGGCAATTTTACGAAACCACTCCTCTGTTTCTTTCATGGTATTAATATTTGTTCGACATTCACTAATTTTTCATATGTTTCTGCAGGCAGAGGCATGAAAACAGTTGTAGTGAACGCATTTAAAAATGCATGCCAATACACACAGAAGAAAGCACTGAAGATGTGCCCAGATCTATTCCTCGATGATTTATTAGCTAGACTGAAAGATTATAGTGTATTCCATGTAAGGACCACCATATTTTTGCATTGCTTCCAGGGTCCCTTGAAATGAAAATGTAGCTCAGGGAGATTGTGGTCTCCTTCCTGTCAGAGAGAGTCTATCTCAATAGATCTGTGTCTGGTATAATGCACTCTTTAATTTTGGGGTAGCTGTTCCATCAAGTGCATAGGAGTAGTGATGCTCAGACAATAACATATTTTGACCAGTGGGAAGGGAGCGAATAGGATCTCTTGTGGCTCCAGACTTTTAATTTTTTTCCCACTGGCTTCTGAATAGCATATAAAAAGTGTATTTAATGCCTCATACAGATGCCCTGCGAGACATGACCAAATTAGTCCTGTATGATTTAGTATCAACAAGCTATTCTCTATATTTAGCTACAAAGTGCTTAAAACGTCCCTTTATAAATCCAGTGCATTGTCTTTTGAACACATTATGATGCTTTGGCTTGCAACAAATGATTCTATATAATTAGAGTTGTCTCACTGAAGTCAGCTCATTTGCAAAATGCTTTTCATCACAGTCTATTCCAATCCTTATAATCCTCATACTTTCTTTATTTTCTCCATATCTATAATTTTAGAGCATGTCAGCATGACTGAAGAGGTTCAGTGGATTTAACACTCTTACTAATAGTTGCTGTTTGTACAGGGTTTAGCATGTATTGGAAATCTCAGGCACTTGGTGTGAGAGTTACGTGGATTTAGTTACTTTTTTTCTGTCTTTGTGGAGGTATTATAAGAAACATATTGTTAAAAGGGACCAGTGGCAAAAAAAAAGTTAGGGAAAAGGAAGAAAATCTTGAAGAATCAGTTAATGGACATGATTTTATTTTAACAAGACCTCATTAGTATTATTCAAGAAAATGGGAAAGTGAGACTTAGAACTTTTGTTTCTGTATTAGTCTAATAGAAAATAGCTTTCATATCATTCAAAAGGATGTATAACCTGCTTGAGTAATAAAAATGTATCACAAAGCCCTGGTTCCTAAAAATTCTCAATGCAAGTAAACCAGAAAGAATTACACTGATCAAAAAGTCAAGCCTTACCAAGGATGGTGATGTGAATAGCTGCTTCCTTAATGAGCAATGAAGTGACTGATAATTTACCAGAACCCAACTTTCTTATTTTAACGTAACTTGGGTTCTAATGTGAAATTGATCTCATGAAGAAAATTTTAAAGGGTACTATCCAGCATGACTCATGACCACTACATTTTTTCAGACATTCTGTTACTTACCACAGACCAGTGCAGAGGTTTTCACCTCTTTAGTTAACCCTTTTGCCCTGTACCTGGATAACCCTAATTCAAGGGCTGGTTTGGCTCTCAAATCTACAGTGAGGCTTTCTGAAGGGTATAACAAATAAATATCCAATTTTACTAACTAGTAGGCTACCTAGTAGCTCATTTTTATTACAGTTTCTCTGACAGCGGTTAATGAATAAGGACGGAATAATGAATAAAGAATAAGGACGGAAAAGAAGACACCAGTGGAAATCCAATTACAGAACTGATTTGGTGCAGAGTTCAGATGAAGAGAGAAAACACTGAGAGGCAATTTGGAAAATTCCTGAGAGCTGGAACATCACAGAAGCAGATCATCTCCTTGTGTTACTTTTGGGGTGCAAGCAGTGCTACATGTAGTGAATTTGGGGACCTTATCAATGAGCTGACTTATGGAATATACATTATACAAAATGTTTTTTAATTTTATTTTCTTCCTAAATGATACTTTCATCCCAAACTGTCCCTAAAAATTCTGCAAATAGAATCATAGAATATCTCAAGTTGGAAGGGACCCATATGGATCATTGAATTCAACTCCCAGCTCCTCACAGGACCACCTAAAACTAAACAATATGACTAAGAGCATCATCCAGATGCTCTTTGACCTCTGACAGCCTTGGTGCTGTGACCACTTCCCTGGGGAGCCTGTTCCAGTGACTGAACACCCCCTCAGTGAAGAACTTTATCCTACTGTTCTATCTGAACTTCCCCTGAAGCAGCTTCATTCCATTTTCTTGTGTCCTGTCACTGGTCACCAGAGAGAGGAGATCAGCACCTCCCCCTCCATTGCCCTCCTTGAGGAAGCTGTAGACTGCAATGAGGTCCCCCCTCACCCTTCTTTTCTCCAAGCTGAAAAAAACAAGTGACCTCAAATGCTCCTTGTAAGTCTTGCCCTCGAGACCTTTCACCATCTTGGTCGCCCTCCTCTGGACACACTCTAATAATTTGATGTCCTTCTTATATTGAGGCGCCCGAAACTGCATACAGTACTTGAGGTGGGGCTGTACCAGTGCACTGTAGAGTGGGACAATCACCTCCCTCGACCAGCTAGCTATGCTATGCTTGATGCACCCCAGGACGCAGTTGGCCCTTTCGGCTGCCTATTGACTCATATGCAACTTGCCATGAACCCAAATACACAGATCTCTTTCAGCAGGCCTGTTCTCCAGCCTCTTCTCCCCCAGTTTGTACATATAACCAGGATTACCCCATCCCAGGTGGCGAATCTGACACTTGCTCTTGTTTCATACTGTTGGTGATTGACCAGCTCTCTAGTCTATCCAGACCTCTCTGTATGGCCTCTGTCCCCTTGAGGGAGTCTACAGCTACAGCTCCTCCTTATTTATTAATATCAGCAAACTAACTGTACATTTGATTCCTGTGTCCTGTGTTTATAAAAACATCAGAGAGAACTGTCCCTAAAATTGAGTCCTGGGGAACCCCACTGGTGACTGGCCACCAGCCTGGTGTAACCCGATTTACTGTAACCCTTTCAGCCTAACCCTTCAGCCAATTGCTCATCCAATGTATTGTGAACTTGTCTAGCTATATGCTGGACAGTTTGTCCAGAAGGATACTGAGAGAGACAGTATCAAAACCTTTGCTAAAATCTAAAAACCCCACATCTACTGGCTTCCCTTGGTCAACTAAATGTGTGACCTTGTGCTAAAAGGAACACAATTTTGTTGTCCTTCACAGTGCTGGCCAGCTTGAACTCCAATCGAGCTTTGACTGCACAAATTTTCTCCCTACAGTGGCAAAATCTATTGGAAAGCCTTTGACAGATTTGATGAATGACATTTTTCTTATCAAAGATTGAGATTTATTGTTTTATGCAGCATGACTGTTTGGTATAAATCTGAAGCTAATCTTTCAATTAACTTCTTTCTTGTAAAGTGCATTAAATGAATCCCCATTTTTGAAAAATACTATCTACTGTTCACTTGCTTAGTCACTTATTGCACAAAATAGTTTTATTAGACCATGATGTAAAGAATTCCCATATTAGCCTTACCCTTTCCCTCCCTGCCTCACTCCAAATGGAAGACTTAATCAAATTGACTTAGCAACTTCAGTCCAGTCTGGAGAAACTACATTAATGAGGTGAAACATTTATATCACCTAAGTAATTCCTAAAGAAAAACATAGTCTTGCAAACAGTGCATCAACAGCTTTCAACAGTTGTCTTTGCTGTATTGCTTTTGTTTAATAATTACATTATAGAGTATTTTAATATATTTTTTACATTGTTTCTCCAGAAATTATGCAGAAATAAATTATTAACTTATTTGTTAAAAAAATATAAGCACGTTTTCAAAAGATTAAAAACCACCTTAACATTGTCTGTGGTAACATGAACTTGGTAAAACCTGGGATTTTCCAAAAGAGGTCTTAGCTTTGTTAGAGAACATTTTACAAAGAACAATTGAATATTCTGTCTACATAAAATATATGTCATGTTAATCATTTAATTGAGTGGATTTATTTATTTATTTTATTTGTCTGGTTTATACACAGACTAACAAAGAGAAGGTAATGACATATAATGACATAATATGTAAGCTAAGTGAATTTGCTGCATTTGTAATTCTGGCAATATAAATTCTAATTATAGAATTATAACAACATGCTATTAAGAGTCAAAGATGACATATTGTGTTGACAGGCTACTTTATAAGATGATACTTAATGGTTACCTATGGGAACGTGGAAGATTAGGAAGTCTGCAGAAATTGGAAAAGGCATTCATAATGCATATCATTAAAATGAAATACTTTTTTAAAAAAGGAATGAAAGAGTTGTCTTATTGGAAGTATATTATTGAAATTTATACTTGGAAGCTGTATATTTAGTTATAAGAATGCTATGAGTTATAATGTTAACTTATAAGAATATATTTAGTATAAGAATGTTTTGATTCATTATGTTGTGCTTATGATTGCAAAAACTCCAAAATAATCAAAGAAAGATAACCAGGTGAAGACAGGTTAGACAGCCACTAACTTTCCTTTGTCAACAGCTGTTCACACTCTGGCTATGTTCTTTCATTTTTGCAATTCTTTGATACTGCCTACAATATTTTCCCCATAGGATTCCTATCAGGTGAGCAAAAAGCTGATTGTAAAGCTGTACAAAAAGAAGTTATTAAAGGTTTACTGCAAAACTTGAAGAGTGGACTGAGTAGAGTTCCAAGGGAGTTTGTTATCGCTCTAGTAATGTTCAGCAGTTTTATTAACAGCCTGGCTGATGGAATGGCAAGTACACTGATTAAATTTACAGATGACATCAACGTTGTGGAGTCTGTAAGCACGTTGAAGTTGAATTCAGAATAATTTAGAGAAAATGCAGAAATGGTCAGAAAAAAAGATGCAATTCTACAAGGACATTTGCAAGGTGGAAATAATCAGCTGCGTGAAATGAGGATGGAGAATAATTGACAAAATTATTGAAGAAATTGGGTTATATTTTATAGACAGAAAGGAGAAAGAAAGGAGATCATATAGCAGCCTTTATATATAGAAGATACCTGCCAAGAGGAAGCTAATATACTGTTTTGTCCATGTTGCCTGTAGATAGCTTAGGAAGTAAGAGACTTGCATTACATCAAGCACTATTTATGTCAGGATTTTTTATTTTTTATTTTTGTAACTGTAAGAGTAGTTAAACATTCGAATATATTTGCTAGAGAGGCTATATGACCTCTATCACTGTAAGATATTTTTTTAAGAAAATAGGAATAATACAGACTAGCTGATCTTGTCAGGCTAATGGGGTGAAGTAGCTGACCTATTATCTACTCTTTTGGACACACAGGTTTTGTGTGATTATATGTATGTATATATGCATACTTGAAGTCATATGCTTCATTGGAGCAATGTTGAAGTTCGCTAAGTTGTTTCTTTTATTAGACACTGAGTAATATTACTTGATTTGAAACATAAACCTTTTTGACAGTTACCCTTTAAAGCTCAGATGTTTACCTACACTACCATAACTTAACAGTTACTTGTCAGCTAAGCTACATTGCATGTATGCATGCTCTTAGAGAAGAGGATATTGCCAATTGTGCTAATTCTTATTTCAACTGATTTTCCTCTCTAGCTTCACTGATTTTACTCCAGAATATATTGCTGGGGAAAAAAAAAAAAAATATCAGAATCATGTCCACAATATATAAACTGGTTATCATCCTCTTAAAACTGGTTAATTAGAAGGACATCCTTAGGGTTGCTGTAGAAATTCAGATAGTTTGCAGTCTACTAAGTACAAAAGAAAGAAAGACACAGAGTGATGTATCATACAGAGATGTTTGGTATATACAATCTTTTGGTTGTAATCTTTAAATATTTACCCCTCACACCTATGGAGCAAATGGTTGCACGTAGGAAGTGCAGCCAATGAAAAGGGATACTCTTTGTCAACATGTGCAGGTGTGATCCCTTTCATTGCTCAGAAAATCTTGGCAGTTAAAAATGATAATTTGTATAAATAGACTGTCCAGTAAATGTGACTAGATTCTATTTTTCATCATTTTATCCTAGTAAGCTTGTGACACATAATTTCTTTGCAATAAATAGTAGATGGCACATATGCTCAAATTTCAGTTGTTAGTGTAAGGGCATTGAGGAATATAATATGAGTTTATATATATATATATATATATAATGACACTATAGTGACATGATACGTCAGTAGATTGTTTATAATGCATTGATATCCATATCTGTCACTGTTTCACTTTGGGCCTCTAAAAGGAACTCAGGGGACAAGAGAAAACATTTATTTTAGCTTACCTTAGTGCCTGTGTGGAAAGCAGGGCTTAGCAGCTCAGCAGTTGAAAGCATTTGCAAAATATTCTCAGGGGACATTTGAAGCTGTATGGAAGTATTCATAAGGAATGGATCAGCCAGCAGATGACCTATTCTCAACAGTAAAATAAAAGAACAAGTAGACAGAAGGGACTGACAGAAGACAAATGTGGATTTACGCTGGGGGCAGGATGTAGTGCCTGTATCTCTGTGGATGTAGACGGTGGATTGACATTTTACTAGGGATTGAAGAGGTGGCTATTAGTAAGAAGACTGAAATACCATTAAGAGTGGTACTTCACATAAAAAAAACCCTATGCGATTTCTATAATCACTCATAAGTTATCAATAGAGTCTAGCTATATATCCTCTACCAGTGTCTGAAGAAATTGTGAAAGTGGATAAATAAAATTATAAATAAATAAATAAATAGTATTGTAGGTTTTTTCCTCTTGGTAGAAAACAGTTTTCTGCTTATTAAATACGTATTAGTTTTGGGCTTGTGTTTGGTTTTCTGTACATAGCTAGCCTGAACTAAGAAACATCCTTTCCAGCCCCCCAGCGAGATGTCACAGAATTTAACAGAACTCAAGTAGGCCTCTCTACCTTTCTAACATTCCAGGAAATCAATTTTTTGACACATCTGACATTGTTGGATGGTCTACATTTTTTTTACAAATCACTATCTGGTCATGAAATGCAATAATAACAACTCTGAGCTCAGAAAGTGCCACTCATAAAATGCTTTGGAGAACAGAATAGTATGGATTGCTTTTGATCGAGGATACTTAAGTGAAATAGCAAAAGTATAATCCTTTAATCCACTTTCGTATTCTAACGCAGTCTAAGATTTGTAGATAATAGCGGGAAATCTGTTTCTTGGCTGATAGGCATGGCTAGCAAGAGCCCTAGTTCTTGCTGTTTCAAGTACCTGAGGATTATATTTAGGGTGTATTAAATATTCTGCTCATTCTGATCACGGTTATCTTGAAAATTTTGAGACACTCTGTTAATTATCCCTCACTAAACATGAATAAAAAGTGTTAGAAAGATTATTATTGTGATCTTTGCCATGTCTGCTCTTTTAATGGTTTTCATAAGAATTTTACAAAGACAAAGAGTTTATGGAATCCAGGGAAAAAGAAAACCTAAGAGGCAACTGTTTTACCCACAAAGAAACAGAATGAAATCAGTAGTGTACAAATCTGGATATAGGACAAAGAATAACCTTATAGCAAAGAGGGAACAGGAAAGGTAGGAACCAGGTCACAGGTATATAAAAAGGAAAGTAAAACTGATTTGGAGTGAGGCTTAAGAGTTTGCTTATTTTGTGCTGGGTATATGATTACATCGGATTAGCCCTATTCTCCATCAAACAAGCTCAGATTTTGTAAACAGAGATCTTGGTTTGTCAGTAAGAAAAGTCTTTATCTGGCCATTCTACAGACTACTACCAATGAAAATGGCAGGATCAGAACTGGTGACAAGGAAATAGACTAAAGGGAATTAAACAACCAGAAATTATTAAAAAACCTGAGAAATGAAGCAGAATTAATTAACATAAATATATTTTAAAAAATTTCCAGAGAATAAGTACAGATTACCAAATTAAAAACAAACAAACAAACAAAAAACCCAAACTGATCGTTATATGTATGCATTTCAGAAGACACAATTCAGAAAAAATAATTTTTGCAGTTAATATTATTAATGGATAACAGAAAAATGGAAGGTGGAAAGGGAAAGCAATTTTCACCTCCAAATCAGTTAAGGATACGTAGGTGACCACATGAAAATTGTTACAGCTGGAAGTGATCTGAAGGATGATGATACAGAGATGTGTGACTCACTTTTGGGAATAAAACCTTAAAATTTCAAATTTGAAAGGTTACTCTTTTTAGCCTTTGATAGAGTTCCCTTTAAAACTTTTAGATTGTAAATCAGTCACAGGTTTCAAAGCGAAAGTGATAGTCAACTACAAATTAGGATAGTAGTTCCAGTATGCTAAACATGGAAATTATAATTCTTTTTAAGATAAGACAACTTTCACACCCTGAGAGCATTAATGTCTTTAAAGGTAATAGGTACATACTTCCTGTATGTACTTATGTATGTATACACTATATGTATATACTTAATGAGTAAAAAGAGCTAATAAATACCATGTTTAATTTATACAACAACAGATATTGCTAGTGAAACGGCAGTCAGATGATATAATGGAGAAAGTTAATTTGAAACACACTGAAACCAAGAAAATTGACTTTGTATTGTTTTTTGCTGCATAAATTTGGAAAACGTATAGTTGTAAAGGGAGAACCAACACTTTGCCATCCTAAATTTGTTTCAGTGTTTCTCAAATACTTGTTCAGTCTTCCCTTAAACTTACATGAACTTTTTTTTTTAATCCACAACATTCTTTGGCAAGGAGTACTATAAATCTGCTTACTACGATGTGTAGAATCAGCTGTGTTTGATTATTCTGAACATGGCTTCTAGTAGTTTCAAATGAAGGTCACAAGCTTGGGCAATGGAACAGAGAGTGAACAGCTGAACAGTTCTTCCATGCCCACTATGCCACTCACAGATCTGTAGACTTTTACTGTCCCTACTATATGATCTCTTTTCAGTTTTTTATACAGCCTGTTTAGTCTGTTTCACAAACTCCTAATAGCAGGTATTTTCTGTTTACCGTCAAAGTTCAGTATTACCAAAGACAAAAAGGAAAAATCCCCAAATGACAACATATTTATGGTGATAAGTCCAACAATATACCGTGTTTCGTATCTGTCATTTTCATGTTTGAAAAGTATTAAAAAGAAAAGCAAGAAAAAACAGAATTAATTACTTCTGACGTTTTAAAATATAAATTGAAATCAGATGGACTGCTAACATACAGAGTCTTGTATAAGACAAATACACTCAGGATAGGCTACCGAATTTTACATTTTAAACCAAGGACAATAGATAACCTAGCAGACGACTGACTCTGGTGATAGGTTTTAACTTGAACTAAATTTGTCTAGCTCACTCGTAAACCCCGTGAAGAATGTTGGCTTACAACAGCATCATAATGTGTGAGAAATGGCAGCACTAATGGATACCAAAATGATAAAGATAGCGTTCTGTGGAGATGAATGCCTCAGAAGAAAACTTTAAAATCCTGTAATTAACAAAGAGTGTGATGTATTGCAATATGCTCAATTTTACATTGGAAGGCACTATATAAAGCACATCTATTGATTAACATAAATCCTGACTAACAGTTTGATCTATGGATAATAATGATTTGTATTACACATTTACATTTTACATTGTTTCAATCACTACATCCCGTAATTAACAGTAATTCTCTCATTGGGGTATTGAAAAGAATAGTAAGTGGGAGGACAATTTGGTTTCTGTACTGAGAAAAAAGACTAACCTTAAAGACCTACTCTCCCACAAAACTTATCTTTAAAGATCACTTTAGGTGCTGGCAATAGGTCTGTTGCTGTAAATGGATATAACGTAAAAACGCAATCAGACTAACTCTTCATTTAGAGAGATGATAGATGGTAAATATTTTAAAAAAAGAATAATTATTGGAGGGAAAGCACTGTATGCAAATGGTGTAGAGGGGCAGAATCACCTCCCTGGACACACTTCTTTTGATGCAGCCCAGGATTCCCAAAATCTTGGGAAAATGATCATATCTTTAAATAGATTTGAAGACTTAGTCTCATTGATACAATTATTTAATGCAATATATTTCAAGGTTTTCACAACATTCTCTTTTTAATTTATATATAAAATAGAGTTATGAGGTACACATAGGAGTCAAGGAGCAGTCTTATGGGACCCATTAGTTTTTGGGGGGCTTGCTGTCAAGATAATCAACTATAAATAAAAAAGAAAAACAGAAAGTGGTAGACTATCCAATGAACATACAATGAGAATATAAAACTATGCATTTAGCTTCAAAACTCAGCTACTTTAATGTACTAATAAGAATCAAGAAGCCCAACTTTGAATACTGAAGGAAAATGCAAAACATCAGCATCCTAAGGGAAGTACCAGCATTACTGATCTTCTGATCTTATGGTCTTTCCGATGATAATCTTTCCTCTTGGAGCTTGAGTCAGACAGGTTCTCACAGAGTGATACAACATGGAAGACTTATTCATTACAATAATTGTTCATAAAAGAGATCTGGACAATAGTAATATTCTTCACGGTTAAACCTGTATTTCTTTTATTTGAAGCAGTGAAGACTGACAGGAGGCATAAAATGGGCAACAAAGACAACAGGAAATCCCACTACAGCAAAGTGCTGCACTTTATGTTGTGGCTACTTATGGTAAGGTCTGTCTTCCAGATGCTCATAATTAAATTAGTAATAGGCTGTGTTATTGCAGTGTTTTCTGTTCTCTTTATTTCCTGTATCCGTAAATATAGGACTGAACCCAAAGGCTTTCTTACAGTCCATCCAAAAGATACTGGGCCTTCATATACGTTTTAGGGCAGTCTAATAACTGTTTGGTAATAAGAAGCTGGATCTCAGTAAGTTTCATTTGTATTTTGTATCACTTCTCCATTGTGTTAAGATTTTTTTTTTATCAGTTTGAATTCTCTTTCTTCTGTTCCTTATTATTGTAAGAATATTTTGATTAGTATAAGTAGCCAAGGAAAAATAATTGCTCCCCAATCAGGGAGTCCCATTTACTTTGTGTTTTGTAGCTAAATTTATTTCAGCAGAGGATCAAAATAGAAAGAATTATTCAATATCTGATTTTCAAATTATATCTCCTCAAAACAAAATTTTACTCTGCGGTGGTTTAGCATTGTCTGGCACCCAAAGGCCCATCCAGCTACTTACTTACTTCCCCCTCAGTTGGACAGGGGGAGAAAATAGGAAGAACAGGATTGAGAAAGTTTGTGAGTTTAAATACAAAAAAAGGAGATTACTTTACAGTTACTGTTGCAGGCAAAACAAATTTGACTTGGAAGAATTTACTTAACTTATTGCCAATTAAAATAAATATTTTATTACTGATTCAGGTACTGGGAAGCAAAAACAAAAATCCCAGAAACAAACATTTACACACTTAGGGAAAACAGCTTTTCCTCCTGCTTTCCTGGGTTCAGCTTCAGTCCAGACACCTCTTCTCCCTGCTTGTTACGCTCAAGTTATGCTCAATGCTTTCAGTGAGGCAGTAGGAGATGTGGTGGGTGGTTTTGGCCAGGACATAGAAGTTTCTCTCTGCTGCTCTATCCTTTGTGCTCTGTTCTTTTGCTCTGGTGAGGGTCCTCCATGGTCTGCAGCCCCTTCAAGGGGAAAGGGCTGTGCCTGATCCACCATGGAGCACCTCCTCTTCCTTCTCCCCAGTCCCCCTTTTTCCACATTCAACTTCACTCCTTCTACCTGATCTCGTCTCCCCAAGCAGCACAGGGAGATAGGGAATGGGTGTTAAGATCAGTCCCTAAAAACTGTAATTCTGTAGTTCTTCAACAGTAGTACTGGTAGATAGAGATTCCTGCATACTTTAATGGGATGTAAGAGGGCACAGACAGACCTGTGAGCTAATGGCTTTGACAGTCTCCCAAAACCCCAAAAGTTACAATGGGAAAAAGCAAACAAACAAACAAACAAACAGACAACTGAGTTGGTAGCTGGTTTTATCTTAAAACTTCTGAATAAGATAAATGGCTTTTCCTAAAGGATCACTATTTTCCAGGAACTAATGAAAACTGATTTTCTATGGCAGACTTTTTCACAATAAGCAAGGTTGTCTACCTATATAGTCTTCTAATCAAATACTCTGCAGGACAGGGAAAAAAATCATAATTTTCATGAACTATCTTAAGTGTCAATAAGCTGAATACATTTTCCTGTTGTTATGAACAACGAGCAATATGAGCCTGAGCTATTTATTTGCTCTTCTAGCAGCACACGCTAGCTGGCTATGAGAAACTACAGTTTGTGTCATTAAGGTTTCTGAGACCAATCTTCTGGCTTAGCATGCCTTCATTACTGAGGAGACACTCCATTCTCTTTCATGTTTCTGGAACACTGTGAGAAGTTAGAATGGTTTCTGACAATTTCCTACCTGCTAGGTGTAAAAGCTAATACTTTGCAGACATAGGTATGGATGCAAAAAAGACTATGTGGAAGGCAAAAATACAGTTTTAAGCAACTATGACAGCATGTTTCTACCTTTCTGTAATACCTTACTGGAACTACATAAAAACTATATCAACAAGATTGCAGTACTATTACAAATGGATTGGTACTTTAAATATTACCTGAAAACATTAGATTTCAATGATGTGTTTTTTACCTTTCTCTTACTTTCCCAGAGAGCAGTATAGAGTGATTCAAAGGAAGAGTACTCTTCTCCCAAGATCTTAATGTTTTTGTGTATGTTTTTTTTGTTGGTTCTTTTTTGGTTTTGTTTTGTGTTTGTTTTGTTTTTTTTTTTACAGCAGTCATCACCACAGAATTCACCACACCTGACCGTACGCTTCATTACTAAAAATACTTCTGATTTAATGTTGATTTAATGTATCTTCAGAAGAACTGTTTTCACTGCAATAGTGCTATAAACACTAGTGAAAGAATATGTTATTTCAGAAGCAAATATCCGTGGCTGGCTTGAGATACGCCTGTTTACATCAAACCCACGTGCATGCTAGATGCATAAATATTTACAGATGCTGTTAGAGGTGTCTTTTGTAACTACTATTAGGCTACAGCAGCTAAATAAACTGCCTGCTATTTTTAAAATAAATGGTAAATTGTATTAATAATTATTGAACAAAATATGAACACAGAAATACTGTTTTCCATTTTTGTGCATCTGCTGTGCAAAGTAAGTGTAGACTGCTGCTATTCTGATCTAACATCGTGTATAATCCACATCATATTCAGATTGTATTGATGTAAATAATTACAGGAGGTTCAGAGTAATGAGATCAACTTGAAACTGTTACTTAAAGGAAAAATAATATAATGAAAAGCAACTTTTTTTGTATACTTTATGTGTATTTCTGAAGAAGAAATAACCTATGGTAACTGAAAAGTGCTTGGTATTCAGATGCAAAAGTTGCAGCGGTTCTTGCAAAGGTTAATTGATAATTCTTTAGGATTGGGCGATGGGAGCTATCGGTACATACACAGAAATAGAGCAAGATTAGTGATAAAAGTGTCAGGAGCTGCTGAATTCAGTAGGCTGACAGAGCTGAGGCTGCCATGGCTCCACCTCCCCAGGTCCAGCCAGTAGTGAGACTGATCCTGTTCCTGATAGGCACACATGCACACATGCACACAGCACACGTACACATGGCTGAACACACAGATTAACACAGATGACACACTAAGAACTCACACAGACACAAACAGCACCAATGGCCTCTTCCTGTTCCCCTCTCTAGTTGATCAGAATGAAGGTCTCTTTGTGGGAAATACATATCCGCGTCTACAATGTGGATGCCTCCAGTCTGCCCAGTAACTGGCCCCTGGATGCCAGGACTCCCCAGTTGCTGACTCTTGTGTATTACGAGTCCACAATACCCACACTTCTAGTCCAAGTGGAATTTCTGTTTCAGGGACAGGAGAAGGAATATTTTAAAAAGCATGAGAAAGGCCCAGTAATACAAAGAGAAAAAGTTGGAGAAGTCAAGATAAGATGACAACAAACAAAGGGAGCTTCTCAGGGTATGTGGAGATGAAGTATACCACAGAAGATTTAGCCCTGACCTTCATCTGAAGTAATTGACTGTAAGTATTTTCTCAACTTTTATGTTCCTTATTGACATAAATGTATTTCTACCTGGCAAAATAAGTACATAACATCTTCTGAACCACTTATTTCAATACAAAATAAATTATAATTGCAATTCCAAATTTTGACTCATGTGCACACATACATTTGTGAAATAACCCTTTGAGTGAAATTGGGACACAAATACAACAGTGATGGATTCACTAGAAGATGGATATTCTGCTCCAAGAGACATGCTGAGGCTTCTACTGGGCCCACTTATTTATTTATTTTCTGGTTTAATTCCATTGGTTTCAACAGAGCTATGTCAGCAGAGGTATGACACACTGCCTTCAACGGGAATAATATCCATGCACCTAAAATCAAAGTTTTGAGCTCAGAAACAGTTTGGGAAGGATTGAAAACAGCATGAGACACTACCATATTTCAGATTCCCTTTTCTCTCCTTTATATTCTCATGGGAAATGTGTTATGCTGAAAAAGACTTTGATTTACCTAAGCTAAGGTTCTGTTCTAGTTTTATGAAGTTAAGAAAATGGCTAAAAGATGGTTGTGATGAAGGTGATGATTATCAAGTTGGATGATAATTTCTGTAGATAGGCTAGCTCATGAGCTTGTATTTTTCCCTTTCTAGCTGAATAATGAATCTTAACATCAAACTACTCTAAGTTCAGAGCTGCCTTGTAAATAAAGTTAGAATTAGAGCACTTTATGGTACGGTTGTTATCTATATACAGTATGGAAATATTTAGTGTCCTCTATCAATGAATGCATAAAATTCCATTAACATGATCAGGAGATATATGTGGGCATCAAGGAGAGGCTATATTTTTCAAAAAGACATTGAGCTTTGGAGAAAGATATTTTTAGACTTATCTCTGAATGATACAGTGTCAGCTATCAAAGTAACACATAACAAGCATGAGGTTAGAAGTATGAAATGCCAGGCCACAATATGACAATAGCTTTTAGATAAGATATTGTTGGAGAAATGTATTGACCATGAAAAGTGAGTTAACTGAAAGAATTCCTAAGCAAAGCTAATGACTGGCTTTAGCATGTTATTATTAACAGCCATACGTACTGTATTGGCATAGTTACACGTATTGGTATAGTTATATGTACTGGTATTTTCCTTATGTGAATACATTTTTTTCCTCTGGATTTTCAAGTATGCTGAAAATATTCAGACAGTATTTAAACAGGATTTGGGACTGAACAACTGAATTTGTGACTTGCTAATCACCCAAACAGAAATAGGTAGGACAATGAAAACAAAAATAATGCGAAATGAGTGTTGTCTGTAGTTGAGGCTATAGGCATGCCATAAGATGACAGACAGCTGCAGAAGGTTGAGTGATTGCATTTTGAAAACACATCCAAAACATTGCTGTTTCCAAAATGAAGTTGTGAAACTTCCTTTCTCTTTTTCTCCTACAAAGATGTAGTGCTCTGTTAGTCCTTCCCAGTTGTGGCTCTTTCAACATATTTTTAAAACATGACTCCAGCTTGTCTGTAGATTTCTTGAATGAGCAAAAGTGTTCTTTTACTTTATTGTTTTCCTCATAA
Organism: Rissa tridactyla; assembly: GCF_028500815.1. NCBI lineage: Eukaryota > Metazoa > Chordata > Aves > Charadriiformes > Laridae > Rissa > Rissa tridactyla. The sequence goes on from NC_071468.1 coordinate 95,838,345, forward strand.
CTGAACATTGGTGCATACATTTGCCTACTTCAAAGATGCTCATTAGTGAAATCAACAGTGAATTTCCAGTCTCCTGGAAACTCTGCAGTGGTTTAATGAGACTTTGTAGCATGATTATCAGACCATTTTGTCTTCCAAAGAGATCAGTAATTTACTGAGAATTAAAGGTAAAAATCAGAATCCTTAATAATGTTACCACTTCAGCTAAAATATAAAATGTATGCAAGAGTTTATCATTCGGATGATGGACAAGACTGACAAGTTGTGCATGAACCCATTTATGGTAATTTCATTAAAAAGAAACGAAGTTGATAATGTAGGCTCCAAAGCAATGAATTGTGTTATGTGTAAAAACAGCCACAAAAGGTAAGAGGCAATGTCTCTCCACAAAGTGTCTGGAGCCTGTTCGCATAATTCTTCTAGAGGAATACTCCACAGATTCATGAGAAAAAAGTAATGCAAAGGAATGTTTCCTCTTTTTCTTATGCCTCGTAAAAAAAGTATTCTTCTGCAAGAAAATGGAAGGACTGGCACCGGTGCTTTATAGATACTGGCTTTATGAGCAACTTTAATTCTCAGAAACAGACCTTTCAAAAATGAAATAACCTATGCAATGCAAAATACAATCATCTGAAAAATTAAAATTCTGCTCCAAAAACTTGAGACCACTGAGTTATAATATGATGGATATTGCGGAAAGAGCACCCATAATTCAAACATTCAGAGTGTAAATTTTGTTGTCCTGCTTTTACTAAATTATCATACAAACACCAAAATTATATCTTGCTTCTCTGACTAAACCCAGGAGAGTTTATTTAACATGTTTTATTCCTGAGATAGGTTCTTCTTCTCCCCCCACTTTGGTAAAAATTTTAATGTCATTAAAAACTTTCATCAAAATGTGTTGGGGTTTTGGTTTTGGGTTTTTTTGTTGTTGTTGTTGTTTTTGTTGTTGTTTTTGTTTCCTGGAGGAACAGCTGATTTCAGACCATTTCCCAGACTCCTTTCTGGTTTATAACTGGAGGAAAAATACAAAAGGCTGTTTTTAGGTAATTCTGCAAAGAAGGAAATTTGCACTGGCAAATTGCACTGGCTACTCCTGCAGGACCAGAAGAAGAACTGGGTGTGCCATATAAAATTTTGGTAGACAGGAAAGATGGAAAAGCTATTTTTTTCCATGCTATCCCTGAGATCAGAAGCAGCGTAAATGATGTAAATGCTTATCAGATTCAGTGTAAAGGATAATGAATACCAGTGTGTTCTCAATATCAGTATTGTAATTTACAGTGATTCAAGTGAACAGAAAACATTGCAAGTACCCTAATTTTAAACCAATTTCAAACTCATAGAAAAGAAAGAATGTTTACAAAACACAAAACCATCAAAAAAAACCCATGATAAAATCTTTGCTTAGTCAACTTAATGTCTTCAAACAAACAAGACACTTGACATTGTCTTAAGTTTTAATGTAAAATTAGAGGATCGTAGTATTTAAATTATGCAATATCAGTAGTGTCTCTCCTACACTTTTGTAAGTATTTCAGTTTCTCATTATGCAGGGAGGATGATCTGACCTAAGAGGAGGACAGAAAAATTAAGAAAATAGGATAGAAATTATTTTAAGAGTCTCATTGAACTCCCACTGAAGTCGATGGGTAAATGCCTAGCTATTTCAGTGGGAGTAGTACTAGACTTATGATAAGCAGGTTATATTTTCTAATATACAGTATGTAGTGGTCCTATAAGATTCAGAAACTAATTGACCTTCAGGTTGCTTCATCTTGTAGAAAGAAAGAATTATGGAGCAAATACTTATAGGTCTTCCTAAACTTGGAGGAACTGGATCACATTTTAAAGAAGAATGCATAAGAAGAACTCATGCAGTTTTTGGTCACTTATTTCACAAAATATGTGACGTAGACATAAAGAAAAGGAACAAAAACTGTGGATTTAGTCAGGTGATTATATTGCACATATTTCTTAAAATATATCTTAGACTGGTCATGTAGCACAAATGCCTATCCTGGATGTTTTGGGTAGCCCTGTAGCAAAAGTGAAATAAAATCTACCTAAAGTTTGGTTATTTGTTTTTGTGTAGGTTTTTTTTGGTTGGTTTTTTTTTTTTCTCCAGAGAAACTTCTTTTATAATTTTAAAATACGAAGTTTAAGTGTCATTAATTCTTGTTTCATCAGCTGGAAATAAGCATAAGTATAATTATTTGAGAACTGAGAAACAGCAGCTTTTGGACATTACAAATATATAACATTACAAATGTCGGCTGTTTCAGTATTCATTGTTTAATGCCCACTCCTCTAGGATTATTATAATTTCTTTCATTAGTACTGTGAATTCAATGTTTTAATAAAGGGTGTCGTAACTTGAAGAGAGTCGAATTTAAGAAAACAACTTTGATGATTGCCATTAATATTGCTGTAATTAGATATCAATAACAAGTAGTTTAGAAGGGGCTACAGATGCATATACAAATAAGTTTCGAAACCCTTAGTGTGTAGAATGAAACTGGAATCAAAGATGCAAAATAGGAATGTCTGTAAAGCAAACCACCTCAAGACTGTAGCAGAGGAGCCAGTACGTAGAATAGCAGAGGCATTGCAACACAGGCACCGGTTGGTGCCAGAAGCCTCAGGACTCAGATGGTCAGTTATTGATATAGAACAGTGTAACAACCTAATGAAGCTGCCCATAGCTGATAGCATAGTTGGAAATATTTAAGACAACAACAGCCATTAATTGCACAGTCGTAACTGCATTAGAATTGGTTATGTGAAACTAACGGCCCTGATATCCTGCAATGTTACCAGACGACTGGAGGGTGGCTAATGTGATGCCCATCTACAAGAAGGGTCAGAAGGAGGATCCGGGGAACTATAGGCCTGTCAGCCTGACCTTGATACCAGGAAAAATCATGGAGAGGATCATCTTGAGTGAGCTCTCAAGGCAAGTGCAGGGCAGCCAAGGGATCAGGGCCAGCCAGCATGGGTTTAGGAAAGGGAGGTCCTGCTTAACCAACCTGATCTCTTTCTATGACCATGTGACCCGCCTTCTGGATGCAGGGAAGGCTGTGGACGTTGTCTGTCTGGACTTTGGTAAGTCCTTTGCCACCGTCCCCCACAGCATTCTCCTGGAGAAGCTGGCGAATCATGGCATAGACAAGTGTACTCTTTGCTGGGTTAAAAACTGGCTGGATGGCCGTGCCCAGAGAGTTGTGATTAATGGGGTGAAATCCTCTTGGCGGCCGGTCACGTGTGGCGTCCCACAGGGCTCAGTTTTGGGGCCAGTTTTGTTTAATATCTTCATCAATGGTCTGGATGAGGGGATTGAGTGCACCCTCAGTAAGTTTGCAGATGACACCAAACTAGGTGGGAGTGTTGATCTGCTTGAGGGTAGGAAGGCTCTACAGAGGGACCTGGACAGGCTGGATCGATGGGCCAAGGCCAACTGTATGAGGTTTAATAAGGCCAAGTGCCAGGTCCTTCCTTTTCATCACAACAACCCCAAGCAACGCTACAGGCTTGGGGCAGAGTGGCTGGAAAGCTGCCCAGCAGAAAAGGACCTGGGGGTGCTGGTGGACGGCCAGCTTAACATGAGCCAGCAGTGTGCCCCGGTGGCCAAGAAGGCCAACAGCATTCTGGCTTGTATCAGGAATAGCGTGGCCAGGGAGGCGGTTGAGTCACGATCCCTAGAGGTGTTTAAGAAGCGTCTAGATGTGGCACTTCAGGGCATCCTCTAGTGGCAGAGATTGTAGGGATTGGTGGTTTTTTTTGTTTTTTGTTTGTTTGTTGTTGTTTTGGTTTGGGTTGGGTTTTTTTGTGTTTTTGTGTGTGTATGGTTGGACTCGATGATCTCAAAGGTCCTTTCCAACCATGAAGATTCTATGATTCTATGATTTAACTGTCATTAAAGGGAAATACCTTTAATGCCTGTGTTTGGTTTAACCTTCCACCCTTGAGATTTGACTGCAACAGAAGGTCTCATAAAAATAACAAATAAAAAAAATATTTGGTAACGCCTTTGTATATTACTGATGCAAATTTAGGTAAACAAGGGTTAGAGGGAGGAACTGAATGTTGTCTTTTTACAAGTAAAGTTAAAACTATTTTTGTTTTTATTTTTTTCAAGATGAGAGGCTGAATCACTTGCAAAATAAAATGCTATGAAGACCATTTGCAGCTGATTTGTAAATTTTATTACTCTAATCTATTCAGCACATATTGGTAATATATCATCATACTGACGCTGCACTCAGAGTGCGTTATATTTTTAGGAATGTTTCACTCCTGTGCAATTCAGCAAAAAGGAAAAAAAGTATGGTCTTCAGAGGTGCTTTTATATGATGTAGGTTTTAGCAGCTAATGGATTAATTCATATAATCCAGCATGGAAGAACTTCATATGATCAAGAAAAACAACTCCTATACTCCTGTAAAATTCATGATGTCTAAATAAAGCAGTGCTTTTTGACTCTTCAAGCATATTATTGCATAGATTCTTTATTCTCAAATAGTTTTCTGTTGCTCTGTGTACAAATTTGGTTCAGTACAGGGTTTTAAAACATTCTGCAATCACTCCTCTTTGTTTTTTTTTCATCATTACACTTTGGTTGTTTTGTCTGGATGTTTGATGGTCTGCTAGGCAAAATCCTGAGAAATTAGAGAGGGATTGATATTGACCTTTTACAGCTTTGAATCTACAGATGTTTATGCACATGCTTGGCTTTCGGAGTGAATGGTTCCACTGACATCAGTTTGACCACTTTTATTAAACTTAGAAATTTTTGCAGGGTCAGGATTCAATACTGCAGAAATCCAAATGCAAACAGAAGAGGAGGTGACTAAGCAGGTTTCTCTCATTGGTATTAACAAAAATTCAAATGCAAACAAAATAAATCTAAAAGGAAATAGGAAAATTCAGTCTTAATTTGCAAAAGAGGACTTAGAAGCAAAACCATTCCCTTATTTTTAATTAAATTTTCTCTTACAGTCAAACCTTTTCTTTGTATACACAGGTGGAATTTCTATATTTCTGAAGTACCAGTAATTTAATATGAAATTATTTACCAAACTGTACATCTGATAATTTAAAAGCTAGGCTAATATTACACTTAGATTAATTGCAAAGGAAATCAGTGTTTAGAAGGCAATGTCAATTGTAGTGGTAATTATTAATTCTATTCCATTTAGTTTTAAATAATTTACAAACTTCTGGAACTTAAAACACAATTGTGTAACCTACTGTATTATATCCTACAGAGCTGACCATTAAATTTAACTGCAATCTCTATGGCTTGTGATCTAAAACTCTTATCATTGTAATTCCTGCAAATGATTTGTTTACATTTTGCTTATATTTAGGTAAATCAATTTTCCTATAGAGTTTCAAGCTATGACAAAATAACTTGAAACAGAGAGCGAATTAGTTAGATTTTAAAATATGCACAGAAACTCTGAGGATAAAGTAAAATCACCAAATACTAAGGTCAGTCATGTCAATTTCATCTTAAATAAACATCAGGCTACCAGATCATGTTGAAGAAAAAGTGGTTTTACTACTCCCACCTGTGAAGTTCCCTCTGGAATTGTAATATGGAACATTATTATCAACCTCTAGAGTCTGTGGGGAAATAAACTCCAGTTCAAGTGACCATGGATAAAGCTATTCTTCAGGGAAGAATATAGCACCTATGTTCTTATCCTGAACACCAGCATCTTAACTGGACTTGAACAAAAGACAGTTTACAGCCTTCTTAGCACACAGATGTTGGACATTAGTCAATGTGACAATGCAAAAACTTTAGCTGGATGCTTTGCAAATGTAATTCTAGCCAGTTTGCTCATATCAGTTCAATTTGTATAAAACATGATTTTTTTTTCTACTTGCTTTGTGTAAAATTAAGAAATAATAAATTACAAACAATCTTCCTTTTCATGAACACCTCAGATGCAAAGGATAAGCTATGACATTTGATCTTTCCTGCAGGTAAGAATACTTTTTTCTTTTTTTTTCATCATTTCCAGACACCATTTTTCAATGTACTTATACTTTCTGATATCAAATTAATATTGCAGCAGTGTGATGTATGGATGTATGATATATGTATGGATGTAATGATGAATGTGGTCATTCTCATTAAAGTACAGTCTGCTATGTGGGGAAAAAAAAAAAAGAAAAATTTATAGTGGTGAATTATGTACATATTTCTGCAATATCTTTTAACTACAGACCATTAGAAATTATTTTCATCACCATACAGTACGGTCTGTACTGGTTCTTATTTCTTGAGTTTACAAGGGTAAGAAAGAGATCAGATGACCGGGCAGCATGACCCTGTTTGACAACATTGCCTGACCTGTGTCAGTAGCTATCCAAATCAAACCTGCAGGTATCCAAATAGGAGAAATACTTTTCACGTTTGTGGCTTGTTGCTATAACACCACATCCAAAAATAAAGATGTTCTGTCAGTGTCATGGCATGAAAATTTGCATTTTTCAAGAGTTTGTAAGAACCAAAGTGGGGGGGTTGTTTGCTTATTTGATTTTGCCTTTTTTTGGTTTTCCTTCCACTAGTTCTGTATATTGGCAGGATTCTAGTAGGATCATTAGTTTATTTTCATACGGCTGGTGACAAATAGCAAAGAAACAATTTTTTAATGTTTATATACTTAGATTAAATAAATATTATGAAAAGTAGGTATTCTAGTTGAAGGTAGATTTCTTATATGCACCAACTGCTGTGAGGTTCTTAGCACATGTACTTTTAAGGACAGGATATTTTTTATTTTCATGTAAAACTACCTTATTTGGAAACCCATAATATACCCATGGTAATATGAAGCTTTATGCAAGTGCAGGGCCAAAGATCACTTTCTGGCCCATGCTGGAATGTAAAATCCTGTGACCAAGCTAATAATCCTGTTTAAACTGGGTAGATAAAGCTTAATATATCTTTGGGCAATGAATTCACACTCCTAACTGTAGTGCCGGTGTACACAGGCTGAGGAAGAAAGTGCTGTGTTTGGTGTGTTTTGCTTTGCTGTGATTTGTTCTGTTTTGTTCTATTCGAAGCGAAGACCTGTCGTTACAGAATAAGACAAAAAAGTCAGTAAAAATTCTCACGCTTGCTCTGCACCTTGACATTAGAAATGTGCTGTTGAATCAGGTTGTTATACACATGAGAAGGGAATTTATCATTGTTAATTTTTCTAACTGATAGAAGGTAGATGATTCTGTATATAAATTATTTTTTTTATATATTATATTGATTTTGGTTTGGAAAATGTAGTCTAATTACTTATATTCAAAAGTATGTGCATGTAGGTCTTTTTCATTGGATCCATATGAAACACCTACCTCAAAACAGAAAATGCTACATATATAATACATGTGTAATTACCATTTGCGGGCTTCTTCAGTAATCAGTTTTTTTGGGAAGAGTGCTTCAGAAAAAGTGTCTGGTTTAACAACTATTAATTGCCCCTTTGAAATGAGTTATTTTTTTCATCCTCATTTAAGGATGAAGCTTAGGGAAAATAATACATTTATAATACAAGTATGATTTTGATAAACTGTCTAGGTTTAAAATAACAGAATAACTGATATGATCCTACTATAGTATTGCTTATTCCAGACCCACAATTTTAGTAGTCATTATTGCATACTTTTCGTCTCACATTCTGAAGATGATAGGCCACTTGCATCTTTTGACTATGCTCCAAATCTTCATGCCTTTTAAATAATAGCAAAGACTACTGCCTTCATGGTTGTGGCTGTAAATTCAAAATTGCATGTTTTCAGTAGATTTACATTATTAGCATACTCTGCATGGGTATGCAGGACCACAAATACATGAATGCATATTACTACAATTACGGAGTAAACCGGAGTAAACTGTAATGCAGTATATAGGTTTTTTAATAAAAAAATGCATTTTTTTTTGTTTAGCAGTCATTCATAAAATGGTACAAAGAAAGTGATCTGAAGTAGAAGTATTTTACTGTCTTCTGAACTAATGGTCCAAGTCTTATCACCTGGCAACACCGGCTCAGCTGTGATTCATGATAAATAGATAAAATGTAAGGCTATAGGCAGCAGTCATAAAGTCTAACTGGCCTCATGAGGCTAATCTCCCTTGGCTTCCTCAGTAATCCATGGACAAAGATAAGTCCTTGGAAGAGTGATTCAGAGAAGGTGTCTAAATCAACCATTATGGATTGTCCTCTGGAAAACATATCTTTTTCCCTTGCTTAAAGATGAAATCCAGGAAAATTAGTCTTAAGGATTCGAGTACACAAAACCAGCTCTTGAAACAGAGACCCTATATGAACAAAACTACCATCAATTTAAAACTCTGCATTCTTAAAGGGGTCCTTATGAAAAGGTGAGGCTGCTAAATGTACCCCGTTTGCTCTGCCTGGGAAGCCTAACTGTGCAGAGAGCAATTGAACGCTTAGACGAACAGAAAATAACTCATGTTCATGGTAATTCAAAATGAAAAGTCTGTTTTGATAGTCTTACAGCAAAAAATTCTGTCACTGAATAGCACTGCTGAATGTGCTTCAAAGGAAACTGGTCAAATTTCTCGACTGAGCCACAGAACATGAGGTTTTGCTCCAATAAAACACCTAAACACATGCCTAACTGACAGGTTAACATCTGTGGTTCTATTTGTGCTTAAAATCCAAAACACATTAAATACTTGAAATGACAGTTCGGGACTTTAAATCAACCAAAGGTAAAAATAATTTCAGGGAATTGTCTAACCTATTCACATGGTATAATATTGACAAACTGATTCAGAGTACTCAAGGTCTCAGTACTACATACACTGACTTTTTTCCTGAAAAATAAAATACAATATATAGTCGTTTATTTGTTCTGGAATAGTTCCACATTTTAGCTATTTTTGGCAGACACATCAACCAGTCTTGGTTTTCATTTTTATTTTTCTCTTCTTGCAACATTCACTTTTTATTTATGACTTCAACAAGGGAAACCGATGCAGGAATATCTTAGCTGACATAACACTCAGGACTCTGTCCCACTGCATGTATTAAGGGTTTCAAACATTTCTGTTGTGCCCACGGTTCCTGTGCCATGGCAATGCAATACAGTCAGAACACCAGAGTCAAATGAGGTGATTTTGAACTCTTGCCTGCTGTTGAATATCATATGAACTGGAAACCACAGCACTGTACCCATAGAGCCAACTGTTCTTTCAGAGAGAGAGGGAGACAAATAGGGTATGCAGAGAGCAGATGTCCACGGATCTACAGAGATGTAGCACTTGTTTCACATTAATCTCCAAGCACCAGAGGTTAAAAGGTTAGGCTTTCTGGCCTTTTCTCCATGTCACTTGGTATAAGTATGCAGCAAATTTTGATTCACATAGTTTTGGTATTATCATTCCCTCCTCCTACACATTCATACACATTAGCTATTTTTCTTCTTTTTTTTCTTCTATATTTACATAAGGTAATACAGCTGTCATGCAAATGTGTTAAAAGAATCACGAAGCTTCTGCATTACTAAGGAACAAAGAGGATGAGCAAATGGGAGTAGTAATTCTGACTTTCATTGAACAATTTTATGGGTTTATATTGGACATAGTGACATTGTAAAGTATATTTTCCCAATCCTAGTTGTGCTAAGAATATTCACAAAATGTCATTTAATAAATAACATACTATTACAAGTCAATGCACTTAACAGCTTTGAAACATTAATTATATATGATGTAATACAAATTAGGATCTACATTGTTGAGGTCTACATTAAAAGAAAATGAAAACAAAGATCAACTATGACAAGGTGGTAAAATTATTCATCAAGAAAAAGTATTTTTACAAAGTAAAAGATAAAAGAAGTCCACCTTTCATCCATGAAAAATGCATTCTCAATAAGGTAAAATTATTGTCTTATTTCACCCATTAGCAAATGCATCACAGTGAAAGGATTGAACACTGACACAATCAGAATGTAAAAACACTTCTGTAATTATTCTCAGTGTTTATTTCTAGAAATATGGAAATCGCTGCCACTTCTAACTTTTGCATGGTTGTTCCTGCTTTTCAGTAGCCTCTCAGCACATGATTTGCTAGAGGGTATTAAAAATGCTACTTGGTTATAGTTACAGTGGTAGATTCCAGTGCTTAAAACTTTATTAGGGCAGAATCAGCCATGTGATCACTCTGGGTGTCAGATACTTCCTGAGACAACCTCAAATGCTCAGGAATAATAGGTAGGTAATTTATTTAAAATACCTAAGTATTAACCTCAGAAAAAAAGCATGTCTGTCTGTTTCATCTAATCCTGTTTTGTTTCTTCAATTTGAACCTGAGGAAATTTTTTACTGAAATATGTAACTTGTGCCAAAGTTACTTATTAGAATTTGATTCACTTTTTACACTTCTACCCAAGTTAAGATAGTGATATAATTAAAAAAACTATGAAGCTTGATTCCCACAAATTTTCACTCAGGAAAAAAAAATAAAAACGTGATCAGTCATACTGAGTTCAGCAGTATAAACACCAGAATAAGGTTACTTTTGTGTGTAGGTATTTTCAAGGCTGAAACAGAAGTTATAATGCTAAAGGTGTTCTCCTTCTAAAATAACTTATACAAGTTGCATGAAATAAAAAGATGGTTTTTGTCACTGGTTATTCTGTGTTCCCAATGACCACACAAGGTGAATATTTGTTTAGGGAGTTTTGCCATTATAAAATTATAATTTTAAAAGGTCTTGATCTAGTATTTCTCTTTCAGGTGCTTATGCCAGTGGAATTCCAAACAATAAGAAGAAAATCATCTATTGATCATAGCATGAAGAAAAGGAGATTTCTGTTGTATTAATCCTTCACTCTTTCAGGAAACCTGTGTTCATCTGAAGTTAAACAAATGATAGCTCTCCCAACTTATTCCAGAGAGATATTAATGTGTCCATATAAAAAGATAGATCTATAAAATTTGGTTCAGACAAGTATATCTTAACAATTTCCATATATTTATTTAGATAGGAGCCAGATTCTCAAGCTATATCACCTACAGACTATCATGGACTTCTTGATTTTACTTCACCTAATGACTTGTGAGCTACGAGAACAAGTGTATACAGCAACATAGATGCTTATTCTCAAAAGTGAGATGCTCATTATTGACCACAAGTGCCAAAAGAGTTGGCTGTAGGATCACTGACAGCAATATTAATATTAAATGTGTGTACAAACTGGTTGGCAGATAACTTCCAGTTCATACAGTGTCATTCTCTGTCTGATGGCTTAATTCCAGTTTCACAGTGCGCCATACTGACGAGCAGATGCAGCAGACTTGCAAAAGAGGAGGTGAAGAAATATAATCACCACCATGATCATGTTGCATGATGGAGAAGTATCTCTGTCCTCTTCCAGAAGTGCTCATGGTTGTGGATGCAGATGGTTGGAAAGGAGATCAACTACTTCTGCCATGTCCATTTGAAGTGCCAAAGAGAAGACATGGAGATACACAGAACGTATATAAATTGTAGTCTCTGCAGTTGAAAAATGGGAAACAATAATTATTTATTTGGTAAATCTCCATTTTTTACACTGGGATTCTTATTTAGGTCTTTGTATTTTTTGTTGTTGATTCTAAATCAATGGAACAGGGAGCTTGTTTGCTCCCTTATGAAATTTAAAAATTACTCTTTTACCCCCAAAGCAAATCAAAATGACCATGAGTGTATCAGGATTTTTTTTGCTTTGATTGCCCTTTAGATTTTGTGATATTTCAGATTTTTTTGATTCAATAGAATTGCCTCACTAGTTTTGGTTTATGTTTTCATATGTTCCTAGAAGGCATTCTATATGGAAGGGTTGAGAGACATCCTAACACTGTATTTAAAAGGGTATATTTCAGGTGATCAATTAGTACATAGGTTTGACATCATATAGATATTCTGCCCTTTCAATAAGGCTGCCAACACCCATTCTCCCGCTCCAAGCAGTATGTTCATCCTCTAATCAAAGCATAGCTCAGCCTCTTCTTAGTGGTGCCTGGTGGCAAGAACAAGCAATGGACACAAACCAGAACACAGGAAATTTCATCTGAACATGAGGAAAAACTTTTCTTTGAGAGCACTGGAACAGGCTGCCCAGAGAGGTGGTGGAGTCTCCTTCGCTGGAGATATTTAAAACCCGCCTGGACATGTTCCTGTCCAGTCTGCTCTAGGTGACCCTGCTTTGGCAGGGGGATTGGACTGAAGGTCCCTTCCAACCCCTACAATTCTGTGATTCGGTGACTCTAAGCCTTTGTGTTGAAGCCAGCTGATAAACATCAGTAGAAGAGTATATAGGATTTTTAAAGTATTTTCTGGTACTAGTGTTTGGTTGAAAGTTGACTGTGGAACACAAAGTTTTGGTTGGGTAATCTTGTGGCCTGTAAGTTATTGTCAAAATATGAATAAAGATGCATTAGAAGCAGCATATTAAAAAATAAGCATTCATTTTTCTGGGAAATTTTTAATTAGATTCATATCATCATGTGGGTACATATCTCCCCTTTCCTTTCTTTTTCTAAGTTTACTGTTTAGTACTTGCAATTACAGGTTTGACTGGTACTTTCCTGGATGCTTGGTACTTTCACTGAATCACTGAATTTACCCTAAACAGGACTATAGCATAGCATCAAACATCTCAGTGTATGCTGGTTTAAACTTGTTTTTTTCCTCCACTTCATGCCTCTCAAGTTCAAGTTTTAAAAACTGTATGTGTATTAGAGTACTTAAAGACTACTTAAAGACCTGCAGCCTGAGTCTAGGAGCTACGATATGTACAATTCAGATTATACAATTTGTGGTGGAACTACCATTAGGCCATCATTTTCTCTGTCATAAAGTATCAGACACATCAATCTTCCAGTCTAGGTGTTCACCCATCTTTAAAAAGGTATCATAATGATTTTTTCTACTAAAATGAATAGTAGTAGTGTCTTATTGGAGCCCAGTGGCACTTTCACTTAAGCATGAATTAGAAAGTGTAACAAAAACATTGAAATAATACTTTGTTTTCCCTGTGTTCTGACTTTTCTGGTCTTGCTGCAGCAGACATTAAATGAGACTCAAAACAGAAATTTCTATACATTACAAGGAGATGTTTTGCTTCTTAGCAAATTTTTAAGGCAGTCTTAGGCAAAACCAGTGTGGTCATCCAGACAAAAATAAATCTGAAAATGGTTAATTAATTCCTTATCACTTAGTTGCTTATAAATACAAGCAAATCCTTAAAAATGTTTTGCATTTCTCACATAAAAAGCCAACCACTTCACAAATGAACAGTGTCCATGCAGGGGAGGGAATCAATGAACTGTATTATATTCTATATTTCTTAAACATCCTTTAGACACATATTTTTACATGTGAATAGTTTATTTAATAGGTAGTGCTGAGTCACTGTTAGCTGTGATATACTGTACCTTCCTCCCTGTATGGAGACCTTCTCTTCTGTAGCCATAGAAGAAGCCTTAAAAAAATTTCTTAAGGTATTAACTTCATTGGACTCAACTGCTCAACTCTAAATATTGTTATTGTAAAATGAACTTGGGATATTTTTGAAATATTTTTCTGTTTGATGGCTACGATTCTGGAATCACCAAACCATGAGCCACATAGTGGCTGCATGTCTTCTGAGTTTTCTGTTTCTGGCCTGGAGCATCATTTGGCTGTTTACAGCAAACCTGCACAAGCCTATTGCATAAAAGCCGGAGCAGCACATGTAAACACTGCATGCTGGCATTACACTGACTCCCAGCAAAAGGAATAGGTCTTTTAGATATGCTTAGCTACAAAGCTTTTATAAAGGAGACATTTCTGAATAGCATGCATTTCCACCACAAAACTAGTTTTCAGCTCTTTCAAATCACTGATAGAATCTTATTCATGAACTGAAGTAAGAGAGTATTATTTTGCTGCACCAAATATTTCAAAACAACCAATGAATATATTTGCAGAAGAAACTAGAGTGAAATGCAACAAGAGCTCCAAGGATTTATATGTAGAATAGCAAAAAAAAACCCCAAAAATAACCCTGTGAATATAAATCTGACACTATAATATGTAAATATAATAGCAAAACAAACAATCACTCCCTCATCATTCTATAGAGACCAGATATTTAAGAAGCAAGCTATCATTATACTTAAAAGCTTTTGTAATGTGATTAAATTCTTTTAGCTATGAGGGAAGTTTGAAGATTTTAAAACCTCTCTGAGACCTCTTTAACAAATGCGTGTTGATGACAACGAATCAACACCAGCTACAGGTCCAGAGTTAAAATGTTCATGGAGAGACAAAGACTTATTCAACAAACTGATGATATTAATCCATGCTGCTTGCTTTGGAAGAAGAGTTTTCAGCGAAAGGTTCCTTATTATCTCAGAATACCATGTCTGCTGAGCTGTTGTGTGCATATGTATTTTACACTCTCTGTGCCTTCTTTTTAGAAAATTACAAAAGGACTCCACGTTGTTCTGAGGTGGAATAGAAATGAATTTCAAAATCAGATGAGAAATAAAAGGTTTGTTTTCCAGATAGCCTTAGGTCTTTGGAATTGCAGGCTATATTACATGGCTTAAAGTCAAGGGGAAAGTATATAGGCTAGGGAAGGAACTGGAAAACTTGTGCTGGAGTCCTCTCTTTTTATTACTGCTTAATTAAATTCACTTAAAATTAAACCGTTTCTTAAATATATCAGCACAAGAGAAAAGAGAATCATCACCTCCTGTTCTAGAGGTTAAAGAATCTACAGTTATTCCATAAAACTTCTTATATTTTCCAGTGCCTGGAATTTGTTGGGTGTCTTTTGGCAAATTCTTATTTTAATGAGTCTTTCACCTATTCACAGCAGAAAATTATGTAAAGAAGAAATGGTAGACCTCTAGGCATCAGGACATTGACACCCCCTTCAAAAAAATTTATTTAATGAAAGGGTGTTGATACAAGACAACGCTAGAGTAAACAAAATGATCAACAAAGTGATGGAGCACCTCTCCTATGAGGACAGGCTGAGACAGTTGGGGTTGTTCAGCCTGGAGAAGAGAAGGCTCTGGGGAGACCTTATAGCAGCCTTTCAGTACTTAAAGGAGCCTACAGGAAAGATGGGGACAAACTTCTTAGCAGGGCTTGTTGCAATAGAAGAAGGGGTAATGGTTTTAAACTAAAAAAGGGTAGATTTGGACTGGATATAAGGAAGAAATTTTTTACAATGAGGGTATTGAAACACTTGAACAGGTTGCCTAGAGAAGTGGTAGATGTCCCACCCCTGGAACCATTCAAGGTCAGGTTGTGCGGGGCTTTAAGCAACCTGATCTAGTTGAAGATGTCCCTGCTCATTGCAAGGGTGTTGGACTAGGTGACCTTTAAAGGTCCCTTCCAACCCAAATTGTTCTATCATTCTAAATAACTTACACTGTCTTCTTTAGGTAACATTTGTCCGTCAAGCAGAGAGCAAAACACATCAGTGGGTCACCAAACCTGATAGGCATTTTAGTGGTATTTCTTAAAGAGGTCTAAGCCTACAGGTAGATAGCAAGAAATCACAAGACTTTGGCAGTAGAAAATATATCAAAGGTAGTCATGCCTATATAGATTTTAATTTATTTTTTTTCTGTTAGTAAGTGGCAAAGTCAATAGTGCAAAGTTAAAAGTGTCGTTGCCATTTGGTAGTGGGACAATTGACAAATACTGAAACCAGTCCAGCAGCAATCACTCTGGACCTTGGTCAGAGGTATATAGCTCCATTGATATGCCTACATTAATATGCCCTTCTCTAAACACAAGGTTACGTGAATGTGGCTGGAGTGTCTGAAACCTGAGTGGGTACCAAAGTGATATAAGTTTTTTGAGGCGCTCAGATAAAATGGTGATGGATAAGAGAAGCATCCCAAGTAAATGGATTTCATGACAGCTATATTTTCTGTCATTTGATCATTTAGCTTCTGGCTTAGCAAGATTATTGAGCATCCATTCTTTGCATATCTGGATAGTCAAGTGTAGTCAACATTATTTTTTCCGAGGTTAGGCTTAGACATTCTTCAGTTTCTTTCAGAGCATTGGTCTCTCATGTCTAAAACAGTGAGGATGAAGCATTCTTTCCTCAGAGAAAAAATATTAGAAGGTATTAGTTCATTAGTATAAAGCACTCAGATGTTATAGTGGCAAAGTCTATGTACACAGAAAAAAGATAGATTGCATATTCTGCACTTACTAATGCAATTCTGACTTTGTGCAAGTAACTGCAGGATTTTGGGTTTTGCATATATAATTAAAAATGTAGTTGAACACATATCTCAACATATAAGTCGTATCTTCAAATAAATTACTTGCAAGTGTCTTGATATGTAGATCAAAACTATATATTTAACGTAATATTCTTTTGTATTTAAAGACGTTATAGAAAATTAGTCATTATTTCTTCACCTGTAGAGTAATAGTTCCTAATGTTCTCAAAGTCGCATACTAGTGTCTGTTGAGACTTAAATTACCCCTCTGGGTTGGATAAAGAATACCTAAGTTTCACTTTACTTGCAGTTGAAGTGTAGCCAAACGTAGGTTAAATGTAGCAGATTTCTTCTGCTCGACTGAATCAGAGACATGTTATCAAGAATATACTTGAGGTTATTCTGAACAAGAACGTTCTTAGAACAGATGAGTAATACTCTCTGTTTTAGGCAAAACAGCAAGGAATACCAAGCTTCTCTTTGTGCTTATTCCAAAATACGTTAGCTTCAGGGGAACAGTCATCAATGACACAATGCTGAGGTATTATATAGGTCAGTACTGATTCTGATCATAACATAGGAACATATAATTGTTGTGTATTAACACCACTTCCTAAAGTAATACCCATTAGCCATTGTTCTATTTAGCCACTGAAGCAGTCTGGGAGCTTGTTTTGAAAGGTATAACAAGATAACAGAAGGGATTACTAAACTCTGAGATTTTTCATTTATAGATTGAAATAACAAAGATACTGTATTTCAGCTCTGGACAGAAGAGTGCTTTAACACATTCTCAGTTTTAAATGAACAGTGCTTAACCCCAAATTAAACAGTTGGCTTTGTATGACCTACACTGCAAGACACAGTGCCCTTTTTTGTAAATATGGAGATGCACACTGTGTGATCGAAATTATGTGTGATATTCAATTTCATACTGCATACTGCATACCCTTACACAACTCACAATTTCCAACATTTTCTGGAAACTTTCCTAGTGTATGATGTGCATGGAACTGAACAGCTTTTAGCTCTGAATTGGTTTGTACTCAGATTATGTTTGCATGTATATATATTTTTAATTTTAATTTTAATTTTAATTTTAATTTTAATTTTAATTTTAATTTTATTTATTTATTTTATGTATTTATTTTCCTTATATTATTTCTAAAACTACATTTGTTGTTTAAATAGTATAACAATGAAAGGGAAGGATAGCAGAAATGAATTCTTATTTTTACCTCTAAGATCTGATATAGATTATACACAATAAATTTAAAGGATCAAGTTATAACTATTTCAGGAGGTTAGTGTCCCTCAAATGGAACTTATTACCCCACAGTGAAGATGTGTTTATTGGCATTGGCCACCACCATGATCAGCAGGTTATCATTTTAGCTTCATGAGAGTTAAGAGCTAAACTATATGACTTGTAATGGATGAGGAATGTGCTTGAAGAAAATTATCTCTTCTAAGATGAGCGGGGCAGTAAGATCTTAAAGTACAAAACTTCAGTCACTTGTGCTTAGCTGATCATACCCTATTTCTGTGTCCGTCAGTTTCCCTATATGTAGCATGGAGCTGTTTGTCTAGTTCAAAGGATTGTCAGGAGAATTAATTGCATGGTATCTGAATACTTGAAGATGGAGAGAGCTGCATATAACATTGTAAATCATGCTTGTTGCTTTACTTTGACTAGAACTGTTAATTATCGTGCTTGCCTTGGACAAGATATTTTTTACCTCTTAATCCGAGAAGTCTCATTTGCAGGCTGGACAGGGCTTTTACTGTGATCTCAGTCACTTTGCTAACTAAAGCAGCATGTATAATAGGACCAGCTTTTCTCAGCATAAGCAAAATTATTTATCTTTATGTATAATCTCAGCCTTTTGCTTCCTGTCCAATATTCTTAGCATTTAGGATCCAACTCTGCGTATCAGTGCGCAGCAGGGGCAGGCACTTTCCTTCCAAGACTGTTAAATAGAGGATGGGGCCAGACTCATGAGCTGGCTGGTAGCTGTTGATAGAATTTGTAGAGGATGGAATATTACTTTCTCGTAACTGCTTGCAGGAATTATAGATTTATTCATAGTATCAGCTTTTGCTCCCCTCCTGTTTTGGTTGTGCCTTAAATAAAGCATAGGGCTACTTAGTGGGATCACACAGGCTCAACTGACTTTGGAAGATGTGGTAAGACTTCCTTCAGTTAGCATTTCCTTCTAATGCTTTAGTTACCTGTACCATTGCAAAAAACAGAGGTTTAAAATCTTACCCACATGCACTTTTGGAAAGTTATTTAGTACTGCCAGGAGAACAGTCACCACAGTTCATTTAGAAATTCTACTGTACACCATTGATGGGATCTTTTTTTTTTCCTTTTCAAGGTCCTTGAACTTTCAGGTTCTGAGAGAAAGTCAATCTAAGATACTGAACCTCAGCTTTTAGAACTAACACGCTGTCCAATATGAAATGCATATGAACAAGACAAAGGAACCCGCATACATTTTTACAGAGTGCATATTAAGATGCTGAGGGGTCATTTCTTTCAGGATATCTGAGGAAATTAAAGACTCTTCCTTTTCAGGAAAAGATTTTCATTTTGTTGGAGGGAAACAGCGTCTTAACTGCATAGGCAATATTTTAAAGGTCTCTTTCCATTATTATTGTTTGTGTCATCAGAATTAATAGGAGCAAAAGAACTTTTCTTTTATTATTTATTATTACTTCCTGCTATACAGACACCATCTACTAGTTTGAAATAGAGTGTGTTTTGCTAAGAAGCCAATTAAATCTGGTAGTAGCAGAAATCATTAATATGTGGGATTATTTTCTATGATAATTTTAACATGATTTTTACTACCAAATTCAATCCTGACATACCTGAAGTAAACTTTTACATTGGAAATATTTCAGATTTCTTTTTTATTACTGTGATTTTTTAATTTACTCTGCATACTAACAAATAAAATGTGTGAAAGCTGACATGACTGTTTTTTTCAGTTATAATTTAAAAGTATTTGGAGGTGATTGAGAACACGGAGACTTTCAGTAGGGGCTCACATTTGGGGGTATTTTAGACATTGATCAGAATCAGAAACACACTTTAAATGTCAATAAAGTATGTGTCAGTTAATAAAGAATTAATAAAACTCAAAATATTTGTTCTTAAAAGTGATGTGATATAGAATTAATTTAGATTACTGGCATCTTATTTATGGAACAAAGAAATTTCTAGAGCAAGAATCAAACTCATTCAAGGTAACACGGTTTATTTTTCTGTAAATAATACAAAAGAAGTTTTATATTAATGGATGCTGATATGCAACTCTTTCTTTTGTAAGCTATTTAGGAAGGATTTTACCTGATGAAACACATTTTAAAAGCACACTCTTAAAAATGTTATGCAGCTTCCTCCATATAATTTCTATCTCATTTTACCTTTTTATTCATCTTCCTTGCATTTTCTGTTCATTTGGTCATTTTCTTCTCTTTGCTTAAATGACCTTGCTTTTCTCAATGATATTTTTTTCATTCCCTTTTATCAGCTCATTGTTATTTATGCTTTATATTGCAGTATTTCCTAGCGTAGGGATTCTCAAACACAAGGAGTCACAATCCCACTTAGGGTAATGAGTAAAACCATGTAAACAGAAGTGTGGTTGCAAGTCTGGAAATGACCCCAGAAATCAGAATGGAAATGGGGATTGTGAGTCCTGAAGTGGAGCCAGAAGCAGAAAAGTTTTCAGAACATTAGCCAAAGGGTAAAATAATACATATCCAAGCCTATTCTGAAAAGTGCTGCAGACTCTACAGGGGGATAATTATTAGAACAAGACAGAACTGTCAGATGATACAAACAAATATGAAAAAATGAGGTGATTTGGAGAACAAAAATAATAAATTGTGAGAGATTCTTGGCCTGTCAAGTAAATCCCATTTTTTTTCTGCCTTCACTTTCCTCTTGAACTCTTGCTCCTTCTCAAAATTATCACTAAGTACTTCAAGCTTTCAAATGTTCCTCTCTCTCTGCCCTCCCAGTTTGCAGCTTTTCTCCATATCTTTGTGAAGAAAAACAAGGTTGGATGGTGTGGGAGGGAGCTTGCCTTTTAAACAGTCCAGGATCTTCTGCCGATACACTGGCAGCTATTAAACTGCCTACCCACTTCTCTACTAAGCCATGTTTTCATAGGGCAATACAGGCCATCCCAGGTCAGGCACCATACTGCCCTGCAGTAAAAAAAAATCACTTCAAAGAAAGAGAAAAAGGATGCTGACAGCTGAAACTGTGGCTCTTTTATGGGAAAAGGCAAGATGAGGAACCTTGGAGCTCTATAAGAAATGGCAGAAACTTTGGATCCACCACTGAGTTAAATGTAAGAGGTTAGACTAATTTTGACGGAGTATTTGAAAAATTTTTTCTAGCAGGTGTGCCATGGAACATTTGTGATTGTAATCTCCATTTCTTCCATAGCTAGAATTTCCAGCACCACCTGGACGCAATACTGAGTTGATTGTTTACATTTCAGTGACTTTTATGCTGTTGCTAATCAGTTCTTTAAGGGTATGACTGAAGACATAAGAGGCAAGGTTTAGAATTTTGATCATAAATTCTTTATCTGTTTCACATTTGAAATAAGCATCTTAAGGAATATCAGAGAATTATACAAAAATGACATATTTCCAGCAGTGTAGTGCATGTATTTTTATTTTATGTTTTATGTATGTGATTTCTCTACTTATCTTTGTTAAATTTTGATCAGGTTAATATTATTGGAATCAGTAACACTGACACATCTAACAGCAAAATGAGATGAGAGACTTAGAAGTGGTTTTCCTTGAAGAAAGCTCAGAGTGCTTTGCTCTGGATCTCAAAGCAGTGCTGTTGGTTTTTCTCCAGTTTCACTTGCTTTCCTTCACATTATTTATTTATATAACTCAAGAAAATAAAGGTTAATTTGGGAGAAATCGGTGCAAGCTTTAAAATCAATACACTGAGATGAAAAACTTAGCAGCAAGCATGTTGGGTAGTTTACTTCCATTTGGTGTGGCTGTCTGGAATGAAATGAATTATTTCCCATTAAATGCGACAGCTTTGGGGATAGAAATACACTGACTCTAAGTGGTTTACTGAAGTGTACATCAGTGTGGAAAAATTAATAGGCTGCCACACAAATTAGGTGGGAAAAAAAAATAATTTTTATAGACAGCATATTTTTTATAGATGGCGGGGGTTGAGGAGCCCCTCAGTCTACCCCTGCTCATCTGTCTATCTTTGAAATGGACCGTGAACACTGGAAGAAAAAAAGACTAATGTGTAAACAACACGGGATGAGGGTGAAGACTACTTTATTGGACCTACTAGGACTTCTTCACACTCTGTTTTAGCAAACAGAGTCACAGAGCATTTCAGCTGGGAGCTGGTCCAGTCTGTTAAAAGATAACTTGCAAGGCCATGGGAGATTAATTTTTGTATGACGTACGGCTTCACAAACTGTACTGGACACACAGGGTGATGATATCTCGCCTTTTGGAGAAATGACACTGCTACACTAGCTTTTCTGTCCAAGAAAAACTCATGATCAAAATTCCCAGTGGAGCAAGACGTTACATTAATCACACATTTACAGAGAGACACTGTGGTAATATATCATGACAAACACAGTATTTCCTCTTTCTGTTTCCCTTTTGGCCTGGATATCTGGCACTGGAATTACTGTTTAAGTATCTAGTTTTGATTGCTGTGCAATCCATGCCTTATCAATGAGTCACTTCTGAGCTCTGGACATGCTACCACTTCCAATATGATGAACAGTGCTGTGTTTATATGTGCTAGGTGGTATTTTGTTTAAGAGTTATGTGCAGCTACCAAGCACAACTTGTAGACTTTGCCTGCTATTCCCTACCCCTGTTTCTTTTTACCATCAACTAGCAGTGGCTGGGGTAGCTCACTGGGCCACGTAGTCAGGAATTACTGGGTTGGGGTTCAAACCATTGAAATTGTTAACAGGAGGAAGGTGGTATCTCCACACTCCTGAGAACAGCTCCCAGGAGCTGCGGCCACTAATGCTTCCCTCCTCACTGATGCCCGTCCAGTCTGTGAAAGCTCATTGAACATCATGCCAGGGTACGGCATCATAGCTTATTAGATCCTATTTATATTTATGTGTGTTAACCAACACATAACTGCTTTAGACTATCAGACTGTATATATCCTACTTGCAGAGTGTCTTCTTACCAGGTTAAAGATGCCCAAGAAAACTGGCCCAGGAGAAGGATGGGAATTATGGGAAGAGACCATCAATAAAAACTCAGGCACGCAGTGAAACAATAAAAAGCTACATATATTCACCCAAGTTTAAGTTTCTTGATTTCAAACTATGTTAGGAGTTTTTACATGGATGGTTAGAGATATGGTAGGTGCATAAGTTCTTACAGTTTTACATTGAAGTTTCTTAGGTTCCACAAATTCTGCTTCTACATATATAAATACGGTCTTCACAATAGAGAATAACTTGGCTGTATCAAAAGCAAGTTCTGCCAGACTCTTTTAAACTAAGAATTTCTCTTACTTTGTTGAAGGATAAGCAGACATTTTTCCCTGCAGATGAAATGTGAACCTGTCTTTTCAAAGCAAAGATGTGGAGGTCTCCTTTTTACCATGGACCTATGATCAAATAAGAAATGTGAGGTTGATTTGTGTCTGTGGACAGCAGTTCAAATCTTTATGCTCCACATCTGTAAAAGTCTTATTCTAAGGTGGCAGTACTATTAAGTCAACATAAAATAAATAAATAAATAAATAAAAATGTCTGTTCTCTTTTGTATAAGATAAAGAAGAATGCATTGGAATCAGATGTGATGTATATAATAAGCCTGGCTGTCTTGTCTAATGATTGTTCAGTATGTTCATCTGATGACTAATGGCTTCCAGTTCATCACACATTTTTAATATTTTATCAGCGCTTTTATAGGGTAGAATGTATAAGCAACCCTTAAAACCAGCATGAAAAAATAAGCCATTCTTTGAAATTGTTTTGGATCAATTCCAAAGAAAGTGCAAAGAATGACATGATCCTTCTTCCAGACTACAGTCAAAGCTGGTGGCTAAAGTACTTCTGATTTACTGGGTTTGAATTCAATAAGGTAAAGGAAGATATTAAGTCCGCATCTCCTTGAGCTAAAATAGAATGTTACTCTTCAGCTGCTGTGTGGGGAAAAAAAAGCATTAATGTCATCTCCACCTACCATTCTAATTCACCAGCAAATAGCCTTTGGTTTTCATTTGAAAGAAATGTCAAAAGCACCTACTTTTAGGAGGTGGCTCCACTCCCACTGCTCCCAATTGGTGAGAAATGCTCATGCTCTGGAAACTATCTAGACAGAGTCTGTTTTTTCTGCTTGCTAAAGTAACCAAATTCCAGCTTGGGTTTTTTGTTGTTTTGTTTTGTTTTGCTTTTTTTTCCCCTAGAATTTTGTGAAATCATTTTTGTGACAAACAAAAAAAGTATCTATATCCTCCTTTGTGTCCTCAGGCACACAAACTTCCTTGAAACTTTTCTAGAAAAGTTGTCAAGCCTTGTTCTACAGTGGGATCCTGCCCAGTCAGCAACCCCTTAGGCACTTAAAAGGGTGATTATTGCCCAAGGAGATGATTTATCAACATCAGCAGTGCTGACTAATTCATTTATTAAATCAACATCATGATTAGAAATGAATGAAAATGTCTCTCAGTAAATAATTTTTGCTGATTCAGTGTTTAATAGTGCCCACATTTTTTCATCTGTGAAGAGTAATTTCAGGTATTACATATTTCCAGTACCATCTCTGTAGAGCTCCTGTGTTTTCCTTATTCATTTTTCTTCATGGCAGCCTAAGTGAACAGCAAATCTATTCACATCCTGTTATGTTAACAGAGTATCTTATCATTTATTCTAGAACTAGTGGAAGATATGGTGCTTTTTCAATTAATTTTTGCATGTGATTCATATCAGCTAAATTTAGATGTCTACAGTGATGACATCTAAGTCTGATCCAATCACCTTAGACTCACATTAAACAGATGAATCACCTGAGGTGTGGTAATTACGAGATAAAACTTACTTGAAAGCACTAATTTCTTTCCACTGACTGCAAATAGTCTAGGGTGACTAACTCAAGTATAAGAATCTACTTTTTCCCAGACAAATTCCATATTCTGTGCCTTTTCTTATCTGCATTTCATATGTCCTCTTAGTAATTTTAATTTCTGCTTTAGATTATACTTACTTTCATTTATTGGCATCAATAAATACATATATCAATAAAATGAGTATCAATAAACTATAATGATAATAAACACTAATTATTGACATCAAGAAAATACTACGTAGAAGTTGTATTGAGAACAGAATCTAAACCCAATGCACTTATTTATATATTTCATGCACATATGCAAATACAAATGTGCCTTGATGTCCAGCTTAAAAACATAGTCTAGTACAGGCACGCTAAGTTTGATAACAGGCTTTGAAAACAACATTAAGGAAAGCTGATCTGGAGTATGGCTGTCACAAGAACAACAATCTGATATTTTTACTTTGAAAGGTTAAGCTACCATTTATCCACTGTAAAACTGTAAAACAAAGAGAAAAAGAACAAGAGGATTAGTGAACATTAAGGACCACAAAACCTAAACATTGTGCAATAAATTTTACAGTATACAAAAATAAGCACTGGACATGAACACACACTCTTTCATGCGAACATACCCTGAAAGGGTATTTCAGTGTCAGAAGCAGCATTGTCAGAACATGCTGCTTGCAAGAAGATCTAGTCAGTAAATCATTAGATAAGAAACATATTTACTTCATTTTGCAGGACTTTTTAAACGTGTATGAAACTTTAATAAACATCCCATGCCTGATGTTACTCCTCCTGAAGTGACCTGTAAGTCAACCATGCAGATAAACAAGTGTCGGTCAGTTTTTTTACTAAGAGTGCTATTCCCATCACTCGCCTACAGCCAACAGATTTTACATCCCTTTTCACTAATTCTGCTTCTGTAGGGCATCTTTGACAGAAAAAAATCTAACTGCAGTCCTAAAAATTTACTGATACATTTTATTTTGGAATCAGTTGCAGCATTCTCTCTCTGGGAGGGAAGGGGGCAGGCTCTGACACACAGCAGAAAGGAATGTGTATTTTCAGATAATCTGATACATTTTTCCACTTCTTGTATCCAATTTGTTTCTAAAGTAAAACAAGCAGATAAGTAGGAAACTATATGTGTATGAGTTTACCATGTTGCTAATGCCTTTCCTTCAGACAGGAAAATTTGGGTCTTGTATCACAAGACTTAGCTGTACGAGGGCTGGGAAAGCATTCTTAGCTCCATTAAAAGCACTCCATAAATATGTGGAAAATCCACAGAAGTAGAAAATGAATGTCTTCTTCAATCTACATTAATATAAGGTTGGGACATTAGAAAGCTTTGCAATATGAGAAAGAAACCAAAGAAATGAGTATGGCTGAAGGAAGCAGAAAGACATGGAAATCCAGGAAATCCCTTGAGAGATCAAAGAGAGCATCTGTCATTTGTTTAGAGGCCAGTCCAGCCTAAACCATGACAGCAGCTAACATCAAAGTCCATTTGAGATCTACAGGACTGGGAATATCCTAACCCAAATTTCCCGAAAAGCCTGGTCCAGAAATTCCATAACTGGAGTTCAATCTCAACTCGGCTTTCTCAGCAATATTTCCCTTATCCTACTCCCTGGCATTTCTAGCCATCTGGTAAAAGTTTCACTGAAGGAGCATTACCTACTTGTCCTTAAAGAGTAAGCCAAACTTTTGTTTTAAAAAGAGGTGAGTATGGACATAGGGTCAAAGCAACTGAGCTTGCCTAGTGTAACAAGTTGTCATCTAGAAGCTACCCTATGGTAACTGCCCATGTTAGTACCCTATACTTGTTCTAAAGTGATTTGCTAAATCACATAATCCCCTTTAACTAAAAAAAGATAATAGATAATATGGAGAAGGTTGCGAGTTGTAAGAAACATGATCAATTTAAGGCTACACAGTGTTCCTAGATCCTAGACCCTCTTCTCAGAGTTTCCCAATGGTTATTTCTAGTCTTCTCCAAGTAGACTGCTACAAATACGATTCTCAGATGCAGAATAGTGCTCCTAAAGTTATTATACAGAAAAACAAACAAAAAAACCCCCTTTATAGTTTCTACCATTTTCTGGAAAAAAAAAAAAAAAAAAAAAAGGATGTAGGTTGATTACTATGAGTTGTCAATATCTGGAGGTGTTTGTCAAGATGTTTATGATGTTCATAATAGGAGTTTCTTCCACCTCTGTCTTCGGGTTCACTTGTTTTTCTCTTTATACATTACCCTATCACAGCTTGCTTCCTTTTTACTGGTTCCTGGCTGAATCCCATCTGGAAGATGATCTGGTTTCTAAAGTTTTGTATTTTAAGTGTATCCCAAAATACCCCTACCTAATAAATTAGAGACCTAGCTCTTGAGGATGTCTGAAGGGGATCAAGAAAGTAGGGAATTGGCATTTTATTTTCATATGTTACCTTTATGTATGTCTAGTAAGCATACTGGTTGCTCTGAGAACAGCGAAAATTATGGTATTATGATTGTGATAACTTGACACTTAGGTTGAAGTGAAGACAATGAGGTACAGCTATTTATAACCTACTGTTTAGAGACTTTAGTGAGTAGGAGGCATTGACGATAGGTTCATTCACTGAAACCTGAGAAGATTTAAATGCATTTTTGGTGAACATGTCTGGTTATTTTCTGGGAAATGAAAGCTGTGTATTGGGTAGAGGAAACCAGTAAACTCAAGTTTTCCTCTAAACTATGTGAGTGTTCAGATCACTGAATTAATGATTGAGAACACCATTTACTTCTATTATAAAACAATATAGTTACTCATCCAGTTAAGTTTTCACTGTAAAATGAATTTATTAGGAATATCATGTTACTGGTGTTCATGCTAAAGTCAAATATCCATAACCTGTCTGACCCATCCTCCTCCTGCATATCTTCCTGTTTACCAGGAGGTGCAAATTAATGTTTAAATTTATTCTCGAGCACCTAACTATGACAATAGGGAGCCTAGATACTTTACTCAAGGCTATGGATTTCACTCGAGTAGGAACAGAGATAAATAGGCATTCCCCAGCTGTAAACTGGGCTAATTGTATTTCCTTGCCCCAGAAAGCTGGGTAGGCAAACATTTTGTGAGGTTGAGAGAGAGCCATGTACTGCTGTAGCGGGGACCATGTAAGTACTTTAGGTAGAATAAAGTTTTTCTTATCCTGTCAATAAAGAACTTTCATATCATATTACAAATGCCCTGCTGGGCTGTCTAAGATAGTGAACTCTAGGCAGTCATAAATCACCTGTTGAAGAAAAGTGTTATCTTTGTATTGTCTGTGTGAGAAATAAGCACTATGTATTGCTATTGATCATACCTGTCCAACCTATGAATGGCACTAATGAGGTCTGGAAGGAGTCACCTCTGGCTCTGCTAAAATAGCTGTGCTAGTCTGTAGCTTTGTGAAAGGGATTATCCAGGAAAAGGAAGCGTGTAGGGTTGTATCCACCCTTACTGTGTCCACAGGAGAACTGAACACAATTTGTGAAAGCAATTTTGTCTGTACTAAGAACATACCATTTTTTCCTTCTGTTTCCCTTGCGGTAAAATTGTCCTGCAGGGACGACTCCAATAATAAAAGAAGTTGTTATAGTTTTTTGGTGGTTTGTTTGGGTTTTGGTTGTTTTTTTTTTTGTTTAGTTTAGTTTAGTTTTAGTTTTGTGCTTTTTGTTTGTTTGTTTGTTTGCTTGGGTGGGGGAAAGTGTTTGGTTTGGTTTTGTTGTTTTGTTTTTTTTTCTGGGGAGAACAGGCACAGTTTGAGTTCCTTATTCCTGTACAGAAAATATCAACATACAAGCAGTTCGCACACTACAGAAAAGGAAAGATGGGAGTCCAGAGACCTCTTTATGCTTCTAAAAATCACTGGATTAAAAGTCACAAAGTCTGTTAGGAGAAAGGACAAGAACTCCCAAGTTACCCTGAGAGTTCTTTAATCCTTAGGCTATGGATGCACCTTATCTCATCTGCTTTCATCTCCGTTTGAATGAATCATTTCTGATCGCACAGTTGTCCCACTCTGAAACAGTCCACTCAGAATATTCATTAGCATCTTGGTTAGGGCAATAGGTAAACACTTAGCTGAAGAGTTTTAGTACTTTAGCACCAGGACAAACTGGAGCACACATCTTCAAGTTTCAAATCAAACTATTTAACAGCTAGGCTAATATAGACAATAAAGAAAGAGCATGTCATCGATGGATATTTTTATAAAGAAAACAGTAAGAAAATTCTTCACAGTTAAAGGGCAGACTTTACTTGTTATGTGTGGAAAAGTTGACCAGATCCCTTTTTAACACTTCGGACTGGCTGAGCTAGGTGCTGACTTAAGCCATTTCATGCTGTGTTTTGATGCGATAATAAATATGGTATTGGAGTACGTACTACTGGATCAAAAGACTTCAGCCACATGACTATTTCACCAAGCAGTTTTATAAGCCTTTGAAGGAATAACTTTTTTCTTTGTTGGCCTTATGCTAGATAAAATATCGCTTGTCTGTACCACTCTGTTTTTATGCTGCTTCAGGTGTCATCGACTGACTTACAGCAAGCATAAACCTTGGTTAAAAGTATGAAGTCAGCATAAAATTCACATCATCTGCTCTGATTACCTGGACAGAAATACAGTCCTATGCTCCAATCTGATCTGCAGTGCTTTGTGATCCAGCAATAGATGTAGTATGAAATTATTATGAAATGATGTAACACAGATGACTACAGGACCACGCCTTCATAGATCTGCCTCTTTTAAATCCTATTCTCAGGTGTGGATTCAGGAACATACTTTCTCTGGCAGCTCAGAAAGTAAAAACACCAGGCATCCTGGCACCATAGTTCACTGTCTTGCCAGATGAGCGAAGGTTTGTGGGGCTATATTATAAATGGGATCACTGAAGTGACCTGGGTTAGGTTAAAAAAAACAACCAAAAAACTCTTTACTGTTGTTGCTGTTTGTTAAACTCTTTTTTTTTTTTTTTTAAATTCAGTGAACTCATTTACAATATTCTCCGCACACAGCTGCATCAGAACAGACTGAGAAAACAACACAGTGCTGTGTGGGCTAAGAATAAATAACTGGGGGAGAGGAGTGAGCAGAAAGTTCTTGCAGCTTTTGCCGCTAAAGGAAAGCATCAATGAACACCATCCCTAGGCTCTTAATTCAGGTTTATGGATTTCAGTTCCTAAGCTGGATGCCTAACTTTCAGACTCGCCAGCACTTAACATGATATATGTCCAAGTCCCTTAACTTCTTTATTGTCTCTAACCCTTGTTCCCTGTATCTGTAACATAATTTTTAATGGTTGCCCTGCCTATGGTTAGCTGCCTGCGGTATCTGTGGAGAGAGGAAGACTATAAGGAAATACCTTAGATACACACTTATGATAAGAAAGGTTTCAAACGTGTCAGAACATGCTATATATTTTCACAGGAATGTGTACAAAAGAAGGTAGAATTCTTCCTTTGTTTATTTGTTCTGTAAATAGACCCATTTTAAAGACTGCTAATTCATTCTTCTACTGCCACTATTCAAGTACCAAAGCTGAAAAATATAAAAATACATGTTACTTCAGGTTTAAATGTGATATTTTTGAAATTATTTATTTGGTAATTTGTTTAGGAATTCAATGTACTCCAACTGTGTAATAGTGATTGAACAACTGTTTACACTTCAGACATTGACATATTTCAGTATACTGGATGTTTTTTTTAATAACAATTGAAGTTAGAACCTTAGACAAGACAGCTAACATGCTAATATTGTTATTTAGTATAATAAATCAGTGTGCTCATCATTTGTATTAAGGTATAAGAAAGATATAGACAATTTTTCAAGATGCATGGCATCCATTTTTAATAGTATACTTACTGAAATGACTCCTGAAATTTTGCTCTAGGGGCTAGTTTCAGTCCCACTAAACAGTATTTTCTGCATGGTAAAGAAGGTTTAGCAGTAAGTATTGAGATCACCTCCTCATCACACCAGTCTAACCAAGTTTATGACAATTTACAGTATTTTCATTAGAGAAGAAGGGATGGTGGGTTTGAATCCCTTCAGACACGAGAGGGGCTTGAGATCTTGGGCACTGCATCCTAAACAGGCCCTCTAAGCACTGGAAAAACAGGGTACTGTGGCCACCATCACATTAAAAGGATAGGTATGGATAGCTTTTGAAAAATTATTAACTCCGCTTAGGGGATTATAGACCTTTACCAAGGACAAGATCATTACTGTCACTTGAAGAGACTGAGACACTTACGTGATGGAAGGAAGTGGTCTTTAAGCTTTTTCTGCTGGCTAGCTCTAACCAGCTTTCTCTTCTGAATGCCAGGTGGGTTGTAGTGCACTGTGCCCTCCCACTTCTGATGTACTTGTTTTACAAATTTCAATCTACATCTGCAATTTAACAGAAGGGGAGTCTTCAAATGAATTGTAATAGACCCCAGATGGTAAGACAGAAGAGATGGCAATCTCTCCTGGCATCCACAGGTTTCTAAATTAATTCTAGAGGGTTTTCCCCTTGTTTAGTGGTTTTAAGCTAATAATTTCTGCCTTTTCAAGCATATTAAAAGTTACATCTATTCTAAATTTTATTTTATTTTTGGTTTTAGTGATAGACTGGGTTGGAGTATATGACTGCATGAAGAGAAGTGTATTATTCAGCTATATGGCAAATTCACATTTAGGGTTTGAGGGTCTTGTTATATTATTTGTTATTGTAACATTTTTTTACCCATTGTTTTACTAAGTTATATATTTAAGGAAATATTTGCATAGAGGCTTGGAGGATCAAGATAACCTGTTCCCCCATTTCCTCCATAATCTTAAAGAAAGAACCTGCTCACATCTGAAAAGCAACTCGAGAAATTCTTTAAATCTCTTAAAACTCCCTCTAATATCACGCCTACCTATTCCTGCAAGTAGAAAAGAACCAGACAGCAAGCAGCGATTATTCCTTCCTTTTCATATTTTGTTCTCTTTTTATTAACTTCCATAGTTCTGCCATTCCGTCTATTTGACCTCTACTCCTATTAGAAAAGACAAATGAACAAGAAAGGATTCAGCTACCAAAGCTCTGCCAGTCATCACTGTTTTCATTTGCTTGAAAGTTATATATCCACTCCCAGCCCTCAATCTCTTTGTGCCTTTCAGATCATAAGCTCTGCTGGGCAAGAGCTGTCTATTTATCTGTATTTGTACAGCACACGGCACTATCCTCACTGGGGCCTTTGGGTGCTATCGTCCTAGAGTAATCATGTTCATTAGTAACAATAAAGAAAAGCTATGTTTGAAAAATTAAAGGAATGTGCAGTGAAGGTCAGGCCTGGGCCTCTGAGCCACCCTTTCTGTTGAAGATAGTTTTGATTTCAGAGATTTGGAATAGTTTTTGAACTTTTATGTGCTGAAGGGCTCACTCCAATGATCCAAAGACCTCTACTTTTCAACACTTTTCTTTTTTTTAAACAGTAATAATTTAGCAAAAAAGAAAAGCAATATCTAACCATCTCTTCTTCACTGGGGCTTCCTATACATGCTTTAAAAATATCCACTTTCTAACCTTTAACTCACAGTAATATGCAACTCAAAGGTGTTGCACAGGCATTTTGATACATATTCAGACCAGCGGACTTCGCTGTCTAAGATTTGGAGTGCCATGCTCAGGTAATTAAAGGGGTGCAGAAGGCTGACTTAGTCTCAGCTACATCCAAGTGTGATGCTATCAGTGAATCAATTCTAAAGCAAACCAGAAGGTGTTGGCTTCAACAAAAAATCGTATCAAAAGAGACACACAAAAAAAAAAAAGGCCAGAAAAAAACACTTTAAAATTGGGTGAAACTTAAAGGTCGTTCAGTAGGTGGCTTACCAATTGATTTAAGCAGGAAGAAAATGTGTTAGGCAGGAGGCAAAAAGGAAGAGCTAAGTTTTCATGCTAAAAACACTCTAGAGCTATCTCTAGTCTGGTCTGTGTTTCACAGAGCTATGTATGCATATCGTATAAGGCATTTGTACTTAGAAAAACCCAACAAAAACAACAAGCAGAGCACATGCTCAGCCCAAATTTCCCACATTCTGCGCTATTGCCCTCCTTGTTATTGTATTGATTTCACATACGCAGTAATATTCTCCACAACTGGATAACGATCATTTAGGTGGCTATGTTCAGGACAGGTTTTGGTCTTCCGAATCTGAAGTGGATGGAAAATCTTGCAGTTTGGCAAGATGTTCACAATTACCCCTGTGTTTTCTGTTGATTGCATCCAAGTAGCTCCTCAGTATTGGGAAATGAAAATTCATATCAGTACTGTGTTATTTGACAAATTCATGCAGCATACTACATATTCACGTTAAATATCACACTGGTTCACGAGTCTAACACATGAAGGCTTGTGTCAACTCCATCAAAGAGCATTTATGCCCTTATGTTCTTTATAGAAGGGACAATCAGTTGGGTGTTCTGAAATGGTGCACGAGGCAGAAGTCTTTACAGGCTTGGAAACCAAAGGAGGCAGTCTGAATTGGGCCCTCAATTATAATTTTAAAAATCGTTCACTGATGGAAAATCTCCTGCTTCTGCTGGTTGTTTATTTCAGCAGTTAATTATGTCCACTGTTAAGAAACTGTGTTTGCTCGTGTGTTTGAATTTGTATGACTTCAGTTTCTAGCCCTTGATTCTTGTTACACCTTTCTCCGTTTCATTAATAAAAGCTTCAGTGCTTTCTACCCGTGGAAGTACTTATGCACTGTAATTGGGCCTGGCAGGGAAATTCTTCCCTTATCTCATAAAAGTTTTTATCATTTTGGAAAAAATCAGGAGAATAATTTAATGAAAGAGTCTGAAATGTAAACGAAAATGAAATACAATTGTGCTTCACAATGTAAGAAACAATATTGAAATACTTTGTATAAATTTTGACTTCTGGATTTTTTTAGATTTTTTTCTTCTAATACTATCATTATGTTTCTAAATCTTACGCTCATTAAACAAAACTGATCAAGCTCTTATAATTCTCTCAACATTTAGGATTTTCCTCCACCCTCTGAAGTGTTACTGTAATTCTTTTTATTCATGGACTTGCTAAGTGACAGCACAGGTTTTTCAACTTTTTGCTACTGATCTTAAAAGGGTTTTCATTTCAATTCAGAAGTGCTGTACATGGGAAAAAAGACCTGCTTTCTAAATGCTGCCTTCTCATCAACACATAAAAAAGCTAAATTAATCTTTTCCTCATGGCATTAGTTTTGGAGCTCATGCTAAGTGTTGTCTTTTAGTCTGTCCTCTGTTCCCTGTCTTTTTTTGCCTTACTAGATTTCCATATCCTTTTCACCAAGCCATTCTTCCGTTTTTGTAACAGGAATACACATTCTTAAACTTGCATTAGGACCTCACAGTCAGACAGTACTGGTTTGATGGCTTTTTCCCAAATAAGCCATATGTGACCTATAGTCACAGTCACATTATCCTTTATATTAATTCCTGCACAGCCTTTTAGATCTGCTATCCTTCTTATACCTCTTCACTTTGTCTCAAAAGGACTATACTTTTTTTTTTTTTAATGTTATTGTTCTTTTGCTCTAATCCTGTGGACCAGCTGGCTAAAAGCCTGTCTAATAAGCTTCAGTGATTGTCCTAGGAAGACCTTACCATGATTTGTCTTTCTTGCCAGATACAGTCTCAGACATTTCCCTTCAACCAAATACTGATTTTTATCAAAACATCAGAATTTACCACAGGATTTTCACTGACTTTAACTGGTTTGCCTTTCTCAGTAAAATTTTATTTATGTATATCAGAGAAAGCAGGAAGGACAAGCTCTAGCGGAAGAACAAAAGTCCAGTTTACCTCTCTGTCATTATTACAATACTTTGTGTATCAGATTTAGTCACCTTCATCCTTTTTTACATGGTTTTGTGTCACCTGAATCAGATTTTGGCATCAGATTGTGCTATTACTTGAACCTTTAACAAGACATTTCTTGTGTTTAAGAAAGAAGATGTGGAAAGGATTGTGAGTCACCTATTTAGAATTTTTTTTTATCCTACTCCTGGATTCACACATCGATTTACCTCCTATTACCAAGTTTAACTGTAAATAATAATCTAATTCAACAAAAACCTAACATAAGTAGCAATAAAATATATTTATTAAAGCAGAGAGCAACAGACTTTAGATGTTTAAGAATAAAATCTAGAGACAATTATGAAGATGACTGAACCATCTAAGTGATGGTAAGAAAACAGCTACAGTTTTCCATATTTCCCTCAGGGTTCTCTTTTCTGTCATGTCTGTACAACACAGATATATACAGTTTCCCTTAACTGATCAGCCATACTAGTAAATTTACATTATTTACATCTTGCGGTATTATCTTTCCCTGCAAATGATCATTCCAAATATTTATTTTTTTTTTAAATTCGGAGGAGTTCAGAAGCACACTAAACTATTAATACAGTCCCAAATGTGAATTTTAATACATTACATTTGCTACTCACAGCAAAATGGATTTTTCTTGCCCGCTACATGACATAGACATTTCACCGTACAATGGAAGACTGCATTCCTGACTCTCTGAGAAAACTATGTGAGCGAATACCTTTTACCTGTGTTTTGCTGGTACACGGCTATTAAAAAACTTAGATAAAAATTATCTCACACAGAGATCTCATGAGTGGGTAGTTGCAAGGAAGCCTCCACCAAAAAATGGAAGAGCACAAGTTATAGAAAAAGAAAAATGACATCAACAAGACAAATGACAATGACAATAAGGTGAATACAGCAGCAAGAAGAACTAATCAGCAGCATATCTACATGACAGTCCAAGTGACAACACCAAAGCTGCCAGCCCAGATGCCTGAGAATTCTGCCAGGGACCCAAAAGCATTTGCTGAGGAAAAAATATCTGCACAGTTTGACATCTCTGCTGCAAAAGATAAGGAGGATGAGCACTATAATGAGCTGAAAATAGTATATGGCTTTTTTATTATTATTATTTTTCAATTGGCAGAAAAGATTCATGGGAAAACACTGAAAATTGACACCCACACCCTCCCACCCCCCACCCTGAGTAATACGTTAAACTACCTCAGTATTGTTTTTTTTCTAGTAGTCAGTCACCATAAGCACAGGTATATTTGGGGCAAGGAAGCGTCATATACATAGCAAGTAAAGAGCTTTTGCTGAGTGTTTTTCTTTGTTTCACTTTAAGTCATGATCAACTTTACTTTACACACTAACTTTTATTATTCGTTTTCTTATGTCTTAATGATACTGAAGTATGAAACACACAAAGGAGTAAGACGACTGTAAGACAGAGTAAAGCTTTTGAAGCGATAATGCTCATGTGTCAGTTCAAAAACTACTTTCTCTTACTGTTAACATAATGACCCCTCTTCAACCAAAAAGTCAATATGGCGTTCCTTTATTGTCAGAATAATTGGCCAGTCAGTGCAATTATTTCTTGTACATCTAGTTGTATAATGGCAATTTAGAATGAAAACATACTTTTCCCATTGAGATTTAGAATAAGTGAGTGATTTTAGGATAATCAAATGTCAATGGAATTATTTCAGTTCCGTTCTGATTTATTATAGCTATTAAAGCGGAAGGTAAAGCATAATAAAGCTATCTGCTTGGTATGCCCAGGAGCTATTTTTCAACACTAAATAACAACCATCTTAATTCTTTTCACTCGTAAAAATCAGAGGTTCAGAAGAAATTATTGAAATCTGAAAATAATCTTTTTAATATAATAATGTTATCTCTTTTCTTTACAGACATTTTAAACCAATAGATTTTTTTTTAATATTCTTTGCCTATGGAATTGTTTCATCGATTATCACCTAGTTTTGAAAGGAGCTGATGCTATG
This sequence comes from Rissa tridactyla, assembly GCF_028500815.1. Taxonomy (NCBI): domain Eukaryota; kingdom Metazoa; phylum Chordata; class Aves; order Charadriiformes; family Laridae; genus Rissa; species Rissa tridactyla. The sequence continues at coordinate 95,874,622 of NC_071468.1, forward strand.
TGTGAAATCAGGGGAAAAAAGCAAGGTCATAAACTTATGAAAAACTGATATCATGGTCGAAACAGGAAACTCACCTTTTATAGCAACACTAATGAGAAACACTCTAATAACTACTGTAACCAGATCTATGAAAATAAATAAAAACCCAGACAATACATGTTTTAGAATATTTGGACACATCTTAGTGTGCATTAATGCCAGACATTATTCAAAATCCTTAGTGGTTTAGTGGGTTGATTAGGATTTTTAATATCTTCATATTAATTCTCTGTGAAATGACAAAGCCAGGGTTTGTACTCTGAACAGTATTAAAATGAGACAACGGACAAAAGAACACTTGGGTGTTTTTCGTACAGGAAAATTGTGCAAAGTATTTTAGCTCTGGGATTCAATAATACACACAGCTTGATATTTTAGAAGTTGTGCAAAAATCATTTCATCACATTGAACGAACTCTTCAAGAGACCCAAGAAGGAGTATTAATCCATCAGTCTGTTCTATGTGACAGAAAAATCAGTTGTTATTCTTTGTGCTGCATGATAACGATTGCTCGTTTTACTTATTTGAAGTGAGACTGTTATTGTGGAAACCACAGAAATCCAAAGAAGTTTCAACGGTTGCAAACATTTTGCAAATAAGGCAGCAAGCCTTGGAGAGACCATTCATTATGCTGTGTGGTAGAGAAGCTAGCATTAAAGAAGTTATGGCAAAGCAGACACAGCAGTAACACAAAACTAGGTGCAGTACAGCACTTCCAGGACTGTGTGGAAAGTAAGCAGGGCCATGAGTAGTACAACCAGTAAAGCTCAGCCTCCTGTGGAATTGTGTTTTAGTTTGAGGATTCTCTGATGTCAGAGAAGATTTGTAAGCACACAAAAGCACTTTCTTCAGTAGTGAAATAACATGATCTTTCTCTCTTTCAGCCAACTACCTGTTTTTTCTCTAAATTCTCAAGAATTTACTATCTATCCAGACTATTAAAACAACCCAAGCAGATTAAAATGTTACTAGGATGATGTCTGAAAGACAGATATGCACATAAAGCAGATTTTAATTGCGTGTAGGGGTTTACAGAGGCATAGGAGTCTAACATACTGTCATAGTAAAGAGAAATCTAGTCAATAAACTTAGTGGAGTCCAGGCAGTATTTCAGCTGACCCTCAAGTACAGAGGGATTCATTTGCTCTTGTGTAGGAGTCTAGTATCATTAGAATCATTTAGACATATTGTGTGGCCTTTGGTAAGAAGTTAGAAAGGCACGAGTTTCTCACAAGCCCTGTGTCACATTCACATCTAACTGTCCTATGTGATATCTCAGGTGGTCTAGGGTAGCCCAGATGGCATTAGACATCACTCTGCAAGTAACTGAACCAAGCATCTAAAGTCTATGCAGCTGAATCACCACAGATATCATCTAGTTCCAACCCCCCTACCATGGGCAGGGACACGTCCCACTAGACCAGGTTACTCAAAGTCCCATCCACCCCGGCCTTGAACACCTCCGGGAATGGAGCAGCCACAACTTCTCTGGGCAACCTGTTCCAATGTCTCACCACCCTCACAGTAAAGAATTTCTTTCTAACGTCTAACCTAAATTTACCCTCTCGCAGTTTAAAACTGTTACCCCTCATCCTATCACTACACTCCCTCATAAAGAGTCACACCGCATCTTTCCTGTAGGCCCCCTTTAGGTACTGGATGGCTGCTATAAGGTCTCCCTGGAGTCTTCTCTTCTCCAGGCCAAACAACCTCAACTCTTTCAGCCTGCCTTCATAGGAGAGGTGTTCCAGCTCTCGCCTGTATTTGTGCTTGGGATTGCCCTGACCCAGATGCAGAACCTTGCACTTGGCCTCGTTGAGCTTCATGAGGTTTGCACAGTGCCAGTTCTCAAGCCCTCTGGATGGCATCCCTTCCCTCCAGCGTGTTGACTGCACCACACAGTTTGGTGTCACCAGCAAACTTGCTGATGGTGCACTCAATCCCAACATCCATGTCACCAACAAAGATATTAAACAGCACCAGTCCCAGTACCAACCCCTGATGAATGCCACTCGTCACTGGTCTCCACCAGAGAATAAATCTCCAGCCTTGCTGACTTGTTGATTGTGCTGACTAGGCCTCCTGTTCTGTCTTCAGGTGTTCAGCCTTCGGGATCTAGTGGCATTTAAGATGCTATAGAATACCTTGTCTAGCCTCCAGCTGTGACCCTGGGATGGCACAGGTCTTCCATTGTAACACACTCTCCCATGTTTATGTCTTTGGTAAAGAAGGGCATCTAAAATGGTGCTGAATACTTACATGTAAGCAACTCCATTGAGACCCACTGACTGTAACAGAAGACCAGATACCTATGGCATATATAGGCACTTATATCTAGACACCTTAATTTATGTTTATAAATCTAAATTAAAATCGGAGCTCTTACCAGAAATATATATACATGCAGACTTTCTTGGGATATCAACAAGGCTTCATCAATATGGATTCTAATAATTTTCTATGTCTATACTTAGAACAATAATATCACAAGAAATTTTGCTGCAGAAAAGTAAGCAAGCAAACAAACAAACAAACAAACCAAACCAGCAACAGACTACCAAATTATTTCACTTATTTATGATCTGTGCTCTTATTTTTCAGTACATACAGAATACAGTACGGACATTGAATACTAGCTGAACATTTCCAGGCAAATAGGTACTGTAATGCATGTGCATAACAATGCAGCTAAATAATGATAAAAATAATCAAGAAGCCAAGATATTTTATATTTCCCTTTAGGGGTTTCTAGAGCAGAAGTCTGAGCACCTACAGGGAAATTTTTAGTGTGAAGATCCACAAGGTTTTTAGCAATGACTAGGATCAATCATTTGTTTCTAAAAAAAGGTCATTCTAGATCTGAATGCATAAAATACCTGAACATTTCTTGATTGTTCTGACCAGATTACTACTATCGTCTACTACTATAGTATTTGTTGGCAAATGTCACCCTTTCTGACTGTAGGCCTTACAATTCAAGTAATTGATGTTACAAGTGCCTACAAAGAACCAGGAACCATAATTCCAGCAATAACCAGAATGCTACTGAGTTATATAAGGATGATATTTCCCAAAAATCCCTTCTGTTCAGAATAGGAACATGGGAAGAAATAAAAATATAGAAGACATTGACACAGACCAATGTACAGAAATTAGTAAGCAGAGCAACACACGCCAGTAAGCATAAGAAAATCAATACAAACTCACAGTATCACATTTATTGGAACCCTGCCACCTCATAATGATTCATCATTATATTTATCAAAGCTGAAACATTTTCTAGTTGTCACAAGTTTGATGGTAGAAAGTTAATCGAGCAATATGAATAAATCACCACGTCATTTTTAATACTAGTCTGATTCTCATAGTTAAAGATCCAAGATAGAAGTCCAAAGGCATCTATTGCTGATTACTTACACACCATTCAAGTGTATTCTGGAAGTTCTGCATTAATTTAAAAGGCAGCAGTGAGAATTATTCTTCTTGAGAAAGTGATCTGGATATCGATGGTGACACTAATGAGACAAAATCTCAGAATGGTGCCATTCAGTTCAATGAAACAGAAAACTGGGAAAAAATCAAACCAAAGAAGTCATATTAAACTGATCCCTTTATATGTTTCCTGAGTATTTTGGATTCTGTATCACACTTTTTTGCATCCATATATTAATCCAAATTGTGACAGTTTAAGATGTTACTTTTTGTTTACTGTCTCTCACCAGCATATGGGTGCTGCTCAGTAACTTTGTCAATGTCCTCTTAGTTTAAGAATAAAAATAGCCATAGAACAGATAATTTCTGTTTCATCTAACTTTTATTCAAGTATATAATGACTTGTGCAAATGTGTGGCATAAAACAGAAGTACTATGGAGATTATAAATCACTGCATTTATTCTTACAATATCTTGTATTATTTTAAGAATTGAATAAATGTCTTACTGCACTTAGTAGATCTACTCCTTTTCTATAAAAACAGTACTTAAGCTATGTATGTGTGAACAAATGTGGGAAGATATCCTGGTGTAACTATGATAGAGCAGCTGATATTGGAAAGATATATTTAAGAATGACAGCATATAGTGGGGGATAAATCAAAGGAGAAGAACACAAACCTTTTAAATAAGACTTAAAGAGGAGGAATTTCAGGTACTACAAGACATCTGGTGACAGTTTATCTTACCTCTGCTTCAGGCAGCTAAGAAAGGTGCTTTAGATAGGAACAAAGTAATCTTTAGTTCCTTCTTCGTCCTTTATTTGTTTAAAAATTACTCATTTCAGTGGATCCAGGCCTTTGAGTGCAATCAAACTAATCTAATGTTGGCATCTTAAAAACTTAAATTTTAAGAATAATGCTGGATGGAACTTTTACTGATAGTTTCCCTGAAAAAGTTAACAGTGGATTTGAAAGCACACATTGGAATCTATTTAAATTCATTATATGTCTGAAATAAATGCTACCAGTCAATGAAAAAAGATGCTTGCAAAATCTTTTTTTTTTTTTAACTTTCCCTTATCACAATATTCTTTACATCTCCATAGAAAATCAAAATTCCATTCTCAAGAGCTCTAAGATCTTTTCTTGTTGCATTGAAGAGGAATACTTGAATGCGCCAATTTACTCTCTAAAGGAACATTCTAGAAAAATATGCAAATTGTTTCTGATAACATGATCTGACAGTGCATTGCTGCAGTTCTGTGTTGCTTACTTTCTTTCTGATTACCAGTATTTTTTATAAAATATAAAATTGGGTTTGAGGTTTGTTTGTTTCTAAGGAAAAAACAGTTTTTTATTGTTCAATGTCAAAATGGATATTTTCATGTTTTCAGTATCAGGATGGAGACCTGAACTATTTGGTTTTGACATATTGTAGAGAAAAAGGATGATCTGCTGAATCTTGAGTACCCGTTAAATGGATGCACAATGTATACACTATGGACAGTCTGGATCTTCAGAAACAACTTATTTTTGTAGGGAATAATTTTTTATGTTGGATCATAATGTCCAAGTTTCTGTTAGTTCAAGTACTTTTCCTAAAATTTATTCTAGAGGTAAATCTAAGCATCTGTGATGTAGGTTGAATTTCAGATACTCTTGAAAAATACCTGGTTTATTAGAATGCACATTTAATGTCTAACTTAGACATTACTTAGAACCTACTTAGAATGGGTTCTGACAATCACATCCACCGAAGAATTATATATTTAGAGAAACCACGGTCAACAAAGATCATTATTTTAATCACCCAGCTTGACCCTAAGGCATTGATGTATGCAATTGATTATATACATTAGTTGTAAATTTTTTTATATCTAAATGAGTAATCCCATTCATAGAATGGTTTGGGTTGGAAAGGACCTTAAAGGGCAGGGACACCTCTCACTAGACCAGGGTACTCCAAGTCCCATCCAACCTGGCTTTGAACACCTCCAGGGATAGGGCATCCACAGCTTCCCTGGGCAGCAGGTTCCAGTGTCTCACCACCCTGACAGCAAGGAATTTCTTCCTAATATCTAATCTAAATTTAGCCTCTTTCTACATCTATCCTTTTTAATTGTTTTGAGATATCGCATCTATGGCTAAAAGCTTTTTTATTGGTGTTTTTTTTTTTCTCATTTTAATTAATTTAATACTTTGCTCTGAGGAAATGGCCAAACCACAAGGCAATATAATACCCACCATTAGCTCCAGTTTGTTAATCTGCATTTCATTCTCTAGACAGAGCAGAGATTAAGAAGCAAACAAAACAAAAATACCTAAATAGTTCAAATTCAGTGAAAACAGTATTAGTTCTATAGTAATGTCATGAATGCAGCACTTGCCTTTGGCATTCCAATGTTAAGCCATTATACAAGGATTTCTGAATCAAAATAAACTTTGTGGCCCATCTATTCCTATTCTTAAAAAAGTCATGACACAGAATATATAAATTTCATCAATATGTTTGTAAGTTTGTCTAGTTTTCTGATATTTTGTTCAAAGCTCTTATAACATGTTGTACCAAGATTTTTTAAATTATGGTTTAGACTTCTGTATTTTTTGGTTGGAAAGCTGTTGATGCTCATTTTGGGTGGACAGAGAATCACAAATTGTTATAGGCTTTAAATACCATCCTCTTCTAAGTTCATTTGATTGCAGAAGGAATTAAATTGGCCTTTGATAATTCTGATCAGCTGGTTTCCGTGACCTTTCAACATATCCCATTCGTAGTTAAGATGAAAAAAGAAAAATTCAAATGTGTAATGAGAACTGGCATATTATGACATTTAATAACTGAATAGAGAACAATGTAAAAAGTTTGATGATAATTAAAGCCAAAGTTTTGTTCATTTGCCTGAGTTCAACAGATTCTTAAATCAATGTTAAAAATTCTTTGCAAAAGGTATTTCCCATTAGACCAAGAAAATTTATATTTTAAATAACCATTTTTATACCTTTGAAGAACACCACAGAATTAGACTTTGTAGACAGAGATTTGTGTTTGTCATCTTCAGGTCTGGGAAATACCTGCACCTTTCTTAATTACAGACATTAGAGAAACAAGCTACATGCATTTCCCAGGACAATAAACAAACAATTATTATTTATTTAAGTGGTTTAATTAACTGTTATGTATCTGAAATAAGAAAGCAAAATAGTTACATTATAGCAATGTACATGAAAACATAAAAATACATGGCATAATGCTGAAATGTAAATATGCATCTCTTTTTAGACAGGTTATCCGTAGCTCTTCTCAGCCAAAAATTAATCAATGACTAGTCGCTTCAATGTTTAGAGAAAGTCAACACAAAAGGGACTGAAGTGCAGCTGAAATGAATTTATCTGTTTTACTTACATGAATATTCATGAACATTGATTGTTAGTGTTTGGTGGATTCTACTAATTAGAAAATGTACACGATGACCCTTGGGAATCTCTGTTCATAATGCAGGGCATCAGATGAGTTGCTTCAAGCTGGGCCATAGGAACTTAAGCCTTACAAGACATCCCAGCCTAAAAATCTATGAAGATTACTACGCTAATAAAGTACAGTATGAGTAAAGTGTATTATCACTATTAGTGTCAATACCAAAGTCAGTTAAGAAACGGAGGCTCCAGAAATCATACATGCCTAAGTACAAAACATGGGAAAATGAAAAGGAGTAAAATGAAGTAATCTGTCACAATGATGGCTCTTCCCCTTCCCTGAAAAATTAATGGGGATATGCAATAATCTAACAGAGAATTCAGCTGGTCTGTCATTGTTTGGGCCAGACTGACCATTGAGATGAATGACAGATGCCCTCCCCCACCTCTCTCCTCAAGGAGAGAAAGGGCAGAGAGAGAGAGACTTATGAGTTTAGAAGAAACTAAACTACTTTAATGATAATATTAATAATAAAATAAGAAGAAAATAATGAAATGTATACAAAAACAGTATTGAGCTCCCAGGATGGTGATCACGTCACCAGCAGGCACTGGGAAAGTCCCAGACTGGATTTAGTGGTGGATGGGAACTGGATTCTGGATCCGGAGTCAGCAAAGCACAGACTGGAATGAAAGGCAGATGAACAGGCAGAGTCCTCCTTGGACGCCGGCCATTGAAGAAAGAGGGCTGACCCTTTGATCCCTCAGATTTTCTACTGAGCAGGAGGCAGATGGAATGGAATACCCTGTTGGTCAGTTTTGGGTCACCTGTCCTGTCTGCTCCTCCCTGCATGTGCGACCCCTCTATGCTTTTCCTCTTCCAAGCCTCCAATGGGGCAAATAACGAAATTAGCTGACCTTGGTTGCTACAGCAATAAGTATAAGCAAGAGCCTTTCTGCATACCACTCCTTGGCATAAACTATAAACATAGGTCTTATCACTCTGAGAATGAACACTTTTCTGCCCAATACACTGTTAATTTCAGAGAGTTTGAAGAGTTAGAAGAGGCTTAGCTGCCAAGTAAAATTACTGAACAGAAAATTGGTTCTGTTTTACCTCAAATCAGGATATTGTCTCACAGTAGGAAGTGTCTGATGTGAAAAGTCACAGTATTGGTCATTTTTGGAAGATTTTATGAATGAATTGGTAGAACATCTCTAAAGATTTATGTTAAAAGAAACTGGAACTGAAGGTATGAACTGTAATGCATACTGAAGGTATGCAAGAACCTTCTAAGAAGTTAGGACATGATACATTAACTTAATCTTTTTATGAAGACAGACAGATAATTTCAGTTGCCATCCATGGGTGTGTTTCAATAATGGGAGTACAGATACATACTACTGTTTACTTTATTTTTGCCCATCTTCACAGATATTTCTGAATAATCATTGTTACCACTAGTGTAGTAATTTTTCCTGCAGTCAAGTGAAAATGGGTTTTTAACACCCTATAAAAACTTTTCCTAAAAATAATAATAATTTAAAAGAATGTAAACGTCACATAGCTTTTTTTCAAAAGCTTAGCATCCTTAATTCCTGTTACACTTAATTCCAATACACTAAAATAAATGAGTGCTATTGTAACGGCTGTGATCCCCTGTATATCTTATTATTAAAGAAATGTAGTATAAAAAAGAAAAGAAAGGATAGTGTAGATACTTCCTGGTTGTTTACCCGACATTCATTTGAAATTTCCAACTTGGAGGTAAACTTCCAAGCCTAGCACTGCATTGCCCTGACATGGGGAGAGAACAATATGAGCTTTGCCCAAGATTATTAGACCTTTTCCTCAATCAAAATGGATAAGAAAGGTGTCAACATGAGATACAACATCGGGAGAGAAAGAGAGGTCTGAGAGAAAAGGTAGCTATAGCATACTAAGATTATTGTGCTTTTTAGAAGACTGCACTATTTCACTGTTTTAAGTGACAACTATCAAGGTTTTCCCTTAGTCACTCACATTTAAAGGATAAATCTTATGAAGTTTCCAAAGATAAAAATACTTTTGGCCTAATTTTCTAATGTGCTGACACCCACAGCTGCCTGTGAAATCAGTGCCGGTTTTGAGTGTTCAAGACCTTTGAAAATCAGGCCACTTATTTTTAATTAAAAGACAGAAGAAGAAACGTGGGGAAAGAAGACATGTATAACTATGTCTAGCCAGTTGGAGTTCTGTGACCTCTGCTTCTTACCCTTTTCATAATTGTCGCACTCTTACCTTGTACTCTCCTCATCTCTTTCTTGTATCCACCCAGTTTTACAGTTTTACTCTTAGTTCATAACTTTTGGGGGCAACAGATATATTTTAATGACAATAACATACAGGGTGTAGCGCATACAAGCTTTGATATCCTGCTAAATACTTTCAGTCTTTCCATAATATAAATTAACAGCAATAACAATCAGAAAAAGACTTCATCACTTCAAAATCTGAAACATTTTCCACAGGTACTGAGCAAAACAAAAAGATTATCTCCACAAATTTAAAAGAGCAAAAGCATATCTGTGTTGGTGTCAATTCAGAACAATACACAACATAGACTGTCATACAGTGATGCTTGCATCACAACAGTTTAATTATACCAGTTTGTAAAACTCGCTGCTGCTAGAACGGGCTTTTTGAAAGCCATAGACTTTATACATATGACTCTATACTTTCTCTGTGTTTGTATTCATTCTTTATATTAAACACATTTTTTTTATATATACTTGTTTTCTGAAAAATAAAAAATTGTTGGATGTAGTTTTCAAATATTACTGGTTAACTCGACACAATTACATGTCTTTTAGATTATTTCTTAGATAGGTATGACAAACTTAGAACTATTTTTATGTAATTTACCTTGCATTTCACATTCATCAGTGAAATATTCTGTAGAGAGGAACACTGTATTGTGAAATCCTTCCCTCAGCTTTTTGGACTTGCTTTTTAAATTTGGGGTATTTGGCTTACGCATTTCTCATTCCGTATCTAAAAGTCACTCACTATATATAGGGCCTTAGATCCTACCCCTTTTTTTTTTCTGTTTGTGAGGTTAATAATAACTGGTGTGTTGACAGATATGTAAGACACTACATTATAATTTATAAAATACCTAATGAAGTAAAGTAGTTGTATAGTCTCACAAGTCTTTCCAGGTAAAACAGGCTAAAAAGCCTGAAGTCATGTAAATTACAGTCAATAGATAATTTGAAAGTCATGAAAAATTGAGAAGAGAGAGAAATAAAAAAAGAAGTGGAAAAAAAAAAGGAGTTTAAAGCAGTCTAAGAAAAGCCTGAGGCATCTGAAGACAGTCATTACTGATGCAAGACAAGGGATATACTAAAGATAGGTAATGTCAAGTGGGAACTATAATGAGCTGGAGTTAAAGCATGGCTGCCTGCCTCCTAACAGCCGAATAAACTATTGTAGGCCTGCTTAAGCTTTTTATTTTGCTGATGGTTATCTTTGGCAGGAACATAAGATTCCTCTTACATACACACTTGATAAAGTAGGGTATTGTCTGCCAAAATTCTAGGAGCAACAATCATTAATGCTAAATGGTTCTTGCAGGAAATGAGAGGAAAAAGACAGGGTGAAGGGAAAATCCCCAATGCATAATGGTTTATTAATAACCACAGATATTTCTCACATCTGGAATTATCAGCACAGTGAGTTAAAGCATATCAGTCAGTTTAAACATCCATCGTTAAGCTAAGAACTATGGATGAAAGAAAAAGAGGAATAACTGGGTTTCTTGATTGTTCATTAGAATATTCCTATTATGTCTCTTGATTCCAAACCCAGCTTATAAAGAGCTACTGGCACAAGGAACAATCTACAGATGGAACAGCAGTAGCACATACACAGTTGTGCCTATCTGGTATATAGCCTTTTGATTTTAAGTTTTTTACACAGCCAAATTTTTATGTGAGGGCTGATGCAGACAGAAATAAAGTCATGTCTGTAGGCAGTAGCTGTAATGTTTCTTCCCAATAAGAGCCTAAGCACTCAAGCCAAGGCCACAGCTCTTTTCTCTGCTTATAACTGAGCTACCATCAGATTGCCTTCTATCATCCACTACTGAAGACTTCTAGGGAAAAGACTAGATTGCCTTAAAACTGATGGACACAGATGGTACTGTTAGCTGTGCATTGTTTTATTTTTATTTTTTGTTCATGTAACAAATATGGGTCTTTTTCAGTTAATCCAATTATGTAAGAAGAAGGGGAGAAGAAATAGGTAGTTCATATTTAATGACAGAATTTTTTATGGAATTTTTAACCTCAGCATAGATTTCAGAAATCTATGGTAATAGATTGGTAATGGTAAATAATGGTATTAATTGGTAATAACAAATTGGTAATTTGGTAATAACAGCAAATGGTAATGGTAATAACAGTAACACAGGTATTAGGATGAGGCATTGATTTAATATCTACAAGGTGCCTTAATTGATCATAGAGGTCTTAATGTTGCCAGCAACACCTCTTTTGTAGCTACTCATTCTTAATTTTTCAGTGAAAACCCCTAATCTTTCCACTTCAACCATGCAAAGTTCTTTCAATGCATTCTGTGCAGTAACTGAAATAAAAATTTCTCCTGTGATTTCAAAAGAATACACATTTAACTGAGAACTCAGAAATTTAGTCTTATGTTTGCTCATTATTATTTCGCAGTTTCATTTAAGACTCTGCTTTTTCTTTTTTCCTATTGTCCCAGTCATTATTTCATTTTTTTTTTTAAGGAGCTTTCTACAGTAGCAGCAGAAATTTTCTTTGAAGTACTCACCATGAACATTTTTCAAATTACTGTGATGGATTTGGGCAAAATATAGTGCTTATTTGTAAGCTGTTTGACTGTGGCTCTATGGGGCCCTCCTTGATATACAAAAGAGATAGTTGAGCTATAGAAGTAATGATTGGTGGATCTGTTCCCATAAATGCCATATGTCTTAATTTCATTGATAGAATTTTTGAATGCTACAGCAACGGGTTCTGAAGGAGAAAGAAAGAGTGATCATAACAGCACTAATAACAGAAATAAACAAAAATAATTTAACAATATATGCTTAATATTTTGGGATCCATCTGTATAAAAAGGGACTGGGTATACATAAAATTCTTATTTTTTCTACTTCTAAAAAACTGTAGTCAATTACTGTGAATAACGTTGATATTTTTATAGATGAGAAAACAAATGAATTTAAAACATGGGACTGGAAAAGTGAGTATAACAATATTCATAATTGGAAATAATCTGAGAGTCTAAATTTCTCTCTTTCATGTTTTCCCTACTTCTCAACTGATTATTTTTGACCTCAGAAGTCATCCCCTGTAGGTCCTCTCAAAACAGATAGCTAAATAAATAAACTAGTTCTTAGTTACATAAACATGAACCAGACATAATTTCAATGACACTGACCATTTTTCTCCGTCTTCAGACTGTTTCACAGTACAATAAGATTAAGAAGGATAGAATCTCGCTTAAACTTTCATGTCCCATGACTTGGATTTATTGCCTCTAACTTTAGGAATCTTGTTGAAACACCTCAGTTAGAAACCCAGTTGCTATGCGTGTAGTCAGAGAGTCATAGGCAGAGAGAAAGATGTGGGTGACTTTCTAGGAGCTGAATAGTATTCAAGAGAACTTCTATTTCTCTACTGATTCCAGGGGAACTGTAGGTCATCACCTCAGATTAAGCATTTATGTCTGTTTCCAAGGTAAAATGACAGAAACACTAAAAACGCAGTAAATTGAGACATTATTTTTAGAGCTCCTGCTCATGGCCTAAAGTGGAGGCTAGAAAGAGAAAGAAGCAGGCAGGTGTCCAAGTTTTTAAGGCTACTAATCTATTTGTTTCTTGGAAGGGACCCTCCTATGTCATTTAAACTTCTTGCTTTCTATGTCAGATCTCTAAAACAAGAAAAAAAGACAGGTAGATTAAAACTTATGCATGTATTATATTCACTGGGAAAGACAACTCTTCATTGTTGTTTTAATTCTTGTTTGCTTTGACAAGGCCATTAAAGATGTCATTGACTGTGTTAAATCTACAAAAGGGTAAACCTGCTGTTGTTCCAATAGCAGAATGTAATTCAGAATGTATCTTTTGCAGATAAAAAATGGCCTTACATTTTAAAAAATATCTGTAGTGAATTATACTACTTAAATACAGGCTGCTGTAGCCAACCTACATACAGATAGTGCTTAACTAAAGTCAACAAGAAGAACTATCTTACTGATACTGTTCATTGAAATATTAATTCAAATTTCATCTGTAAAAATAAGATGTTCTTTAATAAAGTAGCCCTGTTCTTTATCAGAGCTCGCAGAATTCTGTTCTGCCCGAACTGGAGTATGTAGATATAATCAATTACAATAAAGATTAAAAAAAAAAAAAATAAAAATTGAGATAACATTTGAAATTTCATTGTTTCTATGTTTTAAATAATATTTCTTAAATGGATATTTCTTTTGAATATATTTTTTCTTACTTTTTTTTCCTATGCCAAACATTTATTTACACATATCTGTTCTTAGACTCAAAAAAAGCCAAGTAGATACAAGTATGACAAAAAGGCTTAAAATGTTAAACTGTGTTGTGCTCAGCTTGGATGATGGAGCCAGTGGGCACTAAGTGCTTGGCAGTGAGATGCTGTGCCATTCCCTGTATGTATGCTTATAATCAAAGCATTGTATGGAGTGAATGCCACTTCAGTTTTATGAGCTTTTTATGTGACGTGGCATATCAAATCTGCCAAGCGGAGGACCATCTGGAAACAGGTCATCAGAATGGATTCTGACACCCTCTGACAGACAAGAGTGAAGACAAAGAACAGAATGGGGGAGAAAATCCCAGCCCACCCCAAAAAAACCCTGGCCATACACCAATAGAGATTAAGTAAAACAAATCCCGTTTCATTCGGTATACTGCAGTAACATTTTACTTAATAACAGACATAGATATACTCAAGTGAATTTAAAATCCATTTTAAAAAGTACTCCCTTATGCAAAAGCTGGTTTTTTGCTTTCTTTTTTCTTTCAGTTACAAAAGCACAAATCTTTCTGGGCATAACAGAAGTGTTATCCTTTTTTCCTCTTCTTTTTCTTCACCTAGGGAATAAAAATGTTTTTTTAAAAGCTTCACAGCCTAATGTTCAACACACATTGCACATTGTAGAAACACTCACAGACAGATTTTTGATAAGCATTCTGAAGCCATTAGGCTACTGTTGTTCAGATGAAAAGATATTACACAACCATATTTCACTGCAAATGTAAACTTGTGCTCTAAATGTCATCCAGTTATTAAAGTAACACAACTCCTGATAGTTTGACCAATACGAAGACCTATAAAAAGTGGTTATTTTCACTTGATTGTTGGGTTCTTAAGGCAAATTTATCATTTATACAGACATTCTTATCAGGAGTGGATTATAAATGAAAAATCATGATGCCAGAACGGAAGGGTTAAAATATCTTTTCATTTTTTCAATAAAATATCTTATCATTTTTGAGGACCAAAAACATGCTCTGTGCTTCGTATGACTGAGAAACAAACATATACCCTCGTTGAAGGCAGTCACGGTCTAAAAACTTGAACAAAACAAACCACAGAATGTTCTAATGATACAACACAATACAACACATGTGGACATGATTATAGTTCCAGTCTCCAAATTTGGTCTCAGGGGCTATTATAAATCTCATTCTCTCTCTCTTTTTTGTTTGTTTCTTTTCTTCCTGTTTGTTTTTTGAACACTGCTTGGAAAACAAGTGCTTCCAAGCTCCAGAGAGGCTTGAGTGAGTTACAAGGTAGACTTAGAGCAAGATGTTGTTGAAGAGTGGCAAAAGAAGAAGTAAGGATTGTTGATTAGCCTAGCAATGAATGCAAATGGGTATTTTTAATTCTCTGAAATTGGTTATTGCAGAGAGGCAAAGATCTAGACACGTTTCTTTTTTGTTTTTATTTTTTTATAAACAGCTGATGTATTAAAAAGAAAATGATGCCCCTAGGAAATCCAAGACCTCCTTTTTCTTAATGCAGTTCAGGTTTGTTCTTGAAGCTGTTGATGTTAGTGTGATTTATGTGGATATACTAGAACTGAAAAGTAGTGAGAGTATAATGGTCATGTCATATGACGGTAACTCCAGGTAGGTTTTCCCTCATCTAATAACATACTGGATATATTTTATCGCTTTCCCTTTTGTACTTTGTTGGATATTGTAACTAATTATCTAAATTTTTGAATACAGTGACTAAACTCATTCATTTATGATGATACTAAGAACAGGACGAAGTAGAAATTTGTACTTCAGTCCTTTTATGCAGCCAGACTGTGAAGGCCAAATGTCAGAATAATTATATAAAATATTGATGTGAAAATTTCAGGGAAAATAACTTCTTCAGGCACTTCCCTCAAATATCCTTGGAGAAATACTATTTTGAAGTACAAAAGAACCAGAAAAAGTTTAAAGCATGCATTAGCACTGAGGTTACCCTTGGGAAGTGTAAGATGACAGGAACTCCGCTACAGAGACAGAGCAGAAGACATTGAAATGAACACGAGATCTTTCAGATTTTGTGGTAGGACTCTGACATGAGCAAGCACAGTTCCCAAATAATTAACAGATCTCTTCCTTTCTTTGTCCCTTTAACCCAACCCAGTCCAAAAATCTATTAGAGCAGTTAATTAGGATGTGAACGACAGACTTAGATTCCGTCTCTGGTTTAATTAATAAACTATTGGTTAATCCAGAGTGATCCAAATGATCTCTAAAGGGCCATTTACTAGTTTGTTGATGAGTTTCTCTTTCTAAAAAGCATTCTTGATAAATATTTAATTGTTATATTTCTATAGAGGGGCAAGAGTTAATAAATCAATCTTTTCCAAACAGAGAACAAGGGAAAAGGCGGTGAAATCTGTAGTGGGGTTCTTTTATTTTACACATCCTATCCTCCTCTATAGAACCAAAGATTAATGGATGATATGCTGCTATTTTCTACTTCGAAATACAGAAATATAGAATTAAATCTTTTTGTTGCCATGACACCGACCAAAAAATGGGTCAGATGCAGCGTTAAGGAAAGATTTTAACTGAATTTTAATATATCTGTATGACCTCTTTTATGATATTTATACATGTTAGTATATCTATGCTATGTACATATAGATCTATATATGTATTTAAACTGTATATATTTATTGATACAGAGGACAAATTTAATCCCTCTTTTATAGATGGAGAACTGAAACAAAGAAATAAATACCTCCTCTGGGGTGAGAAGGGGAGGTGTCACTGCAGAATACCAACTCATCCTGCCATGATCAGCAATGCATCTAGGGTTCAGCATGAGAAATCTGCATTCCATATTGAATGCAATTTTGGCATATATGGTGAAGAAAATTGTTACCAGAATATTAGCGCTATGTTCCCTAGAGAGTGAATAACACGCAAGAGGCAAGATAAAAGGGCACAGTGGCTTGGACAGGAGGAAGTAGAGTTACACATTGGAAATCAAGCAAAGGAATCTTTAAATTATGGACTGTAGCGAAGGAGAAGTCAGTGAATGGATTTAAAAAGTATGCTGATTTATTTAGACTGATTTATGAGCCTGTGTTGTTAACTCCAAAATTGCTGAAGCCAAGCACTGCCCAAACAGCAAGGGGACAGGAAAAGCTTATAGGGCAACCATGTAAAATGACAATTAGCTCAGCAAAGGCCATCGTCACGCTGATTAGTCAAGCTACAGACCAACCTGGGCTACCTGGACTATAACTGCAGCAGTGGTTTCCACTGTCCCAATTTTGGGGGGAATTGGGACTGAGACCCCCACCACCAGCAACCATGGATCAACGGGATGCTGCTGAACTTCCGGAGTACTGCTGAGACGTCGTCGGGCCTGTGGTGGTGACTATACTCTTGCTACGTTCCGTAATACTTCTTCTCTTTTCTGCCTTTCCTCTACTTCTGCCTTCACTCTATCGCTTGTCTTAGTGACTTTTGCTGGGGAATAACAATAAACCTGCAGTGAGCAGCATCTGACCTCGTTTGTGTCTTAATTTCACACTTGGAATCATTGCGAACCTCTCCTGGGCCCGATGTAGTCGGACCGGGACGTAAGAGGAGGAGAGAGGAAAAACTGGAGTTGACCAGTCAGCTGGAAGGCTCTTCTTAACAGAGAAGGTGCAGTGCTGTCAAGAACAGCAGAAGTTTACTAATGAAAAAAATACTGAAGAGAAGTATGATATTTATTCTGGGATGTATTACTTTTTAAGTTGACGAGGAGACCTTAGAAAGGAAAATCTGAGAAATATGTGGCTTTGGTTGGAAGTGATGCAATGAATAGGAAAAGAATAATAAAGTTAGAAGGAAGGTGTAAAAGGGTGCAAAAAGACAACAAGGTGAGAAAAAAAACAGTGTTAATGAAGATAAGTGCCCTAATGTCTGATTTGTGAAGTATTGTCGGGATCTGTGTAGTTTCTCTTGCACATACATAGAAAATAATCTTATTAATAAATTCCAATGGCTTTATTTAAAATGCTGTCATGTAATAACGTGTTATATCATACAGCAGGTAGAAAAAAATGCTGAAATCTTAGCTGAAGTAATATTCTGTTAAGAAATAAAAGCAGAGATTTCTAGGCGCTGCTAGACCATTTATTCAGTGGTGTAGGAAGCAGGGAAAACATGGACTCCATCTTAACTAAAATCAGTCCACTGCTAAGCTTTTGCTGGTATAGCTTTTCAATCTATCTGCCAATATAATAAAAAAGAAGCTATAAATGAACTGATTAGCTTGCTCCTTTTCTGTGGAGATTCTTCCTTAAAAAAATCTCTAGAATATTTTATTCCTCCCTAGAAACAAACTTTTAAATTTGTATAGGGAGCAATTAAACTTAAGGGTGTGAGATGATCCTAAATAGGAACCAGGTAACAGTAAAAGAAAAGTCATTTTCCACTCTCCACATCGTTCAATCTAAAGCAGTGTAGGACAAATTACTAGTGCAAACTTCACAAAAGGAAACTTCACTTTTTCTGATGAGAATTCAGCGGTGTAATTCCAAATCACCACTTAATGCCTTCTGTTCCCTGAAACTTTTCCTTATACTGGTTATTAAAGGGTAAATAGCGTCTTTAATTCAAGTGTATGTTTGCATTGATAATGGTATTATGGCTTTGTTTTTTTCCTTTTATGGCAATTTAATGTAATATAATTTGTCTTCAATAAAGCAAAAGGCTATGGAAGAGAGACTGGGATGATGCCTCATGAACAGTGCTGTTGTATCATTGTAAACATTTAACTTAATTATGAAGTTCTGGTGAATCATCTTTGAACAAGGTCTAAAATATGGCTCATTAAAACCATATTTTGATCCCCTCATCTATCACAGTGCACAATACAAATGTCTTCAACACTCTTGCAAATCATGTATTCACCGCTTAAATTTAATGCTCAAGATTGAAAGATATAAAAAATGCATGCTGCTTTCCTTCCCACATAAAGTGTGTATGTGTGTGGGAAAGAGAGGGAAAGTGGAGAGATTCTGACAAAAGTTAGTAACAGAAGTTGCTGCAGCCTGAAGCTGAAGTAACTAATCTCTTGGTGACTTATGTGGAGGTTTTATGTTCTGTCTTGCCTAGCCAGTCATAAAAAAATCATACCTTAGCTACTCTAGCCAGCTGCCACATTTATGAGTAAGGACTCATTCTACAAAACTACAGATGGACAGGTGTAGATATACCTATTTCTGTACAGCAGACAGTAAATATTTATTCACAGCTGGCAAGTGAACTCAAATTACCTGCAAAAAAAGTTCACTTCAGCTATTGATTTGGGCAGGAAAAAAAAAAAAAAAGGAAAAAACCCTACAAAGAAACAGTATATGATATTGAGGAAAAATTAGAAGTGGAAAGATAAAAGTTTTAGTGGATTATGCCCCAGTCAGGCCTTACCCTGGGAGGTGTTTAGTGAGCTAATTTACTGATCTTTGGTTTACATTTTACATGCCAATTAAATTAATTCAAACACTGCACATAGTTGTGTATGCACATAATGTGCAAATACTGCACATTATTGTATTATAAATACAATAAAAACAATATAAATTATAATACAATAAATACAAATAAATTACAATATAAATGCTATAAATATCCATACAGGCATAACAAAGAAAAAGAAATAGAAAATTGATTCAGTATTACATCTTCTAAGACGATGAATTTAATTTTGGTTAATTATTAATTAACTGTTTGCAAAGTGTTGCAAAATATTATGCCAAATATACAATAAACGCTAAAAGTTATCACCATGCTTAAGAATCATACATTCATTAACACTAGAAGCCACTTAAAAAGCAGTTAAGTGCACAAAGCTGCCAAAAATATGTATTTTTGTGCATCTTGAGAATGATATTAATGTGCAAATGGCAAATGAGGAGTACTGGGAATATCAGGTAGCCTGTTAGGGTGAATAGAGTGTTCCTTGAAATGTTTCCTGCTATTTTTTTTCTATACGCTATTGAGTTCAAAGTGCAGTCCTGTTACCATTTTGTTTTATCTTAAGACATTAAAAACTGAATTTCAGAAGTTAAAAAAGGGAGCAAGACACCTTGCTTTGCCTCTATGCCTTGAGCCAAATATACACATATATTTAGATGTCACTATGCCAGTTTTCACCTAAACTATTAATTAAGTCTCCAGGACTGGTAACAGAGCTCACAGCCCTCAGCTGGATGCCTGACTTTCCTCCAGACTGAATACAGTTCTCATCAACAGTTGCAAGCTGTGTGTTAGGACACTGGAAAGAAAGAAACAGAAACAGATAAAAAGGCGAAGGCAGAGGCCTGGAGCAGGCTTCTGGCGGGACCTGTGGCCCCGTGGGGGAGCAGTCTGTTCCTGAAGGACTGTACTCCATGGAAAGGACCCACGCTGGAGCAGTTAATGAGGAACAGCAGCCTGCGGGAAGGACTCACATTGCAGAGGTTCATGGAGGACTGGGTGTGTGTGTGGAGCAGTGGAAGAATATGAGGAGGAAAGAGCGGTAGAAATAATGTGTGATGAACTGACCGCAATCCCCATTCTTGTCCCCCTGCTCTCCAGGGCAGGATGTAGTGAAACTGGGAGTGAAGTTGAGCCCAGGAAGAAAGGAGGGTTGGGGGGAAGGTGTTTTAAGATTTGTTTTTATTTCATATTATCCTACTCTATTTAATTGGCAATAAATTAAATGAATTTCCCCATGTCGAGTCTGTTTTGACCGTGATGGTAACTGATGAGTGATCTCCCCGGTCTTATTTTGACCCATGAGCCTTTTGTTATATTGTCTCTCCCTCTGTTCAGTTGAGGAGAAGTAGTGACAGAGTGGCTTTGGTGGGCACCTGGAGGCCAGCCAAGCTCAACCCACCACAGACAGAAAAAGGAACCTTGATAAAGAAACCTAAAATTTAGGCTATCCAGTTAAAAAAATCTTTTTTGGTGTCTGTTTTTATATTTTAAGCTATTAGATAAAAACAGATAGAATCCATAACATGGGCATGAGATGCGCTATCTCCTTCTCAAAAAAAGTGCTTATACCACAAAATTGGACTGGTTTTTGTTGCAGCTTGCTCTCCTACTAAACCCATTTCAGAAACTGCTTCTGTTCACAAGGCAGGAAGACCTATACCACAAAGATGTCTGTCCCTGCTTTTGAATAAAATGGACTGTGACTTGCATTTTGTGCTTAACTCAGTGTTGTCAATATATGTTAGCTTCCCTCAGAGCATGCCTAGTCAATGGGCCCATGAGGGAACGTAGCACTAGCAATGCCTAAACCATGAACATCAAACAACCCTATGAAGAAGACAGTTGCATCAATTCTTTGTGCAGTAGGTTTGCTGCTGATGCAGAGCTTTGACACCCAACAAGAATGCTTCTTAGGAACATCTGACCTCCTTAGCACCATGGGAGACTGTAGGTAGCTAAGGAAAATTAGATGCTGAGTTTGCATCTTAATTTTTGCATTTGTCTCTTCTATAGGGAGTCCTAATAAAGAACTGGTGGCATCTCTATGCAGATTTGCATGCTGGGTGACAGATTAATTTTCACTATACCCCAAGGAGTTTCAGGATGCATTAGATGTTTCAAGTCTGTCATAATTTACTTTCCAAAGCCACAAGCAGACACCACCCTATCCCTGAGCTCCTCCTAAGGTTACACATTTCTATTCCATTTCTCGCCCCTTTATCGAATATTAAGTGTTAAAACATTTCTTTGCAGCTGTTCTAAATATGTATAAGGGGGGTAAATTCACTGTCAAGTGTTAATATAAAATTCTTCATTCAGTTCTTTGTGATATCTGACTGAACAATTGTCAGCAACAGTTTTGTTACTATCTAAGTTGCTGTCCAAGTTTCTGTTATTGCCTAAGTCCCAGGGGATAATGGCTCTAATGTGTCTCTGTACAGCTTCTGAGTAGAGAAGAGAGTTAAAGAGAATTCTGCATGGTAGACAAGTTATCCAGCTGGGTGATTTTTCTGTCTCCCTGATCTAATTATCTTTATTACCACCTCCTCCACAAATAAAGTTTAGCTTTTCTTTTTGTAGATTCAAGAATATAGGCATTTGATGGCTGCCAGGAATGCCTTCATTTCAGGGTGTGAAATCTTGAGCCATTAATTTATTGAGACTCACACAGAAGTCCACAAAGGTGTGATTGTGTTTTTTGGAGTGATTAGTGTGGATTTGCCTCAAACTGCTTCTGATGAGAAAGGTGTGGGTGCATATTTACTTTTCTCTGTCTCTGCCTCTGTCTCCATCTCTCTGTAGAACAGGATTTTTTTTTCCCTTTTCCCCTGGTGCATCGTATCTGCTTGGTGTATCTAATCGATTTTTCTATTTCAGAGGATTGGAGCTTTGCCAGACTTCTAGGGTCTGCCTGAAGCTTTTTATAGATCTCTCCTTCCTGCTCCCTTTGCTTTCCTTATGAGTCTTTTCCAATTGTCAGATTTTCTGTATTTAAGTAATTTTTCATTTAATTTTTGTCTTGTTTAAGCAGGAGATGAAAGGAACTACTTCCTTCAGGGTGCTGCTTTGGTAGGCTTTCCAGGGTAGCAGGGTGGATCCCTATCCTTTCTTAGAGTGACAGATAAAGACTAGATCAAGGATTGCTCTGCAGATGTCATAGGGAAGTCACAGGTAATTAAAGAGGGGCTGAAGATGTATTAATGTGTGACAGAAACAACCGGAAAAACATCTAAAACAGTTTATAATAGTGTCACTGGGATGAGATTACAGGTTTTTACACAGAACCTGGCTTATGCTCCCAATAAGAACTAGACAACTTTGAAGACTTGCTAAGATGCATGTGGGGAAGGCTGCTGAGGTTACAAAGGGTGGGAAGAAAGTGATTCTTGGTGTTTTCCTTCTCTAAATCCCTGCTGAGTTTTTCAGAAGGGCTGTGTTCCAACATGTATAACAACTCTTCCTAGGACCGCTGTGTTTTGATCACTATACAGAGGGAAAACAAAATTGAAGAAATGGAAGAAAAACTCAAACCCTAATCTTCTGTTCCTCCCAGGTATTTCAGAATAAAACATGGGTTTAGGTGCATCCATATTCATCCCAGATTTTCAATAACTTCATAATCTTAACTGAATTTATACTCAGGTTTTAATGAGTGCAATAAAATCAACTTAATCTGAGGTCACAGAAGGTGTGAAGAAGTCTTTTCTCCAATTAAATTGCATTATACCTTTATTTGACCCAGTCCATGAGATCAGTCCTGATAAGTGAAAACTAAAATAAAACTGGCATTTTAAGCCTTATACACATGCTTAATAATGAGAGTTTAGAGAAATTGTACTGTATTAGTTGGATTATTTTTCTTTAAAGTAGATAAGGGATAAATAAATATGAAGCTAAAATATATGTGCATAAAACCTATGCGGCATACAATATGATTTCATAGGTTATTGGAAATGAAATTAAGGTGTTAACTGGTCAGAAATCAATATTATAGGAAGCTGCAAAAATGAGTGGCTTTTGTATTGTTTACAGTAAGGTTGTAGTCCCATGTGCTGTTAAGTTCACTTTGGAATTTATTCAGTCATGGCACCAGGCTATTTGATCAAAGCACTGATGCAAAAGCAAAATGGGCAAAAGCTTTCTGCTCAATCAAAACTGATATAAAATTTTTGAAGGGCTGACTTTTTCAGCACCCTTATCATGTACTTATCCTAATTCATAATGAGAACCTTCTCTGGTATGCTGCAGGCCTTTTGCATCATAACTTCCTTGACTTTTGTCAAAAATCTAGTCATCTAATTTCAGCAAAGTGTTGCTGCCCACATTTCTGAGAATATATCCTCTCTGTGCCTTCACTCACTTAGGTCCAATTCTTTCTTTCTGTTGCAGGAAGTTTTTTCTTCCCTGAGCTGTCTCGATGCCAATTGGTTCAGAGCTCAATGGCCAGACCTGTATGTTTCTATAACCTAAAGACATTTGATTTGCCAGTATGAACAGCCAGAACCATCCAGAACAAAAATTACCCACTTAATGATTTGTGCACCCTTATAATTCCAACTAGACTCAAATATTAGATCTTCTCAAGTACTGGAAGAAAACCTCCTTTAAGAGAACAACTTCTAAGAGTTTGAAGGATGGGATAATATATTGTGCCATCTCTATAGACTGTTATTACAATACAGATTTGATAGATCTGGACTGCTAGGATGTTGTGTCTGTATGGCAAGAAGAATAACATCCCTATTTGGTATGCAGACTGCTGACCCTCTGACCTGAGCCAGGAACCAAGAGTTTGAGGAATTATTACGAGCGAAACAAACAAAAAACATTTTAAAAAGATTTTAAAATAACTTTATGGACAATGTTTATTCTCTAAGTCATTCAGTGAAACAAAGCAACCAGAAATATTGTATGCAAGAAATAGCTTTGACTTTATAAGTCATTAAAAAAAAAAAAAGACATCTTAATACTGATATACATATAGATTTATAAGGTACTAAGAAAAACAAGTAGGTGATTGCCCACTTAGATCTAAAGCTAGTCTACCCATCAGATATTAGTTGGGACGATGCAAAAGATTCTTAACCCCTGCAGGTAGGGACCTCAATATGAAATTCTGTCTAGTTCCAGAGTTACAGAATCACAGAAGCACAGAATGGTAGGGGCTGGAAGGGACCTCTAAAGCAGGTTCTCCTAGAGCAGGTTGCATGGGATCATGTTCAGACAGGTTTTGAATATCTCCAGAGAAAGAGATTCCACAACCTCTCTGGGCAGCCTGTTCCAGTGCTCTGTCACCCTCAAGGTAAAGAAGTTTTTTCTCATGTTCAGATGGAACTTGTTGTGTTCCAGTTTGTGCCTGTTACCCCTCGTCCTGTTACTGGGCACCACTGAAAAGAGTCTGGCCTCATACTCTTGACACCCTCCTTTTAGATATTTATAAGCACTGATAAGATCCTCTCTCAGTCTTCACTTCAGGCTAAACAGACACAGGTTTCTCAGCCTTTCCTCATAAGAGAGGTGTTCCAGTCCCTTAATCTTCTTTGGAGGCCTCTGCTGCACTCTCTCTCCTTGTGTCTCTTGAACTGGGGATCCCAGAACTGGATGCAGTACTCCAGATGTGGCTTCACTAGGACAGAGGGGGAGGATAACCTTCCTTGACCTGCTGACCACAATCTTTTTAATGCACCCCAGGAGACCATTGTCCTTCTTGGCCACAGGGGCACGTTGCTGCTTCATGGTCAAGTTGTCCACCAGGTCCTTCTCCACAGAGGTGCTTTTCAGCAGGTCAACCCCTAACTTGTACCAGTGCATGGGGTTATTCCTCCCTAGGTGCAGGACCCTACACTTGCCTTTGTTGAGCTTCATTAGGTTCCTCTCCGACCAACTCTCTAGCCTGTTCAGGTCTTGCTGTATGGTGGAACAGCCTTCTCATGTGTCAGCCTCCTCTCAGCTTTGTATCATCAGCAAACTTGCTGAGGGTACATTCTGTCCCCTCATGCACGTCATTCATTGATGAATATGTTGAAGAAGACTGGACCCAATAACTACCCCTAGGGAACAGGACTGGTTACAGGCCTCCAACTGGACTCTGTGCCACTGATCACAATAAATTGTTGTCAGAAACAAAAAAAAAATCACATGGTATTCTTCAAGAAAAGGTATCTATGATTTAGAACATGTCTGGTTTTGTGGATGAATAGTGAATTTCACCAAGTGGATTTGTAATAATTGATAAGGTATATTTCTCTGTGTAAAGCCAACCCGTGCTCAAATATGAAACAATAGTTATATTTTAATCACCAAGTGATGGAGAAGGACAAAAAGTGTTACTGGAAAGGGGATCATTCTGGCTATCAGGATTTTCCAAGGCATGTGCAAATCATACACAGAATTTCTGCTCATGTCACAAATGAGATTTATTTCTTGTTACCTATAAAAAAAAAAAAAAAGTGTTAGAAAGTGCTGTAGAGCCCTAGATCTTATGTCTCACTTATCAAGTAGTCCTACATGAACAAATTTTCACTGTTTTCGGAAGAAGAGGTTCTCCAGCAGATCTTACTGCAGTTCCAGTTGTATTGAATTGTCAGGGTAGGTCTTAAAGATTTGAGGAACTCTTTTAAAATTCCTTCTATGACACTACACTTATTTCCTGTTTTGGTTTGGATTTTTGTTTGTTTGTGTGTTTTGTAGGGTTTTTTGTAAAGTTCCCTGTACAGATAAACTGGAGAAATGTACGATGATTTATTTGGATAATTTATATAAACTCCATTCTTGTCTGTATACATTGAGAGTGAAGCAGGTTAAAAAGACAGACTACTCAGTCAGGGAGGACTGAGCAAGCTTTTTTCCCTGTTAAGATCTGAAGATATGATAATCATATTCTATTATCATCATCAAAATGTGAATGGAAGTTGCCATGCTGCTTATCTCACCTGTGTTTAAAGTTAAGCTTATCCACATCTCATGATATCATCAGAAGTACCTATGCCTGTCAGTTAGGATGATACTATCTTCTATTAAAGCTTCTCTACTAGTCTCTAATCTGCCGTTATATTTAACTCTCTATACCTCTCTATTCTTTGGTTTCACAGTAGTGTTATATTGTCTTTCTACTATATTCAGATTTTCATCTGTATCTGATCCGCAAAATTATTTTATGCTTTTTCTGACGTAGCTCACACGACTGATTCAAACTTTCTCATCATCCTCCACAGTCCCATCCTGGTTCATATTTAAGTTTTTCATAAAATATTTATTTCTGGATATGGCTAACAGTGAGCTGAGAAAAGCATCGTTTCCTTCCCCAACCTCTTAATGGTTGTCTTCCCAGATACTTTTCCTTCTTCAATATCTGAAATGAACCTAGAGTATTCTAATTACTACAGTCAATCTATATTACTTGATTTAATCATGAGAAGAGGCTGAGCTGCATGATGATTTACTTCTGTGCAACTCCGTATAAATCAACTGGTGTCAGAAGAGAAGATTTCTATTACTGTTTTTCTTTCTTGCTGTACTTCACACATTCCCTTACAAACAGAGCTGTAAAACAGTGCTACTGGATGTAATATGTGAAATGGTTACTGTGCCATAATACAAGAAAAAATGGAAAAGGAAAAGGGAAAAGGGAAAAGGAAAAGGAAAAAGGAAAAGAAAAAAGGGAAGGGAAGGGAAGGGAAGGGAAGGGAAGGGAAGGGAAGGGAAGGGAAGGGAAGGGAAGGGAAGGGAAGGGAAGGGAAGGGAAGGGAAGGGAAGGGAAGGGAAGGGAAGGGAAGGGAAGGGAAGGGAAGGGGAAACCGCCTGAACATTTAACCTTTATTTCCAAACAGTAGAAGGCTGAGTTTGGAGAACAGAACCTCAAGATGATATTTCATACAACAATGTGCTATCAAGCAAATCAATTATTGCTTGGAGCTTTACATGCAAACCTTAGAAAGGCAAACAGGTTTTCTCTGCAGTTCTCAGCTATTTCTCAAAAACAGCAAAAGTCAGCAGAATATGGGATAGAAACCCTACAGCTCTTATTACATATAATCTTCCATGGAAATGGAAATGTTTTGTTCAAACTTTCTGATGGTGATAAATGATAAAATGGTCTTTAATTTAATTATTTACAATTCTCACCTAGCCCAATTAGCAATATTATTTATTTATTGGAGAATGGTGGATAATAGAACACTGCTAATTCTGGAAAGGTGTGCTGGTTTTGACTAGGATAGAGTTATTTTTTTTCATAGTAGCTTGTATGGAACCGTGTTTTGGATGTGTGCTGAAAGATAATACAGGAATGTTTTCATTATTGTTGAGCCATACTTACAGAGTCAAGGCCTTTTCTGCTTCTCACACCACCCTGCCAATGAGCAGGCTGGGGTTGCACAAGAAGTTGGGAGCAGACAGCTGAACCCACCTGACCAAAGAGATATTCCATACCGTACAATGTCATGCCCAGCAATAAAAGCTGAGGGAAGAAGAAGGAAGGCGGGGGCAGGGCGGGGCAGGGGGTGGCGACGTTCAGAGTTATGGCACTTGTCTTCCCAAGTAACCGTTATGCATGGTGGAGCCCTGCTTTCCTGGAGATGGCTGAACACCTGCCTGCTGATGGGACATAGTGAATTCATTCATTGTTTTGCTTTGCTTATGTGTGTGTCTTTTGCTTCACCTATTAAACTGTCTCTATCTCAACCCGTGGGTTTTCTCACTTTTACTTTTCCAGTTCTCTCCCTCAGCCCACTGGGTGGGAGTGAGTGAGCGGCTGTGTGGTGCTATGTTGTCGGCTGGGGTTAAACCACAACATAAGCCTTGGACAAGTTTGTAAGAATGTCATTAAGTAAAACAGTGAGTTGACTGGGAAACAATCTTGTGGGTTGATGACTGTACAGAAAAAAATCAAAAAGGTAAAAAAAAACCCAAAACTTTTTCCAGTATTTACATTTTTATGATGCCTGGTCCTGACACATTTTTCTTACATTACTATATTATATTATATTATATTATATTATATTATATTATATTATATTAATTATATTATTTT
This sequence comes from Rissa tridactyla, assembly GCF_028500815.1. Classification (NCBI taxonomy): domain Eukaryota; kingdom Metazoa; phylum Chordata; class Aves; order Charadriiformes; family Laridae; genus Rissa; species Rissa tridactyla. Next base: position 95,902,596 of record NC_071468.1, read on the forward strand.
TCTGCCATTTCTTATTAGTTTGTTATGCATTGATTGCTTTGATATTATGTTGATTTTGCACAATAAAATCAATAAAACTTATTGGACATTGTCCCATAATTGTTTGATATATGCTGTCACTACAACTTGCTATACTGTTTAAATAACTACAATTTGATCTGCTGTTTTTATATTAACATAAGCAATCACAGAGGCTTTCTCAAGACATGTAATACTTCTTAATGCTTGCCTATACAGTCAGGGGTGAGACACAGGCAGAATGGAGGTAGACTTGATGTTACTGAGGGGCTCCATGGAGCCTCATTGCATTCTACATTCTGTCTGCTTTGTGGAGAATTTCATTGCTCCTTTCAGGAGGACAAGATGACCCACCAAAGGCTGCATGTTCCTTGATGAGAACAGCTTCATATTGTATATGAGAGTTATGCAAGGTGAATAAGGCACCCTGAATCCAGCTATGACAGACAAGAACTTCTGTGTCATGTAGCAGTCAGGCTACAATTTAAAAATAGTATATATTGTAATGAAATTCAAATTGAAAAGTGGTCGTAATAAGCAAATCTCAAGGTTCCATGATAGATGTGTGTTAGAAAGGGGCAGAAACTTGTTTCTTTTTCCAGAGGAAAAAAAATCAAAACCAAAAATGGCCTCAGAAGTCTCTCAGTGTGTCAATAAATATAGTCAAACATAAGGCTTTACATAAATAAGCAAATAATAGCAATAAATTAGTGATATGTAAGTGAAAGACTGTATTTCTCTCTACGTCATTTGACAGTAGGCCTTAGGACAAATCCAGAATCAGACTTCTGGCTGGATATCAAGGGATGTTAACTGTTCCCCACTCCCACACCGACAGGATAGCTGTGATCACCATAATTTCTTATCAATAATAACACAGTCAGAGAGGGATTTGATAAGGAAGAAATTATTTTATCATAGTTATCTCATTTTTTATATCATGCTTTTTCACACTGTTTTAGCAACAGAAAATACTTCACGTTGACTGAGGTTAGTTGCCACAAGCAATACTAAGACATAAATACTGTACATATTCTAGGGCTGTATTCTATGTAACTGACTGTACCTGTATTACAATGGGAGAAAAAATACACATATCTGTTTTGAAAAATATTGAGAAATGGCAAAACAGTGGACAGAAATGTATTAATACAAACAGAAGTTTTCACTTATATTATATTGATATTATATAGTGATTATGTAGATTATATAGATATTATATAGTATTATAGTGATAAAAATTAAGTTGAAAAATGACCATTTATTAAGATATCAAGTATGATTTTTTTATAACACCCAGGATACATAATATCTAAGAATAAAATTTTGTTCATAAAAGAAACAATGAGCAACAACATGCGCCTGTATAAACTGCATTTCTGTCTTTGAAAAAGATAATTTTTACTCTCCTGCACTACAGAGAGCAGAGAATCAAGAACATCATGCATACACAGCTTCACAATTAAAATATATATTAAAAATATGATTAACTCTAAGTGCATTTGGAGACAACTTTAAAAAATGAACAAAACTTAATTTTCTTCTGTGCCTCGTGGAAGTCAATGCAGTAAGACAGCAAAAGAATCAAAGCTGCATGAGTAACAAACTCAGCATGTGGCTTCAAGTCATTACAAACCCCATTGAGATCCCCCTTGGTGGTATTGCTAAATATAAAAATGGATGGAATATATGAAACAATTGACTTTTCGTTGGTTATCTATTTATAGGATCAGTTTCCTTCTGAAAACCTTTAAAAAAGTGAAGAATTAGTTTGGATAATTGCTGAGTATGAATCCAAAGTTATTCCACTGAAAAAAACCCCTAGAGACAGGCCTAAAGAGAGGATAGTGGCATTTTAGACTCTAAGGAAGCAATTGTTAAACAAAACAGAGAAAATTTGTCCCTGGTTTTAACTGATACTAGTCTACTAAAATCAATTGAAATTTTCTGATTTGTGTAAGGCACAGAATGGGAATTGGAATAATATCAGGGCGCGCTATATTTATCTAAATACAAACCATAAGAAAATTCCTGGACATATAGAAAAAAGTTTCTAAAAAGCTTACAACTGGCTTAAACCTTTTCTCTTTCATGTCAGCTAAATAAATGAGAAAATATTCCTTTGAGAAATGGAAGCTGTATATTTGCAACGTTGTTTCACAGTGAATCACTTAGTCTTGACACTGCCTTTTTCACAAAGCAGACGGACCCATTGTGGGATAGTTGTGAAATCTGGCAGTGAAGTCTGTGAGGTGGGTTAAAAGGGTGGGAGTGAAATTTCCCTTCTTGGAATAGCCTTTACATTTAGACACATCTTATTGTTAAAGTCAATTTAAGTGATCTGGAGCTTGTTCTCTTGCTGAGGGACATAAAAGCCATTTTTAAGAATTTCAAATGGCTATTTGAAAGTCCTAAATAGACTTTGTGATATTGCTTAGTTGTTTTGTTTTGTTTCGTTGGTTGGTTTGGTGGTTTTTTTTACACACAGGTACTTTGTAGTTGAGAAAAGTAGATGTCACACTAAACAGTGCACACCAGATAGTTCTACCAAATTTTGTAGTTAAGTTACATGACTGCCTGGACCCAACACCACCTTTCATGTATAGTGGTTTTTTTAAGAAAATAAGTTTTATATGGTGGCTTTAGCATTAGAAAGAGATCAACTACACGTGTTTTACGCTTTCTATGAAGATTCATAAAAGAGGGTGTAACAGAAAATTAAGAGTGTAGTGAGAACACTTATATGTTACAACTGTGTTGGTGAATTATTTCCTTTTAATTATTTTTCAGATTTTGTGGGATATTCATTATTTTAATGTGGTACAGAAGATAATGTGGTAGCATATCTGGAGAAACAAACTGGAAATTGTGTCAAACTATTTTGGAAAAATAAAAACAATGTAAAACTAGCTAAACTTTTATTTAGAGTTCTTCTCCCAGGCAGAAATTAACTTTCCCTCAGAATACAATTATTTTTTTTCCTTTTTTTTTTAGCTCTGATACACAAATATATGGATTGCTTGTTTACATGAATTGAAGGAAGCAAAATGAATTTCAGCCGAATAGAAAGCCATAACCTAAGAAAAAGAATGCAGAACATAATTGGAGAACGTGTAGTACCTAACTGTGTACTCACAGATTTACCAGTGAGTTATAGACTCTGAAAAGAACTTGGCGGTCTTTGAAGTCAACCAGCTAAACATGTGCTCCTTATTCAGTATTATGGCCAAGACCAGTTGTTTAATCCTTATGGACACTATTAATTGCAGTAAGAAATTAAAATTACTTCTGTACTTCTGTAAGTATGACCAGTTTCTGTCCAGGTCAAGTGTGTATAATGTGTGTTGTATGTTGATACATTGGAGGAGCTTAAGATATAGCCATCAGATCACAGAGAAATTAGAAAATATGCTTTCTGGTAAGAGGTCTTAAGGATCTTAATCTATGTGGTTTGTAGAAGAGAAAATATGTTAATCATCCTGTTAGTGTTTTTATTTCCTACAAACCTCTTATAAGGAAAGTTTCCTAGATGTACATTCATCAGTTCAGGCATGTACAGTGTCTTTTCCTGGAAGTTATATTGAAAGAAGATATAACATGCACAAATATGACTAAAAGACCAAAAGGATTTAAAAAAAAATACATTGAATTTTTAAATTTTAAATAGTGACAGATAGGAAACAGAGCAGGTCTATAAACAGCTCTTCTGCACCCTTGCAGGTCCTTTTCTCAGTCAAATAAGGAGCATTCTAGGTTTCAGAAAAGTCTCTGCAGCTCCCGCTGGTCCTTAGGAAGAAAACTAGCTGGCTGCTAGCCGCTTCTTTCTGAGTCTCTTGGACTTCATGTGAGCTAGGGACTCTCAGCTTCTTGCTGTGATTCCATCTTTAATGACCTCTCAGAAACATGGTGCAGTCTGGAAGTACTTCCCTGCTAAACAGACACAGTCACTCCCCGGGGACCGGGCACAACCTGTCATCCCTCCCCATTGTTAGTAGTGTTACAGAAATGATGCGACACTCATCTAAGAAGTCAAACAGTCCTTCATGCCAAATTGAATATTTACAAGTAGGAAGTAGATAATATCAGGCTAAAAATAAAGTAATTTTAAACAATGGGTACAGCTGACCAGTAAAATAGCCAACTGAGGAATATTCTTCATATTCCTAAATTACTAAATCAAGGGGATTCCTTTATATAGTTCAAAGAAAAGAATTATTTTACATTCTGCAACCTGTATTATGCAGCCCTGTAAAGTTACATCATCTAAATATTGACCTATTTAAAATGACAGATTATGATAGATATTTTATTTATACTTTCTAATGTTTTGTTATTGTCTTCAGTGCTTGTGAACAGTGGCAAAAGCTTAAAATTCCCACTGTAAACACCTCTGCATTTTCTGCAACCATTTAGACAAGTCCATTCTGAAAGCTATAGACTACTGTGCTTATTCTTATTCTAATGCTTACTCTGAAATGGTGAGATGTTGCAGACAGGAACCAGTACAGAACTCATCCCACAGCCCTCACAGTATGCCACATCACATCATTCTGTATTTTCTACAGATAGCAATGAATCTGCTCAATATGTTCAAGTACTTGCCAAAATATTTGAGTATTTGAGAAGGCAGCTATAAAATACACCAATAAACGAATCTTCAATTTAAGTTGCAGTATCTTATAAAGCGAAGAGACATAAAGATGATTTTAATTTCTTGAGGGTAAACTTTTATATTATACTACAAACACAGATTGTCCCCATGCAACCTTGTAATTCTAAGTTATTACTTTTCATCTGCATGAGAACATAGTAACCATATTTTTTTTCCGTATTACACATCTATGTAAACCTCTGTGGTTGATGTAGTTTTCTGATTAAAAACTCTCCCCTAAAATATTTAACATATTTGATTCCATGCAAGACAGAACCATACAACATAAACCAGGCATCCTGGTTACTAAAAAAATATGTGGGTTTTTTTTTTTTCCCTATTTGGATGTAATTGTCTCTATTTTTTATTGATTTCTCTAATTGTTATTTTCTCTGATTGTTATTGATTACCCTGCTGTTTAGGTAACAAAAATCACAGCATAATGGTCTACAAAGTTTAAGTAAGTTTTGTCATGATAAAATTTGGGGGAATTTTTTTTCAGCTGCTAATTACTTCACAAGCAGTGAAATCCCAATTTCTTATTTACAGAAATATTCAGATTGTAGGAGTAAAAATGCTTCGTAGACTTTCTAATCGTGGGACCAAAATGTTATCCTAATAAGCCATTTTAAAGAAAGTCCTTGTCAATGAGAGGTCTGGTCAGTATATGCCATCCGGATACTGAAAGAAAAAGAGAAATAAACCATGGGGAATAACTCTGTATTTTCATTTTAAGATTCATGCTGCAACTTTAAGCAAGTGAAAAAAAATACGTAAATATAATTAACAACTCTATGAATTTTTTAATAAAGTATCTTAAAAAAATATCTATTTCAGAAAGATTTTTTTTTTGACCAAAAGTCTGTGCAATCAAGATTTCTTTTTTTTTATTTTCTATATTTTCAATATGATTTTGTGCTTTTACTTAAGAATGTTATCAAAATGCTTGAAAATTTTATATTTAGCAGAACTTGTTATTCACTAACACCACTAGCATTTTCACTAACACAAAATATACACGTAGAAAAAAAGAAATGAAAAAGTCTTTCAAAATCTGTGATATCACTAACACTTGATATTATCATTTCTTACAAGAAGTGACATCTTTTTTTTCTTTAGGTGATGAAACACAAATGAAGTAGATATTTTCTGCTTTGAAGCTACTGAATAAAACTTACAATAGTTTTTCTAGTACCAGCTTTTGAACAGGTGTACTTTGTTTTCTTGCTGGTGCTCACTATCTCCTAGGAGATGGATCACACTGTCAAAGAGTATGCAAAACTAAAAATCAACACAGAAGTTATTAACTGGCTGAGGCTGTTCTTAATGTCTACCTTCCCCTGAAGCAAAGCAAGGAATATGAATTGTAACAGCAAGAACATAGACACGGAAAGGAAAAAAGGAAAGAAAAATTAATCCAGCCACCTGTTTTGCATATAACTGAATGAAAGAGTACCAGGGTAACAGGAAATTCAAGTAGAAGAGGGAAAAAGGTCTTGAGACCTCATCACACTTCAAGTGCTGTAGGTCTGTTTCACAGCATCAGACATCTGCACCTCTTATCTCCTGCGACTGTGGCCCTCCTATCCACCCACCTATTCCTTTGGCTAGAAAATTCTCAGGATGGCTGGCTGAGAGACAGAGGACATGGAAGGCACCTGTAGGGAGGAGACCAAGAAACTGTGGCTCTCAAGGCCTAGCATCCCAAGAAAGCTGCCCAGAAAACATCAAGGAAAGCAGGATAGGTTTGTTTAAAGTTCTTACTTTTACAGAAGTTAATGGACTCCAGAGCATTCTCACAACATATTTCTGTTTGACAAATCAATATTTTCCAGTGAAAAATTGCTCCATTTGGCGAATTCCTGGCTAGGATTATTTAGGCTGGTTTTCAAGAAAAACAGACATTTTCAATATTAGCTGTTCCACTCACATTTTGATATAAAAATTTTTGAAGTGCCTAAAGAATAAAAAGAAGCAGTTGTCAACTGTAGTGATGCATTATTATTATGTTTTAGAGAAGATTTATACAAAGAAGTATGATTTTTTCTCCTTTTTGAACTGAAGTAATTTTTCACTAATGTATTAATCCTCCTGAAGAATGATATTTTGTAAAACGTGGTGGGTTTCCCCTCCTGTTTGTGTTGTGCCCTCTTTTTCTCTCTCATGCATACATACACAAACAAAGCCACGTGCACATTCATGCACATGCACACTCCTGCACGCTCTTTGAGGCTTAAATGACAGCCAGTCTTGTTCCAAAATCCACCATTTTATAAGAACAGTACATTTTCTTTTTCCCCACAGCACTAAGTGACTCAAAAAGGGCCTGCTTCAACATAGCTGTCATTGCACTGCCTTGCATTTCTGCCCACTTGCCTAGTTTGCAAAGGGGAGGGTGATGAGAAATCAGGAAGGACGAGTGGGTGGCAGTGGTTGGTTTCTATTTGGAGGAAACTATTTGGAAAACTGTAGAGTTCTTTTATCTGTCAATGATATAACAGAGTCTGACATGCCTAGCAGTAGGCAGAAGGAGATGTCAGTAGTAGTATAATTTATTGGTATCTCTTTTTGACTAAGAGGCCTGACAGACTAACATGGGAGCAAAGGGGAAATCTGCCAAGTCATTGGCTTACACCTCAGGCTCAGACTGCTGATAGCCCACTGTAGAGTGTACACAGCATTAAATATGTATTGATTAATTCAGTGGCACAGTCCACAGACTGCATTGTCAGTGATAAGGAAAACGGCTGAGACATCACTTCCTCTTCTAGCTGAGAGAGAGAGAGTCCCACAGCCATCACACTAATTTCCAGAATCGTCTCCAGGAGTAGCTAGACTTGTCAACAAACAGGATGGCCTGGAAGAAGATTTTTTTTGTGCATGTTGCAAAGCAAAAGCAAATTGACAATGAAAAACAAAAGTTGTGATGGATAAAGAAATTGATTCAAAAACCACACAAGTAGTAATTATTGCCTAATAATTATACAGTAAGAAAATCAATTTGATTGATGACATTGTGCTGCTGTTAAGTATCATCCAAAAAAAATAGAGGAAATCAATTGTCTGTGCTTATTAGATGAATATTAGGAAGTGGTAGTGAACAGAAAACACCTGCTTTTTTAGTTCTTACTACTGCTGTGGGAAGTGTCAGAAGGAAGGTGACTCAAGAGCGCCCCTCAGATTGCCCCCACATAGCACCACACATGGGGCCCAATCCAACATAGACTTGTGGTAGCTACTAACTACTGTTTAAAAGGACAACATTTAAGATCACCATTAAAAAGCCAACATTTTCTCACTTTAGTTCCTGCAATACGTAAGTCGTCTTTGTGACTGGGTTTTTTGGGGGAGTTTTTTTGAGAGAGTTGTGTAGGGTTTTTTTCCTGTAGGAGTTCATGAACAAAAAGTAACTACAGTAACTCCATGGTAACAACTGGTAAGTAACAACATCTTAATGGTGAATCCTGAATGTGTCATACTGAGCGGACAACCAAAATACAAAAGATCAGGCAATTTTTAGGAATTTCTTCCTCCAAGTATTATGAACATGATTGCAGGCCAGAGCTGCTTCACTACTTTGGATTAATTGTCTTAAAGAGTTTATTGTGAGCCTTTTAAAAGTCTTTGCCATGCGACAGAGAAACGAAAAAAAATTAACAACTACCTCAACTTGATAATGAAGCCAAAGAACAATTCCTAATTCAATCTATTGTTAATTGATAGTGTGCTATTAATGTTGGAGAAAAAGGTAGCAGTGATTTTGGAGAAGGTTCAACTGGTAATGGCTTTCTTCAGATTCTCCATGGTCCTACAAAAAGAGTAAATTCTTATGCTGAAGTATTTTTGTACTATTCTCTCCTTTTAATCTTCTCAGCTGGTAGGAAATATGCATCTTTAATAAGAACTGCAGAAATCATGATTTTATGCAGCTAAGATCTGAAAAATGCATTTCAGTGAAATGCATACAAAGATTTTGCTGATCCTAATAGTATGTTCAACTTGCATTTGCTGGATTTTCAGAAATAGGTGTCTATATTAACGTTTCTGCACTGGACTCTGTTTTTCCCTTTACGCTCTCCCAATGATAGAAAAACGAAGGCAGTATTTAGTAATCTTGTCAATTAAATACATGAAGAAACCTGATTATAATTTAATTTTAATTGGAGTATTGGATTTATTTTTCAAACAAAAAAAAGTGGGCAATTTTAAAGCCTCAATTTATGTTGAATATTTTGCTCATATTTTACAGCTCAGCTTCATAGTTCTGGAAACCTTGGAGACTACATTAAACTTTCCTGGAACATGTTATTCCATAACTAATAATTTCAGTTTCTTGCAACTTCCTTTGGAGTAGTTTGTATTGGTTACCATTCAATAGAGTGTTTATCACTGAGCCTTTGACCTGATCTATTCTCTCAGTTCCTGTATTGCTAGAATTACATATTTTCAGATGAATGTTAATTGATTTGTTATAGTGGGGATGTTGCACAACTTTTTTCATATGCTACATATGGGTCAAGTAGTCCTTGTTGGTGTGTGTAGATCTCCTGAGATATTTATTGGCAATGTTTTCTCCCAATGGGCAGATGACAGATCATCCTATGGAAATGCTAAATAATCTGAAATGCATGCTTTTAAAGACATAAAACTTTGTTCTTTGTATGTACCATATTCAGAAATTCTGAATCAATCTTTCTCTTTGAGATAGAAGTGAAACCGTTATTCTGGGAACATTTTAGGCTTTGCAGAGACAGAGATGGTGCCATTACCGGTCTTTCATCTGTATAGGCATTTCTGAAGCTGAAATGTGACACAGAGTGTATCAACCTAATTGAGAAACAACAGTCTGTGTAAAAATATCTTCTTGTACAAAAATATTTTTCTGCAGCTAATAAGGATATTTAGATTTTATTTCAGCCTCACAAAAACTTTTAGAAGATTCTTTTGTAGTCTCAGTTTTGTGATCGCATCTTAATTCTGCTGTGTGCTTTAATCTCTACATTACTGAAAAGCAAATGTAAGAAACAATATAAAACCCTACACTAGAAATACTGTCTTAGCTTTATATTATAAGGAAAAAAGAACATTTGGTTCTGAAAATTTTGAAATGTATTTTCTCAAGGATTTCAATGTTAAAAAAAAAAAAATCTTTATTCCAGAACCATGAAAACTTGAATAGAATCCCAAAGATAGACTCAAAGATAAAATGTTCAATTAGATTATTATACTTATTAGGAAAAAACCCAATATATCAGTCAAGGGAATGGCTATTACAATATGCAAATTGACAATCTATCCGGAATCCAGAGCAAGTCAGATACCATAAGAATAAAAGAGCTTGTTGCTTTTGTTTTTTTTTAACTGTGTTACTTAGGGACCTTAACAAATGGGTCACTTTGTCCCATCATCATGGTTAATGTTAGGTCATGTGATAAAAAGCTTGTCTCCAGACACATGAAGAACACTGTGGTGTATGAGGGCACGGACTCCAGCTGTGATAAGCACAAAATCATTTATTGCTTCTCAAGCCTCGGCTTTTATACCTGAGCTCTAAAACTTTCCATGCATGTGCTAGGCAAGTAAACACGTATTTCAGATCACTAACCCAGTTGCCTTATTCAGTTCCCACTAAGATAAGCACGGAAGCTGTTTTCTGTTCCATGTTTGTATTGGACCAGTTCCTCTTCATTCCATCCATATCAACATCTACGTTCCTGTTTCTCTGTGCTCTACTCACTGTGTCTTTGGCTGTACGCAAGCCTCTGCTCATAGATCTGCCACAGAACACAGTCCCAATGGTGGGCAGGGGCATCCCAATGCCCCAGTCAGAGATACAAACCCCTGCCTTGGACCCTCAGGACTATCCTAGGGGAACCTCAGCTTTGGGGCTGGGGGAAACCCCACATCATGAGTCAGCAAGGGCATCTTTCAAAGGCAACTCACACGCTGCTGGGGGTCACTGCTTAGGGCTACAGGGATCAGCATTGGGAGATTGAACAAGACTGGTTGTGGGATTGGAGGAGGAACTGAAGGTGGAGAAAGGGAGTGATCATTTGGGAAGGAACAGGCACAATAAAATACAAGGATAAGGGGATAAACGGGGCTGGTCACATGTTAACAGTTTCTGTTCAGTATGTGTGTCTGGCTGTTCCCTGAACTTGATCAGCATTGTCTGTCATCTCTTCTTATTAAATTCCATTTCTAAGTCTTTTCTTAGGTGAGGGACTCTCTGTTCTGTGCCGGTGTGTGTGTGTGTGTGTGTTGGTCTGAATGCCAGCATGGGATCATGGGGCAGAGGGGCCACGTGTCTGGGGGTCAGCAACCAGAGAGACGAGGGTGCGTGTGTATCGTGTGGGTGCTTTTATGTCAGTGTGTGAGCGCTAGGAAACATCAGACTGGAGTATTCAGCAAGCAGGATAAAAGACTTAGGAGGCAGGTATTGGAGGTGCCCTAATTCTGAGCTGGGTGCTGGAGAGACCGGAAAGTCTGCTTGTTGGCTACTGGAGGGACCAGGAGGTTCAAGCAAGTGGGGAGTACATGGAGCATGGGGTTCAGGTCCTGGTGCAGCCATAGGTCTGGGCCAGCTACTGGAGTGACCTGTTTACACGTCTCCATGCAACTGGGAGACCAGGGGATCCAGGGCCAACTGCTGGGTCTCTAAGGCCAGTTACTGAAGGCATACACATTGTGTATGTTTATATATATGTATATATATCCTGCTAGTGGGCTTTTGTGCTGAGAGAAGGGAACAGCATGAAGCTATTGGTGCTGTCTACATTTGAGCAAGTGCTATGTTTTCCATCTGTGTTGATCTGTGCAGCCAACCATGTGTATATGTACTGTGTGTATGTGTACCTGTTGGGAACACACACTGAGCTTCACTCCTAGCTGCACCTGGGGACATGGAGCTGCAGCAGCCTTGCATCTATTGGAGTACCACATTCAGCAACTTCTAACAGTTAAGACCCATGGGAAAAATGTACAATTTAAATGTTATTACCTTCCTTCCAAGAAAAAACAGAAGAATTTCTTGTAAATTGGTTTTACGTGGATGCTGAGAAATCTCTGCTTAACCAGAAAACCTCTTTGTAAATAATGACTTCAGAGACCTTGAGGCAATTTATAGCTGGCCGAAATGCTCATACAAACAGGAAGAGGGGTTTTAGATTTAAAGCAAGATGTTAAGTCTCCAGGGGCCCAGTCCATAAAGATATTTAGTAGTTAAGTTTTCCTTAGGGGGAGTCAACATAGACATCTGTTATTGGGGAAGACAGAGTGTGTATGTCCTATCATTGATCAGACTAAGACTCCTTAGGGTGAGTGGGTATTTGTCTTGGGAAAACTCATTTTTGAAGACAGCATTCAATCAGCTAAAATGAGGCTGTATTGCAGCAATGTATACTTACTGCCCATTCTAGTTTCTTGGAGCTTCGTGTGGAGCTTGAGATCAGCAGCGGTTTGACCTCAGAGTTACAACTTGTCTTTGTAAGAGGATGCAAACCCATTTGATCCATTTTCTGTCATCTTCGTGATAATGAACTCTCTTCGGGCGAATACAGTTTTCCCGGTAAGGTCCTTCTCTGCAGTTCAAGAATCCACGTGTATACAAAAACTTCTTTCTTGTATATCCTTCCTGTTGTTTTCCTGTCCAGTGTAAATAATTCATGCTCAAACTGCTTGTTGTGTATAAAGAAAATTTAAGAGAAAGCTCCAAGCTGTCTGAGATGCTTAGATGCTCAAGGGATTCTTTAATCGTCATCTGATCCCTGTGAGACACAGGCAAATAACCTACATCCCAAGTACAATGCACCATCATTCCCAAAGGTATACATTATTTTATGAGCTTACACCAAGCGTGACAATTTCAGTGCATATTAAAAAAAGTCATGATTGAATAGCCCTTGAGACCCACCCTACATTTTCCTTTCATGAAATTATTGCAATGAGAATACATAGCTATATTCTCTTCAGACTTTCCCAAAAAAGGATTTTTTAAGGATGATTTCTACAACAGAAAGTCTCTGCACAGCACTGCTTTATTAGTTCTCTAGCACACTTTTATCAGCTTCCTCCTGAGAGTAACTCTATTACCATTTCTCTTTGGAGAAGCACAACCTTTCCTTATAATCCTAAGGTCACACAGCTCAGTTGAGTGCTTAGCTGTTAGGTGGTGTCTCTTTGAGCTGAGTCTATACCTTGGCTATGAACTAATCTTATCCTTAGTGACTGACTGATTTGAAAGGGCTTCCCTTTCCAGTCAGTTCTGGGTACATCCCATAAATACAGGGAAGCCTGTAAACTTCTTCACGTACTTATCTGCAGATAAGGGACAATTTGTTTCAGTAGGACAGGACTAGGGATTTCCAAAGAGAAAGGAAGAGTTAAGTATCTGTCAGGGTAACCATCTCTGAGTGATAACCCTTGCATTTCTTCTTCCTGGTTGTCAGCTCACATAGCTGCCACCAGAGGTGGGATGTATTTTCCACTTGGTAATCCTTTCATCTTTCCTTCCTGTGGATGTTGTTACACCATGCTGTTGTGTTTTATCACCTGTGTTCATAGGTTGTTGCTGTCTTTTTTTAGATCTAGAATTTATGCAGTCTCTTGGCTGTCTATTGCTTTTAGGTCAGGCACATTTCTCCCTTGTTGCTTTTGATGAGGTAACTTTTACTGCTCTATAGCTATTACTGTCAATACACTAAACTGAAGATGTCATTCTGATAGGGGACAGAGAAGGAAAGAGAGAGAATTCCTAAATTGTTAAACCCTGGGAGATCTACCACAAAATTTGTGTTTAAGATTCAGAATATTGTTGATCTCCTAGTTCCTTTCGAGGAATTAGAAACAAGCCCAGTCCTCCTTCTGCCTTCTTCAGTATACTTACCTGACAATGAGAGTCTGGAATTTCAACAAATTGTTTGGTACCCATTTTTCTTCCCTCTTTCTTTCTCAAAATGAGAATATCTCATTTGAGATACATTATCCTCTTCAGTTGAAGATATATAATACTGGTGAATGCTTCCAGGTTAAAATTAATGTTTTTCCTACTTTCCCATGCTTTTAATTTCAATGTAATTTTTTATCTGTTTCTATTAGATGGTTCTCAATCCTTTTCAGGGTACGTCCCTTCCTCTCCATTATGCCTTTTCATCCTTTCTCTATTTCTTGTTGTGGGACTCCCTGGATAAGGATGTAGCTCAATTCCTTGATGGAAGAAAGCCAATACACTTTACAGGGTTCGAGTGTTCACTCTAGCAAAAAAAAAAAAATAAAATTCTGACACAGATTAAATGTGGTCAGAATTTCCTATTGTAAACATCAGAGGGATTAATTTCAGTTCTTTTCTTTCCTTTCCTTCTACCCTCACTTTAGAGTAATTGAACTGAACGAGCTTACAGCTCCTGATAAAACAATATGGTATCTTCTTCATTTTTGCAACCCAGAAATCGTATGTAAAGTATAGTTTATATAACTGTGTTTAAATCCTGTATCCAAAGTAATCCCTACAGTTTCTGTAATGAGTCATTCCAGATTTTCTACCTCACACCTCTGTGAGGTGAAGGGATGCAGTTCTGTACCAGTTCATGTACACAATTTCCTCTTGTCTTGCATTGCTTCAATAGTCCCACATCAATACTATAAAGGAAAAAAATACTAATTTAAAAAGAGCTTTCATTGATAATATAGTTGAGCAGCTCTTCTATGCAGTTATATTTTCAGCCACATGAGTGCTTTGATGTTTTTACATTTTTCAGATTGTTTATAACAGTGCTAACAGAACACTTCAAACTCCAGATGAAGAGTAAGCCTGAGGGCCTAGTGGCAGCAAGCTTGTAAGCTAAAATTAGCACACTGTGAAGTGCATGCTTGCCATCATTTAGAGCTATGGTGAACCAACAGTTACCCATTAAAAGTCAATGTCAATACATAAGACATTTGTAAAGGCTTCACTGTATTTTGGATCAAACACAGTAAAATATTTCTGGCATCATTTTACAGTCTTTTATATAGTCAAAAGTTCATTTCAAAATAAATTCTCAACAGATTCAAAAAATACTTGCTTAAATCTAGAGGAATTAAGCTATAATTTCCATTCTTTTTTTCCATTTATTTTTTCTGTCCTTTACTATTATCCAAAATAAAATAAATGAAAGTGAAAGATAATATTTTAACTAATGGAATTGGACATTTTTACATTACTGATTTGACAGCTTCTGCATATTTTTTCTATCAAAAAATCTGTGCATTTTTATTCTTTCAATACACAATGTATATAATCATTGTACTAATGTTTGTTCTTCAGTCTATTTATAGTTTGAACTTTTAATCCATTCAAGCAATATAATTTGTACATCACACTGAGTCTATATTTTAAGCTATGTATTATAGTTCACAAAACTTCATTGCAATGCATTTTTAGATCAGTTAACCTGATGTTCTATATGTCAAAGTCCCATTGACCTCCTACATACCAAGGTCCCTAATGTGCTCACATTTGAATAACCATTTTACTTTATATTCTTTTGAGAAAAAAAATAGCAGCTTCAGATCAACCAAATGAAAGACCAAGGTGCCACCAATCCCCCAGAATCTTTCTATGGTAGGGTTTCTTTTATGTGAGATAAACCAAAATTATCTGAATTTTGTCGTTGTTCGGGCTGGATTGGAGAATCAGAAAGATAGATGCTCCATACCCCACCTCTCTCTCGGTGAGAAGAGAGAGGGAGATAAAGAGATTTATGGGTTTAGAAAAAGCTAAACTAATTTAATAAAATATAAATAAATTAATTAAAAAATAAATTAATAAATTAATAAATTAATATTAATTAAAAATTTAAATATATGCAATATATACAGAACAATATCAAGCTCCCAGGATGACAATCACATCGCCAGCAGGCACAGGGAGAGTCCCAGACTGGACTTGGTGATGGACGAGAGCTGGATTCTGGATCTGGAGTCAGGAGTGCATGGATTGGGATCAAAGGCAGACAGCAACAGAGTCCTCCTTGGAAGCCGGCCATCAAAGAAAAAGGGCTAACCCTTTGATCCCTCAGATTTTATGAGCATGAGGCAGATGGGATGGAATATCCTGTTGGTCAGTTTTGGGTCATCTCTCTCGTCTAGTCTAAATCTAGTCTAATCATCTAGTCTAAATCTTCCCTCTTTTAGTTTAAAGCTATTACCCCTTCTCCTGTTGCAACAGGCCCTGGTAAAAAGCTTGTCCCATCTTTCTTATGAGACCCCTCGAAGTACTGAAAGGCCACAATAAGGTCTCCTCAGAGCCTTCTCTTCTCCAGGTTGAACACCACCAACTTTTTCATCCTGTCCTCATAGCAGAGATGTTCCAACCCTATGATCCTTTTTGTGGCCCTGCTCTGGACCTGCTCCAACAGGTCCATGTCTTTGCTGTGCTGAGGGCTCCAGAGCTGGACACAGTACTCCAGGTTGTGTCCCAGAAGAGCAGAGTAGAGGGGAAGAATCACCTTCCTCAACCTGCTGGCCACACTACTTGTGATGCAGCCCAGGATACAGCTCATCTTCTGGGCTGCAAATGTACACTATCAGCTCATGTCCAGCTTTTAATCCATCAGAACCCCCAATTCCTTCTTAGCAGGTCTGCTCACAGTCTCTTCATCCCCCAGCCTGTATTGATACTGGGGGTTGCCATGATCCAGGTGCAGGACCTTACACTTGGCCTTGTTGAACCTCGTGAGGTTCACACAAGCCCACTTCTCAAGCTCATCCAGGTCCCTCTGGATGGCATGTTGTCCCCCAGGTGTGTCAGCTGAACCACTCAGCTTGGTGTCATTGGCAAACTTGCTGAGGGTGCACTCAATCCACTGTCTATGTCATTGATGAAGATATTAAACAGTGCTGGTCCCAATACGGACCCCTGAGGGACACCACTTGTCACCAATCTTCATCTGGACATTAAGACGTTAACCACTACCCTCTGAATGCAACCATCCATCCAGTTCCTTCTCTACCAAAATGTCCACCTGTCAAATCCATATCTCTCCAATTTAGAGAGAAGAGTGCTGTGGAGGACTGTGTCAAAGGCCTTACAGAAATCCAGATAGATGACATCTGTAGCTCTTCCTTTGTCCACTGATGCAGTCACTCTGTAGGGTGGTCAAGCAGGGCTTGCCCTTGGCAAAGCCACACTGGCTGTCTTGAATCACCTCCCTGTCCTCCATGTGCATTCTTATAGCTTCTAAGAGGATCTGTTCCATGATCTTGCCAGTCACAGAGCTGAGGCTGACAGGTTGGTAGTTGCCAGGGTCCTCCTTTCTATCCTGTTAAAAAATGGGTGCAATCTTTCCCTTTTTCCTGTTACTGGGATCTTCACCTGACTGCCATGACTTTTCAAATATCATGGAATGTAGATTGGCAACTACATCAGCCAGTTCCCTCAGGACCTGAGATGCATCTTGTCAGGTCCCATAGACTTCTCTATGTTCAGGTTCCTCAGGTGATCACAAACCTAATCTTCTCTTACATCCTTTGCACCTTTAAACATTTTATTTCCTAGACTGGATAAAACTTACTCTTCAATAAAGAAGCCTAATCTCTCCTAGGAAGATATGAGCTGAAAGTAACATCAGCTTCCTAGCACTCTACTTAATACCTAATTACCTCACAGCTACGAAATTACTTCTTATTTCAAGGTTGAGTTTATCTAATTTTAGTTTTCATCCTCTGTATCTTGTTATGTGCTTATCATCAGCTGTGAAGAACCTCTGTTCACAAATATTTTTTGCCATGTCTTCCTTTGTTTAGTGATTGAGTAACTTCTTGAAGGTCTCCTTGGTAAAGTCGAACTTTTTAAGACTTATGATATAAGATTTATTTGCCAGTTCAAGGACCTTTTCTTGCATACTATTTATAAATCATTCTGATAATCCATATTTCCTTTAAAGAATGGTCACAAAAATTATACACAGCATGATATTCCAGGGGATACAATATCTTTGCCACAAAATGACCAAAGTGTTTCCCCGCGTATAAATTTTACTCTATATCCAGGAATCTCACTAATCCTCATAACACTAAAGTAGAAGCTTATGCTGAGATTGTTAGGTCTCTTAGTCACCGCCTTCCAAGACAGTCTTTCATGCTGCTCTTATTTGATTTTCCTCAGTGGAATGGTTTGTATTTAGCTCTTGAATACACTTTTTGTTAGAATATAACCAGCCCACTGCATCTGAGAAGCAGGATGGTCAGTCAGAAGGAATCACACTTATCTAGTGGAAAAGCATGAGTTTCTAGAACTGTAGTAAGCAAGTAGAAGATGATAACTCATGGAAAATCAGATCTTCCTTACATACTCTCCACCATGGTAGATATACATTTGAAATTCCATATACAATGCATAGAAAGTTTTGGGTCCCTACTGTAGCAATAACAAATCCAGTAAACTGATCAGGGAGCTTTGTAGGCCTAGAATCATGGAACCACAGAATGGTTGATGCTGGAAGGAACCTCTGGAGGTCATCTAGTCCAACCCTCCTGCTCAAACAGGGTCACCTAGAGCTGATTGCTGAGGATCATGTGCAGATGGCTTTTGAATATCTCCAAGGATACACACTCTACAATCTCCCTGGCAAACTTGTTCCAATGCTCAGGCACCCTCATAGTAAAAAAAAGTGTTCCCTGGTGTTCAGACAGGATCTCCTGTGTTCCAGTTTATGCCTATCGCATCTGCCACGGGGTGCTGGAGCCTGGGCCTGTCTCCTTTGCACCCCCCCTTCAGGTATTTATATCCATGGATAAGATTCCCCCTGAGCTTTCTCTTCTCCAGGCTAAAAGTCTCTCAGCCTTTTGTCATAAGAGAGATGCTCCAGTCTCTTCATGGTCTTTCGTTGGACTGTTTTTGGTATGTCTTGTGCTGGGGAGTCCAGAACAGCAGGTGTGGCCTGACCAGTGCTGAGTAGAGGGTGAGGTGATCACTTCCCTCGACCTGCCAGCAAAACTCCTACTAATGCAGCCCTGGATACCATTAGCCGCCTTTGCCACAAGGGCACATTGCTGGCTCGTGTTCCATCAGGATCCCTATGTCCTTTTCTGCAAAAGTGCTTTCCAGCCTGTTGACGCCCAGCATATAGTGAGCGTGGTGTTGTTCCTCCTCAGATGTAAGAGTTTGCACTTCACCTTTGTTGAACTTCATGAGGCTCCTGTCAGCCCATTTCTCCAGAGGTTGCTCTCGATAACAGCAGAGCCCTCTAGTGTGGCAGCCACTCCATCCAGTTTTGTATTAATTAAATAATGGTAAACATCAAAGATATGACTGGTTTTAAACATCACATCTCTACAAGTTTAGCTACCGAACTGGTAACAAGCACTCTATAAGGAAAAAAGATGTCCGCAGTTCTGTGAATAACCTTTCTTGAAATTAGTTGTCTATGTCAGGTGAACACTTCATTATTAAAAAAAGAAAAAGTGGAGAGATACCACATCCTCTCTCCCATTTTCTCTGATCTCACACACCAGAGTTGCAATGAAAGCCATATACTCATGGAACTTAAGAAATGAGTGATAAAAATGCTAAAGTATTACAGGGATAAATCGTACAACCAAAATAAATAGGTTGGCAACGAAGGAACTGCTCTTAGAAAACACCGTATCAAAAGCAGTTGTACTGTGTTTTCACAGACAGCCTCAAAAGTCATGAGAAAACCCCATCCTTTTAGACAAGGTGCTGAAAAGAAAAGCATTTCTGAGTGCTAATTCTTCCTTTTCCCCTCTGTGTATGACCTCAGTCAGCCAAAGCTGCCATGGATGGAAGTGTCCTTTCCCATAAAGAGTAATCAAAAGGACTACAGAAAGAAAAATATTAGGGACGAGGCCAAAGTGCAAGCCACAGACATTAGTTGGTGAAGGTGAAAGTGATACATGTCCAAGAATTAATATCTAATGTCATATTCAAAGATCTTTAGTGTGCATTAAATTAAGATCCTCTCTTACTGTTATTCCATGATGTGAAAGCCTAATGAAGCTCTGAATTTTATCAGAGCATAAATATGTTCAAGTATATATGGTAACTATGTAAATTGAGCTCTATTATCTCTGGTGGTTATTTTAAAGAAATGTTAAGATTATTCAGATCCCGTGGAGAAGCAAACTAAACATTGTTATTGGGTCATATTTGTTCTGAGGAATACTAAATTATGGCTTCTAACAGGACAAACATAATATAAAATATAGATACTTCTTTTGCAAGGTTTTATTACTCACTCCAGTTATTATTTAGCAATACTGATCATAATTTACAGCTTGCCTATGCTTTACTCATGACTTTGCTTAAACTTAGGAATGATTTTTTTTTTTTGCAGTCAAGGATAGTTCTAAGCTATAACTTTATTTTCAAAAACAAAGGGGTTGTTTAGGAGAAATGTATCAACAAACAAAAAGTTGTCAAAATTCTACACATTTCAGCTTATGAGGTGGTGTCTTCCAGAACCCTAAATACTCTGCTGTCAATAAAACTATTAAAGCCAGCCATTCTGGAAACTGCTGCAGTTAAAGGCAACTCAACTGGTACATCTCTGTATAATGTGGGATGGCAGATTCTAATCATTGAACACAGTTCTCAAATTGTTAACCTACTAACAATGTAAAAAACAACAACAATAAAATTAGTGCTCAAGGGTTGTTAGCAACAGTGAAAAGAGATGTTTTACAACTAATGCTGATCTTTAGTAAAACTGCATAAAATCAAAAGTCTGTCCTTTATTTAAAGGATATTCAACACAGAGGGAGTAATGCCTGAGACGAATAAACCTTTCCTTCCAGAATGCAACAGACTTCAAAGATCCAGGTTTTATATTCACCCTTTCGGTGCTTCCAGATTCTCACTTTGCTGTTGAATAATTAATAGGTTGAACTTCAACAATTTGGAACAGGCTGCCCAGGGAGGTTGTGGAGTCCCCTTCTCTGGAGATTTTCAAGACCCGCCTGGATGCAGCCCTGAGGGATGTGCTTTAGGCAACCCTGCTCTAGCAGGGGAGTTGGACTAGATGATCTCTAGAGGTCCCTTCCAACTCTGAAGATTCCGTGATTCCGTGATTCCGTAATTTCAACAACAACTGAAAAATTTGTGAAATCACAATTATGATTTCCTCTTTTCTTAAACAAATTATAGTATACACTCTGTAATTGAGATGGTAAGTGATTATGAAGGGTGCCACTTCAAATTGTAGAATTCATTTTGATTTACTTATTATTTTGCCAGAATTTAATCATTTGAGCTGACATTTTCTGTGTTAGAGCTCTAGCATACACTGTTACAGGAAACAAAAGAAAAAAGAAAAAATCAAAACATTTCTTCATCCTATAAGTTCATTGTTACTGAGAAGAAAGACACATAATAATATGTTTATTCCCAATATTGAATTTATTACATCTATACATGGGGTTCTAGCACATCTGTGCTTTGTATCTGGAACGTGGCAGTGGATATTTCCAGTGTAAAAAACACATCCCTCAGTGGCAGACCTACCCAATTTCTTTCAGTTACAGATACCTGAAAATGGTTTTCATGTATTCCATAAGAAAAGAGTAATCAAATTATCTGATAATTCAGTCAGTTGAGCAAAATCTGACTTCACTGACCTTCACCAGAACAGAGCATGCTCTCAATTGTTGCTAGCCTTGAGTTCCAGCAGAGCTGTAGCAGTCAAAAGACATGTTGTCAAGTTGCAGAATGGTGTTTTATATTGACAGTCCTGGAGGAGACTGTTTTTGGCTTGCTAGTATGACTAGTGATGGACGATTGACAGTCTTTTTACTAAACTACTCATACCCCTGCATTATTTGGAGGGAAAAATCTTTATTCAGTCTCCTCAGCAATTAAGTATAACACCATTGCTGTTGACAAGGAAAATATCATATTGAAAGCTTAACTTTAAAACTTGTTGATGACCTGAACAATAAAGGAGCTGTCAGTTTAAGTTTGTGGGATGGAATTTGCTTTTTCAATTTTTCCTTAAGCAAATTGACCTAGGAATTTACAAAACAAAAGAAGTATTTTGAAAGAACACATCAGCTACAAAGTCTGTCTATCTCAGATATTCAATGGTGCTAGAATTGTTAATTAATAACTGCGTCTCCCTGGGTAGGGGCTTTATTAAGCAATCTCTAGTTCAATATTTTGGTTTTAGTTCTATTTCTTTGACTGGCCTCTGCCATTTGCAATGTACAACACTTCCTCTGAATGACTTACCACCCTTTTTGGAGCAGAATACCAGTATTACTGCATTTTACTATTAAAAAAACCCCAAACCATATTATGCCTGCTTCTTGGCTGCTTAATTCTTTTTCAACCTTGCTGAATTTAAAGTGAAGGATGCATGTAAAAACGAGCCAGGCTGAAACTGTTTTTGAAGGTGTTACTTTGTGTTGGTCTCCTCATTACACATCTGAAAGAGGAAATCTGTAGATCCTTAGAGAGTTACTCTATCTTACCTTGAAAAGAAATGTGGTGGTGACTGCAAAATGTAGACATTTTGGACAGATGTTTATGGTATTATGTAGGTCTACCTGATTTCTTTGGCTAAGAATATATATATAAATAAAACAATAAATTACATGAATAGTTGACGAGTGAGTTTGAGAGAATAAACACAATGGAAAACTTCTCTTGGGGAAATAATGAAGTTCAGTTAAAGTTAATAAGACTCTGTAATAGATATCTAATGAAACCGAGAATAGACTTAAATGAAAGTCTAGGTATGCAAAAATTATTATACAGATATAGGTGTATTCATCTGTGTTTAACGAACACATAAATGGTAAACATTACTTGTATCCACAAGTAAAATGCAAGATATTTGCTTGCTAACAAATGCTTTATCTTGGAATAGGTGCAAAAACACAAAGGAAATAATATTGTCCTTCCAGTATCAGTGTGAACATCATTGCTGAATCAATAGCTCTATAACAATCTGATCAGGTATTTTATGTGATGTATTTACCATCATGATTCCACTTAATTCCTGTCAATCTGAACTAACCATAACTGAAATAATATTCCAGCTTAAATGACAAAATATTTGTAATTATTTAACAAAATATTGGTATACCTGATTTAAGTAATAAAAACTATTTCTTGCTTTAATATTAATGAACTGAGAAAATATTTTATATTCACTGTCTCTAAGATGCCCAACATTTCATGTAGCAATCCAGCTTTTTTTTTTTTTTTTTTTTAATATCGACATTGTTATTAATCTAGCAGTAAACTACCTTTCTCCAAGTGGCAACTGATGTCATCATTCTCCTGGAAAAATTAAAGACTGATATTAAAGAGAGTCAGAAAGAAAACATTCAGAAAACAAACATAACTTTGAGAAATAATTGAAGGCTGACACAATAATGATGGTTTTCTGTGCTTTCATCTTACATTTTTCTGGTATTCTTGTTTGTTTCTTTGTTTGCAAGGCCATATACACAGTATTATTCTCATAAATCTACCTCCAATGCTTGATTTTTAGCTACTGAGTAGGCATAGATGCTATCGACTTCAGTGTTGCTGTTCAACATTTCTGAAATGACATTCTTGTTAAAGCACTGGGAATTTTAGATTGCATAGATTGTGAGAGTCTGGCCTTGATAGATATGTTTTCCTTACTAATGAATGTCAGGAGCAGGCAAAATGACTGATAGTTGGGAAAGCATCTGTGTAGTGAAGCAAGTTAAATGAAAGAAAAACAAAGCAAAAAGCAAGAGACCGGGTATCTGTATGGGAAATGGCAGCGAGAAGATGAAACAAGGGAAGGTGAGTGACAATCAAGGCAACAAAGAAGAGACTTGTGCAGTTAAGTAAGAATTAGACAAAGAAGGTGAAAATCATGTGAATAACATCCACTAAATATATGTTGCTAAGATATCACCTACTTCCACATAAAGATGACACCTAAAACCCTAGGCTGCTACAATACAAAATCCATATAATAGGGTTTACATCTATTGGAGAAGGAATGTGGAAGTTCTCTGGGTGACTGGTGCATAGGTAGAAGCCAACCCTGAGAAGTGAAGTAGAAGGTTCTTCCTCTTGGCTTAAAAAAGTGGCCAGGGCAGAGGATGCTAATAGAGGTGTGGGAAATCAGATTCTTTACCAGCATATCCTCAGAGTGGAAGGGGCAAGCAACATGGACTATGGGGACCCACTGAAGCTTAGCGGTCACAAATTACATGGTGTTGCTCTGGCAAGAGCCTGGTAATAGGCTTCAGGGACAATTAGGGATTTTCACTGGAAAATGTTAGCAAGTAAGTTTAAAATGTATATACCAAGTGTGTATTTATAAGATACATTTATCCTTTTGCAAACCAGAATTCACAGTCTGTTTGGCAGTACCATATTAATTCTATCAGGTTTCTGTTTGTTCCAGAGTTGATTTGAACTTGCATTTGAGCTGAAATTTGCATTCTTACTTTTTACTCAGTCAAATAAGCATATTTTTTAAAGTTTTGCCCTACCAAACATCCCTGTAAGCTATTTTCCATTAGTACTCCTGAAAACAGGTTATCCAGATAGCATAGAAAATAAACTGTTGTGAAGTTCTTCCAATTCACGAGGGAGGTCTGGAATAAGGTGTCTTTTAATTTATCAAATTAAAAGTGTAGGAAAAACAAATTAAAAATGAAACAGTTGAAGGAATATGAAAAGTTATACATAAAGGAGATGTAGACAGCTGTGCAATTTCCTTTATTTGTAAATTACTTTTTCTATAAGCCAAATTCCAGCCCTTATTAGCTGTAATGTATTTTCATCACTAATAGAATGATAAGTTATCCCAGTTTTGTAGAAGGGTATACCTTTGGGAATATAATGAAATATATTCCTTGAAAGAAAAATACTTGAAGAAGGTTTTTTGGGGGTGTTGTTTGCTTTCTTTTTTTTATTATTTATTGTTTTATTTTATTTTGTAAAGAATCTGTGAGCTAGAGAACAGAAAATGCATGTGTGCTACTTCTTTATTTTGTCAGCTGGAAGTTTCTGGGAAGATAATCTGAATACCTGGAGTTGCATTAGCTATACAAGTCCCTGTACCTTCAATAGGGGTTGAAAGCTGATGGGTGAGATGAATTTGTTTATGATAGTACCTCCTTACCCACCTTACTAGGAGAAGAACAATTAATCTAATACTACGTAGTCTAATACAAAATTATTGGAATATAGTTAAAATAGATTCTGCTATTTCCATACATTTATATTCTTAATAAATAAATAAATAAATTCAAACCTATATACAAGAATCAGTACTTACCTTAAATTACTTATTTTTCAGTCATTTTCCCCCCTTATATTACCCTTTCTTTGCATTTCTCCCTGTTCATCTCTCTTCCATGCAGCTATGTCGATTATACTGCACGAGTGCTTCTAACGAAGGTTTTTCCTCTTATCCTTTTAACACAGTGGAAAAACATGCATTCCTTCCCAACATCATAATTGTCCTTTTCTTATTTTCTCAGCTCACTGTAAGAACCAAAGCTCCTGTAGTTCGTGCAGTTGACAAAATAAAGATGAAAAGTCTATATATCTTTTTCATTTTTCTTTACAATACAAGTAATATTAGCTCAGGAGATCATATAACAAGCCCTGTAACTGCAGAGTAAACTAGATCCCTCTTAAATGGCACATCCCAGTGGAAGCAGAATGTGCCAATTAAATGATCATCCCAATTACAAGAGGCTCATGGGGATACATTGTGCTGGTGTGGTTTATAATCGCTTTCATTTCATGGATTGATTAAAACAAGCAACAGCATCAGCTCCCCATCTTGATTACCTAATAGAGATGATTTATTTTGTATCCATACAGGGATTCTTTCCTGTGTCTGTGACAAAAATAGTGGAACTGATTGTACAGTATGTGCCAAAATAAAAAAAAACAAAACATTTTTATTCCCATGTGGCTCAGCTAAATTCTCTATGGCTTGCTGATGAAAACTCCATTGTCTGAGTAATATATTTTAATATCAGGGAAAAAAATAGATATTGAGCTCCATCATGATCCCAGAGGAATGAACTGGAAGTATTTACTCTTGAACTGAGAGCAAAGCTCAACACGTTTTAAACACAGCAGGTGAAATCGATGACCAAAATCATGAGACTTCAGTGGAATCAGAATGTAATTCGGAAAAAAAACCATGGAATTTATAATCTAAAACCAG
Source organism: Rissa tridactyla (assembly GCF_028500815.1). Taxonomy (NCBI): domain Eukaryota; kingdom Metazoa; phylum Chordata; class Aves; order Charadriiformes; family Laridae; genus Rissa; species Rissa tridactyla. The sequence goes on from NC_071468.1 coordinate 95,928,441, forward strand.
AAATAAACCAATCCATCCTGTCCTCAAGTCAGATACCTGCCTCTGGAGAAACTTAGAAGAGCTGTACAATCTCAGGGAAAAAAAAAATTCTTTTCTCACTGTTAAACAAATATTAAAGAGGTTACTTACTTGTAATACTGTTTTACTGGATTTTACCCTTTTAAAAACCAAAAGAGCTCCCAACAAGAAAAAAAATCAAACAACCCCAAACCAACACAGATAGATACTTTTATATATTTTCACAATTAAGATAATTTAAAAAATAGGCTTTGTTACAGAAATGGGCAAGTGTGATTGAAGCAAATTAGTTATCTTATTGAATGCCACTGACTTTTTAAAATTGGCTGAATCAAACCAAAGAGTGAGGTTATTCTTATTGCCCACCTCAGGTGTTTCATTCTGGTGTGATGGGCAATACCTAAAATAAGAAGTCCTTGTTTCTTATGGAATCAGTAGGCAACTCCAAGAAGCTAAATTAGATGCTTCAAGTTACATGATGTGATTACCTTGCTGAGAGTCAACAGGGAGATATACATCTCTATGTTTTCTTGATCGTGATTCTATACTAGATACTCATAGCACTCTGGAAACTTAAAACCTTACATTAGAGGAAACTTCAAAAGAAAAACAGTATCATACTGATCACCTTTCACAACCTTCAAAAAAGTCAGGAGCTAATCAGAAGTTTCTACACTCATGACTTAACTTTTCTCATTTTTTAATGGATTACATAATTTCAATTTTGGGCACTTTCTTTATTTTAAATGACCTTTCATCTGGTTATTAAGATCCTTCTTAAATCTTACCATTAATTCTAAGGATCTTCAAGATTTAAAGTAAGAACATACTTTGATGGCTTAAACGTGTTTCTTGGACCCTAAACTTACTTGTATGTTTTAATAAATTATGTCTATATATACATGAGAACATCTATACTTATTTTTATAGTAACTTTCAGATCACTGCATATAAAAAAAAAACTTCATTAGAATAAATATCAGCAGTAAATGTACAGCAATATGAATAAAACTGAAGACACAATCAAAGACTAAGGAAAAATATTTCCAGTGCCATTTTAAATGAGTGAAATTCAGTAAAACATTGAGATGAGGTGGAAGTGATACATAAAAATGTGACTGCAAAGCAGAGGTGCCAATATGGATGTGAAAGTGCAGGGTGAATACTCAGTGAGCATGTAGACAAAAAAGATTTAGAAGAAATTATGAGATGAAATCCTGCCTACAAAAGTGCCTTTTCACTTTCACAGGACTAGCATTCCACCCAAACCCTGTAAAAGCAGCAGATATCATTGCAGGTTCCTATTACCCATCCTAACACATTTACTTGCAGGTAAAGTCCTTCACCGCCACTTACCCGTATCCTTCCTACATATACCTCTAATAGATTGGCAGAATCATTTTACTTTCCTCCTCTTTGTGGATCATCATTACAGCCTGCTGTACCTCCTTCCCTAGCTTTCCATCTTTTCTGTGTCTTTTTATAAGTAAGCTCCTTTAGGAGACCCTCCTGTCATGAATAGGGATCCAAGAATAACTGCTCTTATGTTTAGCCCTGAGCAGTTTAATGTTCCTTTCCAGTCCCAAGGGTAACAACCTGTTCCTTTTATCCCTTATATTTTATCTTTCTGTACAACCACTGCTTCTAGCACCATTTTTCTAACATTAGTGCTTATCCTTGTATAGCCTTCTTTGGAATGTCGTATGTTATCAGTTAAATACAGCTTCTGAAATTTCATTTTCTTTTCTCTCCAGGTATCAAAATCTAGTTAAGTAGTCCATTACAAGGGTTTCACCCCCATGGTAAGTTTCTTGGCTTTCATGACTCTTGAGGGGGAAATTTTCAGTGTGGTGACTGAGGAATTAAATGTGCAACTGCCATTGCTGTTAATGGGAATGGTGGTGCGATTTCCTACACTTCACATTGACAGTTCGCCCTTTGATGTCTAGGACATGCTTCAGGGCTAAAACTAAGTTGTAAAAAACCCATTATAATTGACAATAAAATTTGAAAGGAATACATTTATGATTTCTTAAATTCAACTTACATTGGTTGACTTCTTAATATACACAAGAAAGCTGCAAAAAATGATATAATCAGAAGGATAAATCAGAAGGATACTAGAAACAAACTTTCCAATGTCTATTTCGAACTTATGCAATTTCTAGTAGTATCTAATGGCTTCCAAATTCCTAAGTCACTATGCCTATTGCAAACTTTTCTTAAGATATTTATACTTTTGATATTTAGATACAGAATATTAAGTATGCACAGATGTCATTTGATTACTTGATATTTCACAGATTCCTTTCTATTTCACTAGGAAAAAATCTTCAATTGTAAACATTTCTGCTTCAGAAAGGAATAATATTGCCTTGTTTATTAGAAGCTGGAGTTTACAGAAGTGGTTTAAAAGAAAACAATTAAAAATATTAAAAGGAGACAGTTTTTGTTTCCAGAAAGAAAAAAAGGAAAAATATAATTCTAATAACTTTCAGGGTATGACTACAGAAGTACTGTAGCATCCACCTCCAGAAAAGCTCTCATGCACATACTAAACATTAAGCATATGATTTGTCAGACTACTGAAAGTTAGACTCGTTAAAAGCTACTGTGGATCAAGCTCTGCTAAATTATCAGCTAATTATCAGCAACATCAGTTGTCTTTCTATATGTTAACCTCCCTAATAGCATTCAATGACAACAGTGGTACTGCTAGATATACAAATGGTATTCTACAATTTGAAATATAAATAGGAAGTCATGACTATAAGGCACAAAACTGTAAAACATTTGCTGAAATTATAAACCACTGTGTCATCATTTTACATACTTAAGTGACGAAAATGAAAACATTTATTACATTAAAATTGCTTACTGAGAAAAAAAAACACAACAAAAACCCAACAAAACAAAACACCACCACATTTTTATGTAGGAAATTGTGTTTAGCTTTTATTCTCATAACTGCTATTTCCCTACTAAATTATGAACTATTCCAACCAATGCCCTTTCTGGAAATAAAGAAGGGGAAAAAGTATAAAAATCATTTAAGAATCCTGTCTACCCTTTTTGTCTACTGCATTTTGCTTTTTAGCTTGGGTTACCCTGATGTAGTAGATAAAAATCGTATGACAATTCAGAGTTTAACTACAGTGATTGGTGGCAGGATAAATCAGAAGTACCTCTACTGAAATCCCTGCAATTATATCTTCTCTATACTGTGGAAGTGATGGCAAAGCAATGTTCTCTCTATCAAGTGTTGGACAGAACCACCACCAAGAAAGCAATACAGAAATAACTAATGAATGAGACGCAGAGCACGGCAAACTTCACTTATATGACTTGTATAAGAACTTCTGCTTAGGCCTGGAGGTAACCCTTTTATATAGGTGATTTCTACTCAAATGCAATATGAAATGTAAACTATGTGGCTTTTATTTTTCCAAGATGTTAGTTGCTACAAAAGTAAGAGAAGAAAAAATGTTCACCTTCTGTGACATTTTTATGTTTTTAATGTACTTGGATACAGATTTTATACTGTCCTGTATAGCTAGAACAAGCACATACCAAGAGCACTGTGAATATTTATAGACACTGGAGTGAATTCAGCCAGAATGTGACAGCTCTATACCTAATACAAATACTCCTGCCAAACTAGAAGAGAGAGAGAAATCCATGGTAGAACATCTCACAGCTTGGTGTTTAATGGCTAACACAGGAGAACAAGGCAGTTTCCTTTGTTGCTGTCTGTCAGAATTTTTAAAAAGTTGTTGCACAATGATCCTTTTGCGTAGCCCACTAGGGGAAATGAGTGTTATATGAGTTGTACATAGGAATATTTATAGGAATTAGTTTTAAAATTTTCATATGATACAAAACTGTGAGGAGTGGTTGATAATACCAGAGGGTTGTGATGTTATTCAAAGGGACTTGGGTAGACTGGAGAAATGGGTTGATAGGAACCTCATGAAGTTCAGCAGGGGAAAGTTCTGCACGAGGGGAGAAATAATCCTATGCACCAGTACAGGCTGGGGACAACCATCTGTAAAGCAGCTTTGCAAAAAAAAAGACCTGGTGGTCCTGGTGGAAAACAAGTTGAACACAAGCCAGCACCCTTGCAGTGTCCTGTGCTGCATTAGGAAGAGCATTGCCAGCACTTCAGGAGAGGTCAGCCATGATAAGACATGTCTGGAGTGCCAGGTCCAAGTCTGGGCTCCCTAGTGCAGGAGAGACACGGAACTACTGGAGCAAGTTCAGCAAAGATGGTAAAGGGATTAAAGCATATCTCATATGAGGAAAGACTGAGAGAGCTGTGACTGTTTAACCTCAATCAAAGAAGGTTCATGGAGGTTCTTATCAATGAATAAAAATACATAATGGAGGGAGAAAAAGAGATATAGCCAGACTATTCTCAGTGGTTCCTGGTGAAAGAACAAGAAACAATGGGCACAACTGAAACAGAGAAAATGCCATTTAAACATTAGAAGAAAACTTTTTTTGGTGAGGATGATCAAATACTGGAATAGATTCTTCAGAGACGTTGCAGTGTCTGCATTCTTGGAGTTATTCGAAACCTAGCTGGACATGGTCCTGAGCAACCTGCTATTGCTGGCCCCACTTGAGCACAAGAGAGTTGGACTGGATGATCTCCAGAGGCTGCTTCTGACCTCAGCCAGTCTGATTTTGGTATTTTATGGACAGGTAACAATAGCTGAATGTTTCTGAAATCATTTGGCCTCTGGATGTTGTAGTCTTACAGGATACAAACAAGCAGCTGGAGCTGAAGTTTGAGTAGTCATAAAGAAAAAAACCAAAACACCACAAACCAAACCAAAACCCAAAAGCTCCTGCAACTATGACAATACATGTTTCTATGAACAAATAAAATATTATTATTATCATTATCATTATTATTATTATAATAATAACAATATACACTTACCAAGCTGAGTAGTTCAGTTGACATACCTGAGGGACAAGATGCAATCTAGAGGGACCTGGACAGGTCAAGAAGTGGCCCCATGTGAACTTCATGAGGTTCAACATCAAGTGCACGGCGCTTCAATTGGTTTGGAACACTCCCCAGTATCAATGCAGATGGGGGATTAAGGGATTGAGAGCAGCCCTGAGGAGAAGGACTTGGGGGTACTGATGGATAAAAAGCTGGACGTGAGCTGACAATGTGCACTTGCGGCCCAGAAGACCAATCATATCCTGGGTTCAGTGTCCAGCATGTGGAGGGATGTGATTCTACTCCTCTACTTCAGTCTTGTGAGACCCCACCTGGAGTACTGTGTCCAGCTCTGGAGCCCTCAGCACAGCAAAGACATGGACCTGTTGGAGCAGGACCAGAGCAGGGCCACAAAAAGGATCATAGGGTTGGAACAACTCTGCTATGAGGACAGGATGAAAAAGTTGGTGGTTTTCATCCTGGAGAAGAGAAGGCTCTGAGGAGACCTTATTGTGGCCTTTCAGTACTTCGAGGGGTCTCATAAGAAAGATGGGACAAGCTTTTTATCAGGACCTGTTGCAACAGGAGAAGGGGTAAGGGCTTTAAATTAAAAGCGGGAAGATTTAGACTACATATAAGGAAGACATTTTATTACGATGAGGGTGACGAAACACTGGAACAGGTTTCCCAGAGAGGTGGTAGATGCTTGATCCTTGGAAACATGCAAGGTCAGGTTGGATGGGGCTTTGAGCAACCTGATCCAGTTGAAGATGTACCTACTCATTGCAGGGGATTGGACTAGATGGCCTTTTAAGATCCCTTCCAACCCAAACTATTCTATTATTCTATAATATTTCCAGAGTAAAATAACTTCCATCTTGGATATTCCAAACCAAGAAGAGATTAAATGTTGTTGGTACATTATTGGCTTGAATATTTTCCTTACCCACAAAAGATGTGCTAATAATTTTCTGCTATTTTGAATGCAAGTGTTCACAAGAATTTGCAGTTTCCTATACCTGTTCTCCCACTTTTGTTTTTGTTTCTAACTGAACTTCTATAGTGCCTATTAAATGGTGGTAAAGCTGGATTTTAATTGTGAATAGCTGTGCTGGCAATTTATCTCACCATCACCTGTTCCTGCCACAATGAGAGTTGAAAGTGATTTATATGGATTTATAATACAACAAAAAATACAACTACCACAGAAATCCTGCCATGTTTTTTTTACACTTCACCCACCTGCTCAGTAAGTGGGAGATAATGTTTTAAGAATTTGATGAATGGAAACCAGGTTCTATTCTAGTCAGACAGTGGTTTTGGGCACCAAATCCATGTCATTCCCAACTATACACCGTCTGGATGATGGATAATGCCAAGCTACTGGGCACATTTTATTCCCCTGTGTTACAAAACAGTGGTGAGAGAATTAGGAAAATGCCCAGAGATTCAACTTCCAGATTTTCCTTTGAGGACTACCCATGCACAAGGACATAGAGCGAGCTGCCTCTTCACATTGCTAACTCTATTATTTCACTGGTACCAACATATTTAGCCCAGATGTTTTTCTGTTGTCGGCATGACTGCCATGTGTACTCTCTGCCATCTTTCTTGAAGTGCAGTGCTATAGGATTCTATCACTTATATGTAGTTATGAAGACAGTTCAAGTGCTGCCTTCCATCCCAGTAATAGCTGTCAGAGGCTAAATGAATAATATTCTTTTATTTAATAATCTTAATCTATTTAATAATCTTAATTTATTAAAATGCTTTTAAAATTAGGGACCTACTCTCTTACACTTACAACCTATGGCTATTTTTCTGTATTTTTTTTGTTATTTTTATTTAGTTCATTTTATTTATATATATTTTTATATATATATAAAAATATACATATTTAAAAGACTATGAGACAATCAAATCCACTGTATGAAAATTTTACAGTTTAAAATATTTGCCAGGAAGAAAAATACATTGGAAAACAAAACTATGCATTTATTTCAAAATGTCAGGAATATTACGTATGGTATAAGAACAAGGAAGCATTAAAGAGCCATTTAATACTTTCCACTGTGTAGTTAAAGCTTCCAAAAGAAGCTGAAAACATGATGTACAAGAATCTGTCAAAACAGACATTGTTTAACACACAAAAAAAGTCTTTCCAAAAGAAAATTAAATTTTCAATGAGATGGAGAAACAGAAGATAATGAGGACTCCTTTACACTACTTTAAAGGTATACAGCTGTAGAGAAAGGTAGACATTCAGTACAACAATTTTTTAATAGGCTGCACTGAGGCACCCACATAGCCTTTAAAAGAGACTATCTAGATGATGAGTATTCCTATGCATCAGCTGGCTGTACATCACTACAATAAACTACTGAGAATGTGTGGAATAATTTCTGATTAATAAACAAGGTCAGATAGGCTTTGGAAGTTAAGATGAATTCTGAATCGAGAGTATTTGCCTCTATGCTTTGGCATATCTGTTCTTTTCAATCTGAGAAATGCCAACACGCATTAGAATGGCTTTCCTTTCACTTGTTACAAGAATTCATCATACTCAAAGGCACAAACCGTGAGTCAGCTTCACCTCTCACACACTCTGATGTAAATAAAGAATATAGACTGAAGTCTATACAAATATAGTTTCACTACATACTTTCATGTTTTGGATGCTATGCCATGATCTGTCTTTGGAATTTCTCACTTGAAACAGGCAGCAGATTCTACAGTGCCTTTCGGTCTACGTAATGTCTGATGCATTTCTGCTGTTCTATCAAGATCAACCTTATGAATCAGTGCCATCAACTTAAAGCTTAAGACATACATGTAGACAAACTGTATTTCTGAGTTCTGTTCAGAGGTTGCTTAAAACATTTAGATGGGTGTTTCATGTTACTTGAAAGTAAATAAATAATAATTATGTAAGTATGAAAGTTCTAAAAACCAAGAAACTTTCTCACTGAAAAAAGTATCACAAAAAATAAAGTAAAAGATATTGCTCAGCTGCAAGATAGATTAGTAGGAAAAAAAAGGGTTGAGGCTAAAATGTCATGTATGGCATGATAGGGTTTAGGAGAGGAAGAGTTCAATTCTCCGTGTTCTTCCTCCATAGGCTGAAGCACATTTGAATTCCCTACATTTAGAAAAGTGTAAAGACTGCTTCTCCGTGGTTACTTCAAATGCCAATAATAACAACCTTCTTCCCTGCTTCCAATAAACTATCAGAACAAATCACCTGTATTGGATAAAAACAAAAAAGGCCAACATACTATGTTTAGGATTTGGCTCTCCGCTTCAAAATTACAGATGTGTTGGGAGAACTGAGCCTTGATGGCTTGATTTTAATATCTAACAAACATTAAAGAACTTTATAATATTACAACTAGTAGTAGTAGTAGTAGTAGTAGTAGTATATTAGAAGTGCAAGATACTTGGAATTCTGCTTGCTCATGTTCACTTGGATTTACAATGCCACTGAAAACTAAACACTCCCTTTTCCATCAGTAGTTATCTCATGTTCAATATCACAAAATATATTTCTTCCTATAGGGCTGGAGACTTTCTCAGTGACTAGTTTTGTTACTGCATACGGTAATTTTATGTAATAAGAATAATGTGTAAAAATACATAAAATAATGAAAAATAAACTCAAACTCAACTCAGTGATACAGTGTTAAAGAAAAAATGTTTCACTCATTCAGAAAAATACATACATTACCTAAAAAGAAAAAAAAAAGTAATTTTTTTTTTGTGAATCCCACCGTGTTTAAAAATCTAATGTAGACAGTATTTTGTAAAGGAGTATTGAAAATTAGTTTCATTAAATTCTCAGTCTCATGAAAAAAAATTCAAAATATTTGCTTTTAAAATTGTCAGGAGGATAACTGAACTTTTAAAGGTACACATCTTGCATCTAAATATCTGATACATATTTAGATAAAGGTTTTTGACACAGAAGCAGATTGGAACTAGTAATTTAAAATACAAGTCTCATTTCAACCAAAAAAAAACCCCAAACAAACAACCAAAAACAACCCAAAAAACTTTCTAAATTTAATATCTTATTAGGCCATAAATGCCAGCCTAGCAGATAATTAGGAACAATTTCTTTCATTGTCACTGAAAGTAAACTATCTATATTCTACTTCACAATATTGTGGCTACACTTATATTCTAGGGGTTGTTATCTTGGGGTTTCTGGCTCCATATATTAAAATGAGGCTAGTGTCTAGCACTTCAAAAAGGAAGGCTGCACAGCACTTGATTCAGATTTCCTGTAAGGTCTACGTGTTGTTCCCCAAAATGTAATTACTATTCTGTGTAGGGGGTTTCCTGATCAATGTGAGACTAGAGTACTGTTCACAAGAGGAGTATTTCTGTAGCATAAAAAGAGTTATATATTGCATCCCCTTTGTTGAAAGACTAGAGCAGAGAGAGGTAAAGTTGGAAGGATTATGTCCATACTTCTGCTGCAAGCAGTTAACTGTCCCAGGACCGTAAAATATTTTCATTGTGTAGGAAGGTAATTCATTTACTCCAAAAGTCTTCTTTTTGTAAATGAAAACACATGTACTTTAGACAATCAGGGACCCAGGGCTGACTTGACATGCTAAGTTATTGTACAGATGTAGCACATGCTTAAAGTAAAATAAGCTCTATTAGGTACTAGAAGCAAACACTACATTAGCATGGGGCTTTCAATTAGCAAATTTATGATGCCAATATCCACTTAAATTGTACTGCTTATTTTAAGTGAATTATATGACAGACAAACTGCTGACAGAGATGCTTAGATTAAGTACAGCCTTTGACTATGCATAGATACAGACACATATGCCATGCTTTTCCTTTGAAAAATAGAAAACTCACCTTCTATTTTCAGATATGCTGTTTTGAATGTGTGCATTAAAGCTAAACAAATTGCTGGTAAATTTTAGAGCGCAGAGCATTTCTGTATTCCTCTAATGAGCTCAGTGAAATACTAAGATCAGCTAAGCAAGGAAGGGGAAAAATGTCTTCAGCAGCTTTCTTAGTAATTTCAGGAGAATGGTTTCAGAGTATTCTTTTTTTTTTAATCATATGTAGAAAAAATTACTCCTTCCCTTTTGCCTTCTTCCTGTGTTACATTTATATTGCCTTTTTAGGTCTGTCTAGTCATGTAGAGGTGCTGAAGACTATCTTACTCTTCCAGAGACTACTGTGAAACATGAGGGTAGCAAGCTCCAGGTTTTCCTGGTCAGCATAAGCAGATTTACATGTCATTTTAATGAGACTGAATGATGAGGTGCTACCTCTTGTTGGAGACCATATGGCTGTGGTTCTACTTGTAGTTTAAGCACTGCCTGAAATACTCCTGGGTGCGGAAACTCAATCATCTCTGCTGCTAAACTGCTAAGGAGGTCTGATGTTTTCAGTCTGTGCAAACCAGAACTCTCCAAAATGATTCCAGGACGTAGTTTGGGAGCTAGAATACTTTCTAGACCATTTCCAATGCATTTAGCATGCAGCCACGCTCTTCTGCTAAAATACTTTACTAACATAGACACAGGATACTTTTTACCAGCTGCACTGAGTGCCTGGGAACATAACCAGGAACAGTTAAGTTACTACTCTAAAGGCAGTCTGTGGACCCACTTTGAGGAATGGAGGTTTTGGTCAGAGAGTTCTTGTACTTAAGATTTGAAAGAACAGATGATGAAAAAACTAATCTCAAGAGACTGAGGTTAGAGAAAGGCAAATGAAAAAAAAAAAAAACCTCTATATGTACAGCTGAACAGGGCAGAAGAAAACAGACAAACAAACAAACAAAAATATGCATTTTAACTTCCTGACTAGATCTTTTTCACTTTGCAATTCAAATGTTACTCTCTTGCTGTTATGATATTGTTACTTCGCTGGTTGTCTAGTTGCTGAACTATAGAAGACATGATTTTCTAATTTAAAAGTCAAATAGAAGATAAGAAAATTCCTGTATTTTTCAGTTATTCATCATAAAGAAGCAAAAAAAAGAACAAATCTGACCTTTTCCCTTCAGATACCACCTTCCCAAATACTTATTCATCATGCACGGGTTCACTGTGCAAAGACGCACACTTTTGATAGTTTTGTGGAACCAAACCAGACCTCTGAACTTTATAAAATGTACCCATCGCTATTTTTTTCCACCAGTAAACTACTTAACTGAAGCAAGGAACATAGGAAGCACCCCTAGATTTTATGGTCAGAGGTCAGATGAATGAAGTGTCCCAGGTTTTGCAATGCCAGAAAATAAGTACCTGGCCCAGGCAGGCAGCCTGATCTAGGTTCTCACATTTGTTTAGTGGTTCTTTGTACACTGAGTCCATACAGGGGCTTTGGCAGATCAATTCAGAATAAAAAAGGCACTGAACTCTCTCTGCAAACTGTCTTGGGATCCTACACTTCCAGCCACTTAAGCCAGTCAACACAAGATACAAGGAACACAGGTATACTGGAATCTAGCAGGTGCCCACTGTGCACCTGGGATTTCAGAACATGAAGGCTTGTTCAGGCAGGAGGTGCCTCCCAAACGTGTATGGAACTCCCCTCAACACAAAAGCTAAAGTGATGGTGGCACTGCAACAGGCAGAGAGTGGCTTAAGTTCCTGCCTGTCCCCTCTCTATAAGCTAATGTGTATTTCATATTAAATAAATGTCCTGACCCACACTGCTACTGGATGAGGAAGGAAGTCCTTTCTGACTACAAATGCAACAAACATCATCCAGAAAGTGGACGACGCACACAAAATAAATGCTACCACTTCAAGGAGTGATTACTAAGGCTAACCTGGGCACATTTCAGCAGTGCTTCCCACGAACTCCCTGTAGAGTGTTAGACATCTGTGCGCAGAAGACCTTAGAAGAAAGACAGTGACAGCTACAAATACCTCCTAACCTGCTATAAATCCAATGTTCATAACTGTGCCTCACAGGAACATATTTGTCTCAGCCTTCTTTTTCTGTTTTTTCCCTTCATAGAACTTGAGGTTTTATTGTTTTGGGTTTTTTTCCATTCGTTGGGCAATTTCCTAATTTCACAGTTAGATAGGGATTTTTTTTTTTTCTCTTCATTTGTTCAATAAAGCTAGAAAAATAAGTACTTGCTTCAGAATCAATTCAACCTTTTTCTCACTTTCTGTGTCGGTTTTCTACAGGTTAGCTTAAAATCTGAAGTCTTCTCTGTCCACAGGACTTACGATGAAAGTATTGAAATCCAGCAGGCCATCCTTTCTCTCAGGAGACACCTACTTGACATCCCTTTTGTTGCTAATGGTAGAATTTAAATGTCTGACTGCTTTCTTCATGTGGGTTTGCTGATTGCACTTTGAAACTGTTTCCTAAAGAGAAAGTACTTGTTAAAATGTGTGCCTTTTCCATCCCCATACACACCTTTACTGAAATAAGCATAGCGCTGGGAAAGGCTTATAAATATCTAGTATTCATGGGAAAAAAAACACACCAACGATCCAAAATTATGTTTCTAGATCATAAATGGCTACATAATTATTAAGCAGTGGATTTTGGAAAGTTTTTTTGTCTATTGTGATGAAAGGAGCTGACATCTTGAATTCCAATCACACAAGTCAGACTACACCTGCATTATCTTTAAAGATGACTTTGTGTTTTTGACGACTAAGAGCTTTGGGTAAAAAAGCCTGAGCTTGGCAGAAAAGTCAGTCTGAAGCACTTTGGATTTTTTCCCAGATTTGCTGTATCTCTTTCATGCTTTATAGTGACATCAGCATTTTATACCTCAATATTTATTCTAGGGAGGAAATAATTTTCAAAGCAAAATAAACAACGATATCATTACATTGGCAACTTTGCCAAGGAAAACAAATACAAAGTCTCTACATATGGTACATATAGCATGGGCTGAAAGCAATATCTATTTCTATTTGTCTAAAGACATTTCCTGTCTTTTTTTTTCTTTTCTTTTTTTTTTTGGGAAGTGGGAGCTTTTGAGAGGTTTTATCAAGTTTTAAAAATGCAATGATTCACACAATGTTTACTGAGTTCTGATAACAAGTTCCTGAATATGTTGCAAGCTGGCAAAATGTAAAGTAGTGAGCTCAAAGGCTGTTATTTTCTCGCAATACATACATCAGACCTCCTGTTGGCATTCAATACCCCCCCCCCCCAAAAAAAAAAAAGATATAAAACCAAAATATGTGTTAAAAAGAGTGTCAAAGACTTCTAGTGTCTTTATATATGACTTATGCAAAGTCATAGAAATGTTGACAATACAGCAGCTGGAATAGAATTTGGTTCAGTCGGTATCTGACAAGTTTTGAGCTACACAAGCTGGTGTGACCAATATTTATACCAGAGTCCTCCAAGCTGCTCCTGGAAGCAGAATACATGAGTCAGCAGTCCCACATCTTCCCCGAGGGCTTCCCCAGTGCTACAGTGTGGTGATGAATTGTTTGATGCCCTCTCTAGGATAAGACAAAACCAAGTTCCTGATAATCTCTACTTCTCTGTGTTACTGTACTGTGTATTGCAGCAGCTTGTTTGTCTTGGCTATATTTCTAATTGGTTGAAAGAATCCTTGTTTGGGGTTTCTGTTTCTCCTCAGAGAAACAGCTGTTATCTCCAGCTCCTTATCAAATTTTCGGTCCTAATTTATTTAACTCCCAATAGGAGTTAAAGGCATTTTCCTCTTCACTTTCATGTGTTGTGTAGATTTTTCTCTTCTGCTTTTATTTTGAAAAATATGCATTTATCTCAAAAACAAGAATGCAGAAATATACCTAAACAATTCTTAATACATTAATAATTTTTAGCCATCTTAAAAAATATATTCAAGCTACAGAGCCACAGCTATACTCACTTACGTTACAATCACGTAATACGTGCACAATCATTCATTACTTCATATACAAGCAAGGAAGAGACTTATAAATGTTTTGTAGGAATAAGGTCCCTTTCAACCCAAACCATTTTATGATTCTATGGTTCTATGAATAACCCATTTGTGCTAATTAAATAAATGCTTCACCCACATTTCTACATTGTTTTCTCTCAAAGAAAACACACACGTTGTCTTTTTTTTTTCTCCTGGTAAGACACTCATGACACATTTTAAGGATGAAAACAGTGGAAAATGATGAGACGTATAATTTGACACTCACCACAAGAATATCCAGGAGTTCTGTAGTCTATAGTCATAGCTGTGAGAATGTTCACGTGTGAAATTTATTTTAAAACAGTTTCGGAAAAATGAACTATAATGTCTGCATTTCGTTTTTGAAAAAAAAATCCAACAAAATATTGTGTTGATTTTATTATTTTAGTATGGATTTGAATTTTAATTATAACGAGGTTTGTTGTGATGCATACCACATACATGCAGCACTAACTTTCTACAAGAGACTGACTTTTTTTTTTTACTGAACTTATCAAGAGGGAAAACTCATGATATGTTAACTTGTCACATTTACTAATCATTCAATTTCATTGTGAAATAATGATAAAAAATATTATTTAAGAAGCAGACATAAATTAGAATAATTAAAAAAAATTTTTTTTTTTCTATGTATTTCGGCAGCAGCTCCACGAATTAAGTCACTGTGAGTTTCTTTCTCTTGTAGCTTATTTGGGAAGCTGCAAATAGGAAGCAGTTTTAGAACTCTCATTTTATTCAACAGAGGTGTGCCCCAGAAAGTGTTAATACAGTAACTATTGGTAGATCATGTAGAGACAAATGGGAAGAGTAGCCCAGTTTCAGTTATTATGGTAGTAGCTTTATAGATAGGTGAGGGTAGACATTGTGCTCCTATACAGAACAAAACTATGAATATATAGGAAAAAGTGCTATGGTAACATCATTTTTATGATTTATAAGCACACTCACAGTTCCAGTTCTTATTCCTATATATAAGTTTCTCTCTCCCTCTTCCTTTCTAAATATATAGAACTTAAATTGTTGCTGAACTGGAAGGCAGCAAATTTAGATTGCAAAAGGAGATGTGAGAAAAAATAGCATGTTTTCAGATAAAAGAGTGTTTTAAAGTGTACATTTATTCACAGAAGTATTTTCACAAACTTCCAGATCTGTACAAAGCCTTCATCCCAGATAATCTGTGTAGTCTCATAGACAGTTTAAGTGAAATTACGCCACAGAATTTTGCCAATATCTTTAATATGGTCAGTCTACTCTAGATCTGAGACAGCCTCTGGAAGTATTTATTTTCTTTTTGACTGTAGAGGGATCTTGGGGATGCTTCAGTTCAGTGACTGAAATTAAAATGGAAGTGTCCAATTGTCATAGTTTAACATGAGCACATGATTAAACCTGTTTGGGGGTTATGCTACCTCGATGAATACTGTAAATTGTATAGCAATATAAAGCTCAATTTAAAGTATTATATTTCTTTTTACATTATTTTTATCATCTCTGAGCAAACTTGTTTTTCACTCCTGATCTCTCTTTGTCTTGAAACTGCGGGTTTTTTATAACTGTGTCTGGATAGTGATATTCTAGCCTGATGAAACACCTCTTCTGTATTTAAATTCTATCACTTGCCTGGTGCCCTTCAGCAGGGATTTAAAATAAAGTATAGAAAATACATTTGCACTTCTAAAAGGGGAATGAGACATTTATAATCATTAAAATAGAGTGCTACAGATCCAGGAAGGACTCCACAGCAAAACCTAAAGGGCAGTATTCACAAAAGACATGAATTGCCTAAACAGGAATGAGAGCAGGCAGCATGGGGCAACCAAAGGAAATGGTGCCTGACTATTCAGATTGTTTTCTACGATGAGCTGACTGGCTCTGTGGTTAGAGGGAGGGCAGTGGATGCTGCAGTCCCCAGTTTTTGCAAAGCCTTGGAGAGTCTCCTATCGTGTCCTTATAGTAATGTTGGTAAGGCACGGACTACATAAATGAATGATAAAATTGGTGGAAAAATGTTGGGACTGCTTGGTTCAGACCATGGTGATCAGTGCTACAAAATCCTTTAGCACCAGCTAGTTACTAATGGTGTCCTTCAGGGATTGATACTGGGGACAATACTGGGGACAAAATTATTAAGTGGCTTTATTAATGACCAGGATGGTGAAATAGAGTTCTCTCTTAGCACATCTATGGCTGAGACAAAAGTAGAAAGGTGTTTAGCGGTAACTTGGCAGTGCTAGGTTAGTGGTTGGACTTGATGATCTTAAGGTCTCTTCTAGTGAAAATGATTCTATGATTCCACAATTCTGTTATTTCATGATCTAGTTTAACTGATCACTTTTTTAAAATTTCAAACACTGTTGGTCTTTGATTCATGCTGAATCTCACAGGTGCTCAGAATTTCTGGAAATGATACTCAAAAAAGTCATTCAGTATCCTCTTACAAATCACTCTTTGGCATTTTCCATTGCAATAATATTTAGAGAAAAAAAGAATATTTACTCCATTTCTTCACTGATACCGCTATTCACATTCACTGATATCCTCTCTTTATTATTCTGTATTGTCCCAAACAACCGCTTCTCATTGTACACAATCAATATGGATATATACAGTCTTTTGAAGGAAACAAATTTTTGTTCTGGGTCATAAACAAGGGTACCTATTTGCAATGAGAGTTTCTTTGATCTACACTAATAAATTAAAAAGTCAGTTATTTGTAGGTTTGGTGATTTTTTTTTTTTTGCAGTTTTGTTATTGATTTTGGTTAAATTATTTTTATCACTATGTTCATGCAACTGAAGTGAAAAAAAATTCTAAGCTGTCTTACAAACATTACTGCAGTTATCTAGACCACATCATGACAGCACAGAAATACTCATTAAACTTGAAACTCATACATAGAGAGCTGTACCTCAGCAGACAGTGCTGAAATTAGTACACAAACCATAAGTAATAAGGAGTTTAGAAAAAGGAAAGAAGGAAGAGGAAAAAAAGGACAGGACATGCTTGCTTATTATTTCTGCTTGATGATTTTAATGTAAATAGTTGGCATTGCAATTCTAAAAAGCTCTAGCTTTTTCTTGTATTTTCTCACATTTTTAAATGGTATATAGCATTCTAACATAACTTGCACAAGCAACACAAGGAATCCAGGAGGTTCCTGGAATATGTTGATAATAACTTCATTCTCCAAGTGATAGAGGAGCCAATGAGAAGAGGTGCTACGTTCTTACGACCATGGAGGGGCTGGTGGGGGATGTGAGCTCAAGGGCAGCCTTGTCTGTAGTGACCATGAAATGGTGTTGTTCATGGAGGGTGCATAGCAACTTCTCTACCCTGGACTTCAGGAGAGCCTCTTCAGGGATCTGCTTGGTAGAATACCATGGGATAAAGTCCTGGAGGGAAGACGCGGCCAAAAAAGCTGGTTAATATTCAGGGATCACCCGCTCCAAGCTTAGGAGCAATGCATCCCAACAAAGAAATCAGGCAAAAATGCCAGAAGGCCTGCATGGATGAACAAGGCGCTCATGGACAAACTCAAACATCTACAGAGGGTGGAATCAAGGACTGGTAGACTGTGAGGAATACAGAGAAATTGTCCAAGCAGCCATGGATCAGATTAGGAAAGCTAAAGCCCAGACAAAGTTCAATATGGCCAGGGATGTCAAGGGAAATAAGAAAAGCTTCTACAGTTAAGTCAGTGATAAAAGGAAGACTAGGGGAAATGTGGGCCTCCTCCAGAAGGAAATGGGAGACCTTGTTGCCTGGGATATGGAGAAGGCTGAGGTACTCTATGACTTTTTTGCCTTGGTCTTCTCTGTCAAGGGCTCTAGCCAATCTGCCCTAGTCGCAGGAGGCAAAGGCAGGGACAGGGAGAATGAAGATCCACCCGGTATAGGAGAAGATCGTGTTTGAGACCATCTGAGGAACCTGAAGGTGCACAAATCCATGGGACCTGATGGGATACATCTGTGGGTCCTGAAGGAACTGGTGGATGAAGTTGCCAAGCCACTATCCATCACCTTTTAGAAGTCGTGGCAGTCCAGTGAAGTTCCTGCTGACAGAAAAAGGGGAAAACATTTTTAAAAAGGGGAAAAAAAGGAAGACCAAGGAATTACAGGCCAGTCAGTCTCACCTTTGTGCCTGGCAAGATCAGGGAGCAGATCCTCTGGAAACTATGCTAAGGCACACAGGAAATAAGGAATTGATAGGTGACAGTCAACATGGCTTCCCTAAAGGCAAATGGGATCTGACAAATTTGGTGGCCTTCTACGAAAGCGTTACAGAGTTAGTGGATAAAGGAAGAGCAACCGACATATCTACCTGGACATCTGCAAAGCATATGACACTGTCCCCCAGGACATCCCCGTGTCTCTACATGGATTTCACAGATGGATGGATGGATTTCACCAGTGGATAAGTAATTGGATGGATGGTCGCACTCAAAGAGTCGCGGTCAACAGCTCAATGGACAAGTGGAGACAAGTGATGAGTGGCATTCCTCAGGGGTCAGTGCTGGGACCAGTGCTGTTTAACATCTTTATTGGCAACATGGACAGTGGGATTGGGTGCGCCTTCAGCAAGTTTGACAATAACACCAAAATGTGTGGACAGGTCAACATGCTGGAGGGAAGGGATGCCATACAGAGGGACCTTGACAGGATTGAGAAGTGGGCCCATGCAAACCTCATCAGGTTCAAGAAGGCCAAGTGCAAGGCTCTGCACCTGGGTCAGGGCAATCCCAAGCACAAATGTAGGCTGGGTGGAGAATGGATTGAGAGCAGCCCTGAGGAGAAGGACTTGGGGGTGTTGGTGGATGAGAATTTCAACATGACTCTGCAAGGTGCGCTTGCAGCCCAAAAAGTCAACCGTATCCTGGGCTACACCAAAAGGAATGTGGCCAGCGAGTCAAGGGAGGTGATTCTCCTCCTCTACTCCACTCTCGTGAGATGACACCTAGAGTACTGTGTCCAGGTCTGGAGCCCTTAACATAGGAAATACGTGGACCTGTTGGAGTGAGTCCAGAGGAGGGACACAAAGATGATCAGAGGGCTGGAGACCTCTCCTATGAAGACAGGCCGAGAGAGTTGGTGTTGTTCAGCCTGGAGAAGTCAAGTCTCCAAGGAGACCTTACAGCAGCCTTCTAGTACCTAAAGGGGGCCTACAGGAAAGAAGGGGAGGGACTCTTTATCAGGGAGTGTAATGATAGGTGTGGAATTTGGATAATGAGGTCTCTGTGCTCAAAGAGCAATTGAGACTGGCTTTGCTATCTCCTGTGCAACCCTGGGGGTTGAAGCCTTGTCTGGCTGTTACAGGATATATGGCTAATGGAGCTGTCTCATGGAGACATGATAGCCCTGCTTTTCATCAGCAAAGACAGTAAAATCAAGATAACAAGAACTTGTTAGTTCTTTGTTTCTACCGTACCCCATAATTGACCTTTGCCTCATTACTTGTGAAATGCATATTAAAGTTGACACCTCTGCATATGCTAATGAAGATTTTAGAGATCATGTTAAACATATATGACTATAGGACTCTTCTCCCCATGCAAATCATACATGTCACCTAGTGGAGGGAAACCTAATAATTTTGTGGATAAAAGGATGGAGAAAATGACTGTTAAATTGGGAGAGAAGAAACTTGATACCTGACAGACCAGTCGATGGGCTGCATTCTTTTCCTCCACCCCAAGCAGGGAGGCCTTTCTGAGTAAGTGCTGCACCTTTCATCCTCTGGTGAATGTTACTCCCAGGCTGTTGTATTATCATTATTTTTGCTAGCAGTATTAACCTTAATTAATTAGCATTATTGTAGTTAGTGAATTTATCCATGGCAATCTTGAATCTGTTCTGTCACTCCCAATAAACTAATTAATTTTGATTATTTGTGAATCTGATTCAGTGAAAGTCCTTTGCTGGGACTCTGACAGACAAATATAGGAACTATTACTATTTTTGCTGGACTAATTTTGATTATTTGTAAATCTGACTCAGTGCTGGGACTCTGATAGAAAATCAGTGAAAGTCCTGGGACCCTGACAGACAAATATAGAAAATGCAATCCTTTTAACATGACAATAGGATAGGGGGTAACAGTTTTAAACTGAAAGAGGGTAGATTTACATTATATATTAGGAAGAAATTTTTCATTATGAGGGTGGTGAGACACTGAAACAGGTCAGTTGTGGAGGCCCCATCCTTAGAGGTGTTCAAGGCCAGGTTGGTTGAGGCTTTGAGCAACCTGGTCTAGTGGAAGGTGTCCCTACCCATGGCAGGGGGGTTGGAACTAGATGATCTTCAAGTTCTTTTGCAGCCCAAACCATTCTATGATCCTATATTTCTATGATCTCACTGACAATTTTCCAGAACAGAACTTTACACAACTGGTTATTATTGTATGCATTTTTTATAACTGAAGATAAGTACTCCACCTTCAGAAAAAACAAACAAACAAACAAAAAACAAACCAAAAAAACCACAAACCACAAAGAAACACCCAAGGATACCTTGGTATTATGTACTATCATGCTTAGATGGCAACAAACATGTAATGCAATAGAAAAGAGCCGGGGGGAAAACATCACTTGATAGTTATCTGATGGAAATGTAGCCTTGATTGTTTTGCAATTTTTAATGTTGTCCTGATTGATGTAGCATAAACAAAGGTTTATTTTACATGCACAGTTTTATCAGGTACATATATGTCTTCAAACACTGAGATATATAGCATTTCCGGTTAAGGCAAGCATATAATCAACTCCTCACAGGTGGGTTTCTGTGTGTCTCCAGATAAGAAGCTGTGTCCTCAGGGTATGTCTTTACAGTACTCCAGAAGCAGATGAACTGATCATGAAACTCTGTTTTGTTTAATCATTTTGTATAATATAAATGTTCAGCTGCAGTCACTTTAGTAACATTGATTCATGATTAAAAACTTTTGTCCATCCATAAGGAAGTCTTACTATAAACATTCTTCATTCTTTGTTTTTTTTTCTCAGACAAAATCAAATTATAATTTCTTTCCAAATGTATTTTTTTATCACTAGAATTTCTCTCTTTCACATAATACGGAAAATTTATGAAGGCTGAATTCAAGCAGGGTATATAGACTGCTGTTCTGTAAGATTCTGCACTATAATATTAGATACTAAGACATAAGACACTTATTTGCTTTTATTAGGGGTCAGCTCAAAAGTTTGGCTTTTAAGAAAATATGTAGCTAAGTTGAAGGAGTTAAATTATTTTAATATCCAGACTTACACGTAATTTTGTGCTGGGAAATTAAACCTCTGTGTCTGAAGCATGAATTCAAATTGTAACTCTTCTATGTGGTTTCAGATTTGGACTACAATGACATCTTATATTGACACTATAAACTCTCAGCTAACAGTGATGAGGTAAAGAAAAGGGTGATTCTCCTGAGAGGGAATTTGCTTCACAAATCTTACGGGCAGTTTGGACTTGCAATGTGTTGAGAATTTGAGGGTAGAATTTCAGGTGGAGCTTGGAGACTAAGATAACAGCTGTATCTGTTGGAAGGTGGGACTGACATCTCCAGTTTCCTTTTGTTGGTTTTGTTTGTTTGTTTACTTTGTCTGATGACAAGAAAAGCTCACTGCTATTTATGCTGCTAAGAAGATGCTGAAAAAGCCAGAATACTTGGTACAACTTTTGCTGTCAGCTGAGGCTGTTGCTGAAGTTAAGAAAGTTCCTAGTAGTCAAATGACCTTGAACCTGAAGTGCTAACCAGAAAAAATGTAAGTTACATAAATTACTCTACAGAGTTTAGATACATGATGTACTCTGCCAAGGAAGAGGTACGAGCTAACATGGAGGGAAAAAAATTCCAGTAACTGAAGGCTATTGGGAGGAGAAGGGCCAAATTTGTTTAAACTATCAGAGAGGTTAGTCTGATTCATTAACAAGCTATGTGAGAGCAGTCTTGAGAGATGAGTTCACCATTGAATAGTTTCATCAGGTATTTGCTTTACCCTTTGCCATGCCAGTCTCTTTTCAGAATTACGTCTTAAATGCCAAGATGTATATTGAGTAAACCG
Organism: Rissa tridactyla; assembly: GCF_028500815.1. Lineage (NCBI taxonomy): Eukaryota > Metazoa > Chordata > Aves > Charadriiformes > Laridae > Rissa > Rissa tridactyla. The sequence goes on from NC_071468.1 coordinate 95,950,401, forward strand.
GTACCTTAAAATTAGTAGATGAAAAATAAGAGTGTACAAATTGTGACCTCGCTGTCTGCAAGCAGTTGTCTGTGATATGGAAAAGCAAGGCACAATTTTATCCCTAAACTCACAGGGAAGACTCCTACAGCTTTTCCCTTAAAGGCAAAGTCGTTCACTCTGTTTTTATTTCACAAAGATGACAGTCAGGAACCTCACTATTCCTATTCTCCCATTTGGTATCAGGAGTTACAAACAGTTAAAGAAGCATTAAATAAGTATTTAATACAGAAACCTAAGAATTGTGGTGCTTAGCTCTGGAACATCTAAAAATAAAGCATTCAGCTCCATCAGTAAAAATTAGTGCTGTCTTTGGCACCTAATTGTGAGACCATCAGCATTCAGCATTCCTAACAGGAATAGTAGGAAAGTGAAGGGATGATGAGGTTCCCCAAGGCAGACAGACCATAGGAAACACCAAAGGGAGCTGAAAGTCTGAAGTTCCACCCCTCTGGAGACCTTCACAATATCAATTGTAACAATTTACAGTGTTCATTGAAACTCAAAAAGCTGAAATGGTTTCTCTCATATACATAGATTGCCTATCTTCCATCTATAGACGAGAATATGCACCCCAGAAGTGGAGTATTTAGCTTAAAACTATACCCACAAACTCTGCAGGAAAAGGGGAAAAAAAGTTTTTTACCACACTTATTCCTTGCTCCTTTTCTCAGCACAGTTCATAAACAGTTGGACTACCATAATCAAACAGTGTGCAGGAGATGGGAATGAATCCATATAGCTTCTATGTTCTTAAACTTCATGTTGTAGAAAAATAAATAAAATAACAAATAAATAAATTCTTAATTTTAGCTTAGCATTTAAATGTTTATTGTGGCTTTAGCATGTTTGGTAGACCACAGTAATTCAATGTTCTCTGCAGAACTGTGATCCTTAGTAAAAAGGATCTACTAGTAATAAATATAGGGATTTTAATTTGCATGCTAATTTTCCCTTTTTTTTTTTTGTCTTTTATCTTTCTAAGATGATATGAGGCTATCTCAATCAATTACTTTCTTTGTACATTAACCTATCATAAAGATCCTCACAGTCTATCAAATCACTGCAACTGGAAATAATTAGAATGAACCCAGAAAGACAGTAATGGCAGATAGAGATTCAACTTCAGCTGTAGATGCCTTTATTGTAGATGATACAAGCTATGGGAAAACTCCTGTATCTTGTTTAAAACTTTGGTCAGTTTCTTTTCCCTATTGTCAATAAAGGGACAGTTCAGATTGTGTTTCATAGATCTGAAGAATTTTCCCTTTTTTCTAAGGAACAAGCTTATTAAAATTTCATAAATAATCCACCTCCCCCAACGCCTCTTGCAGGAAAAACCTGCCACTTTGCATTACCAGTTCTCTACTAAGGTTTTCTGTTTTAATGTTGCACCATAGAAAATACAGTCTTTAGAGACTGTGATTAAATTCACACATATGTACTTTGACAATTTGTTCCTCTAGAAAAGACACAAGAGGTTAAGCAGTTTCTAATGATTCTGATTTTACCACTATGAAAAGGGCAATTTCCCTATCCCAATATGACAGAGACTAATAATGTTAATAAAATTCTCGCAAAGGGGATTCCATATGATTATGATGGACATAGGGAATACCTTTTGAGCAAATTTTGCCATTTTCTTTCTGAACAGACTCTTCTAGATGTCTTGGTAAGAAAGATTCTCTTGTGGAATGTATGTATATCACCCGTGGACCTGAATTTCTCTGAAAATTGCAGGTATTCTTCTGCAAGAGAGCAATTTAATTTATATATATATATTGACAGTGGCTGATAGCTGCTTAAGAAATATACATGAGTCAGTGTCTTATTTATATGTCCATCCTTAGCAGTAGACCACTTGGCATTGCTGAATAACTGAATCAATACTATCAGGTTGTACTGAATTTGGCCTAGACCTTTCAACCAGGCCTGCTTGCACAGATTTTGTCACTTATGTGAAGCCCCACTGAGTCCTGAATGGAGTATATAATCTATATTTTGCTCTTGTCTGATTTCTTTGTGCCCTAGAAAGCTGACTAAATGAATACGTATATGTATATATATTATAGAATCATAGAATCATAGACTGTGTTGGGTTGGAAGGGACCTTTAAAGGTCATCTAGTCCAACTCCCTCTGCAGTAAGCAGGGACATCTTTAACCAGATCCAATTGCTCAGAGCCTCATCAAGCCTGGCCTTGAATGTCTCCAGGGATGGAACCTCCACCACCTCTCTGGGCAACCTGTGCCAGTGTCTCACCACCCTCATTGTAAAGAACTTTTTCCTAATGTCTAATCTAAACCAACCCTGCTCTAGTTTAAAACCATTGCCCCTCGTCCTATCTCTGCATGCCCTTGCAAACAGCCCCTCCCCAGATTTCTTGTAGGCCCCCTTCAGGTACTGGAAGGCTGCTATAAGGTCTCCCTGGAGCCTTCTCTTCTCCAGGCTGAACAACCCCAACTCTCTCAACCTGTCTTCATAGGAGAGGTGCTCCAGCCCTCGGATCATCTTTTCTGCACCCGTTCCAACAGGTCCATGTCCTTCTTGTGGTGTGGGCTCCAGAGCTGGACACAGTATTCCAGGTGAGGTCTCACGAGAGGAGAGCAGAGCAGAGGGGGAGAATCACCTGTCTCAATCTGCTGGCCACAGTTCTTTGGTGCAGCCCAGAATGCAACTGACTTTCTGGGCTGGAAGCATGCATTGTTTTCTCATGTCCAGCTTTTCATCCACCAGTACCCCCAGGTCCTTTTCTGCAGGGCTGCTCTCTATCATATCATCCCCCAGTCTGTATTGATAACAAGGATTTTCCCAACCCAAGTGCAGGACCTTGCACTTGGCCTTGTTAAACTTCATGGGCCCACCTCTCTAGCTTGTCCAGGTCCCTCTGGATAACATCCTGTCCCTCTGGCACGTTGATCACACCACTCAGTTGTCATCTGACAGGTGTCATCTGCAAACTTGCTGAGGGTACACTTGATCCCACTGTCTATATCATTGATGAAGATATTAAACAGTGCTGGTCCCAATACGGACCCCTGAGGGACACCACTTGTCACCCCTCTCCATCTGGACATTGAGCCATTGACCACTACCCTCCGGATGTGACCATCCATCCAGTTCCTTATGTACCAAAACGTCCACCAATCAAATCTGTATCTCTCCAACTTAGAGAGAAGGATGTTGTGGGGGAACGTGTCAAAGGCCTTGCAGAAGTCCAGAAAGATGATATCCATTGCCCTTCCCTTGTCCACTGATGCAGTCATTACATTATAGAAAGCCTTATCTACTGGGAATGAAAACTTACTGTGCTTCAAAGATGCATAAACATAAATTTCCCCATTTATTATCAGCTCATTACAGTAAGGATTAATTAATGCTTGTATAAAAAAAAATTATATGGAGTAGAAGATTACATTGATAAATATATCAAAAAAGTTCTTCATAGTATTGTGGCATTTTTTTTTGTATATACAATTATATAAATTAATCCTTCCAGTTGTATCTTTCCACAATCACATGTAGTCTAGTACAACTTTAAATGGCCTCATGAGTTTTGGTTGCAAATATTAATTTTTCAATGACATCTTTATGTTTAGGGACTTCTACCTCTGGTTTGTGTTTGCACTTTTCAGCCAATATAGTTCAGAAAATTCACAGTTCACTTTCACTTGTACACACATCTAATTTTAATGACCGGATGAGTTATAGCAAGATATTCTGTAGAGGAGGATGGAGGGAATAGAAATTGGTTCAATAATTCTATATTTGCATTAATGCTTTTTTTAGTAAAATGCCCCCAAAATATATGAAAAATCCATTTATAGGATTTTTATTATAATAAGTAAACAAAAAATAATCAGAATTTGTGGGTAAGACATTTATATCATCAGAGCTGGAGGTAGTGATAACAAAATACTCCTGCATATTTAACAGACCTATTTCAAAATTCACTTTCAATTATGTAATTTATTCATGCTTTATATTCTTGTGCATACAATAGATGTACTGTAAGAATCAGATTTCATTAAGTTAAACCTTCAAACCTAGCAACCTTAATATGTAAAGTAGCATTGAAGTTAAATTATTTAAAATGTTTGATCAGAAAAATATTCCAACTGTAGGTCTTTGTGATTTTTGGATGTACTATACTTTTATGAAAACTGTTATTATGACAGATTAGAAAATATGATGGTTAAATGCAGAGTGTCATTATATCGCGTCATTGCATTACACAAAAGGTTGCATGAGCAAGTTCTCCCACGTTAACCAACCATGCTAAAATTCTTAATTTTCCATATGTATTCTATACTCAACACAGAAAAATTATAATAATTTCCTCAGGATCATAAATTAAATAGCATGGTGAATTAGGACATGATGAAGAAACAATCCTTGCAGAAGTAAAACATCACTGGATATTGCTTATCTATAAATTTTGTTGTAGGTATTTTAAACAAATTGAGAAACAGATCACTGGAAAAGATTAATAAAAATTCCAAATGTTTCTTTCCTAAAAAGCCTTCTCTTAAGTTACACAAACAAGAATTTGCAGGAAGCAGCTACAAGAATTTTGAGTAGAGATGAGGGTTACCACCACAGACATTGGAAGCCATATTGCAGAAAGGTGCAAGAAAAGTTTGCTCATCAGCAGACCACAGCTATCTATTTAGTCTTTATAGAGTGGTAAAAACACCAAAATTTTTTTTGGATTCAGCCTCGGCTCACATCTTCTCAGTCATGTACCAGAGAAGCAGGTATGACAAAGTCTATTCTATCGTGGCCTTCCCAATATCCTAGATAAAGGTTACTTGTTGGTCATCAACCTAAAATTATATCTGAAAAGCAATACAAAGAGGTATTGCAAAACGATTTTTTTTGTTGTTGTTATTACCAACGAGATTTGAGTAACTTCAAATTTAGTATATCTTATGCATAACTCTCACTGCCAGGAAGTCCCCTTCTTAATCACCTGTTCTTTTCTATAAATACCATAGCTCTAACTACGTCTGAGAAGAGACACGAGAAATCCAAGCCTACAGTCAGTAGTGAAATTCTGTTAATGGTCTCTGAAATAAAAGGGATTACTTACTCTCTTATGAACAGGACCAGAAAGCCTTGGATTAGGTTGAACTTAACTAGTTTCTCCAGGGGGGATTTAGTAATTAAAAATAACAACAATCTTAAAACCATTGCCTTTAACTTCAACAAAGGATTGTTCCTATAGGGCCTTTATTTTGCAGACATAAATTCTTCTAACCTCCTGTAATAGATAGTTACTTCTTAGAAACATTTGTATTCTAGAGTAGTCAGCAACAGGCGTAAGTCAACACGGGATCACTCAACGTTTTTCTAGTGTTCCAAAGCCAGTTGTTCAGTTTATGGAATGCTTGTGCTACTGTGTTTGAACACCATCCTTATAATCTGCCAAAGCCATATCTTGCATTTTAACCCTTCCAAACTATGTGAAATGAAAAACAGAATCCCAATTTGAAATTTGAAGCTTGACCTGTTCTCTGAAATATATGATGCTGTCACTAAAAAATAAATGTCTGACATAAGTTAACAAACATATACTGGTATCTGAAACAGCTGCAGTAACTTGGATTCCAGTGCTTGCTAACATACAGGAAATTTTTGCTTTTTATAGCTGATAGATGTAAATATATTTGTGAGGAATTAAACAGAGAATCACATCCTGACACATAAGAAGATCACTAACAGAAAATAATATAGGTAACTTTTAGGTTATTAATCTTTAAAGTTTTTTTATTTCCTTTCTCTGATTTCTCCCTCAGAGAGGATATAGGGAGGAAAAATTAGAAGCACAAGAAAAGCATAAGAAGTATTGGTGGAAATGCTCTTGGCTGCACATAAAACATATTTTATATATCATGGGGATGAATTTAAGATTGAGGGTTCAATGAAAAAATAAGTTAATATAATTATTGATGGCAGTTGTAGAAAGAGGGGAAGCAAGAATTGACTTAAGAAATAGCTTTCACTTTCATCTTTGTCTGCGTTTTGATATTCAGTAATCTAGCCTTCAAATGTCCAGCTGGGTTGAACTAGTTGCCTATAATTTAGCAAAGTATCCCCTTCCTGATGCTGGCACTAGTATATGTTCTTTAGGAAGAGCATGTGAGCATGGCTGCCTTCTGCAGTCCTTTACCTATGTATTCCTCTAATAGTCACAGATGTTTTCTGAGGATATTCCTGCTACTTCTCCTTAGTACCTGCACATAAATCTGCTGTCCAATAATCTAATTTTAATTATTTTATTTTTTTTAAACCTACTGACATTATTGGCCTTCGCAACATCTTGTGTGGTGATGTTTTAAAGGGATGATTTCAGAGAACTGTCGAGACCATTCCTAAAATCTTTGAGTTTCAACTGCTAGTTTCAAGTCCAGCATCATGTAAGCATGGCTTAGATTATTTTTCCCTAGATGCATCATTTTACATTTGAAACTCATAAAAGCTGATTTGCCACCTTTTCCTTTGTTCATTCCATTTTATGGGGTCCTGTGCATTTACCGTTGATACTCAGCCTATTTGATAATCTAGCCTTCAAATGTCTAGCTGGGTTGAACTAGCTGTCTGTTATTTAGCTAAGCATTCTCTTTCTGACTCTGACACGTACTCAGCATAAAATGTGAATTCCCAAAGGACCCTTAATATCATTTGCCAACTTGGAGATTTTGTTGCACGCTGTCTTCTTTTGGTCATTAATGAAGTTGATGAATGGGTGTTGGTACCAAGGCAGCACTTGAGGAGTACTGGTAGCCGAGTGAGATGGAATTTCCCTCCACACAACCACCTATTGTTTTGTAACAGAGTTTTCTCTCTCTACAAAGAACTTCCGTAAGTGATCTCTGTCTAGTTTAAAGACTTATGCTTCCACATACCCAAAAAGTATAAAAGGGTTTCGGATTCTGAGGGAATATAACTTTCAGTGGGATGCAATGGTGATTTAAGACCCTAAAAGGCTCAGCCTACAGCTGTGATGGAAGCAAATAATTTACAAATCTAAATTTGCAGGCAAAGAAGTAAGAAATTCCATTAAATAAATGCAAACACTTTTGCAGAGAAGGATCAAGTACAAAACTCTTTAAAAAAAAGATTTAACACGAATCCATTGGTTGCTTACTAGATCAGTGAGACCTTCAATTGTAAGCATAAAGGCTACACAGAACAGTGTGTGAAGCATTTTGGTTTTCTACTGAATGTTCCTATTTCTGTTTTAGTTCAAACATGAGTTGCCTGTGATCCTGAAGAAATTAATCAAAAATTTTGTTCAGGTGCATAATGTTTGGAAGATTTCTCCTAGATTATATACTGCATCTGTTACCTCCACATTTAAAAAAAAAGTTTAATTATCTATTATGTATATTTGTAGAGGAAGAAAAAAATGCTATTAGTAAATTAAATGTATGTAGTCCTATGACTACTTTATCGCATAATTTTTGTGGAAAGCAATTTGTTAGTGGTCAAAATGATTCTCTGTTTGTTCATTTTTACGAAAGCGTCCAATTGTTTTTTTTTTTAATGTAAGTAATGTAAAAACTTCAGATGTGAAGAGAATCATGCCATCTTCCTTACTGCAGGAAAGTAGGGAAACTCTTGTGTTTTGTCACAGAACAAGTTTCTGAGAGCACATATTATATATGCAAATGTATATATATAAAATAAGGTCTGTTCAGCTACAGAAATTAATTAATATTTTCCAAAGAGCAGCATGATTGTATCTGCTAGAATTAATTCATCACTGAAATTTTACAGGGAAGTATCTCTTTTGCTATCAGCAAAGCTACACTGAAATACCACTGAAACAACACAGTGAAATTCTACACTTGGATATCCAGTGGAGCAGTGTAACTATTATTGGCTGCAGAGGAGGGTGAAATTTTTATTTTAAAAAACAAAAGGTTGACTACTTGCACTAAAAAAATAAAACTTGCTTATCTCTTATTTTTTGCTGAAGGAATATTACACCAAATGAGTGTTCAAATATTTGATTATGTGATCTTTAACATTTAGTCATTTATTCTGTAAAAAAATGAGTTGAAATCAGAGCTTGAAGGAAAATATTTTACACAACACCCCACCTCACTTACCCCCCTTTTTTTATCAAAGTAGTAGCTGATTTTTTCAGGTCTTCATTAAACAAGCATGCATAAAAGAAAGAACTGCTGCTTCCTTTGGCTGGATTCTTAGAACCTTCAGCCATGATTCCTCTAGCCTGAGCAGGTCAACAAATACTGCTGGCTGGATGCATCTACTGATTTTGTTTACTATCAGGTTAATCACTTGTACTGGCTGTCTGTGTCTAGTTGTTGGCAGCATGGATCTGCTGGGATGGCCAGTGTGAGGAGAGGGCTGCCCTGTGCTAGACACAAATGGTGTGGTCTTTAACAGACCCACCGCAGGGCATAGCTGAGCTCACACGCCAACATGGTGGTGCCTCTGGGAAAATGTATTTAAGAAAAGGCAAAACACCAGCACTTGGCCTTGTTGAACTTTGTGACGTTCACATAGATCCACTTCTCAAGCCTGTCAAGGGCCCTCTGGATGGAATCCCTTCCCTCTAGTATATCAACTACAACACGCAGCTCGGTGTAATTCGCAAACTTGCGGAGGGTACACTGTCCCTCTGTCTATGCCATTAATAAAAATGTTGAACAGTACAGGTCCCAATACGGGCTCCTGAAGGACACCACTTGTTACTGATCTCCATTTGGATGTTAAGCCATTGACTGCAACTCTTTGGACATGGTCATCCAACAAATTTCTTATCTGTTGAATAGGCCACCCATTAAACTCATATCCCTCCAATTTAGCAGAACGGATGTTGTGTGGGATCACATCAAAAGCCTTACAGAAGTCAAGGTAGAACACATCAGTTGCTCTTCCTTTATTGACCAATGCAGTCTCTCCATCACAGAAGGATGATCAGATTAGTCAGGCACAATTTGCCCTTTGTGAAGCCATTTTGGCTGTTTCTAGTCACTTCCCTGTCATGCATATGTTCCATGTTCTTACCGGTCACAGAGACGAGGCTGACTGGTTGGTAGTTTCCAAGGTCTTCCTTTTTAACTTTTTAAAATAGGTGTGATGTTTCCCTTGTTCCAGTCACTGGGGACTTTGCCTGACTGTTTTGACTTCTTGAATAGGACGGAAAGCAGCTTGGCAACTACATCAGCCAATTCCATCAAGACCCTTGGATGCATCTCATCACGTCCCATGGACTTGTGTATGTACAGGTTCCTCAGAAATACAGATAAAATAAATGAAATACACATAAAAGTTAATGTATAAATGAAATACAGATGAAATACTGATAAAAATACATTGATTCAAAATTATAAGGAATTTTAAAATTATTTTTTAATGTCTGTTTTATGTAAATATACTGATTTAAAAATAAGATCAGTATTCATACAATTATCTCATTTCAGACACTAAAATCCATATTATATGAAACAGCCTTATTTTTGAAACTTTTTGAATACCTACAGCTTCCAGCGGTTGACAGTTATATGAGAAATTCAAACCAAAATCAGTCAAGTTTGTAGAATCTCTGGAATTTCTTTGAAAAGTTGATAGATTCATTTAGATGCTTGTATATGGATTTACTTTTGTTCAAAAGTTCTATCTTTTGACCTTAGTGTCATGTCTGAGACCCCGCTAAGAATTAGTGGCTTAGAGAAAAGTGGAATTCATGGCCTGATTAGCCCACAATATTCTGCTATTGCCTATGTGTCAAATTTAATGGCTTGTGACAGGTCAATTAAAGCTAAGGAACTCAAGGTTTGTATGACAGATTGGTTGTTTATGAAGTGAATTGATATGTGTACATAATGTAATAATTTGCATAGTTAATTTATTATTGTTGTGAGCATCATATTGGCTTGTGTAAATTATACCAGTTTGCTGTTAAGGCAAAAATGGATATTGATGGATTTGTTTTGACTCTGCACAGGTTGGCCCTGACTAGAAATTTGTCTGGATGCAATTCTTTGCTGTCTGGCATCAAATGGCAGAGTACTTCTGCATGTCAGATCTGGGGACCTAAGTCAGTGGAGACAGGCAAAACTGCTTAGGTCATGATACTAGCAGAGTTCAAACTTCTGTTCACTGCTCTGGAAGAAGGATAAGTAAGAGAGAGGGTTGTCAGACCACCTCCATACCTCAGTGCTCAGGGCTGTCACCAATAGATGTTGGACCGCTACCAAATGCATATATTCAAGTTTTATAAATACATGTTTGAGGTAAAACAGATTCCTCAGAAAAGATTGATAGGAATGTAGGTCCAAAACTTTGATATTTAGTGCAATTTCCTGGAATCTGGGAGACTTAAATTTAAATCTATTCTACAAAGGGTGATTTTAAAATACATGTCTATTTTTATTCTGTAACCGTCATAGTCACTGTATCACTGGATATATAGTGGAATGCATCTTTATGTTTTGTTTTCTTCCTTTTTTTCCTGGCATATAGCTATCTTAGGTTATATATCTGATGTTGATATGGGTTTATCCCTTTTCCTCTTCAAGAGTTAGGCCTGTGTGTTCCTTTTAGGTATACTGTTCAGTATTTATACTTAGATATCTTAGATAATTCTTCATTCAACGTAGTTCAGGTATCTATGAATCCTTTCCTAAGCCTTTATGAACTTCCCAGAGACATATAAATCTCTTCTGAAATAACAGAGATATTGTTGGGGTAGTTTGGGAAAAAACAGGTAGAAGAGTTGGTAAATTTTTAACAATATACCATTTTAAAGGCTACTTATTGGTTTACAATTGGTTTAAGGTAAATTAACTCTGCATGATGCTGAAAAGAACTCTTTTCTCATTGTTGTATCAGTACTTGCAATCAAGTGAGTCAGATCATTTAGTTTTGGTGTTGTGTTTTTTTTTCCCCACAATTAGTTTTCAGTCATAGCTAATCTTGATTTATTGGAAGGCCAAATGATTGCTAGTATTGGCTGAAGAGAGGCAGCAAAAATTGTAGCTGAGAAAGGTGAGTGTGTTATTTTGGCAAAAAACCAGTCTTATTTTGGCTTAAGATGATTATGAAGTAGTACTGTAAAATGTACTCAGGACATCCCCTTCATGGTCAAATAACTGTAGCCAAGCCCAAACTTTTAATCTGTGTACAGTGACAAGAATGCATCTTGTCCATTTGAGACCCTGTCACATGTTTCAATGCCTTTGTTATCTTTTTATTACACAGGTGTAATGAAATACATATTGGTCACCACCTTCAGGCTACTCAGAAAATGAAGCAATATAATATGTGGATCATGCTTGTTAACTGCAGTTTTGTGTTGTGATTACATCACACCACTTTCTGAAAAGTAATGGCTTTCAAAAAGATTCTGCAGGCTATGCAGGATCTTTGTATTAACCTATAATATACCTATTATGTCTCAGCTCCTCTGTTTTGCTCACTCTGTCATGAACATAATCTTGCAGTTGACGCCAGTGGCAACTTCTGAGCTAGTGTTTCTTGTTTTAAGTGGTAGGCAATTACTGACAGGATGTCATCTGTTAGATTTCATTCCTTACTGTGACTCATTAAAGCCTACTTTACCTTCTGTGAATGCTGCAAAGACTACCCCTTCCCCCACTTGCCCTTTAAAAAAAAATAAGAAAATATTTGCTAGTGACTATCTTGCAAGTAATGCAAGGTGAGCAGCTATTTCTAGCACACCTTGCTGTACATTGTAATTAATGATATTATGCCAGACAGATGAGGGTCTAGAAAAAGATAGTACTGGCATGAAAAATATGTAGTGTATTTGCTTTAAGATGAAGAAAGAACAAACGTAGCTCACATTTTTCTGTAATAAATATAAATATGTATTGTATATAGTTAAATATAAGCCTATTTGTTTTTCCACCTCTTAGAGTGCCTTCTGCTTTTATTCATACAAATGCAAATCTAGAGTTACTACAGCAGAGGGAGGGTGATAGGTAAGAATCTGCCTATGTATATAGTCAACTTGCATACACTTTCTAATACATTTAAATAAATGGCTCCATCATTCATGTCAACGACAGCACTCTAGCGCACTTCAGACAAATGAAATGCTAAAACCTGCAAAATGGAAGCTTTCAAAATGGCACCTTCAAATTGCCATAATCAATTTTAGGCATTCTTTAACTTTCCCAAGCACAAAAAATAATTATATAAATTTTGAAAAGCCCGTGGGTTTTAATATTCTGTCAGTCATCTTGTCTATACTGTTTTTTAACGTTGATCTGTTTAATTGAAATAATTCAGTGTTAAATTTCTATCAAAATAAAATGAATGAAACAACACTGTTGTTTTGAACTGGATGTGGGTTTTTCAGCCTTATGTGGCAGAGCTATTCCACAGAAATTACAGTTTCTTTTCATGCCTATAAATTATTATAGTAAATATTTCACCAAATAAAACATCAATAAATGTACATAAATACATAGTAAGTATACAAATAAAGTTTCAATTAAGACTCTATAGGACATAATCCTGGGACCAGTATAATTTTCTCATGGCACTTGTTAAATATTCTAAATACTCCCTGGGCTGACCAGGAGAGAGTTGTTTAAATAAACCGTCTGGTACTTATATAAACCAACAACACAGTAACCTGTAAAAGCACTGAGCAACAAGGTTCCTAAGTTTTTTTTATGATTACGAAGGGATTTACAGAAGCATGGAGAAATGTATATGAATACCTCATGGGAGGGTAAAGAAGTTTGAGACAGACTCTTCTCAGTAGTATTCAGTGACCAGACGATAGGCAACAGGTACAAACTGAAACATAAGAAATTCCATTTTAATTAAGAAGGTACTTTTTTACTGGAGCACTGAAACAGGTTGTCCAGGAACATATTGTTGAGTCCCATCCTTGGAGATACTCAAACCCCAACTGAACATGTTCTTGGGCAACCTGCTGTAGCTGACCCTGCTTTCAGCATGAGGGGTTGAACCAGTCTCCAGAGATCTCTCTGAGTCTCTACTATTCTGTGATGCTGTGTTTGCTCTCTGCCTCCACAAAGAGAAATTATGTAGCCTTCATTCAAGACAGACACAGAAGATTTCACTGAAGGATTTAGGAAGAGATTTTCTGAAGCATTCATTGTTTCCACTTAAACCATTCACATCACCAAATATAGCTGATCTACATGAAGGAAATATAGGAAGTTATAGTCACAAACCCATCCACTGATGCCAGCAGTTCTGCAGTGCAACTTTCTCATTAAAATAACACTGATTTCACTGTTTTTTTTACATTACTGACTTTCTTTTTCTCCACTTTAAAGAATACTCTTTCAGTAGCTTTGTTCCACCATGAGTTTATTAAAGGAGCCAAAGAAATATCCAACTGTGCTGCCCATAATGAACATTATAAAACTTCACAGCATGTTTCAGCTGAGAGATATTCTATTGCAATAAGATAAGATATTTTAAAATCACATTTATTATTTCGTTTAAGTTTTATTATAGGTTAAAAAATAAACAACAACAACAACAATAAGAAATCCCTGAAAATGTCAGGCAATTTCAGTGAATTCTGAAAAAAATGCTGGACAAACATACAGAAGAAAAGCCTTTTAGCATTCCCAGATAGAAAGAGAAGATCTCCTTGATGTTCATGAGCCACAAAGTGCTGAGAGTGGGAAAACTTTCTGGTGAAACGTCACATTTCTGTCTTTTATAGCATTTTCTAAGCCATCTCAGTGGCCATTGTCAGAGATACTATATTGGTCCCTATGGACATATTGTCTGATGTGCAGCAGTCTTTATGTCTTGCATAAAAGATATATCAATTTAAGCCAAACAGTTTATGTCTTGTATTGATAAATAAAGACTTAAATATCCCTACTATATCTTTACAGTGCGCTGCTCAGCTGCTTTCCAAACATTTAGCTTTCAGTTCCCTGTCTGACCTTTGTGCTTGCTGAACATAAATTCTTGATACGTTGGCTTACTGGCAATAAATAAATAAATTAATAAAATGTTTTCTTAAGACCTCTGCCAGCTGTGTTTTCTATGGCCCTGAGGATTAAAAGGATATTTGAGTATGTACAGAGACTCTGAAAGTCCATATTCTGGTTTCATGTCTTATTGATCACAGAATGAATTTACACGGGTCCCCAGCTGCAATATGGAGATTCCTTATCTATTAAATGCTTTGAAGTGGGAGAAGTATGCACAAGCTGTGGATGAGTTAAGACAGGGGCTTATCACTATCCTTTTAGCTGTAGACTATAGGTGTTTATGTTCATATTTGTAAAATAAAAGTGGATCTAAAATTTTTCCAAAAGAACAGCACAGCAATGGAGGCATTCCTGAATAAAATTTTGGATTGGCATGATTATATAACTCCAGAGGTATTAGAACAGTTTGTTCTAAATTGTACTCTATATTTTATTGTGTAATAACATAGGTTCATTGTATGTTTTAATTATGACATCAGCTACAGATTTTGAATTTCATAAGGTTTTAAACAGCATTTTTTCTAATTCTTTTCACTGGTTAGCTGTGTTAGGAGATGCCAAACCCAGTAACCTGAGAGATATGAGGTTGCCACAGCTCCACGTCCCCACATTCAGAAAGGAATGAAGTTGAGCACATGCTCCAGTAGACACGCACACAACCAGGACAGCCAGCCTACCCTACCGCTGGCCTCTGAACCCCAGGCCCCATGGTCTCCCTATTCAGTTGTTTGGACCTGCTGTCAGGGAGAATAAATTCTTCTTTTTTCAACGATAGAAGTTTGAAGGATTGTTTTTACAGTGATCTGAAGTTTATGTACATCTAGAAATATATGAAAAATTCTCAAATATTTGAGGCTTTCAGAATAGCAGATAGGTCTTCCAGAATGTATATGTTAATCTGTTTTATTTTTTATTGAATGTAATCTATCATAAAAAAATTCATTCTGTGAAAGCTCACCATTTTTAGTATTTCCTTTACCAGATGTTACCCTTCAGTAAGACCCATGAAGCAAAACCAATGCATAAAATTCCACAGAAATAGGTGCTTAGATCATGTACTTCATGCTAATCTTCTGTACACAGCTGACTTACTCTCAGTATGATTTCTGGGTTTCATGTCTGTAGGATAATACTCATGAAAACATGTTCACACTGAGAAAGACTTTGATAAGCAACTCTCTTTTCTTTCCTTTAATATTAATATCCTGAATCTTATTTAGAATTTCTTGGAAACACACTAACTTACGAAACAAAATATGCAAGTTTCATTGTTTCTGAACCACTATTCCTATTCCATAGGAAATGTTTTATATGACTATCCAACACGATTTCTTTAATTAATTTTGTTAATTAATTCCACACTGAGACAAATATATAGCTCTGTGCTGAGTATTCCTGTTTCAAACTCCAAGAGCAAGTTTCCTTGACTCCCTACTTCATAGTACCCTTCCCTACGTTTCACAGTATGCCCCCTTCACTCTGTTCTATCTCATATTTAATTGTAATAAAGCACACTGTTGATTGTTTATGATAATTTAACCAAGAAACTTTTGTTAATTCTACAACAGTAACAGATATTCATTTTCATTAGCTGTTTTTCATTTGTCCCTGTTTACAGACTCTACTATCAAAGAAACCTACTAAATCCTCTCCCAACAAAACCTGATTCCAGCAGAATCCAAATACAACTTAATCCCTTTTAGACCTTTTGGTTTCAGTTCCACATGCAGACACATATGTATAGGTGTAGACATCTATATAGGAACTGGAAGTCTTATCTGCCTATTATGGTCAGTCAAGATCCAATCAATATTGTTAGTGGAGTTCAAGAAACTATTAAGCTGACCAAAGGCAGATACCTATTAAGGTTAAGATAAGTAGGTTTTAGACTCCAATAGCTGTAATGACTGGATTTTATGGACTATAATGAGGGTTTAGGCACCTATAATATAAGTCATAATCTGCATAGTAAAATTGCCGGTTCACAGAATAATTGAGTTGGAAGGGACTTCAGGAGATTCTCTAGTAAATACACCATCTGCAAGCAGGGACAACATGTCAACACTATAGTTAAGTGTCTAAGTTAGGCACTAAATGTCAGTCCTAGTAGACTAATAGTCATAAAGAAGGGCAGAGATTTCCTATGTTTGTAGGCTTTATTTTCAGAGGTTTACAAATTCTTTAAAAAACATCTGTATGATTGCTTAAATTCCCCACATAGTCCAATTCTGAAGGTCTTCAAAGACACTATAATCTCTTCATTGACTGAATGGAGAAGTTACATATCTGAATTAAGTGGATTAAATCTCACTACTGTTACTATTGTCATATATTATGGACAGATATTTAAGGAGCAGTTTATCTTATCTTCCAGGAAAATCTAATGATTTTCTACCTGGTGCATTATGTAGAATTTTAACCTATAAATGTTCAAAGCCCTGCAACGGGTAAAGGTATTTTCTCCATTCTTGCTTCACGAAACAAGTTTTAGTCACTTTAGTACTACCCTTTGAAGATTGAATACACCAAGTTTGATTACCTATAAGGTCTTTCTTGCTCTTTGTCATAATTATTAAGGATGAAAATCATTGTGAAGACAAAAAAACCCAAAACAAACCAAAACCAAAAAAAAACCCACCTCAAAAAAAAAATGTTTCTTACTTGCCAATTTATACTTGAATTTGTCATATACTTGGATATTACAACATAATAGTTTGTTATCATCCACTCTTTCATAGTTAAGCTTCCACAATTCCGGATCACATTATCAAGACAATGTCACAATATGTTGCACTTATAACGCCATAGTACTTAGTTCAGTAGCCTAAACACAGATATAAAGATGGGTCTGTTGTACTTTTTAAAATGGATTAAAAATCCATTAGTTCTACAAAAGAGGGAAGGGTTCTCATAAAAACTTATGGAATACAGACAACAGATCTGGATGAGGGGATTGAGTGCACCCTCAGTAAGTTTGCAGACGACACCAAACCAGGTGGGAGTGTTGATCTGCTTGAGGGTAGGAAGGCTCTACAGAGGGACCTGGACAGGCTGGATCGATGGGCCAAGGCCAATGGTATGAGGTTTAATAAGGCCAAGCGCCGGGTCCTGCATTTTGGTCACAACAACCCCGGGCAACGCTACAGGCTTGGGGCAGAGTGGCTGGAAAGCTGCCCAGCAGAAAAGGACCTGGGAGTGCTGGTGGACGGCCAGCTTGACATGAGCCAGCAGTGTGCCCAGGTGGCCAAGAAGGCCAACAGCATTCTGGCTTGTATCAGGAATAGCGTGGCCAGCAGGAGCAGGGAAGTGATCGTGCCTCTGTACGTGGCACTGTTGAGGCCTCACCTCGAGTCCTGTGTTCAGTTCTGGGCCCCTCTGTACAAGAGGGACACTGAAGTGCTGGAGCGTGTCCAGAGGAGAGCTACCAGGCTGGTGAGGGGTCTGGAGACCAGGTCATATGAGGAGAGGCTGAGGGAGCTGGGCATGTTTAGCTTGGAGAAGAGGAGGCTGAGGGGAGACCTCATTGCCCTCTACAACTACCTGAAAGGAGGCTGGAGAGAGGTGGGTGTTGGCCTCTTCTCCCAAGTAAATAATGACAGGACCAGAGGAAATGGTCTGAAGTTGCGGCAGGGGAGGTTTAGATTAGATATTAGGAAGAATTACTTTACTGAAAGAGTGGTCAGGCACTGGAACAGCCTGCCCAGGGAGGTGGTTGGGTCACCATCCCTAGCAGTATTTAAGAAACATCTAGATGTGACACTTCAGGGCATGTTCTAGTGGCAGAGATTGTAGGTTTTTTGGTTGGACTCGATGATCTCAAACGTCCTTTCCAACCGTGAAGATTCTATGATTCTATGATTCTATCAGCCTCAGGACTTAAGACAGGCAGTGGAAGGTTGAAGACAGCACCAGAGATAAAAGGGTAGATATAGGAAAAGCGTCGCTTATGTATCACCCTGCTCTGGCAGGGGGGGTTGGACTAGATCTCCAGAGGTCCCTTCCAACACCTACCATTCTCTGATTCTGTGACAGGGACATTACTTCATTAATTGTATATTTTAGACTGTATTAACATCATTGCAATAGGACTGATAACTATATTGTTATATTTTAATTGGTTGTTTGTCGATTGCTCAAGCATTAATTAGACTAATAGTAAGTTCCTGAATACATATATAAGGCAGTCCCCTTTTACCCATAGTATATTTTTGAATGCAACATTAGAGGTAGGAAAGTTAAGCACTATGTTGATGTTGAACATTATTGTTTGGTACACCAAACTACCTCGGGTAGGATCTTCACCCAACAAAAGTTTGCCTATGAGTTTGTCCATGTTCTCTCTCCTTTTGATCCAGAGCTATGTTAAAAGTTTATTTATCACTAAGGACTCAGTCAGAAATATATTTATCTAACAATATAATAATGTCAATTATGCACTCATAATTAATCTCCCCCTCCCCCCAATCCTTATAACATATAGGCTTATCCTATTAGTTTTCTCTTTGTGTTACAGTAATTACCTTTTTGGACAACTCATCTTTACAATACCAATTCAAACTTTGTCTTACTGTATATGGTCAAAACATGTTATACAAATGTAAAACAATTTCATACTAGATATCTTCCTGAGTTCGTATGTGCTTTGTTGAACACACTCATACATTTGGAAATACGAACACAAATGAGTTTTCACCATAACTGAAAACCTAGTGATTTTTCTTGGTGTTCCAGATAAATCAGTGCTTTTCTTTCATCACTGAGTTTAATTTAAGGACTACACTATTTAGCAAGAGTTACTTCAATTTTTTAAATACTCTCATGACTGAGTCCGTGGTTCCATTGTGCTTGTGTATTATATGTAAGTTTATTTGCATGGGTTTAATTTTGGTCCAAATTTTAAACGTTTTTCGTAAGACTATAGGGTCACAAGACTGAAAAGATGATAGAAGCCCTCCTGCTTACTGCTTTTTTCCTTGTTTTTTCCAAGTTTTCTAAAAAAAACATCATTCAGATTCATTTGGTTTGGAGTTCTTTCTGAATGCTCAAAACTTAACTGATCCTGTTCTCTTCTCTTCTGCACTCTCCAAGGGTGCTTACTTTTGTAATTGACAAGGTGGCAAAAATATTTTTAATTAACGGGGTTCTTTGATTCTGTTAGCCTTACAATTTGCAGTTAGAAATATGTTTGCTTCTCTCTGGAGACTCAATATTCAGTGTTAAATTAATGAAGACTAAAGACTGCTACTGATGGAAATAATTATTGCTTATTTAAGAAAATATGCAAGTAGAGTAATCATTATCTTCTATATCACTTTTCCATAATTCATTACATTTATTGTTTTTGTTTTAAATAGGTGCATTTAGCACTCAGAGGATTGACTTGATTGATCGTTTATTATTAAAATCAGTATATCCATTGTTTGTTAAAGTTGTTTGCAGTTTCAAATCCTGTGGAAAAATAATATATTTATATAGATATCTGGGAAACAAACAATAGTCTCATACGGTTTTGAACTGTTTTTCTGTATCTGAGGTCAGCTTGTTATCTATTATGCTGCTTTAGTCTTAAAATGATAAATATTCACCTTAATATTAACGGTTCCTGTTTCTTATGGGAATTATGAGGCAAAGAAAGTGGATAGCTACAATGCTCTACTGCTCTTCATAGTTTCCCAGAGCTTTAGGGAGTGAAAACAGATGACAGTCTTGCCTACATTGTTCAGACCTTTGTTTTCAGCATGGAAACTGAAATATTTTAACTTACTGACTGTTGAGCAGAAACAGAGAAAATAATTTAACTTTACTTTGAGAAGGAAAACAAAACCAGGCCCTGAAGAACTAACAAAAATAGGACTCCAATTACAGCTACCTGATGCAGCTGGTATAACACAATGATAAATTTTTTTGAGAAATGGAAAAGACATACCTAGAAGTACGTCTGATTTTTGATGTCTGTTCACTAATTAACACATAAACTGGCACGCTGCATTAAAGACACTGGCTACAAAGAAAAAAAGTTGTAAATTATATTGTGGGAGTGTTTTACAGAGAACATGACAGAAGGAAAGAAAAGAAGGGAATAAAATTCTGGTACTTAGAAAAAGAAAGGAAACAAAAAGGAGAAAACAGAAGAAATGGATGTGGATACAATGAAATAATTACCCTCATAGAATCACAGAACCATTTAGGTTGGAAGAGATCCTTAAGATTGTCAAATGCAACAGTTGACCTCACACTACCAAGTCCACCACTGAACCATGTCCCTAAGTGCCATGTCTACACATCTTTCAAATACTTCCAGGGATGGCAACTCAAGCACTTCCCTGGACAGCCTTTTCAACACTTGACAATGCTTTTTGTGAATAAAATTTTCCTTGATCTTGTAGGAAAGATTTTGTACAAAAGAAAACTAAAGTGAATTATGCATATTAGTTTTCAGAGGAACTTATTCAACTGGATTTGGTTAGGTCCTAATTTTGACAAAACTCATCCACTTTAGCTGAAAGGTTTGATTTGTTTTACAGTTGGTTGTAGTAAATGTGTCAAAGGACAGAGGCACATGGACACTTAGAGAAAGCTACAGAAGTGGTGCAGGTAAAAAATATCCATGTTTTAATTGTTACACCAGCATCTGTTAATACGTTTTAAATCTCTCACAATCTTTTAAAAGACATTCTTTGTAACCATTTCTCCTATAATGCAGAACTTTGTTGCTTCCATTTTCTTCATTTCAGACAGGCAAGGTTCAAAAACAGCTGCAGCTCCTCTGCCTAAGCAGATTGAAGGATCTAAAATGGAATCATTTACCCTATAACACACAGGAGTTATGCATTTAAACATGGTGTGGAGCTTGGGATTTTTTAGCTCTATATTATAGTGCAGATTACTGCACCATTGTTGATCTCTCTATATCTTCTGATGAACCATAGCTAGGTCAATGTGTTCACTATTTAAGATATATATTTAGGTTATTTCACCGGCCACAGCTGAAAATGACCCATGTAGAATATCAAAGATGTGCTATTCAAGAAGCACAACAGAAGTGTGCTGCAATTTTAGTCTTTGAATTGGAGATTGATTTTCAACTTAGGTATAGAATGGAATAATTATCTTGAATTGGGTTTTATATATTTTTATTTTTTAATAGAGCTGAGATTTTTTTAGGTTTTGTTTAGAGAATGATGAAGTCTTTTGAAATCATCAGCATTTACGGTGTCACCATTTTTAGAATGTTTCAGGGTTTATTCCTTGATGCAAAATTTTACTCCATAATATAGAATATTAAAACTTCAGAATGATGACGTTAGAAGGAAATATTGTCCTTTTAAGAAAATAACAATTTTTACCTAGACCTAAAAGAACTTCTGAATTTGTTTTTTTCCAGAAGAGTTAATTTATGTCTATTGGAAGATTTAATTGTAATGCCCATAAATATCTTGTTGAATGCCAAGCTCTGATGACCAAATATCTAATCAATGTTAACCTGAACATTATTTGGAAAACCTCCATTAGATAATGTATTTTTCTCTTATCTATGTTATAGGTCATATAGTAGGCCAGACATTAGCACATTCGTGCAGGTCTTGAATTCACTTCAGCAGAGGGCAATAGAGAAACTTAACATTTATGCTGCTTTGTTACAAATGATCGAATATGCTGGCCTTTGCAAAAGAAATTAAAAAAAAAAAAAGAGGTGCTGTTTGGTTGACAGTATACCACTGAACTTTGAGTATGAGCTGATTCGAACTCATTTGAACTATGTTTAATGACAAAGTATTTGGATTTTTATTCTTCACTTAAACTTTGCAGTTGCATTAATTGCTGTGTCCTCTACATACTTAACTGCCCTCTCCCTGTACCTAGATAATTAGAAGTTTAATTAAGATATTTAACATGTTGGAGGCTAGGTTTGGAACTCAAAATAAATATCAGTAAATAACATCATAAATATTTTTTTTTTACCTTCTCTCTGTGCTTTTTAAATATTTAGTCAAATATCAAGCTTAGTGGGCCAGATGCATTGCTATTACATCTGTCTGGGAAAGGTATGCCTTTACAGAATAGCATTAAAGATGTCTTCTGAAGTTTGATTTAATATTTATTAAGCTTTGCTTTTTTAAAAAATAAATTATTTCTACTCAGTATTCATGATCTGCAATAGTTATAAGCATAATGAAAAGCAGAGGTTTCAGCAAAATTATTTCAAATCCTGTAACATAGCAAATTAAATAGTTTTTTGTATTTAATGAAAAAATGCTATTTTTTTTTTTCCAGGTGCAATTGTGACTTGATTGGAATATTCTCCAAACTTCTTTGAATTTCTACACAGTCAAGGTTTCAGTTTGAGTTTTACATATTTTGTTTAGTTATATTTTCTTCTAGCCTAGCATAAACACTTTGTTCCTACTCTAACATCTTTTTAGTATTACAAATTTAATTTTCCCCCCACTATTGCTAAAGGTATTAATTGTAATATTTGGAGATTTAAGTTACAGACCATAAATATGGCATGAAGACAGCTATGTACGGGGATGTAAAAGTGGACCAGTAAATTGCAAGTGAAAATTCTACTCTTTCCAAAGGGAAATGACACTGAAATTTACTTTGTATTGTATATTTGAACACCAAAGGAAGTTATTGACTTTAATGGTCACTTTTCATTGAGCTAATGCTACTGTAAATGCATTGATTCCAGGAAAGCTAATTCTGATTTGCATCATTTTACAAAAGATAGTAAGCAGGCAATTTTACAAGCCAATGAACTAATGCTGCGAAATGGGGTTCTTATAATCTGATTTTTATTCTACAGTTTCATTCTCCTTCTCAGATTTTTCATTCATTCTTCCTTTCTTCAGTTTGTTTTATTTTTTGGAGAACCAGTTTTAATATGCTTTGTTCTTATGCCGACTTTACTATGATTCACTAATACAAAAAAAATAGGGATAATCTTTTCTACCCTGTAATCCCGACTTTGACCTTTAAAAGATAAAAGTCTTTCAAGTAGTAATTAGAGACTGTGTTATAAACCTTTCACTCATGCTAGGAGGAGTGGTTGCTCAGTGGAATGAATAGAGTAATTATATAAATCACTGCTCACAAACGTTCAAACAGTGATTTGCAACCTGGTTTTCCTGTATGTGCATTAGGGAAGATAGATACACTACAATGTTAATATTTTAATTTCTACTTGATTTATATGTGGTTTTCTTGAATTGTTATTTTTTGTTTTGCTTTTCCAGTGCCACTGAATACTGGTTTCTCAATCTGGAAGAAAGATTTCTACACTGGATTTCTCACTATTTGCTCTAGAGTTGGCAAATTTTGTTTAAAAAACGTAGCACACTAATGAGCTCTTTGATGTGTGGTATTTAACCTTTGTACACAATGAATAACTTATTGTTCTTTTTTTTTTTTTTTTTTTTTTCCCCCTAGAGTTTCATTCTTTGCCAGTAGCAAAGTTACATCCCTCATTCTTTGTGATCCTGATGAAGGAGGTAATGGTCCTTACCCCAGTGCAACTACCTACAAATTATTCAATGCATTTTATTCCCTTCTTTTAGAGTGGTCTTCAGATAAAACGTAATTTTCACCAGCCTCATTGTTTTACCTCGATGAAAGCTGCCTTGCTGTGTGCAGTTGGGGTGCAGCAGGGGTCAGCAGCAACCTGGGATCAGGGGCCAGGAGCAGCAGGAACTCACCAGGGGTCCATCAGGGCAGGTCCTGGCAACCAGGGCCCACGCCACCACCCCAGCCAGGAGTAGGGCAGCTGGGGGACATGGGGGCATTGGGTACCTCCTTGGGGACAGGGACAGGCTGGGATGTTGGCTCGTAGGCTCACTGTGATGTTCTTGGGCCAGCAGCTAGGGCTGGGCCCATGGTTGAGTCCAGCTGAAAGCAGGTCCTGGAGAACAGGGGTGGGGCTGGGCTGGGGTCAGCCCTGGCTCTGCCCAACAGCGCTGTCAGGGAGCCCTGCAGGAAGGGGCCGCCCTCCATGGCCCTCCATATCTGATCCAGCCCACAGGCTCAGAAGCCAAACTCCCAAACCAGGGGGATGCGCTCATGCCCTGACACTGAATGTAGCTAGAGACTTATATACAAGTAGCATCTCAAATATGTTAAAAATACTTTGGATCTATTTGTTTACCCTGTTTGCACACTCTAGTGCATGCACAGATTTGCAGGGACCACTGTCTAGTTTGTCCTATACACTGAATACACATCCTTGAAGTATAACATACAACTTTGTAATTCTTCATAGATATGATTTAAGGAAACAAAAAAAAAGAATCCCATCTAACTGCAATAAAAACTTAAATCATGTTTTGACATATAGCTTCAATATCCCATCAGATACAGCTTGTACTGGGCAACCTAAAAGTATCCAAGACATAAAACAGGTACTTCTTCACAACAGAAGGGTTTGAGGAACAGAAAAAAAAAAAAAAAAAGGGTGGGGGGAAGGGGGAGATAAACATGAAATTCATCTTGATTTATAAAAAGTGAAACACATTGATTTTTTTATCATTATGTTAACAGGAAAGTTATGAAAAACAGTGACCATTCCTTAATTTGACTAAGGGCTTGAAGCACTGGTCAACTGGAAAACATTACTGAATACTGAATTTCATCCATTAATTTTACTTACATTTTCTGAGGCGATGTCTAAATTTCTCAGTTATCCTTAGTTGCCTGCTTTTTTCACTACTCAACCTGCTTTCCTAATTAGCCGCTATTAATATCTTTGATTGCAAATAAATTATCCTAATCAAACAATATAGTTTTATTTACCTACAGTCAAAATAGAAAGCCCAGCATTGTAACTGAACATCAGACAGACCAAAGGTTTGACTATTGTCTAAGAGTTCAGCAGCCATGTCATCTCTTTATGCCTTTATAAGTCAAAACATGAAGGTTTCAGTAAGTAAGGTTACCAAAGTAAATGTCACTTTTGCCTGCCATTGTTAACTATTGCGCATTTAATGTACAAAGTTGTATTTTATATAACAAAATTGCATTTGGTAATATATAAATCGTCACATTGTTTGTTATGAAGTGATCTTAATTTTACAATCTGTTATTCACAGAAATTTTTCCAGAAGGAATATTCAAGCATCCTAAAGTTTCAAAGCTTTCTAAACATTCTTTGACGCTCACTGCCTTGTAATGCTGCTTATGTATTTCAGTGTTAGCCAGCGCTCTTCAGAAACAAATGAAATGTTCTGGGAAACAAATAAAAAAAAAGAAAAGCTGTTCACAAGAATTTGTGCACCTAAACACATTAGAAATTATTTCTGTATCTTTTTGGTATTCAATAATTTT
This sequence comes from Rissa tridactyla, assembly GCF_028500815.1. NCBI lineage: Eukaryota > Metazoa > Chordata > Aves > Charadriiformes > Laridae > Rissa > Rissa tridactyla. Next base: position 95,975,753 of record NC_071468.1, read on the forward strand.
CATACTTGGGCAGTTGTGCTCTTTGGTCCAGTATTCTCCATATAACATCATAAAGTCATGCTCAGAGGATCTGGTGTGGAGGTTTCCACAAATGGATATTTCTGCTGATAGAAATTTCTTCATAACATCCTGCTTATTGAACATGTGTACATGGGTCCATTTTGGCATCAAAATAAGGAGTGGAGATGATTGAAACTTTCTGACTTAACTGAATATTTGGGTTAGTTTAAATAATGTAATACAGCTAGTTCTTATAATGCACTTTTTTGTAAGTTGTTTTTAAAGGTCAATAATTTCTGGTCCATTTTGCTGTAGGAAAAATACCCAACAACTGATGCCAGTAGTCACGGAATCACGGAATCACGGAATCTTCAGAGTTGGAAGGGACCTCTAGAGATCATCTAGTCCAACTCCCCTGCTAGAGTAGGATTGCCTAAAGCACATCCCTCAGGGCTGCATCCAGGCGGGTCTTGAAAATCTCCAGAGAAGGGGACTCCACGACCTCCCTGGGCAGCCTGTTCCAGTGCTCTGTCACCCTCAGTCATGTGCCTCAAATTTGAAAATATGTAGCAATTTATGTAGTACAAACTGCCTGTCTGGATTTACTTTGCCATCTTACAAAGTGACAGGTTCTACCAGAGGGTGTCCATCCCTGTCTATTAGCTCTAGGTGAAATGTGAATGATAAACTTAGCCTAGATGTCTCCTTATTAGTTTCATAAAATGAATTTCACAAAAACTCACAGAAAACAAGTATCAGATGTACAAATCTTACTGATCCTCTAGGCCATTTCCATGGTCTCACTGAATTATTTCAAATGAAAGTAAATAAGGGAAAAAAGTTTCCAAATTAAATGATCCAACTTTTCGCTTAAAAAAAGTTTTAGATTTGTTTCTGATAAACCTTTTTAAAAAGAAAAAACTTGGATAGTGTCTTTGTCATACTTTTTCATTGATAACGTTTTAACTGATTACTGAGTTGTTCACAAAGTATTTGTTTTTAGGATAGGACAGGAAAACACTGGATATCCTAGCATAGGAACAGCTATAAACTGTATTAATGACAGTTAAAGGTGCTTCTCATAATGTTGTAGCTTGGGCAGGGCTATGTATTAAAATGTCAGAAAAACTTTTACTCCCTCTTCTCTTTTCTCCACTTATTCACTGCATATGTTTCAGAGGAACTTGTAAATCCTCAGCCAGCGAAAAAAAAATGGTTCTGAAATGCATGCAATAAGGAAGGCAATCTTATTGTAGGTTATATTTACAAAAGATCATTTAAAATACACAGTTTCTTGAAGAATTCTTTTTTTGGTTGATGGGCTTCTAGCAAACTGTATCATCTGAGTGGTTCACATCCCTTCTGACTCTAACATTTCTATGATTCTATGACTGTACCCCAGGTAAACTACCCATGCTGGAGCAGTTCTGGAAGAACTGTAGCCCCATGGGAAGGACCCACATTGGAGAATTTAATGAAGGACTGCATCCTGTGGGAGGGACACTACACTGAAGCAGGAGAAAAGGAGAAGAGAAGGAGGGGGAAGGAACAGCAGACACAATGTGTTATGGACTGACCACACACCAGTTCACAGTATGATTCAATATTATGGCAATGTCACAGAGATGGCAACGTGGAAAATAGTGTGGAAGATAAGATGGAAAAGCTGCAGTTCTAAATGACATAGATCACAATAAAATTTAGAGTAATTCCAAATGTTGCACAAAATCCTAAAAACAGCTTTAGCAGAATTGGCTTATCATGTATGGATGGCGTTTGGAGCACTGTGTTCATAATCACTGTCAGTATCTTTCCACTGCTGACTTGTCTTAAACCTTTATTCATTATTTTCTTTAGTTTGGGATATTTCCATGATTACACATTGCATTACAAATCACAACTGATTATTTTTCATGCCTTCTTTCCCACCTTTTGAAACTATTTTCATTTTCTTTTCAGCACTAAATGTGGGAATCCTCTGTCTGGAGTGTCTCCACTTTCAGCCAAAATACTTCTCAAGATAGTAAAGATTAATTTCTCTCTGAAAAGATTGTTTCACTTATGTACTCAAGATATCTAGGGAATTCCTCACTTTTTCATGTATTCTTGTTTATAGAGGTTAGATAACTTAAAAAAAAAGAATTTGGATAAACGTCACACTACCAAATAAGCTAAAGGATGCATGTGTTGAAGAATGAAATCACTGAAAAAATTGATAACTGAGTTTAGATCTATTTTTCAGTCCTTTTGGAGGCCAGTGAAACAATAAACTGTAATTAAAGCAATGAGCAAATTGTAATGAGCAAAAGCACACAAAAATAAGTATATATATATATATATATGTACTGTCTGAAAGGATTGTTTTAATACACCTGGGAACACTGTGTTCATACAACATATTTCATTTAAGATGGTCATACTGACAGGGCTTTGGCTGTGGTAGACTGTATGGTCCAATAACTGAAGGATTTGGAGGTTGAAACCCATTAGGTATATTGTTATCATTTTGATTCCTCATAGGCTCTTCAGTGATGCATGTTTCCACATCTGTAACTACCTTATGCAGGTTTCTTATCATTTACATAGAAATTGAAGCTGAACAGCATATAAGTAGATGTGTTATGAGATATTTCTTGTTTCATTTCTATCACAGCTGTTTAATGACTTGTATTATTTTCTTATTTTACATAGATGATACAGTTCTGCTTTCTTTATCTCAAATAAGTGTGCAGCAATCTCTGGAAGTTTTTCTCCTAAGCTTTTAGCTTTTAGCTTAGATTCACTGAGACTTATAAGAAGATGAAAGTTAATGTCTTTAACTTTTCCAGAATTAGTCATGTATATGCCTCACTTAGCATAAGGGTGCAACTGAGTGTCTGGGGAAAAGATACATTAACAAAAGTAAATAGATATTGCTTTTAATTTTTGGCAAAGAATACATGCCCCTCCATTTATAGAGTGGATAATTTTGTAACATCACCATCTCCATTATTTCTAATGTTTCCTTTTACCTGTTCTACAGGTATACAGAAAACACTGAAGTGATGCCTTTTTGAATTGTCGCTTTAATTTCTATAGCCATATTTAATACTATGTGCTCCCATTTTATGGGGGTTTTTTTTGTGTTTAATACTATTTATTCAACTAACATGGAGTAATAGATCTCTGAAAAAATAAATCAGTTTTCCATTTTATTATGTACTCTCATATCAAAACTTGGTATTATTGTAAGAGGTATAGTTATTAAAATAACATGTTACCCAAATGACTCGATAGCGTCAACATGGTAAAATCATTTTTCTAAAAAAGGGTTTCTTATTTCAATTATGTTTGGCAACTCTACATGTTTTGTTGCTCCATTTCATTCTTATGTTGAAAAACTCTCCTCATATTTTTATATAAAAAAATACATTTCAATGCTACAAAGAAAAGACTAAAAACCTTGTTAGGTGCAACCTGCTATTTATCAGCATCTTAACATACACTATACCAACAAACAAAAAATATGCGTGGCTTTTCCACTAACAGCTAATTATTAAACATTCTAGGCTTTCATATGCTACCATAAAGAGAAAAGACTCTTCTTATTGAGAATTTCCTTGTTCATGCGTATAAAAGTGCCCTGTGAAGCACTGGGAAAGAGCCTGTATTAAATTTTAATGAATGTTATCTGTGACCTTTTTAGCGAAGTTTATATTTCTGCCTGCCTGAAGGCATAAAATTAAGTCAAAGGAAGCCTTATGTGTGTTTAAAACAAGAAAAACAAAAACTATCAACAAAGCAAAAGAAAAGAGTGAAGTGACGGACCATGTAGTTTGATGGTATGAATAGTCTTTCTAGCTCCCACCCTTCTAAGAGCATTTTTCTGAAATTGCTGAGATGTGAGATCAAAATTTATCAGTCTCTTGAAAAGCAGAGGTACTTTAGAAAAATTGAGCGTGTTGCAAATCAAGCAGGGCTGTTTTCCCAGCAAAAACTCTAGGACCTGAAAAAGTTGTGCATAAAAGACTAAGTTTAGCTAAGGAAATAATATTCTAGGAACTTTTTAATTTTAAAATTTTAAATAAAAATAATTTCTACTTTTTGTGGGACATTAACATTTTAAATTACTATTTTAGGGGGTGGAGTAGAAGTCTGAAACAAGAAAATAAGAATGAAAGGGGGAAAAGGGAGGGGGAAGAGAGAAAGCAATTATTTAATTATCTTCTACTGTAGTGTCACCCAAAGATATAAACCCTCTTTGAAACAAAACTCAGTTGAGCCTCCTGAGATATTTATACTAATACTAACAAAGTGGAGGCTGGGACTACAATGCAAGAAAACTGGAATAAGGACTCATTTACTATGACATAGCTGAGAGATTATCAGTGAAAGAACATCCTTGGCTTTGATGATAAAATTCCAGGTCAGAGAGGACTGTAGATTAGACAGTACCTCCAAAAAATAAGAGGCACAGAATTATTTATAGCTCAGTTGAATAAACACATATAATTTTGTTTAAATTTTATGATGTATTTTGTGTATAAATAGAATTATATATTTTGCTCTATATTTCCTGTATAATTTTTTGTTGGATTTTCTGCAAGTTTGCAGATGATCAAGTGGTGCAGTTACTGTTAGAGGTAAGGGATGCCATCAAGAGGGATCTTGATAGGCTTGAGGAATGGGCCTGTGCAAACCTTATACCTCATGCAAATACTGAAAATTGTGATGTGGGGAGGTGAACAAGTGTATCAATAGTCATCATTCTAATTAGAATTTATAATACAGCCCATGAACATTCAAATTTAAAATTAAACTAAGGAAGTGGTTAGAATCGTATTATATGCCGATAACAGACTATGATAATGAACAATCCTGAGACATCAAATTAGTGCAACTGTTCAACATTTTGAAATATGGCTTTAATAGGAATAAATCAGGCATCCTTTGTCTACAGGATGTACAAAACCACTCTTGACAGCTGCCTATTTAAAATTTGTGAAGCCAAGATGAGCTATCTAAGGCATATTTAGAATGACATAAATATAGGAACCCAAGATGTTTAATCACAATCGCGGCTCTCATATACTTTTATGTTTAACTATATAAATAAGTATTCAGATGCTTAAAGGTTTTTGCTGCTTTCTGTCATAATGAAACACTGATTACACCAGTTAGAAGCATGTTTTATCTTCCTAATACAAATTACTAATGACATTTTCCTAACAGAAATTCTTCTTACTGGGATGTCAAAATCTAATCCTTAAGGAATTATATACTGGTGAACCTGGGAGGCCACATGAAACTCAGTCACAGACAGTCTGTATGAAACAGTCACTCAAATGAGGACCTCAAACTTTGTTCCTATGAAAACTGAATGGAGCCTTACTTGCATTATTCATCTGCAGTATCTCATGTAATTCCATGTACATAGCAGTAATTAGGTATTGGGTAGTACTAGGGTGGTCCTAATTATCTCTACTGGAAATCAATGAGTACTACAGTCTTTATTTTGAGAGGAAAGTAATAAATAAAGTTGTGTGATATGGTTGCCTATATGTATTTGCACAAGGAAGAGAAGAAGGCACAGTAACAAGTAGAAAATAGCTACGAAATATTTTTTATCTAATTTCACTTTTGTTTCCATTTTGGCATTTAAATTATTACCTGAACAGATGTAAACATCTACAAGGTACACACTTACATTTGAGTTAGTTGGCTAGACTCTTTACACTCAGTAGAGAAAAGCTGGTACTTTTACAGTGTTATTCCTCCCATCCAAGAGCAAATGTTTAAAATCAGATGGTTTACTCATCTGAAGGTACTGCTTTCTCTTCTCTGCAAGAGAATACAAACATTTTACTCAGAGGACAGGTGAAGTTAAGCAAAATTATTCCTATCCTCAGAGGCTAAATCCATTATTTGCAAACACCCTTCTAACCATATGTTCGATTAATGGGATGGAATTCACTGTATACTCCCATTTTAACTGAGGTATCTAAAGTGATGTGGCTGATTGGTATTTTTGAATGAGGATGATCCTTTTAACCCAAAAGTCTTCCTTACTGCAGGATGAAAAGTGGCTGAACTCATAAACAATTGTGCTGTCTCTAGACAAGATTTTCATGCATAGTTGACTATCTTTTAGAGTATCTCTCATTGTCATCTGTAGATATCAAAGTACTTCACACGGATCAAAAAAAATCATTACTTTAGATGAAATAAAGTGATGCTGGGGGAATGAATCAAAAAATGAATGGAAATATATGCAAGAAATTGGGATTTTATGAAGCACATTATTTCTTTTTAATTGCCTCTGCTGATTATATGTCCCTATACGTCCCTAGTGTATTTCCTTCTAACACTACTAGGGGAAGACACAGTCAGAATCCTGTTAACAGTAGAATCACTATTAATTATTACATCAATATAGAGAGGGATATTAGGAAAAATTTTTACACTGAAAGGGTTATTAAGCATTGGAACAGGCTGCCCAGGGAAGTGGTTGAGTAACCATCCCTGGAGGTATTTAAATGATATGTAGCAATATGGTGTAGTGATGGTTTTTGTCAGAGTTAGGTTGATGGTTGGACTAGATGATCTGAAAGGTCTCTTCCAACCTAGGCAATTCTATGATTCTATATACAAATATACATACAGAGAGATATACATATAAACATTATAAATATATGTATTACACTTTAAGAAGTTCTGCTTATAAAAAAAATTCTACAAGGTAACTCAGGGGTCCATGTATCCTATCTTTAAACAGTAGCCAAAAAAAGAGTAACTTTACAGGTTTATAAGAACAAGGAAAACTTTTGGTGACGTATGTCTATTACGTTCTTTGAGATTCTCGTGACACATAGCTCAGGGAAATCCTGAGATGGAAGTCATATCTTTGGTTTCTTTTTTTCTGTGAATTTGGATTGAACAGGTACAGCTTTACTCTAGCTATGATTCAAGTAAGAAAAAAAGAAATAAAGCTATATTACTGCTGGATCTGGAACCAAAAATCTCTGCTGAGATTATGTGCCAGACTTTTGTTAATTTCAAAGCTTGCACAGTAGTTTCTTTGAGTGGAATTAAGACTGTATATTTAAGTCCCAAACGTGAACTAATGTGAGGGGGAGGGGGCATAAAAAACCAAGCAGCACATCTTGTATACAGAGCTAACATGAAGTTAAGGGCGTGATCTGGGGACACATCTTTAGATGTGCGTGGTAGGAGAAACTGAAAGACAGAGATGTACATCTAGTTATCCATCATGGCACATGCAAAAGTCAAAGTGAAACTTGGGTAGCCAGAGGCGAATATTTTTGGAAGAGACAAAAGGATGAGGAATTTATTTATGAAACTTTCGCATCACAGAATCACAGAAAGGAGGAGTTTGGAGGGACCTCTGGAAATCATCTAGTTCAACGCTCCTGTACATACCAAAGGCAACTAGAACACCTTGCACAAGACATTGAAATGACTGTGAGTTACATCATTGTTCTGGATGTACTTGTACTTCCAATTGTCTGCATTAAATTTCCTTTGTTACTCCTTTGGTCAGTTTCTCTTTGTCAGAACATTTCTGTGACTTACAAGTGCTTTGTCATCATGAATAATTGACTTAATTTTGCATTGCTTATTAATTGTACTGTGGTTTATATCATCATTATATCTGTTACGACGCTTACTTGCTAGAAGTGGGAAAAAGAAAAAAGGTAATTTTTTCGTCTCAGTAATTATTTTAAAATTAATACTATGAGTGACTTCTTGGCTGGAAAGGTGCTGCAATCTGTTTTATTTACTTTTCAATAAATGACTAATAATCACAGAATCATTTAATCATAGAATGGTTTGGGTTGGAAGGGACCTTAAATATCATCTACTTCCAAGCCCCCATGCCATGGGCAGGGACACCTCCCACTAGACCAGGTTACTCGAAGCCCCATCCAACCTGGCCTTGAACACCTCCAGGGATGGGGCATCCACAACTTCCCTGGGCAACCTCTTCCAGCGCCTCATCACCCTCGTAGTGAAGAAAAAAAAAAGAATCAGGACATCATTATTGAATTTCTGAATTTCTTGAATATCTGTCATACGCTCAACATTTATACTGACTTTTTTTTTTTTTTTGTCTTGTGATTAGTTTATAATTCAGAAATCTATCATTTTTGTCTGAAGGAACCAGAACGTATATAAGGATCAGGGTGAAGCAAGAGTGGGGCTTCTCCACAAGAGCAGGCAAGCCAGGAGCCAAGGCTGACCCCTCGACACAGTCCAGGGCAGGATATCCAGGCTGAATCCCACTGTCCTTATGACATGGACAAGGTCTATCACAGTTCCAGCAAAGTGAGGTAATGAGTCAAGAGTAGGGTCCATCCAGGAAGGCCATTCAATAAGTGAGAGTAGGCAGAGACAAAGTTGAACCCAGGAACACCTACAAGGTAGCTCATGGGTGTGCATTCCTGGTGAGGCTGCTCAGGGCAGTAAAGGCCTGTTAGTGCCTCTGGCCCTAAATTTGTAAATGTTATAAATAAAATAATCTAGCAATATCTATAAATGTAAATTCAGTGCCAGGACAAAAAAAAAAAAAAAAAACAACAAACCAAAACAAAAACAAAACAAAACCAAAAACCAACAATAACAACAAAAACCAAGCCAGGAACAAACCAACAACTTCCATTCTATTTGTTTGATAGATAAATTTCTGGTGTTGTGGATTTGTTACTATCTGTAAAATTTCCCATATATGGGCAAAACTGAAGCAGTTAAATGCAAAGTTAAATGCAAATCCTCCCCCTCATTGGAACATAATTTAAGTAATAACCTTTGTTTTTTTAACAGCAGTAATTTCACCTATATGCATTTAAATGTAAAATTGTCCTCTTATTACTAAGGAAAGAACAGGGATATATGCATCATTTATAAATACTCTCATGATGTATTCAAATAGTGCACTTGTAAGCACCAAGATAAAATCTTGGAAAGGCAGCTAAGTGGCTAGGCAGATGGATTATGAGTTTAAAAAGTAGCTGGAATGCTAAAAGGAAGCTTGACCTTGAGCAAAATGAAGAAAAAGTATGAATAGCACTACTCATTTATCAAGCGCACACACAGTGCCAAACATAATTCTAGAAAGGTATCACATGCTGGCTAATGAGGGATATTATAGGTACAACAGGGATTGAATGAGTTAGGACAAAGGATCCCAAACTGCAGTACGTGCAGTATTGGGGAAAGCAAGACTTCAAAGTCCTGTAGAGCTGAGAGCTGCTCTTGCTCCTGAATACCTGATGTCACTGCTTGCAACAATTCTGCAGTGACAGCTGCTGCTGATGGCTGTACTTGACCAAAAAAAGTGTGCAGATGACAAGCTCAATAAACTATTGTTACCTGACTTTAACAAAATATTCCAGAGAAAAATGGTAGAACTTTGTCTTATTTCACGGAAATAAAATACCAGCACCTCTTTTCCACCCCAGCTAGTTCTGTAGTAGGTAAATTTTTGAAGGACATCTGTACACAGATATTAGATACTTAAGTTCTTATTATTCTTATATTTGTTGTTCTCTGCATAAACTTATCTTTCAGGAGGATCTTATAATAAAATATGAAAAAAATATTTAGTAATGAATCGCAAGACCTTATTTAATTATCTGCCATATGTGTGCTGTTCATGCCCATAGTATTGTCCTTGTTTCTTAACGTGTCTTAAAAGATCAGATCTGAAAGCCCAAAGAAAGTCTTGAGTGGCTGAAAGGGGGGGGGTGTTTGTTATTTTCAAACAGTCATTGGTCTAGTAAAAAGTATTACTGTTTCTCCAAAGTCTACATTGCTATACCCTTAAAACATCAGTTACAACCACAGAAATATATGAAAAAACATTAACATTGTGGTATTTTATCTCACATGGAAATTCACATGCTTCTCATCTTTTAAATTCAAGCATGGAGCTGTAGACTAAATTTAGCCTTTCTTTGTGCAGTATCACATGCATTAAACTTCCTTTTTCAACAGTGGAAGGGCTTGTTAATTTTTAAATAAGCTTTCTCCCTCTGAATATACTCATGCCTCCTTGCAGTTCCACAGATTTACTAGCAGTGCTGATGGTGACAGTGCTGGTGATGCCATTCCCATCACAACTGCTGGCTCTAACAGATGACAAAAGCAGCAACTTTTTTGCTCTGTCACTGCAGCAGCAGCAGCAGCAGCTTTTTTCTCCATCTGTAAGGAGGGTTTATTATATATTTAAAGCGTATATTCACTGCCCTGTGAAGAGCTTTCATAAATTTGGCTCCGACAGTTCTATTCCAGCTCCTATCATCTACACCAAAGAGATTTTATTTAGGTGTGCCGGACATCTTTATTATTTCAATAAGTGACATACTGATGATATCTGCAAGACCTCTATCATACAGAAGTTTCCATGAACTGGTAAATGATATCCTGTATAAAGAAAATACAGAAATAATGCCACAGCTCTTTGTTAAAGGTGTAAACAAGCTTAAAAGAAAAATCTTTTCATATAGATAGAATTCTTAGTAGCTGTACATATTTATTCCAGGAAGATGCTAAGAATATCATAATTATCTGACAGGCACTCTAGTCATTCAAATGGGTAATATGTGACTTCACATTTAAAGTAGATTGGCAGTTGTATCTCCTGATGAGAAGAATGCATACAGTGGGAGTTCTACAAATAGAGACTTCTACAAATAGAGGCTTCTGCAAATAGCCACAATTAGTGGCTTTTCCATTCATTTGCAAAACTTTACTTCTAAACATACTTAGGCAAGGGTGCAGAAACTACTGAAATTAAATGAAATTTCCATTTGAAGATTCAGTATCCATTGGGCTGGTAGCTTTTTAGCTCTTTTTTTGGTTAACAGCCTGTGTTTTAGAAATCAAAGAGCAAATAGTGTGGAGTCATTCTGTTGTAAAGACAGCGTGGAGATAGATACCAGGACATCAAAATGCTGTTTAGGCATTAAATCATAGAATCATAGAATCATAGAATTGCTGAGGTTGGAAGGGACCTTTAAGATCATCGAGTCCAACCTTTAACCTACCCTGACAAAAGCCACTTCTAAACCATGTCCCTAAGTGCCCCATCTACCCTTTTTTTAAACACCTCCAGGGATGGTGAATCCACCACCTCCCTGGGCAGCCTATTCCAATGTTTAATAACCCTTTCAGTGAAAAAATGTTTCCTAATATCCAATCTAAACCTCCCCTGACATAACTTGAACCCGTTTCCCCTCGTCCTATCACTTGTCACCAGGGAGAAGAGGTCAGCCCCCATCTCTCTACAACCTCCTTTCAGGTAGTTGTAGAGGGTGATAAGGTCTCCCCTCAGCCTCCTCTTCTCCAGGCTAAACAACCCCAGCTCCCTCAGTCGTTCCTCATAAGGTTTGTCCTCCAGACCCCTCACCAGCTTTGTAGCCCTTCTCTGGACACGCTCCAACACCTCAATGTCCCTCTTGTAGTGAGGGGCCCAAAACTGAACGCAGTACTCGAGGTGGGGCCTCACCAGTGCCGAGTACAGAGACACGATCACTTCCCTAGTCTGGCTCACCACACTATTCCTGATACAGGCTAGGATGCTGTTGGCCTTCTTGGCCACCTGGGCACACTGCTGGCTCATATTCAGCCGGCTGTCAACCAACACCCCCAGGTCCTTTTCTGCCAGGCAGCTTTCGAGCCACTCTGCCCCAATCCTGTAGCGCTGCATGGGATTGTTGTGACCCAAGTGCAGGACCCGGCATTTGGCCTTGTTGAACCTCATACCATTGGTCTCAGCCCATCGGTCCAGCCTGTCCAGATCCCTCTGCAGAGCCAACCTACCCTCAAGCAGATCAACACGCCCGCCCAGTTTACTGTCATCTGCGAACTTACTGAGGGTGCATTCGATCCCTTCATCCAGATCATTGATAAAGATATTAAAGAGAACCGGCCCCAGCACCGAGCCCTGGGGGACACCACTTGTGACCGGACACCAACTGGATTTAACTCCATTTACCACCACTCTCTGGGCACGGCCATCCAGCCAGTTTTTTACCCAGTGAAGAGTACACCTTTGTGTGCAGACTTTGTCCCAGGTCTCTGGTTTAACAGCATATTTATCCCTGCTGGAATTAAATCCCAGAAGCATGTGTCTCTAACAGACAAGAATGTTGTTGAAAGGGCTCTTGCTGACCTCTTGCTCGTGAAAGGCAGGGAGGGAATGATGATATGAAGGCATCAGAGCAACATTAGTGATGGCAAAGGACTGAGGCTGGCATATGAAACAGTAGTATCCTTCATGGGGGAGATGGACAAAAAATTGAGGAGCCATACTAGTCATCAAGGCTGATATAGTGATTGGGGTAGGTGGTCCCTTTTTTTTTCTTTTTTCCTTACTATGAATAGATTACTATGGATCACTAGTAAAAGCCAGACTGTATGCTTTTGGTGTAATGTTGGCCCCAGCTGAATTTGGCCCTGAGGACCTTCAGAAAGGACTGAAACTGATATGAAAATATGTTTTTCCTGTGAAGACATTTGGCACTTTTCTAAGGAATTATAGAATATTATGGTGCAGTACTTAATATAAAGCTTGCTTTTATAATTTAAATAGAAAGCATATACATTTCTGTCTATGTCTACATGTTCCTATAGCTTTGATGGAAAGCAATGGGAGGTAAAGAGGAGAACATTCAAGTTCATATTTTCCATACAAGTTTATTAACCTCTAAAGCTCTTCCTTGAGAGGGAAGAAGGGAGAGATCAATTTCTGTCTCTGTCTTTGTTGAAGCTGAGCCATTGCACAGTGATCAGCTCAAGAATCCTCAGGGTAAGGACAGCAATCCTAAGAAGCATCTTAATACAAGCCTACTGGCTCGGGCACTGCTTGGTTGAGAGATTCCTTATTTCCAGATTCTGTCTCTGTCTTGTAGACTGTGATTTTTGGCTAAGATGTTGTGTTTTCTGTGCACTGGCAGCACTTGAGTGCTCAGGCTTCTCCCTGGGTAAGCAGGAATTCACAGCTTGAAAATACCTCTGAGCCCAGGTAAACAATCCCTGCAGAAATGCTTCTGGCATCTACCGCATAAAAATGTAAAATAGCACCAGCAGTAGGTTTTAAAAGTGGATCCTGCTTATTCCTAAAGAATTGAAATAGAAGAGGCAGCTGCCCAAAATTCAGCCCACATTCTAGACTGAGGTGGAAATTCTGCAACAGTTTGGTTTCAGTGTTAATTTACCCTCTGCTTGTTCAGCACGATGACGGTTTTTGATCCTACTCTGAGACATGTAAATCTTCCCTAGTTCTGTCCAGGGAATGTAGCCCCCTGACTCACTGCCAGGTACAGTGGCAGCCATGCATAAAATTCTTTCCGTTTTGGGAGTCATGCATTTAAAAGCAGCACGGCTGCGCCTGCTGCTGGATATACCTTTTGGCTGATTAGAACAGCGGGAGACAGAAAATGAATTGTAGAGAAGGAAGGTTCATTCTGACAGTTCATTCAAGCCAGACCTTTAGTGCAGACCTCTGTTTTCTTTTTTCCCATGGGTTCTTCTCTATCAACCTCTGGCAATGAATTTGAAAAATGGCAGAAAATACAAGAGCAATCATTACCAAAGACAACCATTATAACAGAACATTATAAAAAGAACTGTTACTATTCTGAAGTATATTTACATAATTGTTTGTGGTTTTTTGACCAGTTTTCCCCAAAACTTTATAGATGACATAATATTACAGAACTTACTTCATCACAGAGGTGAAATAAAAAATATTTAACATCCTGCTATGAATTAGGACAGGAAGTCAGAAGAAACATAATTTCTTTATAAACAGAGTGGGCGAAATATGTGGTTACAGTATTAAATGGCCAACAGCCTTGGTTTAGGACAACAGCAGGATGCTTGGCCTTTCAGGGAAAAAAAGTCACAATTATAGTTAGGCAGCTGGTTTTATGTCTTATTTAAACATGAATTCTGTATTTAAAATTAAAATATAAATTGCTACTAATCCCTGAAAGAATAGATTCGAGCAAAAGAAGGTAACACAGAGAAGGCAGTGGGAAAACAAAAACTGAGTAAATTGCTAATGTCAACAGACAAAGAGTTGCTACAAGTCTGGGGCACTACCATTTGGATAGCAGTCTTTCAGATTGACTCTCATAATCAGCACTACGAAAGTCCTTACAGGTAGTGGTGATATCAGGCCTCCTTAGTGCTTCTTTGCCAACACATAGCGGAAAAGAACGTCAACGACTGCTGGAGTTACTGCTATACAGAGACATCGACTGTCCAAAATCAAGTGGATTAGGTTTATCCACTTCTATAGAAAATAACCTGCAAAAGAAAGACTGCTGAGCTGGAAACACAACTTCTGCTTATACAGTAGAAATGTAGGAAGAGAGAATGAATGAGCTGGTAAGTTGAAAAGTCACAGATCTAAGTTCACTACTCTATTTTGCAGTGGATTTTAGATACTATCTTGCACCAAAATTGCTGTTTGTGAAACAATGTTTCATTGCCATATCCTTCAGAAAGTAGTATGTCCTGTAAGGAATGGGGCCTGAACACTACTGCAAGATGGAACAGAGAGGTGGAAAATGATAAACTGTTAAATGGATCTTGTGCTAACTTCAAAAAAATAAAAATAGGATGAGCTGCTTTACAGAAAGAGAAGGACAATTAACATTACTGGAGCTACTATTTGACCAAAGGATAAAAAGAGAGAGAGAGAAGCTGCAAAGTCCCTGGCACATTCTGTCATTAAGTCAGGAATCTGGATTCAGTTCCTAGCAGGTTGACATATTTTCATTTTCAGAAATCTGTTAAGGGCATCCAAAAGAACCAGATTAATGTAATTGGCTTGAAAATATGATTGATATAGCTCTTTGAACTCAAGAGCTTGTGAGGAGAAAGGGAAAAGAAGGCTGTTGCCAGAACATGAATCTCAGTTGACTGGTAGTTCTAAGAATGACCAAGAATTAAAATATTAGTCTAAAGGCCTTGATAATTAAAAAGAAAAATGTGATGTTTCACTAATCAATGGGAAACACAGAATGTCTTAGAGAAGCAGAATGTGACAGTAGGTGTCTTGCTCATATATAATATTACCTATAGTGTTCAAATTTGTCACCAGAATGTAAAATTATTCAAGATCTGTTGTAAATGTGTCTTCTCTAAAACAAAAATATCCATATATGGGCTTTTGTTAATGCTGCAGTTTAATAATTAATATTATAAAACAGTGTTATAGCTCTGTGAAAAAGCAAAGCTTTTTGGATTTATGCCATCAGTGCCATAACCTTGGCAATTCATTTGAAATGTATCTAGGTAACTTTGTTTGACAAAAATCTGCTGTGCATTTGTAATAATCTCTCTCCACATCCATTCAGATACAGTGGTGGCCTGGTGCTGTACTTGTAAAACATACAGATCTTTCACATAACAACATCTGCAGAAACATAGATCCTTAAGCAAAAATAAGAAAAAAAAAATCCCTCTTAATTTGCTCTGTCAATCAAATTTTTACAAACATAAAGGAAATTACAAAGAAACAGATATATTTCTCTACATATTTCCTATAGAATTCTGTATTTCTTATAAAATTTCACATGTAGTTTAAAGACCAATTGGCGAAGTTAGCTCTGGTATTAATGGACATGATACTGACTTCTAAAAAGTTCTAGTCATAGCAAATGCTCAAAAAGCTATTAGTGTCAGTATATCCAGTTTTCATCATATATCTTGGAAAGGACATTGCTTTTTTTCCCAATAAATTGCAAGCCTGTTTTTCATCTGACTCTGAGTTTGGTAAGTATTACTTATTAGATTAATAACCAGTGTCCTAAAAGATAACATTTGCTGTGCTGATTGATTTCCAAACAGTGAAGAAAAAAACAACAAAGCTAACAAAAAAATACAGAAAAAAAAAAATCTGTGTACCTGTGTAGATATCATCAAATGCTTCCAATGATCTGAGCAGTCATTAATTGATATGGCTTTCAAGTTCAGAAAGAGTGAACTTACTGTGGTAAGGTGGCTTCATCTTTATTTCTTGAATTTTCCAGAGGGTTTTGAATATTGGACAGTAATTTCCTATAGTGAAGGCACTCTCATGTTATGCTCTGCAGACTTCTGTTTTATTTTCCCTTCGTTAATAAGTTAATGAAGCTACAGGAATAGCAGGGGAAGAAGCAGAAATTATAGTTTATTCAATACAAGGAAGACAAAGATTTTTCTCTTTGTCTCTCTTTTTCTCTGCGGTACTCCAACTCAGTGATTCCCCTGTTTACAGTTTTCTTTGGGATATAGATAAAAGCTAGCTGCCTATAGTTCAACGAGACAAAATAGAGGTAGGGTCGATGGACAAGACAGGGAGGTTGTGGAGTCTCTCTCCTTAGAGATATTTAAAAACCTCTGGAAATGATCCTAGGCAGCTGGCTCTAGGTGTTCCTGTTTGAGCAGGGGGGTTAGACCAGATGACCTCCAGAGGTCCCTTCCAGTCTCACCATTCTGTAATTCCATGATAAAGCAACAGAAATACACCACAAAGGTTGAATGTTTCTACCTAATTCCCCCTCTTTCGTCATGAGCATTTGCAAATTGGATTTCTGCTAATCTTCACAGTTACTGTTTAAAGATAGCTATGGCAGCTTTACTCATTTGTATTTGGCTAGGATGGTGTCACCTCTTGTCTGAAGTGCTTTTCTTCCTACTGGTTTCTTGTGTTTGTCATCTGCCTAGATTATTACTGTGTTCCCTACTTGAGTTTACATACTTTGAGTCATTTGGAAACTCAGGCCTATGTGAAATGCAGCAATTTTCTTATTAAGGAAGATATCATAAACATATGTGCATATCATACATATAGTTTATTCTCTCTTTTTTTTTTTTTTTTTTGATAGTTACCTATGGAACAATAGGTAAAACCGAGATGTTATTTTACTATGTAAAGATCTACATAACTTTGGTGCTAGTAAAAGAAACAAACCTCATACAAAGTCTTTGGGTCTGACACTAGCTACCTTCTCCCTGTTCCATGTTTAAGATAACTCATATCTGTGAGTAGGTGGAGAAGCTTTTGAGAAAGTGAAAGATTGTTTGAATGCAGCTTATGGCTTAGGCAATATGAAGTACATGTTGTTACAGTTTTTCCTTTTGCTTTAAGGCCTGTTCAGTCACTTTGCACAAAGCTGACATGACTGATGACTTATCTTCAGGTAAAGTAAAATGTTAGTTTAAGATGAGAAAAATGAAGCAATTTAAACAATACCATATTTCTAGGTCTTTTTTCAAAAATCTTTGAATTATGCTTTCAGTGTTACATATGTTATCAAAGACTTGTCTGACCATGAAGTTGCTTCTATGAGTCTCATCTCACTTCTAAATAAATGCAGTGGACCCATAGCCCTGTATGGAGCCGATTAATGTCATAGGCAAAAAGCCAAAATTGAAGAATAGTAGCTGGGAGTAGAACTATGCCTTTCACTCAGCAACAGATGGGAATCATGTTGAAAGAAATAAGGGAAGAAAGAATGAAACAAATAAGCAAACAAACTAGGGTTATAAGGTGGATAAAAGAATATAAGCAAAAAAATAACCCCAAACTCCAAGACTCAAACATAATTATTTTTATGTTTATTTTTTCTAATACAACTTTAAACACTATCATGATGATTCATATTAAATGTATTGACTAGGCATTTAATTTTACATGCAAGTAATTCCTCTATAGTTTAGATCTAGCCATGGAACATTTTTAAATGTTTGTGGCTTTTACATTTATGTTTTGATTAAATAGGTTCCTGTTATTAAAATCCAATAGCATTCAACTGATAGACTTTGAAATGTTAAACATAAATAGTACATAGCTGCACAACGGAATAGCTTTGAAAAGCAAAATCAGTAAGTTTTTCATGTAAGGATAGATAATTTTGGTTTGTAATTTTTCTGTACTGACACTGATATTTTTGGATCTATTTACTGTAATTAGTACCCTAGATATCTACCTTGTTAAGCCAGGTTGAAGCTTATCTGATTTAGCTCCAGCATTGGTACATCATTACTTGACACAATGTGTTGCTGTTCTGCTTTGTTGTTTCTTGTATAAAAAAGAAAATGTGGATTTTAGAAAATATCTGTTGATACAAATCACAATTAATTGTGAAATATGCAACAGATGGCGAAACTTATAATCATTCTATCAGACTAATAGTATACTGTCTGCATTTTGGAATTTGCTTTTCCCAAAAGATGCTGTTGGGCTGAAGCCATATTGACAGCTGGTATGTTCCTAATGTAGTTAGTTTGATATACCTCATCTATTAAATTCTGTGCATTTTCCAAAATAACAGATGACAAGTGCAATTGACCACCTGGGAAAAGGCATCTTCAGTAGAAAGCTTAAAACAATCTTTTTTGTGTGTGATTGTAGAGATACGCACTGCTTTTCTATTTTGGGTGACATTATAAACTACTAGCATTCTATTTGCCTTCCAAAAGTATGGTATTTTTTTGTACACATGTAATGATCAAAAATAATCTTGGGACAACTAACAGATGCTATAACTATCATGCTTTTAGAAAACTATGACATGCTTATCAGTTTCTCTCTTCAAATATGATATTTAGGAATCATGTTGCAGAGACTCTGAATTATCGGTCTCAGGCTGTAGTGCTGTAAATTGAGTACAGAATGTATCCTACAGAAAGCTGTATAAGCCATAGTCATTTAAAATAATCAACATTTTTTCTCTCAGGTAAAGTACAGTGATATATTTGCTGGAGAACTTTTTTTTTTTTTCTGAAGGAAAGCACCACTGCATACTATTGATGATCCTGTTATTAAAATAAGGAATCAGAATTGCTTATAGTTTTCAAAAAGACGCAAGTTAAAGTTTGTATACCTTGTACATAATTTAAATCTGTTCATTTTCAAAATTCTCTGAATTGTGAAAAGATGTTTTTTTTAAGGTTTGGTTCAGTCAATTTTAAAGTACCAACTCTAATGATGATGTATTTATAAATCTTGATATTCTGTTGTCTTTATTCACATCTACAGTAACGTTATGCAATTATTCATTCAAAAGGCTTTTCCATATCAAGGTGCAAGTCTTTACTACTCAGCTTCTTTAGCTATTTGCATTATATGGCCAGCATAATTTTTTTGGAGAAGGATCTTGGAAAAGACATTGGACTGGTATACTACATTTGAAAGAATAACTGTTTGACTGAAGCAATGCCTATCGAGCTGTGGGCTCTTGCACGGGATAGTGGGCCCAAGACACAGTCCCCTTTCTGAGGACCAGTGCCAAAGCAAGGTGCTGACCCTATTCATTCTTCAGGGATTCACCTGAAGATGAGGCAGAGCAGCATGCTGGGGAGACCAGTGGTGAGGCATACTGCCAGGGATAGGATTGTGAGTTACAGCTGGACATGGGTGGGGAAAGATCATCTTGAATTATGGGAGTGGAGCAGCTAGTGATTTTTAAAGTGGAAAAGCTAGTTGATTAACTGGGAGTTGTTCTCAGGACATGTAACTAATAATGACGGGAAAAAAAGGCTGTGCATGAATTCATTTATCACTCCTGTAGTGGGCTGTTCATTTTGATTCTGGAGGGTCCATCAGAATTGGTCTTGGTGAAATGGAAAGAAAGATTATCCGGTGCATCCCACTTGAATTTTAGAACCAGATGTTATGCTAAGGAAGAACAAAATCTGTAAGAAAGGGTTCAGGTTTTGCAGTATTGGAGGGTTGTTTTGTTGTTTAGAACTCACTTATTATTGTATCTCAAGATGGATTTTGTAACAGATAGTAGAATAACAGAGGGAAAAAAGAAGGAAAGAAGATTAGTATTGGAACACTCTAGTAACCCAGAAAATAGAAGAAACAATCCATAAACTCATGAAATTACAGACCTTTTACATAACTAAAGTGCCAAGAAGGAATTTTAGAGCAATTACTGTTAAAATTAATGTCAGAAAAAACGTGATATTCTGTTTTATACTGTCACTCTTCTGAAGCCTTTGCTTTGCTAGAACTGTTATGTCCAACACTAAGCAGTGAAGACGTCAGTTTGTGTAGAGCCTGAGCAGAGAGTTTGCACAGAAGGACTAAGACCCACTCAGTAATCCCATTTCAAAGAAATATAATGAAGTTTTACCTACTGCCATTTACAGAGGGACAATCAGCTGCTTAGCATAATTCTGTATGTTGTGAATATGTGATGGGTTGTCTCAGATTTCATTTCTTTCTTTCTTTTTTTTTTTTCCAGTCAGATGGGAAACAGAACCAAAACACTTCAGATGTTTTCAAGAGAAAGTGAAGACTACATGTCAGTCTTTTAACCACGCTTTGGTGCCAAAAGCCTTCAACAGAGATAGAAAGAAAGAAACTAATTCTCTGCTGAGACTGTTTGCTCTCCCAATGGCAATGGCTTGTGGTAAAGAGAGATAGAAGAGGTTAATAGAAAAGTCACTTCTAGGTTTTTCTCTTTCCCATAGTTAGTCCTAAAAAAAGATTACAGTTATGAGACTGAAGTCTAATAAATATTTAATCTTTATATGAGTTGGACCACCTACAGTGAGAAAAACTGGTCCGAGGGCCCAGAGGGTAAGCAATTCCCAAATAAGAGAGAAGGCCAAGTTGAACTGCATCCTCTGAATTAGGTCGTCGTCACTGATGACCTACTCGCTCTTTCTCTGAATTGCTTCAGAACTGTATTTTGCACTTGAGAAATCTTGTCAAAACCAACACAATTCTGGAAAAAAACAATCAAAACCAATAAATAGACTTTTTTTTTTTTTTTTTACTTCATCTATACAGAATGCAGTATTATTTATACTCCAGAGACCGTCAAGTACCAGGCTGTGTTCTTAAAGTGGTCTCTTCGTGATGTTACTATGAAATTATTGCCAAATATAACAATAAAACATAAAGAACTAGATTAAACCACAAAAGTAGTCCTTTTTTTCTAAGAGGGTGGTTCACACAAGTAAATACCAATAGGAGTAAGAACCATATAACGTGGTCCTAAGTAACTCTGTACACTACTTTTTAAAAAAAACAGTGTTCCCTTTTGTGAATATTTCCTTAACCTTCTGCTCAAGCTATGTTGACACAGATCAGAACTCATATGACACTCTCATTATTTGACAGATATTGAACAGATATGCTCATTTGTTTTACATTTCTCTTGACAAAGGCTGTAGCAAAACTGCCTGACGAGTCCCTCATTGTCATGCTTTCTTTTCTCCATTCTCTGAAGCATTATGCAGTACTCTTACAGTAAACCAATGGTTTGAAATATCATTTTTCTCCCAAAGGATATCATTGTTAAAGGGCAGAAATCTGTTTCACTACTTCCTATCATTATCTGAATTGACTAATGCAATGAAACTTACTATGGAATGTGGGGATGAAGTGGGGTACTTCAGGTCAAATGTTTTATATATTTCTCCTTTAGTGTCAGTCCTTCCTTACAAACTTTTGTTACAAAGGGCAAAATTATCCAATAAACACCTGAAAATATTTTTGAAATATCATTATAGTGCTGTCATAGATAACTTCTTAGTAAATATGACTGTCATCTTCTGAATATGTCTTCCCAGCCACGTATTTTAATAACAAACTAATGTTAAAAGTATTAACAAAACGTAATTTTTTTCTTCCTTAATTTTTTTTCATTATCCACTGTCTTTGTAGGACACATGTCCCCACAGATTCCATTTATGCAAAATATCATTTTTATTTGTTAGTTTAGTGCTTTTTATAAATAGTTTTCTAGATAAGTAAAAAATCAGATCATAGTATTGCATGAGAGTAATCAAAATGATACTAAGAGTGGCATGCTTCTGCTCTCACTTTTATCCATTCAATATTAGGAGCTTATTCCAGTGAAGACAAGTGTAAATTAAGAACAATTCCACTGAAGTAGAGCTGTAAGACTAAAAACACCTAAAAAAGGTGTGAGGTTGGAATCCAATCCACAGTCACTTGGGATTAATAACCTAATACAGTAAGGAGTGCTCAGGCATTATGGAAGCACTCAGATAATAATATGGTGAAGACTGCCAGTATGCAAACCTATGTAGATGGATGATGAAAAACACTTATGTATTACTGTTGCCACCTCCCTAAGTACAAATAGTATTCAGCAGTTTTATGAGTAGAGACTCTAATAAATTCTTCAGTTTGTACCATCTGATATTTTCAGCCATACAGCAAAATTAATCATAACTACATAACTATTATTGCTATTGAGATGAAGTGGGTATGGAAAAAGACAGAATAAGGAAATATGTAACAGTTACACTTTTATGTCTGGCAAGAAGCTCTCAAATACTTTAATGAGGAATTTAGGATACAAACTTGGATGGACGGATTGTTAGATAGATCAACTGTTATTTATCTCTGCCTGAAACATAGCTTATTGTGATGAAAATTGAAGTCAAAATGTATGTATTCTCCCACTGGGTGAATTTTAGCAAAAAATAAGTATTCAACCAAGCAGAAATAAAGAAAAAAAGGCTGATTTTCCTATTTAAAATCTGTTTCTTTTCCCTCTAGCATAATGACACCACTGCAAAGTGGGCACAATAGAAATCTGCATATATTAGAAAAGCACATTTGGATTTTTTATTTAAATCCTAATCATTCTGTTTCCTTATGAACAAACAAATTGGGCATAATGCTTCACTTCATTGCTTCAGGTTTTCTGATTTTGCTTTTCTGATTTCCAATAGTGTGTTTCATATTTGTTTTTTTTGTTTTGGTTTTTTGGTGTTTGGGTTTTTTGTTGTTGTTTTTGATTTGTTTGTTTTCCATAGGAAAGGTTCACAAGTGCTATTTGCTGCCTTTAATAGGATTGCTGCAGGTTTAAAGCCAGAGTACTGCAATGTAATGTGTGTTTTCAATGTCCCATTTCTAATGGAAGCAGAAAGAATAAGGATATTGGACTTCCCTCATTAATGCACCTCTAAGCTCTCTACATATAGTAGCAAGAATCTGACTGGAAGTTTTAATCACAGAGCTACTTAGGGAAATATCACAATATGCTTTCTTACCTTTTATAATCTTTGCCTAGATTTCTGCTCCTGGCCATTGTCAATGACTGTTTTTCAATACACCACAACAAGGGAGCTGCTCTGTCACAAATGAAGCCCTAATTCAGAATCAGGTTGTTCGTGTGCAATTAAGTATTTTGTTCCTCTTGACACGAAATGAGTTTCATCCATTCCACCTCTCTGCAGTCCCTACTGATTATCAAATATGGCTAATATCAGACACTATGCTGGATTAGAGTCATCCTTATTTTAAGAATGTAAGCAGCTGAAGGGGAAGTACCCTCAGATATGCAAAGGAAAAATTAAAATCATAACTGCTTAGCAGTGGTAAGTTGTTACCAAGGAATGGAGAGAAAGAAGGCCTAGCTGCAAAAGGGGTTAAACTGTCTGGAAACATAAAAGCCAGAGACAAAACCACACCCTGTATGGGAGTGAAGTTTCCCTTTGTGGTGAGATAAGCATAAGCTTATAGCTATTCTGAAACGCAGGCACTCAGGGGCCACCTTTGGGCAGCAGGGGTGGTGATGGGGGATTGACCCAACACCAAGATGACATGCCTCATGTCAACACTCACAG
Source organism: Rissa tridactyla (assembly GCF_028500815.1). Lineage (NCBI taxonomy): Eukaryota > Metazoa > Chordata > Aves > Charadriiformes > Laridae > Rissa > Rissa tridactyla. The sequence goes on from NC_071468.1 coordinate 95,999,369, forward strand.
GCCTGATGCTGGTGCAAGTGTATATAAGGAATTGGCTCGTGATGTATCTTTGCAGACTCTTTATAGAACTGCCTATGGTGGTAAGACTGCCCAATACATTGTTCATCAATGGTTTTTTTAAATATATGTATTTAAACAAAAATGTATGTTTAATTTGCCCCAAGGAGTACAATAAAAATTCCCAAACATAACCTCAGCTATCAAGGGACTCTGATTCATTTTCCCTAAATAAATAACTGGAAGCTGTGTTTTCTCCAGCTTTACTATTACTTATTATAATTCATCTGCCAGAGGTTACTCTGACAACAACAGAGTCAGCAGAGCAGAATTTGGGGTCCCCCTTCAAGCACTTTGATTTAGTGCAAATCCACCTTCACCAGAGAGTGACTTACCATGCTGATTCTGAGCTAGTCATGGGAACCTACTATCTAGCAAGGCTGTACAGGTATAGAATGGAAATCATCATATTTCCAGAAATATGAAAATTTGAAACAAAAATGAAAAATCTGCCAGGCTATAGGTACAGGAAAGTCCCTACACAGCAGAGTTTCAAACCTGTATAGAAAAAGAAGCAATTCCACAGCATTCCTATTTAATACCCTTCACATGACCTACATACATATGCTTTGGGCAAACGAGAGTGAAATATTATTTTCCTTACATGATAATTATTCTAGGCTGATTAGGAAACCAGAGATTTTTCTTAGGTATCTGAATAGAGAAGATTTTCACTAACTATCAATATGCATCCAGACAAACAAATAAATAAAATAAGTATTTCTGTAGATCTTCTAACCAATCTCAAACTTCATGTATGTTATCTACCCATTATACACCCTTCCATAGCCTAGGTCTCCACCAGTTTTAAGCCAAGGAAATAATACCCAGAACTAGAATGAATAACAAAAAAAAAACAAAAAGGAAGGGGAAAAAAGTCCATCCATATGTTTCTGTGAGAGAGATATGTTTCATTTGATACACACACAATTCACACATAAACAAATATTGAGAGAAGCTATTTAAAAATACCAACTAGGCTTGACACATATACACAAAGAAAAAAAAAAAATCAAGAATATCAGTAAGAACTATGAACTGAATTTTCCGTCAGTTACCAAGTTATGATGAATGCAAGTGCAATATTTCTTAATGATTGTAATAAAGGATTTAAAAAAGACAGAAAATTCTCTACATCCAGTAGGAAGTCGTGTTGCATCAGCACCATATTCAGATTTCATTAATGAAATCATACACAGAAAAATGTCAAGAAAATATATAAACCACAATACCAGAAAAAGAGCACAGGCAGTGATGTAAAAATCTTTATATATCAGTATTTGGTTTCACTTTCTGTTCCTTCTTTTGAGCCCTGACTGCAGTCCAAGAATAGCCTGCAAGTGCTGCTCAGTCTGGAAATTTGGACTGTGAAGTGTCAAAAAGGAGAGTATTTCTTTTGGCATTGTGAAAATCTTAGAGGTACCAATTTACCATGCTTAGAAGTGACTTAAAGAAAAAATTCTTATCTTCTTATTTTTATTCTACCTCTCTCTCTTCTCTAATCCTCTCTAATCCACTCAAAAAATTATCAGCTAGGATTTTGCCCATGTCAAGATTTTGAACTGAGGGTGGTTTTGCTCTAGCTTTGTTCTCAGAAGCGTGACAGCCCTTGGATCACTTTTGCAACAGGAATTGAATTTTTTCCCCACTCTCATAACCCAGAGAGAATTGCAAAAGGATTTTGGATTAATGCCGCGGAAGGACTTTATCACCCAAATCTTACCTTACCATTTCAGGAAGGTTTCCCACTCAGGTGCTGTCTGACCCATAGGTGTCTTGATGCATATAAAACTTAAAATTACCTACATGGTTAAAGGCTTGCTGGCAGGGCTCAAACTGTCTAAACCCCAAGCAGATGTTTGAGCATTGTTGCAATAAAAGAAACTGACCCCTAGATCTCATATAAGAAGAACAAGACATACTGCAGCTTTTGGCACTGTAAATATCATATCTAAAAATGCCATGAATATTGAACATATGATTTGAGAGAATTTCTTAAAATACTACATCCAGTTTTCTCCTCTCATAGTCAATTATATCTGATTTATAAACATGACTTTAAATAACCTGGGTTTCTTCCTGCTACTTCCTCAGACCTCGCTTGTTGGTCATTGGGAACCTTCTTTTAATTTCCTGGATAAGTTTCTTCTTCGAGAATTTACACCTACTTGTTTATTTGCCAGTATGAATTAGCTCTTTGGTGTCCTTGCAAATAATAACTCCGGCCTGAGCCCAGGAGCTTTGCCTATACCTCCACCTGGAACACTCCCTAACATGAAACCTTACAGATCAGAGGCACTGACTAGGCTTTGCTGTGTTGTAGCCTCCTCTGTGCCATGCTGGGGATCCTGTTGATATACACCATAGTCAGAATGGTGAATAATTAAGAAAACTATGATTGAGGACTATTTAAAGAGCTGTTTTTCTTTAGCCATCTGTTTAAGCAGCTGCTAATTACCCCAACATCATGCCATTCATGGTCAGACACAAGTCTCAATGAAAAGGCAGGGCTGTTCATTGCTCCCTACCAGGTATGGAAGAGAAGAAGAACATTCCCATGGGGTCTTATTTTAGAAGGTTCTGTTAATCTTTTCTTTCAGGTTGAGACTGCTGACCACTAGTATAATCAGCCTTGCTATAGTCATGCAGAATTTGATGTTGATACATGGCTCACTGCAACAATATATATCAGCTGGAAGGAAATAATCAGTGGTCTCAGCTGTGGGAAACAGCTGAGAACAAATCCTGCATGCAAACAGGTGGCCTTTAATTGCACACAGACTAGACCAAAAAACCCCATACTCTCACAGGTGTGCACTGGAAGTAAGCCGTAGTGATTACTGCTTTCAGGTGGGAGGTGAGAGACCCTAAGGCTAATATTTGTTATTGAGTGGAATTAGCCCACCTGACGGCAGATAAAAAGAGGCTTCTGCCTTTCAGGGAGTCTTGCAACAGCCACTTCCCGGCACGCCTGGATATTCAATGGTGTTCTCTCTTAGACTCAAAGGGGTTGCCCAGGAACTTTACAAAGCCAACATATTGTCCTCAGTTCTTGATCACTGTAGCTGTGAGACATTCTTGCCCTTGTTCCAATCTGCAGTCATCTTCTCAAACTCCTTGGTGGGTCAAAAAGTGTGTATATTATTACAGAAAAGATCCATGCTGCATACAATGAAAGTAATAATTCCTTATTTTAGCAAGAAAAACCTAGTTTGACAAATTGTAGGATCATTTTTCCACTTTTATTATGTCACACTGGCATCTTGTAGACTTTCAATGACTAATATATGCAGACTTCGCTATTTCTCAGCAGTTTCCAGCTAATGAGACCACAGCTTCTCGAAGAAATTCTTCTCATTATCCCCTAAAAGAAAGACATTGTAGTCTCCAGTGTTTATTTCTATTCAGTTTCTATTGCTTCAGTTCTCAGATAAACCAAATTCTTCCTCCCATTGTAATCTATCAGAAAATTTTATCATCGCATACCTAAACTTTGTGCCAAGAAAATTAAAAAGAAAGCTGGATATCATCACTCCATGGCTATTTCTTGAGGATCTCCACAGCTAGGAGACATGATTTTGCTGTTAACAATTAAAAAATCACATCCTTGACCTGCCCAGGACTCAGCCTCTCCTTGGTCTGAGCTGGGAGTTGCTGTTTTAACCCCTGCGCTGGGCCCAGTGACTGTAGCCTCCCCTGGTCCAGCTTCAGCTCTGGGGTGGCCCTGCCTGGGATGGGGTGACACACATTGCTTCCCAACCCTCCCTCCCAGTCACTGCCTGACAAACAATAGCCCTTTGTGCACATGGGGCTGGGGGAAGGCTGGAAGCCACTGCCAGGCTGCAGTGGGAGAGGGAAGTGGGCTGTGATGAAAAATAAACCCAAGAAAAGCCCAAGCCTGAACAGGAGGAAACTCCTCCACCATGACTATCATAAGTCCCCCTGCAGAGACCTCAGGATGCTGAAAACTTGATACATGACTCCTCCCCCGACTAAAACCATCCTTCTTAGGACATAGAGGAATATCAGAAGGGTGAACACAACACCAGAGGAAGGGGATAGATACTGGGAATTTTGTCATGTATGGCAACTTTTACCTTTAGTATTACTAATAAGATCTGTTTTGTATTGATTAGATAATTTAGACAGTGAGTGTTAGTATAATAATAACTGGGCTAATGACAATGTTTATTGCATTTTGGCTACACTGTTAAAACTTTTAAGTAGACTAAAACTGAATTCTCAGCTTCCCATATGTGCTGTATTCCTCTTTTTTGTCCATAACAAAATCTTAACTGTTACAACTTCATTGGGTTTCAATGTCCAGTTTAGTATATCTCCTTCAGTATGATGCATCCATGCACATTCTTCAGCTAATTCTCTCCCTATACTCAGTTTCCCTTTCAGTCCTCTTCTTCAGCTTCACATAGCTTTTCCTGTGTGGCATCACAGCAAGTGTTTTTTTTTGAAGTTCGGACAGATTAGATCTGCTGCCTTTCATCTCAAAAAAAGTCAGTAGTGCCTTTCAAAGATTAATGAAATTGGTCAGGTGTGACACACATTCACTGATCTTCATGCCATTTTTAATTTATGTCTTCAACCTTTTGTTCAAATATTTTCTAAAGCGGGAGCATACAACTCAAGTAAGTGGTCAAACCATGAAGAACTTTGACTTATTAGCACAGAGTATGACTATTTCTTATTTGTTATTGGTCTCCTTCAATCTCTCCCAGATATAGTCATGCCTTTACATCTCAGATCCTTTCTGGATTCATTCTACTTGATCTTATTACTTCTTTATCTGCCTGAAGGACAGAAAATAGGGGGAAATGGAGAGTGAAGAAGGAAAGGCAAACAATATATGCAACATTTTTTCTCTGAAATTCTTTGTCTCATGGAAAAACTGCTCAGTCCACATATTTTAGTCCAATCAGTATAGAAGCAACTTGTTAATTTATTAACAATATGCAATAAAATGATAATCAGTGAATTATATGTTTAGGACCAATAACAGCAATACAAAAGAGGTACCAAAATACTTGACACATAAAATATTAACAAACACCTACAGCTTTATGACAACACTTCTATAACTCATCTCCAAAAGCACACATACATAGACTGAAAAGCAACCCATCTAGTGTGTGCGTGAGGGCCTACTACATGAAGATCTTTCTGTGGAGATGTGGGTGATCCAGCTGAGCATGCATCCCTGCCACTGCTGGCACCCCACTAAGGCACCAGCTGTGGGCAGGAGCCTCACATGGACCCACACTCTCAAAGGAGAGGTGCCCCCATACCATTCCCATGCTGTGGGCCAATGGCTAGGTGCAAGCTGCTCCTGTGTCCCATGGGAGGTGTTACGTCTGGCCCAGGCAGGGCTGGGGATGTCACAGGGTGATGCCCAGCAATGCCCAACCAGGGTCACTGTTCCTCACCTTGCCCCAAAGACTCTCACCCCACCTTTTACAAATTTCTTTGTTTCTTTTATACTTGTTTTCAGGTTGAATCCTTTGTATCTCTTTGTAATGCCCTTCCTTTTTAATTCTATCAGTTCATTAAAACTTCCTCTTTAATTTTATCAGTGTGGGGCAAACTTCCTCTCAGACAGTTTTGCATATTTGATTTACACACACACATTCTTACACTGACATTTCTGTCTTACCAGCTGCTGTTATCAAGCCCATCTGCCAAGGGTGGGCTCTGTGTTCTTGCTGTACACAACTGGAAAGTACGTAGCCCCTGCCCAGATAGCAAATGCTATCCTTCAGCCCCTTTCATTAAAATCAGTGGACTTCAGGCCACATCTAGCCTGTTTTACAACTAAGGGCAGACCCATTGCTTGCTAGATCTGTGATTGTGCGTGCCCGTTCTTACAGTACTATAGGATTGAGATTGTCAGGTCCCTCAAGTGAAATACTAAAAAAAAAAATCACCTTAAATTCTATTCTCATTACATATGCGTTAATATTCTTTTTTATATATGGGTTCGATGGCCCACTTATCTTTGCTATGTTGTTCTCCTTACTAAAATCTGAGACAAATTTTTTGGGTTATCTTCAGACAACTTAGAGGCAGACTATCATTACTACCTGGCTTATCCTCACAACATTCCACCCTCATTAGATAGCAAACCCAATTCTTTTATCCTTATTTTCTTAGCAGAATAAATGAAAAAACTCACAATGTTATTACTTCTTTTGCAAAGAGTTATTTCCATTCTTGCCAAGTCTGTCATTATTTCTATTTTTGTAACCTCTAAGAGTATTTTTTGATAAATCTTTTTTTCCAGTTTCTTTCAGTCTCTCAGCTTACTCCTGATACTTCTTTTGACTTGGCATCTTAGCAATATTTTGTATCTTTGAGTAAAGATTAAACATGATAAACATTTTAGAAGGCTTTTAAAAGTTATAAAGCTTTTTTTATGAAGTAATTAAGGTGAAAACCGGCTTTCATAGTTATATTATTTGCTGCTTAGTACATTTTAAAGTCCACTCTTCTGCTAGTTGAGATATTAATATTGTTGCAATGAACATTATTCTATATATGTATTTATGACAAGTAGCCATCAAAGTGAAATGTCCTATAATGCTACATATTTTAAAACAGAGAAGCAAATGGTCATCCAAAAGCCTCTGTGAATATCAGGATTTGGGTTTTTTTCAGAGAAAGACACTCAAACATGCAGTGACAAACTTGCAGCAAAGTCAACAATGGAGACCCAAACTCTTGAGCTTCTCTTTTATTAATTTCTCTTGCAGCAGTGGAGCTTCTACTTCCTTTTTACAAGCTTTCTGGTATTCATAGGAAATAGGATTATCTATTGGTGGACTTAATGAAGGTTGTGGAGACAGATGCCATAGCCAGAGGAGAAGCAACTGCAAAGCAAAGTTTCAGACACTAAGAATGGGTTTCAGACTGAAATAGTAGGAAATTAAAGAAGAAAGTTCCCTTAGGTCTAGAAGCATTTGTATGCATCAGTAACACCAAAAAAGCCAGGACTCAGAAAAAAGAAGATACTTAGGCTGATGTGATTCATTTGTACCCAGGGCAAATTCCCGGGGGTGTGTGGGGGGGTGGGGAACAACAAAAAAATGACTGTATTATTTCTATATGTGATTTTTCTTAATTTCCTTTCCCTCGGAGAAAGAGCACCAAGGAAATCTGCTGTTTATGAGACAAAAAGAAATCAGTTGATGAAAGCAAGGCATTTAATGAAAGTACAGGGAAAATATTGCTGGAGTGAGTACATGTAGACGTCTGCTGCTGCAGAAAAGAAAGAGAAAGGGTTGGAGGTAAATATGCTGTAATGCATTGATTTTTCTATAGGTTTAAGGAAGGCATTAGGTCAGAAAAGATAATCCCCAAGGTCCTTTCTAGCTTAATTTTCCATGAAATGCTGGGAGTAGGATGCATTTGTTCAACAGCATCCACAGGAGCCGACTGGAAAGGCTGTGCTCTTCTTAGGGCTCTGCTGAGTAACTAGAGTTTCCTCGCATCTTTTCTGTGAGTCACAGTGAACTCACTGAGTCACTGATTTCTTGTGAGTCACTGTGAGGTCACCAAATCAGCTGTGATGTGTGGAGGGACAGGAGCTGCAGGAGGGTGAGACCCAGCAGGACAGTCTGATGGAAATGAGCTCCTCAGGGTGGCTGCGGGAGTGGAGCAGGCAGGTACGTAGTCCATGCTTTGAGATGCAGGAACTGTGAGGTGATAACATATATAACTTAACTTGAAAATCAAACACAGATGAAAAGGTAGCAAAAAAATAGAAGATAAATAGTGAGAGACTGTGGGAAAGTAGAATGGTGGTAAAAGATAGTAGCAGACCTCTTTGTGAGACCTTTAGTTCAGCTGGTTCATTGAAGCTTTGTGCTACCCCATTTCTGCCCCACATGCCGCTTACCCCAAATCCTCATAAATTATATAGAAGAATCAAATCATATTACTGAAATGCTTGTAACTGAACACTTAAGAAAAAAAAAGATGCACATGTAATACAACTGCCATTTCAACTCACAGATCTGAAGGATATTTAGAACTTCTAACCCCAAATCAAACAAAACAGTAAGGAGGAATCAATACAACACGATTTACTTCCTGTCATTTTTATGAACTTAGTTTATTAGAAGTTATGCAATTCTTTTATAATATAATCACATCTAATATGTGTAAGTGTCATTTTTATTTTAAAAGCACTTCTGTTAGACATTTTAAAAAATCTCATATACATCAAACTGCCAATAACTCTAAGCTAATTGCCAAAGCAGTGTCGGGCTTGCTGGATTTCTCTGATCTAATTTTCTTGGGTTTCAGAGTGGTTTCAATAGCAAGGAAGACGCAAACAATTACTCTGTAGCTGTATTGGGTCTGGCTGGGATGGAGTTAACTTTCCCCCTTGCAGCCCTTATAGCGTTGTGCTTTGTATCTGTAGCTAGAATCCTCCTGATAACACACCGGTGTTTTGGCTGTTGCAGAGCAGTGCTTGCACAAACATCAGGGCTGTTTCTCCAAACTCCCTGCTGCAGTCCGTTAGGCTGGGGGTGGGCAAGATCTTAGTAGCCAGGACAGCAGACCCAAACAGACCAAAGAGATATTCCATGTCTTATGAAGTCATGGTCAGAAATAAAAGCTAAGAGAAAGGAGGAAAGGGGCAGTGGTGGGGCTTTCATTATTAAGGCGTTTGTCTTCCAAAGCAACCACTACGTGTAATGAGGCCCTACTTCCCAGGAAGTGGCTGGACATCACCTGCTGATAGGAAGTAGAGAATAGATCTTTTGTATTTGCAAGGTCATGGGGAACAGGAGAGGTGCCTGAGGACTGGAGGAAGGCTGACATCTCTCCAATCTTCAAAAAAGGCAAGAAGGAGGACCCAGGGAACTACAGACCCGTTAGTCTCACCTCTGTCCCTGGGAAGGTAATGGAGCGACTCATTCTGGATGTCGTCTCCAAACATGTAGAGGAACAGGAAGTTATTGGAAGTGGTCAGCATGGATTTACCAAGGGCAAATCATGCTTAACCAATCTGATAGCTTTCTATGATGTTATAACGCGTTGGCTGGATGAGGAGAGAGCTGTAGATGTCATCTACCTTGACCTCAGCAAGGCTTTTGACACTGTCTCCCATAACATCCTCATTAGGAAGCTGAGGAAGTATGGGCTAGACGAGGTGACAGTGAGGTGGATCGAGAGCTGGCTGAGTGACAGAACTCAGAGGGTTGTGATCAGCGGCACAGAGTCCAGTTGGAGGCCTGTAACGAGTGGTGTCCCTCAGGGGTCAATACTTGGACCAATTTTCTTCAATATATTCATTAATGACCTAGATGAGGGGACAGAGTGTATCCTCAGCAAGTTTGCTGATGATACCAAGCTGGGAGGGGTGGCCGACACTCCAAAGGGCTGTGCTGCCATCCAGCGTGACCTGGACAGGCTGGAGAGCTGGGCAGAGAAGAACCTAATGAGGTTCAACAAAAGCAAGTGTAGGGTCCTGCACCTGGGAAGGAAGAATGCTGAGCACCAGTATAGGTTAGGGGCGGACATGCTGGGAAGCAGCTCTGAGGAGAAGGACCTGGGGGTCCTAGTAGACAGCAAATTATCCATGAGCCGGCAGTGTGACCTTGTCGCCAATGGCAATGGCATCCTGGGCTGCATAGGGAAGACTGTGGCCAGTAGGTCGAGGGAGGTCATTCTCCCCCTCTACTCTGCACTGGTGAGGCCACAACTGGAGTACTGTGTCCAGTTTTGGGCTCCCCAGTTCAAGAGGGACAGGGAACTACTGGAGCGAGTCCAGCGAAGGGCAACCAAGATGATTATGGGACTGGAACATCTCCCTTATGAGGAAAGGCTGAAAGAGCTGGGACTCTTTAGCCTGGAGAAGAGAAGGTTGAGGGGGGACCTGATTAATGTTTACAAGTATCTAAAGGGTGGGTTTAAGGAGGACGGAGCCAGGCTCTTTTCAATGGTTCCCAGCGACAGGACAAGGGGCAATGGGCACAAGCTAGAACATAGGAAGTTCCGTTCAAATACACGGAAAAACTTCTTTACAGTGAGGGTGACAGAGCACTGGAACAGGCTGCCCAGGGAGGTTGTGGAGTCCCCTTCTCTGGAGATTTTCAAGACCCGCCTGGAAGCAGCCCTGAGGGATGTGCTTTAGGCAATCCTGCTGTAGCAGGGGAGTTGGACTAGATGATCTCTAGAGGTCCCTTCCAACTCTGAAGATTCCGTGATTCCGTGATTCTTTGCTTCCGCATGTGGCCTTTGTTTTCTTTCCTTAAACTGCCTTTATTTCAACCCATGAGTTTTTCATATTATTTTCTCCCCCTGCCCTGATGAGGAGGGGAAGTAAGAGAGTGGTGTGGTGGGCACCTGGAAGCCAGACAAGGTCAACCCACCACAGTCCTTCTTGTGGATCCCAAACTGGGGCTCTGGAGGAATTCAAGACAAGGACAGTAATTGGGAGAGGTAATGGGAAAACATGGACTGGACTTTGCCAGAGAATGGTATAATTGTGAGGAGTTTTTGTTGTAATTGTGGTGAAGGGACGAGAAGTGGAGTGCATTGTAGACTGTCCATTTCTGTCGGTGTTGTGATGGTATTTTGACTTCGGGGAATTCTTTTTGTTGATGTAAGTGAAGATTGTGTGATCAATGTATATTTTAAAGTTAATTCTTAAACAGGTGTTTCACAGAGGTAAGGGGCGGAGTGTATTGGGTTTACATGGCAACAGTTTGGTTGTAGGGGGCTGCAGGGGTAGCTTCTGTGAAAAGACACGAGGGGCTGCCCCCATGTCAGAGACAGACAGTTTCAGCGAGCTCCAAGATGGACCCGTTGGTGGCCAAAGCCGAGCCAATCGGTGATGTTGGCACTGCCTCTGTGATAGCATATTGAAGAAAAGGTAAAAAATGCTGCACAACAGCTGTGAGAGAAGAGTGAGAAAATGTGAGAGAAACAGCCCTGCAGACACCAAGACCAGAGACGGAGGAGGGGGAGGAGGTGCTCCAGGTGCCAGAGCCGAGATTCCCCTGCAGCCCGTGGCGAAGACCATGGTGGTGCAGGCTGACCCCTTGCAGCCCATGGAGGTCCACAGTGAAGCAGATATCTGACCTGTGGCCCATGGAAGATTCCATGCAAGAGCAGGCAGATGTGTTCTGAAGAAAGCTGTAGCCCATGGAGAGCTCACTTCGGAGCAAGGTCCTGGCTGGAAATTTGGCCTGCAGTGGACTTACTGCTGGAGCAGTCCATTCTTGAAGGACTGTAGCCCATGGAACAGACCCATGCTGGAGCAGTTCATGAAGAACTATATCCTGTGGGAGGGTCCCCACACTGGAGCAGACGAACAGCATGAGGAGGAAGGAATGTCAGAGATTAAATGATTGCAACACCACTTCCTGAGGGGGCTTGGGGAGGGGGAAGGAGATAGAAAAGTCATGAGTGAATCTGAGCCTGGAAAGATGGGCAGAAGCTGGTTTTAGTTTTGTTTTAATTTCTCACTGTCTCGCTCTGTTATTAATTGTCAATAAATTAAATTAATTTCCCCGAAGTCGAGTCTGTCTTGCCTGTGACGGTAACTGGTAAGTGATCTCCCTGTCCTTAACTCAACCCATGAGCTTTTCATCTTATTGCCCTCTACAACTACCTGAAAGGAAACTGTAGAGAGGCAGGGGTTGGCCTCTTCTCCCAAGGGAATAACGACAGGACCAGAGGAAATGGTATGAAGCTGCGGCAAGGGAGATTTAGATTAGATATTAGGAAGAATTACTTTACTGAAAGAGTGGTCAGGCACTGGAACAGCCTGCCCAGGGAGGTGGTGGAGTCACCATCCCTGGAGGTATTTAAGAAATGTGTAGACATGGCTCTTCAGGGCATGCTCTAGTGCCCAAGATTATTGGTTTGTGGTGGGGTGTTGTGTGTGGGGTTGTGGGTGTGGAGTTTAGTAGGTGGGTGCTTTTTTTTTTTTGTGTGTGTGTGTTGGTTTTTTTTTTGGTTTTTTTTTTTTATGTGGTTGGACTCAATGATCTCAGAGGTCCCTTCCAACCACTAAGATTCTGTGATTCTGTGATTCTGTGATTGTCTCCCCTATGCTGCTGAGGAGTGGGAGTGAGGAAGCAGTTTAGTGGGCACCTAGTGGCCAGTCAAGGTCAATGCACCACTGTCAATTAGTCCCTTTGCCCTGTAGTAGACATACTGTCTCTGCAGAACTTTTTGTAGTGTTTTAGAAGGGGAATTCCAAATGAACATTTCATTGGAAAATACTTCAATATTAGTCAGGAAAAGCCACCATTCGAAACCCATTATGTTTAAAGACCAGCTTTGGTTTTCTTAATTGCAACACATCTGGATACTTTTTCATTCATCACCACTGGATATTTCTCATTTAAAACATTAATAATGAGTAATATCTGCATACAAAGCTGGAGGTTCCTGAATCTTTTTGGTTAAAAAATGACATCCCTTTGGGGTGGAAGTAACTACTGCATAGTCTTATTTAAAATGGTGCTGGGCCTGTGAGTGCTGTTCTTGTTACGGTAAACAAGTTTCATGAAGGAAAAAGATTCTGCAGGTTTTTTACATGACTGGATTTGTTTTGGAAATATATCAGAGCAGAACCCCTTCATTACTAATCAGGCCTCCTTCTACATACCTTAAATAAATGTATGGTTTACACACCAATCACACCACTGATTTACATTCTTTACTGATTTGTAGTTTATATTCCTTCAATACATCAAATCTTCTCTTACATCTTTAATCATAAGCAGTAAAGTTTTTACCATTCTTGGTAAAAAAAATGGGGCCATTTGAGAACCTTATGATTCTGATCAGTCAGATGTGGAAAAAAAAAAGACTAAAAAGGGATGGTAAACACCACGTATTGGCTTCCTACTCTTGTTTTAATGTTAATATTTTTAAGATAGCATGGTTTTGCCAGAGATTTCCTGCCACTTCTGCATGTAAATATAGGAGTTTCTTCTGGGCAATGATTCCAGTACGGTGATATTTTTGCTAATCTTTCTATTGAGTTTACTCAAAATCCTAAACTGCTGTCAACCTTTTCCTTGCCAGGTCTCCTTTTCAAGAATTTTATGCAGTTATCTTGAATTTCCCGACTTGTGCCTCTGCTAAATGTCATCTGTCTCCTTTCTCTTCCAAGTTCATATTAGTTTTCTTATATACCACTGTACTGTATGTTGGAATTGGATGTTTAAGATCATACCAGTTCATAGTCGTTAATATTAGACATACTTTGTTCTTAGAAATGAATGTTTAAGTAATACATAAAAATAAGGTCAAAATAATTACCTCTCTTTTTTGCCAACGCACAATTGATTGAGAAATAATTACTAGATATCTAATGTTAATTAGACATGTGGAATAACTGCCTGACATAATCTAAGGCTTCAGCCTGAACTTTTGAATTTAGTGCTCATTCAAGTCAATGTGAAAAGGTCTGTTGACTGCAGCGCAAAATATACCAACCTGTGTTGGTTTGTTGATACCTCAAACAAAGATCAGCATTGTAGCACAAGATCTAAGGTAGAAATATTTCTGTCCCCATGTCCAGACATCTCTTTTGCCTTTGCTTTTCAAGAATACTAGCATGACTCCAGCTGCCTCTTCTCTCCTCTGCACCTTCACTCAAAAATAACCTCATGCTTTTCTCTCACTCCCAGAGACTTAAAATAGGGTTTTCTAAGCTGGAATGATATTTAAGTATCTCTTCCCTTGAACCACATGGCTGTATAAAATTAATACCTACTTATTCAAAACCTCTTTTAAAGTACCTTCAATTAGAACTTCGTGACTCCCACTTTAGATGTTAGGCCCTGTTAAAATTCAACGAAAAAGCTTCATAACACTTATGATAAAACTTATCTGGTTAAGACTAACATTTTCTAATTTCTCATAGCCTATATATGTAATTATTATTACTTTTATCCATCATGACTTTTTTGAAAAACATGTCTAGTTTCAGGTTGCATGCAACAGGTATCTTTAGAGATGCATCGCTGTTTTTTCCTTTAGCCAGTACCTGGTGTTTTCTTGTTTCCTTTGGATAATGGGTTTCTAACGGTGTGTCTCTAGTGTCATGGTAGCTTAAGGATCAAGCTTGTCCTCCAGCTCATACTTCATGATATTGTCTCTGTGCTGACTTTCATTAAGGTGGCAGGATGGAGCTGTCCAACTTTTTTTTATAGAAAGAGAAATTAGGCAGAGAAATTAAGGGAAAAGTAAACAGCTCACACTTGAGCCGTGACAATAAGGTGAATGTAAGTAGTCTGAGCCAGTGTAGCCTAGAAAATAAGACTTCTGTGATTGCTTGTAAAAGGCCCCCAGCTGAGTGCTGACCTGGCAGTGCAGGGGCTCAGCCTGAGCCTGAGCTGCGCATCGCTGGTTTAACCCCTGCGCTGGATGGTGACTGCTGCCTCCCCTGCTCTAGGTTCAGCTCTGGGGTGGCCTGCTCCCCCCACTCCCCCATCACTGCCTGACAAATAGCCCTTGGGACTGGGGCTGAGGAGGTCCATGGGCCACTAGCAGGCTGCACCTGACAATCTAGGAGAAGGAAGCGAGCTGTGAAAGGGAAATATACAAAAAAAACTTCAAGCAAACCCCAAGCCTGATCTGGAAGAAATCATCAACACCATAATTCTCCTGACAAAGAGCAGGAGGAAACCCCTAGGAGGCCCCCACTCTTCCCAGAAAAGCCACCACAGTGCTGACACCTCATTGCAGCCTGCCCTCATTCTTCCTCCTTCTTCTGAGACTGCCAGTGTTAGAACCCTGGAGACAGGGGAAGGGAGAGCACAGCACCAGGGACAAGTGATTTTTTATCTTTTTTTCTTTCCCCCAGTAAAACTAGTTAGCTATATTACTGAGGTTTCCTTGAATTAATTTGGATTATTAGTGAATATGAGTGTAACTAAACTAACACTTTGGGTTATTAGACCGTTAAAACATTAATTGGGCTAATATTAAGCTCTTAGTTCCATATATGTGGTGTGTGCCCTTTTGCTTATAACAAACCCATGACAGTATCACCATTTAGTTCTGAGAATTTGAGTCTGATCTTGAGCACAGATGCTATAGGAGTCTAAACTTAATCGGGGTAGGTGTTGATGAACATAAGGATAGGATGGCAGGATTGGACTGTCTTTATTCAATTGTATGCCCTTCTGTTTTAATTGGTATACAATATAATTTTCAGGCAGTACCAGAAGCTTATCTGACCAAATAATTTGGTTAGGATTTCTGCCCCGTTTTTTCCTTTGGTGTTACAAAGGCGGCTTTTTTCTTTCCCCTTGTTCATGTGTACTCATGTATTACACTATGCATGCAATTTACAGACTGCAGCTATTTTTATCCATTATTTTCCTTGTCCATTCTTTGTTGTATTATTCCATCTCATGCCTTTAACGTTAAAAGTGCGTGGTTTTTGCAGCAAACATAAAAGCATATATTTCACACGTCAGTGCACTGAACGATAGTTAATGGCATTCTGATTTAGTCTTACATTTGAATAAGCTTAATTGTATTCTTTTTTTATTTAAGCAAGTTCCAGTATTAAGGAAACTCATCAAGGTTGTACTTGCTTCTTCCTCAGGGAAGGCTCAGCCGTATTTCTCCAATTACATTAATCAGCGTGACAGAAATACTAAATATCTACTTCGCACGGTGTCATTGTCTTCCCATAAAATGGGTCACAGAAAGTAAAATGTGTAGAGAAGTTATTTTTTGGATACCTTTTATTTGCAGAAATACTGGCTTTTATTTTTAATTAGAGAATGTAATGCTTGAGAGCTGTAAATGTGGCATTTCCTACAGTCTGAAGTCTTTTCTTTATGAATATTAAATGTATAATGCCCACAATTTCATAGTCTGTGAACCTTAGCCATGGAGAAAAAACCTTTAGATCTCAGAACTATATGTCAGATCTATAGGTCCTATGAAGGAAAAAGCTTGAAAACTATATTGAGTAGCTAATTTATTCCAAACTCTAATTCCAAACTTTAAAATGGAATGGGTTTTCTTGGTCTGTTCAAAGGAGTGTGATATGTAAGCCCTTCTGTTCTCAGTATGACAAAGCCTAAAAGCGATAAAAGAGGGTAGATTTAGACTAGATACATGGAAGATTTTTTTTTTAAATGAGAGTGGTGAAACACGGGAACAGGTTGCCCAGAGAGGTGATAGACACCCCATCCTTGGAAACATTCAAGGTCAGATTGGACACAGGTGTGAGCAACCTGATCTAGTTGAAGATGTCCCTGCATATTGCAGGGTGGTTGGACTAGATGACATTTAAAGGTCCCTTCCAACCCAAACTATTCTATGATTCTAAGACACTTGCATTTGGTCTGCTGAATCTTTTGCTCGTCTAGAAGGAGAACTGTAGTACTCTTTGAGGACGACTGTTTAAGTTTTTGTGACTCCTAATATTTCCTAACATCATAGTATTTTGTAACTTATAGCCAGCTCTGAATCTCTCCGTTCAAGTACCCAGATACCTGTATTATCTGAGTGACAGTACACAGGAAAAGTAAAAGCTGACATTAACACACTACTTATATAGATTGCTTACCCTGCTGCACAAAGGGAAGTATTGTCCTCTGCTTTATGCTCTTGCAGCAGATGCTGTCTGTCAAAATGTCAAAAGAAGAGACTGAATTCATTTCTGTTCTTGATCTGAGACCCTCAGTTGAAAAGTTTATCACAAGGGAAAGTTCATGCTTCTTTCAAGGGACCAATATGACCCATTCTGATTTTCTGTAAATTATAGGCATCACTGTAAGTACTTTGTCAGCTAAGAGTATTACTCTTCAAAAAATGGGAGAAGAATCTGTATTAATATCTTCTTCACACAAGTTTATGAGGCGTACTTAATTTTGCCAGATCTTTTTATTTTTGTCCTTGTCTGGTAATGATCAGAGGAATAGGAAAGTTTTGTAAAAAAAATTACTGTCTTTTAAGACCAGATTTTTGTCAATTAAAGTTTTCATTAAAGGCAATTTAAAAGAGTTGAGAGTTTAGCTCCTAAACATTCTGCTCACACAGACCACATATTTTTTGAATTACTTTGTAACTTCAGCAAATAAACATATTCCCTTGGTGTTTGTTTATACGAGGACAGTAAAATCCATAAAGAAGGGACTGTACAGTTTGTTGCTTGTGTCACAGGACTCCATATCTTGTCTGTTGATAGGATTCCTTGCATTGGACATCTCTGAACAAGATAAAAAAGGTGGTGGTAGCGAAATGTGTGGGAGAACAGTGTCATGGGCATAAAATCTAGCCATGTTCTAAAATGAACATACACCTGATTGAGGAAGCTATCTATATACAGCATTATTAGTTGATTCAACAACCAGTGATTTTAATCTCAAAGACAAAAAAAAAAAGAAAACAAAAGCATATTCTACTGAGACTACATACTAATCACAATGTTATCAGAAGAACCGTTGAATTTGCATTATAAGGTCCCAATGTACTTTATAATAGCCTGAAGGTTTTAGATAAATATAGACAAATTTCCATAATAAGCTGTTATTATTTTCCTATTATTATTTTGCTTTTCCTTAGGAGCATAGGTAATCTGAGTTTATATTGCTGTTTTTTAAATAAATAAGTAAATAAATTCAAATTACTTACTTCCCATTGGGTAGAAATTGCTGGAAAAGAATATAATGCTGCTTATCTGTCCTGATGCTTGTATGTATTGATTCAATATTATAGTTACCTGAATTACAACTATCAATTTGAGATCAACATATATGTTCACGTACGTCTCAATTTTTTTAAGGAAAATTATTGACAAGAAAGTTAAAGAGCAGACTGTGGCAAAGCAAAGATACTTTTTTTTATATTTATCCCTTTGACTTCTTAATGAATGTTTTAACTTGTTTTTTTCAATAATTTTGAGGTTTATGTCATTAGCTGGTGATTGCGTGGTGAAGATTCAGATGTCCACCTCAGCTCATTTAGGTATTCCAGAGGCACTTATCAGAGTCTCAGTTGCACCAGCCTTTTCACTGAAGATCACTTCAAAGCTTCAGCTCTTACTGAAGGTAGCTAAGTACCCATCTATGAATATTTTAGTTCTAGTTCAAAACTACTAAAACTTTCAGTTGACTGCCTAATAAAATTTAACATTTCTAATAAGTTAAATTTCATTATATATTTAAAATTTCATTATATGTATTAATTATAATTTCCATTATCTATACATATTTCCCCAGTCAGAATACCAACAAGTTTTTTACCAATGGCCTACACTATTGGTGTAGGCAACATTCCAGGTATGAGGTAGGCTCCTCATGAAAACCACCTGCTTTTGTTCACTTCTTTTTTCCCCGTCTTCTTCATCTATCAGTTGGGCTCCTCTTTTGTGAAGTCACATGGCCTGACCACATCACAGATATGTCACAATATTCATGCCTGCCTTTGTGCACAAAGTAGCATATCTGAGCAATGCCCAGTATATTCCATATATAAATTTATTCTACAGAAAATGCTGGCCACTGAACAGAAGGAAGCAGAAGCAAGTAATATTTTTATCTTGTGGGGAAGAGTGGGTCCAGACTCCACAGATAATTGTCTATACGCTATGCTTCAGCAGCGCTTGACCAGAATCTTCTCTGTATAAGTAATCTGCTGATTATATAACAAAAGTTAGGAAAATCATGATGTGGTTCTCTGAGAGAGTTATAGTGTGCTCAATAGCTCTAATGAATAAATACAGTACACGTATACCATAAAGGAGGGACTGGATCACTAACTAGGGCTGATTGCTGAATAACTTATCTGTGTTTATTTTTCAGTGAAATACAACATAAGGTATGTTTTTGTGATCTTTTTACCATTGTATTCATTAAATTCTCTTTTAACTTTTTTATTAAAAGAATATCAACGAACAGCATCTTAATTCATCTTATTTAATTTTTTAGCTTTGTACTGTTTTACAGAAACTGTGATGAGTATGTGAGAATATTCTGATGAGTATGCTTTTGTGTTTTCTTTTCAAATACTGCCATCCTATCTTCCTTCCCTGTTGGCAGATAAATCCTATTTGATTAGTATGGTAAATATTTAATACCTTTTTTTCTGACAATAACTGGGGCCAGATTATACCAATACACAACTCATTAGTAAAAGGACTTGATTGTAGTTCATGGTTTTGCCTTCATTCTGCGAGTCCTAGACTTCCAACACTGAAGCTATTCAGGTCAAGTCAAGGAGAAACTGGCTATGCTAGCTGGGCATGTTGCACATTGTGCATCTGAAGTGCATACTTCGTTTCTATGCAGGAAGGTCAGGTCAAGCAAGTAGGAAGGTCAGTTTTTTCTTACTGAGTATCTGCTAGAGTCCTCTGCACCATCAGGGATATATTGCATAAGATGTATTGTTGTGTTAAACTGTGGCTGTCCTGAAGACAACACGGGACCTTAAACTTATATAGCTCAAGGGAAGTGCATTTAATTCCAATTGCCTTGGCAGGATAGCCATTACCTCTTTACTTATTTGTGAGAAAAGACTCACCTGGGTTTGATGTACAGCATAGTAACATTCTCTGCCAGAAACAAAGGATGTAAATTTAACACTTCTGTTTCTTTCTTACAGACCAGGTTGGGGAGTTTATTAGGTTTGGAAAATCTCATTCTCTGACATTGTCTTTTTCTCATTGTATTGAGTATAAAACATAAGTACTTAAAACAACAAATAGGAAAATAAAGTTGAATGTTAAAATACTGTTATAGAAGCTCAAGAATGATTAGCTAGTGGAAAGAAGGTGGTAGTTAGAGTGCTCCCTTGACCAAAAGTTGGCAATCCTGTATACTTTGACCCAACATTTCTTCTACTGTATAAATAACTTGGAATCCTTTCCATCAACCTCATCTCCCTCTTTTCTTCTGCAAATGACCAGATGTATTTCAAAAATTCTTTGTAGGATATTGAGCTAAAGGAACTCTAGACACTCCTCTTACTGAATTAATTTGGCATATTGTCTTTCAGTATCAGATATGCTTTTCAGCCATGATATATTCTTGCATTCTTCTCTGAACTTTCTCCTGCTTATTACCATCTTCTTCAACTATGTTCAGAACAGAACACAATTCCAATAATGGTTATTCCACTGACAGAAACAAAGCTTATGTAACATGTTCAGTCTTGCTAGTAAGTTACAGTTTGTACATCCAAGGATCACTTTATCTCTTTCGGGCCAAACCTTACTGTAGGAGTTCATTCATATTCATCTTATTATTCGTTAAAAGTGCCAAATCTTTTTCAGAATCAAGGTCACAGTTCTGCATTCTCTGCTTTTGTTCTACATTCTTCTTCCTGGTTAATTAACTCTTTGTCTTGTATTTCAAGTCATTAGTAGAACTACTTAAGAGTCCTGGGTCAAAGCTAGAATACACAAGTAATATCTCCATTATGAAAATTCTTGTTTGCAATGACTTTTGAGGTCTAGGACTTCATTGGACTTTTATTCCATTTCTCTGTATTTTCCTATGTTCCTATTTAAAAAGTTGCATTTCCTATTCAAAGATCATGCAAAAATAGGTATATTCCACCCAAGTTATCAATCAAACTTCATTCAGTCTACATAATGCTTTATTACGCTAACTGCTAAGGAATGAATAATTGCATGTTATTCAACATGTACTTAATGGCACTGTTTCTAACTTATACTGTACAAAATACTTACACAGGAAAAAAAAACAGGGATGCAGAGGAGGTAACACTTGATTAGTGTACCTTTTGTATGAAGGGGAAATGCACAAACTTTAAAGTGACCTAGAAAGGTATTGCAAGGTGTGAAAGAGAGACAATATTATACAGTGCTCCTAAAGAAATCTTTCCAAAATACTAGCCTGTAATCTAGAATTTATGAAAAAAAATTAAGAAGGAAGTATTGGTTTAGTATTTTTACATGTAGAATTGTTAATGTAGTTCTTACAAAGGACTACCAAAAAAAAAAAAAGAATAAAAAGGAAAGCAAAGAAAAGTAAACATACAGAATCATTTTTTTGAGGATTTATTTTGATTTTTGCAAAGGAGCTATCTAAATAAGTTTGGTTAACCATGCTCCAATTTAAACATATGAAATACACTTTCTATTTACACTCCCTTTTGAATATTGTGCTTCCACATATTTGAGCTACTGTTGCTTTTTTGGCTTCAAATCAGACTGGATAAGAAAATGAGAATTTGATCATGTTTTGTATTTTATGTTCCTGTGACCATTACAGAAGGGTGGATCTTAATGATCTGTACACATCCATGTCAATCACCAGAATGAATTTGTTGACATTTATGTCTTAAACAATATGCATGTATTTGCTGTCAAGTGTTATTTGGCTGTACAAATATTTATCTGCTGTAGCATTGACTGTATTAGCATAATCTGGCAAATAATCAATATTTGTCTGAAGCTCTAGAGTCCTGACAGCTAATCCTAAATAGCATAATTGGATGGAGAACCATGAAAAAGATTTATATGATATTTGACCTAGTTCCAAAGTTCTGCATATATTCTACAGAGTTTCCAAGATTGACAATGTCAGATTAACTGTTAGGATCCCAAATAATAAACTGCATAGAAATTTGTGCAAGTGGAAGGGGTACTTAGTACTAATGCAAACCTATAAAACCAACATTCTGCATAGGAAATTCAAGAAAAGGATTTTTTTTTGTTTTTTTTTTTAAGAACATCTTGAAGATTAGGAGGTTAAATAAAATATTACTTTTATTAAATTAAAACTGTTTGGAAACATTTATCATTTTTAATAAGAAGTCTTTTAAGTCCAGAAAGAAATGCGGGAATGATTATGATAAGAGAAGAATAATAAGGAATGGAAAATGAGAAGAGGGAAAGAAAGGGAGGAGGTAGTTAATTAAAAATAAAGATAAAATACAGTAATATTTAGTCAAATGGTTAAGGCAGCCACTTAAAATGATGGAGAACAAGATCTCTCTATCTCTCACTTTTAATGGGAAATTCCATCCAGATAAACTTGTCCACAAATTAATCAGATTTCTCAGATTTCGGTGTTTAATAAAAGACTTTTCTTGTATTTATTAAAATATCCCAACCATTTTGATTTGGGATGATGAATTTCTCTTCAAATCAATATCTGAACAGTTCTGAAATATTGTGGATTCTATCTCTACAGTAGCAGGAGCTAAACTCTTACTCCTTTATACTGGTGAGCTAAGGCATTTTGAAATCCTATTATTTGAGGAAAAGATTTTAAATTCACATCTGAGGACCTTCCTTGCTGGAAATATTTATAGTTTACTATTGTGGATTAAATCTGATCCAATGGTAATTTCCTCTTTTTTTTTGACTACTAAAAATGTTTAATTAAAAAAATCCCCCTAAGTCTCAACCTAGAAAACAGTTGAAGTTAAGCCACAATGAGTCTTTCTTATTGTGCGTATGTATGATACTCCTAGGCCTAAAGGCTGTTCTGTAAATTATTTCCAAATATCTTGTAAAAGTAAATGTCAGAGATTACAAGTTGAATAACAAACAGGTATGTACATGTGTACACTTGTAACTGTTTGTCAGATTTAATAGAGACATAGCAAGACCAGAATTTGTATAACCTTAATCTTAAATTCACTGCTTCAATACTGAACTTAATCCAGTTTTCATTAAATTAAATCAATTATTTCATTATTTTGATCAAGAGGAATCAAAACAGTATCAAGACTGCTGTCAGATAATATTTTTTTAAAATCCTTCCTTTAAGAACTCAGTTGTTTGTATATAGGAGTAGATTTTAACAGAGAGGAAGCAAAATAAAATTTGTCAGCTATTGATTAAAAGTTTAAACTATTTCATCATGCAGATAAACTGTCATTCCAACAAAAAAAATTACCAAAATGTTCAGTAATACCCAGTAGTTCTTACTCTTAAAGACAAAATTCCTGCTAGTTTTCTTCCTGGTAGAGTGATACTAACACACTGTTTTAACAGAAGTGGATACAAACCAAATCTTCACATCCTGATACCTTCCCTTTTGAAAACTGTTGTCACAAATTGTCATTAACTCTAAATTTTTGCTCCTGAATTCTATCTATTCTATCTATCTGAATTCTATTCTAAGACCTAAACTAAATTCTGTGTAACTATAGCAGTCCCTCAGTGGGGCACAGCTCAAAACTTAAGTCCATCTTGAGTTTAGCATACACTTTACTTACTGTGACTGACACAGTAACTTCAAGGGCAGTAACTTCAGACATAACTTTACTAAAACTCATCATTCTGGACAATATTGTACTATGTTGTATGTCATATAGAACTCCAGTAAATCTAGTGCAAATACGTGTCTCCCAAGCCAGGGCAGTATTTTGTATTCTCTGCCTATTTTAGTACATGATAAAATGTCTTTATTTATAATAACTTTCTTTTCAATTCTGCTATAAATATCATTAAATAGGGTAAATGTATCCTAAAAGTGTTTCTTATCAGTGTGGAAGTCTGTCTTTTTTAAGGCATTTAATGAAACTTAAGTTAATTCTCTCAATAGTGCAGGACCATTCTGTGATTCTGTGAATAGGGTTCTATTATTATTTCTCTGTTTAGGTATTTTTTCCAAACATCTGCTGCCTCAGGGAAATACCTTTTTGTACCCTTTGAATTCAACGACGTGATGGTAGTTATCTTGCTACTTACTGTCAAGTCTTTAAGGAATCTAATATTGAATTTTGAAGCATATAATACGACAGAAGAAAATTAGCTAGGAAACTGAGTATATGCCCATTTGCATATTAATAAGGATTTTTTTTTCCAAAGATATGTCAAAAAGAGTCTGAAATTTGTCTGACCTATCAGGTGCCTGCCATCCTTTGTCTGTGAGTAAAATAGACAAGTAAAATAAAATTAAAAAAAAAAAAGACAAATAGCATCTGAAAAATATGAATTGTGTAAATAAAAATGTTTTATTTTGTTAAATAGAAGCAGATGGTGCAGTTAATCTTTACAAAAAACCTGTGTGTCTGTTCATGGATGTAACATTCTACAAAATGCTGTAGGGACATATAATGGGAGAATTTTTAGATTAAAATAATTCTTCAAATAGCCTGTGAGAGTCTATAACTAGCCTTTTCTGTCAAGCAAAGTATGGAAGTATGCACCCAAGAACAGTTATTTTGGCTTTCAAGGGGCCAGGAAATCATTTCCCAATCTGCTGAAAAGATCTAGAAAAGACACGTTCTCACCTAAGAAGCAACGTACTGTGGAGAAAAATTGCTGCTACTTACAGTAGTTATGTTGTAGCTATTTTACACATTTCTTTTAAATTTTGTCCTAGGAGAACTTAAAATTTGTTTCTCCATACAAACAAGTAGAAAGATGGGAAATGATGTTGCATCTTGGTACAATGTGTTAGTAACACCCTTTTAGTTAAAGTATGAGAAAATTGAGTTTATATATGTTCACAGATAGATAAATAATTTTCTGCAGTGATCTAGCCCAATGGAAATTAAAATCTGAATGAGCTGTTGACAGTCTGTACAAGATAAGGATGACTGAAGTCTAGCAATAATCTACAAATGATAATATGAAATATTGAGAAGTCATCAAATGTAACGTTCAAAATTTAATTCAGAATCCCCAAACAAATTAAGTTCCTTACTGTGATCATAGGTATAATTCAGCCACATCAAGCAGTTATTTGATAGTAGCTTTGCAATCATAGTCTTCTAAAAATTCACCCAAAGTAGCACTGAATGTGTGCCATTTTTCAGTTATAGATAATATAACTGCTAAACAGTTTTACTGAATAAGTCTTCCTGCCTTTGGCTAACAAGGAAAGCCTATTTAGGGGTTTTAGCTGTTACACTAACTAATCATGCTTTTAAATACCCAAGACTGAATTAAAAACCTCTATTCTTACTTTGATGCAAAGCAGATTCATTCACCAGGCTCTGAGAATATACCATTCTTATCACTCAGGACATGTTAGCTACATAAGCTTAGCCCTGAATGTATTGAGTAATATATCTTCCTGAAGCATTTAAAAGGAGCTGAAAACTAAATCTCGGTTTTATTTTTCTACGTGTCCTCTGTTAATTCATACACTGGGTAGCAAGTCTTACTGTCAGAGAAAGCTCTTATGATAATCTTGGATGATCTCCTGAGTAATTAGACTATCATGCAGTAATTTCAGCATCAAACTTTGTCAGTATCAGAATTTAGGTTTCAGTTGAAGCATATCTTTTCCAAGGCATATAATTTTTCTCTAAAGTCTTTGAGTAATGGTAAGTCTGTTTCTTTCCCCATAAAGATATTCCAGGTACTGATTCCACTAGCTGTTTAAAATTTGGTGATTTCCAGTCCAGGATTACCTTTTTAAATTGGAGCATACAGCTATTTGGCTGTCCAGCAACAAAAAATTAAGATCACAATTGCCACCAACTCTTCGAAAAACTAAAGGTCAAAAAAGTAAAAATCTTAAATTTTATTTTTTAAATTTTATTTTTTACTGCTCACAGATTCCTTTCTAATTTGTTAACCTACATTACAAGACAAGAGCACTAGAACAAAGAAAAATATCCCAGCAATAGACCCACTATGTCATACACCGAGCTAATATTAGTGTCTTATTCCTACTCAATATTTCTTTTTTATATATCCAAGCATCCCATTCAAACTGGAAATAAGTATAATTATAACATACACAATTTTGTGCTGCCATACAACAATGTTATCTAGTTTGTTGACAAAGGAGCTGGTTCATATGGAACTGAAAATGTTGCAAGTTCTGTGATGCACTGAGTTTATTTTTGTTGCAGATTTTTGCTATGCATTATCTCTAGTATTCATTTACTTTTGGGTGTGACTGGGTGATTATTTTATGCCTTAGATAGTTGCTGCTACGTTACATACTTTAGTTCACTCAAAGTACTTGAAGTACATGACCAATGTGGAAATAAGGATATTGGGTTAGAAATTGTAAAACCACATCAAACTTCAGGCTTCAGAATCTGAAGCTTCAAATCCAACAATAACTTTTCCAGCCTCTCAGAAAAATAATCTGTCTTTTAAACTACAGGAATTTGCATTGCACACTGAATTCTGAAGTTTTACTAACTATCTATGAATCACAGATTTCATTCCTCATTAAAAACTTTGTGCAAAACAGATGCTGTTAAAAAGCGAGTATATAACAAGAATGAATATTTTTGTATCTGACATCATGTTATTTTAATAAAGCAATTCTACAGTAATTAGCTGGGGATTTACTCTTGGTAGTTTTTACTTATGGATAAGTTAAGATCAATGCTCATCACATAAATCACTGTGGCTAAAAAGCATATTTTGAAGTTGCTTTTTTACATTTTGTTTGGGGACAGAACACTGCCATATTTAATTTAGTTATAATGCACAGTAAACAATAACATTGTATCTCAGCAGAGGACTTGAAAAATATTTTTCATGCATACGTAAGTGTTGATAAACTCAATTCCTAATTTCTCTGAGAATTTATCTGTATAATTTAAAATTAATCTTACTACAGTTTATTGTGTTATTTTTGGGCTGGGACCATTCTCACAGAGTTTTAATACCTAGGTATATCAGTTTTTCTCCAGGAAACTCTTCTTAGACAATCTTTTAAGCCAAGACGTATCTGATACTGTCAAAACCAGTTTGCATCTTCATACTGTGTTTGGTGCAGATGGGTAGGAAGAGGAAGAGTTTTGCATATTTTGGGTCATGAATTTGAACCAGCTGGTTTCTGATTACAGTTTACTGAGTCATATGTCATGATTAGCTGACAGAATTCTTCCACAAGAAGAGTTCACCACGTGCTGGTCTATGTCTCTAAGGTACTAATGCACCTAGTTAAATCTGCAGTGTTCTGCATTGGTTTTCAGAAAAAAACAATCGTTCTTTGTTTCAATTCATTACAGGAACAGTACCAAACCCCCAAACCTGTTTCTTAGGTCTACATACCTCGAGGTCATTCAGTGTCAACTCTGTGTTTCATTCTCTCACTACTCTGTTCTTCTTCTTCTTCTTCTTTCTTTTCCCCTGCACCCATTTTCATTTCCCAAACACACAGTTGAAACAGAACAAAAACTGTGAAATATTCCTGTCCCATTGTGCTTTACAAGTGTTTTTCTTAGCAGTGATACATATTTATATCTCACGCCTCTTTCTGGGGCTATTGCCAGTGATGCACTATTTATGATGAAACTGTTCCATTAGGTTACTCCTCCACTGAATTCTGAATGCTTATTTGGCTCTTTCCATTCTAAATGTCTACGCTTTAAAAAACTTGCCCCAAGACACAACAGCAACAAAACAGTATTCTTAAGAGAAGGGTAGATTTACATGGGGGAAGACCACTTTTCAAAGTCACTTTAAATGTGAACATACCAGAAATATTAATATTTACCTGGATTTAAAAAAAAAAACAAAAACAAAAGCAAAAAACCCGAGGTTTTACCAAAACATAATAAGAATTTTCAACAGCTTTTCCAAGTCACCAATGTATAAATTTTTTTTTTTTTTTTTTTTTATAATGTTAAATGGGTAACTTATGTGCAGGCACTGAAAGAACCCAGGGCATTGTACCCACTCAATTTGTTTGATTGATTCCCAAGTTGTCTGGTAGAAATCTGACCGGAAAGGTGTTTGTTGAAAACGAGACTCTGGTCATTTTGCACACACTGTGTTACATTTTTTATTTGTCTTCTGTGAAAAGGAGTGGATTTTCTACACTAGTGGATTTTCTATGTGCCTACGTAGACATGCCTTTTGAACCTGCTATGGTTTTCAGAGGGAGTAAAGGGGAAGAGTTTGTTTATATGAAACTGCAAGGGTTAGTTATAATATTGCCAATGATTGCTCTTCATCCAAATGAGAGGTAGCCCCTGGGATCTCTGAGCTTGGAAGCAGTAGGGGGATGCCTACATACCCTAATGCCCCTCTCCCACTGATTGAAAAAAAAAAGAAAACAAGATTAACATGTTGGGAGTATACTTGGCCTTTCAGAACAACGCTGAACAGAAATAGTTCAACTACCACACTGGTTACATTCTAGTTAATAGCAGGGAGGAACAGTTTTTTTCCCCCTCATTCTACTCCAAAAGTAGAATTTTCTTTTTAAAGAAGTTTTCTTTTCTTTTTAAAGAAAAACTTTAAAGCTTTAGTTTTCAATGGTAAAGTCAACCTCTGTATCTATGTTTCCTTCTCCTCTATGTTCCAAGAGATGTATAAAGTAAGATTTTTTTCCCCCTTTTTTAAAGAATAAAAGTTCAGGGACAGTTACTGTTAGTACATCAGTATATAACATGAGTGGGAAAAAGAGTAGTTTTATTTATGATTGCCTTGAGATTTTTCACTAGCTTGTTCTCACTTGTATATCTAATAAGTAAAGATATATCCGTTGTGCAGACATAGGGTTTTAATTTTTTAGCAAAGTAATTGAGGTCTATTGTTTTTTAAACAGTGCACTGGTTTTGGCTGGGATAGAGTTATTTTTCTTCGTAATAGCTTACATGATTCTATGTTTTGGACTTGTGATGGAAATAGTGCTGATAACATAGGGATTTTTTAGTTATTGCTGAAGTGTTTGCACAGCCAGCATCACAGCCTTTTCTGCTTCTCACACCACCCTCACAATGATTAGGCTGGGAGTGCACAAGAAGTTGAGAGGAGGGGACACAGTTGGGACAGCTGATCCCAACTGACCAAAGGGATATCCCATACCATACACCATCCAGCCCAGCAATAAAAACTGTGGGGAAGAATGAGGAAGGGGGGTTGTTCTGTGTTATGGTGACTGTCTTCCCAAGTAACTGTTACACATGATGGAGCCCTGCTTTCCTGGAGATGGCTGAACACCTGCCTGCTGACTGAACGTAGTGAATGAATTAATTGTTTTGCTTTGCTTGTGTGGTGGCTTCTGCTTTACCTACTAAACTGTCTTTGTCTCAACCCGTGTGTTTTTTCACTTTTACCCTTCCAATTCTCTACCCCATCCCACTGTGGGGAAATAAGCAAGGGGCTGTAATGGGGCTTAGCTGCCTATTGGGGTTAAACCACAACAAACAAAAATAAGGATCAGCAAAGGTTGCTTTTAGTAAATTAGTTTCTCCTTCACCCCATTCTTCACTGTGGATAGTGATGCCTCCTGCTTGTAGCTGTCTGTCATGCTGCTGCTGAAAACCTTTAGCCAAGTATTGGAGTTTTACGGAAGAGTTGCTCAACGAAGGGCACTGGACTTCTTCCTTTCCATAGAGTAATTTCTATGCCTGGAACTTTAAGATATGGAATCTTGCAGCCATAATTTCTAACCAGAACTGGTACTATGGTTATAATCCTAAGTGTTTGTGCTCAGCATCCCAACTAGGGCTATGAGTTTTCAGTAAAACAATCCATGGTAGTGTGTAAATATGACAATGACTATTGATATTTCTCTGGACATTTATAGTAAATCTTATCTCCATATCAAATTTCTTAATTTCCTAGTAAACATCTACTCTAGAGCACCTTGGATCTCTAACAGCCGCTATTATTTCAAAAAAAGTTCAAAATATTATTCAGCATAAGGTGAACTTTGCTCATTGTTCACACTGGTTCATAAAAGGTTTGAAAGGAGAGAAAAAAAATCTCACGCAGCAAAACAAGGTAAAAAATTTTCCTTGTTAGGAAAACCTAGTGCTGCATGGAAATACTTGCACAGGTCATGGATGTGCTGGTTCTAGGGACAATATTGAAGTTTTTTTTTCTTCTAACCTGTTAGGAGGGTGGTAAACTGCTGCATTGAGCCCTCCCAACAGTCTGCTTAATCTCAGCGTAACATACATGACCAGATTAATTTTAAAGTATAATTATAACTGTAGAATTCTATTTATGTAGTGATACACGTTCATGATCTGAAATAAATTTCCTATTTCTGGAATGAAAGAAATTTATACCAATATTAATGAACTGATTGATTATTGGATTAAGCAGAACAGCCATGAGATTTATCGATTTTTCCACTCTGCTTTTTTGCCAACTTCCCCTTAAAAACTGTTTCGCAGGGGATGTACAGTATGTCAGCTTATTGTGATAATTTACATTAAAAATTCTTAGTCACTGCCGGAGCACCGTGCAGGCTGATGGCTCCCTGTTCCGTCAGGGCAGGCCTTGGCAGCCAGGGCCTGTCTCACTGTCCCAGCCAGAAGCAGCATGGCTGGGAGGCACGAAGGCAGCCCCAACCCTGTGAATCGGGCGGCTCCTTGGGAATGGGGATGGGATGAGTCTGGGACAGGACACAAGCCAGCGTGTGGACCCAGTTCTGCAAGGCAAATGACTAGGCAGGGCAGGGTTGTGGGGAGCGGGAGATCGGTCCTACTGCGATGTCTCTGGTTCAGGGACTGACGGCCCTGGGAGGCTTACATGGGGTCCTGAGCCATGGGCCCTGAGCCAGGAGCTGGGCAGGGATGTTATATCCTAGCAGTGCCTTCAAGGCCCTGGAAGTCATCCTATATTTTAGAGATGTAGCTTGCTAGCAAGTGCCTTCATATGGTAAACTTTTCAATAGCTGCTAAAAATATGGTATTTCATTGTGATATTCTATTTTATGCCCTGTAAGTCTCCTGTATTGTCACTTAAAATCATTATTACTTTACATCTGACCTCGCGATAAGATTTGTTTGAGTGAATAGAGGTAAAAGCACAGTTATGCTCCTCAGAATACACAGGGCAGATCCCAAAATGCGATTGTTAAGTGGGAAAACATCAATTACCTAAACAAAAAATCAAACATCATTAGCAGCAGCAGTACTCTAGGGAAAGTTCTTCCTTAGCACAGTTAAATGTAATTGTAATAAAAATTACAGGTGATTGTAGAAAATATTTGCTTTTAAAGCTAAACTAGTGGGATACTAAATATTGAAAAGAATAGATCATCATTATGAGTATGGTTTGAATAATCTGGTGATTTGATCACAATCTAAGATAATGGTTTTAGTGCAGCCACATGCAAAGCCCTCTATATAAGAACTTCTATGGGAAGTCTGCCTTGAAAAGCACTGAGTCAGAGGTTTAATATTCTTTGGAAATATCTTCCTCAGACTTAGTGAACTGCTTTGACACCAAACACTAATGAAATCCTTAGAAAAAGAGAAACAGGTAGTGGACAGAGAAAGCAATCTTGCTTTTCCTTCTGCAGCACTTGAATCGACAGCCTCTAGAATGCTGCCCCTGCTTCTGGTGCCAGCTTGTTGAAATAAATGGGAAACTCTTGGAAAACATTTATACTAGAAACACAGGTAGATTCCAGTATGCACAGTGGGAAAAGCTGTATTATGTGAGACTTTGGGAGTGTGACCTATTTGCCCTACTAAGGAGGCCTTAGAAAATTCCGGTGGTCGCTCTGTATCTGTTTATAGACCTCTGAAAGGATGTGAAAGGCTTGTGTTTGAAATTTAAACTTGAAATAGAAGCAATTTCCTAAAACAAAGGATAATTAGTCATCAGATTAGGTTGAATGGTAAGAAAATAATCTCATATAGGCTGCACTTGCTTGGGACTCTGTAGACATCTGAGAGGTTTTGCACTAAGCCGAGTTAGTTTTGTCAGTCAGAGCTGCCGTGAGAGTTACTAACCTAGACCCAGCATCAGTGTGTAGGATCCTGCAGCATTACTCAAGCAATACAAAATAATTGATCTAGTAACTGTATAAACTCCATCACAATAGACCTAGTCCTCTGCAGCCCATGGAGGACGATGGTGGAACAGATATCCACATCACAGCCTGTGGGAGACTACAGACTGGAGCAGATGGTTATGTCCTGAAGGAAGCTGAAGTGCAGCCTTTGGAGAGCCCACACAAGAACAGGCTCCTGGCAGGAGCTGCAGCCCATGGAGGACCCACGCTGTAGCAGTCTGTTCCTGACAGGCTGCAGTCAGTGGAGAGGACCCATGCTGAAATAGATCTCGAACGGGCTGTAGCCTGTGAGAAGGACCTATAAAGGAACAGGAAAAAAGAGTGGAAAAACAATGGAGACCTGTCCATGCTCAGGGCAGCTGGTGAATCCCCTCCTTGCCTCATGATGTTTTACCTTTTGTATCCTGTCACTGTGATCCAGGAGTATACCAATGGTATCGGGACAACATTTTGTGTGTGTCTCTGCCTTACCAAAATGTGGTGAAGTCGTGAGTTCTGGGCTTCCAGAATATGATAAATAAGATTAATTTCTTACTTTGTTTGGGCTTTTGATAGCTTTGAAAACCAGAAGAGTGTCATTGGCCAGCATAAAGTGATAGAAATCTTTCATTAGTACCTGTATAGAAAAATGTTAATTATTTGAACTGATTGCACAATTTTTCAGCTTCTTTGTAAATTCGATAATCTTAAAAGAGCTAATAGCTTGATAATTTGAACAAGTTTGACATCCAAACTTATCAATGTCTCTGCTGAATTCATGAAGGTGCTGATGACTCACTCAGAAGAGTATTTTTTGAGTCTTTATATAAGGTTTGCACAAAGAATATGAACAAAGAGGTTTTATGATCAGGGAACTTAATGAATTTAATTGTTTTGTGGAATAGCAGGCCACTATACAGGTCATTAAAAAACTGAAACAAAACAAATCCAAACAAAATACTTCTCTCATTAAATATGCTACAGTTTTCTGGAAAGAGTTCAACAAAGTGCCATAAGGATGATTAAGTGACTGGAGCATGGGACTTCTATGACAAAAGGCTGAGCGAGATGGGACTGTTCAGCCTAGAGAAGAAAAGACTCAGAGTGCATCTTATCAATGGATATAAATACCTGAAGGGAGCATGCAAAGAGAATGGAGGCAGGATTTTTTCAGTGTTGCCCGGTCACAGGACCAGAGGCAAAGGGCACAAACTGAAACACAGGAGATTGCCTTTAAACATCAGGAAGCACTTTTTTACAGTGATGGTGACTGATCACAATTAAGAATGATCAATATTCAAACATTTTAATAAATTCTTATGAAATATATGAACAAACCTCAAGACACTGAATTAAGAAAACAAACACATCCTGTCAAATCCAGCAGATTAATCTGAATCAAGTGTTTCAAGTCAGCCCCATACTTGATTTCAAATTCTCCCTAAGATTTAGCTTACCTGCCTTTAGGTTCTCACTGTGCAGGTGTTCCAGTCTGAGCTAATAATTTCTTATAGTTGATGGAGACAAAATTGCACTTTTAGGCTGTGATGTGTTTGACCAATTTTAGACACTGCTATCGATAGAAATTGCTGTCATTTTAGGTGTCCCTTTTCCCTTCACTGACTATAAAGGAAGTCTGTGATGACTAGTGAAGTCATAGATGTCTATACTACTCTCCAGGAGCATATCTTTGTTTAAACTGTTTTGATACCCACTTGGACTGAAGCATGAGTTCTAAACAAAACCTAGAGCATATCAAGAGGAAAAGAGATTGGGCTTGTTCTTTCCCTGAGAGTGCATCCAAGTACACCCAAGAAATGTAGTAGGGATAAGCCTACATCCAGCACCATGTATCTCATCCCCTATAGTCAAACACTGTCTTGCTTAAAAGGACTCTTATGAAAAGTAGGGCAGATCAACAATCCTGACTACCATAGTACAAGTTCCCAAGAACTTACATATACCTGAAGGCCACAATTCAATTTGCTTAAGCATAATTGTTTAGTGCCATTTCAGATTCCTAAGGTAGCTAAAACATGCACAGAGAACTAGCAGATATGATTCAGGACTTAAAAGAAACCTTTTGCTTTCTGGAGTAGCAGAAAGCCTACTCCAGTAGCAATAGTATACTCCTCCTCCTGGAAGAGTATGAAGCTCCAACCACTGTGATTCTACCTTAGGTTTTGTGGTTTTGTCCATTACTGGATTAATTTGTACAGATTAAAAGCACCACCAAATTTAGGTGATCAATTTTTGCAGGTATACAGGGTGGAGTAAGAATATTACCAGAATATGTATATAGAATGTGTATGTATATTACAGAATCACAGAATCATAGAATGGTTTGAGTTGGAAAGAACCTTAAAGATCATCTAGTTCCAAGCCCCCTGCCATGGACAGGGACACCTTTCACTGGACCAGGTTACTCAAAGCCTCAACCAACCTCGCCTTGAACACCTCCAGGCACGGAGCATGCACAACTTCTCTGTTCCAGTGTCTCATCACCCTCACAGTAAAGAAATCACAGTAAAAAATCACAAATCTGATTGTCGTGGTTTAGGCCAGACTGGCCAATGACAGATGACAGATGCTGTCCCGCATCTCTCGCTCCGAGGAGGAGGAGAGATAAAGAGATTTACAAGTTTAGAAGGAACTAAACTACTTTAATGAAATGTTAATGATAAAATAAAAAGGAAATAATGAAACAGATACAATATATACAAAACTGTATCAAGCTCACAGGATGATGTCACCAGCAGGCACTGGGCAAGTCCCAGACTGGGCTCAGCAACGGGTGAGAACTGGATTCCAGATCTGGAGTCAGGAATACATGGATCAGCATCAAAGGCAGATGAACAAACAGGTGGTGTCTAAGCCTGAGGTGAGACTGATTCTCATGCTAGTGTAGGCATTTCTGTACAACATTACATACAATTGAGCTTTCTAGGCAAGGATTGCAGAGTGAGGCTGTAGGACATAAAGAATTCTCATCATTAATGATAACAAAGTAGTTTCGCAGGAAAATTCCCACATTCATGGGAAGAATTGACTGATATTTATTATTAAAATGTAGGTACTGTTAATTCAAAGATCTCCTCCATGTCAAACATACCATTAGCATTCTACTGCAACTGTCTTCCATTTCTTGAACCCATATGCACACAGGAGAAATCAACATGAAAATGTTATCATCTATGCCAAATAATATTTTAAGTGTAACTCTAAATATTATGAGCCTGTTTGATGCCATATTTTTGGTTTTATGTTTTCTTATTCACAGTGGGCAAACTAAATTCGTAACATATCTGACACACTGAAGACACACTTGAACAGCTCTTTTAAGTTGCAAGTCATTAAACTTACTTCTGTGTGGCATGTGGATATATTTCTAATAGGACTTATCTGAAGATAAAAAAGCAACCTCTTAGAAAAGTACATTTTAATTAGAATGAACGTAAGAATAACAGATGAAATGTATTGTGTCATGTCTGTTATACAGAAACTATTGAGGCCTTAAAAAAGTTTCAGTTAATTAAGTTAATCAAGTCAGTGCTTGAACAGATGTAGGAGGTATTAGCATGGACAGAAAAGAAAAATGAAAGAATGACCTGCTATATCTGTCTGTACAAGGAGGTTTCAGATAAACGCATGCAATTCACCAATGCCTTAATTGTTGTAATGGTACACCACTCAATTCTGTGGTTAAAAAAGGGGGAAAAAAAGAAAAAAATGTTTAATGAGCTGTTCCAGTAGTAAGAGTAATTGCTTTCATTCTCATTAAAACTAACATGTGTTAAGTTCTGCCGGATACAGAAGACTCAGGACTGTACTGTGTCAGCTACAAATGAATAGTTAAAGCAGAACTGCAATTGAAGCTTTTCTGACATCATTGACACTGTTTGTTGTTTTTTTTTTTTTTATTTCTGGGAAAAAGAAGACATCATTATGGAATTTGTAAGAAAAAAATCTTCATTAACCAACTTTGTCTGTAGTTGGCTGTATTCTGTTACTTTTTCTAAGTAAAAGTACACTAGAATAATTTTATTTGTTAAAAGACATGCATAGTCAGTGATTTTAAGTTTACTATTAGAATTACACATTTTTCATGGACTTTCTATCCCTGTTAAATGCTGTAACTCATTTCTCGTCTCTTTAACTCGTGATTTGGAATTAATAGAGGAGTATAATTAAAAACTTTGGTTTATGTGATAGCAACTGTATGATTATGGTAAGATAACACTTTCTGACACATATTCTGAAGAGGGATTTCAAAACAATTTTATTTCCTTCCTTGTTGAAAGCTGAAAACAGCATATATGGTGAGTTGGTCCTGGCATGGAGAATCAGTCTGACTTGTCAGTACTGGAGTGGGCTGACACCATACAGGAGTACACCACTGGAATTCAACACAATATTTAAAAACTGAAGAATTGTCTGTAAAGATAGGTTTAAAAGAATTTTTAAAATATAGTGCAGTACAGTTCAGAATAATTGCTTCCATTAAGACAGGGACGAGGAAAATCTGCTTGATAGCTTCCTCTAGAAAAGGAGTGGGGCTTATCCTGAGTATCTGTGATGTTCCATCACTAAAATGATCCTGTTATGAAGCAGTGAAATGGTCAACATACGATTACTACATACTCAGTATTTTTTTTTTAATTATTTTAGCACTGGTATGATATCCTCCATGCTACCAAGTTCAGTTTTCTGCATTTGATATGTGACCAAATTGAGAAATTGAGAAAAAGTAATGTTTGATAACTAAATCTCATAACATACAGGTTCATGACTGAAATGATTGCAGGATTTTAGTCTAAAGACCTTCAGAGTGAGAGCAGATGATAGTCTTCATGAAATAAATGGCTGGTACAAAGAGGAGGATGACCTGTTTATCATGTCTATGGTATAGAGGAGAAGTGCTGAAAAAGAACTTCATCAAGAAAGTTTTCAGTTAGACATGAGAAAACAGAGAAACATTGTCCAGAGAAAATATTCACAACAGTAACGATAATGAAGCACTGGCATAGACTGCCTGGGGAAAGATTGTGGAATCCATCAGTGGGGGTGTCTTTAAAAATGTATTAAACATCAGTCAGGAATTATTCCTCCTTTGGTTACAGGAATAAAACATAAGAATTCTCAATGTCCTTTCCAGAGCCGTTTTTATAAGAAGTCAATACGAGTACTTGATTAAAATTAGCTGATTGACCTCAAGAGAAGAATTTATGAAATTAAGGAAAATAAGTAAGAAACAGATGGGAAATATGATTCTGCTTAGAGATGGAATCAGAATCTGTGGTTTTATAGGTTTAATTGAGGGATAAATTTTGCTGTGATTCAGTATGTAAGTGTGAATTCTTGTACTTTTTGTGTTCGTTGTTCTAATTCTATATATTGGGATGATATATTTTTAAATCACAGTACATTAAGACAGTTCTTTATTCTTGTATCTGCTATGTATTCATTGCCATTTCTAACTAAAATGGCCTAAGTTTGAGTTTCCATTGCATTAACTCAATGATATTGTTAACATATTTTAACATAATTTTAACTTGCAGTCTGTCCAGTTAAACAGCTGGATATAGCTGACTATACCTTCTCACCAACACAACAAAATGAAGGGATACAGGCTTAGTGATATCAAGTGGTCAAGAATGAAGCCTGCAGGAGTTCTCTCATGAGTTTTGTCACTGACTTAACGTGGGAGTGCCTGCATGGTCCACCCTTGAAAAATGTCATGGATGACACCACCTGTTACGTTGTAGGTGTAACTAGTGTGTGCAGGTCCAATATACCAAACTAACTGAAGGGTATTTGCCCAAAAACGGTTATCTTAGAGTCAAAAAGGACACTGATTACCTCAGGTGACCATGTTTAAAATGGAATTGGCCATCTACTTTTGTGTTGGGTGCCAGTGTCCAGGTGCCAGCAGCGGGGGCTTCAGGGCGGCCTCTGTGAGGACAGGCCAGGACTGCCCCGTTCCGGACAGAGCGGGTTCCAGCCGGTTCCAGCAGGCTCCAACCAACACACCGCAGGGCACTGCTGAGCCCCGCAGCCACGGTGGGGGCACCTCAGGAAAACCTATTTAAGAAAGGGCAGAAAATGCCAGAGAGTGGAGAGGACTGAGGGGTGTGTGTGTGTGGGGGAAACCACAACAAAAAAACCCAAACCTCCCAAACCCACAAAACACAACTGTGAAAAACAGGCCTGTGAACACCAAGAGAAGGAGAGGAGAACAAAGTGCTCCAGGCACCTGAGTAGATACCTACACTGCAGCCTGTTGAGGACCCTACACTTCATCTGGTGGATATTCCCAGAAGGAAACTGCAGCCTGTGGAGAGCCCACGCTGGAGCAGGGAAAAGCGTGAGGAAGAATAGGCAAACTTATGGCCTAACCGTAACCTCTATTCCCTATCGCCCTGTACTGCCTGGAGAGCAGGGAGGAGGTAATAGTAAATGTTAACCAGGGAATTACAAGAAGAGACAAAAAATGAGCAAACCTGAAAACAAGTACAATAGAGAAATGGAAATTTTGTAAAAGATGGAGTGAGAGGCCTTGGAGCAGGATGAGGAGCAGTGACTCTGGTTGGACACTGGCAGGTGTCACCCCATAGCATCCCTAGTCCTGCCTGGGTGAGGCCCAGCACCTCCCTGGGTGCCACAGGAGCAGCTTACACCCAGCCAGCGACCCACAGCACAGGAGCGGCATAGGTACACAACAGCCCAGGCTGCACATGGGGATATGTGGGCTGCCTGCCCACAACCGGTGCTTTAGCTAGGCACAGGCAGTGGCAAGGATGCATGCTCAGTTGGAGCACCCACAACTCCACAGGAGGGTCTGCACGTGGGGAATCTG
The DNA here is from genome assembly GCF_028500815.1 of Rissa tridactyla. NCBI lineage: Eukaryota > Metazoa > Chordata > Aves > Charadriiformes > Laridae > Rissa > Rissa tridactyla. The sequence continues at coordinate 96,037,928 of NC_071468.1, forward strand.
CCCCCACATGCTGGGGTGGGGGTATGTGTAACCCACACTGATACGGTTCGCATATAAATATGTGTGCGTGTGCGCGCATGTCTCTGTGTGGTTACAACCTTCTGGGGTTAGTTATATAAGGGTGTTTAGCAAACAATAGGTGTTTATTAGCATTTTGTAAGTGAAAGTACTGCTGATTATCTGCTGTATTATTGATATTGATTCTGAATATATAGTTCATTGATTGCCAGTTAATTACATGTCATTAATGAATGGATGAATCAATCCTGATTAGATTTAAACTCCGTGAAGTGAGTTTAAATTGAACTGATGAGCATTTTTTTCCAGCAACAACTTACTACTTGTCTTTTGGTAAAACTAATGTTCAGATCCATAAAGTGTTATAGGTGCCAAACTCTATTCACAGAAACTACACTTAATTCTTAAGTATTTTCCCAAAACTTTCCTTATACACCTTTTTTGTTTTTTTAATGAATGTGTCTATTGGGGTGGAAATTCATTGCCTAAAAATAAGTGTGTAGCAACAGGCTTTGATGTTATCCTTGTCCCAAACATCATACTGTTATGGTCAGTAGAATCTAATCAATATAGTCAACAATGACTAAATTTCCAAAAAGACTAGCCACTGGGGACTTGATTATATGGGCATACAACTAGTATTCGAGGTGACCTATGGTCTCCCTCTGTCTTCCAGTTGTCATTCTATAAAGGCATGTTCTCACATATGTTCTGTGTCATTCCTACCAGAATTATGTTAATCCCTTAGCTATCCTACTGAGTTCCATTTGGGAATAGATATCTGTCTTTCACAGAATCATAGAATCATAGAATCTTCATGGTTGGAAAGGACCTTTGAGATCATTGAGTCCAACCATACACACACACAAAACAAACAAACAAACAAACAAAAAACAGAACAAAAAATAAACCAACAACCCACAAACAAAGAACCTACAATCTCTGCCACTAGAGCATGCCCTGAAGTGCCAAATCTAGACGTCTCTTAAATACCTGTAGGGATGGTGACTCAACCACCTCCCTGGGCAGGCTGTTCCAGTGCCTGACCCCTCTTTCAGTAAAGGAATTCTTCCTAATATTTAATCCAAACCTCCCCTGCCGCAACTTCAGACCATTTCCTCTGGTCCTGTCATTATTCACTTGGGAGAAGAGGCCAACATCCACCTCTCTCCAACCTCCTTTCAGGTAGTTGTAGAGGGCAATGAGGTTTCCCCTCAGCCTCCTCTTCTCCAAGCTAACCATGCCCAGCTCCCTTAGCCTCTCCTCATATGACCTGGTCTCCAGACCCCTCACCAGCCTGGTAGCTCTCCTCTGGACACGCTCCAGCACTTCAATGTCCCTCTTGTACAGCGGGGCCCAGAACTGAACACAGGACTCGAGGTGAGGCCTCACCAGTGCCACGTACAGAGGCACGATCACTTCCCTGCTCCTGCTGGCCACGCTATTCCTGATACAAGCTAGAATGCTGTTGGCCTTCTTGGCCACCTGGGCACACTGCTGGCTCATGTCAAGCTGGCCGTCCACCAGCACCCCCAGGTCCTTTTCTGCCGGGCAGCTTTCCAGCCACTCTTCCCCAAGCCTGTAGCGTTGCTTGGGGTTGTTGTGACTGAAATGCAGGACCCGGCGCTTGGCCTTATTAAACCTCATACCATTGGCCTTGGCCCATCGATCCAGCCTGTCCAGGTCCCTCTGTAGAGCCTTCCTACCCTCAAGCAGGGCAACACTCCCACCTGGTTTGGTGTCGTCTGCAAACTTAGTGAGGGTGCACTCAATCCCCTCATCCAGATCATTGATGAAGATATTAAAAAAAACTGGCCCCAAAACTGAGCCCTGAGGGACACCACTGGTGATGGGACACTAAGAGGATTTCACCCCATTAATCACAGCTCTCTGGGCACGGCCATCCAGCCAGTTTTTAACCCAGCAAAGAGTACACTTGTCTATGCCATGATTCGCCAGCTTCTTCAGGAGAATGATGTGGGGGACAGTGTCAAAGGACTTACCAAAGTCCAGACAGAACGTCCACAGCCTTCCCCGCATCCAGAAGGCGGGTCACATGGTCATAGAAAGAGATCAGGTTTGTTAAGCAGGGTGAAGCTATACCTGTTTATTTTAGAGGGAGCTAATTTTTTGTGTTAACTAAGCATCTACTTACTCCATTGGAAGCCTGGATATTTAGAACATGTATTGGTACTTATATGTAGACTCCTAAAAAAGGTATTTTGTTTTGTAACTAGATCCCACTCTGTGTGTTAGGTACTCAAAAGCTATGTCAGCCAAAGGCAGTTTTGTAATCTGTAAATTAGACACATATAAGTTAAAGTTTTGCCTTCAGTGTTCTTGGAAATATGTGGTTTGTAATCAGAACTCTTCAGATAAAAGCATTTAAAATCCCACAATTTCAACTTTGTAGGAGCTAGCTAAGCTAACCTGACATCCAAGCAAAAAAATTTCCTCATTGCTGGGCTGTAGTATCAGAATGTCTATTATTATTCACTTTCAACTCCTGTGAATTTTGTACTTCTGGTTGCAGAGTGCTGTACAGCAACTAAGAGGAAGGACCTTCATTTTATTCTATTTTTGTCTTGCATTCAAGCACACTGCTGGCCCTCGGTCCAAATGCCTTCAGAGTAAGATTTATTCAGGTTTCCACTTCACAGCCAAATTCTGTAATCAAGATGCTGTTTTGCAAAATGGGGCAGCTGCTCCCTGCAGGAATAGGGTTCAGGCAGTCAACATCAAACAGTCCCTTTTTCCTGTATGTTCGGTTCCTATTTGCATGTTCTCACTTTTCATTCTGGGTTCTGTGAATCTCACCCCAAATTTGCCCTACAAGTTTCTACTTCTATACTGTGAAATACCATTCCAGAATCATAGAATCATAGAATCTTAGAATCATAGAATGGTTCATGTTGGAAGGGACCTTAAAGATCATCTGGTTCCAACCCCCCTGCCCTGGGCAGGGACACCTCCCACTAGACCAGGCTGCTCAGAGCCTCATCCAGCCTGGTTTTGAACACTTCTAGGGATGGCGCATCCACAACTTCCCTGGGCAACCTGTTCCAGTGTCTCACCACCCTCACAGTAAAGAATTTTTTGCTAATATCCAATCTAAATCTAGTCTCTTTCAGTTCGAAACCGTTACCCCCTGTCCTGTCATTACACTCCCTCATAAAGAGTCCCACCCCATCCTTCCTGTAGGCCCCCTTTAGGTACTGGAAGGCTACTATAAGGTCTCCTTGGAGCCTTCTCTTCCCCAGACTGAACAGCCTCAACTCTCTCAGCCTGTCAACTAGGTGCTTATTTTTTATATACTGTAGTTTTGAATGTCATAGTTACTACAACCCTTTGACAGTTCAACTCTTCAACTTTTCTGTCCAAATTCAGCTTTGTGTATGTTGCTGCAGTTTCAGCAAATCAAGCTATTTGACTCCAAGTTTTCTTTCTGTACATCTGGAATGGAGAAATTAATTTATAATTCCCAAGATTACTTAGAAGATTAATTAGTCACTGTTGTTGCAATCCTCTGAAGATTAAAATACTACATGAAGGAAAGTATTATCATATAAATATTCTTCCTAAAAACAAGTTACATTTTGTTGGCTGAATGTGGATGTTTTCTTTTTTTATTTTTAACCTGTTTCAGTTTGCTGTTTGTGTTTTTATTTCTTTCGTTTTTTGTTTTTTTTTTCCTTTTTTTTTTCCCTGAGAGTAGAAAGTGTTTCACAGCATAATTGAATTTCCTGTCATCTGGAACATAAAGGCTTCTAGGTAAATATAAACAAATGTTCTATTTTTTCTTTCTTTCTTTCTTCTTTTCTTAAGCCATATTGAATACACCATTGGAATTTGTCTTGTTATAATGGTTTTCATTGTAGATAACGTAAATCACTCTCTCTTGTCCACTATAGGTCAAACTAGTTTAAGGCACCTTTCTGAGAGATTCATTTGCATGCAGAATCTATATCCTTGTCGCTTTGTGGAATGCATTTTCAAACAAGCATGGTTCTCACCAGATAAATGACATTTTATGAAATCACAAAATGTGCCTTAAACAGCATAATGGCTTTAAAGCATTTTAATTAGCTATTTGGCAAATCAACAGATGTAGAGTATCATCGAGCATGCATAATTTATCTACTAACAATAGTGTCTGTACTTTTTAAGAGCTCGTAACACTGCCTTGTATTTGTGCTTTAAAACACCATTGATTGTAATCCTAACATAGTTTGTAAGAGCTTTAAACACAAAGTTCTCAAAACAATGAAATTCCAAATAAAATAATGTATCCATTTATACCAACCGTATATTGTCATTACTAGCTACACTTAAGAAGCTTCAAAAGAACTCTATTATTAATATCAGATTTGTTTATTCTGTAATATTAAAAAAAATACACGAAGTATTTAAATATTCTGATCACAACATAACATTTCCTTTTATCTGAGAGAAAGAAACACAACAGGAACTTTGCAAATCATTCCAGAGCACTTCCTGGAATTAATAGAATATCTAGTACAGCGGTGCTCAAGCCATTATCATTTTACACCATTTTACTTTTCTTGTTTATTTATTTGTTACCAGAATTTGCTCTAGGGCAACCTATAACTTCTTTCCTTGAATTTGCTTTTTCTTCTTCCTTAAGAAGTTAAATACACTGGAGTGTGCTGGATCTGTTTCCTAAATATCTAGTACCTTTTGATACTAGACACTTAAAGGTGTCTGAGAGCCATGAGACAATGACAGATGTGACACAGGTCCTGATCAGATAGATTCTTTCTGAAGTGGCATCTGAAAGCTAAACAGGATACTGAAATGGCACTACATGTCTGGTTTTAGCCAGCTGAATCACATCCAGTTTGGATTCAGTTCAAGATTAAAGCATCCGCATTTATATTTCCAACTGTCTGAAACCTCTATGTGCACTAGATATCTAAACCCCATTACAATCATTGCACATCTCCTCAGTACAGTCCATGGAACTTGGGAAGCAATTTAGTTCATCCAAAAGTAGTCCTCTAATGCATGAATCAGTAGTTGAGTCTCTGGCATTTGATGTCACCTGATATGTGCTAGGGTGTCCCACCTGATCATCAGCTGCCATTCCAGAAGACCTATGCCCCATGCATGTCTTGCATACTCTGGAGTGTTTCAGCTGGGACTAGGTCCCTGTATTTGGGCAAACAAATCCTGATCTGATGGGTGATTAGTGAAATAGTTCTGGCTGATTAGTGGAATACAGTGACTGCATTGACTAGATTTGTATTGACTGACTTGTTCATTCACAAATGGGCACACATTTTGAGAGACGTCATATTGTATGTCCTAACCTGCAGTTGGAGCCGTCCTGTAAAGGCTTTGACTGTGTTAAGAAAGTCCTCTAGTTTGTAGGTTATAACTCAAATGGGTATTATATCTACAGAGGAACATTCATATAAGAAAGAAAAATCTGCTTCCTGTTAAGAGAGATCTATTTCTATCACTCTTCAGCACTGACTGACATGAACCACTGCTACTGTTGTGACTTAAACTATTTCTATCTATTTAGGAGTTAGTTACCTCATAGGATATGGATACAGGAAATCAATGAGGTGCTTCTGTAACTTTTTCATTCTGTCATGTAGCTTTTGCCACTTGAAACAATTTGGAGATCTGAATTGCTGCTACCACTGCTTACTTCCTTCCCCACCATGACCCTGAAGCTAAATCCTCGTGCAAAATAGGTTTTTCCATCCTCCAGTTCCCATCCCTGTACCCAGGAATGATTACTGTCAGTGAGCAATGAGTACTATCTGCTGATAGAGGTGCGAAGAAGCAATTTTTAAAACCCCCTTGACATGTAAACCTAAACCAGCTTCTCTGCTTGAGGTAGTAATTTTAAAACTCTGAACTTTTGGAATAGCCTACAATTCTGCTGCTCTCTCAAACAGCAAGAAAAAGGACATCTATATTCTCTATACTCTAGATTCTAGGTTTCCATTCATTTTAGATCTCCCCATGTTCCACAGGTAAAATTTTTTGCAGAATGAAACATTCAAGAATTTGCACATTGGCTTCATATGCAAATTATGCAAAGCACACATGCAGACCAAGGACATAAATGTAATCTTTCAGTCAATGCTTCAACTTCTGATTGCCCTTATGAGACGTTTTGACTCAGGCCATTCTTTCAACCACAGATGTTACTGTTCCTCTCCTACCTGCCCTCCTGAGATTCCTTTTTCAGGGGGAAGGCACTAACAGCAAAAACTGTGGAACAGCAGAAACTCTGTGGAACTTGTGCATATTTGCCCCAACATGGTGTCACCTTTAAATGGGTAGCTGATTTTTTTTTTTTTTTTAATGTTTTGGACATGGTTCTGATATTCAGCAGTGAATGTGAAAAACGTGTCTGCAGAACTTGCTAGAAATTTGCTTCTCATTGTTGAATAATGACATATCATTTAATGCAAAACCTGTAGCGAACAGATTATATAACAAAAATTTTTGAATTAAATGTCATGTATAGCATTGTATTATATTATAAACCACTTGAAGATACTTAATTATTTATTGAACATAGGAAGATGTATACCTTTCTGCGCAAGTCTTCTTCATATACATGTTAGACTTTGAAAAGCTCATATTTTGTGAATTTAAATTGCTATATCTTGCTTATCAAATATTTAAGCACACATTCATGTAACCTGTCTCACCATTTGAAATTACGTTGCATGTCTCTGACTTACCCTGAAGTAAAAGAGAAAAAATAATGCAAACTAAAAATCCATAATTTCCTCATGATTACCTCCAATTGTGCATAGCTGGGAACAGAAACCATTTTTTCCAAGTTTTCTAAACATTTGCAAATTTTCTAAACTTTTATTGTGAAAGTTTGAAGAAAGAAAATGAAAGGGATATCTAATTAGTTTTTCATTACTTCATTCTATGTCTTCTTAGTCTTTAATTGTCACCACCTTCTGAGAATAGAACTTTTGAAAGGGCTTCACTCTTCAGGATAATTTCCAAGTGATCACCCTGAATTTATGATGATCTGTAAGACACGTTAAATTATGTACTCTAAGGAGAATTTTATGCCCAGATAAAACTTTTTCTTTTTTTCCCAGCTCTGATAGTCATCATTTTTGAAAAGAAATTAACTTGAAATTAGTATTTTAGAAAGAAAAAATTGAAAATTTTATTAAGGCAAATTAGATTGGGAATTATATGAAAACAAAAGATGGTTAAGTCTTTCACATTGCCTTATCTTCCAGCCTTGACTGCCCTCCCTCTTATTTTTCACTCTGAGGCAGAGTGGAATGAAGAGTTTTATCCTGTGTTTGACTGTTCCTTAAGATTTTTAGGTATGTGACTCCTAATTCTGCCCAGCTTGATAGTATCAGATCACCTACTTATAACCTATTAAGTTTCCTGGGCTTTGAGATAGGGAATTTACATAACTCCATTTGCATGGCATGATGAATTACATGGCTGTTAAAAATTCTGTCCGTTTACAGTTTGGATTAAATAAATGAAATGAAAATTCCAAAGATCAAAATTAAACAGCTTCATCATTTCAGAAGATGAGTTCTTTATACCATGGTTGCAGATGCTGTCTGTACTAGATATATTTTTTTTTTAATTTTATTTTAAAATTCATTTAAACATTCATTATGAGGTCTTTAAGGTCAATTGGCATAGTTAATCTACAGATTAGATTTCATGTGCTGTTTATAATTTCTCAGTTTACAAACAACAAATAAGTTTGCTGTCAGTCTTTTCAGTTTCTTATATACAACCCTGTACCCTCTGCATCTTCCATTTCATCATCGGTTAAGGATTCAGAAAAGTTACCTATCACATTCTCAGTTCTAGGAAGAACTCAGGATTTGTTCTATTTGAAAACATACAGGGAAATGCTCTTCAGTTGCATCTACATGGGCCCTACTCTGTTCCTCAGCTGGGAAGCTACTACTTATTTTACAAGGCAAGCTGCTTCTTACTGTTTCTTTCTTACTGCTTCTTTCTTTCTGTTGGTCAGTATGTGGTAGTTAAAAATGAGGATTTGGGCTCAGAGTTCAGTATTGCAATAAAGAACTCACCTTTTTTTATTTAGCTGATTGTAAAAGCTTAAAATTGGTACAACTCTTTCTCTTGCAAAAAGCCAGCAATAATAACAAAGTTGTTGCGGAGGTGAATTTTTTTAGTATGAACGTTGGCAGGTTAACAAGAGAATACGGTGGTACAAAAGAAAAGACCAGTGGATACCACAGTGGTAATAAAAAGTTACAGGAAAATGTTTACCACTAACAGTAACTGGGAACCTAATTTTTTCTATCTTAACACGCTTCCTTAAGGTCATCTCAAAACTTGTTTGTTCTGAGGCTTTGGAAGTCTCAGAAATTTGGAGCCTGCTGCTGACCTCAGGTATTTTATGTCTGTCTTCAGTGGAAAGAGGATTTCATCCATAGAGCACAAGATTGAAAATAATAGTATGTTCCTTTAGTATCTTTACCCCTGTCTTCCAAATCTCAGGATTTTCCAAGGAAAAACTCTCAGAGGCAGTACACCAAAAGAGGAAAACAACTGTCAATGCTAAAAAATCCTCTTCATCAGAACCCTAGGATCTATAGCAAGCTTTTCATTTATTCACTTAGCTGCCAGGGAGTGCTGAAGATCTAAGATATCCTGCTTTTCTTTAGGAACTGAAAAAAACCTGTTTCACAAGGGAAGGAGGTGAACATAAATTATGAAAATATACATATGTATGTATATCAGAGCTAAGAGGGAAGAAATGTGTTGAATACAGTCACAAACACATTTACACAATAATTCCCAAATGGCATCCTCTGATATATCATCAGGTTGCATCTGCATGAAACAATTACGAATCAGAACCAGAAAGTTTATCATCACAGTTTAACACCAAAAATATTAGAAACAGTGTGAAAAAATTACATTTGGATTACACGCTTTGTTTGTACAGCTGCACTTCACAACATGTAAGTGCACATGTATGTGTTTTGGCAAATAAACATGCATGTATGATATATATATGTTTATGTATGTTCTAGATAAGGCTTTTTACTTCAGCTCATTCAACATTTATGCTTGAGTCTTCATATGTCCAGATTTGTATGGGAGGTTGGGGAACTATATATCCCATGGTGATTAGATAACGGCGGCAAACATAAACTGCTGATGCCAATATTCATTATGTTATACTTAGGAAAAATAATTTAATAACAACAACAATTTACTGAGTCAATTGCAGGTAAGTTTTTAATTTCCCAGGTTACTGAAAATAAATGGTTCGGCTGTCAATCGTCATATTCACAATAAGCAAGTCTTATCTTTTTCTCCAGTTCTACTCCTGTGACACCAGAATTGTGGTTTCTCTATGTAATTGAATCACCTTGAGAACTCTCAATTTTCTGTTTGTTTATTTGTTTTCTTTTGGTTTGCTTTTAACTTGTGGATGTGCTTTTTGTATCTTATTAGGTTTGTTTTTCTCAAGCCTGGGATAGCTACTAAACTTAGTTTATGTTTTATATGTCTTTGAACTCTATTTTCGTATAAAGAAGTATGATTACTGTAATTAACACTCTTTCATTAATATTGATGGAAGTGACCTGGCATTCATTTGCACTTTAAAAAAAAAATATCTCATAATTATTAAATAATTTTACAATTAAAAACAAATAGGAAAACAAGATTTTCTTGATCATAACTATTGCAAATTCAATCTACGCCATGATTTCACTAAATGCTTTAAAATACTCTTAGTTCCATAAAGTGCAAGGTTTTCTTGAGGGTTTTGCAGCACCGCAGTAATGAACTTGCTTCTGTAAAGAATATAGCAATTCATCTAATATCTTTATTAAAGAGGAAATGTTTTTCTGCTTGTAGATTTGTATTTTTTTGTAAATCCATTCAGGTAACTATATTTAATCTAATTTACATGCTATTAGGGATATTCCACATCAATGTGTTCATAAAGGATCAAAACTCAGTGACTTTATTTAGGTGAATTTATTTCCTTTGGTCAATGAATTTGAAAGTGTTGACAAAAATGACAGACATCTGTAAAAAAGCCATACTATTTAGCAATTTTGTTTCATATTATGCCCTAATTCAGCTGTTGCTGGTATAAATGTAAATCTTCTCATTGAATCAGAATTGGCTGTAAATAGTCAGGCAAATAAGCTTTAGGCACTGTTTGTATTTATTTATTTATTGTTCTTCCAATTATGTCTAGTCTAAAATGTTCTCAAATTTGAAACAATAGGGAAAGGATTATATGTAGATAAAGGAACATTAATAAGTAACAGAAATTCTTTATCTAGAAACATTATACATTTGGTTGACACAGCTTTCAGAAAGACATGCTTCAAGGCACAGGTATGCAATTTAGGAATTCATGTCCTTTTCAAAATATAACAAGGGTTTTCAGAAACCTAAATCTTGGACTCCTGTACTTAGGCTTAGATTGATTTCATATCTTTATTAAACGCACAATATTAAACATTTTATTAAAGCATGTAACCTGGGAGCACAGTAACTGAAGGGTCTATGTACAGTTGTGGTGATCTGTCTCTCAAGATCTTTTTGGGTGAGCCATTTGTTTTAATTTTCATGCATGGTATCTCGACTATCTGTGCTTCTATTCTGGATGCCACAAAACCTTAGCACGCATAAATATTTTTAAATGTTTCCAGTCTCCTCCTGGGGCACATATGCTAGGTCTTGCCAAAAGCAACCTGAAAAGCAAATAGTATTGTCTGTTCAGTCAGAAATAATACACTTCATGTCTTGGCTTGGGTAATCACAGGTTCCTATTACCTAGAAAAGAACTTCAGGAAGAATAAGTCAACAGAGAATACAGTTAGCATTTGTAAGTGTGGAAAAACACTTTTCTTGAAATGAAGGTATTTCAACTTTAAAATCTTCCATTGCTATAAAATATTCAAAGGGACAACGAGAGTGTGGAATGTGCTCATCAGAAACAGCCTCCCACATGATGAAATGTCCTTTAAAGAATTATTTATACTAGTTTATGAAAAGGTAAGAGTTTTATGCTTTCAATGTAAAAAAAAAAAATTAAAATAAACCAAAATCCAATGATATTCATTGTATTAGAATTAATTTAAAAGGCAGGTCAAGTAGTTGGAGGCAGAAGGTAAATTTTACACTGGAGATGCCAGAAGTAACATACTTAACACAAGAAAGCAAATACACGCAATTCCATTTCTCACCAGAAATCCCAATTCAAATCAGAAAATACTCACTGAAGTTCTGAAAACTACACATACTAACCTGGGAAGCATGCTAACGTGAATGAGCACATCAACTATTAATTTGTAATCTTTACCTGTATTATCTCATATTTTGTGTTAGAAGTGTTAGAATCATAGTTTGTCTTATAAAATTTGTTTCCTGAAAATGAAGTTAGCTGTGATGTATGCCATAGCCTTTTCCTAGCCGGTGAAACAAAGAGAGTGGTGTGGTGTTTTAGCTGAGTTAAGTCAACCTATAGCAGTTCTGAAGGCCATTTGTACTATTCTTAGTGTCTAAATTTCTGACAAAAGACACAACACATCTGTGTTGGGTTACAAAACTACTGGTTTGCTCAAGGATAGCAAGCACAAAAAATAATAAACAAGTGGTAGTCTTTCAAAACAAGCTATAGAAAATTTTCTTAATCTCAAAATACCCTATAGGAAGACCCATTTCCTTGGCAAGAATACTAAAATAATTCCAAGAACAACTCCAGTAGACAAGAAGAGTATGTCTGTCTGTTAAAGAGATGTAAATTGGTAGGTATAATTTTTGCTATGCTGTTGACAGATAACAAAAGAGATGTTTCCAGTCTAAATTTCAAGCTGTGAAACAAATATACTGTAAGTGCAGACAGATGTTTAATTTTAGTGACTACTTTCTAAGTGTTGCTTCCCAAGTCATTGTGAAAAAAAAAAGGAAAAGGAAAAGTATTCCAAAGAAGACTTGACAGTGCTCTTAAAAAATGCTGGTGAAAAGGAGCTCCTCACAGATTCAGTGCATTCTTAAGTATAGCAAACAACTCATAGACTCAGACTGTTATTCAAAAGAAAGTATGGACAAGAAAGGACAACTTAATTTTGACCATTCCTATATACATTTCTTGCCAGTTGATGTAGATATAGATAGTATTATACCACTAGCTGTTTTTCTTTCTGGCTCTTTTTTCTATCTTAGTGCATTCTCCTGCTCTTAACTCTGCAGTACTGATCTGGATGAACTAAAAGTTTTTTTAAAATAGTAGTCGAAAACCACTTACCTATGGATGCCATCCATGTCTGGGTGTTTCTGCAAGTGGAAGAATCTTGTTATTACTGTGCTATAAATATCTGTCAAAACAAAAGTGGATTGAAACAGGTGTTGATTAAATTTAATATGGTTTCTTGAACCAATTATTTTCACTGTAAAATATACTTTGATACCAATTGAAAGACCAGTCATTGCTTTGGACCCTCATGAACTGTCCCAGTTTCTTTCCTGCACAAAACACACTCTGCAAACTGAGTGAACATAATCACACATAAGTAGGAACCATTGGAGGATTCACTAAAAACCCACACTATTCTGAATTAAATATTAATGTAGATAAAATCTGCACAGATAATTTTTTTGTCTCACTGAAAGTGAGTTTTTGCATAGATAAAAAATATCTTATGAATTGAAATGGCAAAGGATAAAAACCTTACTTTCATTCATGGACAGTTTCACCTATTGCATCCATGTGATAGGTGTTTCATAAAGGCAAATTCAGATATATTTACAGAAAGGTATCTTCCTTAAAACAATGAGAAAATATGGACAGAACTTTGCTTGGGAAGAGTGTCTGAGAACTAAGTTTTATTACTCCACTTCTGAATTTCATCTGTCAATACACTCTTTGGTTAGTTTTACACATATGTAGCCAGGGTTTAATAATGTCCCACTGATATAGGACTGTAAATATTATAAATCTTAGTATTAATGCTAAAGTTCATGTGTTTAGAGCGTCAGAGAAATTTTTTTTTAATGTTGAAAGAAAGAAAAAATTACAAACCTCTTCACTATTTTGCTACTTAAGTATTTGATCACACTGATGTTCCTATTTGTTCAGGAACTTTCAAAATAAATCTAAATAAGAATATAACTCCTTAAAAATGTGTTTTCAAAATGTGCAAATGTTTTTTAGGATATGTTACGTCCCAGTCCAACTACATCAGGCCCAGGAGAGGTTCACAATGATTCCAAGTGTGAGATTAAGACACAAACAAGGTCAGATGCTGCTCACTGCGGGTTTATTGTTATTCCCCAGCAATAGTCACTGAGACAAGCGATAGAGTGAAGGCAGAAATAGTGGAAAGGCAGAAAAGAGAACCAGTACTACAGAGTGTAGCAAGAGTATAGTCACCACCCCAGGGCCGTCGACATCTCAGTGGTCCTCTGGAAGTTCATTAGCATCCCATTGATCCATGGTTGATGATGGTGGGGGTCTCAGTCCTGATTCCCAAATTGTGTTGGGTCGCTGTGCTAGTTGTAGTCCAGGTAGCCCAGGTCAGTCTGTAGCTTGACCAATCAGCATGATAGTGGCCTTTGCCCAGACAATTGTAATTTTACACGGTCGCTGTACAAGCTTTTCCTGTCCCCTTCTGTTTGGGCAGTGCTTGGATTAGTCATTGTGCCTCAGCAATTTAGGAGCTAAGGGCACAGACCCAGGTGAGCCCCAGAGTAGGCAGGGTCTGGCTACTCTGATAGCCAAAGGCCTATACCTTTTTCAGCTCATGGCAACATGCTCTCTTCCGCTGATGGGAATCTTGGGTGGTGACTGGTAAGCAAGAGGATGGTCTGCAGAAGATGCTAAATAGATACAAGCAAGCTTCTTATTGCCTGCAAACCTGATGCCAATTTGCAGAAGCTTAAGCAAGCTTTGAGACAATTATTTTAAAGTTCCAGTCTCTCACAGGATATTTCTGAAAGCAGAAAAACTGCATTTTTTTTTTCTCAATCAAAATACTTACTTCTGGTGGTAGAAACTGCTTTTGCCCTCAGACTGCAAAGTTGAGAGCTTCTTGGTTCAATGCTAATTCTTTTTTTTGTTATTAATCGCAGACTATTTTTATCAATTTACTGCTCTTCATAATTAAATGTAGAGATTAGTATATATTCTATATTACATTGCAGAGTTCCTTTAATATTCTCGCATTAGAAGGTAACTAAAAAGCACAAAAGAAAACTGTACTCATTTTTTTTCCACAATACTCTCTGAAACCTCACCTTAATTGAAACTAGAATTTTTATTTCAGTTCATTTGGGTCTGATCCTTTAAAATAGTCCTTAGAAGTAAAGCCTTTAGCCAAAAAAGTAGTCCTATTTAAAGTGATTAAAAAAATCCTTGGCATAAGGACTGAGACTTCTTTTGTTCCTATTTTTTGGTGTGCCGATAGCTTTGAGGATTTTGTTCTTCTGGGAAACTCCCAAGTCCTCTTTATCTTCCGCAGCTTCAGCTTTCTGAAGAGAGTTAAGCCACGGTTTGCCAGATTATTCCTATAATATCGTGCTCTCTAAAAAATGGTTCTGGAGGAACACAGAAACTTTTCCCAACTTTAAGTCATCTCGGTAATAGGATTAATCTAATTGAAATGCATATGGAGTCTCTCAGACACCCTTTGCAGTCATCAAGAGACGTCATGACTACAAGGCATGACTACAACGTATATACATAAAATTCTATACACAGTTAAGAGGTTTGCTAGACTAGGGTATTTGATATAGTATAAAAGAAAATGAGGATCTTGCTGACGTTATTTTTAATAACTTTGCATCACTGGGGGCAATGATAATGTCAATACAGACTTTTTGTCAATAAGGTAGGTACAGTTCCACAGAGGGATCATACATACATGTTGGATTTCCAATAAGAAAATCACTACATTCGAAATTGAAACAACATGTAAAAGTACTGTTTATATGAGAAATTTTGGAACTAGGAGATAACTTAATACACTTCTTTATTAATATCTTTATGTTACATGTGTCTTTGATGTTGTTCATGCTAGTCTAGTGCTCAATGTAAGGTGCTTAAAATAAAAAGCACATAAAAATTCCCATCCACATATTGTTCTTTTCCTTTGTCAGTGTTATTTCTTTATAAAATTTCATGACTTAAGAACAAATCCTATGACATTGAATGTGCTATTTTTAGGGGTAAATAAAAGAAATTATTTTATCTCAAAAAAATGAGACTGTGATTGAGTATTTCCTATTATAGATACAAATCTTACACACACAACAACAACAGCCAGGCAACCAAGCCCCTACTTTTAGTCACAAAATTTCATTTGATGCCTTCCTCAGGAAAAAAAGCCAAACAAACGTTACAATTTCCACTTAAATAGAGTTGTACCAAGCAGATAATAAATTGTTCATGGATTTAAGCCATTCATGAATAATTCACAAGATTCACTTCCACCTGCCAAATATTTGGATCATATGTTGTCTATGTACAGTCACAGAATGTACCCAGAATAAATTCTGTTGCAAAATGTCTAATGCCTGACATTACGTTATTGTAACACGCTGTATTGAGTTAGCCTGCAAGGAACATATTGATGTGCTGGTAAAATGGTTTTCAGATTAGACACCTTTTATCAACTATTTAGGTAATATCAATCCTTAAATTCAAAGAGTGGACCAAAGTGAAGGGTAAACACCAAAGTCTCCCATGCTTATGACTTCAATTGTATGCTTGGCCAACCATCTGTATTTGATTTGGCTGGTTCAGTATGTCTTTTTTTCTCTGTTAATGAATACAAACTTACTGTGCAATTCTGGATGCAGTAAATTACACTATGATGGCTGATGCTGTCAGTGACATGCTGGGTATTGAGTCTGATAACTAAAGAATGACATTTAACAGAATAGCATATCTGGAACTGGATGAGTTTTGCTGAAAAATGAACATGAAGGCCAACTGAAGGTCCTTGTTATCTTTAAAAAGAAAGTTGGCAGAAAGAGTGGTCAGAGGAGACACACTGATATCTCTGCATTAGTTGAGGAGATAGATAGTATTGCATGACAGGTTTAATAAACAGTAATCTTTTATTACATAAAATTCACAGTTACCTTGAATACAGGATGACTTTTGGCACTATAGCTTCTTTGCCACTATAGCTTCAATGAATGTAAACATTATTATACTTCCTTCGTGTGTTTTATAGTATGGTACATCATTTAGAAGCTCAAACTATGTCATAATTTTTATTGATATTATGACTGTTAGAAGAGTAAGAGATGAGCTTGAGGTGTGCATAAAGGTCTGTTAATAGAAGAACTGAAACAGACTTTCAATTCGAAACTCATTGCAATTTCTGATTCCCCTACTGCACCAGCTTCACATTTGCAAGATCGCATTTACAAGATCACATTTACAGCTGTTGTCAAAACTTTAAGCTACAAACTGTTTAGAGTTTTGTAATATAGAACAATGTAATATAGAACAAATGTAATTTGAGTTTTGATATATAGAACAAGGTATTTAGTACTTTTAGGTTTTTTGTTTACTTTCTGGTTTACTTCAACTTGACTACTTCATGGATGAAGACAATACAGTGACTGGAAAAATAAAATGGTTTTTCTCGAAATATTTATCTTTCTTCATATATAACAAATCTAATTTCCATATTATGAAATATTAAAGGCTTTTAAACTTGCTCAGAATATATACTAAGAAAATTCACTGAAATGGACCAAGTGTGAGGTCAAGGAAGCATTTCTATGGAAGGTTTTTTGTTTTCTTACAATGAGAAATTTCCAGTAGTTTGCATTTTCAGAACAGTACACAACTGATTAATGGAAGACCAGGTTAAAAACCTGGTATTATTATACCACAACTGCATCAGTTTATAAAGAATCATACTTCCCCAGTAATATTGAATCTGTCTTCATACACTAAGATAATTAAAACTACACAGACTCCAGTTCTGAGGATGAACTACTTTAGCCTCTGGTTAAAACAATATAGGTTTCAAAGTCTATAAAAAAGTATATGAAAGTCCTTTTTAATTTGTTTATAAAAACAAATAAATCTCAAAAGAGAAGGAACCTTTTATAAGCATAATTCTGTGTGACCTCAAAGTTTCTGATAGCTGTTTCTGGGGAAATTAATCTTTTATGTTACAATATGTATTTTCAATATTACATTGAAATACAATATTTATTCAATTTAATATTACATTGAAATACAATTATACAATATTATATATATATATTGACATTCACAAGGCAAAATCTAACAGACAGCTTGGACTTTTTCATAACTGAAACACAATACAAATAACCTTTCATACACCATGTTGCAAAGGTAGACGTCACTTGTGTCTTTGGAAAATAGTTAAACTCTCGTGCATAATATTATAGAAAGGTCATATTGTAAAAGTTACCATTTGCATTCAAATAATGCTTTTCCTAATACTTACATAAAGCCTAAATCTCTTATGTTAAACTTGATATCATGGTAGAAAAATATTATATGTTAGGGGTTGATTATTTCAATTTACCTGTCATAAAAATTAAGATATCCGAAATAAAGTTATGGGAAATAGTTCTCATTTATCTTTTAGCTCTGTTGAAGGTTGCTGTGAAAGAGTGAAAATCTTCCATTATCACTTAAGACTAGTATAAGAATATGATGAAAGCCTGTTCAGAAATTTAAGTATTATATGAATGTCACTGTGGTTCTAATGTGTTTACCCTATGAATGAGAAATCTTCTGGAGCAATTCTTCTCGAGGGGGAGACTTGAATCTTCGGGTAAGACCTTGTATCATGCCCCTTATCTGGGACTACCATGGGGGCTGTATGCAGAATGACATCATTGACACTACATCAGCAGATTATGCTCATCCTACAACATTCTGAAACCCACAAATTTTATAAAGCTGTGTATAAGGCAGTGTGATGTGTGGAGTGAAGGAAGTGTGTAAAGTTGTATGGTCTTCAAGCATATTTTCAGGTATCTTTATAGCTTAGCCATTTGGAACAGTCATGGTCCATTTCTGTGCCTTCCCTCTGAGGCGAATATCCATGTGTGGAACATGTGAAACCAGTCAATTCTTTCTGACTCCTGCATAACTCTCTCTAGATGCTTTCTTAATATCTAGATATTTTTCTTCCTAAATTCTATAAGCAGGATTTCTTAGAGTATAACTGGAAGAGAAGAAAAAGAAAAGAAAAAAAAAAGAAAAGAAAAAAAAAGAAAAGAAAAAAAAAGGAAAAGTTTCGCAACACGCTGTAAGAGTTTTCTTTTCTTTTAAAACACAGATGAATAAGGAGATAATGTCATAACCATGCAGCTAGAGCACTCTTTCTCATGTGGGAAATGAAAATATAGTGCCTTGCTGTGCCTTAGGAGTTTCAAACAGACTAGCAGACTGGAGACTGACTGGATTAGAAAGTGGGGAAGAGTACACCACATTTCCCTAGACGGATAAAGTGATAGCACTTTATCTTAATGTGGGAAAGAATTTCTCAAGGACAGAGAAAGAGTAGGAAGAAGCTGTGTCTCCCAGTAATAGTATAAAGCGTTCATGTGGGAAACAGGATAATCGTCTGTATTTCAGATTGTTCTAGGAACGGTACACATTATTAAATAGTCTTTCTAAGCAAATCCATTTCAAATTGGAGAATAAGAAAATGCCTGTGATTAATGAGTGTTGGGGATTGTTTTTTTAAATGTATTATAAATAATAAATACTTCCTTTTCTAATTGAAATTAACATTCTTCATCCCTCATAGCTAATATTTTCCCTTTAATATGAAAATTGATAAAACATAGGAATCAGGAGAATAGAGGGCTCAAAAAAACCTCATGAGTCATTTAGCCCAACCCCTGATTTGTAAATTGGTAGACCTAGATTATCCTTCATGAATGCTTGTCTAAATTGTTTATTTAAAGATCTAATGAAGTGTGATTGTACCACTGTGCAAGTTCCTTATGAGTGCATAATTAATTTTACAGTAAGAACATATTTCCTATTTTCTAATCTGTAAATTTTTAGCTGTAATTTAAGATAATTACTCATTGTTCTATGACAGAATAGATAACACTTCTTCACCATCCTTCTCATTACAATCTTTTAATTGTTCGAAGACTTATATTACTCCTTCAGTATTCTGTTCCTTAGAAAATAAAGATTCATTGAATCTTTCTTCAAAGATCATGCTTTCTTTACCTTTGTTCAAACCAGTCATCTTAAAAATTTTGTCTGAGTTTCTGTAATTGGTCGCTCTCCTTCTTAAGTGGTCATGATCCAAATGCACATAGAACACCAGACGCAGTCTAAGGAAAGCTGATAGAGCAGAAAAATAATTATCTTCGTATCTTGCTTAAAAACGTTCCTATTAATTCATCCTGGAATGAGACGGCTTTATTTTGCAAGGCACAATAATAATTACTCGCTTTACATATAGACACTTGATTTCTCTTTCTGAATACAGTGCTCTGCATTTCTCTTTATTACAATAAATCTAGTTGATTTGTTAGCATTGTTCCAAAGCATAAGATTGTTTTGAATTCTTTTTCTGTCATCCAGAAATCTTCCTGACTCTTTCTAACTTGGTGTAACTGACAAAATTTCTCAGTGTAATGTTTCACAGTTTAAATAAACAACCTTTTTAAATAGAGGCAAGAGTCATACAGACTCATGGTTTTGCTGTTTGAAATGGTCTCAAAGTGTGATAAGAAATAATTTTTTAAATCACATCTTGCAGATGGCTTTTCTGTCAGTTCCATGCCCACCACAGAGCAATTAAATTTATCTCCATTTTGCTAATTTGCGCATTTGTTTGTTACATCAACAGCCTCTTGTTACATGAAATCTATATCATACCTGCTGCTTCCTCCTTATTCACTAGTTATCCTGTAATAGCAGAAGATTATCTTTCTTTGATACAATTTGGTTTTTACATATCTATGTTGGCTATTTCTTACCACCTTATTATACTGTAGTTGATTACATAACCGTCACAGTCAAGACTGTTAATTATACCTGTGTAACTACTTGTTTCTAGCTGTGAGGACTTAATCTTCCTTATGTGTTATGACAAAATTTAATACAGATATTTATCTGTAAAAGAATTAGGTTTTTCAAACTACAATATTTTTTTTTAAATATAAAAATCTCAAGAACTTTTTGAATTGATATTTGGATGTCTTGATCTGTCCCCTTCTGACAATGTAGTTTTTTCCTCTACCATGTGGTAATTAAGAAATGGATTATTTTGTTTCCTTCTGTGCTTGCAGTCAGTAGCAGTGTTATTATTTTCAAGAGTCTATCAAAGTTTCATAGCCATATAATTGTCCAATTGTTTTTTAGGTGTTTACTAATCCAGTCAGGGAAATGATAAATTAAATTTGCTTGTAAATGAAGGACCTCATCAAGGCCTTATTTTTATTCCATTGTACAGATAGGATTTTTGGCCAAGACCTTGGTTTAGAGAAATGCAATACAAATGTTTGTCTACTGAACTGAAAAGTAGGAGATTCAAATACATATAGATAGATAAAAGGATATTATATGGCTATGGTAATAATTACAATAAAAACTTTTCATCTACACTGATGTATAAATATGTATTCACAGAATTTAAAGGGAATAATCCTGTATCACGTAGGTTTTATGTGTTTAGTACTCTGAAGACAAGTAGTATTTTCTACTCATAACTAACTTTTTCATGAGAAGAATTTCGAATGTGAGCCAGGTATCCATCATCTCAACTGGAATTATCATTAATAAGAGAACTGCTACCTGAATTTTGTATAAGAACTAGAGGTGCTTCAACAGTGTGAGGCCTTATAAAAAGAACTACTGATTGCTACTCATTGGTTTGTGAACCAAGGAATACCCCACTGAGATTGAATTGCTGTGTTTGAGGCCTGTAAGAGAAACTGTTACTGCAAGATGATTATCTAGCTTGTGTAAATGGAAGTACAGGATTTCGGTTCAGATAGACATGCCTCCTTTCTGATAAGAGACAATGTCTAAAGAAGAAAGAGTGTTACTGAAGGATGCTTCTCGTAAATAATTGCACCCATTAAGATCCTGATCCCTCAAGCATCTATATATTAGAATAATGATGAGTTCACTGTGTACCTATTTTTTTGCAATACTATTGCACTTTAAAAATTGTTTTGTTTCCGAAGCAGAGTTGAAAGCCTAGAAGTGCAAAAAAAAAGAAGAAAATGCGTACTCATTTACTTGTGACATAGAAAAGAAAAGAATGCTTTTGTGTTATTCAATTTTAAGATTCAAGAGAGTCTATTCTGAAACATAGATTGAAAGAATCGTGCTGAGGTGGAAGAGTATAGGATCCAGTCCCTGGAAGTGAAATGGGCATCAGGAGGAAATTGAAGTATCATGGGAACATGACTGAACAAAAATTCGTGAAAGAAATATTTTGATGTTGAAAGGATTTTGAGAAGAGGGGTTTTTTAAGAGTTTGAGAAATGCCATTAATAACTCTAAAGTTATTAGAAAATTAGTTGACATCTATTTTAGAACATCAGATGGCCATCAAAATAAATTTGCTTAAATGCCTTTTCAGTTATACCGAAACAAAATGTGAGGCATTATTTGACATTGTTTCCATTGTGTTCTAATTTTGAGCAGCAAACCAAATTTTGAGGGAAACAGGAGTTTCAGGGTCTGGTGAACCTTAGTTCAGATGTCAAAACTAAAGGTATATACTTCAAAACAAAAGGTGAAATATGTTTATTGTTCAATGCTGTTTTATAAATATTGCGCAATCTATTTTGTATGACAGCTATACATTAACTGACATTTTAATCTAACAGATCTCCCTCTCTCTCTCTCCCCCCATCCATTTATCCACCTTTGCATCCATTCATCCATTATTGTTTCTATTCTGGTCAAGTATTTCACTGGAAAAATATTTTGTACCTTAAGCTTCTAATTGAACTCTGACTGCAGTGTAACAATTAATTTAGTGCACACTGACTTTAGAAGCCTCTCTTTCCATTCTTATCTCATAATAAAAATAATCTGGGGTTAAACTGTACAAAATACATGTAACTTCAAACATTCATTACCTTTATATAGCAGCTATATTTTGCAATTAATGAAATGCATCTATTTCTGTTTACAGGTGTAAATTTGCACTTTAGTATGATAGTATAATTTGATCCCACAAATTATTCAGGCAAAGCTCCCATTGAGCCACCGGCACTACAAAAAATCACATGCTTAACAAATACACTTACAAAGAAATCTTAGCCATGGGTTGAATCCTTCACTGAAAAATTTCCAAATGAAGTCTCAAAAACATTTCACAATGTTATAAGAATTCTAATGAAATATAAAGGTGTTTAACTTACCATAAATCATAGTTCAGTTCTGTGATATAACTTTCCCTAAAGCTCTGAATGCAGTATTGTATGTGCTATGAACAGATTAAACTAGTATTATCTTCTTATGGGCAAAATTAAAGCAGTTCTTCTAACTTATGGCATACAAATTAATTCAGTGTTTCTGACAGTTGTAATGAAAATAAAGGTCAAGTTGTACCCTGTGGTACCCCTATTAATTCAATTTTGGCACTTGTAAAATACGTTTAATCAAACTTTTCAAAGTTATGGCTTTATAAATGGTTATTTATTTCTGGCCTTTGATTTGTAATTTACATTACTTCTTTTATTCACTTCATCATGTGCATAATTATATACCCAATTCAAAGATTATGAACAAATTTGAATAAGTTCAGGTCTTGCACCCAGTTGAGCTCCTGCTTTTTTTTCTTCTATGCTTCTTCCAATACTTGAGTAAACTATTAAGGTTTATCTCTACTTCTGCTTGAAATTCTTCCTGGAGAATTACTGTGCAACAAACACATGCACACAAAAAAGATCTCCTTACTGTCTGCTGATCTCAAAATGTTCGGTTATCTGAGAAAAAGATGCATGGGTAGTGAATTTAAAGTTGGCCTTTGAACACTGAACCCACTTTTAAGTTGAAATTTTTATCTGCTAATTATGGGTGATACACCTCAGTACAAACCAGATGGTAGACAGTGAAACATAGCAATCTACAGAAGCAAAGAGAATTTACTTTGAAATACAAAGAATTTTAAGGACAATTAATGGGGGCTGTTGTTCACAGACCCAATCAGAGTCCAGAATATTATTTAGGAAGGAAAACAAAAAAAGGGATGTAGGAAATACAAGCTGAGAGTTAAATAAATCATCATAGCCACCTGATCTTAAGGTTAAAGAATCAAAAACTTTCAGGAACAGTTTAGAAGGTTGTAATGTTTGATAAAATAGCATAAAAACAAATCAAACCTTTTTTTGAAGAAAAAGTATTAAGTAAAAGAGATTATCAAGTTCTGGGTTTTTTTGGCTTTTTTGGGGGTGTTGTTTTTTTTTTTTTTTTGTAGAAGAAAAGTTACTCCCTGGATGGAGAAAAAATGGTTGAATCAAATAGGATAAGGGAGTTGTAGGCTATATGTGAAACTAGAAGTAAGAATGAGGATTTAGCTCTTTCCTACAGTTAAAAAAAAAAAAAAAAGATTTTTTTAGCCCTGTTTATTATCTGTGAACATTTCCCTTTACTTATATTGTTATGTTGAGGGTTCTTCTATCTTACCTGTGATGCCTCCAAACTATGTTCCATTTTAGTAACTTTTCTGGCATGCTCTTTTAGCAATCTTTCCTATGCTTTTTAGGGATATTTTAAGCTTTACATGGTGTCAAGACAATCATCCTAAGACAATTTCTCTTCATCTTGCCTTTCTCTGAATCCAAGAAACAAGAAACCAAGTATCCCAATAACTGCACAAAACCCTTTGCCTCCAAAGCTGTAGACTTGCAACTTCTATACGGAAGCGAGCTAGGATATATAGCCTTGGTCTAGCTTTTGTTGAGACTTTAACGTTGTAGTGTGGATGAGTAAGTAAACTCAGCACGCATAGTGATTCAAGTCCTACTTGTAAAGTTTGACAAATTTCTGAATCTGCCAGGATCTTAGAAGGCCACTACTTCTGACTGCATGTCATCAGCATGGAGCTAGGATGTCAGTTCCAGCAGCATAAACAAACAATTGTAACTACTGCTGTGTCCAGCCTGTGTACTGATAATATTCAACTTGGCAAAAAGGTACTGAGGGGAGAACATTCTTAATAGTATACCATGAGTACAAAAAGTCATTGGACAGTTATTCAGACCAGTATGAAATGAAACTCAACCCTGTTCACACTACCTGGACAGCTATACTTGGTGTTAGGGTCCTGAGAGCACCCCCTCTGCTGGGGATCTGGCTGCTGGGGCTGAGGACACCACAGAGATAGAGAAGCTGAGGGTGGACCTCTTCCTTTGCTTACCCAGGACAGGGGCTCCCAGACAGCGCTGCAGGACTGTGGCCCTCAGCCAGGCCCTACTTCCTTCCTGTGGGAGCTGATTGAGGCTGAGCTCTACTGTTCAGCTCCTGGTACATTGCACCCATGCATGTGCCTGACCATGGCCCCCTCTCATGCAGAGAGCCTCACAGGTCTCTCTCCTCACAGGTCCTGATCCTGGCCCCACCTGCGGGCCTACATTCCAACCAGACCTCAGCCCATCCCCATCCCCAGGGAGGTGCCCGATGCCCCAGCCTGGGACTGCCCCTGGTACCCCCTGGCTGTGATGCTCCTGGCTGGTGTGGTGGGACAGGCCCTGTCTGATGCTCCTGGGAGCCATGGACCCTAGCACGTGGAAGTCCACTGTTTAAGATCTTTATGAAATTTTGAATCACTGTGGAAACATACTTATTTTATGAGAATCACTTATGATTTTTAGAAGAATAGTGTTTTCTCATACTAAATGTAATTTTGGCTATAACATTTAAAAGAATCACAACTTTACAGTTTTATGCAACTCAGTAACAGGAGGAAGTACTTATGGATTAATTAGCATATTTTATGCATCTACTTGCCCATGTTATTCTTCATAGATATTTGAGGCTCTGATTATTGCATACAGAAATTTAATTTTTATTTTTTTTAAAGATACTGTCATGCTGTTACAAGAGCATTAGGTAGTTTTTAGGGCTGTAAGTATGTGAAAAATAGAAAAGATATTAAAAGACTATAAAACATGTTTAAAAGATGGTTAAACTATACTGAAGGTCTAGATTTAATTCATATTTCTTAAACAATGATCCACAATTGACTCTACAATGGAGATGGTCCCATTTTGTGCCAGGTGAATCTGTAAATTAATAGTTTGTTCTGGAGGTCAGGAACTGGATCTGTCTTAATTTCCAAAGTCTTTTTTCATAACAGTCTATAAGTCAAATTCTTCTCTGTTCTGCATACATTAATGTTGATTAGTCTAAATTTTCCCTATGCAGTTCTTATCACACTGCAATTAGACTGATTTTGTCTCTACTGTAGCTTTACAATTCCTTCTTCAAACTCTAATGTTTCTAGAGAATCAAAACAAACATAAGATAATATTTTTTTAAAATTGAAATCTGGACTGCTTTTATAATCTCAAATATTTCAACAACTATCACCTTTGTCAGGAAAAGGTCAAACTGATTTCCGTGTGGAATTGACAGAAGTTATAAATGTAGAAATCAATTTAAATATTGTGACTTTTCTTTAAAAAAAGTATAACACAACGTAATGTCTGGATCCAGGTAAATTTGAGATTATAATTTAAAATAAAAATATTAATATTTTAAATACTTAAAATGATAACCAAGAAAACAGTTTAATGCCTATCAATAGAATTGTTAGGGAAAAATTTTAAGCCTTTTTTTGTTTCAGTTTTTTGCATTGTTACTTTGAGGTTCAAAGATTTTTGATGTTTCACTTGAATTTAATAGTATTTGAATGTCTCATTTTGCTCTGACTTTGGTTGTTCATTAGATAACAGTTTTGGAGTGGTTTTCAATTCAGATCCCATTTGATGACCTGAATTTTAGTTCAGTGTTTCAGTTGTTTCTGATTTTGAAATTTCAAGTTCATCTACCAATTCTTACCCAGAGTGGAATTCTTTGGCTGAAGGTTTCCAAAGCTCCTTTTGGTGTGAACCTGATTCAATAACAATAATGGGAGAGAAATAGCTAAGTGGTCTTCACGCTCAGTATCTCATGCCTGCAAGAGATGTTTCCACTGCGGCACCAATAAGATTGTATCTCCCCACTGAAAAGCATCCAAATAGCAACACTGGTCCTGTATCCTGTATTCATTTTAAATCTAAGTGAACACTGAGAAGTGTGAAGGGGACCCTCAGTGTTCTACCTATGAACCATCACTTTTTCTGAACTCATTCTTTCTTCTAATCCATTTGGTGGAAGAATTCAAAAGCAAAGAAGAACAAACAATTATACTTTAATACATCAAGAAATCTAAACATTGACATCTTTTGTACTGTTCTTATTCTTCTCGGCTAGTCTCCAGTTTTTAATGTCTCTGAACTGACCTCATCAAAACTTACTCTTGACTAGGCTGAATAACATCCCTTCTTTCTGAATTGTTTTGTTTCTGTATTTACTTTGCTCTATAAAAAAGCCTTTGATAGCTGAAGCACAATGGTAAACGGAGTATGAACAACTGATATCATCTACCTGGACTTGTGCAAAGCATTTGACACTGCTGCATGCACTCCTGCATGACGTGACTCTCGTGAGACTCCACTTGGAGTACTGCATCCAGCTCTGGAGCCTCCAATATAAGAAGGGTATGGACTTGTTGGAATGAGTCCAGAGGAGGCCCACAAAGGTTATCAGAGGGCTGGAGCACCTCTCTTATGAAGGCAGGCTGATAGAGTTGGAGTTGTTCAGCCTGGAGAAGAGAAGGCTCTGAAGAGACATTATAGGAGTCTTCCAGTACTTAAAGGGGGCCTAAAGGGAAAATGGGGAGGGACTCTATCAGAGAGTATAGCAATAGGACAAGGCGTGGTGGTAGATTTAGATTAGATATTAGGAAGAAATTTTTCACTGTGAGGGTGCTGAGTCACTGGAAGAAGCTGCCCAGGGAAGTTGTGGATACCCTATCCCTGGAAGTGTTCAAGGCCAGGTTGGATGGGGGCTTTGAGCAACCTTGTCTAGTGGAAGGTGTCCCTGCCCATGGCAGGGCAGTTGGAAATGGAGAACTTTAAGATCACTTCCAACTCATACATTTCTATGATTCTATGATTCCCCCCCAAAGCTAGAAAAGAAACATTAAATACAAGGCTCTATGGAGAGTTAGACGGCGATCCAATGGGTAGAATGGTAGCACTGAAGTCAGTGGTATTGCTGCACTTATAATTTATAGAGCGTTTGTATTTTGGAATTCTTATTAACAGCAACGTGCAAAGGAACGTTTGTAGTGTCTTTCTTCCATACTTCTTTTGTGGTGGACTTGAGAGCAGAGTCTCCGTCTCTGGAGACATTCAAAACCTGCCTGGATGCATTCCTGTCCAACTTACTCTAGGTGAACCTGCTTTGGCAGGGGGTTTGGACTAGATGGTCTCCAGAAGTCCCTTCCAACCCCTACCATTCTGTGATTCTGTGACACATCTTAAACCTGATTGTGCAAGTCATCTTTGTTACTGATAAATGCACCTATAGTAGTGTCCAAATAGATCATACCACATTTCATCTGCTGTCATCATGAAACCTTCTGGATGAGGATGCTTTCAGTTACCAAAACTTCCCTCAGACACTCAGACTGAAGAACTTCTACCTTTTCTTTATGCAGAATATGAAAAAAACCACATCAGGTTATGGTTAATTTAGCGTGTTCTCCATAGTAACATCAGGCTACTAGAGAAATACCGAGTGACAGTGCCATCCTAATTCTGAATCAGGACTTTAATGATGCTTGTACTGTCTTCTATAGCTAGCACCATCTACTGACACAAAGCCCATGGATGTGACCTTTCACATCCTGAGACAGGGACAATTCTGTTAGTGTCATTCCTTTCTATTGCTGCACCTCACCGGTATTTGTGAGGTACATCATAAAGTAGGGACACAGAACAGGGATAGGTTTATAGAATAATTCAGGTTGGAAGGGACCTCAGGAGGTCTCTAGTCCAGTTTTCTGCTGAAAGCAGGGTCAGCTAAGAGGTAAAACAAGGTTGCTCAGGACTTTATCCAGTTCTGTGTTGACAGCCTCCAAGGACAGAGACTGCACAGTCTTTATGGACAACGCATTCCGCTTCTTCTCTGTCCTCATAAGAACATATCCATACCCTCATATCCACTTTTAACCTCTCTTGTTTCAGTTTATACCCTTTGTTTCATCCTCTCACCATACACTGCTGTGAAGAGGCAGACTTCACCTTCTTATGAACCTCTTTGTATGTGTTGGAAGGCTGCTATTCTTAAGGCTAAACAAACCCCACTTCCTGTCCAAGATGCGCTCCAGATCCTCAATCATCTCAGTAGACCTCTGCTGAACTTGTTCCAACTGATCAACATCTTTCATGTATTGGGAGGCCTGAAAATGGGCACAGTATTTTAGAAAATGTTGAGTTATGAGGATAATAATTTTAGAAAATGTTGAGTTATAAGGGTAATCACTTCCCTCGATCTGCTTGCTATGCTCATGAGATCGATAACTCTATTATGTTAACAGAGTATTGGAGAATACTTTGTCCTGTTTGCCTGACATTAGTCATATTCCTCGTACTGCAAGATTATGTTTTGTTTTATTCTGCCCAGCCTTTTGCCAGCAACCGTTCCATCTTATAGCCTTCTTGAATTTCATAAGTATCACATTATATTGCTGTAGCATAATCAGGATGAATATTAACAAGTCCATGGAGGAACTCTGCAAGTTCACTGAAGTTAAATCAATTAAGGGATAAAGAATACACAGAAAGTTGTCTAACTTGAGAAATCCTTCAGCCAAAAAGCCTTAGAATCACAAAAAGCAATTGAGAGAATTATTTTATATTCTTGCCCTGTTCTTGCTTAGTTTCCTCAGCTTTACCTTTCCATGACTGCTATAAACAGGCTACTGAATTACATGGAGCTGTGGTCTGATCCTGTAAGGCCGTTCCTGCATTCATCTCCTGCTGAGGGCAAATGTCTTCACAATGGTTCACAGGATTGCGCATGAAGGAGAGTTTGGTGCTGACATTGCTGCAAAAGCGCAATTATGATGGTAATATCTGACACGGGAATTGTCTATGTTACAAGAATGTAATTATAAATCATCTACCGACAGGGTGTTGCACCCATATTAAGACAGGTCTCAAGTACAACCTAATAGCATAAATCTTACCTTTTGTGATTATTAACATCTCCGTATCACAGTATAATCTAACAAGTGACTATCTCCCAAAAGTAAATTTCTTCACACAAACATTCAGGAAAATATTTCCAAGTTAATTTAAACCGTGAGTCTGAAGAGGATTACTTAACTCACAGAATCACAGAAACATAGAATATATCTGGTAAGACATGACCTCAAGAGGACATTTAGTCGAGCCTCCTGCTCAACTGAGATCAACGCTGACTTTAGACCAGGTTACTCAGGCTTTGACCACCCAGGTCTCAGAAGCCTCTGATGACAGAGGTTACACAACTCCCCTGGTAACTTGTTCCAATGCTTAGTTATTATCATAGTGAATTTTTGTTCCTGTGTTCAATCTGAACTTTCTCTGTTACAATTTATGATTCTTGTCACTGATCCACCTACCAGGTATGTGTGTAAATTGCTTGGCTCTGTCTTTTTGATGATTTCCTTGTAGGTATTGGAAGGCTGTTATTGGGTCTTCCTGAAGTACTCCCTGACCACTGCAGGAAGCTCAACTCATTCCAGTTTATTAATATTTTTCTTTTATTTGGGTTCCAAAACTGGACATAGCATTCTAGACACAGTCAAGGATGGTCAAGCATGGTTTACCCTTAGTGAATCCATACTGGCTATTCCCAAACCCTTTTCACCTTTCAGGAGAGGAGAGAAGTGAAGGGGAGAGAAAAGAGGTGAGAAGCATGAAATCACATTGTTTAAAAAGAAAGAAGTGTAGAAAGAACAGTTTTCAAGCTCAGTTTCTGTATTCATATCCAGTGGAAATAGGACCACTTTTAAGAAATCAGGTTTGACAGTTTCTCTTTACATAAAGAATAAAAGAACCTTGAGCAGGGAGATACTGAGGAGTGTTTCCATACCAGTGAAGCCAGGAAACAGGTATTCATACTCTCTATGCGTTCAAATAGTTGTGCTTTGTGCAACTGAAAGAAGGTGAATCTGACTCACTGACAGAGCAGCAACATCCCAGAATTCCTCTGTTCATCTGAAAGAAAAGAAGTCTGGATCAGTGATGTTAGCATTTTCCTGTCATATCTGGGTTCTACTGAGCTCTAATTTCATATTTATATATATTTTGAGGGCTGATATTATAATGTGCAGAGGGAAATGAAGGTAGTATATTCTACAAAAAATTCTTCACTTGTAAGTACTCTCATTTTCTTTTTCAGAAAATTGTGCACAAGGATTATATCACAGGCAAAATGGATTATTTTCTTACAGATGAATTAAATGTGTCAGAAATTATAATAATAATTATTTATTTAAATGTTTAACCAGTTCAATAGCTCAGTCACACAGCAAGTAGATAACATTATAGATGTTGGATGCTTGGTTTAAAAGTTCTTTTTACCTGAAATTAGGATGAAAAACTGGCAGTGTGAAGAAACCCAGTCAAAATACTTTCATAATGGTGGATAATTTTTTAAACATCTCATTTGAAATATTAATTTATCTCTAATATGTCTTTTGAGCTTTTTAGCTTAAAACTGTCCTGTCAGTTCTTGTTGTTTACTCCACTGTTCTCCTCTACCCTTGCTCTTCATTGGGACTGCCAAGCTTTGTGATCAAGACATCTTGCTCCTTTGCATGGGCTTTCTTCATCACAAACACTGCTAACTGCAACTAAAAAATAAGAATAACAAACATTGTCATTCTTCTATCATTCTTCAGGATTTTCTATATTTTTTCAGGTGTAGCTCATTATTTAGTAATAATATCTTATGTCACTCAAATATGTATATTATGATTATGATTATGAATGTAAACATCAGATTTGGGGGATATGTGTGGAGATGCACTTATTCTACTTTGTTAAGCTAGTTCATAAAGCCAACCTAACATCTGTTCAGCACACTGAAAAGCTGAATAAAAGTCTGAAATGAGAGAACTAGCAGGAGACAGATGAAGTTCCCCAAGGAACGCTCGGAGATGCTCTTTCTATCTTAACTAAACCTTAACCTCAAGGCTTTTACATATTTAGAATTGCAGAATATAAGCAATCTCCTGAAAAGAGGAAAGACCCTATTTTTAAGAAGTTTAATGGAGAGAAATATTGAGATATATTTGCAGCAAGCAATTTACCTTTGAATGGTTGGTTTTAACCTACAAATATGATTGGTCACTTGGTGGTGTATGATGCCACCCTAGAAATCATGTAATTCACCTGCAGTGGCAAGTTTTGGACCACCAAAAGGATTCCAGCAGATATTTTAGATGCTTTCATTTATGGGTTTGAAAGTTGTTTGTATGAAGGAAATGTGTAAACTAGTTTATGAGAATAGATCATTAGAGCAATCTTAATAATATTTTGCTTATATTGCTTATTACTGAAATTGCAGACAAAATTCTCAGATAGTAATCTGCAGACCCATTACAATTCTTCACAGAATATGTATAACTCTTATCCTCTTTAAAGCTTTTGATGTAGATCATCAGAGTATTTTTATGTCTTTTGGTGTATTTAATCCATCATTTAGTTATCTTAAAACCACTGGCACATAATAAAGAATTTTCAGATCACACTGTCTGTGTGCACCCTGCTAGTTTAGACCTCTTCCTGCTTCATTCCTGAATGAACCATGCATGATGAAAGTGGTGGATCACCCTCAGGTGCTTTCTGGGACAGAGCAAAAGCCTTCAAATTAATAGCTGGTAGACTGGCCAAAACCTGATATTAATTCAGTCATTACATCTGGCCAAAACCTCTGCAATAGGCAGAGGTCCTCTGCAGAGGAACACACCAAACCATCTTCCTTCCTCCAGCCTCAGTCTTTCAACATTAGCCTGATGGGTCATGCACCCAATTGATCCTTATGTTATGCTCCTTTGGTCACGTAGAAATATGGTATAGACATAGCCTTTGATAATTAATTCCTACCTATGACAACAGCCCCCATATTTGCTCCAAAATGAAGGATCATGCATTTCTATAAAAAAAAAAAAAGCTTTCACTGAATGTTTCTTCTTAAAAATATAAGAATAAAAGAAGAAGAAAAAAAAATTTCCTAACCAATGCAACTGAAGGTCTCTGCTGTTTTCTGTTCAACCTCTCTTTTCTTGCAGTGTCTGCAGTTTTGCGTTTCTGAAGTGGTTCTATGTTGTATTGCTACTTTATCCAAAAATAACTAAAAAATGGCAGCCAAATCAGAATTATTGTCTCTGCATGCTGAATCATGAATGCAATTATTATTGCAATTATTAATTCTGAAGATTTTTCAATGCCCATGGGGTCACTACACTTAAAATCTAGAAGACTAATCACACCACATGGTGATTTATTTTCACACTTTTCTGAATCCTTCTTTATAAAGACTTTCTCAGAATTACACAGAATTTGTGGGCAGCCGAATTAAATTTATTATAATACAGATAACTTAAACAGTAAAAATAAAAGCTGTTTTTTATGAGCAAAATGGATTATTTAAGGTGTTATTCCTAACAAAAGATTTCACGGGGCAAGTTTGTCACAAATAACAAGTATTCACAGTATTTATTCTTCTCTTATTAAACCCAATTCGTTTTTAATCAATTTCCTATTGAAGATATTACAGGAAAGAATAACATCAAGTATTTTTGGGAAGTTCTTTCACAAACATCTCACCTAGCATTGCAAAAGAGCTGTGGCCGTATTTATTTCTTAAGGTTTATCGGTGGCTTCTTTGTCTCTTGCTTATTTCAGCGTTTTCTTCTCTGAAAGAAAGGAGATGAAAAGCCTGAGAGGAAACTTTTGAGATTTCATTTGAGAGACAGGAACAGAGTACTGGCAGAGTTGCTTACTTGGTTCAGAGAGATTTATTTTCTGGCTTTTCATATTTTCACTGGAAGAGGAAGACATACGTCTTTTAAACTTGTGCTGGACTGGAATTTTATTGTTGTCACTCTTTTATTGGCTGAACATGAATTTGATAGTTTTGATTTCATTTTCACCTTATAAATATGTAATCTTGAGAATGCAAAGGAATGATAACTGTCCTTCTAGAAGACAAGTCTAATGACATCTCTACAATGTAGTGTTTAATTATCTCTCTTTTTTAAAAAGATAGTATTTTAATTCATTGCATTTATTGATAAGATATTAAATTCTGTTTAAAAATATTCCAAACACTATATTTTTATAAAAGAGCTTTTCAGCCTAAAGACTGTCTTTTACATGAGTCCTAGAGACACTACCCAAATACTTTTCAAGGTTTATTTTCTTAAAAATTCCATTTTCTTTTTTCTTTTATAAAAAAATACTTTGTGATTTCCAGGTACATAATTAATTTTCCTATTAGATTAAATATTCCATGCTGGGATCAATTACATGCAGTAGCAGTAGCAAACGGTCTTGTTATATTTGTAAAGACACACTTACTAGCTACATAACAAAGATACATTTATATTTCAGGGTAAATATTTCAGACAAATAATTTCTTGGATTGCTCTCTGAACACTTAATTAAGGGAAAGCTTATTGCTTTTTTTTAAAGCTTATTTAAAATTGTAGAATTTTTAAAGGAAGAAAAAAATACAGTTAAATGGGTCTGATTTTGGAAATACTATAGTATATTTAACTGCAGCCTTTCCTTCTTATGCAGGCAAAAAAGAGACAAGAGAAAAGAAATATGGATGTTCTTGGCTGTCTTCCTGATTTGGTGCTTGTAAAAGACGAAAAAAAATTGAGAACTTTCAGACAATTTCCCCATAAATCATGTACTTGTCATTACAGAAGAATTATTTCATTCTTTTCTCTAGCTACTGTGAGTTTAGAAATATTTGCTTTTCCCAAAAAAACCCCACTTATAGAGCCCATCTTTACAACTTTTTCTTAGTATACATATAATTTCTAGAACATTACTGCTAAAATCTCAACAGTGTTATTATGACCTCAAAGTTCTTCCAAGTTTTATTTTAAATAGTAGTGAAGTACTGGAATCTGTAGTTATTTCTGAATGCTCATTTTAGTCTTCTTTTAGTATGGATAAACTTTATTGGCAAAGATGCTCTATCAACGTTTAAGAAAATTTGATTATTTTTGTTCTCATGAAATTTTATGGGAGGAAAAAATCCTTAATGTTATCTTTTAGTATCAGCTGATATGTTTATTTCCAACTTTTACTAAATTTATTAAAAGTATGCATTTCATTGTCACTAGATCACCTGTTCCTGATGACCTACGAATCATTACCCAGTAGCATATATTTTAATGCAATTTGCACAAGTTTGTTTTGTTTAATAGTTTTGCTCTGACTAGTTACCTGAAACAGGCCTTCAAGCTATCATACAAAATAGTCAAAATCTCCCCTATCCCATTTCATCTCAGTTTGAAAGTTGGCCTTTCAGTTTTCTCTTTTAAAAAACCCTATTTTTATAGAATAAAAAGTTTTTCAATTTGGTAATTTTCTTGAAGGTTTTTTAAAAAACAACTCAAGTACTTCAGAATCTTTAGTTCACAAAAAAAAAATTATCTTGGTTTTGCTTTTAATCATTTTAACCCACTTCAAATTTTATTTTTTGGCATATTTCCTGTTTTACCTGACTTTAAAAGTCAGGTATTAAAATAAACCTAGATTATATTGCCTAAGCATAAATTAATTATGAAGTATTTTCATATAAATCAGGTTTCCATTTCAAATTAGGAAATTATATTTCTCATTCACTTCTCTTCTAACCAAACATTTCCAAGATAAAGGAGAAGCTGTTCAGAGAGAATGAAATATAGTAATGCGGAAGAATTTTATTATTCTCCAGTAAAGCTTCCAATGCCTTAATTTACTGCATCTTTTTGGCCCTTGAAAAGCTACAATATTCTTCTTGCAAATTTTAGAGGCTGCTACTCATTAAATGTTATTCTCTGATTTATGCATCTCAAAACTCATAGAAATTGAGAAATACTTGTCATAATGAACATTTGTTGCATTTTCTCATCTGGAATTAAATTATCCACTTCAAACAGGAAGCCTATATATTACTTGAATCTTACCTAAGCCCTCAAGATAATGTTTAATTGGTAGCTAGAATTTCTGTTTACTTTTTGTACGAAGTTAATTTCTTCTGGGTTATGGACTAGCACCTAATGATGAATAGATACACTGCTAATGGAACTGAAGGAGTTATATGTATTTGAGATCTTAGTATACATCCTGTTCAAATTAAAACAAATAAACAAAAAGCCTGTGAGATATTACATGAAAAAAGTAGAAATATAAATTAACTTATTTTTCTGTCATGTGGTCTTATTAGATTACTTATGCTCACACACTTTTAAAAAAAGTATATATACAAACCCCCTCCTTTATTTCTGTGTACGCAATGACCAGCTGTGTAATGTGTAGGGTTCAAGACAAGTTCACAAGTTTGTCATAAATGACCTACTTGTTGAGATTCTCAGTTCATAGCTTATTGTACATGTGCTACATGTTGTATAGGAGTGGATGAGAAGCAGAGGGGAAAAGTGGTTTTCTTGTCGTGGCTGCTGCATGCTCTGGCAGTCGGGACCAGCAAGAAAGAAGGAAAACTCCTTCCCTGAGTTAATGGATGTATGTGCAGTAAGGGCAAGCTCTAGGAATGTAGGTAGGCAAGTATAAAAGAGCAGAGAGAGCAAATAATGACATCTGCTGAATGTGGTGAGGAAAGCAGAGGCTGATGCACAGAGCAGAGCCTGGTTTAAGTTTAAGAAGGCTCAGATACTACTATAGACCACGTGGGAGTTATGCTCACAGTAAGAGCATTTGAAGTCCTGAAAGTTGCCAAATCTAGCGGCAAGATGGAAGGAGAGACCAAAGGCTGGAAATC
The DNA here is from genome assembly GCF_028500815.1 of Rissa tridactyla. Lineage (NCBI taxonomy): Eukaryota > Metazoa > Chordata > Aves > Charadriiformes > Laridae > Rissa > Rissa tridactyla. Next base: position 96,074,028 of record NC_071468.1, read on the forward strand.
TTTATTTTGTATTTAATCTTTTTTGTCCAGCAAGTCTGAATTTTACCCTGTTAAGATTTCTGGTTTGTGTTCTAATAAAACTGTTCTATTATGACAGCCTTTCATGCACCATCCATTGCTAGTCCCTTCCATTATTATATGAATTGTTATGCTTGTACATATATATGTTGACCAAACACTATGGGAAGGCTTAAGTGCTAGTACCTAAAGAAAATTTAAAATTTTATAAATAAAATAATAATGAATATTTTTCATGTAGAAGGACAAAAAGAATGTTAATTCTTTTTCACATATTGTCCCAAAGGCATATCTTTGTCAAAATTCCTGTGAGACATTTAGTCCCTAAAACCTTTTATTACACCAGTGAATGCCAGCTCCTTCATGACAAGATAAGACAGGAGTCAATGTTAATATCCTATCTTGAGAAAATACTATGTGTGTTTTTTGAAGCTATACACACAGTTATACTGTTCCCTTCTCTAAATTGATCCACATATTGTTTAAAAGGAGGGATAATAAGGGAGAATAAAACAGGAGACAACTTTAACACACTGATTCAAGGTCTTTTCGGGCTAAAGTTAGATTGACTCTTGGTTTCACTCAAGCTCTCTTTGGCTGGTATTCATCCTGAGCCATCTAATCTCTCTGATAGTCACGTGACATTGTGGTATGGATTTATCTGCCTTCTTTGAGATATAGATATGCACATATATTGAGAACTTAGGTGTTTTAAGCTCCTTTTAGAGGCATTGAAGCGCAGGTTTGTTTGTGAGAATTCATATTTTTCTAAATATAGAAGGCTAAAGTGGAAGTTGTAAGTGTTCTACATGGTTTTTAAGGTATTTTACATAGACTTAGTGTCATTATTCCCTGTCTACAATGTAGCAATTCTAATTTTTCCTTTTTTATTTCATAGAGTGAATCTGTTGAAGTCCCATGTTTTCATTTAAAATAACACTCTAATTTTATAGAAGGTCATGGTTGTGAGGTCTTATTTGTCCTAAGACATGACCCAAGAAAAAAGGGTAGTGTGAGCATCTGAAGAATTCAGGAAATAAAAAAGGCTGAACAAGAACTTAGCTGGAAGTTTCGCTGTCTGCACAGAGGGGCAAATTTTTCCCTAGACAGGTCTTCGAAAAGGTGATAAATTTAGAGTATTTTACCTTTATGTAGATTTACAGCTATATTTTCAGCTTCCATTTCAAGTTTCTTCCAAATGAGATTAGAAATAGCCAAGATATGAATCACTCTTCAAATATTTATAGTATAACAGCCAATTCAACTTCAACTATAGCATTACTACTACTATCCCTAAGGTAACTCAATTATACTGATTTTGAATTACATGATGTAATACATCAGTCTAAGTGCATAATGACATAATAAATAAAAGCTGAAAAAAACCTCAAACCTGAAGGAACTAATTAAAATAGTATTTACGAGAGACGAAGAGAGACTTCTAGTAAAATTTTAGGCCTTAATCCAGAATTTTTTCCTACATACCCCAATCACAGTAGGGGTAATCACTAATTTCTTGCAGAGTCTCAAGATCTTATCAACATGAAATGAATGCACTGCATAAAGGCCAGAATTCTCACCTTCCATGGAGGCATTATGAGATTTATAAAATCAAACTCTGGTAAAAAAAGTACACAAAAGCAAAGTCAAGGATGCAATAGAAATTCATTTGACAGAGCCAAGATAAAAAGCTTGGGCAGTTTAAGAAAGAGATTGAAATGGTGAGTACAATGATCTGTAGGAGGAAAGAAAGAAAAGTATGAAAACATTACGGTGCAATAAGATTAATACCACCAGTCAGGTAATCAAGTAGGTTAAGTACTCATTACAGCGCCAAATAACTAAGCCAATAATAACTATATAGACAATAAATATTCCTTTCTAATTATTTTCAAGAAGGAATATAGTCTAACTTATCATCCGAGGAAACTCTTATACTACTAAGTAGATTTCCTCTTCACTCCTTTTTCACTGGAACTATTTATTAACTGGTGTTATGCACATTCAGGGAATAGAAGCAGGAAAATATAAACAATCGCTTAACATTTATGAATCAACAATCCTTAACACACTCCTTGTGCATGTATATATTAACACTGAAGCATCAATACAGTAGGTCTGATATTTTTCAGTTCCTTCAGGCCAAAATCCCACCAACGCCTCTCAGCATGAATCCAACGTGTTTCAAATGTGGCCGATTAATTTTGCAAATGAAGAGCATCTGTGCAGGGTGCATGTCTCAGACTTGTGTTCATTTCACATTGCGTATATACTACACTGTATCCGTGGAAATACTTTTGTTTAGAAAATACCAGACAGAAGCATGAGAAGTACGAAGTTAAAAAGAACAGTTTTCTGTGGGGGAAAAAAAAAAATTGAACAGATGTAATCCTAAACTTACTTCTAGCATTTTATGCCTATCATTTCTTTCTTTTAGACTGTCTTTTGAGTGTTTAAGAATCAGCACAACTCTGCAGACAGCGATTCTGTAATTCTTTGGGAGCAAGAAACCAAATCTTAAAATGAACTGAAATAATGGCCTGGACTTGCATGGAACTGAATGTTTCCAAATCCAAGATGGTGATTTGTGGGAAAAAAAGAAAAAATAAAAGAAACAGAAAAACCCACCCACCCAAACAAACAAAACTATTTAACTAGTAGGTAAAAAAGAAATGGGAAGGGAACTTTCCCAATTCACAAGTTACATTTTAGCTCAGTGTAGCCACAAGGAAGTGGTAAGTAAGCTTTCACCATTGAAAGGTAACTGTATTTTGAGGAAAGGACTGATCAGGATTTTGGACTTATCTTTGAAAGAAGGCTCACGGTTATTAATGCCTCAAGGAATAATGTGGGTCTGTATATCTAGCATTAAGGGATAAAGTAAACGGGAAAACTCAGACTCTTTTGCACGTCTCCACGCTGGTATACTATGTAGCTAACTGACACCCTGTAAGACTGAGCCTAAGGTACCCCTGAGTCTAAGGAACTCCTGTTGACTGACATTCAGCCTGTATTTTTCCTTTATGGGTTTACAGAAAATATTTTCCTCAATCACTATATTCATTACAGTACTTATTCATACCCTATTGCAATGTCTCTCCTCCTTGGTCATGCAGAAATAGAGACATTTCCTACCAAGGACTCATGTAATCCAACACGCTTTTCCTGCCATTAGCCAGGATCATATACTTAAAGAAGTTCAAGGCTTTGGATTGAGGCTTTATGAGACAAACTACCCAAAAGTGATTTTTTTTTTTCCCCTACAGAAAATTTTTTTCAAAGGTTGATTTACATGAATAAAAAAGTTCTATAGTCTTCTCATCTTTTGCATTTAATATGCTTTCTGTGGTTGGTGTTGTAAATATTGTTCAAGAAATATTGAGCTGCTTTCTTTTTTTTTCTTTTAGACAACTAACATCAATTATTTCTTGTTGCAATGTGTCCCATAGGTTAATTAGGCATTGTATAAGTAAGTGTTTCTATTTATCATGTTTGAATTTGCTGCCAAGCTATGCATATTGTTAGTCAAGCCGTGAATATTTAGCTGTTTGTGACCTTTCTTCTTAAATGAATTTCTCAAGCAATCTAATCATGTTAGTTGCTCTTCTCTGATCTCCATTCAGTTTGTTCCTTTTCCCTCACTTCTCTTTCCAATCAGGTACCAAGATGCTGAGAAATGCATAAAGTATTCTAGATGCAGCCTAAACAGACCTAATAGACAGTGACTAATACTTTCATGATTGACTACTTGATGTTTTGGCATATGATGACAAAAATTGCTTTGACCTTGGATTATTTTTCCCCATGAAATATCACATTTAGAGCTGGAGGAGAAATGCCATTTCTCCCAGAAATTTTTCAAAAGGCAAATATTTTCTTTTTTAAGAACGGAGGCAAATAGTTAAAAAAAATAAAATAAGATTATGAACAAATAATCTCGTCTACATTATAGTCAGTTGAAATATTTCATTTTGATTTTTTTCAAATGTTTCAATTTTAGCTTTCTAAATGACAAGCCAACTATAATTAACTAACATTTTTAGACAGAAAGCTAATCTTTTTCTGTGTGTTTAAAAGGTCAAAATAAGATACTTTAATAATTCTGAAAGATTTAGGAAGCAATAAGATATCGAAAATCACTTCTTCCCAGGATATTCATAGAATCAACAATTTGGCACATTTAAAGAAAAAAATCAATTCAGTGGAAATTTTCTGATTGTCTTTAATCGTACTGAACATTCATTTTTAATTATTGCTCTTTGTTTTAACATTATTATTATCATCCATGTGTCATCTTCCTGCAGAATACCTATTTTAGGTCTTTTTTCCCATTAAACTACATGTTTTTCAAGTTGTTTTTTTCTTCAAATGCTTCTCTACTTTCTAGTTACTTTTCTAGTTACTTTCTCATAGATGCTCTCAATTGCAAGTTTCATTAATATGCTACTTAGTCTTACTTTCAGATTGTTAATGAAGATGTTTAATAGGACAAGAGCTGGTTCTGAACTCTGTGGCACTGTATATAACACTTCATCTTGAAAAGTTGTTCATGGTTATTCTTTGCATTGCCTCAGTCAATTTTTATCCACGAGTCTTTATGTCTATTTTGATCGGAACTAAATGCATAAGATTTCTTCAGACAGTGCATCAAATATTTTACTTTAAAAAAATAAGCCCTCCCACCCCAAGCCCTACATGTATACTATGCTCTGTCTATCTCCTTCTACAGTTCTGTAAAAAATAAATCAGCTTATTCTGGAATAGAATGTAGAATGAGCTTCAGCAATATATATTCCTTGTTGATCATGGTTCCACTATTATTAATGTGCTGCATATGTAGGCAACATAATTTCATGTGCTTTACATGACCCTGGAAATGAAGGGAAAGGCATTGTTTAAAAAGTAATTGCCTAAATTGGACGCGCACAGGAGAGAATGGCACAAATCCAAAACCGCAGTGACAGAACTCCTTCTTCAGCAACTGCTTGGCCAACATAAATAGGTGTCTACCTCTTTGACAGGCATTGTCTTCAGCCTCTCTTCTGAAATAGGTACAGATCCAGCACTTGTGGTCTGAATGATTTGTGTATTCTTGTTAGACCTTGACTAGAATTAAAGTAAGGCTAAGACAGCAGGGGAACCTAACTCCTCTGAAAAGCTCAGCTTTGCAGCTGCTCTTAGCACAATTCTAGTACATACAGACCAAGACAAGACCTCTGAGGAGAAAGTATTGTTAGATTTTTTTATTATATTTTATTTTTAAGTTGAAGGATGTAATCAGAAGATTGTAAAGAACTTGTATTGTAAAAGAATTAATGTACTTTTTAGACTCCTAATTCCTAAAGGTAACTTTTTATATACTTGTTTTGAATATACAGCTAAGCATGCTTTAGAAGAAGGAGGACAGAGTCACTTTCATGACTGGAGTCCGTAGCACTCCTCTGTCATCTGAAGGCCTTCACCATTAGCTGTATGTTTTTGTTCTCCTTTCTTCACAGTGGACAATATTTCACACTAGCCAATAGCTTCATATTTAGGGAATCTTTGTAAAAAGCTCGATATCTGTCAGGTACAAGGAGAAATTCAGGAAATGTCTCACTTTTTAGAGTAAAACCGCTACTGTTACTATGATATGAAGAGGGGAACATAATCAATCTTTTAATGCAAGAGGTGAATTGACCCAGTTATCCTGATGAATGTTAGGAATTACCTGCAGAAAGGGGCCAATGATTATGAAGTTAAATAGATGAAGGTATAAAAAAGAAATATATTTGAATTCCATGCTTTACCACAGATTTAACCTGAAGGTTGTTTTGTCTGTTGTCTTTTTTTTATTTGCAGAACCGGTGAAACACCTGCCTTCAGATAGTTCTTCAGAATTTATCTGTCAGATCCTCATCATTTGAAAGACAGCCATAGCTAATTTGGTCCCAGTTGGCGAATAGTTTGAATCTGTAAACAAACTTACTGAGACCAACAAAACATCTCAAAGAATCAGACTCTTTTTTGATTGATGACACTCAACCTTTGACAATGATTCAGAAAACTGTGAGTCAGGAGGCAAAACTGACTCACATTAAATCAATTCAGTGTCCTTTTCAGCAAGAAGGGAACCAAGTAATTTCTGCTTATGAATCTGATTCAAAATTTCCTTTCATTTCATTTTTTTCAGTTTGTCGTGTGTTTGTTTCGTTTTCAGCGGTTTTTTTGGTTGGTTTTTGGTTTTTTTTAATAATTATTTGATTTTAGTGTATTGGGTTTACGTGGCAAAGTTTTGGTAGCGGAGGTGGGCTGCAGGGGTGGCTTCTGTGAAAAGACACCAGGAACCGCCCCAATGTTGGACACAGACAGTTCCAGCCAGCTCCAAAAACCTGCTGCTGTCCAAAGGTGAGCCCATCAGTGATTCTTGTGGCACTTTTGTGATAACATATTTAAGAAAAGGTAAAAAATGCTGTGCAACAGCAGCTGGGAGAGAGGAGTGAGAATATGTGAGAGAAACAACTATGCAGACACCAAAGTCAGTGAAGAGGACGGGGGAAGAAGTGCTCCAGGTGTTGGAGCAGAGATTGCCCTGCAGACTATGGAGGTCCACAGTGGAGCAGACATCCACTCTGCAGCCTTTGGAGGACCCCACACCAGAGCAGGTGGATGTGCCATGAAGGAAGCAGCCCATAGAGAGCCCACACTGGAGCAGGTTTTCTGTCAGGACTTGTGACTCCATGGGGGACACATGCTGGAGTAGTCCATTCCTGAAGGACTGTATCTTGTGGGAAGGACCATATCTTGTGAGAAAGATCCATGTTAGAAGACTTCTTGAAGATCTGCTGCCCACAGGAGGTACCCACATTGGAAAAGTTCATAAAGGACTGTCTCTTGTGAGTGGGACCCCACGCTGGAACAGAGGAAGAGTGTGAGAAGGAAGGAGTTTCAGAGACAACGTGTTGTGGACTGACCACAACCCCCATCTGCTATCCTTCTCTGCCACTCAGGGGGAAGAGAAGTGTAAGTGACATTGAGCCTGGGAAGAAGGGAGGGAAGAGGGGAAGATATTTTTAGATTTGTTCGTATTTCTTATTATCCCACTCTGTTTGATAGGCAATAAATTAAATTAAATTTGTTTCCCCAAGTTGAGTCTATTTAGCCTGTGATGGTAACTAGTAAGTGATCTCCCTATCCTTTTCTCAACCCATAAGCTTTTTGTTGCATTTTCTCCCTCTGTCCTGTTGAGGAGGAAGAGTGATAGAGCAGTTTTGTGGACACCTCGCGGCTAGTCAAGATCAACATTTAGAAATTAGATTTTTTTTTCTTCACTACTACAACAAATTCAAAGGGAAAAAACACAACCAAAAACTCTTAATAATTTTCCTCAAACTTAAAATTGTCCTGGAAGCTTCTGCTATTAGATAATTGGAATTACTAATTAGTAAAATTTATTAGTAACTCTTTTCTCACGATGATCACCACACGCTGCTCAGATCTAAGATGAAAGAAATTCTGAAATAATGATGGCAATTGTTTGAGCTCAATAAAGTTCCTTATAACATCAGGTATCTGGTGATTGGTTGGTAGTTCGTTGGAAACTTTACGTTCTTTTCAAATCTGTAGTTGTATTGGGTTTTTAAAGATACATGAGTGATGACTGGGTATTCTTATTACCTTTATAAATATACAACATTTTTGGATACTTACAGAGTATTTTCTTTCACGGTAACCTGTAGAAAATTTTTGAAGGGATTTACTGTTGACCATATGAAAAGCATCCCTTTGAGATATTGGCATTTGTTACTTTTCAATTTCATTGATTCCTTGAAGACCATCTTTGCATAGGGACACTGCATAAGATGATCTTAGTTCCCTGTAGCTTAATTCTCATGGTACGATTGGCATAAATAGTGCTTTTCTGAGCGAACAACTATAGCTAAATATGCAAATACATAATTTTCAGGATGAGGGCATTAATATGTATATTATATTGGTATTGGTATATTTGCAGTTTATTTTTAAAAGCAGACAAAGGGATGAAAAAAACACAATATAAAGTACCACTTAGGGCAACAGAAGCTCTCAGCTACCCTGAATAAATATGCTAGAATGCAACTGGTAATATTGGCACAATATGATCTACTTGGAAGTAGAATATTGGGGTTTTTTTTTTACTTTAAAACCATTCTTGAACCATATTTTCACTGTCTGCACAAAGAATAAGAAAAAGAAAGTGGAGGGTAGAAAGACTGTAAGGCAGAATATTGTAATTAATACTTACTGGCATAGTAGAAAACCAAAAACTACACAGACTGATATTTCCCAATTTCCCAATTTCTATATGCTACATATCTCACTGTTTTGTCAGCTTTTTTGAAGAAAATTCTGTGCAAAATGCAGGAAAAGTAGTAGTAGTCAACCTTTCTGAACACCTGAAAATTCTTTATAATAGGACATTTAGAAGAATATTGAACTGCAGAATAAAGGCTTTTCTCTAGAAAAGGTGATGTGTGCTTGAGTTATTATACTCAATTATTTACAGATGACAAGATAATGACATGAACTGATAAGAAAGAAAAAACAAATTCAGAACGAAGATCAAAAGAGAATCATAACCATGTTACTGTTACATAACAGTTTTCCAGTTGGACCGGAAAAATAGAAAGAGAAGCCATTGAATAAGCCATTGAATAATCTATTAGAATGCTTCCTGTGGAGTAATAGAATTTAAAGAGGGAAAGGACCGATACTTCTGCACCTTCATGGTGGGAAACTTTGATGTAATTGTCTAATTTATTACATTTGACTGTGGTTTTGACCAACCATTCTTTGGTCAAAGTACCCATCTTCAGTGAGAAAAATTGTAACAAAATTTAGTAATCCCTACAAAGAATTTTATATGAGTGAAAACCAGAAATGCTCCAAGTATATCAAGGACATGGCAAAAATTAAGTGCACATCACATCTGTAAGTGCTGTATGAATATCATATTGATGGTAAGCGATCTGGTAACTGTCTAAAAGACAAGAATTGCCTAAACCCAGTATTTTAATTGAGAATGCTGCTAAATTATTGATTTTTACCTCATCTAGAAACAGACTTCTGAAGAAAAAACACTTTCTGTTTTGTTTTCTTTTGTTTTCTTTTTCTCTGTGCTACTCATTGCTTTGTTGTATCTTTTAAGTTTAAGATCTTCAGGACACAGGCTGTTCATATACGCAGTGTTGTGTAAACTGTTGTGTTGTAAACCAGATGTTCGATGTCAGTAAATCAGCACTGTGTCATTCAAGTTCACCTTTGGATTGCCAATTAACTGAAGGTAATTAACATGTTTAAATAGTAGTCTGAATCTTCTTTTCGATGAGAAATATCTATAGTTTATTCTACTGATGAACCACGCTGTTTATTCGAATTCAGTTCTTCTTTGAGTTAGTAATTCATGAACACCCTGAAGAAATGCATCTGTTGTGCCTAACCCTGCCTAATAGTTTGAAAGAAGCCTTTGCTTCTTGTTTCCTACAGAAGTCCTGGATCCACAGTCTTCATAACGCTTATGGCAGCCGAATACAAGGATTGCTTGTCTGTCCAAATTTTATTTGTATTACGATAGCAGAGAAGTATGCATAGACAAACAATACTATTAAATCAAATTAACCACAGTCAGTGCAATGTGTGGTGTGAATGTGATAAGACAGTCGTAAAAGTACTTAATAAATGAATATATACTATCTTTCCACATGAGAATAAGCTATATAATTATTATCACAATGAGAAGGTTATGGTTTTTTAACTGTAATGTTACAGACTAAAGGGTAACTTTTTTTTGTTTAATCAGAGCCTCTAGGCAGCATTGCAAAATCTAAGTTACAAACCCTATGCAAGCTAAATCAGATTCTCAGTTAAGATTCAGAACTGCTAAGTCCTGTACAAGTGAGGTGTGGTTCAATTCAGATTCAGAATACATCTAGCACCAAAATTGTAACAACAAAATCTATGCTATACTCAGAAGTGACTGTCATGAACATTCATAGAGGCTTTGTTTTCATGCTTAAAAAAAGAAGTTATTAAATTGCTGCCTTAAACCTCTGAATGATTCAAAGGAAATGATTGGGATTTAGAGCACTACCATATTTTCTGTCAGTTCATTTTACCTTCCTGCCTTTAAAATAGGAGTATTAGTGAGGTGTTGCCTATCTTGTCTTTCATTCGTGGCTCCTGTTATCAGTTCCTATGTCAGACACCTACTGTATAAACCATCCACTCATGATTACTGGATGTACTCAAATTATTATTAAAACATTCAGAATATATAGTCTGAAATAGTAAGATTGATCTATTTAAACCTATTTAAGGGATTTATCCAAACAACTCTAATGTAAATTGTTACTAAGTGTCTAAATATCCTTAATGCATTGAGAATCTTTTGTTATTACTGTTGTTACCTTAAACGTAATTTCTGGTGGTCAAGAGATGCTATTGTATATGTTATAAATTATCTTTGGACAACACTTGAACCTTCTACATAGTCTTCTGAAAACAGAATGGTCCAAATGTTTGTTGAGGCACCATGAATAGATATGTTATATATGCTCCACTGCAGTAGGAATTTTGATTTCCTATTAGAGGCACAGCTGAACTCATATTCCTTTCGTGTTTCTTAGTGCTTTGGAGTAGATTTGTAAGACTTTGCCATGTAATATGTCATATTCACGTGAAAGCACTTCAAATGATTCTTCAGAATTTCCACTGTCCTTATGCTCAGTAATGTTTTTTTCTGATCATTCACAACTGTACAGCACTAGAGTCCAAAAATTATGTGCTCTAAATTCTGATACAAAAGTTGAGGCCTTAACCCTTAAGTGTAGTCCCACACTACTTTGCCCTTCAGTAACTGATTAGACACATCAGAACCCTATTTCCAATATCCACTAAAGCATTCACCTAACTGCTGGGTGTTATTGATTTGACAGTTGTTTGTGTCCCTGAACAATAAATTAATTTATCACATATGTTAATAGAATTAAAAATATGATTTAAGGAAATTATAGATTTCCTTTCCTAATACAAATATAATATAAATTTTGGCTTTAGTTGTGTTCATATGAAAAACATAGTGTACTGGTTAAGAGATTGTCAGCGTCAGCAAAGAATAAAAAAGTAGTGATTGTATCTTGGTAGAACTGATATTATCATTATGATATTTGACTAACACCAAATTGTGTTTTACCCAAAGTAGGACTTCTAAATACAAGTAAGTTGTTGCCAGCTAGTCACACTTTCTTCCAGCTCAGGTATAAGTGGATACTAAAGCCACTTAGTCTCCAAAATTAATTTTATTATTCATACATGAATAAAAGAATCTAAATCATCAAAGCAAAACAAGATTGACATTCTCTAAAGTCTGTTGAGAAGGGCTTACGGCATTCTCCAGGTCTAGAAGGAAAATCACTGTTTTGAGTTGGAGATGTCCTTTGAATTTCTGATAATTTTTCACCAGCTTTTTACCAGCATCAACATATTGTTTTCTAATACATTAAGGCTAGTTGCTTCTCTGTGTTCTTGAAGTTTATACTTCGTTGGTCTCTTATTTAACTGGGGGCACAATGAGTTAATGAAACGCTGAAGCATGAGGGAATTAATTCAGACAAAGTATTTCTGCATATCTAGGGGACAGTCTTAATTACATTCACCATCCGATTAGAGCATATTTCTAAACATGTGCAAAAACATCTCTTTTTTTTCTCCTTTAGGGTATTTTTTATACTAATTCAATATTTCTGATTTTTTTTTAGGTGAATACATCTAGATTATTTATGTCTTCATTAATTTATTTCATATTGTAAATATTTGTACTTAGAATCCATCCCTGTTTTGAAGTGTTAAATATTAATTGTAATAAAGCATTTGAAAGGATATTTGGACTGAATTTATGTGTTATTTATCTGTATTTATGTAAGCCACTGCATTTCTGAAGGTTCTATGTTTTGTTAAATTTTCATTTTCCAATATTTATGTTGGAATTAATAATTGGAATCCAATATCAAAGATAAATATGTCCTGGGAAAGATTTCACGACATAAAATCCAGCACAAAGAAAAGCATTTCCACATGCTATACCCTTATTCACAGCTACTACTGCTTATTTCATAGTACGATTCCATATTGTCTCAGTTCTCTGCATTAGTGAGTGATGATATGCTTTGCGTGTTCGTACATCAAGGGATCTCTGTCACTAAGCCTTCAGCAGATGTGTTCGAAGTTTTAGCATATGAGACATATTATCTCTCAACAGTAAAATAAGAAAGAAAGAATGGGATGCATTGGCCTGGAATAAATCACATGTATCATTCATGGCTACCCTAAAAACTGTTGTTCAATATAAGAAAGGTAATTCTTGATTGTTCCATTAACTCCATCAATTGGCAAGACATGGTAGACAGGCACAAAACAAACCATGTGGTCAATATAACATTGAATTTCAAAAAATGATTAGATTTTGTAACTAGATTCTGTAACATTTATACTGCACTCTGAGTTTCAAATATCAGATATAACAAGAGGCTTATAAAACAAAACATTGTAACCTGCTTAATAAAATACAGATGATAAAATTAGAAATTGAATTCCTAGAAAGATTAAAATAAAAAATCTGTGATACTATGGAATTTTAAATTTTGCTGAATTAAAATTTATATTGAATTTAAAGAACTGTAGATTACTTTTCATCATTTTTTGCAGCTTCTATACAGAGCTAACTCATACATGAGGAACTATGCAACCAAGGAGGTGTTTCTTACATGAAAAGCTACCTCATTTGTTTAAGTTATGAGAAAGCATCTGTTAGCACAGTCACAATATTCATTTTTCAAGCTTACCAGCAAAAATCACTAAATCCTTTTAGGGAACTACTTCATTCATTACATCCATAGAAATTTTGCTCCAGTTTAACATTGTGAATTACTTTCCCACCTATTACTATTGATTACCGATAACTATTGTATAAGTACAGAATCTGAGAATATGGAAAGTAAGTATATGGTTTGTCAATGTTCTTCCTCTCTGTTCATTAAGAACAGTGAGGTTCAAGAGGTAATAAGAGTGAGCATTATCATGAGGAGCTACAGTATGATGATGAGGTGAGGCTCTAAACTGGCCCTTGAACTTGGAGAAGCTGCAAGAGACAATAAAATTAATTGTTTATGCACAGATGGAGTACATATTATCAGATAGTGTATTTAAGTAGAAACTGTTGCCCATAGAAATCCTGTCTATTAAGAGGTTGGAATGTGAATACTAAAAAAAAAAAAAAAAAGAAGTTTAAAGAGGAAAAAAATGGTATTATGTCTAAATCACTTGAATCTCCGTTCCCATGCCCTTCTTGGGAAAAGGTATAGTAGCTTTAACGTCTCTGCTATAGCCATCACAAGCAAGTTACTGAGATCAACTTTTTCAGTGTATGTTTCTCACCATCTCACCACAGACAGCATTGTAGTGGGTTTTATTTCATTTAATTGTGTTCATCTCACATTTAGACATCTTCATCTGAGCTGAACTACAAAGGATCTCTGTCTTAGAGAAAAGTAGGCACTCGTAGCATTTGATTATCATCACACCTGTTTTAAGATGAGATGAGCCAAACCCTAGAAGCCTCTCCACTGACTATAAAAGGAGTCAAGGGTAACTAATTCAACTATTGCCATCTGCAATACAGACGTCTGTATTTCATCAGTTGATCTGTAGCCCTAGAACCTGGTTTTGCAGCAACGTGCAGCTCTCACTGCGTCTGAAATTAATGAGGTTTGTGTTTTGAGTAAATGAAATTCTACAAAACTTGACATCCTTTTTAAAAAAACCCAGGTCTTAGAAATCTCAAAATTTTCATAAGCTTCCGTCATTGGTATCTCTGTGCCTCAGCTCCCCATCTACTAAAGAGGAACAATACCCTCTCACTTCATAGCAGTTTTGTGAAAGTAAATTAATTACAATTTGTGAAGCATTAGGTGTTACAATGATCACTGCCATCAAAAAACCCAATGAAGATATTAATAATTCTGTCTCCCTAGCAGCATTTGAATAGTGGCCTAAGGCTTTGTGAATAATGATGAGAAAACAAAATAGTGAATAGCTGCTTATTTACTGAATACTATTAATCATGTGAGCTCTTGCAAGGATCTCATGGACAAAACAGTACATGAGCATCTAAGTAAAAACTATATTATACTGCTTATGCATAAGAGCACAAATTAAGATTCCACAGATTATTTACATTCTAGCCTATTCTAACTTTTGAGTGCTTTGTTTTGCAACTACAATGGTCTTTTACTGTAGTATTTAACATGTATCACTGGGGTTGAAAGTGAAAAGCACTTTCACAATTTATTAATATTTTTGATGTTGTATTCACATGACTGTAAATAAAGTTATATCCATCTAACCAGAAAGTACATTTGAAGCACAGTAAAAAAGAGTAATATAAGTACTACATATGGTTGATTTTCTGACTGTGAAAGTAAATAAGCTTAGGATCTACTTGCATTAACTTGTAAATTCAGGCACTCAACCTAGACAGAAAAAAAATGTGAAAAACCATAGAATATTTGCCCATTTGATAAATAACATCAGCAACAGGTGAAAACACATGGTCTTATTTGTCCAACTGGGGAGCAGAACACAAAACACCAGAGTATAATCAGAAGCAATCATTTGTTGTATAAAGTTTGCCATCTGATTCTACTTGCCATATTCCAAATATTTCAGTAAAATTTACTAAACTGCCAGTTAAGTAGATCTTGGGACATTAAATGTATCTACCAGAAAATAATTCTGAACAACAAATTAATTTTGCTCTCGGTTTTATACAGAATGGATTCTATTCCTCAAATTATACAAGGTCCCTGTGCTCTAGTACCTTATGTACCTCTTCCCACCGTATCTGGGACATATCTTTTCTAGAAACCAATAATACTCATATCTGAATAATCATTTCAAAGCATTCTTGATTCTTCTTATTATTGTGAGAGATTATTTAACTGTCAAAATGACTCCCCCTCATATTGTCTTTGCCATTTGCTTTGCCTTGCATAAATAGAAACAGTACAATAGTAAAATAAGGTTTTATTTCCTTTTCTGTTTCAAGAAATCACTTTACTACTGAGTAGATTGATCCATACTCAGAATATACTGTTGTGTTATCTTAATGGAAAGCTGTTTAATAACTCTGAAAGAAGTTCCTGTATTTTTTTCTGTCTTTTATGTAGTTGCTGCCAAATGTTGCTAAAGGGCACCGTTCAAATGAAATTACAGTAGACATCATGTTGTATATCTATGTATATCTGTGTTGACTGTGTGGCACACTATAGTCTTTTACGTTTTGACAAATATTTGTGTCAGGAAAGAAGTAGAATGTCTTTAAATGTTTGAAAACATTCCTGATACCAGAATGCAAATGCTTCCTTCTATGTACCTACTAAACTTCTCTCTAATCTTTCTCTTTTTTTCATTTTAAAACAAATTGAAATTACAATAGCAAAACATGAGTCCGTGTCGGTCTATGAAATCAATAGGGTTGCTGTTGTCTTCAACAATCTTCATCTTCCCAAAACCATTGCTAAGCAAATGAAGGCTAAGCAGAAAAAGCAGAAAGGACCCATTTCAAGGATGACTCCTTAATTCTTCTTGTCATATAAATCCATATAAGTCCAATATTTCATCTGTAATTTCCATACTTTCTTCTTTGACACCTTTATAATATGCACGTTTCTTTGCATACTGTAGATCAAATTTCCTTTTTGTGGGAAGTTAATGCCATATTCCTCTAACTACGTATCCATTATTGTTCAAAAGTTACTTTCACCTATGGGAATCAGCTCAAGTTTTCCAACTATACTAATGGCAGTGAACAAGGCAGCATCTATCAGACAGGATTAACAAAAATCAACCTTTTTATTGTTCATGGCTATAAGCATATCAAATATTCTATTAATTTTTTTAGGGGAAACCTCTCCATTCTTTAGGTTAAGGCTTTCTCTTAACATTTAAGTTAGCATTTTCAAAATAGAACATTTTTCACATTCTCAAAACTACCACTGGGATGTGAACACCCACAATAAACTCAGTATTTACAGATACTTTCAAATATCAGCTAAAGTTTTTCTTCTAGGATTTAAGTGTTGAAACATTGGCATTGAAGGTAAAAGTCAGATTTGTCCTTGCTGTCTCTGAGAGTTCTGTTTAACTAAGTACAAGCCAGTTAAGATTGGCATTTTTAAGGTGGATATTTAGTGGAGTAATTCCTCATTTTTTTCCCTCAGGATAAATACTCGTGATGATGCCTCACAAAACTGTCACATGACCTGGATGAGAGTTGTATAAAAGGTACAAAAGGCTATCACTGGTATGACTGGTGCAAAAACATCAATTACAGGAGAGGCAAGACCAACAGTGGAATGAGCACTGTGTCACTTCACATCCTTGGCAGAGAGATGACTTTTAACACCCTAGGTAAGTCATGTCATCGCACATGTCATCAAGAGTCATAACAATGTGATCTATTTAAGTGACAAACCTCCAACTCTTTACTGAGCATTTAAGGAGGGTGAATACAACTATGTCAGCAGGAAAAGTAGCTGTCATTTGACAAACTGACTTTCCTACCTGAAAAAGACATATGAAATGTATCAAAATGAATGTTTGCTGCAGATAGCTTATAGCTCTCTGAGACAGGTATAAAATGTGACCATAGTATGCTGCAGCCTTCCTTCTTTTTACATCTCCACCCCTCAGAGCAGGGGTCACCTGTCTTCCCCAGATGACACACCAACTTGTATTTTTCTTTCCTCAGTTAGAATTTAAACACACCTATAACAAGTTAACAGCAGCTTGCAGAGGCTGACTGAGTCAGAATACTCCTGATCTGATGATACATCGGTATTTTGTCTTTGTGTGAGGCAAGATCTCCTGGATCCCAATAAAGTAGGTATTCAGGCAGATACTGTGTTTCAGAGGTGTTTACCTCATCTGTCATCCCCGTCCCAGCTGTCTGCTTCTCACGCAGCTTCAGCAAATGAGTGTAATGGCTTTGAGACCATGCTATCTGTGTATTTTAACTGTAAAATAAAAAAGATTTTCAAAGTATGGCATGGATGTCTCAATTTTAAGTAATTGGTAATGTTATTCAATAATTTTCTACAATACATGAAATACCTTCTTCCATAGACTAATCACTTCTACCTTAAGATATATAGATTGAGCCAGAAAAGCTCTCATAAAGAGACTTTTTTTCTCCATACCAGAAGTACTTCGAAAAATGGTTTTGTAAAAAAAACCACCGCCTTTATATACATATTTCTATATATATCTTACACTTGTATTTCTATGTATAGCTTTGTATTTAATTATCTAACAGTGAACGTAAAGGATACAATCTCAAATAAAATGTGTTTTACTTCTTTTATCCCCATATTTCAGTCAACTTGAAATATAATTCTAATGTTTTGCTTACAAACTAAGTAATATTATCCTATAAAGCACAATAAAAGCATGGACTAGCTACAATACTGCTAATGCAATCACTTGAAAAAGAACAGAGGTGAAGAATGGTTTGTGTCAGTACATCTCCTGTGAAACACCTAAGGAAGGGGAAAACCTAAATAGAACCCCTTGCTGAAACAGTTTCAGATAATATTATTACTTGGCTTTTGGTTTACAGCAAGATATTTTTCCTTGTTAGGACCTGGTAAGTTCTATAAGTGCACCCTCAAACCTTTCAAGGCCCTGAGCTGTTGTCAGAGTCTGTGGGAAGGAAGCATTACCTCAGGGCAGAGGAATACTGATTTAGAGACTACTTGGACTAATTGGATTTGAGACCAGATGGGCATATCTGAGTGTGGCTGAGGCAGCTGGCCATTGTCATTGCAAGGCCCCTGTCTATCCTTTCTGAAGGGTAACAGTAAGTGGGGAGGTTCCTCAAGACTCGAGAAATGAAAGTATCACCCCCATCTTCAAGAATGACAATAAGAAGGATTAGGGGAATTAAAGGAGTAACCTCGGTCTCTCGGGGGATTAATCCCAGAAAAATCCTCCTTTAAGTAATTTCTGAGCCAATGAAGGACATGAAGGTGATTTGGAACAGACAATATGGATTTATCCAGACCAAGTCAAGCCTGAAGCTATGTGGCAGCTTAATATGATGAGATGACTGTCTCAGTGGACAAGGGGAGAACAGTGGATACTCTTTATCCTGATCTAAGCAAGGCTTTGAGTATGATCTCCCATAGTATTCTCATATCCAGACTAGTGAGCTGTGGACTGCAAGCTGGGTAGAAAAACCAGGACTGCAAGCTGGCTGGACCACTGGGCTTAAAGATTTGTTACCCAGTCGGTGGCAAGTTAATAGTGACATCCTTCAGACTGTTAACATCGGTGCTAATGGTCCGTAAGATAAGACAAAACATGCCATCAATGAGTCTGCAGGCGATACTAAATTGGGGGTAGTAGCTGATACACTGGAGAGTATGGATGATGTTCAAACGGACTGGAGAAATGGGCAGAAAGAAACATAGTTCAACAAAAGCAAATGTAGAGTCTTGCAGCTGGGACAGAATAATGCCATGCAAGAGAAAAGGCTGGGGACCCACCAGATAGAAAGCAGCTTTGCAGGAGAGAAGCCAGATTCCAGGTGGACAAGTTGAATGTAACTCAGTAGAGCACCTTTGCAGAGGACTATGATATTATGTAGAAAATGAGGTGGCGGTGGGGGAAAGATGTATTAAATGAAACATTTCAAATAAATGCTACATTTTGGACTGGTAAAATAAAATAGGCAAGGCTGCCATTTCTTTTTCAGAAACTTACCTAGATTAATTCAGAAAAATCAGTTTATGACAGTTTACTTGTACATAAAAACACGGCAATATACAGCTCTACACTTTTAAAGTATTTAATCAAAAATAAATACATAAAATAATATAACATAATTAAATTACACATCTGGCTGTATAAACAATGTATTTGGGACTTTCAGAAAAATAATATATTCCTCTAACTAAGTAATTTAAGAACAGAATCCACAGTAATTATATTGGTCTTCGGTGGAATGAATTTTTCAACTTTAAAGAAGAAACACTAACAGAGGATGATTTTTTGTAAATACAACTAACCAAAGAGACAATCCAAAGAATGCAGTAATGTATTGTGGATGCTACCACTTTGATATAAAGGAATAAATTTATCTTAGAAACTGGGAGGAATTCAGCCTGAAAATATGTATCATGATCTGGATTAGGGCTCATGGTTTCTGGATTAATGTCAAAATTCCTAATAACATGATGTTTTTCTGAATCACACATTTTCAAGTAAGAATTCATTATTCAAGTTAATTGTAAAAGAAAGGATGTTACCACTAGATTAACCCCTCCAGCAGTACAGGTGTGAGATTATTGTTAAAGGTAGCATCCTTTCACCTTGTCATAATATTTTGGAGACTGTTAGCTGTGGTTAGCTTATAAATCTAAATCTTTATGAGAATTTGACTCATAGTCAGTATCAGTCCAATATGTTAGCTATTGTTTACAAGCTAATAGAACAGACAATAGGATCATATAATCCAACCATTTCAAAGACTATGAGGGGGTTGTCTTTTTTCTTTCTTTGTGTTTGTATGGGGTTTTTTGTTTCTTTGTTTTGGTTTTGTTTTGTTTTGGTTTTTTTTTAGTGCAAAGTACATAGGCTTCACACTAATTTAGTGTGAGGTTAATTTAGTGGAAATGCTGAAACACCTTCTTCTAAATAAGAATACATAGAAATCAGATATGTTTAAAAACTTTGTACCCTAGGAAGAGCAAAGATGAAGGCAGAGATGAATACAACTTTTTAGTAATGTTGTCAAGGGGTAAGAAAATGCTAAATTAGTAAATTGAGATTCTTGTGCTAAGGAATGTTTTTATTGTTGAAAAGGCATGTTTCACACACTATAAAGTAGTAACTGATCAATATTAACTCTACCAAGCAATAGGATTAACTACAAAAATATGTGAACAGTAATTATGTGCATATACATGTACAAGTTGGGCGAATTAAAATATGTAGATAAGATATATGACTATCGATATGGCTATCTTCTTTTTATTTAGCCTTATGCTGCCTCTATCATCAGTCAGCTGGGTCAGTTAACTTCTAGTGTAAACAAAGGCTACTGTAATTTACATTTGCAATTTCCTGTAAATTTACAGGTAAAATGCCATAAAAAAGGTGGAGGAGCAAAAGAAGGCTGTAGGAAACATGATTCAGAAGATATTTCAAGGCCCAGTGTTGCATTATTGCAATCTAGAGGCTATCAGCCTGAGCACTGTAATGACTTCATATACTGCCGATATTGTTTATTGCAGTTTATACGTAGCACTGGTTATCTACTTTAGCAAGCAGTACGGCATTTATCACTTTTTGTCTTTCTTGAAAATTGCTAGATACTGTATCACTAAAAAATAAAAAAAACAATAAAAAAACCTCAGCATATGAAATAAGTTTGCCCTGCGGGATCGATGGATCCTTTTATAATTACAAAAAGCACCAGTAATAATGGCTAATTAACCAACTTGTGTATAGTGAGCCTGGAACCTGGCAGGGAAGTTAGGATAAATGTTCCATATGCCATATAACTGTGATTCCTTTACATCCCCTCTTCATGAGGGGCTTTTTTCAAAAGCCATAATTTTAATTTCCTAAGACTTATGCAACTTTTTTTTGTTGTGAAGACTGACTCAGGGGACCCTTTCTAAAAGGGAGCAGTAAAATTACTGAAATAGTCCCTGATTTGTATTGCTGAAAGGGCCATGATAATTTTCTTGAAAAGTGCGTGTACTCTGGGGATTCCTGGGGAGCTTTCAGAATTTAAGTTTTGGGTTGGGTTGGTTTGGTTTGGTTTTGGTTTTGGTTTGGTTTGGTTTTTTTCTCCTATCTCTTCATCTATTTTCTATAAGTGTTCATTTCCTGAAAGGTGGTAACTGAATACAGAAGTATAGCCTGAAACTATGTGTAAAATATACTTAATTTGCATGGTTAACATATTTTTTTTTATTTTTCTGCCTCAGGGGCACACAAATCTCTTAGTAACTTCATGGTTTTAATCTGAACTAGGATGGTCTGCCTGGTATAAACAAGTTTGCGCCAGATGTTGTTGTTGCTTTATTAAAGATCTTCTTACACACATGGAATTGTATAAGAAAGACAAACCAGAGGTCACAAACTGCATGTTTCCTAAATATTTCACAAGGATATTTCTAGATGATTATCACTTTTAAAGTAGATGGGGACATTTGAAATATTTGACTTTTTTCAATATTTACAGTATTTTTTTGGTATTTGGTGTATAAAACAAGAATTTCCTTTTCTAAGAAATGTCTCCAGACACTTCTTGTTTCAAAGGGGAATGACCGATGCTTATTATCCCTGGATGACATGCCCAAATTTCTCGTTGAAACATCTGTATTCAGGCAAAGGTGGTTCCTCTGAGAGCAAGACTTTGCAGGTGCTGTTATAGGATTTCCTGGAGATAGAAAGTATACAGTCTGAGTGACAAAGAGCTGTGAAAAAGAGATACCACAGGATAAATTCACAGGTGGTGTTCTATCCAAAGGAAAATGGATGGAAAATTTCCCCTTCACAGCTACTATGCACTCTCGCTGAGCTACTGATTCTAGTTATGTTTTAATTCTTATTACAAATACTTTCATGGAAGAGTATTTTTAATTCACTTTTTACTCTGTGCATAAGGAAACTAAAATATAAGCCCATAACAATGAAACTATAAGCTACCCTGCCTACTAACCTTCTTCAGTTTCTGTAGTACGTGTATATGTCAGTTGGATAGAGTGAACAAGAAGTGTGCTGCAAGGCCACTGTTGTAAAACCTGTTAAGATTCATGGTAACTTTCAGCTTACTTTGGAAGTTTGTTTTTAAATTATACACTAAGCAAAGTGTCATACTATGGTAACTTCCCACAGCCTGAACTACCCAGAACAAAAAAACTGTATGGAAACTTGACTTTGTGGTAAACATGGAGCATTTGAAGAAACGTATAACAAACCAGTGAAGTGTGTTGCTTGACATGGATAGTATCGTCACTCTTTCAAAAAGAACCCATATAAATAGTGTATAAAGAAACAAATTTTTTCTTAGCAGTAAAAAGAAAGGCAAAACCTAGTCTGGCTGCGCTTTGGAAGATAAATTCAGATACCTTGAATGAGAAAGCCAGCTACTATGGATCCAAGATAGTTTGTAGTTCTTCAACTCAAAAAATTAATTGCAAGGATCTTATTGTAAACTCCTTCTGCAAATAGTATCAGCTGAGACAGGTGGGTGATATACAGGTCTGAGGGGTGTTTTCAATTTTCAGACAAAGTTTTGGGTTCAGACGAAGTTTAGATTGCAGACTGGCAAAAGGAGTTCACACTTGTAGTTATGTAGTGGGACCTTGAGACCATGATGATACATGCTGTAAAGCAGGATATTTGCAAATACATCCCTACACACAGTAATTTGTACTGCTTAGGATTTTTATTGATAACTTTCATGATCCAATAATCATTGACTAGCTCTAGAAGGCCACATCAGATTTGAGAACTATTGGCTCAATAAATTGAAGAACATTTCATATATCTGTCTTGTGCCCCATGGTAATAATCATTTTCCAAGGCTCATGACCTTACACTTTTTTCTCTGAACCAGGTGCAATTAAAATTTGGAAGTTTCATTTTCTGTATTTTCTTCCAGCTTAAAGATTTAACTTCGATCAGAACTCTTTTCAGTCTCTTAGGAAGGAAAGTAGAGGACTTTCACATCGTTTTAAGCACTGCTTATGAGAGAAAATATTTTTTAATTCTGGAAACAAAATGTACTCTTTTAAAGGAAGAAGTATATCTCTTCAAAGTCACAAACTGTCTTTCACTGAGGGAAGGAATACTGGTTTCATATATTCAAAATCACTCACATAGGGGTGAAAAAAGAGCCTTCTTAGTTGACTGACAGAATGCCTTTAAACAGAAGAGAATTAAGGAGAGATATGTTCTTTACATGTATTTAGTTTGCTCCTTGAAAAACATCATAAGCAACTATGAAAAGCCTGCCAAATACATTGAACTCATATATTTTACTTCATTACAAATTGACTTTTTATGATTTTGTTTACATGATATGGAATTTATATTTTTCCACTTCATACAAATTCCCTGCATTTCTGCAGTCTTTTTGAAGACAACACAGGGAAAGTAGAATTGGACTGAACACCTTTATACTTGAATACACTGACGGTGCACCACTTCAAAAGACAGACTTTTGTAGTTGTAACACTGTAATATATTCTAGTATAAATATTGCTTAATAGGTATGAAACTGTATTTGAGATCATTTAAGGAAAGAAAAGTAGAATAATGCATGCATGTGCATTTTCTTCCTATCTTCAAATGTATAAAACACGGCACTGGCTGATAGTTTCTTGTCAAGAAATTTGCCTGGATTTAAAGGCTCTCATTAATCTTTTATTTTATTGGAGCCATATTAAAGAACATGCTAGACATCATGTACAATATATTTCTTCATTATTGTTATATAGTATCCTGTCTCCCATACAATGCATACTGAACAACTATTGATCTTAAACTTTATATATCTTCTCATACTTGGCAATTTTCTTCCAAGAGGTTTCATTACTGACCCCGTTAGGTGAAAAAAGAATCAGCATAATGCAGTTCATATTTGAAAATCATGCGTGGTGAAATGCAGTTGTCATTTTGCTATTTTAATTATTTTAATTGCTACTTTAATTATTCTTCACAGATTAGAGAAGAAAAATCTGTGTTCTCTGTTAGTCTGATGCACAAGAATATGCTACTGATTCAGGATCTGATCCGACTGCCTTTAAACTGGGTATACAAACAATCTCTGATTTCAAAAGGAGTTGGATTGACCCAGTATTTGCAATGTGAAACTGTGGATGTAATCATTCAAAGCTAAAGTAAATGGAAATCTTTACTGTTTAAATATGATTTAACTTAGATAATTTTTTTTTTTGTCCCCTCAGAAATGGGCAGCACTATCACTGTTGTCAAAGATTTATATTAATTTAATAGGAAAGGTTTTAGATAATATATTGTTACTAAGTATATATAGGGGAAAAAAGTAAAATAAAATAGTTAAATGAAATTAGTTAGGAGTAGGGATGTTATATGATTTTAAGGAGACTCCTCTTACAGTTTCACTCAACATCAAACTCAGTGTCTTGTCAAAAGATTTCAGGAAACCTACACCAGAAGAGATCATCAAATGATTGTGGACCTTAGAAATATCATAGATGCTGCTAGTGTCAAAATTTTAGGATTAAACCCTTGTCCTGGTTTCAGCTGGAATAGAGTTAATTCTCTTTCTAGTAGCTGCTGTGTTTTGGATTTAGTATGAAAATAATGCTGAAAACATATGTTGTTTTAGTTGTCGCTAGGTGATGTTTGCATTAGTCAAGGACTTTTTCAGCTTCCCATAGAAGTTGAGAGGGAGCACAGACAGGACAAGCTGGCCAAACGAATGTTCCATACCACAGATGTAATGCTCAGTATATAAATGGGGGTTGTCTGGGAGGCAGGAATCCACCATTACTGCTTGGGACACGGTAGGCAATCTATCATCGGGTGGCAAGAGCAACTTGTGTTGTATCACTTTATTTCATATACTCTGCTACCTATTATTATTATTATTATTATTTAACTGTTGTATTAAACTGCCTTTATGTCAACCCATGAGGTTGTTTTTTTTGTTTCTTATCCCCCATCCTTCTCCCTACCCTATGGGGCGGGGGGAAGGTGAGCAAGCAGCTGCATGGTCCTAGCTGCTGGCTGGGGTTAAACCACGTCAACTGTACATGTATGATGCAGGAGAATTATGGGTTATTTTGAATTATTTTTTTTTCCTTTGCCATAAATTCTGATCTTTATTTTTTGATGGACTTTCTTCCAAGCCTATGTAGCTAATGGAGTTTCATTCATTAGAAACAATTTAGTCCCAAAATCCTCAACTTGATTTATAAAGAAATACTTAAGAAAGAACTAATCTAAGTAATGTGGTTTCATGATTTTTTTATCAAATTTGTTCCTCCCGGTTTTGTACAGGTCACTAATAAAATATTAAGTCTTGACTCTAGCCATGGAAATCAATCTGAATGAAAAAAAAGCTGCAAATCCAGACCATTTATATTTTGCTATTAAACTTTTTGAGTTGTAAAAGAGTTACTAGATAATTTATTGTGGAGTGACTGAAACTGGAAAAGGCAATAAGCAGAATGAATTATTCATTTTTAAGTTTATGATAAAGCAGCTACATTTCAGCTGCTTTTCTGTACTGAGTTGATACTGACTTACTGACTTAATGTATTATCAGTACTGAATGTTGATATATGGAGATCAGTCATCTGAAAAATAATGTATCTATTGCAATCAATGAGAATGCCATTGATTATTGTAAACATAGGATAAATTACGCTTACTAGTCATCCATTCCACACTCTAAAAGTTCTGGTACTCAGCTGTACCTCATCATTAGAAGGCAGATTAACTTAACAGAAAATACGTTAATCATTCCACTCTAACTCCGCCATCACTAAAGTAGTTTAAAGGGACCAAAAAATCTGTATCATACTTGCTAGACAAATGATAATAAAATATCAGAACCTTTAACTTTATTTTTTTTAGGGAAAATACACATACATTCAGGCACATACAAATAAATTAAAAAATATGTGCATACATATGTGTGTTGGCAGTAGTACATGGTAATACCTATTTTTCAGTTAACAGTTGATTTCTGAGTGTATGCTATTTCTTAAAAAAAATACACGTGATAAGATTGAGTAGTTAACAAAAAGCAGCAGTCTTAAAATAGCTTAATAGCCACATGAATCCAATAACACAGAGGATAACTGACCACATACTCTTCCTTCCTGTGCCCTTGCACGTTCTATAAATAACATTATGCAGTTGTTCGTTCAAACAGTCTATGCAAACTAAAACATAATCAAAGTTTGGTAAAGATATGATTGTCTCTCTTGGGAATTTATAGAAATGTGCTCTATGCCAGTATTAAACAGTACATTGCTCAGTTCCTCAAACCCAAATCCACTGAGCTTCTGAAATTAATCAGCCTGAAAGCTAAATGAATCCCTTGGTTTGATTCTTTCCATGTTGAAGATCCTTGATTTGATTCATGTCAGATTTTCATTTAATGGTTTGAAGGAATAAAAGAGGGAGATGCACCAGACAATGGATATCATTCATTGCACTGACAAATTTAATTCCTGAAATAAATGAATAGCTTTTACATTGAACCTTGAAGCACCTGGCTGTATTTTGACTTTGCATTGCCCTCCTGATGTTTAACAATTAAATCTTTCTATCTTTCTTATGTGGCTCACATTTTAAAATAAAAATAGGATGACTGATATTACACTGTACCCCTTGTTTATTTTTTTCTTCTTTTGCTATCTTCTGTTAATTCCATAATGGCTGTTCTAGAAGTGTTTTATTTTGCATTTGTTAATCAAGCATTGGAATGCAGCACAAGTATCATAAACAAAAAATTAATTACTCAGTACATTTTATCTCCTTTCAGGAGTGTTTTTGTTATGTAAAACGCTCAATTACATTTGCACTTTTTAAAGAATGCTCAGCTATTGTGTAGCAATTCTTTGGTTGTTTAGTGAAATAATTTCCTAACAGCTAATAAAGGGACATTGAACAACTGAACCAGGCACTCAATTTAGATAGGAGCATCCCAATTATTTTCACTTTTTTGGCAGGTAGGCATCTGTGTAGGCTGGTTGTTGCCTTCTGGCTTTGATAATATTTGTTTAAAACCTTTGTTAGTCTCTCCCTTTCCTGGTAGTCCATTGTCTTTTTCTTCCCACTCATCTGTGATGAGCTTCACTGATGTACACAAAGCCTGTTAAAACAGGCTTAAAAGAGAAAAAAAATAAAAAGGTTTCTTTCATTAGTGTATCTCACATGCCTGTTTGTTATCCTTTACTGATTTCTATTCAAATACTATGGCTTGTCTAAATATCTTATCCAAATTGGTGTAACAGGCTACTCTTTTTTAGGTCTTTGTTCTCATTTTTGCAATTTCTCTCTTTTCTTGCTAATACGGAGCCTAACACTTCTGATTCCATGGATATGACAAATGTTTGATTATTTTTTTTTAACCAAGCTCATGTTTTTCCTTCTATATTTAAACCGTGTGCATCAAGTATTTTATTATCTTGACTTTTGATTAGTTTCAGCAGCAAGATACATTCCTTTTGAGTCTGATGGTGAAGGAAGAAATATGGATAACCTGGGGTTCTGATCAGCTTATTTTTCATTTTTATCACAGATATCATTGCTTGTATTAGTTTCCTTATTATTCTAGATGCATTACAAACACTAATTGAGATGGGCAAGATTCGTATTACTTAAAAGATCTGTCTGCTATATATCATAGGTACAAGGAAAAAAGTTATAGATTCCTCACAGACCAAAGAGATCTGCAAAAAGCCTTGCTTCCACAAAGAGCCTAACTTCGCATATCATAAAAGATACAATGATGCTTAAAGTCACTTATCATCCAAAAATTCAGGAAAGATCCAAATCTGTTCTGCTTATACCTACACACCTTACAGAGGTTCTGAAATTCACATGTACCTTCCTTGTGTAGTGGAGAAAAATAGACATTTCTAGAATGCTTTCTACAATTAAAACTTTTTTGTGTGTGTTTGATTTGTTTGGGTTTTTTTTCATAAAACCACTTCACATTATGTATTGGCTATGGCGGTTCACTATAGGATGTAGATTCAAGAGTTTTAGATGTGTTTTCTTCTTTTCAAGTTCCTCCTTGGTATCATATTGAGGAACTTCATTGTGGAATTCATTTTAACATGGTATCTAAACCGATAAAGATTACATGAGCATCCTATATAGTATTCTTTTTATTTAAAGTAATTATCCTGAGATGAGAACATTTTACACCATAAATATGAATTAATCTCTTTCTAATGATAAAGAAATCTAAAGATAGTTGTTAACTAATGTGGAAGGAAACACCTTATTCCTGCATTCTGAATATTCTCAACTTTTGTTCCGAAGTAAGCATAAATTAAATAAAAGGGAATCAAATACAAAAATAATCCAGTGCTAGAATTTAAGTTATATGTGATAGATATTTAGCTTAACTTCTGGTAGGACTCGATTCAGCTGCAACATATGCCATGCAACCGGACAAATCCTGTTATAAACTTCTTGTTTTGACTGGATTTACTTTCAATTTGCTCTCGTCTAACTGAGAATATACAGCAATACAGCATTTGTCTTCTATACAAAAGAAATCCCACAAGTATTTTGAAATTTTGTCTTAAATATTTTCATATATTAATGCATCTGTAATGCATCAACTTCATAAATATGTATTATTTTTATATTTCATATTAATACATATATTATAATTACATTTGGATAAGAAAGAAAATAAAGGTCTTAATTGATCTCTAACTGTCTTTTGTGCAGATATTTCAGCATTGCAAAGGATATGTGTGAGTCACTATTCTGACATAGTGCAGCTTTACATTACCCAAGTGCAATTTCCATCAGTATATACAACTACCCAAAGCAGCATAGCAATCAGTAACAAGAAATCATAAAAAACTGTACCAAGTATTCTCACCTTCATGTATTGTCATATATATTTCAGTGATATGGATAACGTTTTCTGAATGTGGATTACAGCTATACTTCAGCAACATGTGTTAAGGCTGGTGTAATAAGAGATTTTTTTTAGCGCTTAATTTAACCACAGTCTTCATATTATTAGAAATGGGAATTTCAGATTACTCTTGACCAAAAGGGGTGCGCTTCTGTTATCCCCAGGACAAAAACTGTGATAAAGACTTCTGTTACATCCCTTGTATTTAAAATCATGTATCTTGTTATTAAAAATTAATTTCACGATACCTTGTAGAGCTTCCATATTCTAACATTTCATGAGAGTCAACTGAAGCATTATTCTTAACAAATACGGAAGATGTGTATGATTAATTGTAACTTCTCTGAGAAACAGAAAGATAAGAAATGGTTTAAAATAGATCTAGCTCTTCATTTCCTTAGAAAAATAATGGCAAAAATATGTAAGAACCCAAATTCAAACAGCTTTTAAAAATTAACATTACTTATATTTTTTTGTCAGATTCTTCTCAGTGGTGTGCTGTGGCTCCGTTTCAGAACAGAGAAAAACAAACAAACAAACAAAAACTAAAACCCCATCAGTACAGTAAATTATAAAGCTTATGGCAGCAGTGATTGAAAAGTGGTGTCTGTATTCACTCTATGCATGGGGCAGTGAGCTTTCATTTCATATATCATTTATAATTTGCTTTAGTGACTCCACAAAGTCAGTACAAACCTTTTAGACAAAGAAAATCAGAGGTATATATTTGTTCTGAATGTTAAAATCTCCCCTTGATTTTTAGTTTAAGAATTTTCATTAAAATCCCTGGTTTTCAGATTAAAACCTTAGATAGTTTAACACAGCCTATCTTGCTATGGTTTAAATATTTTCAGGATTAGTCATCACCTTAAAATGTGTGTGCATATTTAGTTTTTCAGGAAGCTGAGAAAAATACACTTTCCTATTTTTTTTTTAGTTTAATGCCAGATAGTCACATGCTGTTCTCCATGGTGAAAGAAGAGGGATGGAGGAATGATTTAAAGTATTTTTTTTTAATGTAGACACACATAAAAACAAGCTACTCTTTACAATTTTAAGACCCACTAGCCTACACTGCCACCTACACAGCAATCTAAGAAACCATTTTCTCTCCAAAAAACTTGAAATTTTCCACAAATTAATCTTTTACTTGCATTTACGTTAAGTTTCTGTTTCAGGTTTTCAGTTTCTCTCCTGATTTGAACCTTGCTTAACATGCTGGCTTACCATGTGTCTCTCTGTTCCAGCCTTGGCAAACCTATAGGTTTGTCCAGTCTACACATTTGTTAAATAAATATTTTCCCAGCTATTATCTAACAAAACGCTTTTTTCTTGTGTTTGGAATTACACCCTAAGACTGATTTACTAGCACAGATATAACCTGATCATCCCGTATCGGCTTATATCTGCACTAGGATACTATCAGATCCAGAGCATGAGCTGAAGTATTGGAATGGCGTAGCATTAAGTTGTTACCATGATCCCCAGCATTATTTTAATTCTATCAAACCAGTAATCTGTCATGCAATGCCTCAGCACAGCTGAGGGGTTGGCACCATCCCTAGTATCACCTTCACAGTTGTGGCATAGTACCATAGAAAAGAGGACTGGAAGAGACCTTAAAAGGGGTTCTGCTCCATCCCCTATGTCAAATCATGATTAAATAAATCCAATATGAGTCAACAATATGTCTTGGCAGCCAAAAAGGACCAACAGTATCATGGGGTGCATTAAGCACAGCATAAATAACCAGTCAAAAGAAGTGATTGTCCCACTATACTCAGCTGAGGGTATTAAGTTTGTTCAGCTTAAAGAAGAGGAGGCTGAGGAGTGATCTCATTTCTATATGTAACTTCCTCATAAGGGGGAGCAGAGAGGGAGGTGCTGATCTCTTGTCCTGGCTGTCTGCTGATAGGACATGAGGAAATGGCTTAAAGCTGTCCCGGGGGAAGTTCAAATTGGATATTAGGAAAAAGTTCTTCACTGAGAGGGTGCTCAAGGACTGGAACAAGTTCCCCAGGGAAGTGGTCATGGCCTCTCTGTGTTCAAGAAGTTTTTGGACAATGTTCTTAGATATATGGTTTAACTTTTAGGTTACCCTGTGTGTAGTCAGCAGTTGGACTTGATGATTCTTGTGGGTCCCTCCCAACTCAGGATAATCTATGATTCTAATTCTACTCAAACTGACACAGAGAAATGTTTTTTCCTAACCTATATCTAAAAATCTTCAGCTATTCTATTTCCATAGACTGCCTAAGTAACTCACTTGGGTGCTCAGCTATCTCCCCATCAGGAGGCTTTTCTTTATGCCCAGGCTTAATCTTCCTTCCTGCAAAATAGGCCTATTATTTCTTGTCTTGTTCATACTGTAAAAAGTAATTATTTATTTGCTCCGTTGCTACAATCTTTCATATATCTGAATACTATTATTTCGTACCTCAGAAATCTTCTGTTTTGTGTCAAATAATACTAGCTTTTTCAAGATTTTGTGGGACAGATTTTCTAAAACACGATTTTCTGCTCTAGCTAATCCATATGTGGGTAGGGTAAAAATGGAGAATTGTGTTATAAATATGTCTGTGTTAGCCAACTGAAGAGAACCAGAACTTATTCCATGACCCTGAGGTGAACCAGCAATAGTCTAGGTATCCACACTATTTAACTCCCTGAGGCTTCATAATAGGGTTGCTATATACAGATTTGCCTATTGAGAATGGTCCCTGGCCAATGCTAGCCCTAAAACTGTGCCTGGGAATTACCTGGGTGAAAATTACTTGAACCAGTTCAAAGAAAGCTAGGGGTTACGTTAGTAATTTAACATTAGAGGTTACTGAGTTCCAGCGATAAGGTCTGTGACCTGCTCAGTTGACAGATCAATTATTTTTTTTTGCTATGCCCCAGAATTATACAACACTTTATTATAACACCAGTTTGCCTCCAGTCAGCTACATCTCATCCCTTTCTGCAGTGAAAAGAGGCAAGATATGTACCATTTGCCTTGCAAAGCCAAGGGCAGGGCTCCCGGTGGGAGCTTACAGATGGGAGTTAGCAAAGTCTCTACAGGAGTCATTGCAGAATGAGCCTGGGATGCTTCAATAGCCAAGTCCTAGCATAACCTGATTAATGCCAATTTATTAACCTCTAGTTCCCTCATAGAAACATCCCAGTGATCCAGACTAACACTGTTTTGGTAACGGTTATCTGAAGCAGCTTGAGTTGTTAGACAGCAGCATACAGCACAAAAGCCACAGTTCTAGTAGCTCAGAAAGACCAGAAAAAATGATTTTCTATCTTGTAGAAAAAGACTTGCAAGTGTAGAAGGAAAAGCACACTAAGTGTCTATATGTTCATAAAAGATTGGGAAAAAAAAAGAAAATCATTTTCTTCATGTGCATAATAGAGCAGGAAAAATGGTATTAAAGTACAGCAAAACAAAACAAAACAAAACAAAACAAAACAAAAAGTTCAAACATTAGATAAACCACCATAAGAAAAAAGGTAGTGAAGCATCAGAGCAGATTCTCTGGAGAGCCTAGAGAGCCTTTATCGCTAAAGGTCTTTGAGAACAAACTAGACAAACACTGGTCAAGGATGACATGGAATAGTCTTTGTAATGAAACAGGGATAGAATAGACAGTCACCTGAGGCCATTCCCACCTTATTCTTTGGAATAAACAAACATTTATTTTGTGATTCACTGCAACTCTTCAGCCACATTCTGCAGTGAAATTCAATCTATCCCACTGTTTACCATTTTGAATATAT
This sequence comes from Rissa tridactyla, assembly GCF_028500815.1. Lineage (NCBI taxonomy): Eukaryota > Metazoa > Chordata > Aves > Charadriiformes > Laridae > Rissa > Rissa tridactyla. The sequence continues at coordinate 96,106,561 of NC_071468.1, forward strand.
ACACAGATGAGTATTCCTACCTAAATGAAACATTTTATACTTCCCTCTTTTGTAGTTTACTCCAGGCCATTCCTCTAACTTGGCAACAGCATTACGTATTTATAATCCTGTATTATAGACTTCTTACTTAATTTACCTACCTCACAGATAGAAATAATTCTTTATTTCATCTTTCAGTTGATATTTTTGTATGGTATTAGATCTGAGTATATGATTCTAACAGTATCCAACACACATCCGTTTCATACATCCTCTCTGTAGGCACGTAAATTGAGAATTACCCAGCCTGACCTGGGTGTCACTCATTTAACACCTGTATCAGGGCCAGGGACTGCTGCCTCTGCTGCTCCAGCTTCAGCACTGGGGATGCCTCCTCTGAGGATGGTGTGACACCGCCTCCCCAGTTGCTGCCTAACAAACCATACCCCTTTTTTGTGCCTGGGGCCTGGGGGTGCTGCGGCCACTGCCAGAATGCAGCTGGCAGCTCAGGAGAAGAAGGGATGTGACAGGGAAACTTATAAATATAGCACCAAGCAGACTCCAAATCTGAGGAGAAAGAAAACATCAACGTCACACTTCTGTGGGCAGAGACTTGTGGATGCTGACAAGTGACTGTGACCCCTGTCTCCCATCCTTCTTGAGAAGGGCTGAAGCACCAACCTTAGGACCCAGGGGGACACTGGAAGAATAATCATAACATCAGAGCAAAAGTATAGATACTAGGAAGACTTTAAGAAAACTCCACAATTTATCTGCATTATTAATAAGGCTATGGCCTATAACACGACTTTGAGTGTAACAACATGCCTTCAAATAATTTCATCTAGTACATATCTTCCCCAGATCATAAATATTTAAATTAAATCAAGCAGAAATAACACTTCAAAACCGAAAACCTTTTTCTGGATCTCTTCCAGTATTATCACTGTGAAGCTGTGTTATTTTTTACATGCTGTTTTTCATGTTGTTGCTGGTTAGTATGAACAGTACCCACTGTCTTAGGCGTTATGGAGTCCTGAACTGTAGAAATCTGTGACCACCATTGGCCCTTTAACAAGAAACTGTAGCTTCAGGACAGTTCAGTCTAGTGAAACATCTACAGTAAATTGATTATTTTCCTTTCTGCTGTGTATATGTTTAAAACTAGATGGAGGTCAGATGCTTGAATACAGTCTGGATTGATAGAATACTGAGTAGAGATCATAACGTAAGATAAAAATATTTTCCAAGGTATTATATCATAGTAATATTTACCCCAGGTTTCGTTACATATAGTTTATTGCTGAAGGAAAGCTAATAAGATCAGCAATAACTGAAGGGTGGGTGTCAAGAGGATGGGGCAGACTCTTTTTAGTGGTACCCAGCAACAGGACAAAAAGCAAAGGACATAAACTGTAACAAAAGAAATTCCCTCTCAACGTCAGGAAAAACTTCTTTATTTTGAGGGTGACAGAGCACTGGAACAGACTGCCCAGAGAGGTTGTGGAGTCTCCTTCTCGGAGATATTGAAAACCTACCTGGATGTGTTCCTGTCCAGCCTGCTCTGGGTGAACTTGCTTTGGCAGGGGGGTTGGACTAGGTGATCTCTGAAGGTCCAGCTCAACCCCTACCACTCTGTGATTCTGTGGTTCCTCCAGTCCTCAGGCACCTTTCCTGTTCTCTATGACTTTTCAAATATGATGGAGAGTGGCTTAGCAGTTACATCTGCCAGCTCGCTCAGCACTTGTGGGTACATCCCATCAGGGCCCATGGATGTGCGGGTATTGAGTTTGCCAAAATGATTTAACCCAGTCTTCCTCAACCAAGGGAAAGTCTTCCTTTCTCCAGACTTTTTCTCTTACCTCCATGGTCTGGGATTCCTGGGGGTTGGCCTTAGCAGTAAAGACTGAAACAAAGGCAGCATTCAGCAACTCCACCTTGTCTCCACCCTCTGTCTCCAGGGCACCCACCTCATTCAGCAGCAGGCCGACATTTTCCCTAGTCTTCCTTTTGTTATTGATGTACTTGAAAAAGCCCTTCTTATTGTCCTTGACATGCCTTGACAGATTTAATTCTAAGTGGGCCTTAGCCTTCCTCGTTGCATCTCTGCATACTTTGACAATGTTCCTATATTCCTTCCAAGTGGCCAGTCTCTTTTTCCACATTCTGTAAACTTCCTTCTTCCATTTGAGTTTTTCCTGAGCTCCTTGCTTATCCATACACGTTTCCCACCTCCTTTGCTTGATTTCTTACTCCTAGGGACGCACTGATCTTGGGCTTGGAGGAAGTGGTGCTTGAATATTAAGCAGCTCTCTTGGACCCCCCTACCTTCTAGACCCTAACCCATGGAATTCCTCCAAGTAGGTCTTTGAAGAAGCCAAAGTTAGCTCTCCAGGTTTTTAATCCTACTTTTTGCCCTGCTTCTTCCACGCAGGATCCTGAACTACACCATCTCATGGTCACTGCAGCCAAGGCTGCCCCTAACCTTCACATCCCCAACCAGTCCTTCTTTGTTTATTAGTACAAGGTCCAACAGCACACCCTTCCTCATGGGCTCCTCCACAACTTGTGTCAAAAAGTTACCATCAGTGCTCTGCAGAAACCTCCCGGACTGTGTGTGCCTGTGCTGTGTTGCCTTTCCAGCAAATATCAGGGTGGCTGAAGTCCCCCATGAGAACTTGAGCCTGTGATTATGAGGCTACTTTCAGCAGTCTGTAGAAGGCCTCATTGACTTCCTCTTCCTGATCAGATGGCCTGTAGTAAACACCCACAACAGTGTCACCCATATTAGTCTGCCCCTTAATTCTTACCTATAAGCTTTTGACAGGCTGAATACATTCCAGTTGCTCTCTCACATAAAGAGCAACTCCACCACCTCACCTTGCTGGCCTGTCTTTCCTAAAAAGTACATAGCCATCCATGACAGCATTCCAGTCATGTGAGCTATCCCACCATGTCTCTGTAATTGTATCATTACATTATGAGGTCGTGGCCCGTGGTTGCTTAAGTGCACATGTTGTCCATATACATCACTTAAGTGCGTACATATCCTCATATACATGTACAAAGAAGTCTAACTCTATTTTAAAGAAGATAGAAGAGCCCATGCAACAAATACCAGTGCATAAATGTTCCATCAATGACCATTTCTCTTAATAAACCTTGATAGCACTGTCTAGATATCACAGATTCATAGAAGGATTTAAGTTAGAAGAGCCTCAGGAAGTCACCTAGTGCAATGTCTTGTTCAAAGCAAGGTCAAATTTGAAGTTAGGCCATTTTGGTCAAGGCCAGTTGAGCTTCATACATCTCTACAGACAGATAATTCACTGCTGATCTTGAAAACTGCTTCCATGCTTGCCCACATCCCTGTTGAAAATGTTTTTTCTTAAAATCTAGTTAAAATTTCCCTCACTGAGACTTTTCTCCACTGCCTCTCCTCCTCATGTTGTTCATCTTTAAGAAAAGTCTGCGTCTGTTTTCTCCATACCCAGCCATTAGGTAATTGAACATGGAAAATACTTTCCCCCCAAGCATCTTCTTCTTTAGGCTGAACAAACTGTTCTCTCAGCCTGGTTCTCCAGCCACTCAGTCATCTTGGCAGCCCTCCTTGGAACTTTCTCCAGTCTTCTGGATCTGCCAGTCTTCTCCTGGATCTTCAGTCTTCTCCCGGATCTTCAGTCTTCTCAATCTGCCAGCTACCCTTTTATTAAGGCAGCTCCATACGTAGTTTATCTTCATCCCTGCATGGGTTCACTGCTGGCTTACGTTCAACATGATGCCCAGCAGGAATCTGGGTCCTTTGCTGAAAGAATGTTTCCTGCTCTCTTCACTGCCCCACCTTTCCTGTTGCTGCCTCATTCTATCCCATGAGCAAGACTTCTAATTTCCTTTTCCTGAGCTTTATGGTTTTTCTTTCTACCCACTTCTCCAGGCTGTTGAGTTCCTTTTGAATAGTTTTCCTCCAGGATACTGACTGCTTTTTATGACTAAATGAAGTACTTTTCTGCCTTTACTGGAAATAGCAAACTGATATTTACAATTAAAGGCCACACACATAATGGGTACAAATTTGTAATTCATTTAAGATCCTAATTCTAAATTTGATTTTAAAATGTTGGTATATCACACACAAATGAGAAAGCATGTGGGTCTAAAGCAAAACTGTATTCAAACTATGCTGCATTTTTAAAGCCATTAAATTATCTTTAACAAGGCATCTCAAATATTTTATGTAAGTTTTTTTCAGTTAATATCTGTGATAGTGAAAAATAATATTATTTTTTTTAAAGTTTTCTGCAGATATGTTGTGTATATTCTGCACTTGGTTTGATATAATAAATTAGTTCTGGGATAAAATACCAATACAGACAAGTTCATTTCAAGTTTCTATGCACTTGTTGCATATTTCCTGTTTCACTGAAATTTTACTCTCCTAAGAATATGGCTGTCCGTCAATAGCAAACATCAGTCTTGCCATGTGAAACATAATGAAAAAAGCAAAATAACAAATGAAAAAGCTGATGCTACACATTCCTATGGGTTCTACTTGTACAGAAACCATGAGTTCTTACGGTTTAGCAAGTAAATCTGAATTTGACAGGGTTGGGGATTTTTTATTGTGTTGTGGAATATTATCTGTCAAAATATGACCCATGAAAAAGAATACTACCAATGTAGGCTGCTAACCTGAGAAAGTCATTCAAGCTATGACACTGAATACCCTGGAAAACCTACTGTTCATCATTTTTTTAATCTTCTGCTACCAAATAAAGTGCAAGTTAATATCTAAGGTTTCTTGCTGGGGAAAAAAGAAAGAAAAGAAAATCGAAACCACATGAACTGTTTTCATTATCTTGCAGCACACATTGGCTAAATAAGATCTCAAAATCCAAGCAATGCTGTGATGGTAAATATATAATCATTTCAGTAGTCTTTAAGCAAAATCAGAATGATAAATGGCTCTAGAGAAAAGCTGGTATACCATGGACAGGACACCATACCCATGGCAACTTTGAATTGTGGTACTGAAGTTGGACTAATTTTTTCTCCTCTGGAGTCACAAAAGCTGAAGACCATGTTGAACTGACTTCATCAGTGCCAATTTTAAAACTCTAAATATCAAGCATTGTAGTAAGAGTGTTCTATTTGTTCTCAGTTCTGCTGAGAACCAGTTTCTCCCGAAGGTATTGGATTCTTGTCTTCCGTGCTTGTTACAAGAAGTCAGAAACTAAGAGGAAAATGAGGGAAGTGTCTGTTAAACTTTCAGGGCTTTAGCTTCCAGATGATAAGTAGCCATGAACCACATCTGATATTAAATGTCTTTGACAGCTTCTACTTTAACAACAATCTGGGAAAACAATCAAAAAACATTCAACATTAATGAAGCTTCTTTATTATATAAATAAAATAACAAGGTATCTGCTAAAAATCTTTAATTGAGTGGTTATATCTTCTTGATGAAGGTGATGTTTTACTTTTGCAGAAAGAGTAAATCACTGATAGTCACTATTGATTTATTACAGAAAGTTTCTAGGGTCATAACCTATTAACCTCTGATATCTTTGGCACTTGAAATAACAGACAAATCAGGTCTTACAGATATTTAACATAAAGATTCTCATAGCAGCATTTAGAACCTTTGGTACTGCTCTTTCTTTCTTTCTATTGGTCTCCTTTTTCCTTCTGCTTTTCATAAGAACAGACAAAATCTGTGGTTTGTGATTTTTCACAAACTTTCTTAAGCCTGATAATCTGCTCAGTTATCAAGTGGTTAAAACTACACTACCAAGTTACTAAATTCAAAACTGGAACATATTTCAACACATTGAAAAATGTGTTTTAACAGGAAATCAAAATATTTTACATTAATGGATGAACAGAATGAAAGAACACTTCCTTTCACCTCCTTTAGTTCTCCGACAAGGAATAATAGACATTGTAGAGATTAACTTAGGCATGGCTGTAAAGACAATGTATATGTATTTTGGCATAACTATACTATTGGCCACATTTACCATCAACAAGCCTGATTAAGAAGTGTAATACACTTCTCATATACATTGTAACTTCTGTGATCTGTGCTATCATTAACAGATAAAAAGTCTAAAGCCACTTAACTATGACTTAATTTACTACTGTGCAAAGTGTATTTACTAATGATGTGCAACTAGAGATCATGCTGTTTTTACAGTTACAGCCTCTGGCCCAGATTTAGAAGAGATGCTTTGTTGCCTAAATGGGCAGATAAGTTCCTGGTAGGATTTTCAGAATCTCCTAGCCTTCATTTCAAGAGCAGTAAGGCTAATGAAAGGCTAATGGCATAATGAAAATGCCAATGGAGGCTTGTCTGCATTTTAAGGTAGCTAACTACCTTCTAAAATCAAGTTAATTCTTCTTTGCCTATATTTCCTATCAGTGTTTTATGGTATTGCAGTTTTCTTCCAATTCTTTTGAGGCTGAATCACTAAAAATTTGGCCTTCATGCATACAACTCAGGACAAAGATGGAGTTTCTGTAATCACAGCCACCTGTTTGTCCAGCAACACCATGGTTCTTTAAGTACTAGCTTAACAAGTGAAAGCATCACATTCAAATGTCCTCACTGTTTGACTCAGACAAGTAGCATGTCGGCTAAAATATAATAAGACATCATTATTTCTGTTTTTATATTGCAGTTGGAATTTCTTTTGGGCCTCCCTCTGTCTGAAGTTATAACATATAACCCCTACCATTCTGTGATTCTGTGATATAAAGGGTGTGTGTGTGTGTGTGGTGTTGTTGAACCCTCATCTTCAACATCCCTAGCAAGCACTATAGTCTTGCTAAACTACAGTGTCAGTCCATGTGATATTGTCCTTTGGTCCAATTAAAATTTCATAATACAATGCCCCATCCCTGGAATTGTTCAAGACCAGGCTGGATGGGGCTTTGAGCAACCTGGGCTGGTGGGAGGTGTCCCTGCCCATGGCAGGGGGGTTGGAACTATGTGATCTTTAAGGTCCCTTCCAACCTGAGCCATTCTGTGATTCTGAGATTCTGTGTGTGAGAGAAAACTGAAAAAGGGTGGCAGATGGATAAGTGTGTTTTGTGCTCTTTTACTTAACACCATTTAGCATTTTCATTTGCTGAAATGTACAAATAAAATGTATGTTTATGTAATATAATTCAGCCTCATAAAGGCATATCTGAATTAACTTGAGCTAATAAAACCAAGTACAGTACAGAAATAATTTGGACACACCTGCAGAGAACTGTCTTGGGTCATAAGCATGGGAGGTTATTGCTTAATCTGGATGAGAGAGGTTGCATTGACACTAGCTGTGTTAATGGAGAAAGTCCTGCCATGTTCTCTTCTTTCACATGTGGCTGTTGAGGAGAAGAGATTCTCTTTGGGGCAGCTGATGGGGCACATGGAGAAAGGAGGAGAGGAGAAATTGGGTACAGAAGATGAAGGCCTATAAGATCTTACAGCCTTCTCAAACATACATCACATGATCATTTGTTCCTCAAGGAAGTTGCCGTCTGTTAGAGACTTCCTGCACTTCCTTACTTAAAGTCACTAAATATCATGAAAGACGAATAAATTTTATCATGTTGGTTGACTGTCCAAATACCAAGCTCGTACACTCAAATAGCTAGGCACCAGAGATGGCAAAACAGACATTGGAGTGTGGACAATCTCAAAAACTTTTCTGATTTTGCAAATTAATGTTTTATTTGTTTCTTTTGTCTGCTACATTACTTAGCCTTTCAAAAATTTCAGATTACACTTTGAAGCTGAAGGGTAAGTACAGCAATATTACAAGAAAATATGTCCTCCTTAGATCTGTAACCCAGTATTCAACATGCTTGATTTTTTAACAAGTCACATTGGATCAGGTTGAACACTGGACAGTTCATTCATCAAATATTAGACTGAAAAAAAAATCATAACTTCTGTCACATTTTTTCTGATAGTATTCAATACACTTTATTTCAGCCAGGTAATAAGTGTCTGACTCATGGGTAGTTTAACAAATACCTTCAGATTTATACATGATGTGGATTTTTCTGCAAATCTAGGTATCATATAAAACAACTTATAGAACAAATGTGAAAAATCTGCACTGAAACTTGCACAAAAAAGCAATAAATAACATGCAGTCACTAAGACTGTGATTAAATTAATTGATTTTATAAGGAAACTTCTGCACATTAATAATTTATAAAATAAAATAATTATAAACTAAATTCTGATGAAAATTAATTTAATGAAAATTAATACTTTCCTAAAGCCACCTGAGTTAAGCTAAAAAAGCACAAATTCTCTTACTATCTGCTGCAATAAAAGCTGCAGAAATATAATGTTAAGTCTTTGTTATGATCAGAATAGAAAAGAAAACATAAGCAGGTGAGACACAGGATCTGAATGAAATCACTACTCAATTCAAAGCAAACTTTCTGGATCCTTTTAATCAGCGTCGTCATGTCTGAGTAATGATTTGTGTAACAGTTGTGTGGAGAGTTGAATTTGGGAACTACAGTGGACTGAATACATTAGCTATCTCGATATTCATGTATTCACTTACTTTGTAGTGTCATAGGTTATGTGTAAGCATAAATTGTTGAAAAATTATTTCCTGCAGGCATTTCAACTTTATTCAACCTACAGGAGGACATTTAGTAACATAGACATTCATTGTCTACTGAAGTCCTTGTGTGTTATATGGCTGACTGAATGATGAAACTTCTTCATTAAGTCAATTTGAAAGCTGTAGTTTATGATAAGGAACAAATAAACATCAGGCGGTTTTTTTCAATGTGTGAGGCTTGATTTTTCTTTTTATTAATTTAAGCTTAGCCCTGTAAGAAATCTTCTGAGGACCTCTCAGATACAGATGTGCTCCTCTCTGTCTTGCTGCATGCTGCAGAACTTCTTTGTTTATCTACAGCCTCTGAAAAATACTCTTTATTCTCCTTTATACTGTCTTTCAAGATAGCTTGCACAGCGTTTGTTGGAGCATGCAGTTATGCCATTTTGATACATTCCTACACTGAAGAGGCCCAGCTCTTCATTCTACAGATAAGGTATACCTAGAGATGTGAAATGCTTTATTGTCAAGTTGAAATAATCCTTAACTTTATGGCAAATACAGAAAAATGCAAGTGCAAGCTGTTATTCCTACACAAGAAGAAATGAAAGAATTTTTAATTTATTTATAACAAAAATCAACCTGAAAGTCTGTTCTTTAAACAGTTAACTTACTGTAGGTGTTTTCTTGACATGGTCTTTTCAGGAACTTTATCATTCTAGAATAGAATAGTTCCAGTTGGAAGGTACCTAGAATAATCATGAGTCCAGCTGTGTTTCTGAATATATTGAATTTCAAGATTAATTAACTAAAAATAACCTGCTCTGATGGAAAGATTACAATTGCTCCTCCCTTCGGATTTCTCTAGGAAATCTGTGCAGATTAAATCTCCTCTTTCCGTCCTCGTGAAACAAAAGAAAACAAAACAACTGTATTTCCCTCAAATGAATTCAAGTTAGAAGATTTGTACTCCTATATCTCAATTAAGCATTTCCTCACTTCTTTGGAGTAGGATAAGTCACAATTGTTAGATCGTTAGGGCTTGTCCCCTGAAATTGTCTAGCTGGTTAAAATCGATTCAATGTTTTCCCTTTTATTGGCAGTTTCCCTTTCCGTGTGGTGTTTCACCCACTGAACTGTGTATTTTCTGTTGATTTACAGATTAATAAGTGAACATGATACATACACTGAATTAGAAATGTTTACAGCTCTGATAAATGGTCTGATAAATGATATAGCACTATTTGATGATTTTGGAATGACTCTAGGCTTCAGGTGATTGACTTCGAAAACTTTCCATCTAACAATACTGTAGCAAGTTTATTTTCTGACTTATTTTTATTTAGACATATTGCAAACAGCACAGTTACAAATAATAATTGACATTTGTTCCTTTGCTCCTGAGATTCATTGCATTATAGTTAACTAACAAAGACCAGCAAAGAGATGAATGACATCAAAAGCTCACAACTTAACTGCAACACGTCTTTCCTCAAGTTGTTGAAGCATGTCAGTTCATGAACGGATTGGGAAACGCAATCGATGTACAAGGTATTGGTTGTCCTGGCTGTAAATGATGGACAGAACAATAGTGATCTATTTTGCTACGGAAAGTTCAGATCTGAAATTTTAGAAACGTTAGAAACCATGGCACTAGTGAAATTAATTTTGGTTTTATCTTTTTTAATAATACCTGCATTGTGACTGAAGATTAATTTTCTTCCATTATTCATCAAATGTGAACTATTTGGTTGTGGCTGTAAAGATCATAGTAATGCCCCATCAGTATGTTTCCACACTTATCTCAAAAGATGATTCTCAGAATGATTGGATGCTCAATGCCTGTGGTAGCTGCAATTTCCTGAATGAGATGTGGTTGCATTGTTAGAAACTGTCAGGGTCAAAACTAATCTTGTAAAAGCTTCTTAGCCATTTTTGAATGTTCATTTATTTATATGGAAAACATATTACTACAGAAATGTTGATAAGGAATCAACCTCAAAAGATAACGAAAAAACAAAATGCGAGATTTTTTTCTGTTGCCACAGCTTCTTGGTTCTGTCTTCTCTGCATTATTACTATTATAGAGAAGACAATAAAGTCTTATTTATTTTAATATTCAATGAAGCCTTCTGAATTTCCTTCTGAATTGCTGTTTCTGATGAGATAATCTTGGATGTTTTGGATGCCAAAATAGACATCTTCTAAAACTATGCAAGGCGAAAAAAAAACCAAACATCTTTTTCAAACTCTATTTCTTTATAACTGCAGTCTTATGTGTGGGGGGGAGGGGAGGGGAGGGGAAAGAAAGAAAGAAGAATTTGCCAATCAGCTACAAACACTCCATCTATGCAGATAGTGATTGTGAAGGATGTGAAGAGAACTTTGATCTGAACTCTTTCTTTTCAATGGGAATTCATAAAAGCACTTTACTGTATTTAAATTCTAAAGACATAAGTAATTTGATTGATCCACTCCCCAATTTAAAACTGAGCACTTCTCAAGCACTTTGCTGAATTGGGTCCTAACGGTACAGCAAATCACTAATGTCAGAACTGATGCTGGTACAAAAATGGAGAATAAAGATGATTCAAAAGAAGAATCACATAGTATTTATGATCGAAAGTATGTTGCTCATCACAACTAAGTTCTCTTGGTAGATTCATAAGTTGAAATAGAATGATGCTGTATTTCTATTTTATAGGTCCTTCAGACATTAAGGAAAACTCAGTGAGGAAAGATTATTTTTACTGGATAGAGTGCTGTTGATTCTGGGGCAAAATGCTCTTTTATATTGACAGCTAAATTTAAAAAAAAAAACCAAAACATTTTATCAGTTCTTCATATAATTCTTTTTAGACTACAAATTCTCATAAAACTTTGCAAATAGTAAAAAGCCACCATAACAGACTTAAATAAACCATTAATGTCTCTCTTTTTCTTCAGAACAAAGTATCAGAGAAGGAAAAAATAATCAGGGTTAATTTTTGTTACACCCTAATAGGACCTCCTTACTTGTATGACATTGCCAATTCACGAGGTACTTGAGGTACTAAAAAAAAAAAAAAAAAAAAAAAAGAGGCAAAACCCCCACCAGCAATTCCAAACAAAAAAAACCCCCAGAAACATATGATGCAGCTAGCTTAAAGACAGGAAATTAAAAGGGTCCTATGAACACATAAAAATGCTATATACATGTCTAACACACAGAAATGTAAAATAAACAGATCTAGGATCATGTGTTTTATCAGGTAATAACATATATGGAATGGTCAAGTGAAAAACATTCCACCCTGAGGTCCATCAGTAATACTTGCTTTCTTACCGACACCATTTTCTCTAAACCAAAAGATCCTATTATTGTGCAACAACTGTACGTTCAAGGTTCATTCAAATTTGAATAGATTTCATATTTAGCCAAGGGAGTGCTGTTTTCCCTCCATATGTTCAAAGACAGAATGACACACAGCATAAGAATATGTTAAAGAGTCCTTAAAGCAACATAAAAGTTTTCCATGGCAACAACATCTAAAAGATGATGAAATCAGTCCTGTAGAGATGGTGCCTGAGGATATCCATTTTAAGATTATAACATGCTTAATCCTCATCAGTAGATAGAAACATGGCTACTTGTGCAGTCCAATGTCAGACAAATTTAGGAACTAGCCCGGCAGCTCACTAGCTGGAATGAATGGATAAATTCCATTTAATAATTTGAGAAATTTATTTCTTCATACTTTCCCCAGAAGGTACAATTTTAAAAGATGCATTCACCAATGGTGAAAGACTGTTCTCCTTCTCACAGTTGTCTAAGCATAAACAGCAAGTGTTTTCTCATCTTTCAGAAAAGTTGGAATCATATAAATATACTTGGAAAACTGGACCTGTAGATTTTTGCAGTAGTATATCTAGAATTGACACTCAATGGTGCTGTATTAGAAATGATTATTCTTTAAATCAATAATAATTTTGCAAAGTGATAAATTATATTTTCTGTTAAAATTTTTACTTCTTCAATTTAAATACCGCAAAATAAAACTCAAAGCTAGTTCCTGTAGAAAGCTCTTAGTTCTTTACAGCAACCAGAAAGGATTTTGTGCAGGAGCTGTAGTGGGTGTTCTCACTGAGAGAAGAGATGAAGTCAATGAAGAGGAATAGCTTCTTCAGGGAGATGCAGAACATGTAAATACAGTGTCCTTTTGGAAGAGCTTGTCTCTCTTTCTATAAAGATTATAAAGAGTAATATGAACATACTTTCAATAGTTACACAATAGATATGTAGTCTTCCTTTTACCCTTATTCATAACAGATTATCATCAACACTGCTTAATTACTGCAGCTATATATATATGTAAAGTATCTTAATAAACGAGGAACCTGTCTGGCTCAAAACCCCTATCTTTTTGATTAGCAAGTAAAGCTTATATAGTTGAGAAAAAAACAAAACAAAACAAAACAAAACATAGTACTGTTCTGTAAAATCTGATGGAATGTTTTATCAGTTTTGCTACTTAACAAAATAAGACATCCATTTTAGGACAGGACATCTCTTTTATTAACTTGTGAAGTTTATTTTGGTTTGCCTTATTTTGAGTCAATTTTGGAAGGTTCATATAATCTGGTCTGCAGACCTCCAGACATTCAAATGGTAGTGATTTGAAAGCTATTCCCATGCAGGGCTACTTCAGTGAGTTACTGGTATTTGTCTTCACTTTTTGAAAGTGCAAAAACAAATTTCACCTAAAGGTGCCACGGCTTCTGCAGAAGAACAACGCCTGAATAAGAATAAATCACCTTTTTCTCTGAGCAATAAATTGCCTTTTTCTGACTGTGCTTACCAGTTCCGGCTTATAAAGGTAAGGATGAGGGGGCATAGTAGGAAGAATTTAATGCTTTCTTCTACTCTTTTTAGTATTGTAGTGTACCTGTATCAGCAGCAGCGTATCTGTCCACCAGTCCAGTTCAGCTTTGTTGTGATAACCTGAGTTGGACTTTGAAAGTATTATTTGCAAAAAGAAAGAATTTGGAAGATGTGCCGGAAAGTTAATCCCATGCACATGGCTAGAATGCTAGACATAAATCACTCCTTAAATGAGAAACCAGTTTACTTTAACAAGATTGAGCTATCTCTATGTCATTACTTTACATGCAGTAAATGAAAACATGGAGCAGTAACAAACTGTGTAAGTGTGAGGCTGATCATTACATTCTCGCTCAAGAACCAGTCAGCATTAAAGAACATCTGTATGATGCCTGTACTAAGAGCAGATGTCCATTTATGATGTAGACCTATGAAAAAACCCTAAAATTATTGCTCTTATTGGTTATATCAGTCATCCTTGTGAACCTAGAAGGAATATTTTTTTTGACTAAATTAGTGTTCAATAATGACTCAGTTTTACACCTTTTGCTTTTGTCAGCTGGTCCCATCTCAAGATATTGGCTGTTCCCTATGATAGATTATGATGAAGAAGTTACGGTGGAGAGCTTCTATTTCTTTTTAATATATTAAAAATAATTTAAAAAAAAAAAAAATAGCTTTGCTCTGAGCTATGTGCTTCCCCAATTTCTTATCAGTATTTTGAAAAAAACACACACAGGATTTCATAATTTCAAAATGCACCTGACTAATTGAGACCTTCTTTTTGCCAGCACGACTGTGTTCCCATCTGGCATTCAACCAAGAAGGCTGTTTTGTTAACATTTTCAGCATTAATAAATAAATTAACGAGTAACTTCCTGTTTTCTTAAAGTTAAAGATGCTTAAAGAAAAAGCAGTTTAGCTTCAAGCTCTTATAAAAATTCCTAAGCAATCCTTCTTTACTCTGTTTTGCCACAGTCTTTGCCCATTTTAAGCCCTTCTTATAGATTATTTCATGAAAAAAACCTCAAACACTTATTATTTTAGAAAAAGGTGACAGGGAAGAAATTCAATGAGTGCTGCCTCTCTTCTCATGAGCATTTCCAGTGCTGAAAGACATATGGGGTTAGTATGTCAGTCAGTTTATTTTAGATTATTAGGTGACTAAACAGCAGAACTACTGTTCTGCTGTCCTGTAGTCACGCTCACAGCACCGTGGCAAACGTGCAGTTGTCTCTCTGACTTGCTCTTTGGAAAGGTGACTGTCATGGTTTAACCCCAGCTGGCAACTTAGCACCACACAGCCACTCATTTACTCCCCCACCAGTAGGATGGGGGAGAGAATCGGAAGGGTAAAACTGCGAAAACTCATGGGTTGAGATAAAGATAGTTTGATAGGGAAAGGAAAGGTTGTGCACACAAGCAAGGCAAAACAAGGAATTCATTCACTGCTTCCCATCAGCAGGCAGGTGTTGAGCCATCTCCAGGAAAGCAGGGCTCCGTCACATGTAACGGTTACTTGGGAACTTCAAATGTCTCCCCTCCCTTCTTCTTCCTGCAGCTTAATATTGTTGACCATGATATCATATGGTATGGAATATTCCTTTGGTTGCTTGGGGTCATCTGTCCCACTGTGTCCCCTCCGAACTTCTTGTCCACCCCCGGCCTACTCAGTGGTGGGGTGGTGTGAGAAGCAGAAAAGGCCTTGATGCTGTGTAAACACTGCTCAACAATGATGAAAACATCACTGTATTATAAGACTGTTTTCAAGGCAAATCCAAAACACAGCACCATAGCAGCTACTATGAAGAAAATTAACTCTGTCACAGCCAGTTATAGGGGGCCTGCAACATTTTATTACTGTTAACAGTTCCTACTGCACTGACTCAAGAGGTAACTGAATCTTTCTAACCTATCCATAAGAGTGTACTATACCTCCCTGGTGGAGCAGAGATACAATTATAGATATCAAGATCTGTGTGTAAGGTTTAAAGAGGGATATGTCAGTAAAAAAGTCTATTTTTAAAAATTAGTCAATTTAAAACAAAACCAAACTGGATAAGTAGACAATATCCCTTTAAATGGAAACAGCAGCAGTATTCAAGCACAACTATTTCATTCTAAAAGTAATAAACGTGAGGAATAAGTTGTCAGGTAAGCCCACTGAAGCACATACTATAAATGAATTTAAGAGACAGCTAGAAGTTTTTATAGAGCTAGAGGGGAAATTAAAGACAGTGACAAAGCAGGAAGACTAGGTTGAACTAACACATATAAAAGACAAGTTTTCTGGTTCTTCTCTCCAGCATTTCTTTATGTTCATTACAGAGTGTATCTGATACTTGTTATTTATGTTAGAGAAGGGCAGAAAAAATGAAGTTGTTTCAAGTACCTTATCCCAAAGGTCCCAGAAACTTCACCTTCACTTCACTTACGGACAGGAAAAGTAAAAAAAAATGTAAGCAAAAGTTGAGACCTTGACTTTACCTAAATTGGCATGTTGTGAAGCTAACAGTGCACGGAGAAGCACTAGTAGGTCATAGGGGAGAAAACACAGACGATATGGCTGATCTAACCTCCTTTGCACTGTGTCGAGAGTCGTATTTTGTGCATTGTTTTTGTTCTGCTGGATTGTCAGAGTCCTCAAACTGCACCAATACCTCTTCACATCGGGTCTGATCCAGCTCTAATTGAAGTCAGAAAGACTTTTATTGATTCACCTGTGAGCTGGATAACTTCGAGTATATGGTCCATCCTGTACAGGCCAAAATAAAAAGTAGTGCAGCTGGTTGAAATGCTTTCATGCTTTCAACAGAATTAAGCTAGGATTTTTTTTATTTCTTTTTAACTGACTTTGTCGATATTTTTCATTTGTCTTAACAGTTGGGCATTTTTTTTCTTAATTTTTAGTGAAAATATATAGTGGGAATTGTCGAAGTATTTAATTTACCAGAACCAATTATGCAAAAGGTATAGGAGTTTATGCAGTTTTAATTTAAATACTGATTAGTTTTTATAAGATTTATTTTCTACACTAAAAAAGTCTACAAATATTTCTGATGAGGATTTATGTTTCCATTGTGAGATGAAATGAAAAGGGAACTCTGAAAGTTAAGCTTTCTCAGTTGTTCATGTCTCAAGCAACTCTAACAAAAACAGCTTTTCTTCACTGACAGTTTTGGGAGTTAGAATATTCCAAACTCCAAATAATTCCATCTCTTCAGGTTTTGCTCTTGAAACTTGACACCTGCAATGATTTTGAGTGTTTGGGATTTATATATCTACACAGGTGACTTCTATTGAAATGGTTCACCTGTATATATACATGGAAAACCCTGAATGCATCATTCTTAATACTTTAGACTTGTCTGTTTCAAGTTTGCTACCTATAAAATACATACGTAAAGATCAGAATTTATGCCTGTAGGTATTTGGTCATATTTATTGTAGCTCGTATATTATGTACAGAGGTAAATAGTCTTGGCAAAATACACGAATGACTTTTTCACTATATGAAATTAAAATTATATCTCTTGGACTGTTTTTGTTGAACACTGTCGTGGTCACTGAAGTGAAGCATTCCACTAAACATGAAAAAGAAATGAATTGATAACAGTAAGAAAACTAAAAAGAAAGGAAAACCTGAGGTCTTAATTTGAGTTTTCATCACCCAGATTCAATAGATCTGCTTTCCTGACTAAGGTCAAAAGCACATGATGGAAGAGCTGTAATAGACGTTTATAGCTGGATAGTACATGTCTCTAATCCTCATGGTGCTACCTGATAGCTGTCTAACAGTATTTTGATAATGCAGTGTGATGCTGAAACTTAGGATGGCTTGAGATAGTGACAAAAGTGTCTAAAATGTCAAGTGGGGATTCGCATAATCATGGGTCCTCCAAGCACTTTTGCAGATAATAAATCCACAGTGACAAGAAATGGTGAGACTGGCCTTCGGAGACTGTGCAATCCAGTCGCTGTTCAAAGTGTCTTCATTATACTGGAGGATCTAACACAAAACAGAACTACCAGCTGCTGCTTTAAAAGCAAAAATAATGCTGTAATGAATGCATCTAGATACTTGCTCCAAAATTACAGCAATATTACAGGAAAATTATTGGCACATTACCACACATTTATTTTTCAGAGTTTAGCTTCAGGGCATATTATCCCTTTTCAGGATTTCGATCATTCTGAGTCTAGCTGACAATGACCATTAAATTTTGTGAGATCATAAATATTTTACACATTTCATCAGGAAAGTGGCCATAGAATTATGTTTTCTCACTCAAAATTCTAGATGTTTATTATTTCATTTTTTTAGTGTACATAAATAAACACACATTTGTGTGTTGATACCTATTTAATAGCATGCATATTTTAATCTGATTTTCAGATAAGTATTTAAAGTGTAGAGTGAAACAAAGGTAATAGAATTATGTGAAAATACACTGCTAACATTGACTTAACTTGACACAATAGTACCCAATTTAGGTACTCACTTTGGACATGAATGATTATCTCTTTCAATTTGGAGATATGCATTATTAATGTTTTTTAAGTATTTTACTTAGAATTTGATTTTATAATAAGTGAGATAAATGTAGTAAATCAAGCAAACAATAACAGGTCGTTAAAATAAAAAATAATATTTAATCATATTTACACTCTTATGTATCTAAATGAATATTTACATTCTAAAAAACATGTAATATCAAGTTAATAATAAATTAGAGAAAGAAGGAAAATTGTGTGAAGAAGTCATACAAAGCTTCTCCTGGAAGAAGTCATGTTTCATGGTGCTGTCAAAGATAATTTTTGTAAGGGGCGTAAGGTGTGTGACAGTCACTTATCTAATTCTTTGTCAGCAAATAAAATTCCCAGCTTGAATATCTAGTGTGACCAAGCATTGCTCCCACAATACCTATATAGAGAGATGTTCCCAAATCCAATCCTGGGAAAGATCACCTGAACAAAGCAACAGTGAAGGGGGAAGAAAACAGAGAAGAGGATTTCCCAAAATCTCTCCTTTTTTGCCCCGTTGGCTTTAATAACCCAGTCCCATGTAGATTTTTTATCAGGCAATAATATGTAAGTGGAAAAAATAGCTTTCCAGAGGACTGTCATCCTTTGTCTCCAGCACAGCTGCATTTGAATTTTCATTTCATATGCAGAAAAGAAGAAGAAACAAAAAAATATTAAAAAACCCCCACAAACTTAAAGCACATTCATGCTGGAGAAAAGCAATTTAGCAGTGATATCATCAAAGGGTCCCACCACGAGGGTGGTACTTATTTCATGTACCTCTGGCCATCTAACAGTTAAATGTCAGGCCACAGTTGTTTCCTCCCCAGTCTGAAGTGAAACAGACACCTGCAGTGATGATTCACTTTATCTGCATCAAGGTCTGTGATAGGGAGAATGAATCTCTCTCTGCAGATGCTTTTCTGTAACCATTTGTTGGGAAAAGACCCTGAAGACTTGTCTGCAGGTTCTAGAGCACTAACCAGTCCCATAATCCCAAAGGGGTAAATCACATCAGATGTCTAATTTTACCAGGGAAAAATAGATTAGATTAATTTCACCCTAAATTATCACTTCCCCCCTGAAAAAAGACCCAGAAGAAATCTCTTTGAAAAAGAAACCTTAGATTCCTCAATCCTGCTAGTATTTTTTGAAAAATAAATATTAAATATTAATATAAACGTAGAGAAAAGGTGCTGGGGTCAAGTCTACCAAAATTTTTGAAGAAATAGTCAAGAAATCTATATGTATAAATATCGACAATCTTTTTCACACAACTGCAATTGAATACTTTATGATTCTTAGTGCATGGAGATTCTCAACACTTACTTAAAGTAACACAAAACAATGCAAAAGCCATTGTTTTGAGAGGTCACAAAGCAGGTTAGTGTTATCACATAGAGGTATAATGATTCTCTCCATGAAAGACGAATAAAAATGAATCTCGCTACTTACATGTGCCTTCCTTTCTGCTTTGTGTCTGTTCACAGAAGTTTTAATGTGTGTGTGAAGCCAGTAATGTAATGAAGTAATAATAACTTCACACATACCGACAGGCACCAGAAAGTTATATAAGGTAGTGAAAACAAGACTTTATTCACTCACCAAAATTACTTTAGAAGAATAATTATTATTATTACACTATTTCTTTTTTGCCTAAGGAATAAGAGAGGTGAGATGTTGCGTTGTAAATATCTACTGTTTTGGGTCTGTTAAAAAAAGCTTTTTAAATGGACTACATTGTGTAAGTATATTTTTTTGTGCTTACACTACCTTAGATTTTTGTAGTTTGTATGACTTCAAATATGCTTTCCAGTTACGTTCAGTCTTCAAAAGCAATTTTTGGAGCACCAATTTGGATATCTTTATTTTTTTTATTTATTTAATCTTCCTTCAAAGATCCTGTACATAAATTCTTCATTATAGAGACTCCAGTATCGAATTATACACCAGTTAGATAAAATTAATTTGCCACAGATTGTCATTTTTATACTCTACTTCTTGCAATACCTCCATATCTTACCAAAACTTCTTAGTTTTGGAAGGTTCTTTGTGTGATTTGGACTGTCTTTTGTGCATACATTTGTGTAATTACTCAGTTACGTTCAGGTGCACGTACCTAAATAAAGCCAGCCTCGTTTTAGGAATCTCAGGATCATGTGAGAGCCCACATCTTGTTGAGAGAGAAGCCTGTAGGAAAGATTAGGAGACATTTGAAACTATATTATTATTCTTAGCTGATTGAAGTATTCATCATGAGACATGTATTTGCTGAATGTAGCCCTTTATTCTGTCTCTGTGAACAGATGGAAATTTGTATACATTTGTTTCTCAGGACTGCTGCACTAGTTACTGCAAATACATTCGAGCTTTGGGATTTTTTTATGAACTTTAGCAGAATATTCAGTCACTGGTATAATATTTGCAATTAACTATTTAAGATTTGATTGGTCTCTGAACCAATGTAATTCTTGCACTCCTAAATTTTCAGGCTAGAGGGACTGTAATGTTGCTTACCTCCTGCTCACAACAGGGACATTCTTTAACCAGGGCAGCATTAGGGTTGATCTCAGAGTGAGGAGAGTGGATATGAGCTTTTATGAAATTGTAACTTCTTTTCTCTAATATCTTTTAGTTTGACTCTCTTAAAAAAAAATATATGTTCTTTTTTAAAGAACTAACTTGAGTGATTGAGGGGCTGCTATACCTGTTATACCTGCTTCCTGGGCTCTTGTTAAGGCTGGCCTCCAAAACCACACAGACCTGTCCATCCCTAGTTTCCTTTGAACATGTCACTGTAGAGAATCCATTTATTTGTATGCCGAGTGAGTGAAGCAACCCAGACTATTTACGGTCCACCGTGCAGTTAACCCAGACACTTGACTTTAAACGCAGGCTGTCTGAATCAAACTTGGGCATTAGGCAAGTATAAATTGAACTGAGTTTGGCAGGTTACTTTGTAAGATTCACTCTTCTCTAAGCCCATGCAGATACATTTGCCATCAGGTGAGACAGCCAGTGATCATGTCATCAATGATTTGATTTCTCTTTTGTCAATTCTTTTTTTTTGTTTGTCCCTTTTAGCAATATTATCTGTGGCAGCAACTATATGACTTTTACAACAACTACCATTGAAAGAGTGTATTTTTAACACCTTCTACAACTGATAGTTATTGGCAAATTTTCATTGCTCTTAACAGTAGTATTCCTTTTTAATGAAGGCTCTGACAGCTTTATCCACATTGAATATTCTCATTCATTTCATCAGGTCTGTCTTTCCAGTGAATTAATTCTCAGATTTAATATTAGAACTATGCACTTTTGATATAGCAATTAAAACACAAAATATGTTATAAAACAACCACTGAAGAATTTTTAAAGTAAAAAAAAAAGAAAAAAGAGCGAAAAGAAAAAAGGGAAAAAAGAAACAAAATCCAACGATTGTGATCTTTGGAGAACATATTATCAACTTCATGTCTAAGTCTAGAGACAGATTTTCATTATCACAACAGTATTTAAGGAAACCAAGCAAAGCAATGGCTATTTTGTACTAAGTGCTACACAAATACAAAGAGAGAGATTCTAGAAAAACTGGCAGTCTGAGAGATGCCCAACTAATTAAAAAAATGGTACATTTTCTTACCTGATTCCAAAGTTTCTCATAAAGCATGAGATGAAATTTGCTACCTGTGGGTAAAAGCTATCTAATGAAAGCCAGTAAAAAATGTTGTTAATTTGCTGTAACACACTGCATCTTTATTAGTCTAATGCCTTGACTATACGCCATCCTTCCAACCTATCTTCAATAGTAAAATTTCTATTACAGTTAATAAAGTTATGAATCGCAGCTCATTTCTTCTGAGTTAAGTGCTAGAGAGAGATGACCACCTGTAAAATATATATAAGGTTGCTGTAACCCCATTTGTACAGCTGTCGTTTCAGACTCGGAGGGAAAAAAGGTATTTTAGCAAAAAGTGTTAGCTATTCACAGCCTTTTATCACAACCTTTACACCCTGGAAAGTGAAAACCGATGTCCTTGAAAGTTTTCTTGGAAGCCTAAAACTCCTTACTATACTCAGATACTGACAGGGTTTGTTTCAGTGTATCTGTCTTTCTGAAACCAAGATTGGATCAGGAAAGCTATCGTTATGATGGATTCAGTGAAAAATATTTACTACTACATAACTTAATTTATCTTTGAGGTGCTGTAAAAAATGTTTAATTAACTTCTAGCATTCTGGGCTAGAGAGCTTCTTTCTTATCATTTTGAGCATCAGCTGGGTCTTGTGTAGGCATGCTAAAAGGAATAAAATACAGGATATTTTTCTTGTAGAACATCAACAATTGAACATTATAACTTGTTTCTCTGCTTCCAAATGGTGACAAGTGCTTTTAATGATAACTACTTTTTTGGGTGCTTCATTAATTCTGAAATGTTATGTAAATTTTCCTTATTTGGAAGTAATTAGCCTTGTACAGAGTAATTAAAATCATAAATAAAAACATCCTAACTTTTAATTTTTGTTTTCAATGTTTATATCTCTGTCATGTTTTGAACTTCTGATGCATTTTTTTAAATTATTAGCATGAATATCAATACTGTTTTCTAAAATCATATCGATATAGATTTTACAATGCTAAAAAATAAGTAACTGTAGAAGTAGGCAATGTTAACAACAAAAAAGACAACAAAAAACAAACCCACCCACACTGCCTCAAAAATACAAATACTAGACAAAGCAAAAGCACAAAGGATTAAGGGATAAAATGCATTTCTTAAACACAGTGACCACAAGATTTGATTAATGACTTTAAGCACTTCAGGTCGTCTCAGTCCAAAACCACATTTTTGTAAAACACATTAAGATTTTTTTAAAGCTAAATGATTGGGGCCCTGCCCTTTCCTCAGTGCTGAATGGAAAGTTTCCAGTTAGTTACCAAGAGACTGCATTCCATATTTTCTGGTAAAAAGTTTGTAATAATAGAATTAAACCTAAAATTTTTATGTATAGTAGAGGCTTTGGATCAAATACAGCACAGGCAAATGCAGTGTGTCTCACTCATATCTTCATTGTTTCATCATTAATAATCTTGAATGTGCCTTGCATTTTTCTTTTCTTTTCTCTTTTTCTGCAAAAGACCTATCTAAGATATGTTAGTATATTTTATGGCCCATTTATTACCTGATCTGGCTGCTAAGACCGCCACAGGCATGAACACTGTGATGTGGACAACTTCACAGCAGGAACTGGGATTCCAAATAATTTCATGTCTGCTAATGAAGAGGTCAATGGGTAGGGTTAATGTTCTGCAAAAAGGCCTTATAGACCATTAGCAGTTCCTGAAATCAGCCATCCTAAAAGGTAGAGCTTTTGAAATCAGATTAAAATTTTTAATCTTTTGAATAGAAAGGAGGAATAGATATCATTTTACATACAGATATGTAATTTTCATTCTTCACGTAGTCTTCCAATCAACAAGATTTATTAGTATGGAAATTATTTTCATCATATTAGTGATCTCATACTTATAATTCTTAAGCATATGAATGTTGTATGTAAAACAAAGAACAGTCACAGAAGTTGGAAATATACTGCAGAGATTGGTACTGAAATAATATAATGTAAACTTTATGTGCTTTTCTGAATAAAGCTAGCCATAAATAGATGCTCAAGTCTGTCATGTTTATTCAGATCATGTAGTAATTATAACACCACTTCTATAAGTTAGGACTTAGTTTGTCAAAACACACCACATTTCCATTTACTTCTTATTCCTATAAAATCTGTCTCCTTCCAGCCCTGATACCATGGCTGTCTGTAATTCTAAGTGGGACAAAAAGGATACAGGAATGGTTAAGAGAAGGCAGGAACTGAATGTAAAGTGAATGCACTATAACAAAAGACTAAACTAGAGGAAATTGTCATGTGAAATGTGTCCTGCACATTAATATAATGTAGATTGGCATTGTAAGATTGCTATACTTCAAGAAGTTCCCAGTATTACTCTGCCATCACTTCCTCAGCAGATGGTCTCCTTTTTCTTCAGCAAACGAAAAACATTTCAGCAATAGAAATGTAATTTTTGGCCTTATGTAGTGTAAGTATTCAGACTGTTGGTATATGATTTCTGTTATTACTACTCTTTTGTTTCTATACTTTCTGTGACAAAAGATTTCTCACAAAGACAAGTAGTTTTAACTATAGGGACTTAAAGAGTAAATTAAACATAACACGTATACTCCATGCCATTAAAAGTATACAAGATAAAGTATGAAGAGATATGAAAGGCTAATAACCCAAATGACAAAATATTCATTCAAATGTTTTTTGTTCAAATTAATGATTTTGTATTAAAAAGCACGGACTTATTCACTCACTTGTCCTTCCATGGCTCGGAGTAGAGACTGGTTTTTAGTAAGTATGCGGAGCATCTTGAAGCAGGTAGTGTGACTTCAAAGTGGCCTTTGAGCAGCTTCTTTGTATCATAGAAGAAAATCATGCCAGGCTGTATTAAAGCAGTTTCAATTTTTTTCATGTTCTTTTACAACTTTGGATCAAAGTGCAGAGGTTAATAGCCATTCTGGAATCTTTTGCCTTGAAGCCACAAGTACCATTTTCCTCTGTTATGAAGGATCAGTCTTAACCTTTCAGCAACAGAGAGACAAGGACAAACTAGTTCAAATTCCACCTCTGAGTTAAATACATGTAAGCTGATAGACTGGCCTTTTTGTTTACTGGCTATGAATGGAAGGAATCTGTTGCTATTATCTGTGCAGCAGCAACCAAAACATGAACTCTCAAGGAATCAATGCTCGGCCTTTTCACAATTATGAAATTACTTTACCACTTCCATACAGTTTTCCTCTGGGGGATATATTTTGTCCTTAATAACTAAGCTTGTTTGTTCTATAGATTGGAAATGAGAATGTTGTCACAGTTTTATAACACACTTAGCTAGTCATGTTGTTAATACTAACTGCATTTTTAAAGGCATGAGGAGTATCTTTGCATCTTTCTCTAATAAAGCCCGGGAGAAAATGCATTTCTAAATTGATAATTTTTCTGTCTCTAATTTAAATAAATTTGATTCTAATTCACCCTTGGGAGTGCAGATAGTGGGTATGTAGTGGATAAGCAATATTAACTCTGTGTATGTTGCCAAAATGATTTCTGGGGAAGGAAGAGCTTTAAAATAAAATGGTCTCCTCATGTTTGGTTACATGGCTGAGAGATTGCATGCTTTTCATCAGCCACTCTCAAAGGCTTACAAACATCGTCGCTTGAATGCTGCATCGGAGGCATAGTCTGTAGGCCATCACAGGAAACATTATCTCTGCATTAAAGCTATCTGCCTAAGCATGCTAGCTGAAACGTTACCCAAAAGAATTACTATCACAAACATTCAAAGCAGTTAAACTTTTAGCAAGCTTGTAAAAGCATTACAACATCAAGGCCTACAAGTGGCATCAGGAGCTTTATTTTTCCAGAAACTCCAGAAAAAGGGATCAAAAAGACAGAATCTTTCTGTCCGAGTGTATTATCATGACAGTGCAGCTACAGCAAAAATGTTTATTAAGAAAGGTATTGCACTGTTCATAATAAAGCTATGTTGCCATCATCTTGCCTGAACATTTACTCAGTTTTAGATAATTCTTACTAATACACCCTTTATGACGCTTGGAGAACAACATGATTCCTTCTTTAGGATATTAAATTAGATGTTTGGAATAACTGAAATATTTTTTTGCTGTGTTAAAAAATAGAATTCTCATTCATCTGAGAAAAGAATACTGATTTTTTACATAATATATCTATTTGTTCCTGTATATGACATCTGATTTCTACTTAACAGCTTTCAAGGAACCCAGTTTGTCTCCCTGGTTTCTTCTCCATCGCTCAGTCTCCTCTTCCCCTGATGGCTACAATAAGCAGCTTTCAGTTTCCAGCTGTCAAAAATGCTTCATACCAATGAGAAGCTCCCTTTTAATATCAACTTCTAATTCATTTGCACGTCATGCTAGGGATATTCTGTAGGTCCAGTCCCATCACTGGCATACAGAGAAAAAATGCTTTCTCCTGAATTATCTTGTTACACTGAGTGGGGACCCTTTTAAGTAACAAATTGTTAAACTGTTGTTGTTGTGTGTTGCTAATGAAATCTGTAAACTGCAAGAGACAATCTTAGTTTCATAAGTGAAAGTACATGAGGAGGCGATTGTTCATTAAAATCAACTAGAATTTATGCTGTCTCACCAGTTCACATTTTATTTTCTATAATGCTAGTAATACATTTACCCTCGCAATTTGTCTTCTGAAGTAGAGATTAAAAAAATAGGGCAAAGCATAAACAAAACTGTGCTTCCTTCCTCATACCCTGTATTTATCTTTGCTAAAATAGTGATAAAGTTGAAGCTGCCGAGTCCCAATCCTTTAACTGACTTTGCTATTTTTTGTCTGTCCTTTTGACTCCTAGACCCTGTTAATGGCAGTGGAGCTCTGTGTGTGCACCAGCAATTCCCCATGGAGATGAGCTTGTCATCTCCATTTTTTAAGTGCGTCAGTACATGTCCACTGTACTGGGCTTGCTAAGAGGGTTACTGATGCTGAAGCACTGAAGCTGCCTCTTTAAGTGAAATGCACACTAATTTAATTAAGTATCAGTGGTGCCATGTTATTGCTTTGCTTTTTGATCTTTAAGCTGCAAATTACATTTCCATCCCATCAACTCATTTGCTTTTTGAAACACAGTTAGTTCACCAACTGCATTATACAAATAATATGAACACTCTTTACAAAGAATTCTACAATTTATCACTGTTTTACACTTCATTAAACAGAAAAATGAAACAAATTATATTTGAGACAGAATATGGTTTTAATGCTGAAATTTTTATATAGTCATTTAAAACGTTCTCATACACATCTGCCAAAGATGTTAAGTAGCTAATTATAATTTTCCCCCTACAATATATGATAATGTGGTGATAAAATGTGTCTTCAGAAGCATTTGTAGGAAGTAGTCCACAATAAACACAGAAGTTGAAAGCTCTGAATTTACCAGATGATATTTCTTTTCTTCTTTCTTGATGGCATGAGAGAATCATGAGGTTGTGATGCTATTTGTGCTTTTTCTTTGTTGTTTTATCTTTTGTCAAGGCATAAAGCTTTCACTAAAAATTGTCAATTGCTTGCTGGCACCTGGCTGAACAATTGAATGATTGCCAGATTTTGTGTCACAGAGGTTTTAAGTGACACCTATCTCTTCCTGTCTTTTTACCCTATGTAGATAATATTCATATATCATTAAGCGCCTCTAGAGAAAATTTGCATCTCATATCTTTTTGCAGACTAGTAACTTATAAATTTTAATATGTTAGTAGCTAGTTCTGTCTAAATCATTCTAAATAATTTTCACAGTAGATAAGAAACCTAACCCTTTGTTAATTTAATTAATTGACTAAATAGAATTGTGTATTAATTCTATGACACTAGCAACAAAAAAAAATGGCAAGGAGGAAAATCCTTTAGGAAACTGAATAGTAACTAGACCAAGAAAGTTCCTTGGGAAAAAAATTATACATCTCTGATCAGCATGAACAGGCATAAAACTAGCAGTGTGATTTTGGAACATTAATCGTATTTATACATACACATTTTAGCATGTGTTTCCAGGAGTGCTTGGACAAGACTTGGGCAAGAAATTTAATAACAGATTTTCAAAATGACATTTCAGAAGATGTTATTATTCTCCTGGTATTACCATAAAAAGCACCGTTACACAAATAGACCTTGCTGTGTATGCCAGCCTGTCACATTGTACTGTGATGAATACGCCATTCAGGTTCATGGTACATTAGAAATCTGCATGCGCCACTAGGAAGACCCTGGGTCCACCTCTTCAACACCCTCCCCGTAAGCATCAGGGGCTCCTCAAGTGATTGTAAACAAATTTGTAATTCATTACATATAGTAAACATGCATGTGTGTGCATTAACTTTATTTTTCATAGAAACAACTATTTGAGGTATGGGGCGTGTATATTTGAAACCATACAGAAGAGTCAGGATATTCCCAGAATTCTTTATTTTTTCTCAAAAGGAATTTAACTTTGGAAAATTTTTTTTTAGTACGATCTGCCTATTGCTCTTTTTGTGAGTTTAAATACACAGTGACAGTATTTCTGTAACACATATAAACTACCTGTTTAATCTAAATGCATTTTTGACTTAAAAAAAGGAAAACATTTTTGTCCAAATGACAAAACCTTTGATACTGAAGGTATCTGCATGAAGGACATGCAGACATTTAGTGTACTTATTAAAGGTTGTTATAGGTTATTTCTTTTATAATCAAGGAAGATTTCTTTTTTTTTAACTTTTAAATAAGTTTCAAGGATAGAAACTATGATATGAGTCTCAACAGAGATAAAGAAAAAATACTATGATGGGAAAAATCTATTGGAAGGATTATAACAGTCATACTTTGGACACTTCATGAAATAAAAATAGAGAAGAAATTATTAGAAAACTAAATAAAATGAAAAATCCTTAGCGTATATAGAAGATAGATACCGAATTATTTAACCACAACAAATAAAATTGTCCATTTTGAGGGAAATTCTACTATTTCAAAATTATTCTTTTTTTTCAAATCAGAACAAAATATCCAAATTCAGAATGCCCCATGAAATTAGATATTCTGGACAATTTCTAAGGATACTGAAACAATCTTGTTTAATTTGACTTTAAAAGTACAATATTTTGTCATTTACTCATTTACTTACATGAAAATGAATAAACATAAGAAATAATACTGGAACGATAAACTCAGCATGATAAAACTTCATATTTTAACTGTACAAAATTATTATCTTCAGACTTTTTGTCTAAAGGAATTGCAACAGCATCATGAACACTTAATTTGTTTGATTCCATGTTGTCTAATAGAAAAATGTTAGAAAAAATTTGCTCAGCTCCACTAGCAGGTCATTTTAAACATATTTTGACTAAATTCCCTCTGAAAAAAATCTTTCAAAAAATGGAGAAAGTTAAGAAAAAAGTAATAAATGACAAAAAGTTATTTTATTTTTCCAGAGATTCATATGTTTCCAGCCAGCTTTTGGGCACAGATGAACTGTTGATTTGCATTTATCTATACAGAAACATACACAAAATCACAATGGAATGGGATTTAGTTATCATCTTTCTGAGGACTAGATCTCTAGTCCAATAGTATCCTACATCAAGATACACGTACAATCAGTGAAGAGAGGCTCAAATCTTTAGAGCTGAACTGTTGTATTTTAAAATGGGAAACAAAATCAAACAAGATTAAGTGGGTTTTGAGGTATCTACCCCTTCCCAGTCACAGACGAATCTTACAGCAGGTGTCTAGCTTTTACATGACAAAAGTTGGGTTAAATGCATCTCATCTGCAAAATATTTACATGCAGTAAAAAATGAGTCTGCCATGATATATCAACAAATACTTAAACTGTTAAAACACAAGGTGTTATAAATGCAGCTTCCCACCGCTCCCCCCTCCAAAAAAAAAAAAGAATAGAGGATTAGAAATCCCCTCAGATATATTTTAAGTAGATTTGTATCTGTTATTTTTTACTTCACCTTACTTAGTCTTCTTGTTGAAGACAGCATAGTAGGATTCTGTGATTCTATGATTTTCAAGGTGTCCAGCTTGATGTTGCTCACTCGCTAGGTGTTTTTTAAGACATCTGGCAACCTCTTTGAATATTACTGCAAAGAAAATTCAGGTGCTGTATGTTTCTGGCATATAGAATTCCCTTACAAATTCAATACTATGATTCAGTGATCAACAGTAAGAAAAAGAAAGATAAATCTATTTGATGTTTTTTTTCTGTGTCTGAAGAACTCGGCACCTAGCTGCACTCTTATCGCAAGGTTTTTATCAGGGTTGAATATCTCAGTCATAGCCATAAATAAAGCTTGCTAAATTATTAGGTCTATCCAAATTCGACATCACTATAAATCTGTCTGGGATTTTAATCAAAAAATCATGTTGTATTGCCATCTTATACATACTGGTGTACCATTACACCATCCTCCTACACATACTTTCAATTCAAGCAGATTTTCACTACGTTTCACACAGACACATACTCAGTGAACAAGCAAAACAGAATAATCTAGTTAGTGGTCTAACACGACCCTGACTCACATATTTTGGTGCAAATGGCCTGAAAATATATAAGACAATTACTCTGGGATGGGCTTTGCAGACTTTTGTATTACACTAATGCTCTGCTAGCCTTGGCATAGAGGGAATGACAATGACAATGCCCAAGTAGCAAAAGAAATATGTCAAAGACACATGGGATCATATATAAAATGCTGTAGATATTCTGGCTTTTTCACTCAAGACACAGAAAAATTAGAAATATAACTGAAAGTAGTTTCCCAGGTTGCGCAAGTTAAATCAGTGTTGTTGAAGAACAGGAGAGAGAGGTGGCTTAAAGCCGATCTGTATTTGCTGCACTTGTTCCAATTATGCCACTTCTTCTAGAAAAATATATCAAGACACAATTTCAGTCCTTTCGTATGACCCATAAATTGCATGAAACTGTATGACTAAAGCAGTTGGACTCAAAGCATATTGTGTCATTCACAGTCAGGTGACCTGCAAAGTAAAGAACAGCTTAATTTATGCTAGAGAAGCTTAAAGCTTATCAGGATGATAAATGAGAGCTAAAAATAGCACAGGGTATTTTAGGGACCTGGGTGAAGCCCTTAAAGATAGCTTCATTTAATATAAAATATCACTAAACAAACTGTGTCAGTTGCTTTTCTGTAAGGACAGAATGACCCTCCTAGATTTTTTATTGTGTTTTGTGCCTTTTTTATGAATTTTTTTTTCATAAGGGTAAATGGTATGTGCTCACTATAGTGTTCTTATCTTTAATACCCTTTATTTACTGTTCATGGATGGACTTGACTATGCATTTGAATTATAGTTTGTGTCAGCAATAGGTATGAGTGTAAAATAAAATTGTGCAAGCTCTGCAATTCTTATACTGGATCTTATCTTGAAGGAGCTCAACCTCCAAGATCACAAACTCCACACACATAAAAAAGAAAATTACAGTGTAACTTCCTGAAATATGTTTCATAGTACCACACAGCTACAGGGGTAAAAAACGGGTAAAGGAGTCCAAGGAATGGAAGTAAATAATTTTACTCTATTTTTTATCTTAAATGCAGAGCTTTGGCTGAACAAATTATTACCCATGATACAAGCTCAAAGATAGTAAAGATGCCCATTGAAATAAAATTACAAAGATGTGTCAATATTTTCTTGGCTCAATGCAGAAAAACTCATGGAACAAACTGCTAGCACTAGGAAAAATGCTTTTTTGGTTGAGGAGGGTGGGGAAGTTCAGAGGAGGATGAGAATGTGGGAAAGGATGAGCACTTCTTTTGGGCATGCACAAAAGGCATTGTCGGAAAAGATCTGGAGGGTGAGCAATAGTGGGAAAGAGATGCTCCTTCTTCACAAAGCCTCTCTGCTTCAGGGATTACTGAGACAGAGTAAATTCCAGAGTAGAAGAAAAATGGAGCAAAACTCCTATGATGGCAGGGAAGCCATTACTTTACCTTTTTGTTTCAAGGTTTTATTTGGACAACAAACAGAGATAAAACTAATACAGTAAGAAGGTATTCTGTGTAATGCAAAGTGAGGGGATTTCTTACAGTGAATACGCTCCACAGACATATAGTATAGCAGTTCTATATAGTAAAGGGTAATGCATAAAACACATGGATTTCATTATTGAATGGTTCAATGACCTTGGAAAAAAACAACTTATAACTGTTTAAACCTAGAAAATGCTTCTATTCTGGATGCATCTTGTGTTGTACACTCTCATTTCTTTATGTTCTATGAATATAGAGTTTGGTGCAAAAAGCACTCAGTAATTAGCTTTTGGTACATCCAAAAAGAATGTGATTTTTCTGTGTTACAAAACATGACAGTAATTTCTCAAATGTACACACAGTATACTTCAGTGATAACTACTTACCACTTTGTAAAATAGGAAACAAAAAATAAATCAGTAGTAGTAAAAAGTATGCAAACATTCTAAATACAGCACCCCTGCTTCTCATATGAATATGACAGAAAAATGTGTGACATTCTTAAATATTGTAAAATGGTATGGTATTGTTGAAATAAATGAAGTGACAGTGATCTACATCATTGTGGATCTGTTCCACAAACTCTAACCACTTTTTCAACAGCAAATATCAGTCATTTTATTTTTTATTAAGTTTTTTTGGGGGTATATGGACTATAAAGACAATTTATTTAGTCATCCCAGCTGGTATGACAAATGGTGGACAAATGGTGGATATGACCAACGAATTCAATGAAACATGCCAGCTATGTCTCTGTAGCAAGATAAATATTTCATAATTAATACCTTAAAACCAGTGGTGAAATCACCTTGTGTAGTGAGACTTAGACACTGTTACAGAAAAAAAAACGGTTAAATACTTAATTTTTCTAAGAAAAATAGTGGTTTATCGGTATCTCAGATAGCTCATAAGCAATTATCAATAATTTACAGTAATAGATCACATGAACAGATATAACAATAATGTGTTAGAGTCTCTTTATAGCATAACAAGGATAAAGAGGAGCAGATATATGAGTGGAGATTCACAGGAGCAGTGCTTCTTGAGTGAGCTCTCAAGAAAGATATGCAGATAAGCCTGTCTGTAAACAATTACTGTTCGCTTCATTCTCCCAATACCACCACAAGTAACAGTATTTCCATTAGACACAGTCAGCTCTGTACATGCTGATGGGACCCCAGAACAATTATTCTTTTCATTCTCCAGTGCTCTATCAACCTTTCACATGCTTTGAGGAAGATGCCTGAATTCCTCCTCTTTGTCTCCATCATGAAAAGCTCTCCTGCTTTAGACGAGCTGGTGCAATTGCTGGATTACTTTTTCTTTTAATGGAGAGAGACTAATATTTCCCCTTGGTCCAGGGGATGGGAGAGGAATCTCTCCTCCTGTTAAAGGGGTGGGTCAAAGCAGACTAATAACACCACATGGAGCAGGGAGCTGGGGTCCAGGGATCTTGGAAAGCCTAGTATTTCCTGCACATGGTGACAGGACGGAAGTTCAGAGAAACAGTTGGTAGATGGGCTGTATAAACTCTGCTAGGAAGACCAACACTGAAAATGGGAGAAAAATTCCCTTTTAGATATTTTTTTTTTCCAATAAAAGGCAACCATCTGAACAATGTAGGACATGACTGGCAAAATTGTTTCTCTGATTACTCAGCATGACTAAAATATGTAATAAGAAAAAGTAAGAGTGAGTAGAGAAACAAAATTGATCATATACAGTCAAATGAGACCTTAAGTGGCAAAACTAGGGGCTTTTTTTTTTTTTTTTTAATACAAGTCTGTGCATCAATCTGCAAGGAACATATTTTTGGTCTAAAATAAAGATGCCTTATGAAGTAATAGTGATTTGGAAAGTAACGTATTAAAAAGTTAAGTTACCAAAGGAATATAAGAACTATATTAGATGGATTACTATAAACCGTAATCAATACAATAATGAGGCTCGGTGAGCTCTGGAAGCTGACAGTTTCAGTGTTGAATTCCCTCTCTGAATCTAATCCTAGCATAATCTATTTCATCTTATGAAACCTCAAACAGATGTTTTAATGTTGCTTTCTTCAACAAAGTGAAGTTCCTGTTGCAAGATGAATAATCCCTTTCAAAATAGCTAATTGTATTTGAAAACAAGGAAGCAAACAAAAATCAGACTGTTTGTTTATAATTATTTCTACTGTTCTAGTATTAAGATTTGTGGGTAACCTGTAACAGCAGGATGGCAACGTTGTGTTTCCACTTACAGTCTCCACTTAATATCTATGAATGTCACTTGAACCATAAACTGATTCAGGATTTGGTAAGAATTTTGATTATATAAAACAAACCAATGGTTTCTTGCTTTCAGTCCTTTATGTACAAAAAGCAATTTAGCCTGTGTTCTCTTCTTCATTTACTACAACTGCTACTAATTGTAACAGCACCAAGAAGTGAAGTAGAAAAGCAAATGATAAGATCAAATTCCTACAAAGACTCTTACAGCTGCACTGTCACACTATGAATAAGCTTGGGTGACAATGTAACAATCAGAAATACTGGACTGGTAACTTTGTGCATATATAATGTGACCTAGGATTGCTTTTTCAGAATTGAATTTTCCCTTTCTGAGATTCTCTTTCAGCACATAATAATCTATGATCAACAAAATTAAAAACTGATTTGCATAAGGCATTATCATTATAATTATTAAACTTATTAGTTTAATAAATAAGGATTGAATTTCATATTTTAAAATATGAAAGAAGATATATAGACCTTTTTGATTAATCTGATTTTAATGTGTGCTCGGATGAAGTACAGAATATCCTATGAGAGCCTCATTAATCTTCATAGATTGCTGATTATGCAGGTGGCAATCATTAGACGGACTTATCTGACCTATTTCACTGTCTGCCATTGGCTGTTAGAAGATGGGCCTCTGTTCCATTAGTGTCCAAGGCTAAAACTCCTGCAACTGTGGTGCGGCAATATCAGATCCTCAGTAAACTGGCATAAAGAACAAGGACCGCAATTTACAGAACTGTAAGCCAAGATTTTCAAAACAGTTGCCTGTAGTCAGCCAGAAATTTTATTCTAGAGAAAGCTCTCAATGTTCCTAGGTTTGTAAAAATTAAGCTACTGATTTCAGTACTAATGTGTGGCCTTTTAAGGGAAGCCTAAGAAATTCAGTTCTGAGTATCTGACTTCTTTTCTTTTCAGTACAACTTTAGTCATCCATCAACTTGACAGAAAGAACTAGCTCAAAGCCTGTCACAAGATAGACAAATACAAATTTGTTGCATTAATTTATTTTATCTTCATCTTTTTGTGGCTAAATGCTGATCTCCCCAAGTGCTGAACTTCCTTAGCAGCTCATGGAATTGAGATCAAATGAACTCCCCAGCCCTGCAAATGAGCTGCAGTGGCTTGCTGGGTGCTTTCTTCAACTTGCTAGAGCAAAATGCAATGCACAGCCCTATCACACGCAAAGCTACAGGGAACTGTCAAAGAGAACATCAGTCTCTTCCAGTTCTTTCCCTTCCTTTTCAGACACTGAGGGGAACAACTATGCACACAGTTTCACTCCCTCAAAATTACAGAATTCAATGTAAAATGAACCTAGGCAGGGAGGCATGCATACCCTTCCCTAAGCTAAATAGGTTATTTTGTCCTGGCTCTGTCTAGGAAAGGACAGTGCTTGGAGAAATTATTTTGCCATTGCTGAAGGCTGAGAACAGAGGCAGGAATAGAACACCTCTGTCTCTTAGACCTGGAGTTTTGCTATCCTACCATTAGTTGCCCGATGAACGGTGTCCCATTTTTTCTGTCTAACAACTGCCCTGCTTCTCTGCTCTGCAACCCTAGATGGAACTCTCAGGTCTAGTATTTCCATCAGATTTATTTAGCTAGCCAATTAATTGTATGTTTTGATACTTTGGAGACAGCAGTTCCTTTAAAATTCCAATTAATGTGGACTGAATACTGTCTGCTGTCTTTTAGATCAAGGTGGTTTTGTATGCTCTTTTTCAGAGGTTGCGCAGCTGCACTGCTCTGGTCTTATTATGTGATGTGTGAAAACATGTGGCTCTGGACAGTGTTTTGAGAGCACCATAACAATTTCACATTTTTATGAAACATTTCACAACAACAATTGACACGCACATGAGCCTGTAACTGATAACTGAGTGTGAATCGTACTCCAAAGAACTTTGCTAATGAAACACACGAAATACATAACATAATAGACCTCCAAAGAACAGAAACAGGAAGATCTGTTCACATAGTTTATTGGCACCTTAAATAAAACACCCACAGACGTATTGTTTTATAGGCTGTATTGGTAGAACTCAACAGACATGAAAAATGAAACCAAATAATCCTGTTCTTATTGCATGCTGACATAAAACAAATAATAGAATTATAGAATCATAGAGTTGTTTAGGTTGGAAAAGGCCTTTAAGATTATCGAGTCCAACCATTGACCTAGCACTGCCAAGTCCAACACTAAACCATGTTGCTAAGCACCACATCTACACGTCTTTTAAATATCTACAGGGCTGGTGACTCAAACACTTCCCTGGACAGCCTGTTCCGATGCTTTATAACACTTGCAGTGAAGAAAACTTTCCTAATATCCAATCTAACATATGAATATGTTTCTGAGAATAATCCAGTAACTGCTTCTAAACTCATTGTTGACTCCACGGCAGGGGTCAGGAATCAGTCAGAATTGCAGTGACCGGTGTGTATCAGTGACATGTTACCCTTTGCCAAACATCAAAAAAGGTCATGTATTTCCTTTTTTTAAAATATATCTCGCAATATCCATCATGCAATTCTTGGGCACGGAGCCATTCTTTTACCTGTTAAAGGAAGTAAAAAAAAAATCACAAACAGTGATATTCCCAAAATAGATTTTTTTTTAAAATTCATTTCCAGTCCTAGATTTTACATTCAAAGTGTTCTGCCAAATTAACTGTAACAAGAAGGTTGCAAAAGGATTTACCCGTTGGTAATAAACTCAGAAGGTCTGAGAGTAAATACTGTATTGTTTCTTGGGTTATCCCTATTCCACTAGTTTTATCTCCATTTTTTCTAACTAAGAAGTTCATGACAGTATGGTGGATAAACTTCAAAAAGAAAATTGCACACTTGCTCATGGAGGGAGGGAATATTTATATACCAAATCAGTAGCAGGGAAGTGATGACTCAAATGCTATTAAATGATCTTACATTTTTAACCAAAAATTGCTGATGATTTCATTAAATATGAAACATTAGATTAATGGATTCAGAATCTTAAAGATCTTCTATAGCAATTATCCTTAATCTATAACCTAATTGGACAATCATAAGTTATGCTCAGGGATAGATCTCTTTTCTGATAAAGATGACCCTTTATTCAACTCATAAACTATTAATACTTGTTAAAAAAACTCGTATAAATACTTGTTATACTGGTAATATTAATTTATCCTAATTGTTTGTACGGGGACTGAAACTATTCTATCACTTTTGCTACATACAAAAACACATGTCCTGTTGAGCCATTTGCAGTCTAAAATTAGACATAAAATTCACAAATTACAGCAGATGGAGGAATGGTAGGGGAAAGGATAACATGGTTCACAGCTGAGATCATAGGATGGTCTTCTTGTTTCTTCTCTCCATGATGTTGTTATCTTTTCTTTCCTTCCTTTTATGGTTTGGGGTTTTTTGTTTGTTTGATTGATTGATTTTTATTTTTCCCTTCTGGCATTCTCATGATCAAGTAAAGAAACAAAGCAAGCAGTCATAAATGACTTACAAAAATGGAATAGTGTCTCTCATGATGATCTTATGGTGGACACAGCTGTAATGTAAGTGAATAAGTCATGGACTGGTACAATTACAAGTTCTATGATACTAGCATATACATGCAGAAGAGGAAACAAAGGGATAAAAGTGACTTTTCCTACTGTCTCCCAGAAAATCTTCTCCTAAGGTCTGTCTTGGTTATAAGACTACTGAATATTTCATAGGACGTTGATGATCACATAGAAAAAGTTCTAATTAAATATACCAATAAATAAGATGACTAAAATTTTAAATAGTGGCCAGAAACTGTAGGATGGTTTGAAAAAAATGTAATTCAATACAATTATAAAAATTTTAAAAAATCTTTTCTTCATCTGGAATAACCTGAAAAAATGGGAAACAAAAACAACTAGGCGAAAGTTCTGCCAAGAAGAATCTTAGGGTTATTACTTCAAATCTTCAGCTGAACTTGAGAATAACCTCCCATTTCAAAAAAGACAGTCCAGTACCTGTATATATAAACAAGATTACATTTTCCATATAAGGTGAATTCGCTTTTCCACTCTTGTTAGTATTAGCGATGTCTCAACTGGATCCTCTTGTGGAGGAATTAGGCAGTGAATATTATGAATGATGCAAACCAGCCAGATACAGTGTAAGAGTATCAAGAATAACGAAAGGTCGAGGAACCAAGACCCAGAGAAAAAATATTAACCTAGTATTACTAGTTCATGAAAGAGAAGACTGTGAGAAGACATAATAACGACATTCAAATATGCAAAAGGTGCTATAAAAAAGGTTATGTTTATGATAAGAAAGATGAAGAATAATTTGTATCAGATTTGATCAAGGTCAGAAATTAGAAAAAAAAAATCTGTAAGAACATTATATGGCTTTTACGTGATCCTTGTTGTAGTGAAACACTGAAATGGTTTAGAGAAGTTGTGATGTGTCCATCATTGACTGCTTTGCAAAATACTAGAGACTATCTCTGAAGAATAGGATTTATTTCTTTAAGCCATGGATTAGGGAGGGAACTAATGACATTTCAACCTTCTTTCTTATAATTCTATGATCCCTTTGTGATTTTCCACCTAAAAAAAATTCGTTGAATACACATTTGAATATTCATCAAAAAAGTGTTTTTAAGCAATCAGAGTAGGCTTCAGGAACAGAATGAATTATGAGAAAATGTAATAAAAAGTGTTCAGAGACTTATGATTGCAAGACAATAAAACTCCACAAGAAATCAAAGCACCTCAAACACTTCTTTATTTTAATCTTTCAGAGGATTCTAGGACTATCCAGTGAGTTACTTTGATCATTTCCAGAGTTCATTTTGTATATAATAGAGTACAAGATGGAAAAATATAAAAGTATTATCACTAGCCATTAGTCACAATTCATATTCAGAAATCTCATGTGAAATTTGCAAATCATCTCAAGTCCATTTTAGAGTGTTTGAAGCAATTTCCCTATGCGTCATTAACCATTAATTGAATACTGCGTTGCTCACTTAATAGGACTACTATTTTATAACTCATTTAGTAGTTAGAAAAGTTTAGAGGTGAAATTTTCATCCTATAGTCATCAATAGTAATTGGGCATTGGTGTCATCTCTGTTGGAAGGTCACTTAGAAGCTTCTACAGCAGTATTAATAGCAGTGTAATGTGTATATACTAAGTGTTCTTTTTTATTTTTTTTACAGAAATTTAATTATTTAATTCTTTCAAGAATCCTGGGCATATCTCATTTTGGACATATTGACTTAAGTTTACTTATCTACACATTTTCATTTTTTCCAAATAATCTCTTTCTTGCTTGCTTACAGTGATAAAGTTCTGGGACTATATAGTACCAGCAATCTGGTAAAATTAGCTTGCTTCAGATTAAGAGGGGTTTTAAATCACTATTGATTACATCACTGCATTCTTATATGGAAGAAATAGTTTTATATTCAAAGCAATCATTTCTATTTTTTCTTTTTAATCTATAATAGCAATTATGTAAAATATTGTGGATTTTTTTTCCCCCACAGCTTCTGTAGGGAACATATTCCTCTGGAAGAAGAATCGTAGCATCATAGAATCATTTAGGTTGGAAAAGACCTTTAAGATCATCGAGTCCAACAAGCAATTAAAAATCCGAAACCCAGTTTATTCAATCTGTGCATCTCTACTGTATTTTTTTGTCTTGCAAATCTATGAAACTGATCATTGTTAGAAATACTCAAACTATCTCAAATAACTCATAAGAAATAAAATGTTAAAATAGTCCACAGTCACCAAACAAATTATTTCATTTGTTAATATTATAAAAATGTTTACCTTAGTATACATACTTACATGCATTTAAAATCAATATATACAAATACCTGACTAGGGGTAGGGAGTAGACAAGATGAAGCCTGACTCTTCTGAGTGGTGTCCAACAAAAGGGCAAGAAGCAAAAGGCATAGACTGAAATATGGGAACTTCTATTTAAATTGTTTTTTACTGTGAAGGTGGTTAAACAGTGGAACAGGTTCTGTTGTCCATAGAAGCTGCGGCGTTTGCATCCTTGGAGAAATTCAGAACCTGACTGGACTCAGAGCTGAGCAACTTGCTCTAGCTGACCCTGCTCTAAGCAGAGGGTTGGACATCTCCATAGCTCCCTTGAACCTCAATTATTCTGTGTTTCTGTGAAATTTATGCAAATGAATTTGAAGGAGAAATTTTATTAACTTTCAAAAATATTGAGAGAATTTGTACTCAACCTAAAACTTAATATTTTATTTTGTCTTGTGCCCTGTGAATGTTAGGTTTATTATATTACTCTTTAAAATTGCTTTTGTTAGATAAGCACCCAAATTTTGTTTTCTAAATTTAAAGGGTAAGAAAACTTATGATAGTAAAATATTAACTTGATGAATAATTCAGAGCGGAAACAAGTGGTAGAAGTCATAAAGTCACATTTTGAACTGTAGCTTTGTGGTTGAACAACATGACCTTTCACATTCGAAACCATGATTTGTGTTTAATCTGTAGTCCTCTAGGAAATTAATTTGCCCAGTAGTCTATACTAGGGAACCGTTTCATAATCTTAAAGGACATTAACTGCAAAACATCCTTTGCTATTGAGACAGAATTTTATACAGAATTCAGTATGCTGAAATCTTCTTTATAGACTAGGAATGGCAATTGTAGTAATATTGGCAAAACATTTGGAGGGCAATACATATTAGAGACATTGGACCTAACTGATAGCTGGCTAAATTTAAGTAATTAAATCAGTCCTTGACAAGTCACTAAGTAGGTCACAAGGCAGTAGAGGATGAAGCACAACTTCTGCAGCTAATTCAGGGCCTCTGACCCACTGACACAGGATCTTCTGCTCTATGTTGCTCTCCCTGGACCTTGAAGGAGAAAAAAGGGAAAATTAGTGCCTTTATTCACATGAGAAATAACTGTATGCAGCTATAGGTCCTGAGACCTGTGGAAAAATTCTAGCCTCCACTGGAACCAGGATGAGCTGTACATGAGCATGCAAAACATTAGTTTAGGCCTTTTAGCCCAGTTCCTGCAGCTCCTTTTGTCTACACTGCTTATTACCTATTCAGCACTCAGTAATTAATTTGCTAGGACAGTGGCTAGCCCAATCACTGGAATTTGGGGAAGGAAGCACTGAGACAGAAAATCACTTAGGTTAACCCAGTGAATAAAGCATGATGAGCAATGACTTAAAAAAAATAAAGATGATGGAGTAAGAGGAAATTTAATTAATTGCCTTTAAAAAAAAACAGTTGTAAGATAAGAGATGAGGCCAATTCCTAGGATAGAGAAATGAGTCAAACTTTGGAGATTCATGTTTGTATTAACTGTATAGTTAGTGTAAACTAGTTCAGATTAAATGATAAACTTTCAACCACATAAATTCAAGAGACATAAGTTTTCAAGCTGCTCATTGAGAAGTTGGATGGCCATAACATCTTCACGTCTATAATAGAGATAATTTGTAAGGGGGTTATTTTGTTTTGGGGATGGTTTTTTTGTTTGTTTGTTTGGTTTTTTATATTTGTTTTAAGTTGAATGACTGGGCAGGGGAAAACAACTTGCTATTGTAAGAGTCCCAGGTGTCCTCTTTTTTAGTGAGGGCTCAGAAGGTCCAAAATCAAAAATGTTTTAGTCAACAGTAAAGAACAAAAGTTACAACTCTTAAGAATAAACTATTTTATATACACCAACCCTATTTTATCTGAACTAAAACCTACTTTCCCTCTACTAAAAAAATGTTTTGTGAAATATAGGAATAAATAATGTATTTCATTATTTTAATAAGTACGTATTTATTTTGTAACACCATTTAAAAAAACTTCAAAAAACTTAACAACTTCAGAAAAAGCATGAATAAGATAGTACACTGACTAATAAACCTACTTAGGAGTGAGTGACTTTCTGCCTTGATATGCCAGCTATTAGCTAAACATTCCGATTCACAAAAAAACCCATACATATTGCTATCAGCTTAGAATTTAAAAAATCACATGTCTCTCAGAGTTAATATCTGTGTTTATTTTTGGATGTCGCCTCTTTCCTATTCTTTCAAAGGACATTATACCTACTCTTTGCTTTACATATCTGTATTTAGAACCCAAAATAAAATATCAAAAAGCAAAATATTTCTATGAATCACCAGAACTAGAAAGATCATATTGAGCCTTTTGATGGAGTCCTGAAGCAGATGCCTCAATTGAATGACTCACCACTTCTTCCTTAACCCCAAATACAGTATTTCAGGAGGAAGAAGGACTGAAAGGAGATGAGGAAGAATTTTTAAAAAGAAAGAAAAAGAAAAAGAGAAGAAATCAAGAAAAATCATGTCTTTCTTCTAGAATTCTAAGTGTTAATAAGCACTACTGTTTTCTGTTCATTCTCTGATCCTGAATTTTCCATTCATTGAAGTAATTAGGTTCTCAGTAAATTAGTTAGCCTAGTTAGTTCTTCATTTTGTGTTTGATCAATTAGCAGGTACCATGTCTTTCTACATATTTTGATTATAGGTCAAATAATATTTGACCCTATACATAATGCTACATTTAATTAAAACAAACAAACAAAAACCCAAACAAAACACCACACCAA
Organism: Rissa tridactyla; assembly: GCF_028500815.1. Taxonomy (NCBI): domain Eukaryota; kingdom Metazoa; phylum Chordata; class Aves; order Charadriiformes; family Laridae; genus Rissa; species Rissa tridactyla. The sequence continues at coordinate 96,149,063 of NC_071468.1, forward strand.
AACCCCCACAAAACGCAGTTATTTATGTGCTCACGGTCAGATATTTTCTGGATGTGTGTGATGTCTATCCATCTTTTTCTGCTGATGCAATACGATATATGTCTTCAGTGATTTTGCTGCAAGTTACTTCAGCTTCTTGTGTGTTGTTAAGAGCACTGTGGGTCTTTTCTCTAAGCTGTATAATTACATACCATGAGTATGGAAAACTCATAGTAAATTCCTGCTTGGGAAGTTTGGGGTTGCTTTACTTTGTTTCTCTGTTAACAGCTATCAGACTTTAGTATCATTCACAAATGGTATTTTAGTCACTTCTGAGTGTGATTACTCTGAGGCTGCACAGAAAAAGGGTTCTGGAATACAAAACAGAATTTACTTTTACAAAGAAGAAAAAGCACACAGCTTGTACCACTTCTACACTAGCATTTCCAGTCCCTCTACATGTGCAGATTCTTACAGGCATTCTAAAAGTAGAGAATACCATGGACAGTGCTGAAGAGAAGAAAAAAAATAATATCCAAATACGGCACTCTTTTTCCAGACAGACAATATCCACTTCAGCATTTATGGAGAACATTTAAAATGAAGGCATAAATCTCCACAGTAGCTATTGATCCCCTGGAAGAATCTGCTGCAAATGAAATTCTGACTCCCAGGAAGTCGTAAGACACAGTGCAGGCTGCTGAAATCTGTGTCTCAGCCTAAATGATTATGCTTAAATTACAGCAGAATAGAATCATACAAAATCTCTCATTTGAATGTCACCAATAATTGTTTGACTTGATCTTCTGAAAACAATGTGATCTATTTGTGTGTGTAATTGTATGTCATTGTACTTGATATTTCTTCTCTTTTCAAAACCCAAAAGCCTCAGTGTTCTTGTATAGAGCATTCCAACAGATTACTTGATTTCACTTAATTGTCCTATCTGCAGCACTTTTTTAAAAGGTAGTTGTAGATGAACCTAAAATTGACTAAGGACTTTGATTAGGTAGAACTTTTAGATTGAGGAAAGCATCTTTCCTACAGATAAACATCTATTCTCCTAAGAAGCACACTCGCAAGAAAAAAACACTAGTTATTGCTTGTAAGCATATTCCCAGCTGAATGTTGTTTCTGTCTTAACTGTTCACAGACAGAGGATTAAAAGGCAATCTGAATGGAACACAAGAAAACAATATTTTTTTTTTTGTGATAACAGTAAGACAACTGCAGTTCTGTTCACTAAAAAGGATGGTAACGTACTAGTGCAGAAGCAGGGCTCTATATTTTTTGATAGGCACTATAAAAACTTACATTACTCTGTTCCAAATCGGACCATTTAGGGAACCTGTTACTGCTAGATCACACCATTTTTCAGTAAAAAACTAAGCCTTGTATATCCCTGGATACTATTATTGAAGGCAATAAAATGTACTATTGTAAGATCAACGAGGGTTGAGACGACTATATTCTCATAAGCTGAAGAAGACAATCAGTATGATAATTAGAGCATGTTAATTACTCTCCACTAGCAACAAAAAATGCAAATGATATACAGCAGGAAATTAACAGCAGTTACTGCTCAATATTGCATGACTTTTCCATTAAGTGTAATATGAGAAGTTGTTAAATTATAGAAAATGAGAATAATGAAGCTGGAATATTAAAGAAGCTTAGGTTTCCAGTTTGGCTGTGGAGGGAATCATTAGGAAGATTCCTGAGGATGTGGTACTGTCCATCCAGGTTAGGCATACTTATGTAGTACATTGGGGAAATCTTTATGCCTTGTTTTATTTTCACTAGGTAGAACAAGACTCAGTATTCTGGCTCAGCTGGAAACAGTAGAGCAACCTTTCCTGAATAATGGATCTGCTGCAAAATAGCTAACACAATTTCATCCCTTTATTTGAAAAACACAGATTGAAGTTGGGTATGATGGGGCTTTTCTGAGAAAAAACAAGCAAACAGACCAAAAAGAGCTAATAATGTTCTGAGCCTTGGAAAGGTTTAAAACTAAAGGCTGAAGTCTCTTATAGCCTGACGACTGAAACCAGCACAAGAAAAAAAGCAATAGGAGAAGCATATGACTGAGTTTTAAAGTATATTGTGAAGAGTATAGACAATCTTATCAAAATAGTGACACACCTGCTACCGTCACCTACCAATGAGCAACAGATAAAGAAATATTGACTTTTAATCAGTCAGGTGGTTGGGTTTTTTTAAATATGAGAGACATTCCTACTTATTACAGGCATGTTTCACAAAGCATTGAATCAGTTCATAATTTTCCAATGACTTCAACAAGCATTTGATTATGATCATTGACATATTAACTTGGGCTCCAGGAATCTGATACAAAATACATGCATGACTGGCACAATATAAGACAAACTGGCATTTTGCAAGAGATTAAAATATGAACACTTAAACACAGATCTTGATAAATACTTATAAAGTATTTCTTCTTAATGGAAAGCAAAACCTGCAGTTTGAGTCTTCATTGCACTACACTATGTTTTTTTTTAAATAATTGCATTTCCTAGGGCCTCAATATTCTTAGCCTGCTACTCACATTTCATTAAGTTATGAGATGTAAAATATTTACAGTTCTGTCAGTGTGGATTGTTTTTAGTGCTTTACGTATGCTATAGGTATACTTAAAGTCCCATAATCACAGAAGTTATGGAACCAAAATTTTTAAAAAGCTTTTTCTTTTTTCTTGCTTTTAGATTACAACAGAGTCTGTGCTGGGATTGGTTTTTTTTCATGTTATCGTGAACATTTGTTTGAGTTGGATAAGAGAGAGGAAATGCTAGGGGGTGTGTGTTGTTTGTGTTTTGTCTTGTTGTGTACTTTTTTGCTGTCCCCCCCTCTCCATCCCAGAGGACAGTGTTCCAACTTCTCCAGAAGAACTGCCAACTTTGGATGGGCTTCTACATAGAAGCAAAACAAAACTTCATGGTAGATGAGCTGACTTGGCCAGAGAGAAGTGGAAAACAGGAACTAAAGGAATTTGACACAAAATCAAGTTCTGAAAATTAACTAGGACACATATTAGAGAAGAAATTACACAATCATTTGTAGATCTAAGGTGTTAAGCAAGAATAAATAAACAAAGAGTTTTTACAAACATCAGTTCAGCCTAGTCCTATCACCTGTTACTTGGGAGAAGAGACCAACTCCAATCTCTCTACAACCTTGTTGTTGTAGTTGAAAGAGTGCTACAAGCAGATTGAAAGAGGTGATCCTTGTCCTCTGTTCAGCACTGGCAAGACCATAACTGCAGTGCTGTGTTTTCACAGAACTTGGGCTTCCCCTTAGAAGACATGGACATTCTCGAGTTAGTCTAGCACAGGACACCACGATTGCAGTGGGGTTGATGCACCTAAAAGACAAGAGGAAACTGAAAGACCTGGATTGATTCAGCCTGGAGAAAGAAGGCTGAAGGGTAGACCTCATTGCTGTCTGCAGCTACCTGATCAGAGGATGCAGAGAACATGGAGCCAGTCACCTCTTGGAAGTACCCAGTGATGAAGTGAGAGGCAAAGGACGTAAGTTAAAACATGGGAAATTCTGATTAGATGTTGGAAATTTTTTTACCATGTGGATGACCAAACCCTGGAGCAAGTTGGCCAGAAAGGAGTGCCCATCCCTGGAGGTACTCAAGCCTTGATTGGATACAGCCCTGCACAACCTGACCAAATTAGTTCTGTTTTGAGCAGCCCACTAGAATAGCCTGCTATTTGTTGCCTACTGGAATAATTCTCTGATTATTAGATTCTATGATATCATCTTTCTGGGCAATTTTTAATTTTGGAAATAATTGTCATGTGGAAGAATACAGCAAAATCAGATATCCGTATACTTTTTGATAATAGATGCTTAAGATTATGCTTACATGCCTAGGTATAACTTAATGAAAATAGATATTAACTATATTACAGTCTGAAGGAAAGCATTTTTGTGGAGTAATCTGAAAGCAAACGTGCAAATATGTATAAGAATATTTGTATAATCTTGGAAAGAGAATGTTTCTGATACATAATCACCTGAATTACCTGAGGCACAAACAGTGTGTGTTTTTAGATGGCATACCTACGTCATACAAAATCATATAGAAGAAAACAGAAAACAAACAGAAAATAGGCTACATTTACAGTATAGAACACCTTTCCTGATGAGAGGCACTCTGTGAACTCGGTTTATGGTGTAATTTTTATTTTAGTGGATAAAGGAAAATTATTATGTCCATCTGACAGATTACTATAAAATGTAGACAAAAGAACTAATGGAATCCCTGGTATAGACTGAGGGGAACAAAGTTATATTTGTGCTTGATAATGGTATAATACCTGAAGGATGAATTGGGGTGTTCTATGTGGTGTGTGATGCAACCAGTTACATGGAAAAGATCCTTCTAAATTACTAGTCTATACTTTAATCATGTTCATGTTTAGATAAAAATTCTGATTATTTAGAATCCACAGGATATCTATTTTGATAATAAGCAAAAGTATTGCTCTGAAACAGCTCGTCTCCTTCTTGAAAATATTCATCATCAAGTCATTCCTTTCCTCTTTATTTTCTTATTTGGGTGTTATTTAGAATCTAGAAAAGACATTGCAGCAATATTTGAATCTTGTTCAACATTCCATAACTGAAATTATTCAACCACAGAATTATTGGCACAATTCAAAACACTCGGAGCTGAATACAAGCTGTTGCTGACTACACAATAGAAATCATGGTTGTCTGTTTTTTAACATCATTGCATTCCAGGTAGGCAGTTCTTCTTTAGAAAACATAATTGCAGCAAACTCAAAAATATTATTTTCCACTATATATACACTATAAGCACAGTGCCAATAATTCTTCGGCATTGTATCCACTGATAATTCACTTGTCCATGTTGAAACCATAGAGATTGAACTTTTGAGGTAGGTTCTTCATCCACATTAATCACAGTATGCTGGTAGATGCAGCACATGGATTTTGGCAAATACAACATGCCCCATTCAAAGCACTTTTCTTTAAATAAGTGCACATATTTACTTTGAGTACACTTGAAAAAAAGAATATGAATAACATTCAGATGCCTTAAGCATGCATTTATTTTGTAATTTAAAATTCTATTTAGTAAGATAAAAATAAAATCCTATCAGATCTTGTATCACAAACACATCCACCTTACTTAAAGCATGACTGTTGTTGATTATAGACTAGGAATATTGTAGAATGAAAACTGTTGAAAAGAAAAGCACATATGGAAATGTTTTGTTGCTTTGTAGGAAAAAAAAGCATGCTAATAAGAGAAATTACAGAGAAATACAGGCATTTTGAAATTACATATTACCAAATAGGACTGAAATAGCACTTTCCATCTAGGCTACTCCTGAAACAAACACTCTTTCATTGTAAATATACAATTTTTTTATACCTATCAAACCCCTGTGGCTTAAAAAGAAAAGAAAAAAAAAAAGAGCAAAAGAGAGAGTATAAGGACTAGAACTTGTTTTAGTCTAACAATGAATACAAATGAAACATTTAAAGACTACTCTTTTTTATCTAATTGAAAAATGATCTTTCCATAGATTGTTTTGCTTCAATTGTATTGAATACTAATGTTTCATCTTCAGCAGAATTCTCTAAAAGTTCAGATCCAACTTAAAATCTTACTTCATATTTATTTGAAAACTCTATTTAACTCAAGTTCGCTACTTCTATCTTTTATTTTCACAGATGCATACCTAAGTATAGCCAGGATTTCCAAACTATCATAAAACACGACAATGACAGAAAATCTGGTGACAATGAAGAAACGGGGAGGTTTTTTGTGTCTGTCTGTACAGCAATCATCATATAAGATTTTAAAAGACATGAAAAAAATTCAATATCATAATAGTTGTATAAAAAGCAAGTATAATGATATTACAGTTGTCAATAATAGGTGCTCTTCATTCTTCCACTATAATTCACTACTTGTTAATGACAGTTAGGGGATCTAGCTATATATAAAGGTACTGATTTTCAGATTGAACTAATATTCTTTTCCTGATCAACCCTTGCATCCAATGCTTCATTTTGAACTGCCTATCTATAATCTAGTGATTTGTTTTCTCTCCATCCAAAAGAAACTCTTTATATTAATCATTGCTGTCCTCCAGCCCTACTCCCAGACTTGCTGTTGCTGAATACGTTTGCTGCCCCCATAGCTGATAAAGAGCTGGGAGCATTGTCAAATGGAGCATCTCTGGTCGCTGTGAGGCCATCATCAAACTGCTTGCTCAATCCCATCATCCCCTCACGGGGATGGGGGAAAAATAGGAAGAACAGGAGCAGAAAAACTCATGGCTTGAGATAAAGACAGGGACATTGATTACAAATTACTGTTATAGGCAAAACTGACCAGACTTGAAGAAAATTAACTTCATTTATTACTGATTAAATATTTTAACTGCTGATTTGTGTAGTAGAGAACAAAGACAAATATTAAACCAATATTTTTCCTCCTTCCTTTCCTAGATTCCACTTAGGTTATTCCTTTCTGACTCCTCTTCCCTTTGCTGCCCAATGGTGGCCCCTGAGCTTGGGCCCCTGAGCACTTCTATTCTGGAATGGCTACAAGACGGTGTTGAGCCTGTTTCTTATCTCATCACCAAGGGAAACTTCATCTCCTTGCAAGGAGTCTGTTCCGTCTCTGGCATTCCTGCTTCCATCCAGTTTAACTCCTTCCTGCAGTTAGGCCTCCTTGTCCTCCATACCAGACCATTCCTTGGTCACAAATTACCACTGCTGAGTAGTTACAATTAGAATTTCCCCTTCACCCCTCTTCCCATCCCTATGCAGCATAGAGGGTATGGGGTTGTTGGTGGTGGTGTTACAGTCAGTACATAGCAGTTTCTCTCTGCCTCTCCTTTCTCACACTTTTCCATGCTCTAGTATGGTTCCTCCACAGGCTGTGGTCTTTAAGGAATATCCATCTGTTCCACTGTGGGTTCTTCCACGAGCTGCAGTCCTGTCAGGAAAATCTTCTCCAGCATGATTTCTCCATGGGTGGCAGTTCCTTGGGGAACAGTCATCTGTTCTATCATGGACTCCTTCATAGGCTGCAGAAAATATCTGTTCTGCCATGGAGTTCCTCCTTCTCCTGACATTGGCATTCCCTCTCTTTCTCCCTTTTTGTTCATTCTTCCTCTCTGTCCAGCACTGTTTGCCCTTTCTTCCTCAAAAGCATTTCCAAACACATGAGGTACAAGGAAGTAATTAGAAGTAGTTGGCATGACTTTACAAAGGGGAAACAATGCTTGAACAATCTCATGAATGTCTATCATGAAGTTTTACTCTTGGTAGATGAGGGGAGAGCAGTAGATGCTGTTTACATTGATTTTAGTAAAGCCTTTGACACTATTTTTCATGACATCATCGTAGACAAGCTGACAATGTATAAGTTAGGTAAGTGAACAGTGAAGTATATTGAAAACCTGCTGAACAGCTGGGCCCAGAGAGTTGTGATCAGTGACACAAAATTTTTCTGGAGGCAAGTCACCAGTGGTGTACCCCAAGGGTCAATACTAGTAGGGACAGTACTGTTCAACATCTTCATAAATGACCTAGATCCTGGTACAGCGTGAAACCTCAGCAACTTCCCAGATGGTCTAAAATTGTGAAAAGTGGCTGATGCAGGAAATGAGTGTGCTGTCATTCAGAGGGACTTTGTCAGGCTGGAGAACTGAGACATGGGGAATCTCATGAAGTTCAACAAGAGGTAATGCCAAGTCCTCCATCTGGGGAAGAATAAGTACCAGTACATGCTGGGTGCTGAACAGCTGGAAACTAGATCTGCAGAGAAAGACCTTGGGGTTCTGGTGGACAACAAACTAGCTAAAAGCAATTAATACACCCAGGAGTACGCTGGACCTGCCAACATGTTGAGGGAGGCGATCCTTCCTCTCTATTCAGAACCAGTGAGACAGCATCTCAAGTGCTCTGCCCAGTTCTGGACACCACAGTCCAAGACAGATATGGACTGGAGCAGGGCCACAATGATGAAGGTACCTGTGTATCTCTCATATGAGGAGAAGCTGAGAAAGCTGGGATTTCTCAGCCTGGAAAGAGAAAGCTCAGGTGGGATCTTACCAATGAGTATGAACACCTACTTGGGGGGATGAAGGAACCAGATGCTTCTTATTTATAACCACTGACAGAACAAGAGGCAGTGGGCACAGCTTAAAACACGAACTCCATCTGAATGTGGGAAAATACCTTTTTTTTAAATTATGCTGTGAGAATGGTTAAATCCTGGAAAAGGTTATCCAGACAGGTTGTGGTGGTCTCTATCTGTGGAGAAATATTTCCACAAAAAAAAAAAAAAATCAAACTGGATGTGGCCCTGGTCATTCCGCTGAAGCTTATCCTGCTTGAGCAGAGTGTTGTACTAAAATGACCTCAAGAGTTCTTTGCCAACCTAAATGATTCTGTGAAGTCAAAATAAGAAAAGTAGACACATTCTTTCTTTTATGATGAGTCCTAGTTTTATTTGGAACCAAATCTTTATGTAAATATAGAAAGAAGCCACAGAAATCTAATAAGACCCTCATAGAATCATAGAATCATAGGGTTGGGAGGGACCTCTGGGGATCATCTAATCCAACCCCCCTGCCAGAGCAGGGTCACCTAGAGCAGGTTGCACAGGAATGCATCCAGGTGGGTTTGGAATGTCTCCAGAGATGGAGACTCCACCACCTCTCTGGGCAGCCTGTTCCAGGGCTCTGCCACCCTCAAAGGAAAGAAGTTCCTCCTCATGTTTAGGTGGAACTTCCTATGCTCAAATTTGTGCCCATTACCTCTTGTCCTGTTCCTGGGCACCACTGAAAAGACCCTGGCCCCATCCTCCTGACACCCACCCTTTAAGTATTTATAAGTGTTGATGAGGTCCCCCCTCAGCTGTCTTTTTTCCAGACTCAAGAGACTCAAATCCCTCAGCCTTTCTTCATAAGAGAGGTGTTCCAGTCCCCTAATCATCTTGGTAGCCCTTTGCTGTACCCTCTCGAGCAGTTCCCTGTCCTTCTTGAGCCGGGGAACCCAGAACTGGACACAGTACTCCAGGTGTGGCCTCACCAAGGCAGAGTAGAGGGGGAGGATGACCTCCCTTGATCTGCTGGCCACACTCTTCTTGGTGCATCCCAGGATGCCATTGGCCTTCTTGGCCACAAGGGCACATTGCTGGCTCATCTCAATGCTTAAGGTGAGCTGTGTCACATTTGTCTTATAGCTAAATATTCCCAAACGACTCTAAGTACAATCTCCAAAAAGAACGGCAAAAATCTACTTGTAAGAGAAACAGGAAACCACCAGGAGTCATTGAGATTCTTTAAACTCAGTTTTAACTGTCTCAGTAAATTACTTCTCAAGGGTGGGGGTCAAGAGGATGGGGCCAGACTCTTTTCAGTGGTGTCCAGCGAAAGGACAAGGGGCAACAGGCACAAACTGGAACACAGGAAATTCCATTTACTTTGAGGGTGACAGGGCACTGGAACAGGCTGCTCAGAGAGGCTGTGGAGTCTCCTTCTCTGGAAATATTCAGAAACCACCTGGATGCATTCCTGTCTAACCTGCTCTAGGTGTAACTGCTTTGGCAGGGGGATAAGACTAGATGATCTCCAAAGGTCCTTTCCAACCCTTACCATTCTGTGACTTAACATAAACAGGCCAAAAACAGGGAAAAAAGACATGATCTGACCAAACCTACAAATTTGTCTTTATTTCACGTAATGTACCAGTGAAGAAAAAACTGAATCAGCTCAGGATATATCTATGTAGGCATTCATATAAACCTATCTCAGCATCTTCTGTGTTCTGAAGCCAGACCTGTCCCCCTTATTCTTAGGAAGAATGGAGAATGAGTTGTGAACTAGGGATAAGAGGATTGCTCATGGGCTGCTGAAATTTATGTTTATGTAATACAACTGCAGATGATACTGCTTAGAAGCACTTCCTTCTTCTTTGTGACTAGGTATGACACGTTACGCTCCAAATCTTGTTATAGGCAATAAGTGAGCACAATGTATATATGTGGAACAAATAATTTATTATTAGCCTAATTAAAATCTTAATGACTCAATGAAAATACAAGAGTTACTAGTATTCCAGTCACAGCGATACTATGAGATTTTGTAGTACAATTGCTACTACAATTAACTAGGAGCTGCCCCTTTTTTCCAAGGTTATGCTTACCCTTCCCACATGTCTCTGAAGCTAATGCTGACAGTGTCAGTCCTCTGACAGAGAAGTGGGGGTGACACATGGAGCTGCCAGCATAGTCCCCTCTTCACTGAGAGGGGCATGACGGTGGGGGGAGCCTTTCCCTCCAGCTTTTGGCTGTTCTTGGGTTTATTTTTATTAAGTTTCTTACCCAGCCTGCACCCTTCTCCTGGGCTGCCAGCCTCAGCCCCTCCAGCCCTACGCACAAAAAGAGCTGTTTTTTCAGGCAGTGACTGCGGGAGCATAGGGAGGTATCACCCCCTCCTCAGCGGGGTCCCCCTCCCAGAGCTGAAGCTGGAGCAGGGGAGGCAGCAGTCACTGGCCCCAGCGCAGGGGTTAAACCAGTGACACCCAGCTCAGGCCATGGCTGAGCCCCTGCACTGTTGGGTCAAGCACACAGCCGGGCCTCCCCCTGCTAAGGACAGAAATCATATTTACTGGGCTACAGTAAAAAGATATGGGAGTTTAATCATGTTAAATGTTGTGGATTAAATGTATTCATGTGTCTACATACTGCTAAGCCTTTGTTTTTCTGCCAACTGGAACCTAGGTAATCATTCACAGCTATGTTCTCATAGAAATCAAACAATGCAATTGACTCTAAATAAATGTTTTTTTTCTCTCTTCCTTTACACTTCATTCCAAACTTTTATTTAATAACTCAAAGCTAAAATTTATATCCTTTACCAACAGCTGATTACAGGATAGAATATGCTTTACCCTTCCTTTCATTGCATACAGTCTAATAGCTCTTTACTTTCAACGATTACGCCACTTAATTTAAGCGGTTTGTGCAAACTAAATTAGCATTACAAACAGCTTTAGTTTCCCCTGACTGAATAAACCAAATTTGGTCACAAAACTGGAATAATAGAATTAAGTCACTTGCTTGGAATGTTTTTGATAACCATGACATGAGTTAAAAAGACGTTAAATAGATGCCTCTCCTTTTAGATGAATGTCGATGCAGCATAAACATTATTCCAATACATCCTGGTTTTGCTTCAAATAGGAGTTCATTTGCTTCAAATAGGACAGTAAGGTGCGTGGAAAATTGGCTGGACTGTTGGACTCAAAGACCTGTGACTAGTGGTGGAAAGTCCAGTTACTGGACAGTAGCTAGTGGGGTCATTCAGAAATCAAACCTACAACCAATACCTCTTAATGTCTTTATTAACAACCTGGATGGTGGGACAGAGTGTGTACCCAGCAAATTTGCAGACAACCCCAAACAGTGGGAAGAGCATTTACCTATTAGAGTGCAGGGCTGAAACTGAGAGGGACCTGGACAGGTGGGAGAAATGGGCTAACAAGAACCTCAGGAAGTTCAATAAAAGCAAATGCGAAAATCTGCACCTGGGGTGCAGATGTACTAGTACACCCAGAGGGTCGACCAGCTGGAAAGCAGCTTTGCAGAAGCTGGTGAACATTAAGCAGACCGTGAACCAGCAGAGCATCCTTGCAGCAAAGGCCAATTGCCTTGTAGGCTGTACAAACAAGACTAGCCAGAGACTGAGAGAAGTGTTATCTGTCTTCTATTCAGCACTGGCAACACCACAACTCTGGTTGTGGTGTGCTGTGTTTTGGGCTCCTCATTAGAAAAAGACATGGACATCCTGGAGTTAGTCCAGCACAGGACACCACGATTGCCATTGGGCTGGTGCACATAGAAAACAAGGGGAAGCTGAAAGACCTAAGTTGATTCAACCAGGGGAAAAGGTGGATGAAGGGGAGACCTTATTGCCGTCTGCAGCTACCAGATCAGACATGGAGCCAGTCACTGCTTGGAAGTACCCAGTGATGAGGTGAGAGACAAAGGACGCAAGTTAGAAGATGGGAAATTCTGGTTAGATATTGGAAATTTTTTTACCATGTGGATGCTAAACCCTGGAGCTAAACTGGAGTTACCCAGAGAGGAATGGAGTGGTGATCCCTGGAGGTATTCAAGCCTTGACTGTATGAAGCCCTGCACAACCTGATCAAATTAGTCCTGCTTTGAGCAGGATGTCGGACTGGATTACAAGAGGTCCCTTCTGGCCTGAATATTTTTTTATTCTGTGATTCCATTATATTATTTTGTTGCTTGTTGAAAATGGTAGTTGTTTCATTGTTCTGACTGAAATATTATGAATGGCAAGGAAATCCAAGTTTATTTCCCCAACTCATCTGTCTGGACTTCATTTATTTTAACAGCTCTAGAGAGTAATAGCGGATTCTCTTTAAATTTTAGGTAAGTCTCATTTTGGATGAAACTTCAGTGCCACAAAATATGGGTTAGAATGCATATACTTAACATGGTCTAGGAATTTTCATTTCAGGTTAACTAGACATACTGATTAAACAGCCCTGAAACAAAACCCACAACTTTACCATTTTAGGGACAATGCTATCTTACTAGGCTACAAAAATCAGACTTTTGCTTTTTTGCTTGCCCTATGATTGTTTTTTTATTTTCTATTGCCAATCCAGGAGGAAGGATAGAGAGACAAAAAATGCCAGATTTTTTTACAGTCTGGTGACTAAGACATTTTCCAGCTAGCTGGGTGATATGAGTATCAACTCTTATAGACAGAGGACCTTGATATCCCATGGTCTAGAGAAATGATCTGCAAAATGCGTATTCTCTCTGTGTGCTTTTTGCAGTCCAGACAAAAGCCTACAATTAAAACAACAAAACCAAAGCATACAGGAAGGCAGAAATAAAAGTTTATTTGAAATCTCTGTGTCAATTGCTTTTGTAAGTTTGGAAAATGTGTGAATAGAAGGACTTACGAATGCCAGACAGAGAGACTGAATGCACTGTCATTTTAGCAAAATCTTTGCTCTTAATAATGCATGTATCTTGATTTCACTGCTAGCATTTAAAGCTCAAATAGAGGCTAGAAAGCAATAAAGCTTGAGTTTTGAAAGACGTGGGATGCAGATATTTAATGAGGCTTATACAAAATGATATAGGATATTTTATCACCAGCATGAGATGATGTTAAAAACAAAAATATCTTACTCCTCTGCGAATTAATATTCTGGTTTTGTTCATCAATAATTCATCTAGTTCTTGTGGCTACTACACAGTGTGAGTTCTGTGTCCTAGATCTGAACAAAGTAGAATTTCTGCCCCAATTTTGACAAAGAGTTATATCGTTTCTAGATTAAATGATCTTTAGGCACATATAGAAGCTATAGGTGGGAGGACTCCCATTCCATTTTTTAATTTAATTTTGTTTTGTTTTACAAAGCACTGATGTGTGGAGGTGTGTCGAGTTCTGACGCTTTGGCTTTAACTGTAGTACTGTGAGGAAGAGTTGCAATAATACTCAGAAAAACACATATCTTTTAAAAGTCAGATCAAGCATACCATTATTTCAGGCAGTTTGGATTCTGATTGCATTCCTTGCTCTCATGGAATTAGATGGCTGACTGTGTTAGCTGTTCAGACCTTAGAGGAGCAGAATCAAAACCAAGGCCCTGCATAACTTGATAACTCATAGCAGAAGAACCAAGAAAAAATATACGCAATGTCATCTGAACACAGATAGCACATCAGCACGCAATTCTCAAACGAAGTACCAATCTGTTGGTTGACAGGGCAACATAGACACAAAAGTTAGTATTGAACGCAATTGCAGCCAGGTGAGTTAACAGGCCATATGCTCCTGGAAATTAGGGAGTAAGCTTGAAAGGAAGTCTAATGTTTATTCTCCCTTTCAGTATATTAAGAGCTTTCAGATGTGTATATCATTGGAAGGACTTTTTTTTTTTCTTTTAACCTAAACTCTTTGTCAGAAAATTTAATCCAGATTCATTGCACTTAGCTTTTGGCACCTTCCTGAGGAGCCTAACCTAGACACAAAAATGGCACAAGCTATTTCTGTACTTAACAGAATGACACATCAAGAGAAAAATTCAAATGAGCTAAGATCTGAATCATCCTGTGGAGAGCCTACTTCTCTACAAGTACAGAGGGAGCCTTGAGTGGCTACGCTCCTAACTTGAATATCTCAGTTTGAAGCTTAATGTGAGGTTGAATAAATCCAGATTTTGTGCTGTTTTAAGCAAATGGAGGCTCAAAACCATTCAGACCCATGGCAACTTAATTAGGAAGGTGCTAACAGGACTGCGTAAAAGCATAAGCACTGTATCCTGCCTTTCTGGTGCTACACAAAAAAAATAAGAATTTCATCTTTTGTTTGCAAAAAATAAACTAAAACCATAAATCTATCCACAAGCCCTGCAAAGAAAATAAATTGACAATGTGGTCTAACAAGTAATAAAGCAATATTTCCCTGAGCAGGTAACCAGAGTAAAAATCTCTCTCCCAAAGATATGAGCTGTTGTAAGAGAATTTTTTAACCACTTCTATCAGACTAGAAGATGTGGATATCAAAGAACAAAAGATCCCACATTGGCTAGTTGGTTGCATTGATTGATTTATCTGTTCACAGCAGCGTCAAGGCTGCTCTTAAGATCAGACATACCTATCTCTCATATTTCCTGCCTGAAAGTCAACCTCTGGAGAGTGATTCAACTCATTCTGGATTAGTCTCCTGGTGCAACCTTCCCTTACTGCACCACACTTTTTTTCAGGCATATTTTGCTGTGCACAAAGAGACTCTGAGAGCAAGATGCACATTCTCATGAGCACCCAGAAACTATTTACTAGCTAACAGGTACAGCTGAGAGCTAGGGCTTGCAAGATACAGGGCTAAACATTAATATTCTCACCAACCTAGCCTAGTGCTAACTCAGCTCTCATCAATCATCTGGGCACTAGTTGGCTTCCATAGCTCCTTGGAATGGAATAATACTTGATACTGCCACGTTGAGATCTCCAATGTCCCTGCTTTTTTTGCTTAGGTTTTATGCATTTTTTTGTGTCAGTGTTTTTCTTCTAGATCCCTGAGTTGCTATTACCATTTCAACACTTCTGTTTCTATGTCTTCACTGTACTCATCTTCCCTGGCTTTACATTCCATAGTGTTTCACCGTTCAGCATCAATGTTTGTGACAAAACTGGGTGAATGTCGCACAGCCGTTCTGCAAAGAACTGAGCTTTGAGTTACAGATAGCTTAAGCCCTGGCCATTGGTCACATAAAGGATTGATTCAGCAACCTAAATTTAGGCCTCTAACACCATTAAAGGTAACCTAGGCTGCAGTTACCATCCCAGAATAATATCGGTCTCCCCTCGATTTGTTCCAAAAGCCTTATGTCTTCCTGTCTAGCAAATGTTTTTTACATGGGTTCACTACCCTTCATAACTTTGGTGGGACCATGAAAACACCCCTTACTTGGCTGCTCTGAAAGTGTCAAAATGCCTCAATCTGTTTGAGAGAAGCTAATTCTTATCTTCGTTCAGCAAGCAAGTCCTTTGGTACAAGACATTTTAGGCTGTGGCATGCCTCAGCTGCAGATTCGGAGATATCCCCAGGTTTGACACAGCACAAAGGAGTCATACAAGTAAGCAGCCTTCCTCAGTGCCAAACTCTCCTGATTTTACAAACTGTCAAACAGAAGGCCTGCCTTTTTTTTTTTTTTTTGTAGGGAAAACAATCAGAATCAGTCCTTATGTTTCTGGACGTGGATATCATGTAAGTGGAGGATTTTAGCAAATCAAATTTGAACACAGCTATCCTAATCACAGACATTATACAGCTTCTTGGTTAACCAAGACAGGGACAGTCTTTTGGCTGTTACATATCTGAATGCAGAACTACACTAATTGAAGAAGTGTCTCTTAATATCCACTGTACATTAAGTCATACCCAAAGCATTACATATCACGTTGCATACCTACATTTTACTGATAATAAAGCTTTTCCTTTTTAAAGTTAAGTTCTTTCTTAAAGTGGTCAAAATTTCAAATCACAGCACTTAGTTTCCTTAGGGATTAATTAGAAAAACAACCACACTGGCAGTCCTCTGCCTTCTGCAATACAATCACTCTCCAAGACATTTGGTACTTAATGTAGAAATGAGTGGGCTGAATAATGTTTAAACCATTTGGGACGTCTGAGGTGGACATAAAAGGGTCAGTTGAGCTATGATCCTTGTGCTTCTCTAGGATAACAAACACAGCCTCTCTAGTGAAAAGATTATTTTCTTCATTTCCCAAACAAGGAAACTGTAACTGAGCTGCTCTGGCATGTGGGATTTATACGTAGAAAAGTGCATGGAATTCTACCCTGAAAGCAATCATCTTTGACCCACATATGATTTTGCCCTTGAAAAAAGCGTGAAATCTCCTAGATAATGGAATTACTCATCATTCATTTAGGTGACTTGTCCAGCCTCCATAATGAATGCAAGCAGCATTGTAATGCTGTCAGTTTCTTAATCAGGTTGTTATAATTTTCTACACATGATACAAAACAGCGTATTGTCTTAGTAATTATAAGGCTTATCAGCAAAATCATTATTAGCAGGAAATTTTAGTAAGATCTGTGGCAGGTTTTGTCTAACATTTGAGGAGACTTTCTCTCTTACTGTTTTTGCAAGCTAAAATATAATTAAGAGAGCAGAATTACAGAGATGCCATGAGGTGAACAGACCCAGGGGAAACTGCAGAGAGCTATAAACTGAAGATACATCCCTAAAATGTTTATAAAATTACTGTGAAAAACTAAAGTAAAAAATGCTTGACATAATTTTGAAGACCTGGAAAATAGACACAAAGCTGGAATGGTCTGAAGACAGCAAGGTAAAGATTTTCCATGTGATGGAGTTCAATTATAGCTAATAAAAAAAAAAGAAAGGAGAGGTAAGAGAGGTAGAAGATAAAGACTGCACACAACTAAGCATGAAGGTTGTGTAAAAGGGCAGTCCACAGAGAGTGAGTGTGTCATTGCCGTAGGAAACAAGTTGCTTAATGTTCTAATAGGGTAGAAGATAATTTAAGGTTTCCTTAATTAGCAAGCTGGTGGAGGCTAAGGGAAAGAGCCAGTGCATGCTTAAAAAACCTTGCCTTCTACCTGGGTTTCCCATGGTTCTGGGTTGGATTGAATCTCAGAATAAAGCAATGACAGCAAAGCTAGTTCTATTTTATCCTTAAAAATCTCTAAGCAGACAAGGAAGTATGGCAAGGAAATAAATAAAAATCAGAAACAAAACAAGGAATTAAAAAAAATAGAGACAGGGCTCAGTTTTATTAGATCTCAAACAATTGATTGTTAAGTGGTTGCTATATTGCCTGCATAATAATATTATAAATAAATGCAATAATACACTGCTCCTGTAGCCTTGATCTTTTCTCTCTTACAGAGGAAATAAAGGTAAAAGTATGTCAGCAAAACCAAATCTCAGTAGAACAGACAGTCAAAAAGTAAGATACCATTTTCCTACTTTTAGTTGTAAGAAATGCTTAGTTGTCCATTTCCATCCTGCAAAAGACCATCCTTTTGCAATACATCATGTATGCTGTATTTTGTGGTCAGATCCCAAAAAACATGAACAGAAAATAAACCTATCACGACAAGGGTGAAGACAAATGTTAGCCTACACAAAAGATTTTGTGGGAGTGTGGTTTTATAATACAAGTCAGAGAGAGGACTGGAAGTGCCGTTCAAATCTTTATGCATGTTTTGAGATTTTCTGCACTTGTGTATATATACTGACCCTGCCTGCCAGTGATAAGGAAATCCTACTCTTCTACAAAATAAAAAAAACCAACAAAAAAACAACAAAATAATCATGCTTTTTTCTTAGTGCAATCGTATTTTCCTTGGATTTGTATATTTATGTTTTAACCTTACATATGCCAGAACATTTTCATTGATCTCGTATGTGACAACTGCTACAAATCCTAGTGATCAGTAAGCTGAAATTCAAATCTGCCCTTTAGTTGTAATTGTGGTGAGGCTGGGTGTTAATGCTGTGACATTAATTCCCTGGGTGATCCAGAAACTCCCCAGCCAACCATCTGCATACGTGAGATAACGGGCTGGTTTGAGACAAAGGACCTACTTTTAACCAGCTGATTGACTGTACCACTAGCCATCTTCACCATCAGGCAGCTGCGTGATTTTTACTGAAGCTTGCTAGTTGGGAATTTTGGACAGTTCTAGTAACTCCCCCAGGCAGGTCCTGCTGTGCCTTGTCCAAAATTTGTCCTTAGATGTGCTCATTAATATCCCATGAAAAGTATAACAAAGACCCCCAGGCAGTTCCTGCTGCAGAACTCATCAAAATATATATAGGCAAAACATTTATAAAGAGCCACTAGAAAACTGCTCATGCGGATGCAAAAAATGGTCACACAGGACAGTATTTTGGACAGAGTTGAGATATTTGAGAGATATATTATGTTTAATAAAGGTAATCAATAGCAGTGGATTATTCATATGCTGGAGTGGTCACATAGGACCATGGAGCACCTCGAATCTCATCCAATCCAGCTGGAGATGCCACTGCAATAAGCATTGCAGTGGAGACTCCCATGGCCATCAGACAGCAACTGGCTGTGCTGTTCAAGAGATTTGATTTCCCATGCAAGTGTTACCCTTTGCCAAGATCCCAATAAATTGGTTTTTCCTTTTAAAAAACACTTTGTCTGTGAGTCTGTGACTGTCTCTATAACAATTTACATACACACAATTACTACAATAGGATTAATGTGTCTGGAAAAGTGCAGAGAGTTTTATTTGTGTTTCAGGTCAAGAGTGCATTTGAAGCTTACCTGGAAGGGAATTACAAACTTGAGACTTAAAACCTGACCCAGAATAAAAAAATAGTCTTTGGCCTAGCCAAAGGTACACTGAAGTGTGAAAAAGCAAGTTATGTGAGTTATCAGGGAGTCACTAAAAACCTCCAGCTATGCCTAGTTTCCAATTAATTGACTATCACTTTATGAGAGAAGACTAAGCATACAAGAACTGAAAATGGACAAAATAGGTGGATTTTAAATATATGGATTGAAAAATAGGTAGGTTTTATTCAAATACTGCAGTTCTGTGGATCTGTGGGAAGTAACAAAAATCATAAAATCATAAAATCATAGAATGTTTAGAGTTGGAAGAGGCATTAAAGATCATCTAGTTCCAACCCCCCTGCCATAGGCAGGGACACCTCCCACTAGACCAGGCTGCTCAAAGCCCCATCCAGCCTGGCCTTGAACACTTCCAGGGATGGGGCATCCACAACTTCTCTGGGCAACCTGTTCCAGTGCCTCACCACCCTCACAGTAAACAATTTCTTCCTTATATCTAATCTAAATATACACTCATTCAGTTTAAAACTATTACCCCTCGTCCTATCATTACACTCCCTGATAAAGAGAGTCCCTCCCCACCTTTCCTGTAGGCTCCCTTTAAGAACTGGAAGGCTGCTATAAGGTCTTCCCAGAGCCTTCTCTTCTCCAGGCTGAAAAACGCAGTGAGAGGATGCTTCTCAAAACAGGATGCTTGATGCATCAAAGAGATGCTTTGCCCAAACATGATAAGAGTCCTAGCATGACTGATGAAAGGTCAGTCTCTGAAATAAATAAAAAAAAAAAAAGTTAAAATGCTTTATTTATTGGGCGCATAACTTGAGTGTCAGTGGAAGATTCTGATTTTTCAAAAATTATGTCTCTTTTCAGCCTGTGCATTACAGTTTCCATTAATGGAAGCATGGGACAGAGGGGTGTGGTGTGCAGTCAGATGGGGAATACAAGACTGAAAAAGGATGGAATATGCTTGATTTCATCTTTATACAACCAAGGCATATACCTGAAGCCAGAACAGAAAAGTGCTTTTAGATCCAGCAACACAAATGTAGCCAGCAAGAACTGACTTCCCCATTCTTAAAAAAAAAATAATTGGATTTTAAGATAGTAAGGTTTTAGATTTTGTTTATTGGGTTTTTTTTAGTTTTTAAGCAGATATAACATAATTCCAAACTAAGTGTCTCACAGAGTTAAAGAATTCTGATCAGCACAAATATGTTAATCAACCAAATTCATAATCTTTCCAAATAGCACTGCCCAGGTACTTAAGCACTGAATAAAGCTAACTAATTGTTATACATACATGATGCTGAGTAGTTTTAATTCTTTTACACTTCTTCCATTCTTTATTAACTGAAACCTATGTCAACCAGCTCACCATTTTCTCAGGATCAACCTCTGTTTGATAAATTTGTTACTTCTATTATAGTACATAATATAACTGTTTGAAATGGTTTATATGATTTTCTTTTTTTCTTCTTAATTCTACTCTTTCAGACATTTTATCTTGTTTATCATATTTAATGTCATCTGAATTTGAATCACTCTGGGAAATCAAGAGCTTTTTTAAAAAAAATTTTGCCCATTGATGTGGCACCACAATACATCTCAATGCTGGAGATGTATTACGTGTGGATGCATAAGGGAGGGAAAAACAAGATGACCCCTATTTTTAAAAACGTAAATGCTTTTAACACATGAACCCCATAGGATTGTCACTTTTCAGAAATTATTGAATTAAAGAAACTGAGGTATATCTGATATTTCATTTTTACAGGTATATTTCTCTTTTCTAGGCCAATCAACATCATAACACTCTCTTAATGCTGTGTTAAACTTCTCTAAAAATAATTAAAACCAACACATTTAGATTTTTCCTTTTTATTAATTGAGAAAGTGAAAATTAAAATTTGGCTAATATTTCTAAGTAATCTTGACTTTTCAAAAAGAAGATATTTTTGCAAAATGGAATTTCTTTTGTTTCAGAATAGGCAAAGAATGAGAGATGAATATTTAAACTCTTTCATAATATCACAAAAACATTGGACACTGTTGTAGGTGAGGAAGGACCCCTGGGTAGATCTTATCAACTGGAAAATTTCAGAGATATGCCTTAAGATGGCCTCTCTTATGGCAGCATTTAAGCAGAAATATTCTTACTGAGTATTGAAGTAACCTTGAATGTCCAGTCCTGTGACACAGAGCTACACAGTCTATTTTTAAATGTTCACTACATCCTACATAACTGAATTAGCATAAATAGTGTCATTCAGAGTTTCTTTGTACTTAAATACAAAAGCATCTAATTAGCCCAAAGCCTCCAGATATGTAGTGACATATACAAAACCTCTGTGGCAAAATCAGCCATGAAATCAAAAGATACCCAAGAATTACAGTCAGCCCTTTACTTAACTAGGAGCTATCCATTACTGTTGACTGAATTCAAATTGCTCAGCACATTGTATCTCATTATTTGCCTATTTTTAGTGAAATAGCAACTGCAGTTTCAGTTAACTGGACCCACTGCCAACAATACAATTTGACTTGAAAGCTAATAGTTTGTATGACTTTGCACTTGGGTAACTACAGAGGATCGTGGCATTACAAGAAGATGATAACAAGGACAAATCAGTTTGTACCAGTTCCCATTTATGTTGCAAGGTTTGTCACAAGAATGGATTAATGTTGTGCTATTTTCTGTTCTCATTAAGTTCTACCTAAAAAAGAATGAGGCATCAGAATATTAATTCCTCCTGTTTCTAATGCTTAACATGTTCTGGAGTTTCTGGTAGAATCATAGCTTTTTCTTCTCTTCAGTGCTCTATTTTGAGTGACTTCCATGTTTGAGACACTGTGACAGTGTTTAAATTATAGGTGAATATTTTGATTCTCACAGATAGCTTTCTAAGACTATTGTGGACTAGTTTAGTTAAACAATGAACACATACAATACTGAAAAGCAGTTATGAAAATCCTCTACTCCTTGTTTTCCTTAGAGCTTGATTTTGGGAAGCAGTTTCCATTTTCTGCTCCTGATAAGTTGCAGGCATAATTAGTCAGGTACTTTGTTATCTGGCTTGCTCATTGCAACACTAATGAAGTCAACGCTAGAGTCAACACAATGGATTACTTCCAGAAGAAATTGAAGTGAAATGTAAATGCCAAACACTTAGGAGAAAAAACCAAAATCACCAAACACCTCTGTGAACCTTGTGACAACAAATATAAAATTAAACCAGTATTATATAATGGGAAGCATAAAAGTTTTATATTGGCTTCTAATTTTGGCAGCTTTAATTTGGACATCTCTGTTTAGAAGAAAATGATTTTATTTGGCCATTTGCAGTTGTCAACATTGCCTATATACGGAATTTATACTTCTGAACTCACATTATTTCATGGTTTTTTTTAACCAGATGTCATGGTTTAACCCCAGCCAGCAACTAGGGCTATGCAGCTGCTCACTCACTCCTCCCAGTTTGGATGGGGGAGAGGATCTGAAGAGTAAAAGTGAGAAAAAACTCGTGGGTTGAGATAAAGACAGTTTAATAGGTAGAGCAAAAGCTGTGCATGCAAGCAAAGAAAAACAAGAAATTCATTCACTGCTTCCCACTGGCAGGCAGGTGTTCAGCCATCTACAGGAAAGCAGGGCTCCATCATGCATAACGGTTATTTGGGAAGACAAACGTCATCACTCTGAACATCCCCCCCTTCCTTCCTTCTTCTTCTCTCACTTTGTACAGTAAGCATGACATCATATGGTATGGAATATTCCTTTGGTCAGTTGAGATCAGCTGTCCCATCTGTGTCTTCTCCCAGCTTTTTGTGCCTACTCGCTGGCAGGGCAGTATGAGGAGCAGAAATGGCCTTGACTGCTTAGCAACAAACAAAACCACCCATGTACTAGCATGACTATTTCCCATCCCAAATCCAAAACATAGCACTATACCAGATGCTAATAAGAAAGTCATCCCAGCTGAAACCATGACACCAGAGGTCTAAACTATCCCACACCAGAGTATATGAATATCCATATCATATCAATACTTCTCTGGGGCATATTAGATAGTTCGCATATCTGCTGTAGACTACAGTTTAAGCAATTAGTTCCGAAAATCAAAAGTAATCAAATTTTGAAGTGTTCACGCTAATATGTTAACATATAATTGTCTGCTTACAATCAGAATGTTCATTTCTGTGTATATTCTTTTCTTCAAAAGCTACTATATATTCCTGCATATTTATCTCTCTCTATTACTTCAGAATGATTACAATTGAATTATATGGCCTGGAAATTCTGTGGTGGCTTGGATATTTGCTGTTGTGTGATTTTTCAGAAAACATAAGCCAACATAAACTTTATTCTTTTCCTAGCTTGTATTTCATTTTGTCCTTTTATTGTTAGATGTCAAGTTCCAAACTGAAGAAGATTTGAGGTTTTATAACCACAGCTAAAACCCAAATGTTGCAAAGGCAATAAAAAATAAAATAAATCTTAATAAGTATTTGCCATGTGTTCCGTAATGGATCATTTTTTCAATACAAGAAAAGAACAAGGGAATAGTTAGACTCAAGAATGACAAATAAAATTCACCTTAGCAGATGCAGATTTGTTCTGATGTTGTGTGAGAGGATAATAAAGATGGCTTGTAAAATATTAAACAGGAGCAGTATATCTCAGGTGTATGATAACATCCTCCAAACTTGTATTTTGTCATATTGGACAACATTCTTAATTTGACACCATTTATTAAATTCAAAATAATAGACTTAGTGATTAAAACGACAGAGTGTTTATGCTTTCTTTTCTGTTTTATGACCAGAACTAATAATTTCCCCACTATTAATCCAGGCTTCCAAATAACTGAGCCATTCACACAATTATATTTTTTACACGGTTGTGTAGAATCTTTGATAAGCCATTCCATAGCTCCATAAATTTACATTTCACAACAACAGTAAGACAAAGTTATTAAGAAGGGTTTTACAGTTTTCTGGTTCTTTATAATATATGTGAATGTCTCAAATTATCTTTGTTGAGCTGTTCGTTCTGGTTTGTTGTTTTTTTTTTGTTTAATTATTGTTATTATTGTTTGTTTTTTACACTAGAATTATCAAATTATGGCTTCTTCTGTGAAGCCAAGTCAGAAGAGGCTGGCCAATTGAACACCAGCTGAGCCACCAGCGCATCAAACCATCATTCTGGTCCCTTTATTGGCATCTGTACTTAAGCTCTTCAGAGAACCCATGTATGATCTTAGGTAGGGCTGTAACATGAGCTGTAACTCTGTCCTTACCATCAAAGGTACACTTACTGGAGAGAGAGTGGCAGCTTAACACTATCTACCTCCTGCCTTTGCTGAGCAGAGCAAAGAAGAGAGAGTGTGGCAGCACAAGTTACAGGTTTGTGTATCAGAACTGTTTTTACAGTCGTCTGATCTGAGCAGGTTTCCTAGCAAAAAGAGCTTACGATGACGAGGGATTCCTGATGTTTCAAACATAAAACATAAGAAAGAGGGGGAAAAAAGAAACAAAAAATCAACAAACAACAACAACTAAAACTCGAAAGATGGCCTGTACACCTGACAATACAGAAAGCTACCTTACATTACAGAAGCAATGCAGAAAGTCACCATCTATGGGTTAGAACCTGGGTACTTCCCTGGGCACTGTTTCCCGTTATGTTAGTGCAGTATAAAAGGAAAGATTTTTTTTTCCTATCAGAGAAGCTTCAGATTACATCAAATTACTGGTTAAATGCTAGCATACTCCCACTGAAAGCAAATTGTCGCAGCTGTCAAGAAAACAGGAGGCTGACGAGAAAATTTAACACCATAGGGCACTTAAGGATATGGATTTAGGATCAGTGGGATTGATGGGAAGGCCTGAACTTCTGGTTCATTTTTGATATTGAAAATTCACCATTGCCCATAGAAACATTCCAGAAATTTCTCTCTTGAGGCATACTTTGGCTTTAATAAAAAATCTTAAGAGAAAGAAGATGGGGGGATTCACAGCATTATGCTTACTGTGAACTCCAGGACAGTTGTCTAGTGATCTGATTAAATCAGACCTGGGTGATGAAAATGGGAGCTGCTGTCTTTTTTGGTAAACATCCATGGGGGAACAGCAGGTGCCATTTACTTTGCTCTTATTTAATGTCTGTTTCAGATTTCTCCAGGGCCTCTTTCCTGTCTACAGTTATTTTTAGATCTACTTACAACATGATTTTAGAGGCTGCTTTGTACCTGCATGTCGTAGTTTAACCCCATCTGGCAACATAGCACCCTACAGCCACTCGCTCACTCCCCCACCGGAGGGATCGGGGAGAGAATTTGAAAAGTAAAAGTGAAAAAACACATGGGTTGAGATAAAGACAATTTAATAGGTAAAGCAGAAGCCACACATGTAAGCAAAGGAAAACAAGGAATTCATTCACTTCCTCCCATCAGCAGGCAGGTGTTGAGCCATCTTCAGGAAAGCAGGGCTCCATCATGCATAACATTTATTTGGGAAGGCAAAATGCCAAAAGGCCAAACATCCCCCACTTCCTTCTTCTTACCCCAGCTTTTTATTGCTGAGCATGATGTCATATGGTATGGAACATCCCTTTGGTCAGTTGGGGTCAGCTGTCCCAACTGTGTCCCCTCCCAACTTCTTGTGCACCCACAGCCTACTCGCTGGAGGGGTGGTGTGAGGATCAGAAAAGGCCTTGATTCTGTGTAAGCACTGCTCAGCAATAACGGAAACATCCCTGTATTATCAACGTTATTTTCAGCACAAACCTAAAACATGGCCCCATACTAGCTACTATGGAAAATATTAACTTTATCCCAGTCAAAACGAGCACACTACAGCAAAACACTATCTGAGACAAAACTATAAGACTATGCAAGTCCTATCATAAAAATAAGATGTGATAATATAAGAAGGCATCTTTTAACAGCCACACACAGACTTTTAGTCAACTTCTTATTGCAGATCATGCATCTAACCATGCATCTGATTTTAAAAACAGTATATACAAGAGAATACATTAGAGATAAGAATAAAATTAATCTTAAATGTACGTCTGCCAGTTTAGCTGTAGAAACACGAGGCATTAATTTAAGCCCTGTGGTTCTCAGATTTAGTTAATGTAAAGTACTAATCAGACTCAAATGGATAATTTCCACATGTACTGCACTCATCTGGGAATATACAGCTTCTGTGGGGGGAAGCTGTCTGTTATTACACAAGGGTAAGACTGTTGACTTAAAATAGGCTGACCATGTGACTGATGTAATAGGTCTTCACTTGTATTTTTATTTTTAATCAAACTTCAGTGTTTCTATATGTTTGTCAGAATAATGGCTCATATAGTTAGGGTGGAATTAATGTCACTTAATTTAAGTGTCAGAAAGATGGTCTACATTTAAATCCATCACCCAGGTTCCTTTTAAATCAATGGAGCACAATACATGACTAATCATGCTCTGGAATTTTTCAGATATCCAAGCTGAACAGCTCTTCAAAGATACATTCTGATCAGTATTGATTATAAAAGGATTCTAGGATAATTAGCTTGGATTTAAACAATTGTCATTTAGAAGACCAACGTTAGGAACAATGGGAACAATTGCCATTTTGTCTATATGCTACATTTCATGATTAATGCAAAGCTCTTTTCAAGAACTGAAACTGAACTTAATATTTTTCTTTCCTGGTCAAAGTCACTGAAAAACTATAAACACCTTCACTGAATCAAGCTGAGACATAAGATTATGAATGTCTGCATTTTAGCTTGGGTATTTATCTGCTTTTACGCAGCTGGATGTCATGTAAGCTTTGAAAACAACGTTACACCTTCAAATGGATCAATTCAGACACTGCAAAACTATGTTTGGGAACAACTAGTCAAATTCGGAACATCTAATTGATTTGGCTTTTATAATGCTCCCTCATCTATTGTGTACAAATATTCACAAAGAAAGGCTTTAGCACTCTGATATGTTTGAAGAATAGCCATTTTTTTCATGCAAGTAAAGGCATTTGCAAATATTAAAAAATTATTTCTGCCCAAAGGACACCACCTGCTACTGTGATCACTGCAATGGCTGATTCAGCAGAAATCCCCCTGCCCTTGGAATTCCTTTATCTTAAGTTATTTAGTGCTGCTCAATCAATTTTCAGGAGAAAATGGATCTTTTAAAAAATGACCTGGCTGCTTGCCATAGGGGAAGTTTCCCCTTTTGCTGAGGACTCAAGGCTCTTGATTTTTCCCCCCCTCTCTCTTTTTTTGGCTCATTTGACCCATATATTACATTAAGCAGCTCCCTGGCTGACAGACAAGGCCATCTCATCATATGGTAAATGGTAATACACGCCATTACACAGTAAGTTTAAAATCACAGCCCCACTGAGAAGGCTGTGTTCAGAAATTTAATGCCTCTCCTGAAGGATATCAGCCACCAGCTAAATAAGTGAGTTGGGGAGAGCCCACCTACCCCAGCAGAGGTTTCAGAGGAATTTCTTGCTCCACGAAGTATTTTCCTTTGCATGATTGCACTTCTTTGTGTTCGTTCTCTCCCATTCCATAATTACCTCTCACCCCTCAGACAGTGATTCCTTTAACCCTCCTTTCCCAGCATCCAGACATGTACTTGCAGCTTGTATGTAGAATAGTACTAATTTTTACCCATAAGAATGTCGTAGTTTGGTGAAAAAGCACATTTCATTTTCTTCACCCATATATGTTTCTCTCTCTTTCTCGTCTGCCTGATATTTCCCCCCCATGGTATCAGCATCTAGAGTTAGAGTTATATAAGCTGCTACGTTGTTCGTAGTTGGCCACAGAGGATGTCTGTCTTAAAGTTTGGAGCATGGCATAGAGAGACTCAGATTATATAAAAGAAATTTAACCTCTCTACAGGTACAGCATATGATAGCTTCTCTCAGGAAACAGTATAGCCAAATCAGGGAAGCATTGCACGCAACCCACTCGGATGAGATATATATATATATTGTACCTCACATAGCCTACACTCTTTGAAACGCATCAGGAATGAAAAGTAAGTCTGGCACCCTATGGTGATTACACCCACTCAGAAGAAAAAACAGAGTGGACTCAAAATGTAGGATTTTTTTAAGGATAAAAAAAAATGATGGAGCTTAAGAGGAGAGGTTATTGGCAGGAGAAGTGTGGGGAAAAAGGAAATTTTGCAGCAGGGTATTATACAGGTGATGATAGTTATATTTTTAATTGGTTATGTGTTAAGTGTGTGAAAGTCTGAACCTTTGTTGAAAGGCAAAGTGTTAAGTTTGTATGCACTGACATGCAGTTATATATACCATAGCTATACTGTTCTGGGGATCTGAGTTAGTCCCTTCCCACTGCTCCATACTGTGCCTCGTGGACACACCAACATGGTCAGAGCTAGCTCAGCTACCTGTTTGGAACTGCAACACAACATATGAGATTGCTTTTGTATATAACACTTTTTTGTGAATCCAATTGAATATGTCAGTGAGAAAATAGAGAACCAAAAAAAATACATAAATCCATGCTAATATACTTATCACAGGAATTTGTATAATGCCTATCTTTTGCTGGATACGTAATTTTTCTATTTTTTCTACTAACGGGAGAAAAATGAAAAAGCGAAGAAAGTTTTAATGAATATCTACAAGAATACTCCTTTCTTTTATTTTCCCAAATAAAGATAAATATGATCGTATGTACAACAGAGAAATAAAAAATGTTCCACAAGTACTTTGCCCAGCAGACTCTCTACTACTTAACAAACTCAGATGAAAGGCCCAAAGTTGGATACTTCTACACCTTGAACTGAGCTATTATAAGAAATTTTTTTCCTTAAACGTCATTCAATGTACAGTCCAAAAAATTAAGATTTGGATAAATTTTCAATAAAGGGACAGGTATGAATCCACAATGGGTAACGGAACTGTTATTGAAGTGTAATTTCATACTTTAAACAAAAAGTCAAAGCTTTGTAACAAAAATTGATAATAGTGACCATAATATCAAATGATAAAGGACTTACTATATTTTATTTAAGAGAACATGGACAAACAAAAGAGGTTCAGAATACCATCCAGAAAGAATTAGATGATCTGAAATACTGAGTCAACAAAAAATGGTCTGAAATATAATGTCATGAGCTTTAGACTTTCTGTTACAAAATGAATGTCTCTGTAAGTTAATGTCCTATGAGAAGATGCGTCATCTGCAAATATGGAAAGTCTAATCATACCATTGTGGAGGGATTAATGAAATATGATTTATAATCATGTGCATTGGCTTGGTCATCTTTGCTGAATAAGATGATTTTCAGACATGTAATGTACAGAGAAGAAAAGAACTAGACAGATGTACCTCTTCTATACGTTAAGTGAGATCCTGAACCACAACACCATTGCACTCCTGTATGAGCTCACATTTAATTTGAAATATTGGAGATATTCAAATATTTACATGAAATTTCTGACACTTTAAACAATTAACATTTCAAATGGTAAAGATTACAATTACAGATATTTTTCTTGCTTCGGTTCTAAGACCTTTTAAAAATTCATTTTAAATATGTCTTTTCGTCTTGCCATAATACATAATACTATAGATTCAAAGACAGTTGTTTACTATTCTTTTTTCTATAATATTTAGAAATATAATCTCATTTTAAAAGAAGAAAATTACTTTGTTCCAAGTGCAAACCATGACTTTACTTTGCAAGTCTCCTTGGAAGAGTTAGCAGGAATATGTAAAATTATGAATTTCCAAGCACATTGTCAAAGTTATAATTCAAACTTTATTGGCAATAAATAGGCAATCTCAGCATCTGACATTTTATTTAGTGATAGGGTTGATTGACAAAGTTATAAAACCCAGACAGATTCAAATTATTCCTGACATTTTGAGTAGCTATAATTTGAGAAAGTTGTTTCAGCTTCATGATTACAGCCAAATTTTGAGAAGACCTCAAGGCCAGATTTTTAAGTACTCATCCTCTACAACCGGAAACAATTCTTTAAAAATATATGTTTTGTCTTATATAGACAAAAAATGAAGGGCAATACTCAGCAGCTCAAATCATAACACTTGCTACCCACTCTTCAAATGCAGTCTCTTGACAATCTGGCCAATTAATATGAGTCCTAAATTGGAGCTGATTCTTTAGAAAATATGATCTGAATCAAAGGTGCTGAGCCTTTATCAGCTTTTACCACTTTGATGTTAATGAGATTCAGACAAAGACACTATTTCTGACACCTAAAGAAGAAAAAGGAAAAAGGTTTGTATGTCCAGATGTATTTTTAAATATTACATGATATATATATATATGCATAAATATATATATTTATATATGTAAGTTTCCTGATCAGTCATATTTGAAAACTCTGAGGGCCTTTCGAAACTTAAGGATATAAGGATTATAATTAACTAACTGCAATAAGGCATTTGAGGCAATGGAATCCAAACTGTGGTGTAAATTTGCTTCAAGAGTTAAATCATCATGATCGATTCTTGGATTTTTTTAAACTCTGATTTTTTAGTAATTCAAGTGTTCATTTAAAAAAAAAAAAAGCTTTTCTCTCATTTCAGTATATTATATTACCTCCGAATTCAAGCAAGTTGTCAGTATCTCTTCACACATTTGCACAAATACAAGTAAGTAACTAACTTTCAGACTAGTGGCAATGGATAATTGACTGTCTGTGAGGACACAGTTCTTGTGCCAGGAAATACTCAGAAGGAAAAGGCTTTCTAGTTGCGATAGCTGGCTTGAGGGATGAGAACTAATTTGAGGTATATCTGCAAGAAGTAATTTTCTTCAAATTAAGGAGTCTGACAACTTTTCTTGTCCATTCAAGACACTGTAGGATAAATTGTACTGCAATAGATTCAACACCATTTGTGAATTCCAAGCATACATTAAGAGACAACTTGCCATTCAGAAAACTGTTTACAAAGGCTAGATCAAGCTACAGGAGGGTGAGTTGACTTAGGAGTGGGCTTAATGTGCTTTACTGCAGGACACATGCACTTAATGCCCATCTTCCTAGCTATTAGTTCAGCAAGAGACTGGCCTCAAAATATACCCTGTACATTTAGGGACAGACATGCTTAGAGAGAGAGAGATCATACAATCACAGAATCATAGAATCAATATATACAACCCATAATTCGGGTTGTAAGGGACGTTAAAGATCGTCTTGTTTCAACTGCCCTGTCATGGGCACAGACACCTTCCACTAGACCAGGTTGCTCAAAGCCCCATCCAACCTGACCTTGAACACTTCCAGGGATGGGGCATCCACAGCTTCTCTGGACAACCTGTTCCATTGTCTCACCACCTTGACAGTAAAGAATTTCTTCCTAATATCTAATCTAAATCCAGCCTCTTTCAGTTTGAAACCGTTACCCCTTGTCCTATTGCTACGCTCCCTCATAAAGAGTGCCTCCCTATCTCACCTGTAGGCCATTCAGGTACTGGAAGGCTGTTATAAGGTCTCCCCAGACCCTTCTCTTCTCCAGTCTGAACAACTCCAACTCTCTTAGCCTGTCTTCACAGGAGAGGTGCTCCAGCCCTCTCATCATCTGTGTTGCCCTCCTCTGTACTAGTTCCAACAGGTCCATGTCCTCCTTCTGCTGAGGACTCCAAAGCTGGACACAGTACTCCAGGTGGGGTCTCACGAGAGTGGAGTAGAGGGTGAAAATCACCTTCCTAGACCTGCTGGCCACACTTCTTTTGATGTAGCCCAGGATACGGTTGGCTTTCTGGGCTGTGAGCAGGTATTGCAGGCTCATGTTGACCTTCTCATCCACCAACAGTCCCAAGTCCTTTTCCTCAGGGCTGCTCTCAATCAACTTTGAGCATGGTAGGTGAAAAATATTAATGGATCAGAATATTTTGCATGCACTTTTAAAATCTGCATGGGATTTTTTCCAATAGTTACCTACAATTACATTAAAAACAGAGTTTATAATGAAACTTTGACAAGTCATTACCTATAACTTTTGTTGTCATGTAAGACACTATACTACCGAGCTACACTAATGCAAATACTACTAATTTCTAGATTAGAAGTATTTCTACCATAATATGCATATTAAATTGACTACAGTGATAAAGGCATCTCTAATGCAACCACTACAGATTCAACACCTATCATCTGTTTAATCTTTTAAGAATTTTCTGCAGTTCACCTACAGCTGACAGCTGCAACTTTTCAGCACAAAACCAAAAAGATTATTAAGTACTTTTTAAACAACTTTAATTAAAAAAATAGAGACAGTAAGTGGCTTCAAAACTTCAGGATTTAACAGCTCATTTTTTGCATGTTACTGGATAATTTTTATGTTGCTCAGGTATTAGGATTTATGGCTGTTTATGATTGATGCATTTGAATATCACACACAGTAGTAGCTACGCATTGCTGTAGCCACAACTCAGATTCCAAAGATTCCAAAGATTCCCAAAACATTTCAGAGAACAAAAATTTTATACAGATGGTGAGTCAGTACAGTCTGACAAACCAGTAAAAACACTGGTTTTGGTTTTTTTTTTTTTGGTTGATTGGTTGGTTTTTTTGTTGTTGTTTTGTTTTGGTTTTTTTGTTTGTTTTAATTCATAAAGCTTGAGACTAAATACAGGAAATATTAAAGAATGTTCATGTTTAATACAGAATAAGTTCTTTCATGAGGCAGAGATCATATATAGACTTCATATAAAGAATACCAAAATTAGTATATTTTTCAGTGAAGAACAGAACAACCCCAATCCATCACTATTGGATAGCCATTGCTCAGCTAATATGCAAAATTAACACCCTCAGAATAGAAAAGATATTTACTATATTCATCTGATGTTGTTCTTTGTATAAATATTCATTTCAAGTAGTCCACACTCTTCATATGTACATAGAAAATATGCAATGGAAAATGTGCATATACAAAATAACAAAATACAGTTGTGTAGACAAGTTGCTAATTATTCACCTTCCTTTGTTCAAATTGAAATTTTCCTCTAAATATTGTAGATATTTTACAGATTCTGAAAAAAAGCCATCATAGTCACTTTATTTAAACCTCAGCCACAATGTTACATACAGCTTTAAACAAAAATAACTAGTAAAGAAAAAAACACATTTACACCTTTCCTTAAAAGCACTGAAATTCACCGGAGCAGAAATTATGTGTAAAAGCTTGTCATCAGCTAGAAGCCAGATGTGAAAATGTCCCGTACCCAGAAATTAAACAGGGTACAGATGGTATAGCGAGCAAAATGCCCAATCCGTAATTCCATGTCCAAAAATTATAAACATAAATCAAATTATTATAAAAAATGTTTCAGTGCAAATAATATAAGTTTAATTTTATCCCAAGGCTAGAAGTGTAATTGACTGCATAAGTGCATAACATGAGAGTTGTGAGGTGTGGAAAATATCAACCATGCCGGAATGTTTTAAATGGAATATAAATGGGAAATAGATTAGGAAGGCTGTCCAAGAGATGTTTATAATAGCCCAGATGCAAGACGACAAACGTTTGGACAGAGATTTTCACAGCTGGCATAATAAAATATCTTCGTATTTTGGGAAGGACTAGACAGTCAAAAGTGATATATTACCTAAAATGTTGTTCAAGTGCAAATATGGGCAGAAAGGGATAAACTAGAATCCACAATTTCTTACTAAATTTAAATCTGCCATCTTATTCAGGAAGCACTGCCTTCCTGAAAAAGAGCATCTGGAATCTAGTACAATAACCCTGTATGTCACTGGTGTAAGGCAGCAAAGATTCTTTTCGTATAGATTTTATACTAATATGGGAACTTTTCTGGGCACCAAAGGAAGTTATAAGGAAATAAATCTAAGATAAATCTAAATCCTATAAATCTTAGACAAAAAATTGAGTGAATACATAAGCTATCTCCTTTGCTTAAAAAAAAGAATGAAGTAACAAACTCTGAGGAAGCTGAACCTGAAATATATACAAGAATATGCAAAAGGATATACATTTTACTCTTTTCTTATACTGTTTTGAACCCTTGATTTTTGATATTTTGACTTATTGCA
Organism: Rissa tridactyla; assembly: GCF_028500815.1. Lineage (NCBI taxonomy): Eukaryota > Metazoa > Chordata > Aves > Charadriiformes > Laridae > Rissa > Rissa tridactyla. The sequence goes on from NC_071468.1 coordinate 96,183,078, forward strand.
AGTAGCAGAGTTAAAGGGAAAAGATTTTTTTTCGCTCCCTCTGGTGGGGAAGGAAAAAACCTTTTACAATAATTTACTTTCTAATTTGAGGTCTCTTTTTAGTTACACTGCTTCAAATTGTTTTATACACATTATTGGAAAGAAACATAAGTAGAAAATAGTATTTGTGTCTCAATACAGGGGAAGAAGGTCAGTCATCTTATGAATTCATATTGTTATGGAACAGGAAGCATCTGCATTACTGTAAATTGTGCCACAGCCAAAAGCATAAGGAGACATGGTAGACTTCCTTAGTTTAGTTTGTTTGTTTGTTTGTCCACCTCCAAGCATCAAAGTCTGCTCAGAACTCACTTTGAGAGATTGGATCCAAGGGCAATGGAAGTGGCGAAGCTTCACTTTGGTAAGTAGGAATATTGAAGAGAACAGAGTTCTAGGAATCAACAGAGCTATAGAGACTAATCTGTGGATAGCCAACTGGGGACTGGAGAAAGTCCCACTTCTAGTGAATTTGCTTGATGGCTTGGAAAGCTAAGGGTGGTTGCTTTCTTATTCTCAGTGGTCCACCTAAAATGGAAGAATTGGTGGACCATTCCAATGGTCTTGAAAGGACTGAATTCTTGAGCATTATAAGTCAATAAGAAGAAAGGGAAGGGAAGGGAAGGGAAGGGAAGGGAAGGGAAGGGAAGGGAAGGGAAGGGAAGGGAAGGGAAGGGAAGGGAAGGGAAGGGAAGGGAAGGGAAGGGAAGGGAAGGGAAGGGAAGGGAAGGGAAGGGAAGGGAAGGGAAGGGAAGGGGAGGGGAGGGAAGGGGAGGGAAGGGGAGGGAAGGGAAGGAGAGGGAAGGAGAGGGAAGGGGAGGACCAAGGAAATCCTTATGGGGGGGGGTATTTTTTTTTTTTTTTAAAGGAGTCACAATCTTGATTGCAACTGGCCATTAACAGGATTAATCATTGAAGAGGAAATAGACAAATATGGAAACTGAAAGCTCATATAGGACTAGATTCTGTTGCCTTTCCTACACAGATTATTTAAATACATTTAAGTGAGACGGACTATGACATAAGGTGACTGATCGTACCACAACCTTGGGTTTAAATTTCATTTAAAAAGCCTTTGACAAGCATCTATATAAAATGTGTATAACAAAGGGTTAGAATTCAGAGAAGCTACAAAAATTCAAGCAGACAAAGCTTCCTACTCCCACAGCACTGCATTAGGTCTGTGTGCAATTCAGATCCAAGTTCTGTTTCAGATATATTGTTTTTAAATTCTGAACCTGAATAAGTAAAGAAGGGACAAGTTAAAAAGCAACTAATTTTCTCTATAGCTTTAATTCTTAAATTAAATTTTATAAATTGGATGTTATAGAATTTGTCAGTATTCAATTCTTCTAGAGAAACATGATCACACTTCGTTACATTCAGAGGACTCAACTCTCTACACAGCTAAGGGCAATCCAAATCCATTTAATAGAAGACTATATTCACATGCATTTAGGTAAAATATAGCAAAAATAGATGAGTCATGTGATGAATTATGATACCATGCTATTTCTAACATTTTAAATGAAAGGGCACTGCCAGATAATGTGCACCTTCATCTCCACATTGCCAGTAAGTATTATTATCCAGGAAACACTTTTGAACAAGCATGCAGAAGATCAGTTAAATCTTGCATAATTTTAAATTACAGTTTCATTTTGATCACACAGAAAAACCTTGTTGTGCTGTCTCCTACATATTTGGAGACTATGAGAAATTAAGGGTTTTAGGAAAGAATTGTGAACTCTGATGTCTGTGATCAGCTAACTCTGAATGGCACAGTATTACAGAAGCTTAAATGACTCTTATGATTGGCAAATATTGGTAGAACAGGAAGTGTCCTTACTTTGTATTAGGAACACAGAGAAGTACGAGCTAAGAAATAGGATGAGGAAAAATGTGTCAACATAGAGTTTTGAGGAAAATTCTCCATTGAGAACTGATTAAAAAAAGTTCATGGAACATTTTTCCCATTACAAAATCCATTTAATGAAAATAAAACACTTGGTAAAATCTATTAAATATATTTTCTATTAAAGACATATGCCATTCTATAGTATATATTTTGCAAAATATACATTCTAATTATGTCAACATGAAATGTAAGTATAGAACTATACCATAAAATCATATTGCTGTATTATACAAAAAATAAATCAGAGTAAATTACTTTTATGTATTATTTTTATTAGACATTTTGAAATGCTTTTTTCGAGAACTAGGAAGTAGAGAACTTTCCTGAGAATCTAAAATATCCTGATCTCTTAACTGAAACATTTAAGACTGCTTAGAGACCCTTTGTGTCAAATGAGTGCTGCAAAGATGCTGTAAATGAACTGAAAATCTAGACCTTATGAGCCCAAAAATAGAGTTAATAATTGAACCCACTTGCAGCTCACATGTGGGAAGGAAATTATTATCTCTCTATAATAAGTGTGTGTTCAATGCTGGCCCATAAGGAACTCAGTCTAGCAGGCAAAGTAATAATTGGCTAGGACCTTATATAACACACACACACACAAAAGTTATCAGTAATATAAAATCAAAACTCAGAACTCTCAAAATTCAGTAACAGTAGCTAAAACATCATTTTTAATTAGCCTGTAAAAGAAAGTATCCATTACTATAGATAGAAGACAACTACTAAACCAGTTCAGGTGTCCACTGTGGATTCATCAAAGCCATTAATCTCTGTTAGAAATTTTTTTTGATGGAGCTGTCAATTCTAAACCTGAAATGAAAGAGGAGGTCTATTATGTCATGTGCCTGAAAAAAGATGAGTTTTTGGAGGAGAACACAAAGAAACACAAAACCAATAACATACTGAGAATTGAGGGAGCTGCTTTTTCTTTGTTTTCAAGGGTATACACTAATATATGTTTAAGGTAGTTGGAACACTGATAGAAATCCAGCTCTAACATTTACATGAAGGACTGGTGTAGAAATTCTTGTCCTTAAGCCTAGAACTTTCCTTTTTATTTTTTTTTTAAATACAGTTCCAGGGTATTGGCAGATCATATATTGTAGAGAGTGTAATAAGTTTGATGAAGAAAGGCTTTAAGAAATTTTGATATGTGACAAAGGCTATTAGTTGGTTTTTTGTAGCAAATAAATACCTGTCAGAAATTTCATGTAATCACTCAATAATAGAAAGTCCTCATAAGCTCTGTACAATACATCAAGGTTTTCCTGGGGTTTGTATACATTTTAGTACCTAGTTCCTTCCATGTTGGGTCTGAAATGCTAGCAGCAAAATCCCTTGGAATCTCCTCCCCAAAAGTGCAGGTAACATCAAGTTGCCCAGAAATCAGGCAGACCAAGTTACAAGAGATGGAGAAGGGAGGATAACGGAAGGAGAAGGTGAACACAGCTGAAAACACCAAAGATAAAGGATGAAATGAAAACAAATGAATGAAACTTTAAGTTGTTCCTTATGTTCCTCGTTCAGACTGGTCAACAGTCATGGTCAAGGACGCACACACTGGTTGAAGGTGGACTTAAATTTTAGTTTGATACAGTGAACCATGATAGTTGGAAAAATCTCAGCAGAATTATAATTTGTTCTAAGACATCTGAATGCAAAAATATTTCAGAAGAAACTAATAGTAAGATTCCTCACAGAATTTAGTTTTAGAAATGCTTCCTGAATACCTAGTACGGTTCATAGATTTAAAACCTCATACTATCATTCTCCAAGGTTGCTTTTCCCTGCACATTCGCTAGCTGGACTACATTTGTTTTGATGAATAATGATTTTTGTATGTGGATAAATAAGAAACTGCATTTATTATGGGAGTCCTTGGCCATGTTTCATCCTCTTAATCCAGCTGAAAATTTAATCTAACTGGAGAATGAAAACCAGAGAACATGGGCAGGAGGCAATCAAATGGCTATTGTTTGAGGCATCCTGTCATCTTAATAAAATTTAAATATTTTCTGCCTAAATATTTCAGGGATTCAGTTCTTTATCAATATGAAATACATGGAAGGCAGCCATGACAAAGAAATCACCAATGCCCTAGCCTTCTGTCTAACATTATTTTTGTGTTTACCCACCAACTTGCATGTTATCTAGATTTATGTATGTACAGCTGTAATCCCTTGGCCCACAACATATGTACACACAGCTGTTTTACTGGCATCATGGAAACAGTGAAAAACAGCTTTATTTCCCAGACTGCATTTTGTATTTATTACTTGGGATGTGACTTCCCTCACCAGATACCAGTTAACTAAAAGTTAATATCCCTAAACCAGTCATGTTTCCATGTAGTATGTACGTTTCCATGGTAGTCAATTGAGAAAGATAAGATGTTGTAGTGGCGAACTGTCCTCTGCACATAGTGGCCCTCTGTGCCAACTAGAGAAAGAGTTTAGACAACTACTTTCCATTTCTTCCTTTTTTTTTTCATTTTTTTTAATATAAAAAAATTCTGGTTTTATTCAAATATTTCTATCAGCATCTGGCATGTCAATTCTAGTCCATTAGCCATAATCAGAAATACTCTGAATCCAAATGTAAATCTGTGTTCTGGCAAAGGCAACTGTAATAGCATGATTTATTTTAAGCGAGAGGACCTTGTCTGCAGTGCAAATGCTCCTGACCCCTCAAAGAGATGACAATATCTCTCCTGGTATCCTACTTGATAAGTGAGAATTTGTCTGAGTAAGAAATTCAAGTAATTAAGTAAAATCAGCAGAGGTTTTGATGACATTAGAGAATTTAAGAGTTGTAGGTGGTGTTACCATAGCAAAATCCACTCTCTGCAATCTAGTTTCCCAGCTCCCTTGAGTACCTTTCATACCTTTTAAAGGAGTTGCTTATTCTTCTTACTGTTTTCCTAGCTGTGCATTATTATGTGCATTTGTAAGTAAAAAGGTTTTGTGATTCAGAGTCCATTAGTTTCTCCTTTTAAACCACATCTGAAGACAGAATCTGTGGGCGTTTTCACTTTGTTTTTAATGACAATTCATCTGGTTCCTCTAGATGTTAGGATGATGTCATAAACACTGGATTATGACTTCAGGCTAAGAATAAGCAGTAGTAGCAGATGGAGTCCTGAAAAACAAAGATCCTGTTTTCATGCAAATATTCCTAGTAGTAAAGAACAATGGAAGATAAATATTGAAAAATATATAATATAGAAACAGAATGGCTTGTAAACAGAATGCTTTCAGAGTCAGCTGCTGTTTAAGCAAACTGGAATAGAGTGGCTCTAGAGACGCATTACATGATTCAGTGTAATTACTGGCTTGTTCAAGTAAGTGCATTTTATCTGATTCTAATCTGAACCCATCAATTCAGCTATATGGTGAATACTATCCTTTGTATTTTGTAAAAAGCACCATACAGAAACACGGACAATACATCTTCACAACTTTATACAATATTAGATGATATGACAGAAAAATGAAATACAGAAGGGATTTTCAGCAAAAAAAATGTTGTGATGAAGACAGTTTGGAGACACTGTAAAAATGTATATATATTTTTTTTATTAAAAAAAACCCACACCGAAACACAAAAACTGACTTTGTTACTCTTTGCAACTATTTTTATTAATATCCTTGCAGCATTTTCAGAGGTGATCTTTGATTCTTCACAATGTTCCCAGAAAGCAAAAATCTTTTGAATATTTAGACATAATTGTGTACATAGTCTGCTTGTAAAGTGTTTCTTTCCTAGAAAATGTCCTAACCACCAAGCTATACAATAGAATTATATCAGAGATATCAATCAAAAAATCTTCACTCAATCCTTTTTAAGTGGGACATGACAAAGGAAGAGAATATCAAAATTAATTAGGCCAGAGGAAGGAAACAAGAAAAACAATTCTAGACTAACATATATAGCTCAAACAGTCGCAGAGAGAAGTGCAGCATCTTATTTTCCTTGTGTTGTGAGTGGTTTTTTTATGTAGCGTGTACAAATGGGCTTGGAGCCAGGAACGGGATTTAACTTAATGGCTTAAATCATGTTACCTATTGCTTCTCTTTCCATCCCAAAATAATTTGAATTATTTTTTCCACCAGAAAGTTAACACTTTCTAAAGGAAAGATGAAAAAAAGATGCCTCAGTAGAGTATGGTCTCTAGCTCAATAGAAATTTGGAGATATCAAATTGTGCCCTCTCAGACTGAATAAAGAACTTCGGATAGAGTAGTCTGGATCAGGGAAACTGTGGGTTTCCTGTCCCATGGCTATGTATGGAAGGTTACACTTGTGTGTCGTCAGTTCTTTAAAATTATGTAGTCACTGCTAACAAGAGGGGCTGGAAGCTACTGTGCAGCTGGAAAGCTGTGATCTGATCACTGTCATTGAAACTTGGTGGGATGAATCACATGATGGGGCATCCAAAACTTCTCTAAGCAATGTGTTCCAGCGTCTCACCACTCTCATTGCAAGAAATTTCTTCCTTATGTCCAATCTAAATCTACCCTCTTTCAGTTCAATACCATTGTCCCATCTCCTGTCACTACAGGCCTTGGTAAAAAGTGTTTCTCCATCGTTCTTTTAAGCTGCCTTATACTGAAAAGCTGCAATAAGGTATCCCAGAGCATTCTCTTCTCCAGGCTGAAAAACCTCAGCTGTCTCAGCTTTTCTTCATAGGAGAGGTATTCCGGCCCTCTGATCATTTTCATGGCCAGAGCATGATCACTGCATGATCACTGGCTGCCACCAGTCTTAACCTCTATAATTAGTTCTTCTGAGTTGGTAAGCAACAGGCCTAGCAACACTTGTCTCCTGGTCAGGCTGTCTATCACATGGATTAAAAAAGTATCAATGCACTCCAGAGTCTCCTGTGCTGCTTACAGCTTGCTGTACTGCTCTTCCAGCAGGCGTCAGCGTGGATGAAGTCCCTCAGCAGGATCAGAGCCTGAGAGCAGGATACTCTCTGTGGCTGAAGTAACGACACTTTGTCAACAGGCTCCCCTTGATCTGTTGGCCTGCAGTAAAACATCAGCCACGAGGATGTTGACTTGGACTCTTATTTTTTCACCCATAAGCTCACAACCCATTCATCATTATTTTTCAAAGACATCTCTGCGCAGTCAGTCCATTTTTCTTACATAGAGGGCAACCCCCTCCCTCCCCACCCCTCCTTCCTTGCCTGTCCCTCCTGAAGAGTTTATAGTCATCGATTACAGCACTCGAATCATGTGATTCATCCCACCATGTTTCAGTGACAGTGATCAGATCGTAGCTTTCCATCTGCACCATGGCTTCCAGCTCCTCCTATTTGTTACCCATGTCGCGTGCGTTGGTATAGAGACACTTCAGCTGCACTGCTGACTGTCTCACCTTTTTGTTTGAAACTTTTTGGAGGGTTGGGGGACATTCCTCGCTACTTTGGTAGGTGCGCTCATCCACCCTGTTGCTTGTGAGTACGCAAGTGTTAGAGCTTTGGACCCCAACCCCCAAGTTTGTTAGTTTGAAGTGAGAATTACTAACTCAGTCAATCTGCCAGTGTAGATTTTCCTTCCTCTTCTAGAGAGGTGGATCAAGATAGCATTCTGGATTCAGGTAGGCCTGTTGGTTCGTTGGATTTTTTTTCTTCCATTGAGGCTCAAGGCAAAAAGCATTAATAGACAATTGTAGCTTTCTGCTTCAGTTTCTTTTTATGAATTGAGGAAGATCATATTTACTTCTTATGCTTTTGCCTCCCTTCTCCATGCCTTTGTTCTCTCTATGATTTCAGGGCAAAAATGGAATTAAATTTGTGTACAGCCTGCGGAAACTGTTCTCAGTGGAATCTTTAATAATACCTCCATGAAAAATACTTCGAATGGGTAAAATAGTAGGTTATACTTTTCTATGGCATAACATAGAAAATTTTTAACAAAGATCTCTCACTCCTATCTTGTAGTTTTAAAAGATTTGTGTGGATCACTGAGTGAATACAAAAAGTACAGAAGAAGACGAAGTTTAAAATGGATGTATCCTTTCATTGCACTGTACAATAACAGGTTACTTTTGCTGTATCTGTTTGATATCTATATCATAGGAATTCCTTTCTCTTGACGAGCTGTGCATTGAAAGAAGTTTAGGCTATTACTCAGTGATAGTGTATATAATAGCAATTCTGTACAATTTGGTTACTTCCTTGCAAACTCTTCCAATCCCACAGGCCCTTATCGATCTTCTTTCAATCAATTGACCACGTTCTTACAGAAAAACACAAATAGTTGACATACTAATGAGAATTCCTGATCCCTTTCAATTGAATACTTGAACAGTCAGTGTGAACACTCATCAAACCTATAACTTCATCACTAGCAGTAATTACAATCAATAAAGAGGTTAACTTCTAAAGCTGTTTGAAAGATGGAGACAAGGGGGATTGCTTAGGAGGTACAAAGAGATAGATACGCCTGTTCCACATGCAAACAGGAAGGCTGCTGATCACACAGACTTACTACTACACATAACTTTATCTGCAAAGGTACTCTTTCTGATGTATAAATCAGAACGAGTGGTTTCAGTGTAGTGACACTTACAAGAATAAAAATTAAAAAAAAATATATACTTGCCACAAAATATTTCTTTAACCCTGGACGCTATATTCCTTATAACTCTGATGGCACAAGGTATGAGGATGAATATTGGGTTTGAACTCGTGAACAGCAGATCTCATCCATCTTCATAACATATTCAAATATTTTAACAGACATTTCTTTCACATTCTTTCAGTTTCTTTCTTTCCAACATTATTACAAAGGCTAAAAAATGAAAATACTGTGGACTTTCTGTCAGTAGATATAGATAGTAGGAACTAAATTCATAAATGAAGAGTAATGTTAAAGAAGAAGAGTAAAAAACTTTTTTGAATGTATAACAGAAAAAATAACATCAGCATGGTCCTCTTAGACTTACTTTTCTCACCTTTTTTTTTTTTCCTCTGCAATACAAAAATGTTGAAATATGTATATGGACTACTATAAATTTCCTCAAAAAAAAAAGGGATCATGACTCTATTCTTTTTAAATAAATTTGCTGCAATTTGCTTGGTGCCATTAAGTAGAAAAACATTTTCTTATGCAATGATGGATGTCTAACGCTTTCTTTGATGTTGCAGTGTTTTACTTTTGTGAAATGGCATTTGTGACAACAAATAAAGTATTTCCTATATGCAATGATATTAAGAAATTAATTTAATTTAACCTAAAAACTATTTTTCATGTATGTATTAAAGGAAAAAAAGTAGAAAATATTAACATTCAATGTCTCCAACTATTTCAGTATTCTTAAAAAACAGATGACACAATCTGAAATTAACCTTAGCGATAGTCCATATGTTGAAAATTACATGCTTGCCACAACTATGATACCTGAAATGAAGAGAAGAAGGTGAATTTAACACTCAGAAGTAACTAATATAAGCCTTTTTAGCTTGCTATTGCTAACTATTTAGAAATTAGCCTAAAGAAAATAACCAGAGGCATTTTACATAACGTGGATGTTCTCTGGAACTAAGAATTTCTCCTACCTTCATTTAGCGCATACTAAACTGAATGTCTCCCATTCTTTTGCTTCTCACTCATTCAAGTTTCTACTCTCTTATACTCAATATTAATACATATGCCCTGTTCATCTCTAGATCATTCTTTTTGCAACAATTTGGACCATTTCTTCTTGAAATCCTTTTCACTATGCATTTTCGTTATTGAACTCATCCACATTGTCTGTGTGAACTATTTTGTTGGAATGCCCTCTGAGAAAAACTTTATTTTCCCTTTCCCTCTCTTTTTTCCAACTTATTCTGAAAGTCCTTCAGTACACTATCTTTGACATCCTTCTCTTCTCAATGCCTAATAAATAGATATTAAGCTACCACCTTCAGGCAGCCATGTCATTCATAAAGTTCTCAACTTCAAAAAGATGTGTCCTTCTCTTTGCAGAGTAAGATTTTGATTTCTTTCTCTGATTTTTTTTTTTTTTTTTAATTTTCTAACTCTTTCTATGAAGTTTTCACCTCTGGTTCCCTTTTTCAATACCTGGACAAACATCAATTTGTACATGACTTGTTTATGGACTGCATCCCCAAAACTTTAGTAGGTATTAGTTAATGCAGAGAATCACAAAAAAGAAGAGAAGGATCACCACCCCTACCCCACCTTGAAAGAACCATGACCCATATTTTCCTTAGTTATTTTTCATAGATTCATAGAAATAAGCTAGGAGTTAAAGTTGAAAGGGACATGAAAAATCATCTAGTCATCTAATTCCAACCCCCCTGCCATGGGTACAGACACCTTCCACTAAACTAGGTTCACATGCAACCTAACCTTGAACACTTCCAGGGATGGGGCACCCACAGCTTCTCTGGGTAACCTGTTCCATTGTCTCACCACCTTAACAATAAAGAATTTCTTCCTAATGTCTAATCTAAATCCAGCCTCTTTCAGTTTAAAACCGTTACTCCTTGTGCTATTACTACATTCCCTCATAAAGAGAGTCCATCCCCATCTTTCCTGTAGGCCCCCTTTAAATACTGGAAGGCTACTATAAGATCTCCCCAGGGCCTTCTCTTTTGTAGGATAAACAGTCTGTCTTCATAGGAAAGGTGTTCCAGCTCTCTGATCATCAGTGTGGCCCTCCTCTGGGCTCGCTCCTACTCACCCTCCTTCTTATGTTGGGGGACTCAGAGCTGGACACAGTACTCCAGGTGGGGTCTCACCAGAGAGGAGCAAAGGGCAAGAATCACCTCCCTTGACCTGCTGACCATGCTGCCTTTGATGCAGACCGGGATATGGTTAACTTTCTGGGCTGCAAGCACACATTGCTGGCTCATGTTGAGCTTTTCATTCACCAACACCCCCAAGCCTTTCTCCTCAGGACTGCTCTCAATCCATTCTCTGCCCAGCCTGTACTTGTGCTTGGGCTTGTCCTGACCCAGGTGCAGGACCTTGCACTTGGCCTTGCTGAAATTCATGAGGTTCGCACAGTCCCACCTCTCAAGCCTGTCAAGGTCCTTCTCGATGGCATCCCTTCCTTCCAGCGTGTCAGCCACACCATGCAGCTTGGTGTCGTTGGCAAACTTGCTGAGGGTGCACTCAATCCCACTTTCCATGTCTCCAACAAAGATGTTAAACAACACTGCTCCCAATACTGATCCCTGAGGAACACCACTCATCACTGGTCACCACTTGGACATCAAGATGTTGAGCACAACTCTTTGAGTGCAACCATCTAGCCAATTCCTTATCCACTGAGTGGTCCATCTGTCAAATCCATGTCTCTCCAATTTAGAGACCAGGATGTCCTGTAGGACAGTGTCAAATGCTTTGGACAAGTCCAGGTAGATGATGTCAGTTGCTCTTCCCTTAGAAAGCTACCAAATTTGTCAGGCACAATTTGCCCTCAATGAAGCCATGGTGGCTGTCACCAATCATGTCCTTATTTTCCATGTGACTTAGTACAGTTTCCAGGAGGAACTGCTCCATGATCTTGCCAGGCACAGAGGTGAGACTGACTGGTCCATAATTCCCTGGGTCTTCCTTTTTTCGCTTTTTAAAAATGATGGTTATGTTTCCCCTTTTCCAGTCAGTGGTTATTTCACCGGACTGCTACAACTTCTCAAATAAGATGTTTTTTCTCAAATATGATGGATTTTCTTTTGCCACATTAAGGAAGAGAGAGTAAGCACATTCATGTATGAAAATGCTTTTAAAAATTATTATTTTCATAATTTTTCTCCTTACTAATATTCATTGTGCATTGATTCTTTGATCAATGTGTAGATGGCGACATAATACACATTTGCTAGCATAATTTACAGGATGCTGATTTTTCTGGTAAACCCTTTAATTGTATGTGAAAAGCTTTTCAGGTACTAGATTGACTGATTACCAGTCAGTACTTTTAAAATTTATACAGGCTTAATTATACATTCTTGGATATGGGAAAAAAATTATATTCTCTCACTTTGCAGTTATATAAGTGACTATCCAATTTGTAAGAGAATTGACCATTCTGTCTATTCCAAAGTAAGATTTTTATGACATTTTACTTTATATTTTGGTAGCCCTGAACTAAGTCAGTCATACTCTGACTGCTTCTGGAAAGGAACAAATTCAGTTGTGTTGTTACTAATTATGATATTTAGTCAGCATGTTTCTATATTGACTCTACAGTAGTTGGGGTGTGTGTGTATGTACATACATAGAGATAGAGAAAAAGAGAGTGTGAGCAAACTTACTGGTTAGCATCTCTCATGCTATGTTTTTCTCAAAAATCTACTTGCATTTTCCCCCATTTGCAAACATTATGCTGTTACTTCTTTTTGCATTAGAATATCATCCTTCATCTTCAAATGCTGTAATTTTTTTTTACACATTTTTTAGTTCAGTGATAACTGCTCTTCTGGGTAATATTCAATGTTTGCCTACCTCGGTATCCTGTCTCTGCCAGGTCCTTGTAGAAGGTACTTAGGGAAGTGAAATATGGCAGGGCAATCATACAGACATCTTTCTCACAGAGTACCTTAGCATTTTTAAGTATCAGAAGACTAAGAACTTAACTATGTCAGAGGTTTTGCCAGCTTTTAATCATCTGTGTTGGAGGTTTATTCCTTTAGTTACCTCTTGAAGTCTCTAAGCTTTCAGCTTCGTAAGGATCCTGCAGGAGTGGGTTCCATAGTAGAATCATAGAATCATAGAATCATTTAGGTTGGAAAAGACCCTTGGGATCATCGAGTCCAACCATCAACTCCACTCTACAAAGTTCTCCCTTACACCATATCCCTTAACACCACATCTAAACAAGTCTTAAACACATTCAGGGATCGTGACTCCACCACCTCCCTGGGCAGCCTATTCCAGTGTCTGACCACTCTTTCTGTGAAGAATTTTTTCCTAATGTCCAGTCTAAACTTACCCTGCTGCAGCCCCCATTCCCTCTTGTTCTATCGCTAATGACCTGTGAGAAGAGACCAGCACCAACCTCTCTACAATGTCCTTTCAAGTAGTTGTAGAGAGTGATGAGGTCTCCCCTCAGCCTCCTCTTCCTCAGTGTCAGTGTCTTATTTAAAAAACAAACAAACAGCTATGACATAGTTTCCTTTTTTTCTGTATGAACTCTTTTTTTTTTTTTCTGTATGAATAAGTGTAGACTTATCTACTTTCAGATGACTTTGTTTGACTCCTCAACTTCTGATGTTCTGGACCGTATAGAATAATTGCACTTTGTTAGCTGCATTCAGGAACGAATTTATTATTTGGTTTCCATCTTTCGTATTCTCCCTCAGCTACATCATTCCTGATCTGAAGAATTCTTGGCTATTTAATTTGTCCTCATAAGAGATCTGTTTCATGCCGCTTGTTGGTTTTGTTGACATTCTTTGTACCTTTATAGGTCCTTCTTTGTCCTTTTCTGAAGAAGGGGATCAGAGCTGAATGTAGCATTCAAGATACAAGGACACCAGATATTTATTTATTAAATGCTGATAAGCACTAATATTTTATATAATCAGTTATTTCATGGACAGTAGAGTAATTTAGAGCTCATCATACTGTAGATGTAGTTGGCTTGGTTTTTTCCCCTCATGTACAGTCCTTCTTGTATATCAGTTCTGGATTTTTTCCTCTTCCCAAGGACTACATAGTAATTTATTTCCAATAAATGGTGAAAAAAGTGTATCTGCAATGAAGAAAATTATAAGTAGATAATGGAGTGAAAAAAAGAAAAGTCTCTCACTAAAATTAGTGAGCTTTTTTCTTATGTGAACCACCTGCACAGAGAAAAAAAAAAAAAAAGAGGTATTATCATAAACCTATGATAAGGTTTATCTTTCCTGATCTAACATTTTAATCCTTAGCATACCTCAATGACACACAAGTTATAGATGGAATTTTGAACAACTCAGTTTACATTTTACACAGTTGGATGTTTCAAATAGTAAATGATTCTGTGCTTCTGCTCTGTTTTTCACTAACTAACTCTTTAATTACACATATTTCGGTCTCTATAGCTTTTTGCTCACACCTGCTTCTCTTTTCAAACACTATCAAGTTGAGACTAAATTTCTTCAGTGATTCATACCTCTAAAGATTGCCCATGTGTTGTTTCTTCAAATACTGCAGCTTTTTGAAATTTTCTTCTAAAACAACCTAAATCTCTCAGTTTTAATACAAGACCAAGTGAAATATACTGATTTCACCTGAACTGCACTTTGGCATTTCATTTTCTGCTGAACATGAAATTAATATCAGAGGTGATGTGAACATCCAAGAACAAAAATCTTGACAGAAAGGACTCCATAACCTCTTGCGGACTAAAAACATCAAATTTCACACTGATTTATGCCCACTATGCAGTGAAAACCTGCAACATATCCTGGGCCCAGTAAGGGGTAGCATCATTTCTTTTGTCTGAATCTGCTCCAGTGTTCCAAAACAGCCATTGTTTCTTGAGAGCAGGTGCCTTTTTCTGTCTCCTCCATCATCAATCACAAAGCAGGATAGAAAGCTGTCTCTTTCAAGTCCTCTTCTAAAGTAGCACAAATAAATAATTGAAACAGAAAAGAAAATGAAAGAGAGCATTGCCAAAGAGCTAAGCCTTCGATATTCTGAATTGCCACAAAGCTGCAGACTGAACAGGGCGACACCTTGCAAAGTTGTCCCTGGTCAGAAGAGGTCATGACCGCTGCCACTGGGGAGAGGATTGCATGATTTTAGAGAAGGTTATGACCTATGCCAAGAAAGCAGGAACATGAGACAAACTTTATTGTGGGAAAGGAATCTATGATTCATTGAATTCCTGCACCTCAACATGAGACACCATTTCAAGTTATAAATGATATCTACATTTAAAAAATGTATTGGAAGTGCCTGCTACTTCTGTACAATTCATTGGGGGCCATTTTTCAGATTCTGCTAGAAGAGGTGTTTTCATAAAGCAATAAGTCTTTCCTTTTTGCTTCTGCAACCTCTGTAGGACCTTTTCTCTGGTGAGGATTACTGTATATATAGTTTAAGGAACAGACTTTACCATAAGATTTAGCCCTCCATTCCTTCTAAATCCATTACGGTTACAAAGGCTTTTTTTCAGAACAGAAGGGGCCAAACAGGACATTTTAGAGTCGCACAAAACAACCAATGTATCAATCTGATATATCATTATGAACATTTTTCTACTCAGAATAAAAGAGAAGAATGACAAGGTAACGGCAACATAAAATAGATTCATCACACTGAAACAAGATAGAATTATAATGAAAGTTGTATTATAATTGTGAACCAATTTGGAACTAGAACACTACGCAATGCTTGGATGAAAAATGAGGCACAAATAAAGGAATTCTCATAAAATGTATAATACAATACAAAGAATCAAAGGGAACGGGAATAAAACCTGAAAATTAAGCAGAACAGAAACATATTTTAATACAATGAAATTAATTCTACATTTTTATTTTGATCACTAATATGTTTGGTTCAAAAAGTTTTTGCATTTCTAGTTGCTGAAGCAAGTATTTTTAATCATTTCAAACTGATATTTTTATA
Organism: Rissa tridactyla; assembly: GCF_028500815.1. NCBI lineage: Eukaryota > Metazoa > Chordata > Aves > Charadriiformes > Laridae > Rissa > Rissa tridactyla. Next base: position 96,198,620 of record NC_071468.1, read on the forward strand.
ATGGGCAAATGAACTTATTTGGATAGGGCGAGAACTGACCCAAATCTTTGCATGTCCTTGAACACCAGGAAAAAGCCCTCTGACCTTTCTGAAGAAATACAGCTTATTTTTATCTTTAACCTTTGTGTATGTTGAGATTTTTTCTGACTTCTGCTACTATAAGACAACACAGAGAAATAAATAAGAAAGGTATCTGCCATGGTTTTGTGTTAATGTTCTCACTACAATTCTACATACTTACGTGCATATTCCCTTTTTTGCATAAACTAAATTTATAGGTAGTTTAAAGCTCCCTATATTGTAGATACAGTTACTCTGTAAAACAGAATAGGTCTTTAAATATCAATAGATATAACTTTAAACACAAATGAGTTAATTCAGAATCTCTTTACGTAAATCAACTTCTTATTAAAAGTTGGTATTTACAACCTAACACATACTGCACATGTTTTAAAATTACATTCTTAACAGATAACTACTGATATTCAGCTGGTCACTAATCCAAAACTTTAACATTAATGAAAAATCAATTGTGTTACAACTCAAGGCTTCTGTGGTTAAAAAAGTTACTTTCTAGTCTTTCATGTTTTACACTGACAAGAAGAAAATAAAGTTGTAATGGCGTAAACAAGAAAGGTCTGTGGATTTCAATTTCTGTCTAATTAGTTTTAAATGAGGGTCTTAAAGAACGGTTTACTAATTTTTGTAGAATGCAACTGTACTATTTCAGGAAGAGGAAATATCTCCTTTCACTTTTCCTTTCCTTTCAGTGTACCGTCACCATGCATATAAATTTGCTTTTAGTAATACTGTTTACATTGAGTAATAATTTCAAAATTGAGAATCTTCAAACTTTAGTCAATAGGAGTCATAATTATGTAAAAAAATATATGAAAATACATTTTTAGTCATTATTTGTTTTTCAGAATTCAAGCTAAATATATTGATATATGTGGAAATATATTTCAGTAGTTAATTGAATCATATAAATTTGTTTGACAATGAAATTTATTAAAAAGGAGGTTACAACATTTACAAAATTTCTCAGTGTCATTGCAAGTTTTAATATGAATCTGTATTGTTGGCTTGAACTTGTGCCTCAAAAAATATCACTGATATAGCTATACTAGTAAATAAAAAGAAATAAGCAACATAACTCTACAAGAATATACCAAGAGAATTCTCAGCAGAAAACACAATTAACAGACAATTATTCAATTACAACATAGGAAATCACAAACTGTAGTATGTTGGTCACATGGTGCATTTATGCTTTTGTTTTGATATTAGGATTTTAGACTTTTTGTAGCAGTAATAGTTTTCAAAACTTGAAAGAAAGCAAGCACTTCTAACTAACTGAGTATAAAATGAAAAAGTTACCAGGGGCATATAACATGTATCTCCAGGTGGTTTTATGTGAAGGGAATGGGAATGAGACCTTTTTAAAGGTTAGTCTCTTTCTCTCAGGCAGGTTAGATTTTAAATACCCATCTATTTCTCATTTCTACTCCTCTGTCTACAGTAGCTCAAGGCTAAGGCTTTAGTTGGCTTCCAGTTTCTAAGATGAGCCCTGTCTTTGCTTCAGCTTTAAATGGGTTGTCATCACTTTTTACAACTTAAAAATCTTTCACTAACTGAATGTGAAGATGCTTATTGATGACTGAGATATTACCAAATTTTACAGCCCCAAAATCTCCAGAAGAACTGTTTTGAGGTTACAGCTGTCTTGATAGATTGAACTGACTCATAAACTGAGATTTTGTAAGTTTCACCTTAATTGTTCCAAAAATAAAGTTACGAAATCTACTAAGGAGTCTCCACTGATTTTTCTCTTGATTCTGTTTCCCGATTGCATTGTTACCTGTTTCCCTGATATGTGGCTGAATATCTTGTTGGATATCTTGTCTGTTCAACGTCCATTAACGTTCTTAGTGCTACATCCTAGAGGCTTTTCTTTATTGTGACTTTTGGCATGTCCAGAATTAAGCAAATCATAATTAAATACATATTTAAGATCATTCTGAATGAGTTGGTTCATGTATTCAAAATGGGATGCATACATTAACATCTATAGATTAAGAAAAATTATCAGGCTACTTATCTTCACTAGGGTGCTCCAGAGCAGTATTTTCTGCTCCAGTGCTCAGTTGTTCAGAGACAGTTTTGATTCTGTATGCTTATCACCTTTTTTGTGCATGAGTCCCCAAAATCATAAGAATACCTTGATTCCTTGACAACTCCAGCCAGGAGTCGTATGCAAACCACATGACTATGTAACTTTGAGGCCCAACTCCTTTATCACTGTTTGAGTGGTCATAGCCTTGGACCAATGCTGGATTTGGAAACACTGAAATACATCTTTTTCTATTTGACAATGCTTAAAATATCTTTAAATAAATATGGCTATGTTTTTTCACGAATGCTATTTTAGGTAGACATAAACCTTCCCTCACAATCAATCCATGACATCCCAGTAACATAAAAAGCAACCAAAATCCTAACCTCTACCCAAATTTACATTTTTCTTATTTGACCAATATCTAAGCATTACTTCTGAATTTGAATCACCTCCTCTTTCCTTCCTCACTTGTCCACGTCTTAATCTTCTTTTAAAAATGTTTGGAACCTGCTATGCTTCACCACCTTGCATGATACTTCATGATAGTCAAAGTGCTGACTTCTGGATTTGTAAACTGTTCTGCCATAAAATGTGCTTATTGAACAATTTATCACAAGAGTCCTTCTCTTATGTATACAATATTTTCCACAGTATATCTCAAAGCCCTGATTCTAATACTGTTACTTCATGATGTCATGATGGGGAAGTAGACTTCTAGTGGGGCTCTTCTGCTGAAAACTTGCTTAGTGCTTAAATTCCTTATAAATTAAATATTCATGTCATTAGGGAAACATATAGTATAGAAATTTATCAAGAATATAAATGTGTCATCTAAAAGAAGAAATGCAAATTATATTAAACATATATATATAAGTACACACATACATAGTACATATATATATACACACGTATTTAGATATATGCACACACGCAAAAGACCACACACTCCCCTTATTAAATCAAACATCATTCTAAAATATGTGGTTCAGCACCTTAACAAGATTAATTCAACCCAGAATGCACCTCTAAAGTTAATGGTACATAAAAGTAATTGATCATTGTATCTGTCTGCCTTTGACTGCTGTGTCTGACTATCTGGTAACCACTTATAACTAGACTGATCAGTCTTTTCCAGTAAACAGACAAAGGCATGCATTCCTGGTTTGGTATACGTGAAAAAGAGTTTAACCATTCAGCAACTAATCCCTCAAATTAACACTTGTTAAAACAACATCCAGAGATAATTATTCCTCAGCTTAAGATAAAATACATTGCAGAGTGTAGCACAGATGAAATGAATTAAAATTGCTACCAAAAAGAAGCAATGCCTATGTGATTTCACATATTTATTATCATCGTTAGGAATTTCTGTAAATTGCAATTTCTTATGATGGAGTATTTCTCATATCAGTGTTTCCAGAACATTAGATACAATTAATGTTCAGTTTTGATAGGTAGTTCTCATGTAACATTTAGATCCTTTACTTAAATGATAAATTATCTTAGCTGCTCACAGTGAATCCCATCCGTCTTTTCCTTTTCCATATTCAGCCAAATATCTAATCCAGAAATGTTCCTGCCACTTGTTACAGAGTTTCTTGGAGATGTCCAGGATGTAATTTATCCTGGCCTGGTACTATGTCAGTTTTAATAGGTCTAATTTCCTAATTCCTTGCTTCATTGTGACCATAAAGCCTTTTAGCATTTCACTTGCTTCACCAGGAAAATTTATCCCAGGCTGCAGAATATGACCTTCAAGTTCTTTCATGCATACACTAGCAAAGGATTCATTCAGCCTCTTGGCAATATGAACCTCATTTGTCATTAACATCTCACTATTGTCCTTCAATAGTTCATCTGACTCCTTGTCTACCTTCCAGCCGATATTGTAATTGTAACATTATAATCCATTATTTTCTTTAGTCTTCATGATTGTTAGCATTAAGAAATCTAGTTTGCTTTCTCAGTCTTCTTTCTTCTGCAGACTTATCTTGTCTCAAAGAAATTTTCACAACATTTTGAGACCACCTATTTTCTTGCACTGCTTTTTTCATACCAGGTCAAAAAAACATTTTTATGCCATGCGTTCACTTCCTATAGCACTGCTAATTATGACCTCTGCCTCTTTACTGCTTCCCCTCCATTCTTCTTTCTTCCGATTCCTCTATTTTATCCAAGATCATGTGGATTTTCTGAACAAATGGAATAAAGTGACCAATAATATTCTGGACTGTATTTTGTCATCTTAGTATGGCTATTTCTCTCTTCCTTTCTATCCCCATAGCTTCTCAGATTACTCCAGAGGACTTTAAATAGTCAGCCTAAATTTTCAATCTTTTCTCCAAGAGTGGCATTCTGATGAATCTGAAGTCAAAGTGAGTTTTGTCATCAGCTTCAATGGAGTGTTCACTGATATTAATTCTTTGTAGTTTCATTTGCTAAGGACTGTGTTGTTTGAAACACAGTGATACTGAACATTATGTGCCTCAACTATATATGTTGGTAGCAATGGGTAGACGTTTTCTGTGTAATGGGAGATGTCAGCTTCTTGGCCAAAGAACTTAACAGACAACCAGGGTAAGATCAAATAAAATGAGGAAATTCCTCAAGGCAGTTCCTGGAGTGCATTGATGATAACTTCCTCCTCCAAGCAGTAGAGGAGAGGTGCTCTGCTGGACTTCATACTCACCAACAAGGATGGCTAGCGGGGATGTAAATGTCAAAATGAGGCTTGTTTTCAGTAACTGTGAGATGGTGGAGTTCAGGATCCTGAAGGAAAAGTAAACTCACAGCCCTGGACTTCAGGAGGGCAGTCTTTCACCTGTTCAAAGATCTGCTTGGAAGAGTGTCAAGGGATAAGACCCTAGAGGGAAGGGGGGGAAGCAAGGTTAATATTAAAGAGGATTCCACCCCAACAAATACAAAGTCAGGCAAAAATGCCAGGAAGTCTGTGTAGATGAACAAAGAGCTTCTAGACAAGCTCAAACACAAAAAGGAGGCATACAGAGAGTGAAAGCAAGGACAGATATCCTGCGGGGAACACGGAAACATTGTCCGAGCATCCAGGGATGAAGTTAAGAAAGCTAAAGCCCAAATATAATTGAATATGGCCAGGGATGTCAAAGACAACAAGAAGGGCTTCTACGAGTAACTAGGTGACAAAAGGAAGACAAAGGAAAATGTGGACCCATCACTTAATGAGATGGGGGACCTGGTTACGCAAGACATGTAAACGTCTGAACTACTGAATGCCTTCTTTGCCTCAGTCTTTACTAGCAAGATCAGCCTTCAGGAATCCCAGGTCCCAGAGACCATGAGGAAAGGCTGGAGCAAGGAAGAAGTACCCTTGGTGGAAGAGAAACAGGTCAGGGAATACTTTTGAACATACAGAAGTCAATGGGCCCTGACTGGATGCACCCATGAGTGCTGAGGCAGCTGGCCAATATTCAGAGACCAGTAACTAGTGATGTAACCCAGGAGTCTATACTGGGTCCAGTCCTGTTTAACATCATAATTTTTAATGTCATTGTCTGATGGGGCAGAGTATACCCTCAGCAAGTTTGCTGAAGACACAAAACTGGGAGAAATGGCTAATACATCAGAGGGTCATGCCGCCATCCCGGGGGACCTAGATAGGCAGGGGAAATGATCTGACAGAAATCTCATGAAGGTCAACAAGGGGGAGGAAAAACCACCAATATATGCTGGGGACTAAACAGCTGGGAAGCAGCCTGGCAGAAAAGGACCTGGGGGTCCTGGTTTACACCAAGCCTGGGCTGCATTAGATAAAGTATGCCAGCAGATTAAAGGAGGTAATCTTTCTCCTCTACTCAGCACCAGCAAGGCCACTCCTGGAGTACTATGTCTAGTTTCGGGTGCCCCTTGTACAAGAGAGACATGGACATACCGGACTGAATCCAATGAAGAGCCACAAAGGAGATTGAAACTGGAGCAGCTCTTATACAAGAAAGGCTGAGACAGCAGGGACTGTTTTGCATAGAAAAGAGAAGTCTCAGGGGAAATCTTATCAATATAGGTATTTATACCTGAAAGGAGAGTGCATAGAGGGTACAGAGAGCCTGGTTCCTTTCAGTGGTGCCCAGCGACACAACAAGGGACAATAAGCACAAACTGAAATGCAGGAGCTCCTGCCTGCACATCACGAAACACTTTGTCACTCAGAGGATGACTGATCACTGGCACAGGTTGCCCAGGTAGGCTTTGAAGTTTCCAACCTTGGAGACATTCAAAAGCCATCTGTACACGGTCCTGGGCAACCAGCTCTAGGTGGCCCTGCTTGAGCAGGAAAGTTGGACCAAATGACCTCCAGAGGTCCCTTCTGGAGGGGTTTTTGTGATTCTGTGAGGAGTCCCTAAAAGCCCATTTGGACTTGCTCTTGGTTCTGAACTATCTTGTAACATATATATGTTATATGTTATATTAGTAACACATATATATATATATATGTTACTTTGAAAATAGTCATAGTCTTGTTGTGGAGTGAATTCAAACATTACTCTTTCATTCCTACCATCACCAAGGAAAAGCTTAAGCCTTTTTTCCTAGTATTTCCACTCAAATTTTCAGTTTTGAAATTAATTAATAGGTAAGTAGTGACCTGTGAAGCAAAACTATACTGAATACAGCCTTTTTTCTTAAGCATAAGGAGAATGACTACCTCAGAACTGACATTCTCTACATCCACTCCATGGAGCACAATTAAACCCTTATTTGTAGTGTCTGCTTCTTCTTGGGTTCTATATTCCAGCTTGCCAATTCAAAACCATGTAAAACCTTTAATATTAATCCAGGAATAATTTCTATTTCCCAAATAAAGTTTGATAGCACTTCCCAAATCTGTTTTCCTCACTATTTCTACTTTTAAATATAATCACTTGCCAGCTGTGCCATTCCATGCAGTGAGGTGTTGCTGAATGGCTAAAGCGTGCTGATTTTGGACTGCCACAATCTGCCATCCTTGATTACTTGCCCAACTAAGGTAAACTGATAGAATTGTTGCAATTATACTTTTACAGAGAATTTCAGTAGCAGGAAGGGAATAATTTATGTTAGCAGCAATTTTTGTTAGCAACGCACTCCCACTAAAGGATATTAAAAAATACTTTACTTGGGAGAAGTGGCATGATTTGTGCTTTCCTAGAAGTTAGAGGAATATAGGCACAGACATATAAAGACTAATACAGTCTCACTAAGCAATAAATATCTTAAAGAAAATATAGGATGTATTTACTTAGTGCTATAAGGAGATCAAGTTATTTTCGTAACTGTCACACACTACAAATTAGATATGAGAGTAATAAAGGTCTAACACTTATTAGAGGTGTCAGGAATACACAAGTTTACCCTTCCTCTGCAAAGGCAGGGTTTTTTTCAGGGCTGGGGAGAGGGAAAGAGAGTATGAGAAAAATATTGAATCACAGACTAAGCAAGAGCTAATGGTTTAAGGGCATCCAGCTGATACACTGAGGTTGGACTGAAGTCACTAGCCTGAATGAAACAGAGTGTGGAAGGCTGATCTGTCCCTCAGGGCCTGGTAAATGAATGTAAGGAGTAGAGTATCCTGTCTCCTGTCCTGTGGAGTACTTTGTAAAAGGCTTCCATTTCATGTCTCTCATTTTGACAAGAAATTCTATGGTTACTACATCAGTCACATGCAAAGCAGCAACAAAAATATTTTATTATTCATTTATACAAGATATTAAAAAGATGTTTATGAATTTTAAACATAAATTCTATCTAATAAATAGGTAGATGGCAAAAGTTTCCTCCTTTGAGTATGTAGAAATGTGGTTAGGTCAATATATTGTGCATGCTGAAAGATCACTGTTCAAGAGAGTGGACAGATATGGAAGTCTAAACAATAAATCTTCATTCGTAAATTGTTGTGGAAATTGTGGGGAATCACAGAATCATAGAATGGTTCAGGTTGGAATGGACCTTAAAGATCATCTAGTTCCAACCCCCCTGCCATGGGCAGGGACACCTCCCACTAGAACAAATCATATGAATGTTTAAGAGACTATAGTGAGAGCCACTTAGAACTAAATATTGTATTATAGAGAGGCTTGTCTTAAACAATGCTAGTCTGCTAATACACAAATCGGAATATAGTAGACTATTTTTGAGTGACTTCTGACCACAAGATAGATCAGGAGTAAAACGTGGAAACTAAAAGTACATCATTTGGATGGGAGGGAAAGAAAAGAGATCTAGCTCTTAAGGAAATGTTTAAAAACTGGAAAACATTTAAACAACTTTTTACAAAGTGTTAAAAAAAATATAGAGCTGATACTAGTTTATGCCAAAATATTTGATGTTTTCAGTAGCTTTCAAAAGACAGGAAAAGAAAACTAAAATGTAGACAAAGAGAACTTCACTTATTCTGAAGTGGGATACATGAGCAGTGTGTTTTTAAGTACTTAGTGAACGGAAAGATAAAACCAAAGAGTTTATGACTAAGATAATTTTTGACTAACACAGGGTGAGTAAGCCAATTCAGACTGGCAAAAGGCAGCTAATCTGTTCTAAGTATGAGACCGCTCATTTGCTTTCACATCTTGTGAAATACAGACTGTATTCTAACACCATGAATATTAATTCAAATTCTAAATAGAAACAGAAAACAATTTTGAAGCAGAAAAGTATGTAGAGATGCAAGTTACGATTTTTCAATCAACAAAAAAGCACATATAACTATGGTGGTGGAAATGCTGCAACCCAGGACAATGTCCAGCAGGAAAGGTAGTGAGAACTGCAGTGACTTGTGGGATTTTTTCAAGAATTTGCAAGTGCCATGAGAGTGTGGCAAACAGGACAAAGAGGATCTAAGTGACATCATTAGTTCAGAGGAGCAATGCACAGCAACCATACCTAACATTTTTGCATAAGATGAATAGACTACCAGCCTGAAATAAAAAGGAATATTTGTTTGTTTCACAGTTGGTCACAGATGTATAAATTGATATGGTGTTAGAAACAATGGCAACAGAACAATACTAGCAATAAATGGAACAGAGATAAGAAAAGTTTCCACTAGAAGACCATGTGAGCTACTGGGTATGTAGATCCTTCGTTAAGAAAAAATGTTTTAGAGAATCAAGGGACCTGGCAGAATGAGGAAGATATGAAAGTTTTCAACATAGCGAAAGGCTAAAAGAAAACAACCACTTCACTCTTTTACATTTATTAAATTTCTTCTTAACTTAAGACAAACATTAAAAGATGGATTAAATCAGTTTCCTACTCTAGGTATCACAGAGCAAGAAGAGAATCTTTGCTAAAAGATGGAAATATTGAGACATTCAGTTGCATACAGACTCAAGAGAAGATATTCTAAGAAATAAGCCTGCACACAGGACACTTAACTAGAAACTACCTTTTGGATTATATAAATGGCACTAAGATTTGTGCAGCTTTTTGTTGTTACTGTGAGAAAAACAAAAGACAAAATGAGGAGTTTTTTTCAAAGTGATTTGAGAAAAAAAACCCAACTACCTGAATTAAAGATAAACAAAAGTGTTACATGCAATAAAAGGACTAAAATTAGGTGTGGAGAGGAGTGAACACACCAAAGTGAGGAAGAGAGTCAAAGTAAGACTGAGAGCATTACTTGCCTGCTTTCTGAAAGAGGTATAAAGATAATGAGTTTCTTCAGTATGGAGAAATAGGTAGGGTTACTGGTATTGCATTTGAGTGAATCTTCAAGCCAGGGAAGCTACTCTACAGAGCTGTTAAATAGAGAAGAGCTTACATTTTTAATATGCATTTTGAAAAGCTAAAAGGAATTAATCAAGTTACAATGGAATCAAGCAAAAACTGAATGCAAATATGCTTAATGAAGAAGGAATTTTTGGTTTTAATTCTCACATGTAATTCTTTTTTGTTAGTGAAATGTATATTACCTGAAATCAACTCCAAAACACTAGCATTATAAAAAAAGGATTAACAAACAAGAAGAGATTACTTTTTTTCAGCACTATTCTTGATTTACCCACGAGACAGTTGTGTATTGAAAAAGCATAGTGGAGTGAAGTACCTATCTAAACGTTGTACGTGTCAGTGTAATAAGAGAGATCTCTTGGCTTTTAGGTTTGATGTGAACTGTGATTGCCAGATCTACTCCACAACATGAGATTTAGGAGAAAGTAACTGACGTTTTACCACAGAGTTGTGAATGGTATAGGCTCATTAAAGAAGTAATTTTTAAAGAGGGTAAGATTGCAATTGTTCAGAAAAAATGTATGGAACAGAATATACTGTGGTCATTGACAGATTAGTCACATGAAAAAGATCATATGGGGGGGTCAATAGAAAACAATGGTCTCTTGATGAAAAATAAACTTTTATTTTTTATCTAGTAGCTGGAAAAAAAAATTAATGTAGTACCTCTTGTCTACCATTTTCACCATTTTCAATTCCTTGAAAAAGCCAGAATACAAACTGGTGCCTTTCTTGATTGTTAAATCCGTCTTTCTTAAGCATGAAAAAATAATGACATAGCGATGTACAATCACTGGACACAGTCTATGGGGCTTGAATTTCAATCTTTAATACACTTTCATATCTTTAATAAAACAATCTGGTTAAACACAAAATCATCATCATCATCATCATCATCATCATCATCATCATCGTAATAAAGCGTGGAAATAAATGGTAACATCAGAATTCCTGTATTCAATACAATTAAACGACAGCATGGCTTTAACAAAACAAATTGACATTTTGATCATTGGGGCCTAGGCCAAATACTAGCATCAGTTACTGTAATATTGATGTTTCAGGAAAAACCACGGGTAGAGCAGGGTGTTCATACTACATCTGTGTTAGCAAATAAAGCAGTGCCAGGCTCTGGATTGCTCCTGTGCACTGGAGATCCATATCTGCTCTGATTAGTTGTTAGAGTGGTCCTGGCCCTGGGCTAGGCCACCTAGCACCCTCTAAGTCAAACTCTGTGCATGATTCATGAGTCTGCCTGGAGACAAATGCAAACAGCCATTTTGGATATGGAGTACACTGGTTATGAGGGAGTGAGAGAATTTCCCATGTGATTTCCTGTAAGAAATTTCCCTTAAAACTTTTTTTTTCCCATTTCTAAGACCCTACATATGGCAGAGCCTGTATAATGCTATATTATAGTACTGTATTATAGATTACTGTATTAAGATTATATTAATAATAATGTATTAAAATAAATTATGTATATCACTGCATAATAGTGAACCCATTGTCCTTCGATAGGGTGAGGTCATTAAGGAAGAAACATGAAAAGACCTTTATCACACTAAGGACAAAGATGTTTTAGTGATAGATATATAGATACCTATATTAGTTTAAAGGACAATTATTTTATATTAGTTTTATTTCAGATTAAATGCATATTTGTCTTTTTGTTTCTTTTTTTTTTCTGAATGGATAAGCATTCAGTCATTCTTGTAATAATCATTTAGCATTCAAAAACTGCCTTCAATATAAGTTCATTAATAATAATGCCAAATGAGTTATTGCAATCATCACATTTGACATTCTGTGAAACACAGGACTGAATTTTATATAGATTTGGGCATAACATTTTACAAAAAGCTCCAAAGAAGAACAGTTTTCTCTGGTGAAAACACTGAACACAGCTATTAGATATTTCTGCACAGCTGGTAGGTAATTTTATTTTGTTTGCAGTGCTCGCTTACGTTCCTAATATTGTAATCTGTTTCTTCAAAATTCTTGCTTTGTCTGGCTTTGTCTGTTCAGTCAATCTTTTGTTTAACCATACCCCTGAAACTATATGCTACCAAGAAAGCAGGTAGCTGACAATCACATTAAAGGTGCTGGGTGCTTTAAAATAAATGCAAATGCCTTTCCCATAAAATTCAGCCTATGCAAATAAAAATATTCCTGCACAGTCCAGTATCTGAAATTGTAAAGCACCTGGATAAGGAATATAGAACCATAGAATAGTTTGGGGTGGAAGGGATCTTAAAAGGTCATCTAGTCCAGCCTCCTCTGCAATGAGCAGGGACATCTTCAACTAGATCGGGTTGTTCAGAGCTCCATCCAACCTGACCTTGGATGTTTCCAGGGATGGGGCATCTACTACCTCTTTGGTAAATCTCTTCCAGTGTTTCACCACCCTCATTGTAAAAAAAGTATTCCTTATATCTAGTCTAAACCTTCCCTCTTTTAGCTTTGTTATGGTTTGAGGAACACACAACATTTTATTGTCATTTAGACAATTATTCTATCACCCAATGACTCCTCCCCACCCAAGAAGGAAAATCAGGAAAAAAACAAGGAAAACCAAGGGTTGAAATATAAACAGATTTATTAGAATAAGACTAAATAATTAACATTAATAATACTAAAGAACCAATATCAATACTGTTACAAGGATTGTACTCAGACAATTATATAAGTAGGAAGCTGTGCACGCTCAGCAGTAGACAGCAAATGTTGGACACTGCAAGCACAGTGGCTTTGGGAGGAAGAGAAGACTTCAGGGGTATGGCACTGAGTCAAGAAGTTCTCAGGATTGCAGTCATCAAAAAAAGAGAGAGAAATTCTCAGCAAACTTTCTAATTTACATGTGACATTCTAATTTACAAATGTGACATTCATAGTATGAAGTAATCCTGTTGGCCAGCTTGGGTCAAGTGGCCGGGTCTTGCTTCTCCTCATCTGTGCACCTGGCTAGGCTCAAAAACACTGAGACCTTGAAACCCACATAACATAGCTGGATATAAAGTAAATATTTTCACAACTTCAGACACTAGAGTCTTCTAAAAGTGCAGTTTTACCAAACATTAGAAGATAAATTAGTCCTGTGTTGCTCAAACCAGGACAAATTTAAAGCCATTACCCCTTGTCCTATCGCAACAGGCTCTGATAAAAAGTTTCTCCCCATCTTTCCTGTAGTACTGAAAGGCTGCAATAAGGTCTTCCTGAAGTCTTCTTTTCTCCAGGCTGAGCAACCCCAACTCTCTTAGCATGTTCTCATAGGAGAAATGCTCCAGCCCTCTGATCATTTTTGTGGTCCTCCTCTGGACCTGCTCCAAGAGGTCCATGTATTTCCTGTACTGATGACTCAAGAGTTGGACACAGTGCTCCAGATGGGGTGTCACCAGAGCAGAGTAGAAGGGCAAAATCACCTTCCTCGACCTGCTGGCCACCCTTCTTTTGATACAGTTGACTTTCTGGGCTGTGAGCGCACATTGCTGTCTCATGTCCAGCTTTTCATCCATCAGTACCCCCAGGTTCTTCTTGGCAAGGCTGCTCTCAATCCCTTCTTCCCCCAGCCTGTATTGATACTGGGGGTTTCACTGACACAGGTGCAGGACCCTGTACTTGGCCACGTTGAACCTCATGATGTTCACATGGCCCACTTCTCAAGCTGGTCCAGGTCCCTCTGGATGACATCCTGTTCCTGAGGTGTGTCAACTGCACCACTCAGCTTGGTGTCATCTGCAGACTTGCTGAGGGTGCACTTGATTCCACTGTCTATGTCATCGATGAATGTATTAAACAGCACTGGCCCCAGCACAGATCCCTGAGGGACACAACTTGTCACTGATCTCCATCTGGACATTGAACTGTTAACCCCTACCCTCTGGATGCAACCATCCAACCAATTCCTCATCCACCAAACCCACCAAATCCACACCTATCCAATTTAGAGAGCAGGATGCTGTGGGGGACTGGGCAGGACTTGCCCTTGGCGAAGTCATGCTGGCTGTCTCGAATCACCTCCCTGTTCTCCATGTGCCTTAGCATAACTTCTAGGACGATCTGTTCCATGATCTCCTGAGGCACAGAGGCTGACAGGTCGGTAGTTCCCAGAGTCCTCCTTTCTACGTTTTTTAAAAGCAGGTGCAATGTTTCCCTTTTTCCAGTCACCAGGGACTTCATCTGACTGCCATGACTTTTCAAATATCATGGAGTGTGGCTTGGCAACTGCATCAGTCAATTCGCTCAGGACTCTGGGATGTTTCTCATCAGCTCCCATAGACTTCTGTATGTTCAGATTCCTCAGGTGGTCATTAACCTGATCTTTTACAGCAGGAAGAACTTTGCTCCCACAGTCCCTGCCTTGCGGTCCATCCACTCTAGAGGTGTAGGGAGAGAAGCTGGTTGTGAAGACTGAGGCAAAAAGTTGTTGAGCACCTGAGCTTTCTCCTCATCCCTTGTTACCAGTTTGCCAGTCTTGCTCGTCATGGAGGGTACACTTTCTTTGACCTTCATTTTCTGGTTGACATACCTGTAGAAGCCCTTCTTATTATTCTTTACATCCCTTGCCAAGTTCAGCTCCATCTGCACCTTGGCCTTTCTGACCCCATCCCGACACAACTGGGCAGTTTCCCTGTACTCTTTCCAGGATACCTGTCCCTGCTTCCACTGCCTTTGCATCTCTTTTTTGCCCTTTAGTTTGACCAGCAGATGTCAACTCATCCATGCTTGTCTCTTGCCTTCCTTTCCTGATTTCATATATCTGGGGATTAAGAGCTTTTGTGCTCTGTGGAAAGCGTCCTTAAAGACCTGCCAGCTCTGTTCTGCTCCCTTGTTCCTGAGGGCAGTTTCCCAAGGGGTCCTATTGACTAACTCCTTGAAGCGCTAGAAGTTTACTTTCCTAAAATTCAGGGTCCTGACTTTGCTCTTCCCCTGACCCATATCCCCGAGGACTGCGAACTCCACCAGTGCATGATCACTGCAGCTCAGACTGCCTTCAATCGTGACGTCACCAATTGTCTCACTTTTTTTGCTAACTAATAGGTCCAGTATTGCCTTTCCTGTGGTGGGGCTGTCTATCACCTGGCTTAGGAAGTTATTTTTGATGCACTCCAGGAGTCTCCTGGATGGCCCATAGCTCATCGTGCTACTCTTCCAGCAGATGTTGGGGTGGTTGAAGTATCCCAGTAGTGTAGGTCATCCCATTATCAACCCAAAATTGTGACACGCCATCAGCCATTGAGCCACATTTTAATAGACTGGTCTCATCTGTTTCTTTCAATATCACTGCCTGCAACTGAGAGGAGAAAGCAGAAAATAACCTGTGTTCCAGATTCCCTTACCAACCATCCCAAAACCTTGAAGTCTGTTTTGATCCCCCTTGGACTATGAGTTGTGGTTTCATCACCAGTCACATGGAAGAGCAGCAATGTGTAACAGTCCAAGTGCCACACCAGGCTAGGAACTTTCCTAGAGATGTCCTTAACCCAGGCCCCAGGGAGGCAAGCAGGCTTCCTTAAGAGGTGGGTCTGGCCAGCATATTGGACCTTCTGTTCCTCTCAGGTGGTCATGATACAGTGGGTAGGCCTTTCTGACCTTGGCAGCATCTGTAGTGAGGATGGACTATCATCCACATCATCCTCCCTTGACTGGCCTTCCACATCCAGAGCCTCGTACCTGTTGTACAGAGGCACCTGGGAAGACAGAGTGGGAAAGGAAGGGGTTTGCCTGCTGCCCTGAGCATGGACTTGCCTCCATTCTCTCCTTTCCTTTAAGCTACTGCCTTCAGCATGTTGGGGAGAGGATACAGGGTCCCCTTGATTTGTTTTTTTTTCCTGGTGGTTGTTCTCATTTCTGTCTTAGTGAGAGCAGAGCATGGTATGGTTCCACCAGTTTACCTCTTTCTCAGGCTCCCTGATGCTCCTTAACCTTTCCACCTCCTCTCATAGCTCTGCCACCAGGCTGAGCAGATCATCCACCTGTTTATCCATTATGGCTAAATGACTCCAGTTTACAATTGTATCACCTTCTGTAACGCAGGATTTTTTCTTGTTTCTACAGCAGTTACTCACACCCCACACTATTCCCTTCAACTGTTGTTTTGGTTTTTTTTTTCTTCATATGAGCCAAATACATTTATCTACCAAGCCTATGTACTGTAGCTGTAGAATTATCTTTGTCTTTCATGTGTAATTTCTTTTGCAGTCAAGTGGAATAATTAGTTCCTTTTCTTCAACAGATGAAGCTTGTCTCATCTTCAATGCTTTAAAATGGAACTCTTTCTAGCTGAAAATGCCTTCTTGACTGATGTAGGGGTCCTTGGTTGTTCCACAGCTCTGCAGGAACTCATAATATCACGATTTCTCACCTCACTGAATACAAGGGATTTATTTTTTTTTCCTGTCAATGCTATTCTAGAGATCTTAAAAATTAATACATTCTTACTGCATATCAGTAGAAACTTGTAATATTCATAGAATGGTTTCAGCTGTGTTTGTCAAGAGTATAAGCTTTGGTTTAGCTCTGTTGCTACTGATTCCTGTCATTCCTTCCTTATTCTCAAGAGTTACATTATGGTGCTTGCACTTTCAACAGTAAGTCATTTGTACATATCATCCCATTTAAATGTTACACCTGTCACTGGGAAAAAATACTGGAGAATTTCATTAGAAGTGAAGAATGTGGTTTTACATTCAGCATAAGGGTTGTTGTTAAAAATCTTTGTTAAAACGGAATTAATTTTCATTCCAGAACTGTTACTGAAATAAAAAGTCCCACTCAAGCAAGTACAGATTTGGTGAATCTTGTCTGAATCTGATCTACATCTACTTTTTTCAGGAAAGGAAAAATATGTTTCAGCTTTATTGTAGCTGAATTAAATTTGGGCTCTGCAAACATAAAGATGTAACAATTGTCTGAATTTCACAGTTACCAGGCTGCTGGCATATGCTGTATGCAGGTGAAAAACTTGATCAGGACAAATTCTAATCGATGAAGAAAATGCTAGTACTATCTTAGCAAAGTCTTTTGCACAACGCTGTGAAATTGAAAAAAGGCATAAGAGCAAATGTAGAATCTGTTAAATTGTACACAACTTCACTACATTGCAATCATGAAAGAAAAATTAAATCTTAGATGGAACAGACCTTTCTTTTTTTTTTTTTGTTTCCCCACACCAAGCATCCAGTGTTAATATTATGCAATCAGCAGAGGAAGATGAAAATAAGGAAAAAAAAATAACAACCAAATTTGACATAGTGAGAAAAATAATTTTTTACATGCAAATGAAAGACAAAGATTGCTATTTGCAAATTTAGAGACACATTCCTTTCGAAAACGAAAAGAACGAAAAAAAACATTCTTTTCGAAAACGAACAACGAAAAAAACCCAAAAACAAAACCAAAAACCAATCTCCAATCCCTCACGAAGCAAAAGTCAAAATTAACTAAACTCAACTGAAGAAAAGTTAAGGATATGACCTTCAATTTATCTGTTATTAATTCAACTATGAAATTAAATATTACAAGAAATCTCACTCGAAAAAACCCTTCAAAATATTTTTCTGAAGTAAAAGAACATCATTTTCAAATCAACGTGAATTGCAAATGGCATTGACTGCATTTTGAAACATTCCAAAATAAACTATATTCACAGAAAACTTATTTAATATTTACTCAGACTACATTACCAGTTCTGTAATTATAGTATCAATTTATCACCAAAGAACTGGAATGCAATGGGAGATATTAATTAAAAGCCATCTCTTAATTGTATGCTAAAAAGTGTAAGACAGACGCTACTTTCCCGAAGGCAGACGGAGGATTGTATTTACAATTCAGTTATGGAGAGGTGCCCAGATTTTAGCTTATCTATCATTTGCTACATGCTGAGTTGGTTGCATACAAGCTGCCATTACTAATAGTTTGGGACAGAGCCATGAAATTTCAAGTACTGTATATTTCAGGTCAGAGCACAATCTAGTTAGTGTCATCTGAAATACATCCACCATTCCTCTGCTTAATAAAGCCTGCTGGTGACCAATTGAACTGCAACATTGATTTACTTCTATTTGCTTTTTTTTGGTGTATGCAAAAAGTATTTTTTTGCCTATGCTATAGAAACACAGTTCTATTTTTTGACTAAAATCCTTTAATTTCTGGTATGTTTGTAATTTAATTTTCAGTATCATTCTTTACACATACTATCCAGACTAAACACCTGTAGTTTGTAGTATGCAGTTACACAGATGGCAGAAAAAATAGCTTTCATTTCAAATAACACATCATGTTCAGAAAATAAACCAACACAAATCTCTACATTCAGCATCAAATCTTTTGAAATAAGTTAGAGAAGACCTAGTTTTTGTTTTTTCATGTATACTGCATAGGACTGAAGGAACATTGCAATGGGTCACTGCAAGGAGGATTGGATGCTGCAAATGTATTTTACCAAACACTTCAGAATTTCCATTTGAACTTTAAGGTCAGTGAATTGATGGCTTGTTTAGGAAGTGCAGATCTGGTATTATTGTAGTGACAATTTCAGCACGGAGAGATGGAATTTAGATACTTTTATCTGCAAAACCAGTTTTGTTTGCTTGTTTGTGGAAAAACATTCCCAAAACCATAACACTATACTGGAAAATTTAGATTATCACTTTTATACACTTTTTTTTCCTAGGTTTTAAACCATGTTTTTTCAATAGTAATTTGGTTCCATTTGAATCTATCAGATTTGAAAGCCTGGGGCTGGGAGCCTAAAGATTGGGAATAGTTTCAAGTGTTTTCGTAGACATTTGTTTTAAGCTTTTATTTGTCATTTTATGTAGCAGACTAGAAGCAGCAAATGCTCATTTAAACTAGCAAGTGGAATAACTGAATAAAAAGTATTAACAACCTTTACTAAAAGAAATGACAGCTTGCATGCCAAGGACTTCTAGTGTACCAAGAACTGGATTTTTTGTGTGAAGCTCCCAAGCAATTTGTTTTCTTACTGTCATCGGTAAAAATATGTCCATACCCAGCTTTATCCTAAAAGTACTTTGAGAGCCCAAATTATGCCCTGCTTTCTGAGATTCAATATTTCCAAAAGTCTGCAGCTTATCTTTACACTGGTTGCAGTAGACATGGATAACTTGTAAGTGCTGAACAGGATGTAGCTATTAATTGTTTCCATATGGTTATGGAAAGATTTAGAACTCTTAGGAGAATTTTTTTTTTTAAATTTTAATCTCTATTGTTTAACAAGTCAGAAAATAAAATGTATTTAAGAAACATATGCTTACTCTGTTGGATTTTATTGTAGTACATTGAGAAATAAACTCTCTGTCATGCTATCCTCTGGATATCCTAGATACACATACATGGACTAATGGATATGCCACTAATGGAAATACTGACCAAGGCCAGTTTTGGTGTCCTAGTGCATCTAGAACTTGTAGATGCTTACTGTAAGGCAGATGAATCTAACCTTTATCAGGAAACTAAAAGGGCTTGCACATGCATGAAAGACTGATTTTGTTGAGAAACAGGGTCTGTAAGAGCCAAACCCACAATGACTGAGTGAGATACTGGCTTTACATTGGTAATAACTGAATCCTATTGACAGACAAGAATTTGGTTAAAGACATTGTGCCATGCAGTAATACCATTATTAAGCTTAGGTCAGTCTTGTCACACAAAACCACTGTCTTTTTGTAGTAGATCTGAAAGTCCAGGGAGCGATAATAAATGACTACATGGTTTATTTCCATTTTTATTGTTCATAGAATTATAGAATCATAGAATAGTTTGAGTTGGAAGTGACCTGCAAAAGTCATCTAGTCTAACCCAATGAGCAGGGACACCTTGAACTAGATCAGGTTGCTCAAAGCCCCATCCAACCTGACCTTGTGTGCTTCCAGGGATGGGGTATCTACCACCTCTCTGGGCAACCTGTTCCAGTGTTTCACCTCCCCCACTGTAAAACATTTCTTCCTTATATCTGGTCTAACATCTAGTTTTCACATATTGCATAATAAAAGAATTAATTAATATGTTTTTAATGTACTTAATTAGCATTAAAAGAATATTAATATAAGCTGTATGTAGGTAGTGTGATAGAATGGTAACAAATATCCAGATACTGTGCTAACATATTTAAGCATGGATTACTTGGTCTGGATGAAGCTAAATTTTCATCCTCTCATGGCCTGGTCAATGATTAAATACTACCAGGAGTGCCTGAGGAAGCATTAGAAATTGTGAGTGACCATTTGAATATTTTAGACCTACCATCAAACCAATAATGCTGTTATGTTGCAGGTTTAGGAACACATCCTAATACATCCTTTGTCCTTCTGCGGTGGTTACCCTTGACTAACAGCCAAATTCCCTCCTAGACACCCATTCTCTCCACTCCTTCAGCGGGACAGAATGGGGAGAAAATAGAACAGGAACAAGGGAGTTTGTGGATTGAAATAAAGACAGGGAGACCACTAACCAATTGCTGTTGTGGGAAAAAACGACCTGACTTGGTGAAAATTTACTGCTAATTAAAAGAAAAATGTAATTACTATTTTGGGTAGTGGGAAACAAACCAAAAATCCCATTAAAATGGCATTTTTCCTCGCCCTTTTCCTGGGCTTAAGTTCACTTTGTCACTCCAGAGTCCTCTACCACCCCCTCAAACAGGGTCTGCAGTCAATCCCTAACAGTTCATCTCTCCTACTCCTTCCTCCCCACACTTTTCTCTGCCTCCACCATGGTCTGTCTCCTCCAGGGGGTGCAGGGGAATCTCTGCTCTGTCCCTGGAGCACCACCCACCTTCTCCTCCTTCTCTAATTCGGGTGTTCAATGAGTTATTTATCACTCTTTTTTTCCTCACTCCTCTCCACTGAGCAGCGTTTTGGCCTTCCTTAAATACATTTCCCTGAGGTGTCACCACCTTGGCTGTGGGGCTCAGACGTGCCCTGCGGTGGGTTGGTCAGAGCGGACTGGAACTGGCTGGAACTGGCCGTGTCCAGCTTGGAGCAGCCCCAGCGTCTTCTCATAGAGGCCGCCCTGCAGCCCTGCTGCCAACTCCTGGGCACCAGCACCCCATACACCCTCACACCCAGTACACCTTCATAGCGTGAAACTACTCATAGAAGTGAAGAAATTTATTTTTTTTAAGTTGTTCTAGACTTCTTTTTGTTCTTAGCTGAATGACCTTTTCCTTGCTAGCTAGACTCCACACCTAGATACCACCCACTTTTACAGGCCTTTTGAATTTTTTAAGTAGCTAGAAACCTAAACCATGTAAAAATAATATCAATACATAAGTTCCCCGTAATATATATATCATAATAAAAAATAAAGCACCAGATAATAAATGTGAGTTCTGTATCATCACTTTATAGCTTGTTATAAAACAGGTATGCTAAGAAAAAATAGCAGATGATATAACAAACCACTGGCAGAAGTAGAGTTGGTCTCCTTTACAATGCTGAATCCTGTGTTCTGTGCAATAATCCAAAGTTAGTAGTTAAATTTATTCTCAATTGAAGCATCCTGCTTAAAGACTTTCACTACAAGCCCATTTGAGTGACTTGCAGAAGTACAGTACAGCACAGCATTTTCAAACCGTTCAAAAGATTCCACATTTGAAAAGAAAGCAGTTCATTTTTCACTTGCTATTCTGGAGCATTATACATTGAATTTCAATGTATAAATTGAAATAAATCCCTTCCTGATCGTAAGTTCAAGTGCTGCACAGGTTGTTCTCTTCACTAAAAAGCTGTCTGGAATTTACATGTTCCTCTAAAACATTTTATTAGACTCATTAAAACAATAAGCCCTGATAAATTCAGAGTAAGACTACAGTCTGATCATTGATAACCTGCTTCTGGACTTCACAACTTAAAGCTATTAAGGTGTCATAACTTATCGAACATGCTCATGGGGCCTTGGACCCTCCCCTGGAAGATGCCAGGGGAAAATAAATGAGCAGCTGCTAATTTTTCATCTTCATGCTTGGCTGCTGTCAAAACAATCCCTACATAAAATGGGGTTTTCCAGCCAGGTGGCCACCTGGAACAGTTGGTCTCACAGGCCCTCTAAAGTCAGAACTTAGAGCATTCAATTAGACAGTTTTTCACTGTGTTTTATAGCACTTTTGTGACTGGATTGTAACTGTGTTATGAATGAAGTTTCTTTACATTGCATTAATTGCGTACCGTAAAGTTGAAACTGCTGTGAAGCAACCGTTTCATGGAAATGCTAGCACCTATTTTATTTTCCGTCAGAGGGACTGGGTGGTAGATAACATATTTATCAACATTTTCTCTTCCCCAGTCTGAACATTAGTTGGTGTCAGCTAAGTTGTTTTTTTTTTTATTTTATTTTATTATCTAGTCTGGAACCTTGAATACAAACAAATTTTGCTCTTTAATTTTATAACCATACAATATCCAAAGAGTCATGACAGTCTACACATAAAACTCTCAACGATATTAACATGAAAGATTGATTTAAAAGGTTCATGAATTACCTTCCTCCCCCTGCCAATAGAAATCTTAAATCTCTGAGCTTGTGAGACAGAATTTGCATCAAGGCTTTATTTGGAATGCTGTTTTTTTATTTGTTCTTTAAGGAATTAGAGAAATGTACAAAATCCACAAAATCAGTGAAAGTCTCAGGTTTTGGTCCTATATTGACTGTTCCAATAGAAAGCTTAATGACCATTAAAAATGTTTAATGAAATTAGTTCTTCAAGTACAGTACTATCAGGCAAAACAAAGTCAAGCTTTGGGTGTCTCTTTTCTGAAAACAGTCTTGCGATTTATTTAAAAAAAAATAATTTTTTTTATTACTAGTTTATTAGTAAAGCTTCTGATATATACTAAAACAAATGCTCAGCTTGTTAGTGTTAAAATATGAATTTACCAATTGATTTAGAAATAGAACAAATTAACTCTTTAGGAGTTCATTTGCCCAGCTAAATGTAGTTAGATATTTTTTTTCTCTCTGATGGAAGGATTAATTAATTTTTAGTGCACTGGTATTCAAGCTTGTTTGTATTAGCTTTTAATAAGCCCACCTTCTCCCTTCCTGTCCTCTACTTCCAGTTGCTCAGTTACTAATAGAGGTTGTTTTAAAATTCTGTTAAGGAAAAAAGTTAAAATATCTCTGATTTCCTTATATATAACAAGAAATACAGTTTATTTCCTCCCCTACCCCACCCCATTTACATCTTAGTGCTGAACCTTATCAACCTACCCACTCCAGGTAATTTCTCTGGTTTGATTCCTCCAGTGTGTAAATTTTCTATCCAATGATAGTATCAGCCATATAGAATACTAAATTCACCAGGCAATCCAAAACAGCCACACATGGTATAGGAATTAAATCCTTTAGTTTGAAAACATCTCTGAATACATATGTTTTTTTGGTGTATTGTGTAACCACCTAGAAACAGGACAAGTGGTCATTTCACAAGCTTGACATCCTCAAACAATCTTATTTAAACTACAGATAAAGTCTGCTGTAGAAATAAAGGTATTGCATACACAGCCATAATTCATTTTCTGTTCACCTTTCTCTTGAAAACTACTTACCTAAGTGCATGAGAAAATACTCATACTGTTTCATGCTGTTTTGTTCAAATCTTTTTTTGATATGGAAGCAATATCAACAAAGAATTCAAGGCACCAGAAAATGAAACCCTACAGCTAATAAGTCCAATTATCTCAATATTACTGGTTTCAGTCGTTTATGAATACAATGTGGAATTCTCTAATGCTTCACACAGCAATTTTGTTTATAATAACTACCTACACCTTCTCTATTTCTAGAGAAATATTTGATTGGCATGTGGAACTTCTAGTACCAGAACTGAACAAGAAAATTAGCGAGCTTAGGTGACAAATTTATAAATCAATGTACCATTGATTTATGGTGTCATGAAACCATGCCATGGTTTCAGCAGGAAATAGAGTTGACTTTTTTACTAGCAAGTGTTATAATGCTATGTTTTGGATTTGGGATGAGAAATACTGTTGATAGCATACTGGTGGTTTTGGTTGTTGCTAAGCAATCGAGGCCTTTCTTGCTCCTCATACCACCCTGCCAGCAAGTAGGCTGGAAGGGCACAAGAAGCTGGGAGGGGATACAGCCAGGACAGCTGACCCAAACTGACCAAAGGGATATTCCATACCATGTGATGTCATGCTCACTATATAAAGCTGGGGGAAGAAGAAGGAAGGGGGGACATTCAGAGTTATAGCGTTTATCTTCCCAAGTAACCGTTACACTTGATGGATTCCTGCTTTCCTGGAGAAGACTGAACACCTGCCTGCCAATGGGTGGTAGTGAATGAATTCCTTGTGTTGCTTTGCTTACATGCACAGCTTTTGCTTTACTTATTAAACTGTCTTTATCTCAACCTATGAGTTTTCTCACTTTTACTTTTCCAATTCTCTCTCCCATCCCACCAGGGGAGTGAGCAAACAGCTGTGTGGTCCTAGTTGCCATCTGGGGTTAAACCACAACATATTCACTCAAGCTAGGATGAAGCAAGCTGCTACACCAAAATTTGCATCAGCTAAAAACATCACTGACAAAAGGTTAATGACATTTTGTCTTTTTTTTTCTCCCAAAAGTTAAATAATTTTATTCAGATTCATTAGATAAAATTATCCTTTACTACAGAGCATTTTAAAATACATTGTGTGTAACTTTCTATAATATTAACTTCACAACCAATATCATTTATGATATAAAATCAGTGTAAAAAAGCCATATGAGCAGATTCTTATGGATTCCTCTCCATTTTTCTCTTAGTTCATCTTGCTGAGGGGTGATTCTGCACTCTTGTGAAGGCCTCCTGAAAAAAGGACAACTTCACAGCTCCTCCAAGAGCTTTTTTTTTTGTGCCACTTACATGCCTCAGATGTAAAGATTTCCCATTTTAGACTCTTGCAGCACCATACAAACCAGATGAAGAAGGTTATTGGAAAAAGCCAATACGAATTTACCAAAGGCAAATCATGACAGACTAACCTGATCACTTTCCACAACAAAATAACATCTTCTGTTTAGCAGGTAACTGTTAAAAACAGAGATCCTGTTCTTATACAAGTGGGTTTGACAATTGAAAAAGAGAATGGGAAAAAAAGTTTTGTACTGTGGAGTTCAGAGGATGATTTTCAATAGGTTTTGTAAACCTTAATAAGTCATGCAACAACCATATGAATAATGCACAGTTATGACCGCTAGAAAAGAATAACAGCCTAATGTGAGATCTTTGGTTTTGAAAAAAAGTTGTGTTAACACATACGGAACTGCTGTTTCTATGTATGGAGTATATATTAAGGAAATATAGTAATACAAAATCTCTTGTATCATTTAACAGTAAGATTTGACCCTGACCTGACAAAACCACCTATACAACTCAGCCTCTGAAGACCAGCTATTGCTATTCAGAAAGACATCCAACACAGAAGGAATCTGACTGCCCTAAATTTCATTCCTTTAGGCTCTGCAACAGAATCTATGAAACTGAGACAGGTACCTACATTCCCTATAGTAACTGCAGGGATTGAAGCATCTCATTATGGGATTCATAGCACACAGCACTGCCTAAACAAGGAAGAGTTGAGTGAATAAATGCATCTTAAATCCCAGACTCAGTGTATTCATTTATTTTTAAGTGACATTTCTGAAATCTGTTCCCACTAGATGGCTAGCACAACACCAACTCTATAATCAGTCAAGCAACTGTGTCTAATTGTCAGAAACTGGAGATATAACTTCCTAAAGTTTGCATTTTCCCTACCTATAAATACATATTCAAGAATCTCAGGATGATGAAAAAGCGTCACTACGGAGACATGTAAGAGGATTTCCTTATATAGCCTTGAGCACTAAGGTTGTAATTTCTGTTTCTTTCTCTAAGAATGGCATTAGACATGCAACCTACATTTCTAAAGTGATCTGTGAGTATCTCCAGGGAGAGAAAAATAAAACCAAGAGAGAAAAGAGTCAAAAAGAGGCCAGAGGAATAACAGAGAGAGGGGGGAAATGAAAGTAGAGCCTGACAAGCAGGACAGAGTAGAAAGATGAGAAGACAAATAAAAGCTTTGAATCCATACAACAGCAAGAGGTAAATAAACAGATTAATATCAGTTGTAGAGAATTTACAAAGATTCATAAATCCATAGTTTAAGGTAACACTAGTATTTACCTGCTGCTTACAACAGAAATCTGAAAGCTTCTGTATAATTCCTATGATTTCCAAGTTATAACAGGCTGTGTATTAGGTCTGCACTTGCCTTACGCTCAATTTTTTAGAGTCTCAGCATAAACGTCATTAGCTCCCTGGTACCCTGTTCCCAAGTGGATCTTTAAAGCCACAGTCATATATTTCTTTAAATCCTCCTAATGTCTCATTTTCACCATGTTGTTTCAAGAATATTCCCAACCGGTAGCAACTGCTACTAAAAACAATAACAGTATTTTTAAAAAAAATGTAATTGTCAGGCACAGGACAAATACCATTGTCACTCCAGTGACGCTGGACTACTAGATATTTTTAATCTCTATGTTGTCAATGTAAATCATGGTTACAGATGGAGAGAAAGCTCATTCAAGGAGGACAAATGTTAGAAGAAGTTAGCAGCAGAAAGGTTACAACTAAGAGCCTGATCTGGAAACAATATCTATAACTTGTTTCCCAGCAGAGAAGGCACATGTTATGATAGGACATGCTTTAATAAGCACAGGTAAGATAGGACAGTTTTCTGAGATTTTAAACCAGTTATTGTAAATGCTAGATTTTTTTTTTTCTTTTCAAATATTTCAGTTTAAAATTCTGCTTGTCTGTTACATCCTGATATTAGTCCTTTCACCAGATAAAGCATGCAAGTGTCCAGACTGCTGTTAGTAGTATCTATCCTGATTAGCAAATTGAAAAGAGTAAACTGTTGGCATCCCAGACTCCCATACCAAAGAGATAACAGTAAGTGAGTCCTGCAAGAGGTACTTTGTGTAGACCTTTCTGGCAAGGAGCTTATATGCTCCTCCTCCGTCTTCTTTTTTTGTGGAAATCTATTTTCAACAATGAAAGACTAACTAGTTCTGTCAGTCCTAGACTGACAATACCTACTGATGAACACCTATGAATTAGTGCTTTCATTTAAAAAAAAAAAAAAGTATCCCTAGGTAATACTATGTTAGATTTTAAAACTCATAGAAAAAAAAAAACAAACTAGAATGGGCCATGCTGAAGCTAATTCTTACATAAATTTACACATTTTAGTCACCTCCCAGTGATCTGATAAAGAAATGCTTATTTGACACACTACTTGAGGGTAAGGACAAGAGAAGGAGCATTGACAGAGAGAAGGAGCATTTGTGAGTATAACTTTGACATTTTACCAACACTTTTTTCTGTACATCAGGAACTTAAAGGACTGAAGCCAGACATGGCTAAGGGGAAGTAAGAAGTCTAGGATCCGTGTTACAGGGCAACAAATTATCTTACAATTCCTGTCATCATATCAATCCCTCCTGAAGATTGCATTTAATCCCCCCAAAGCCAATAGAAAAGCTGAAACAGATTTTGTCTCCAGGTACAATTTTATTGGTATGTATACCCAATTTTATCCCTCCAATGTGTGAAGATATGTAAGGAGATAACTCCACCTTTAAAGTGAATATGAATATTTCCCAAATATTTCAAAGTTTCCTTGCAAAATTAATAATCTTCCTGGTAGCATGACCTTCAACTATAGCCTCTTCTACTGAGGCTCTCACAGGCTCGTCAGTCCCTCCATTTTACCATGAGGAGAGCTGCAGTAAGCATATATCCACTATATTTTGCTAAAGGGTATCTGACAAATTACTTCTGCATGATGCTAAGGGACTTTCTCCTCATTTAGATATTTTTTTAAATTAATTTTTAAAAGCTAAAATTTTAGAACTTCATTTTAAAAGTAGAAGGAGGAGAAAAATAAAAGACTATCATAAGCTGGATTGTGCTGGTAATAAGGAGAAAAAAAAGCCATGAATGAATGCTCACTCTACATAGTGTTTATTTTTCATTAGGATGTGTAGGAAACACTTAAGGTCACTGACTCATGATACCTGGTGTAGTGGAAGCTTACAAAGGAAGAGAGACAGCTGAAACAAAGAGCTTATAAGGAGAAACGTCATCAAAGGCAGTAAAAAGGGATTTCACATGGCAAAAAGGAAAGTGGAAAAATGGTGCAAGGAAAAAACAGAGGGAGCTTGTAACAACATCAGTGAAGGATCGAAAGATATCATCCAGAAGGGATAAAGACATCAAGCTACTTGAAGAAGTCAATGAACGACCTCTATAAGCCAGCTAGAATTCTCAGCCATCCTACTGCTTTCCTTGGCATAAAGTCACAAAATTTTGCTTCCAGAGCTTCACTTGGTACTCTAATGTGTCATCTCCTCGTACTGAATCAGAGTCAACTTGAAGTTTCCTCTCAAGAAGTCTGCAATGGCCAATTTATTCTTAATTTGTCTTATAAAGCAATGAGGGGAAAAAAAATGTAGACACGGCATACTATCTTATAGCAACAAGAGAGGGCAAAAAGAAAGAAGTGACTGTAAAGGTAGAAGATTCACAATTTGAATAACATTTATCTGCTTAATGTAGGCATTTAGAGATACAGATGTTAATGGTATACTTAAATGCAGATGGATTTGCATAAGCATCAGTCTCAATTCTTTATTTTTATCTGCTAATATATGGTCCAATCATTATTATTATTATTTATTCTTTATAATCCTCTTTCTTAACCATTTGAGGAACACTGACACTTTGTGGGAGAAATACCTCACTGTGATAAAATATTCCTGTAGGTGTCCTTTCTTTAATGGGAATCTGTTCAAATAGCTTCTGCTTTGTTAGTATTGCCTTTGGTAGGTGCTGTACATAGCATTTCTGTTCTTTAGTTAGAAGTGCATAGGAATGCACTTTAGTCAAGTAAACAAAAAAGAGGACCGTGTTCACCTTGACTTTTCTGCTATCGTGGTGCTTCAGTCATAAAACTCAATTTAATTTAAATTAAACTGCCCTCAATTAGAGTAAATGGGGAGGTAAATGATGCTATTGTAAAACAGAATACCCATTACACTAAAAAAATTGTAGATGACCTACTTTGTACCAGAGTGTGGAATAACTGCCAAAGCTGCATAAAGAATTATTTTATTTTTTTTAGTTTGCTCAATTTTGCAATTCAGAATGTGCAAGTTTTTTCTTACTGAAGTTGCCGGAGAAGCTTCCTCTAGCAAAAAATGTAGTTAACACATGTCCCTTTCCTCAAAAATTACACTTCTAACTTCTTCCCAGGGCAAACAAGAATAATTTGGGACAGAAATAGTAGAAAATAAAATAATAATAAGGTTGCAAATTTTATAGATTCACAATTACAATTGTTAAATCCAATACAGAGTTATAATTCCACATTAGGTTCATGACACTAAATTGCTTGCTTTTTGTGAGTTCTTTAAAATCTTGTTATTATAAAATCTCCAGTTCTGGTTTACTGGTATGGTCCGCACTGACATTTACAAACTTTATTTCCCTAAATAGCAGTTTAAAAGGTTTAAATTATTTAGCATTTTCTTGTTAACACTTCTGTCTGGCAAGTCTAGAAGAGAACTGATGGAGTCACAATTTGACAGTCCTCTTAGCTATGGGAGTAGAGACTTTTCATCATACTTTCCTAACAGAATCAATTACCAATGACACTTTTTCTTTTACAAAAAATATAAAAAGCCACCTCAAATTCCACCAACGTTTTAAGAGAAAAATCTGGGTTATTGCTTGTCCATGTCATCCTTCCTTTACATTTAATGAAAGAACATATAATCCATCAGGAGAGGAAAGAACATGGTGTTTATCACTAATAGGTGCTGATATTTTTATATGTCAAACATCCCAGCCGTGTTAATTTTTTACAATATTGGTGACAACTATTCAAAATTTAACATAGAGCAAGTGTTTGAAAGCAGTAAAAAGGGTAAAAGATTTAAAATGTCGTTTGCCTTGTTGGTCTGTTAGTCAATAGGGTTTTTTGTATGAAATGATTTCTCATCTAAGTCCTCATCAAAGTTGTCTTAACTATGTTATGACAGAGTTATTCAGCAATGGAGTAAATATTTTTGGGTGAAATCCTTGATTCACAAAAATATGTATCAAAAAGGAGGGATAACTAAACATTACATCATATCATAATTTTGTAAATGACCCTACTCTATGTTATTCAACATTTCAGAAGATCACATCAGAATTTTTTTCCAACAGTTATTAAATACATATTGATGATATTAACAAACTACTAATATATTAATGAATCTTTATCTTTATTTTTAGCATATTCATGCTTATATTTATACTTATTTCACAGTTTTATTCATTTTTATGCAGCTGGTGCAGATGTTTGTTGGATGAAAATGTTGCACAGTAGTACAACTTTTAAAGCATACTGAGTGAACAAAGCCTTAGTGCTGAAAGGAATCAGGAATTGTTATTGATCTGTAATTTTTGATAAATTTTTAGAGCAATACATGTATTCATTAAGTTAATTGTCCTGGTGTGAGGTGAAACAGAAACGATTTTCTTTTCAGTAGTTTTACTTTTCAGTTAAGCCTCTTCTAACTGATTCTCTGAAATTAATGGCATATTTTTAAGACAGTATCCTCTTCTAGCAGATAAGGTACGATGTTTATAGTGAAAGCCAAGCAATGGTATGCAGAAAGGCTCTTGCTTATACTTATTGCTATAACAACCAAGGTCAGCTAACTTTGTTGTGTGCCATGTTGCTGCAGAGACCAGCTTCAGGGCAGGTAAGACCGTGCTGGGGAAGGGATCTGCAGCAAAAAGGGCTGACAAAAAGCTCTTTTTGGGGCTTTTGGAAGCCAGCAAAAGCCCTCGGCCTGTGCTGAGGGCTGTCAGCTGGTGGGCGGGCTGCTGAGTGAGCCTGGGGGCAGAGACAGCAACTCCCCCGGTGGATCAAGCCACCAGGTTATAGGAAGCCTCCGGGACTAGTCCCTGGCCACAGGGCAAGCAACCAGTGCTCACCCCAACTGACTGTCAAGTCACAAGGTGTCACTTGCATGTAGAGATCCAGCCATGGTTGCTACCCGGTCGAAGACTGCTGTTAAAAAAACTGTGGGCACCCAGACAGAGGCCCCACGCAAACATATGGCCGTCCAAGCCTCTGGCTGCAGAGTGCCGCAGCCTGGCACTTGTGATGGAGGGTAGCGGAGACAACACCTGTGTCAGATGTAAACAGGTAAATGATTTGCTCGTTCTCGTGGCTGAGCTGAAGGCAGAAGTGGAGAGGCTGAGGAGTATCAGGGAATGTGAGAGGGAGAGTGACTGGTGGACCCACTCCCTGAGAGAAAGGGAACAGGGTGAGGCCCCACACAAGTCAGAGGACCCCCTCCCCTCTCGTCACCAGGCAATAGGAGGGGATTGCAGAGAAGAGGGGGAATGGAAACAGGTCCCTGCTCGGGGAAGCAGGAGAATCCCCTCCAGGCCCCTCACACCTTCCCAGTTGCCCTTGCAGAACAGATATGAAGCCCTGCAGGAGGAACTGGCTGTTAGAGAGAAGGATGATACACCCAGGCCAGAAATGTTAGAAAAACAAAGTTGCCATGGACCCAGCATCACAACTGGCTCCAAAAGGAAAAGCAGACGGGTCATTGTTGTGGGTGACTCTCTACTGAGGGGGGCGGAGGGACCAATATGCCAACCTGACCCACTTCACAGGGAAGTCTGCTGCCTCCCTAAGGCATGGGTCAGGGATGTGTTGGACAAACTTCCGGCCCTAGTAAACTCCTCTGACTATTACCCCCTCTTAGTATTTCAGGTGGGTAGTGATGAAGCGGGTAAAAGGAGCCCAAAATCGATTAAAAGAGATTTTAGAGCCTTGGGGCGGCATCTTAAGGCATCAGGAACGCTAGTTGTATTCTCCTCTATCCCTTCACTGGCAATCACGAATGAGGAAATTAAGAGGAAGAGGCATCAAGTCAACTCGTGGCTCCGGGACTGGAGTTATTGGCAGGGCTTTGGGTTTTTTGATCACAGGCTGCTATATGAGCCACCTGGCCTGCTGGTGGCAGGTGGGACGCACCTGCCCCAGAAGGGGAAAAGAATTTTGGGGCAGGAGTTAGCAAGGCTCATTGACAGGGCTTTAAACTAGATATGAGGGGGGAAAGGGAGATAACTGGGCCCATCAGGAATAAACCCAAGGGAGGCATGCTGGGACTTGAAGGATGGTTGACTAGCGAGGACTCTCATTCTGCCATTTCATTGGAGTGAAGGGACAGGCATTTAGAAATCATGGAAACACCTGAGAGGGGTATGGTAGGAAATGGGGCCCACACTCACAAAAAGGTGTTGGAATTGTTAGCACATCTGAAGTGCATCTATACCAATGCACACAGTATGCACAACAAACAGGGGGAGCTTGAAGCCATGATGCACCAGGAAAACTATGACATAGTGGCTATCACAGAAACGTGGTGGGATGCCTCACACGACTGGAGTGCCACAACCGATGGCTACAAGCTCTTCAGGAGGGACAGACAGGAAAGGAGAGGCGGAGGAGTGGCCCTGGATATTAGAGAATGCTATGAGAGCTCGGAAATCAAGTATACTGATGATGGGGTGGAGAGTGTTTGGATTAGGTTCAGGGCCGATAAAGCTGATATTGCTGTGGGAGTCTGCTATAGACCTCCCAACCAAAGCAGTGAGGCGGATGAAGCTTTCTATAAGCAGCTGGGGGAAATCTCGCGATCTCTTGCCGTTGTTCTTGTGGGGGACTTTAACCTCCCGGATATCTACTGGGAATACAACACAGCAGAGAAGGAACAATCCAGGAGGTTCCTGGAATGTGTGGAAGATAACTTCCTCACACAGCTGGTAAGTGAGCTGACCAGGGAAGGTGCCCTCCTGGACCTGCTTCCTGTGAACAGGGAAGAACTTGTGGGGGAAGTAAAGGTTGGTGGCTGTCTAGGGCACAGTGATCATGAGATGATTGAATTTCTGATTCTTGGGGAAACAAGGAGAGGGGTTACTAAAACTACCTCCTTAGACTTCCAGAGGGCAAACTTTGACCTGTTCAGAAGACTGCTGGACAAAATCCCTTGGGAGGCTGCCTTGAAGGATATAGGAGCCCAGGAAGGCTGGACATACTTCAAGAGAGACGTCTTAAAGGCACAGGAGGAGGCTGTCCCCGTGTGCCAAAAAACAAGTAGGCGGGGAAGGAGACCGGCCTGGCTAAATAGGGACCTTTGGCTGGACCTCAAGAACAAAAGGAGAGTCTATGACCTTTGGAAGAGGGGGCAGGTCTCTCATGAAGACTATAAGGATATAGCGAAGCTATGCAGGGAAAAAATTAGGAGAGCCAAAGCGCAGCTAGAGCTCAACCTAGCTACAGCTGTTAAGGATAACAAAAAATGTTTCTATAAATTCATTAACAACAAAAGGAGGATTAGGGAAAATCTCCCTCCTGTATTGGTTGCAGAGGGAAGCATAGTCACAAAGGATGAGGAAAAGGCTGAGGTCCTCAATGCCTACTTTGCCTTAGTCTTTAGCAGTGGAACGAGCTGTTCCCTGGGCACCCAGCCCCGTGAGCTAGGAGACAGGGAGGGGAAGCTGAATGAGGTCATCACAATCAAAGAGGAAGTGATCAGTGACCTGCTACACCGCTTGGATGCGCACAAGTCTATGGGACCAGATGGCTTACATCCAAGAGTGCTGAAAGAGTTGGCAGACGTGCTCGCCAAGCCACTTTCCATTATTTACCTGAAGTCATGGCTAACTGGGGAGGTCCCAATGGACTGGAGGGTAGCCAATGTAGCACCCATCTACAAAAAAGGCAGAAAGGAGGATCCGGGAAACTATAGGCCTGTCAGTCTGACCTCGGTAGCAGGGAAGGTCATGGAGCAGATCATCTTGAGTGCCATTACAAGTCATATAATGGACAAGCAGGGGATCAGGCCTAGTCAGCATGGGCTTATGAAAGGCAGGTCCTGCCTGACGAACCTGATCTCCTTCTATGACAAGATGACCCGGTTATTGGATGAGGGAAAGGCTGTGGACATTGTCTGCCTAGACTTTCGAAAAGCATTTGACACTGTCCGCCATAGAATTCTCATGGAAAAACTGGCTGCTCATGGCCTGGATGAGCACACGGTCTGCTGGATCAAGCACTGGCTGGATGGGCGGTCCCAAAGAGTGGTGGTCAATGGAGTTAAATCCAGCTGGCGGCCAGTCACAAGTGGTGTCCCTCAGGGCTCAGTGTTGGGACCATTTCTGTTTAACATCTTTATTGATGACCTTGATAAGGGCATAGAGTGTACCATCAGCAAGTTTGCAGATGACACCAAGTTAAGCGGGAGTGTTGATCTACATGAGGATAGGGCGGCTCTACAGAGAGACTTGGATAGATTGGACCGATGGGCCAATGCTAACGGTATGAGCTTCAACAAGGCCAAGTGCCGGGTCCTACATTTGGGCCACAACAACCCCATGCATCGCTACAGGCTGGGGGAAGTGTGGCTGGAGAGCTGCCTGGCAGAGAAGGACCTGGGGGTTCTAATTGACAAGCGGCTGAACATGAGCCAGCAGTGTGCCATCCTGGCTTGTATTAGAAACAGTGTGACCAGCAGAAGGAGGGAGGTGGTTGTCCCCCTGTACTCAGCACTGGTTAGGCCACACCTTGAGTATTGTGTCCAGTTCTGGGCACCTCAATATGAGAGAGATATCGAGGTGCTGGAGCGAGTGCAGAGGAGGGCAGTGAAGCTGGTGAAGGGCCTGGAGAACAAATCTGATGAGGAGCAATTGAAGGACCAGGGGCTGTTTAGTTTGAGGAAGAGGAGGCTGAGGGGAGACCTCATCACTCTCTACAACTACTTGAAAGGACATTGTAGAGAGGTTGGTGCTGGTCTCTTCTCACAGGTAATTAGTGACAGAACAAGGGGAAATGGGTTCAAGCTGCAGCAGGGTAAGTTTAGACTGGACATTAGGAAAAAATTCTTCACAGGAAGCGTGGTTAGACACTGGAATAGGCTGCCCAGGGAGGTGGTGGAGTCACCATCCCTGAATGTGTTTAAGACTTGTTTAGATGTGGTGTTAAGGGATATGGTGTAAGGGAGAACTTTGTAGAGTGGAGTTGATGGTTGGACTCAATGATCCCAAGGGTCTTTTCCAACCTAAATGATTCTATCAGTCTATGTTGGACGGTCGGACATGGAAAAGTGCAAAGGGGTTGCACCTGTGGGGAGGAGTGGACAGGACAGGTGGACAGCTGACCCAAAACTGACCAACAGGGTATTCCATCCCATCAGCATAAAAGCTGCGGGAGCAAAGGGGTCAGCCTCTTTCTTCAATGGCCAGCGTCCGAGGAGGACTCTGTCTGTTTGTCTGCCTTTGATCCCAATCTGTGCATTCTGGAATCCAGATCCGGAATCCAGCTCCTGTCCCTCACTGAGTGCAGTCTGGGACTTTCACAGTGATTGCCAGTGATGTGATCGTCACCTTGAGAGCTTGAGATGGTTTTGTGTATATATATATATTATATATATAAAATTGAAAATATATATAAATGAAAATATATATATATGAATATATATAATTATATATATAATTGAAAATATATATAAATGAAATATATATATTTCATTATTTTCTTATTAATATTATATTTTCTTTTTATTATTTTATTAATAATAATTCATTAAAGTAGTTTAGCTTCTTTTCAACTCCCTCTCTCATTTTCTCTCCTCTCCTCTGAAGGAGAGAGAGGACAAAGAGCACATCTGTCATTCATTCAGTGGCTGGTCCAGACCAAACCATGACATTAATATATGAAAATATGTTCAAATTACATATTTCATAAAAATGTCAAAAAATTTTTAATACTAAAAAATAAAGAGGGTTTTGCTTGGGTTTTTTTTGAGGTAGATATAGATACAAATAGATGCACATACACATGCACACATGGAAAAAATAGAATGAAAAGAAAGTTAGATGATAGCCGTGAATCTAATGACAACCTAAGCAGAGAAACAACACATACTCAGATTTTTAAGATGATCAGAAAGTTTTCTTTATATCAAGATTCACAGAAATGTCACAGCAATTCAAAGCTAACTACAAATTCAAGCCTAAGTGACTTTTTCCATACTTTTATTGTGCAGTAAAACATATTATGAGCTTAATATAGGCACATAAGAACAGTATAAAGGGATAAGACTCAAGTCTGGTATTCTATTTCTGACCATGGTCAGAAATAAATGTTTGTGAAATATAGAAGAATGGGACAGGCATACAATAATATTTCCCTCACCATATCTTCCCATCTCCCAGTTACCTGTGCTACTAAAATAGAGTAAAATTTCATGCCCAGTCTAAAAGACCACAGATCTAGATATCTTCGTTATTCTAGACAACATAAAATTTGCACTTAAAAATCAGTGTGAAGATAATCTGTGGTCATTCTGGACTGGTTATTATTGCTATCAAATATTGTTCTGTTAACAATTGTTAAAAACTATGATCAAGAGTTTCAAATTTTTTTTCTACACAATTCATCTGGTATATGTTTTAAATACTAATATAGAGTCTGTGAAAGGACGTAATAAGCTTAATCTTTCTTTCAAATGTCTATATTTGCTTATTTATCAAGAATACATACTTCTTCCAGCTTAATTTGCTAAAAATAAAGAAAACTAACCTTGCATTATTTTTTTTTAGTATCATTTCAGTGAAATGCATAAAATACATCTTTTGAAACAGCCAAGAAAAATATGAAAGGAAAAACTGTGTCTGGATGATTGATTATTTACAATCAATACCCATGGTAGTGAATTTTGAAAGAGTATGTTACTGGGGTCATCTGAATGAGAAAGATATCTGGTATTCATTTTATAAAGCTAACATTTTTTTTGAATCATGGGGACATAGCAAAGTACGTATAATTTTCTTCTATTATGTAAATTCACTGCTTCTGATCTTTAAGATCTGCACTTGTCTCAGTGCAGTGATGGGCATTATTTTCTTGATTTTACTTTTGCCCATGAACACCATTTTAACTGCTAATATCTCACATTATGCACTCATTATTTCTGTATTTTCCACTAGTTCTTAAAGTAACCATATCTTATCCAGGTTGTATGATGATTCTGGTTATATGGCTATATGATACCAGTGGGGAAGTTATTCACAGTTGGCTGCTCTTTTCATCAGTTAGAGGAACGTTTGTCAGTAGCTTTACTTTGGGAGTGCGGTTTTTTTGGCCCATTTTGCTTTGCATTTTGTCTTTTTGTCTTTTCTTATGATCTTCATATCTTGCCTGCTTTCCCCTTTGGGAACCTTTTAAAAAAAGCACTTTCCTTTAGACTTTGTTCTTTCTAAGGCTGTTCTAAAACGGCAGCACCGTGACAAGAATGCCGTTAATCTGCTAATTGCTCAGAAGTTGCGATATAGTTTTCTTTTACTCTAATGTAGTTTTCTTGTGGTATCAAAGTTACTGATGGAGCCGCTTTTTTCAAATGCATTGCCCATGCCACTGTGCTTGTAACTTTTGTAGCTGGGCAGTATCATTTAAACCAACTGCAATCAACACAAATGATCCTTTATTAAGTATCACTCCAATGACTTAGAAGATTCATATTATGTGTAGAGCATATTAAAAACTGTGCCATGCTGCTTTTTTTTTTTCCTTGAGAAGAATATGAGTCAACAATTGGTCTAGTATTAAAATAAGATCATCCTTCTTACAACTTGACCCTGCTTATACTCATAATGATGAATTTCTTTAGTTTATGCTGCACACAAATAGGTTTTGAAAAGGCTTTTGGTGTATTGCTCAGATTAGGAGTATCTTCAAGTGTTTTGCATATAGTTTAAATTATTTGGATTCAAGAGATTGCAGATAGCAATGATTTACATGGTTGGGACCAATTACATTTTCCTCAGAGAACTGGACAATAGTAAGAGACAAATAATGGAATGGAATATGCACAATGATTCCTTAGCGGAGATAATTGCTCAGTTGATCCTGGTTAAATCCTACCTTCTACATCATCATGACTACATTCATGAAATGATGGGTAGCTTTTGGTAACATGCATTCCCGTTGCTTTTCCTTTCCTTGAACACTGGTCTAAATCCTATCTGTAACAGGAATAAGTAAGTCCTGAGATAGTGTAATGGATCTGTGCTGCAACTTTTTCTTTACTTTCTTTCTCAATAGCAAATTGTAGCAACATAATTTAAAATGAGAAGTTTCAATTATCTTTATGGAGCCAAATATTTCACTTCATGTATTCATCAAAAATCTAAGTAAAAGACCAAAACAGAAGAGGGACTAACAGGGAAATAGTTGAGTATTACTGATCACCATACTAAAAAGAGACACTAGCAAATGTAATTTACAAGAAAGGGGAATTTTGCTTCTTCCCTTAAACCTTAAGTAAGAAGAAAATTTACTGAAAAAAACCATCCACTAAACATCCACTAAAAGCATTCAGATGTCTAGGGCAGCTGATCAGGTCAATAATTCTGTTTTCCAATAAAACCATTGATCAAAATACACTGAAATTACTTTAACTTCTCAAAAGAATCAAAAGACTACCTTCTCAAAACCAAATTTAAATTTGAACTATATTGACCATCTCATTATAATGTGTTCATATAGCTAGAATTAAGTTTAAATATTTATGTCTCTCTCTTTCTGTCTTTCTTTCTTTTTGTCTGCAAGTGACACATTTTTCAGAAGCAGGGATATTTCATAGAATCATAGAAGGGTTTGGGTTGAAAGGGAGCTTAACGATCATCTAGTTCCAACCCCCCTGCCATGGTCAGAGACATCTTCCACCAGACCAGGTTGCTCAAAACCCCGTGCAGCCTGGTCTTGAACACTTCCAGGGAAGCTGTTGGGTAATTCTTCAGCTTTTCAATCAGATCTAGACAGGGTCTCAAGACTGTGTATATTTAGTAAAAAAGGGAATGTTGCATTCATATAATCAGGACTTAGTATTAAGTTAAGGGGTGTTTGATAATTCTACCACATCATGGAAGCTCATAAGTCTTCATAGCACAGAATGATAAGCAAAGTAAGTCTCTTTCAAACTTTGAGCCTTAGTACATATTATTTCAGTCTCCAGTAAAAGAATGGATGAATCCCTAGAAGCAACTGAGGCTGGAGCTTGCAAGTGTAACATGGTGAGACCTAGAGAGAAGATGGCAGTCAGAAGAGTTACTCTCCAATTCCAGTGATATTTCATTTTTTATTTTAATATGAAGTTATTTAATATGAATTTAATATGAAGAATATTCTAAAACACGTAAACTTACCTGCTTCTAAGAGAGAACAAAACCCATTAATGTCGTGCAAACACATCTTTTTCTTTCATGTGATGGTGTGATCTATTTTGCTTTTGTGCTTTGTTTAAATTTTGCAAACAACATGAAGCAATAATTTAGCTAAGAGCAAAATATTTACAGTTCAAACAACTGCCTTGCCAACATGTACAATTCTGTAGAGAATTATATGGCATTTGTATAACAAAACTACCTCCCTAAGCAGAAAGATCTCACAGGTAAGCGAAGACTCATCATGACCAAAAAATCCCTATCAAATAGTAAATGATAAATTAGACTATGAGAAGCATTTTCATGGCAAATCAACTTGACAAACAGTACAATAAGCATATATAGTTAATCCATTGAAATGTAACATCTTAAAATAGAAACAAATCCCTGTATTGTCCTTGAGATTATTTTTGAAATAAAGTTGGGTGTTTTTTTAATGTTATAACAACTATTTTTTGAGAATATAAATTTGCCAATAACTATCAAGAACTATAAACTTTAAAAATAACTAGAACTTGTTAATTAGTTCTGCATGGTTTGTCCTGATTTGGGCAGTCAGAAGTAGATCCAGTATGTCATTATGAATTTGCAGGGGTAAAGTGTGACTTTACCAGATTACCCCTAAATTAGCAACCTTGGGAAAGTCAAGAATTTCAAAATAGCTTTCACAAGGTTTGGCAGAAAGCCGTTTATGTTAATTCCTTGCATATGCTGAGGCATGGATTATTTTAACACCTACCGTTCTTCAGGACTAATATGCTTTCCTCCTTGGACTCAAGAAAGGACTCTCCTCAACTCAAGGGTTTATAATCCTCATTTTAAAATCATTTACTTATGGCATACTTGGTCAGTGTTTAAAAAATTCACCTGGTGTGAAAGTCCTGGACTCAGATCTGTTTTCCTTTAGGGAGATTCGAACCCATATCTCCCATGAGAGCGTCCTTAATGACAAACTCCTCTGAGGTTTTGTTTGCACGCAGTTTTTCTCCTTATCTTAAGTAAACATTTCTGCCTGTTGGGAAAAGTTGACATCTATCTTCTTTGCAGGCATGTGACTATATAAGGCATATGACTATATAAGCATTATATATAATGTATTTTTGAGTTATCATTTAT
Source organism: Rissa tridactyla (assembly GCF_028500815.1). NCBI lineage: Eukaryota > Metazoa > Chordata > Aves > Charadriiformes > Laridae > Rissa > Rissa tridactyla. Next base: position 96,238,972 of record NC_071468.1, read on the forward strand.
GCAACATCAAGAACATTTAGTAATATTCAAAGAACAATATAATCTAATCTATTGTGTACTGCTAGGTACATCAGTGAGAGTCCAAGTTCTTGTAGAGCACCAAAGTCCTCAGAAGAGTCTAAGAGAGCATTGTCACTCTCAGATTCTGAGTGGCTCTGTTCATGTAAAATGCATTCAAATAATTTTCAAGGGAGGTAACTGAATAGGAACAGACACCTTAACTCAACCATCAAATAAGCTCTTCAAAGACAAGAAAATGGGAAGGTCAAACCAGCACAGTAATAAAAATGACTCAGATAAGTCTCCATAACTACCACAGAAATCAGGTTTCTGCTAGTGCTTCAAAGTTTAAAAAATAAATTACTAAAAAAAAATGACAGCTAACAGAAATTGCTAATTCTGAAATCTGTAAAAGTCTTTATTTGGTAAAAGGATGAGAAAAAAGAGCACAATGTTGCCACTTTGAAAGAACCAGAGAAAACTCACAAGATGAAAACCCTTGGAGAATAAATCTAACAGATGTTAATAATCCCTCACACTGTTTTATCAGCCAAAACTGGCTGCTCATGTGTGAATTAATAGTTACTTTATTCTTACCAATGCATTCAAACTTGAATAATAAATCAACAGTTACAAACATGTTTTTTTTTCTTTTTCATGCATGATAAGGATGAAGATGATCTGCTATGATACAGTGACCACAGAGTGAAAGTAAACATAAAAAACTTACCTGGGACACACGTCTGGGATAGGGATTTTATTTCCTGCTCCATTGAACACAGAACATAAAACAAATACTTCAACAGGGCCTGCCGTATTCTTCGTGGAGCTTCTCTCTTTGTGTGATTTTTTCCCTGGCCCAAGTTAACTTCAATTTTTTTTTAAATGCAAAGGAAAACAGACAAACAGACTCCCTAGAACTCACTAAGGCTGTCAATTATTCTTTTCCAGTGGAAATATGGATTTTAATCATCAGCTGAACATATATTACTTCTTTAAGCATTTAGCTATTGGTTCAAAGGATATAATTGCTCCTCCTTCACTTGGAAGAATCTGACCTGCAATGAAAACTTTACAAATATATACTAGCTTGACCTCAGTCTAACGAGGAATATAGAGAGAAAATAGGCATTTGTGTATCCTGGTAGAGCTAAGCATCAGATGAAAGCCACCAAGGTCCTTGTCTCATGTAAGACTAGGGCTATTCCTTGAAGATAGTAATTTCTGGTTTAGCGTGATTTCAAATATTTTCTAGGTAATCTTCATGAACTAGATTGTCTTACAGCTGCTATATGGATGCAAGACCGCTAAAAACAACTGGGAAAAGCTACCAGAAACCGTGACAGTAATTAATAATATTGCTTTCTTAAACAGCCCTGAATTAGTCAATGAAATGTGGTTAGGAAGTTGTCAGAAGTATCAGAAGACCTGTAAAACTGGTAGATATAAGCAATTTGGCTTTTAAAATATTCAGAAACTTTTCACCTAAGTGTCATCTTTATCATTAATTTAAAAAGACAAGTTCAAGTTATCTGCAGTTCTGTAATTTCAACAGGATATTGGGTTGTCTGTATTTCCTTTATAACTATTTTTGCAAAATCGTTGTGGTTGCCATCAACTTTGTTTGCTGTAATTTAAAAATAAGTTGTAGATCTAAATGGTAGTTTGTTTGGATTTATTTCCTTTGCATTCATAATAAAAGAGTTTCTCCAAATATGTTGGATTGTGTAGTCATAAAGTTACAAAAAGTGTAAACCCCCCCCATAAATAAATATTTATTTTCACTGTTCAATGACTGTTTTTAAAAGCATTCCTTATTTTTATTCTTGTTTTTATATTTATGTGCTTATTTTCATAGCTTTAAACATGCTTTGTCTTTTTTATATTTCTAAATGTGTTTGGTTAGAAAAAACACCACAGTAGAGACAGAGCAAAAGTAAGCTATGGTATTTTTTAATGAAGTTTCATAAGATGAGGGACCCTGACTAGGGCTACCAGGGCTACCACTACAGAGTGAAAGTGAGAACATGAACATCTAACCAGCTTGCATTAACTTCATAGCGTGACATTGTTAAATTAAGAGCTTAGACTAACAATGAAGATTTAAGACTCTCTGTATTCAGTGGAGGTAAAGAAACATTTCTAGATGAAAATTCAAGGGCTTCTACGACTGACTGCCTTCTGGACATCCCTTTCCAACTCTGAAAAAAGCACCATAGTTAAGCATTAGAGGTAGATGGGATGAATCTACATTATCTTCTGGCAGTGTCCACCTCTTTATATCAAATTTGAAAAGCAGGGTACTTTTGTTTCAGTACAGTGTTTAAATCCTTATAGGCTGCATCTGAGTCTAGCCTGGATCCACTTTCATGGACAGTATTTCTTGAATTATGTGCAAATTCAACTTGACTGATCCTATCAAGAAGAGGAATCTTTGGAAAGAAACTGAGCGATGCTTGCATGGCCTTAATAAGAACTAATAACTATATTTCACTAATACTGTTAATAGGGGTGTTGGAAGAGGAAGAACAGAAGATGGGAGAGAATGGTTTGACAAAAAATTCAGGTAAAATTAGAGGGAAACATTCCAGGCATCGTTTTGATTAAAGCTTCTTTCATTTCAGCTACATAAAAAATTAAAATCATTATAATTAATACAATTACTTGCCTCTAAGCTCACGTCTCCTAAGAATTTATAAAAGTAGAGTCATAAATGCAGAAGGCATTATCAACAGTCTGATTTTAAGGCTCAGATCTCATGTCCACCTAATACCTAATTATTTTCTTTGTCAATGGCTTTGGGGTTTTTAAGACATTGTTGGTATGCTCACCTTTTCCTTGACAGGAAACATTCTGAAAGGATCAGGAAGGTCAAAGAGAGATCCTCCAGAGTAACACTATTATTTCATTATGACCAGTTCAGTGTCCCCTTTCCAGCCGTCTGTAAACGAATAATGAAAAAAACCAAAACTTTTGCTCAAGAACCTGCTTTTCTATCTGAAACTTCCTGCCTAAAACACTGGAGGAATACTTTTTTGGTCATTTATGTTCAATATGAAGAAACTATGTCTAAAGCACAGTCCAGAAGAGTTATGAATTCAGCCCTGCATATTTTTGAAAGTACTGATTATTGTGATTTCATATACTAAGAGTTCAGAAATATGCACACACACACCCCTCACACACACATAAATGCCTTGGTCAAGATCTATTTTATCTAGTGAGCAGTTTTATGCAACTTCAGTAAATTATGAATTCAACTCCATAGTATTAATGCCATACAAAACCCATTGGATTATATAATATCAAGCTTGACATTAGAAAGCACATCAATCAATTTTTATGCCTGAGTCTCAAAAAGGAAGTGACGCTTCTGAATGGCACTTCAGCTATGTTCCTTTGTATTTTGATAATAAAGAGAGATCTTATTAGTGGGAGATTCAAGATGATATAAACAAGTTGTTGAGCTCAATATACCATATGCTATAGCTGCCGATTATGTTCTTGTTGACATTTTCTGCATGTGGGAATATTATCCTCTCATATTTATTATGCTTTTGTTCACATGTACTGTGTTAATTGGCATGTGGCACTTTAAAAATCTGTTCCCAGGCAATATTCATAAATAGTTCTGTTTCATATGAGAAAATGCGTTCAGTGGGCCTGACATTTAAAAGAATGTAACAATATAACTCTTCTCTTCCCCACTGTTCTATTTTAAAAATCAAGTTAGTTTGAATTTGGTTCATCTTTTCTTAAATCATGATTGTTTCCAGTTTATTGTGATATGTCACATGTGATAATTTATTGTCTAAAGGTGTGTTTTCTTCATATAACACTTATTTTACTGGGTTCTTTGCAATTAGTATGTGCAAAATAGCCGAATAATCCAAAACACCTTATTCCCTTTAGAGTTATCAACTAAAATCATAATATAGTAAAAGACAAAATAGGGTATGCTGTGTTCCGCAGAACCAGTGAGATTTCATATATTTCAAAGATGACATCTCAATTACAGCACTACAAGTGCAGACTGCAGAAAATAAGTAGGATATATCTGAAGATCCTAGGATGAAAACAATACTAGCTCTGTCATCAGCAAAGACAGTAAGAGCTTTGTCATCAGCTCCCTCTAGAGAAGGATTAACTGAAGAGTTCAGGATGCATCTCATCTAAATATGGCATCAAAAAGAGGCTTCCAAGTTGGAGCATAATCATTTTAGAATGCTTGTACAGTAAATGCACATTGATAGACCTCTCTGAAGGATGGCTCAGATCTTATGTGGGTTGAATCACCTTCTTAGACAGCACCATGTTTTCTCCATAACTATTTTGGAAGTCAAAGCCCACTCCTCTTTTTTAGTGCCTAGTGCAAGCATTTAAAATGAGGTTTTTTCATTCTCATCACTATTAACTATTGAATTTGAGCAATTTTTTTGCGTGTTTTTCTTAGTCAAAAAGAGAAATAACAACATACCTACAGTAACAACATACCTGCAATCTCCTACCCACATTCGTTACCAGCTCTATTCACATATCTGTTCTTTGGCTACTGTTTCTCTGTTGCTAACATGACATTTTCCACTTCATATTGTGGGGCAAGCTGGTATTTGCTTTCTTTTCCTTGTTCTCTGCACATTCCTGCTGCATCTTGTGTTCAAAAGCATTATTTTTGCCTTGTGTATGATATGAATAGAAACAGCTGAAACAGAAAAGTCATTACTATATGCCAAATACAGAATCTTGCTGTTACCAGGCAAGCATCTTGGTTCCATCTAATAAGTACTTCTTCCATCTGTGTTAGAAATATGAATTAATCAGACATTTCCTTCAAGAAACTATAAATTTTGTCATCACTAACTGCTATTTACATCTGTGGTAGACAGGGTAGACTTACATTCTCACAAGGAAGAACAAATATTTCCAGAGAACCTGGTCACAGCCTCTTCATCTCTGTCTTCTTTACAGCTGATTAATTACATTTGGCTTGTAACATCCACAGACTATATACAAATCATTTTGATACTTGGACATCTGGAAAACCTTGTACGGTTTAAGCAGCGTGCTTCAAGTTGCATAATTTCATTCTGCAATAGCACAGATTATCCTGCAGAAGGCCACTGCCAGATATGAGGAAGGACAATATGTAGCACTCAGTGACGCACAGCCATAGCAACAGATTGTAAAAAATCTTGTAAGAGAAAGGGAAGGGAGAATCTATTACTATTTTATATGCATTTATTTAATGTTTAAGTGGTGCACATAGTTAATAAAATTTTTCATTTTTTCTGTCATGCCTGCTGGTAGGAGTTGCTGAACGCAGTAGCCCAATAAACTGGGCTATCCCAAGGTGCTGTTAGTAATGAGTCAGGATGCTGAGATTGCATTCCTAGCAATTACACATGCATACATACACACAATACATATATGCATATACACATGGCTGACCACACACACCAACACAGATGAAACATACAGCATTTAGACAAACACGAACAGTGATAATGGCCTGATCTTGTTCCCTTTCTGGCTGCTCAGATGAATGCCCATTAATGGAAAAAAAGTGTATATATATATATGTATGAGTGTATATAAGAGGCATCTTTCCTGCGGCTGGCCTTAGAAGCTTAGTCTATCCAGTAGCCGACCTCTGTATTCCCTGGTTTCCAATTGCCTAATGCAAAGAAACATGCAAATAGGTCTTCCAGTTGACCACTAGACTTTACAGCCTCCTCAGCAGCTAGCTTGGAGCTGCTAGGGTCTCCAGCAGCCAACATGTTATGGTGACATTGAATCCTGGCTACCAAGTCTCTTATTTCACTTGTCAGCTAAGCCACCTTGACGTCCACTAGCAATTACGTGTATCGACATATATACCCACACAGTATGCATGCATTGCAGTTTCTCTCCAGTTGCTGGCACCCAGACATAAGGGACCGTGTGACCCATGGTCCCACCTAGTATTCTAGTTGCTAGACCTCCGTGCATACATATGTATCCAAAATAGGCAGTACCTAAGAAAAAAACAGTAGAAATGAAGTTTAATGAGAAGAAAGGACATATTGTGCTGATCAAGCATAAACGTATTGACCAGTCCCTATTTACATGCAACCTGACCCTTCTATCACTCTACCCCTCTATTTCCCCATACTTCTTCCTTCCCAAAATGCATGAATCCATCCCTATCTCCAATCTCAGAGTGCTCTTCCCATGATGAGCTCCATACCCCTGGACACTGTTTACCCTTTGTGAGATGCTCCAGGGAGCCTCCCCTGCTGACTTATGGTGCAGGTTGTCCCCTCACCCCTGGGGCGGAGAGTTCTCTGGGACAGCTCTGGGGCTTGAGGGGTGGGACTTATGGACTTATGTCTCTGAATGGGATATTGGGGCGCCCCTGCCTGCCATCATACCAGTGCGCTCTTTCTAGTGGATGGGCATATGTGTAGTCAAAATCACCATCATCTCCATATAGATGACAGACAGAAGAAAATATATATCCAGAATTCATACACTTCAGATGAATATTTACTCTAAATGTCCTTAAAATTATATGGCACGGGGGTAGCTAGATTCATTATTCCATTCTGTAACCTTTACAAAAAAAGGAGACACATTAGCTCTTCTTATTTGCATAAAAGACATCAGAAGAGCCAATTTCTTGCAATTTCCACACATCATAATCAGGATTAGGTAAATAATTTGGAAATTAACAGCACCAAACCCATCTACAGTCATAACTGTTAAAGAATTGTGGTTAGGATATCAAGCATTTGATTTTGTACATGAATATAAAATCTCAGAGCTGAAGCGTTTGTAGTTCTTAGATATTGCCTGTCACAAATCTTAATATAAATATGAAAAGCAGGAGAGACTTTTAAATAGGAAAGCTTTTTTACTTCCCATTCCATGCAAATGCAATGCCATTATTCTACAGACATGCAAAAATCCAGGCCGTGCAAATATTGTCTAGGTACAGTCACCTCTTCTACAGTCAACTCAACCTTTATATTTCATATTCCTTGTACTATATGTTTTGAAAGTAATTTTTCTTTCGCATATTTCCCTTATGTTTCACATCCAACAGAGTTGCAACTGATTCTCTAAATTGCCTTTTAGTGGAAGTTAATGATACAAACTCACCACAAGAAATTTGAGCACTTCAACATTAAAACACAATTATATGAAAGGAGAGTTTTCTCACTCCATCTATGTGCAGGGTGCTGTACATCACAAAAAAGATTACTCTGTTTCTTTCCCAGTCTCACAATTCTCTTCATCTTGACTAGTTCCATCCATCTGACTTTATATAAAACCTTACACTGCTTGTATCATGCCTATACATTTTTCATGCCTTGTAGACCATAAGAGTTCTTATCCTCTGGCTTGTGGATGTATGTTCTTGGTAACATTGGCAGACAATTAATTTAGTAAAAAGACTTCAGTGTTAATTTTAACTGAAAGAAAAATGACAGAATTCTAACTTCAGCCATCTGAAAGCTATGCACTTTTCAAAGCTGAAGAACATGTATTCTCAATATAATTAATGAGAACTAGCTAATCAAGCAGGAGATTCCCTTTATTTTAAGATAGATATCTAGGAAAGGATAGATGGCCACTAAAAACAGCAACTTATTGTATTCCACTGACTATAAAAACAGTCTATTGTCAGACATTAAGTAATCATTTTTGTAATATAGAGACACATACATACCTTAGCATACTTTTAAAGTTTTTGATAGTATTTTTTAAAGTATTTCATACCTTTATGAGATTATGGACCTTAAAAAATAGATATCTTAAACACTGAACTGCACTTTCAATATGTGAAAAAGGTAGGTGCTGCCAGCACTTTAACTAAAAACATGATGTATGTATTTCCTGGAATAAAAAACATTTTTGTTGTTGTTGCAGGTAATTTGATGTTCTAAATGAAATGCTTAACAAAATCATTCTCAGAAAGCACAACAACAAGACTAGTTAAAACCTCCTTCAACTTTTCTTTCCAAATTTTCATGAGATAGGTATTCCTGATAAACAGTAGAATCTGTTTGTCACAAGAATAAAACTTAAACAAATAACATATTGTCATAGGACAACAATTTTAATTGATAAAATGAAACAAGGTCTGCAAGTACATTATAAGAAATTTCAAGAACTGATGAAAATATAGGATCTGCTATATTTTCTCCATTCAACATATTCATAACTGGTTTAGAAAAAAGTGTAATTAATGAGGTGACAAGCTTTGATATGAATACAAAGTACTACAGGATAGTGAAAAAAAAAAACCAAAACAGACCATGAAAAGGTGCAGGAGGATCTCATTGTGATAGGCAGAAAGTTGGCAGGTAAAATTTAGTATCAGTAGCTGCAAAGGGATTCACATGTGAAAAAGCAAACCAAAAAAATCTGTACAAAATGATACCCTGAAAATTATCTATTACTTTTCCAGAAGGAGATCTTAGAATTACTAAGGAGATTTAACTGAAAATACTAGCTCAGTGGTCTAAAATTCAAATAAATTAAAGATTCAAATAAATTAACATGAAATGAGAAGACTACATAAAAAAAAAAAAAATACCCAAACCCCAAAAAGCCGGAAAATCACAATTCTCCATTATGCACCCACACCTTGAATAGTGGTTTCTAATGTTCTTATTTTAAATGGTTATAGTAAAACTTGATTCTATTTTTAAATGTAAGCACTTAAGGGCATTAAATGTTAACATATTCAAATAAATCAGATGGAATACTGTTTATAACTAAACAATAGAAAACACTGCTGCAGGATGTTATGGTTGCCAGAAGTCAACCTGAGTTGAATGAGTTCAAAAAGTGATTAGGCAAATTTTGGAAATACAAATCTATTAATCTGGTGTTAAACTTTAAGATTACAATCTGTGAGCCCAAAAAATCTCTAAACCAAAAACTGGTATAAACTGAAAGAGCACTTTAAAAAAACCCACTACTGTGCACTTGTGATGTACGCACTATCTTCCTCTGCTGTTACTGGCTACTGTCAGATTCAAGTATGTAAGGGTAAATAGGTTTTGATTACTTTATATAACATGCTATTTTCACCTTAATCTTAGGGTTAAGGTTAGGGTTATAATCGCCTTATAATCACACTCTCTCTCTAGACTTCTATCAAACTGGAAAAGTCATCATGACTAAATAGGATTAATATAGACATGAAGACATATCTTATTAATTAGGATTTGATAAAGTAGACTTAATGCTTTTTATCCTTGGTATCACGTCTGCAACAAATTATCGAAGTACTTTCCAATTACATGTCATATGGACAGAGATAGCCCTAAATTTGACTAAAGTAAGACATTTAAGCAGTTAGTTTTTATGAGATAAAAACTACAGTAGTCTTGGGAGAAAGGCTACTAAAGTGTATTCTTGTCATTGCTGGTGGCAGGTCATGTGGGTAGGGCATTCATGCCAGTAGGGCTTTAAAATAATAACGTGTTTTGTTTCAACTGCAGTTGATTGATACAGAGACTTTTGAAGATGCTGAAAACAATGATGTATACAATGAAGAAACAACTGTGAAGAGTTAGTGCCTTAAGAATATTAATACTCAAAGTAGGGAAGAAAATGTGCATTCTTCACAGAAATTGATGAAAACTTGAAGTACTTATAAATAAACATCAGGAACTTTAGGGATTGTTGTGTGCAGAATGGAAATATTACCATATTTTGGTAATGATTTGAAATGTTACCAAGTGTTACTCTAAGAGAGAAAAATATTAATATCTACTCAAACTGCAAAACCTGTGTTGTGCTCTCCAGAGTTTTAGTCAAGAACCATAAGGTAGCGTAGGGATTTCCTGAGGAGATGACACATTTCAGCTTTAATCAGTTCAGAAAGAGCTGACATGTCTTTGGGTGAGATTTGAGTTTTGATCAAGTACATACAGCTGAAGTATTTGTTTCTGTCACAGGCAGATGCCCAAGTCTTGGGAGAGCTCTGACACTTACAATCAAGAAGAGCGTTAGAGGTAGGTTGCTCTGACCATTACCTGTTTTATAAACAAGTCCAGCCAACATAAGTGATGAAATTGTTAATCATCTTAGAACCTGGTAATTTCTCTTGTTTGTCACTGCAATTTGTTTTCCTCATTGAATGAAAACATACATGAAGGAGGAATTTAATAGATAGATTATTTGTTAATTAACATTATTGAATCACTTCAAAATTGATATGTTTTATTCTATTACATGTATGTTAGTACTTGTTAATATGAGGCATATTAATTAAGAAAATTTAATTACTTACCAAATATTGATGAACAATGAATATTAAATACGTGTTTGGTAATTACTAACAATTAATGCTTCACTTAACAAATGTTAAACGTGCATTGAATAGGACAAACTGTTAGATTAAATTCTAATTTCCTAATACTTGTGTGCTATCAAGAATTAACAAGAAATAATATGAATTGAGGTGATCATAGCACAATATCATTTTTTCATCTTCCAGGTAGCCTTCTATAGAGGTAAGCATAGTGCATCCTCCTGTCTTCATCTCTTTGGGTAAAATGTGATGGTTATTTATAACAACTGGGCAACAGCTTTATCTTTTTCTTTTTTTTTTTTTTTTAAATGATAGCCAGAACAAGAACACAATAAAAGTGAAAATTCCTTGTAAAACAAACTTAAAATAATTTCTGATCCAAACCTTCAATTACGAGGATGTTGAACAAATAATCTGGATTTCAACTTCTACTTAATATAAAACTAGAAATTTTTAAAATGGTAAACAGATGAGCTCCCTCACACCATGCAGTGTTTTGCTTTTAAAAGTGTCTGTGTTTCTGGTAAAGATTTCACTTTCAAATATTTAGTGGTTTCTGATAAATCTACTGATAAGGAGTTTTTCTGATCAACTCAGTTGTTGGGTTATTCATAGGTTGCAATTGTTCAATCTTAAAACACAGTTTCAGGGAATTATTCTGTCTGAAGTAGTTAGGAAAACAACTTGAAACTAATGTCATTTAAATGTGTGGGAAGCCCAAATGAAGCAGCGGTTGAAGTGTATTTATATTCTCTCCCGCTCTCCCAGAATGCACAGACTTTTGAGGACAAAAGACCAAGTTCCAAATAATGTTAGACATGTATTTCACATAAGTTAAGCTGCACATAGAGGAATCTCAAGAATCTCTGAATTCTGTGGCAGTGTCTGCATTTTAGGGTAAATTTGCTTAACGGTCTAAAACCTGTTGAGTGATATGTGAAACTTCCCTGGCATATCCTAGAACCTTCTTTCAGAGGCACACAGATGGATATGTTGCATTCATGTGTCAACATGGACTTGATTTATACACTGGGACAGAATACACCTGGTATTCAGATAACCAAATGCATCACAGTGTGTAACGGCCCACAAGTATTGATTTTGCTAGTATGTACTAATAGTATCATCAACCTTAATAAAAATTGAGTACTCTCTTAACGGAGTGTGGTCTGAGTTCAGATCACTGCTCTTTTGTAAAAATAATACAATTCTAAGGATGTAGATTACTTTTCTCAACATCAGAGGAATATTATTTATAGGAAACAATGTGTGCATAATTTTTTTGTGATGTACTCCCTATATGCAATGTTCTACATAAAATCTGTACCAAATTGTCATAGTGTCAGGAGCTTTACAAGCTCTGTAGACAATTGATTCCTACAGCCAAAATAAGAGTCACCAAAAGTGGCTTTGTTTCATATTGAAAACATCGGGCAATAGTTAGATGAAGAGAGTTGGAGAATGTTAATTTTTTTTAAAGCTAAAATATACCTAATTACTACAGTCATGATGGACAGCTTGGATTGTTTCCTTGAAGTGAAATCTTAGCTTTATTGAATTCAATTAAATAACTTATGCTTAGTGAGGTATAAGGAAAAGGGGTTCAGCACTCATGTCAGATATTAACCTAGGCAAAAATAATTGGGCAGAAAATAAAACTGTATGCTTTAAAACAGATTTTAGAGATCACCAGTTCTGTGAAAACTATTTCACATTTCTTCATCTCTCAGAAATATATAGTTAATCTGTATGTATTTATGTACTTATTTTTTATATCATAACCTTAGAGTCATTGTGAAAACTTATTGCTAGCCAATAATTTTAACTGTGTAGGGATTCTACGCTATAGTTAAATTTCAACCAAAGTGCAACAAATTAATATTCATTTCCAAACACTCACACAATGAACACAATGAACTGTTTCTACAGGTGAAAAGCTTTTCCACTGACCCATGTTCTTCTTCTCAGAAAATGCAGCCTTTTAATAACATATTTTCTGTAATCAATACTGACAGAGCCAATGTGCAAATAATTACTTAGTAGGAGAGTGTTACAATTTGAAGGCAGCATGTGTTTGTAAATTGTTGCATACCTCCTACCTCCATGTGCCATCCAAACATTCGTCATCTCAGCAAGGTTACAATATGAAATATGTAATTTGATAGGAGTCGAGATGAGTTTTTCAGGTGCTTTCTTCTAAAATTGCCTAATTGCAAGCATTTTCTCTGCCAGTTCAGATGTTCCCTTATGTATCTGTTGTGATTCAACTCAGTCTTTAAAATCTGTTCAAAATTATTTGGTTTTAGACCCTCTTGATGTATAAATGTACTTAAATAAATGCTAAGATGCTTAAGGTAACTCATTGTAAATATTTGGATGCTGGCTTGTGGCAATAATATTTCAATTGTTATATGGTATAGTTTATTTTCATGCACAGTCATTCACTAAAACCCAGGTGTTATATGTAACATACCTTTATATTAACAGTTGTACTGATTTTCTTATTCTTCAAAATAGAAAATCGGGGTGCGATGATTCTGGAATCAATGTTTCTTACTCAAAACTTTGTTATCATGTCCAAACCTTGTAACTGTCATTGTCTGCATTTATACAATAAGCATAATAATCAGAAGAAGCTTTCAGGCATAGACAAACCAGGTGGCTGCCAAGATGGGTTCCTATCATTGCTGTTGGTATCAATTACAATTTGCATGTGCAATCACTCAGGCCCTAATTCAACATGTTTCTTCAGCAGGTGCCCAATTTTAAATACACCAGTAGTTTCCAGTAGGATAAATCAAGTATTTCGACATAGGCACCTGCTGAAGTGCCTTACTGAACTAGATCCTTAGTATGTCTGCTCTAGAAGGGGAAGAATATATGAAGCTAGAGAAAGGGGGGAACAATAAGAAAAGAAAACATTTTAGTTATACATATATTGCCACTCTGTTGCTAAAACCCTATTCCCAAGGGTCTCAAAGGGGGATGTATCACTGCTTAGTTTGCAGCATATTACCACGAGCATCCTTTGCCTGCTGATTCCAGCTATTCCTGTGTAGGTTGGAAGGTTTTTCTGCTAGCAGTATTCAATATTTATATGTACTCTATATCTTCCATAATAACAATATAAGGACTTTGTTGCGTGCCAGTCCTATCATTTAACAGTAGAACACCTTTCCAAATACTGAAATTGCTATTAAACCCCAATGTTAGGAAAGAGACTATATAAAAACAAAGGGGAGAATGCATTCTGTTTTAATACATGCATCACTTAGAGTTTACCTGATTAGTATTATGCTGCATGATTGTACACACATAAATAAAATTACGTGATTAAAGAAGACAGAAAGCAAACAAAGAGAGGACAGGAATAATACTACTTAAAGACAGAGCGCTTTATCAGAGAAGAGAATCTCTTTTATGTGAAAGTTCCACTTCTGGGGAAGCCTACAAGAGAGTAATGCTAAAACCACTAAAGTTTTATTCAGAGGGAAAAAGTATTGCTCAGGTTGATAACAAGAGATGGATATGAATCTCAAGCAGACAAACAGAGAAAGCATATTACAGAAGTATAATCTGTTTTTTTTTTTTTCCCTGGGAAATATCGATAACTAGGATGACTTAACTTACTAAAATTTGAACAGGTAAAATGTAAATATGAAAATAATACATCTAGGGTTTCCTTCTTTTTCTTCTTTGTCCTACATGATGTACTTATGGGGGGGTTGTTCTGTTTTTTTTTATGGCTCAAACTGATCTTGAAGCTCTGTTTATTTTTTTGAAGGTCAAACAGAATGTAATCCACAAAAGGTACTAAACACATTAGTAAAGTGTATGGGGGGAAAAAAAATATAAAGGGAAAAAAAAAGAAATAATAGCAACACCTTAGAAATCATTTTCCAGTGTTGCTGAATCACATGACTCCACCATGCAAGAGGCCAAGGAACCCATACACTTAATCTGCAAGGCATTTTAAATGTGGCACACAAGCAACTAGGGTATGATTTTCTCAATAAATTAGCAAGTTAAAAGTAAGGTCTGCCTTTGCTACCAGAGGGAATAAGCAAACATATCTCTGAAAAGTACAATTCCAAATACACTCAAGGTCAGATGACAAATTATAGTGGTCCCAAATCCTTTTCGAAGCCCACAGATAAGGATTCCTTTCCTTTTGCTTGCATGGCAATGTTAAGCCCTAATACAAATACTACAGATACTGCACATACTTGCATCAGGATAATGGAAAAGATTTTAAAGTTATTTCAATTTGAGTGAAGTATACATCAAGTGGACATTCTGTTCTTTCCCTGACAGGTTTCTACTTGGAGAATTTAGTGTGTATGTCTACACTAATATATAGTAGAACTCAGTGGATCCTAGCCTTCAGACTGAAACAGTAAATGCAGAAGATCCGATGTCTATACTGTATGAAGTTTTATTGCTACTTCTGGACTGGTCCCCTAGATTGAAGAGACTTTGGCTTTTAGAGAAAAACAGAAGTGTTTCTGTTCTGTGTTTGGCCTCACTTTCATCCAAAATGAATCCAGCTGACACTTTCTGAAAGCTGTGATGTGAACCTAAGCAGGTGTGATAAGCGAGGATAATATAGGAGATTCAAGTCAAAGTTATAGTCCTGATCTGAACTAAAACATTAATGTAAATTCTTTATTTACTATGTTTGCAAGAACACAGGCTTTCAGTTTAACTTGATGAAATACATTCAGTAAAGGAAAAAAACAAAATTAATATGATATTAATTTTTCTTAATTAATATTAAAATAATAATTAATAATTAATATTAAAAGAACAAAATTAAAAAATACTAATGCCAATAAACATAAATGAAAATGCTATCCCTTAAATCACTAAATAAATTCACTAATGAGAACACTTATATTGAAATGGCTTGTAGAAGTTATTAGAAGAATTTAAGTACTTTTATTTATTTTTTTTCTGAACATGTTTGGATGTTTGTAAGCAGTGAAAGAAAAATAAAAAGGCAGTGCTTGTATTTGTACAGGCATTTAGCCAAATCTCTCATAACAAAAGTGGTTTACAGAAATCTGAACTGCTGAATTTTCTTTTTGAAGAAATTGCTACCTTGATGAGCAATATCATCAACTGAAAAATTAAAAATACAAATTTTCACAGGAAAAAGATCTGCTTGAATTACATTTTATATTTACTTAAAAAAAACCCCACAACATACATACATATTATCCTTCCCTTTTTATTTTAATGGCATTCCTTTGTGACCTTATTTTTATTTAACTTTTCTTGATATTTTAGATTTTAAATTTTCTGTGGACTTTAAAAACAAAACTAAAACCCTCCAATGTATTTCCCCTTATTTGCTTGGAAGTGGTGTACTGCCATGACAATCCATAATTTTGGTTTATTGTTTATCTGAAATAACCTTTTTTCAAGAGGCAAAGGGATTTTTATTACTTTAAGTCTTTAAAATCTGAAAAACACCAGTGGGATTAACAAATAATTTCAAGAGACTTGGCCTAACATGAATATTATGATTGCAAAATTGTTAAAGTTTCTCTCTCAAAAGATGTCATAGCTCATTGTCAAGGACTACATTAATTACTTATGTAGAGTTACTATTGGCATCTATTTTTATAGTAACAAAGTCACCACATTGCTATCAAGGACCAGGAGGTTAGTTTCACCTACTAATAAAACACTGTCCTGGTTAAACTAAAAGAGTTATTTTGTTAAGTATTATCCTCAAATGAAAGGTACTGGTATCTAAGTCTCCAGCTATATATTAAAAACTTTTTTTTTGAGCTTCTGGTATTGGCTTGTCAGTGCTACATAT
Organism: Rissa tridactyla; assembly: GCF_028500815.1. Lineage (NCBI taxonomy): Eukaryota > Metazoa > Chordata > Aves > Charadriiformes > Laridae > Rissa > Rissa tridactyla. Next base: position 96,255,108 of record NC_071468.1, read on the forward strand.
AGTAATTTGGATGTTACTCTTCAAATTTTGACTATGGTGCTGATGGCATATCCTAGCGTTAGGTCAAGTTTCTCTCAGAAGTCTAAAAAGTAACTTTGTTCATAGGAAGTCTTTTTCTATGCTAACATCTTTGAAGGAATTATACTCCTGTAAACTGACAGAAGTGCAAAAGAAAACCCTGTTTTTGCTAAACTTTTGTTGTTGTATGCTCTATGCTGGAATTTATTTCCTCACAAAGAAATCAAACGGTGATAATGTTCTCTGAAAGGAGATCCTGTCTTGGAACAAGGCTTTCTCCTAACACTCAAACAATCCCTGATCTTAATAAACTCTTCTTCAGAATTGGTATATACAAGGTATGAGAATGAAGCATAGTGCATTGAATAATTTTGTTGAAGATTAAATTATGCAACCGCTACAAACAAACTTAAAAAAAAAAGCAATAAAGGGTAGAGATGCCTAGTTACCAATCGGAGAATGTCTTTCACAAAATATCTATTCAATATTTGACTTCTCAGCACTGATCTTAAATGGAGTTCAGCGGAACATCTTCAAAAGAGTCTGATAATTAAAATTCATAGTTAATTTGAATGTCAGGGGAGAAAAAAAAATAAACTCATTAGAAATGTTTGTTTCATAAATTTAGACTTTCCACCTTGCTCCCTCCTTCCTCAGGACAGATAATCTCTCTTTCTTCTCATACAGAAAAATAATAGCATTATCATTTTTCCCAGATCCCTGGTCTACCTCTACTTCTTAGCTTTTTACTCAAAGTGTTTAACTAACAAGCACAATCAAGTTAAACACAGAAAAATGCTTCTCAACATGTTGACAGTTTGTGAGATTGTGTTTTCTGTTTAAGATTGTTGCGTGAAAAGGGGCCAAGTGGTTTTGGCAGAAGATAAACCCCCTTGCGTTCTAACACTCCTCACCAAGGTGGGAGGCTAGGTGCGGCTAGGTTTAAATTCTGAGTGATGCCCAATTCAGCACTATCAGTCCAATCGCGTTTAATATGTATTAAACTATTATGATTTGGATACACTAATAGTGGACTGCGCCTTCAGTCTAGTCGTGCTCATGAACTAGCACGGCCACTCTCGAGAAAGCGAAACGACTAGCTACTTAAACAGTGCAGTTTGCAGTTTATTTAAACAACAGATATACAGGTTCTTTAGGATTGCCGGTGATAAATACACTGTCTGCAAAGCACGTGCAAATAAAGATATTGTTAAGTATACAAACACACGACAAAATTATAAACGATACAGCCTGGCAATAAATGTAGGGTAGAGATTCTCTAGAGAAATTTCTAAGTCCCCGAGAAAGCGCTCAGTGTAATTGAAGTCTTACCCAAAGGCTTCCCTATGAGGGGGGAAGAAAGGCTCAGCCCGTCGACTGATCCCGGAAATCAGCAATGGAATTCTTCGCGATGGTGTCTTCCCTGGCATCCCCCCGCTCTCGGGCTATTTTTATACTATTCTTCTATCTTCAAAGTGGAGTTTGAATGACTTTAGTCATACGTACTTTTATTATGATTAGTGTACCCAAGGAGGAGCGTTCGCACCTCGGGGGCGGATAGTCTCCGGGATGGAGGTGTGTTTTGGTACATCGTAGTGAGCAAAGTTCGCACAAAGGACAGCATTTCATCAACATTTGACGAAATGTTGGCTCGGGTAGCGTGTAGGCCGCTTACCTGTTCCGTAGTACCATCTCATCCCCATATCTGCTATTCGTCACAAGGGAAGGCCACGGAACAAGCGCGTTCTGTTCCACTCCTCGTGTAGTTTCGCAAACAACCTTGTACAGGGAATCGCAGATGATGCATTCTTCGCGTGCCAGCTGCAGCTGTGTTCTACCTCAGAAGCCTCTTGATTTTATGACTTTCCTTAATGTGTGAACAATGCTGTACTTTTGTATTCTTGGCCAATTTAGTAATTATTCCACAAAGACCTAAACAAAAGTTGCACTCCTGAAAGCTTATTTCCAGTTCTATCAGTTTGGCAGCTACTACCTCTCCCTACAAACTTTCTCTCAGAGCATAATGATAATGAGGTATTTTAACTTAGGAAGTAACTCCCATAGTAAATAAAAGACAGGAAAATGTCAGTGCCTTGAAACATGTGCCCAGAGCAACCACCTTCTGCACAGAATGAGCCAAGTAATCCTATTTTTTCCAATTAGATTGCGAAAGAAAGATAAACAGGGAATGGGTAAATATACTGTGCAGTGAGCATCACAGAAAGAACTGGGAGCAGGTCTGCTGCACCAAGTTAAAGATCCTCGGCAAAGGAGCCTCAGGACATTTCATCTATGCATTAAGAAAGATACAGTAATCATGTCACTAAATGGAGTGCAGTTGGCTTCACTACTAGAGATAGTCTTCCAGACTACCCAAAGCATTTTCCTGTCAGTACTGTTTGCAAACAGAATGACCCTTGGAAAAGTAATTTAGTTTTCATATTTTCATTTTATCAACAATATAAGGACACAATAGGAGACTTACCTTACTGATGAATAGTGACCGAGGCAGGGGTAGGTAAAGATATCATTACCTTCCTTTCCATACTGTAGGGTCACTTTTCTGTCACAGGAGCTGATAACATCCTAGAAGTCCCTCCTCTGTTCCTTTTATTAGAAAACAGTAAGCATTTGTTATTTTTATCCTTGTTTTTTTTCTTTTTCTCATTTTTATCTTTTTTGAGAAGCTTCCACACCTTGATAGCATCCTCAGATTTTGCACTTCTGAAAGGAAAAAGATAATAGTGATTGAATTATTTAGTCACAGAGGTATCTGACTGGTGACAATTAATCCCATGATTATGAATGTTAACATGGTGGATAAGAAGCTCAACATGAGCAGGCAATGTGCACTTGCAACCCACAAAGACAACCACATCCTGGGCTGCAACAAAAGAAGTGTTGCCAGCAGGTCAAGGGAGGTGATTCTGCCCCTCTACTCTGCTCTGGTGAGACCCCATGTGCAGTACTGTGTCCAGCTCTGGAGCCCTCAGCACAAGGACGTGGACCTGTTGGAAGGGGTCCAGCAGAGGGCCACGAAGATGATCAAAGAGCTGGACCACCTCTCCTGTGAGGACAGGCTGAGAGAGTTGCAGTTGTTCACCCTGGAGAAGAGAAGGCTCCGAGGAGACCTTATAGCAGCCTTCCAGTACCTAAAGGAGCCCTACAGGAAGGATGGGGAGGGACTCTTTATCAGGGAGTGTAATGACAGGACATGGGGTAACGGTTTCAAACTGAAAGAGGGTAGATTTAGGCTGGATATTAGGAAGAAATTCTTTACTGTGGGGGTGGTGAGGCACTGGAACAGGTTGCCCAGGGAAGCTGTTGATGACCCATGCCTGGAAGTGTTCAAGACCAGGCTGGATGAGGCTTTGACCAGCCTGATCCAGTGGGAGGCGTCCCTGCCCAGGGCAGGGGGGTTGGAACTAGATGATCTTTAAGGTCCCTTCTAACTTAAACCATTCTATGATTCTATGATTATTATGAAAGTTTATAGACTTATTTGTACAAAGAATTTCAGCTTCTCTTTCTGAGCGCTTACACGTGTGAATGAGAATTGTAGATAAAATTGAATCGTACTTGCATAAAACATAATTTTTTTTTAAATCTAGTAAACTGTTAATGGAATAGATCTGCATTTATTCTGATCCTTAACTTTCAATTTAAAATGCTAGCAATATATATTTTATACTCTTGAAATAAATAATTGGGTATAAATATGGACATTTATTGACTTTATAATATTTTCCTATAGCAATATGGTTCCTATAGTAAAAGTGAGAAAAAGATGTCAAATTTGTACTTTTTGATTGTGCAACTGACTTTTCTATACTACCACAGCTTGTTCTTTAATCCCAGTAAATTGTTCCATGGTTGAAACAGTACAAGCCTCAACCAGTTCAAACTGAAAAACCCCTGTGACGTGCTCAACAACTGTAATAGAGATATGCACTTACAAAGAAGAGTCATAAACTAGATCTAGCAGATCTTCACTAACTTTATCAAGACAAGACACCTCAGTTGAGGAAATTACTCTCCGTTTTCATTCAGATGTTTTTCAGGGCCTTGAGGGCACTACAGGAGCCTGACTATTTCTGCTAGTCCTTCCCAAAAGTCCCATTTCAGCCTAGTCCTGGACATCAGTCCCTGCTCCAGCACTGCTGTAAGACGCCAGTCTCCAGCTCTATCCATGGATTATTTTCCAAATAAATATTTCTCTTTAAATGTTCTTTTTTAAAACATAAGTATGTTAAGGTATTGGGATGCCTGTTTAACGTAATTTCAGATACTTTAAGAGTCTGCAAACAGGAGATACTATCACCTTTCCCTTCATCTACTTTCCTTAGACTGCTTTGTCTTCATGCCATTAGCCAGATGCCATCTGGCTTCCCAGGACAGTGATTCATGCAGCATTTCTACCCATGTGAGGAATTCTCAAAAGCAATATTTAACACAGGCTTAACAGATATGTACGCTCAAGATGTATGACCTTTTGAGTTCATCAGCTTGTACGTAGCTGTGAAAAGGAAATGTATTCTTTTGTACCCAACCTCCAACCCAGTTCTCTAATATAGTTGAGACCACAATACAACATTTCTTGTTAGACTGCGTAGAAATTGTTTCTTTTTAAGAAAGTCTATTTCTTCCTTCCTAATACTTGCTTTTTTTTATTACCTTTTGTTGTGGATTGAAATATTGATGACCTATCTAGTGTAGTGTCAGTTATGGAAGAGATGATGCAGAATTCAATAGCAGTGAATGAAAAACAGGTGCTTCATTCCAGCTGATGAGCACTACAGCCTTGCAGGTTTTCTCTGCTCAGTAGTTGAACTCAGGCTGTGCAGGTGCTTTTCATTCCTGGAGAAGACTAGTGTAAATTTACTTCTTCCTCACTCAGTCCATAGCAGTCAAAAAAACCCCAAAGGTTTCAACAAACCAGGACATGTTATTGTAGATTTCCATATAGTAGTTAAACCATTTATAATCTGAATTTAAGAAAACCCTCATTTTTAATTAAATAATTTGTAGTGAGGAATACTACATTTTGTAGTGTTAGGAGTGTCCTTTTAATGTGCTCATGTGAGATACACAGTGATTTTCTATTTACAGGTAGATAAGACTGGAAAGAGATGTGAAGATATGTAGCATCCATGACCCCAAAAAGGATGATCTCTATTGTACCTGACAGGTTTTGAAAACCTGTTCTTAAAGACCTCTGTTGTGGAGATCTCCATTTTGGATATGACTTGGCTTATTCTGGGCAAAAAGTGATTTCTCTGGGCATACATTTTAAGACACCAGTGTTTTACCGACCAGCCTGTTTGGAAAACCTGTAAAGTCAATCTGTCACTATGCTTAACTGAAGATTTCTTTATGTAAAGCATTCCATGTTTATATTAAGGTGCAGATATGATGAAATATGATATCTTACATGAACTATACAACTGATTGTATTGAGGATTCACAGAATTCTGTAACTGCTCAGTACTGTAATGTTAAACATACATGGATTTTTTATTTTCTGCTTTCCCTTTAATATCTACTTCTGTGCCTAACTCTTCTCAACAGTTATTTAAAAGTTTTCTTTATTTACTTATTCCTTCATCCTTCTATGTATTTTTATCATCCTTGTAAAAGGAATACAATGACAAAAATCATACAACCATAGAACATTCTCTATATACCCTAGAATCCAAGTTTAAGAAAATACCCTGATGTTCATATGATGCTGGAGTACCCACCACAGGAACTGTCACCACCACTATTCTGGCACATTCTTTCTGAATCTCATTCTAGTAAATATTTTTGCCAACTAGCTTCATATAGTTGACAAACATCAGCCTGTATACATAATCTGAATTTATAAGGATTAAATAAAAATTCCAAAGTAGTAGTGCACACATTGCTTCAGTAGACAACTTTGCCTTCACTGAATACTTAATAGCCCACCATGCATTCACAGAGCAGTGCATGTCTTTGAACCATTCACCAGTTTCTGAGTGCTATGGAAGCTCTATCTCATCAGTGAGACTTCTGTGATATCTATGCACAGTGGATCTGCAGAATTTTTTTTTTAAATTTACTTTAGCTTAATCAAAATTTGTAAAATTTAATTGCTAAATCTCTTTTAAATGTAATAGTTGCAGTAAATATATATTAAATATATTACATCATATGTACTTAAAGATCACACAAGATATAAATGGCCTTGCTTGCAATGACCCATGAAAAAACACCAATCAACCCAATGAGCTGTGAGTCAATATTGTCTTTAAATGCATTCCAGCATAACATTTTATAGAAGTTTAATATAAAGCACTAAAGCATGCTATTTCCTAAATGACACTAATGACCTACAGTAAAAGACAAAATTCTTCCCAGGTGAAATTCAGGCCTCTTTTGCACAGTACTAAAACAAAACATTTATGTACATTACATTGCTGAAACTGAGGTACTTCTCATAACAGGAATAGTGCACTACATAGATGTAGTGCACTTGAGAAGTGCACTATATCTTAAATTATATTCTAATATCATCAATAACCTCATTTCCCATTGAAAACAATCAAATCAAATGCTGCTATCATCTTAGGTACTGACTTGGAGGTAACGTGAACACCTGCTAGGAAGCAAAATAAAAAGACATTCAATAAAAAAATATAAACCAAGATTACTTTGGTTAAATCTGATTTAAATTTAATTAAGCTAAATCACACGTAAAGCCTGGGAAATGCCAATGCAGAAAGGTACTGAAAGTCAGAGCTAACAGTATCTTCATGATGTCATGTGTCAGGTAAAAACTTCACTATGAGCTTGGTCTACACAGTTAAAGTATATCACACCACAGAGAGCAGAATAATGTCAGGAGCTTTTATCCCAGTGTGAGTCATAATTTGTACTTGCTGAAACATTGGGCTTGGATTCACCTTCTCTTGACAGTAACTGTCTAAAAGCTAGGTGCTCAAACACTTTCCAAGACCTCCAGAAAGACCTTTAAAGGGGAATTCAACCTACCTACCTTACACATCTCAGGTGCAATGAATTGCCCTCTGTATCTTCCCTTTTCTCTCCATTATTTATAAAGAAACTTATATAACTGTGCTAAGCTAGGCATCCCACTTGTAATTAAGAAATGTAGGTGACAGTGAATCCCACTGTTGATTATCAAAAAAAGTTAAAATAGTCTGCTGGAGAGAATTTAAGTACTGGTTTCTTAATACAGTAAAGAATTATAAACAGATTTTTCAAATTTGAGATGTTTACATGTGTCTTAAACAGAAGTATTTGAATATAAGATTAGAGGAAAGAATTGGTAACAACACATTCCAGGGTTCCTGTCTTCTGAAAGCAAGCTTCAATCAAGAGCTGCATAGGCTGAACAGTTTTTTTTTCTGGTGTTGGAGATCCTAGCTGAGATGGTATGGTACCAGAACAGAGCTGTCCTGCCTGTGTTTTCACCAACCTTTCTACTGGCCTTTGTAGGAAGTACAGGAGATGGCAAGAGCAACCTTGGTACCTGTATGAAGGGAATTTCCATATGAAATGGGAAAAACAGGAAAGCAGAACTGCTAGGAGTAATGGAGATAGAAAAGGAGTCAGTAAGGCTGACTTTGGCCAGGTTAAACATTCACAAGTCACTAAGTGACAGAATAAATGCTGATTGAAACTTTAGTACACCTTTATTTCCTTCTGGAACTATAACGATTTAATTGCATGATCAGATGCCATATAATCCACAGATCTTGCTTTGGTTTAGTACTCTCTGTATCCTCAAAATTGGCCTGAGATCCACCTCTTCATAGCTGAAGAGGAACTTGCTTCTTAAGCAGGAAATTACATAGTTCAGGAGTATGATAATTAAAAAGAGTAATTTTAAATTAAGAGTGTCAGAAGACACAACACAACTAAAGCCTAAGCTCCTTTTTCAACAGGGTAGTTATAACTGGGATTCATTACCTGGAAACAGTATACATTCACCACACAGCCTGATAGGACTTTCATTTTGTCTCCTTTCCTTAGGCAATAAATGGCTATCAAAACCTGAAAAAATAAGTGATTGGAATTAAATTTTACCACCACTTCAACTGTGCAATTTTCCTTTTCAATTTAGTATTGCTTAGATATATTCTTTTAATGGTAATTTTATACATAAAATCAATATTTCCAAGTGAGACACATACTTACATTTTCAGGAAAATATTACTTTCAAATGTGAGGAAAAATTCTGTGCTCAGTATTTTTTACCAAAAATATCCATTGCTCTAATAAAATATTTTATTTTTCCCTTCAAACAATACATTGCTTATATCTATAGAGTATTCTGGCTGTGGTGTTACTATTGATATGGGTAAAATTTGTCCAACTAGCTGACATATTTGGCATGAACCAAGAACTTTTATTGCCCAACACATGGGGTATTGTAACACTAGCCAAATATTGAACTGGTCACTGTCTCAAAAATTCAAACACCTTCCTTTTAATCTCTGAGGGTTACACTTATTAAAAAAATTACACATGCAGGGCACAGTAAATGATTACTACAGAGATAAAAACTGGCATGGTTTGAACAGTTAAAACATGTAAGAAGGAAAGGAATTCCTTCTGTTATTGCCAGTACAGTCATTAAGTTGACTTACAATCTGCATAATATATCAAATAGGTAGGACAACACCGAACATAAGAACAGTCTCTTGATATGTCATGGTTTGGGCCAGGTTAGCCAATGACAAGACAATATATGCTCTCCCCCACCTCTCACTCCAAGGAGAGGAAGAAGAGAGATAAAGAGAGTTATGAGTTTAGAAAAGAACTAAACTACTTTAATGAAAGCTTAATAATAATATAAAAAGTTATAACAAAATAGATAAAACTTAAATAAATATACACAAAACTGGATCAAGCTCCCAGGAAGATGCCACTGGCAGGCACTGGGGAAGTTCCAGACTGGACTCCTCGACAAATGGGAACTGGGACACACTGACCAGCATCAAAAGGCAGATGAGCTGACAGGGTGACGTCCTCCTCAGACACTGAAGAAAGAGAGCCACTGAAGAAGCAGTCCATTGAAGAAGACCCCTCAGGGAAGAACACACTGAACAAGAGTCAAAAACAAAGGGCCAACCTGGCCACTTTGATCTCTCAGCTTTTATACTGAGCATGGCAGATGGCATGGAACAACCTATTGGTCAGTTTGGGTCACCTGGCCTGTCCACTCCTCCCCACAGGTGTGACCCCTCCACAGGGTGAACAACCCAGTCAGTGACCCTGGCTGCCACAGCAGCAAGCGTGAGCCAGAGCCTCTCACTGAACAGAAAGTTCTGCTTCACCCCAAACCAGGACATGATAGTGGGTTTCTGTTTTGTGGTCTAAAGCTTTTTATGATGTACACATTAAGTAATATTGACTTGTACAAAACTATTTATATTTTGGTATAACTTTGAGCTAGATAATATGACAAAGTGAAACCACTCAGATGTCTCTGAACCTGTGGGAAAACTGATATCCTTTACTTCCACTAAGTCAGTGGAAGTGTATCAATATTTCAGTGGCTTTGTGAAAATGAAGTCTGAAAGACTGGTACAAAGACAAAAAAAATATAAAGATTGAATATCAGCAGGAGATTTTTAAACAATAACTTGGAGAGCTTTTGATAAAAAGAGAGCACTCTTTCCATATTGTTGAAAGACAAAATGTCAGATTAAATAGTGGAGTAATTGCATGAAAGTCTTTGTTTTGCAGCTTGATTGCATTAACTCTCTGCAATGCAAATACCACAGTTATGGTAAAGGAATATAAAGATACACTGTTGAGTTAAAAAATAACAAATAAGAGAAGCAAAATGAAAATATTTGCCAATCTGCAATTCTGCTCTGGAGAGAAAGGATTTGTTCATTATAAGAATTATTCATTGTGCATCTGATATTCTAAATGCTCTAAAATTGTTAATTTTTCTGTCAATATAGTGATTAAGTCTTACAAAGCATTTTGCTTTTTCTCATCAAAATCTATCTTAATGAAATATTTAATTTAAAGAAGTTGCTTTGTGTATACATATCAATGGATATAATTTATAGGTTTCTTTTTTTAAACGTGGCATAACTCCAAAAGTAAGCCTACAGACTGGAGATTAGGAATACCATCTTAGTTTCCACCTTTCTTTTTAATATAAACTTAATTTTATTATGCCTCCTAAAGTCTGTTTTGAAATGATTAATAAGTGAAGTTCTTGATGAATACAGCTGGAATCCTTCTTGCCCTTTGAATGTGTAACATACTGAATTCCTCACTTAAATTTTCTGTTGTGGGTTTCTTTTTGTGGTTTTATTTTGTTGTTTTTTTGGGGGGTTGTTTTTTCTTTGTGTGTGTTGGGTTTGGTTTTTTTTGTTTGTTTGTTTTGTTTAGTTCTTGGGTTTTTGGGTTTGGTTTTGTTTTCTTTTATTTTTTTTAAGTACCAATACCTAATTCACCATTAATTTCTAAAAGACTGGAAGTCTTAGAAGGAAGACTACAGTCTTAATTCTACTAGCTGACAGCAGGAACCAGTCTGAAAGAAACATAAAATGCTCTAGAAATTTCATGATAGTTACTAGAGATTCAGAAACCACATTAGATACATTTATTAAAAGTATATGAAAACGGACATTTCTGTCATCTTAAACAGATCTACAAGCATAAACAACATATTGATACTTTGATTTAACTATATTAAAACTGAAATGACATCATTCCTGCTTCTTGCTTTATTTAAATATATTTGAGGAATTTCACTAATAGTTTTTCTTCCATCTCTCGTATTCATATTTTCCCAGTGCAGTCTCCAGGAGTTTGTCATGCAGATTACAGTTTCCCATTAGCTGTAATTTAAGACCAGAACAGTAACGGGTACCACATAATGTTTCACTGGATTATTTTGTTTTAGTCTGTTATGTGTAATGGTCCATTTACTAACAACTTGAGATGCCCATTATTTTATGATGTTATATGAAGATGACACATCTTCCTTAAATCCCTACTCAGGGAGTAAATTCCTCCTATACAAATATTTTTACATATAAAATCATTTAATATAGATTAATGTATAAAGAATGCAAAATATCCAGTAAAGATAATATACTGGAGTAAGTTCCTTGACCTGAACTAAATGTAAATGGGCATGCAAGTTTCTTCTAAAACAGCAGATAATTCATGTAGGACCATATCAGCAGATTATAATTTCAGTCTGACAACAACTGATTTTGACCAAGGGACAAGTTGATATAAAAGATACCAACATATATTCTACTGAGATTTACATTTTACAGAACATAATATGTTTTATTATTATACAATGTAATATTATATCTATCAATATATTTTGTTAGATGTATATTATATATTATTATAAAACATAATATTATATCTAACAATACATATGAGGGAAAAATTTAATCTGTACAATAATCTTTAAAAAAAAAAATCTATAAAATAACATAAGATGAAGGACAGTTAATTTCATTAATGTCTTTACAGAAACTCCACAAGCAGATTCTACAGCTTTCTGTCTCCCTCTTTGTACAACATTTCATAACTATGAATATTTTGTTACAGATTTTCTTCCGCAAATGAAAAGCCACTGAGAAATATAAGAAAGCAGCACCAGAGACTGTCTGCCATTTTTCTACTAAAATTATGATTTTTAGAAGTGTTCAACTATTTTGTGTAAGAAGAATATGTGTTCTGGGAACTGTCCTGTTTAATATCTTTGTCAATGACCTCAGAAGTTAATGGAATGCTTGCTCATAAAGTTTGCAAATGGCATCAACCTGAGGCAAGTACCAGTCAATATATGCAAGGGCAGGGCTGCCACCCAGAAGGACACAGACAGGATGGAGGGATGGGCCAACAGGAACATGATGACACTCAGCAAGGACAAACGCAAAGTCCGGGTAGAGAGACAGTCATGTGAAGACACTGTATGGGCTGTTGATTTGAAAAAAGGGTAGCATACCCTTTTTCTGCCCAGAAGAGCATAGAACTCTCTGTGGTCCCGCTACAAGCAGATGTCTGCTTGATTGAGTACTGTGAAACTTAAGAACAAGCCTCAAATTATGAATATTTAAAATCATGCACATAGCATGCTTCCCTTTTTAAACTATGAATTTGATTCTGCAAACAATTATGTACTACAGATAATTACATCCACTTGAATAATCACAATATCAGTTGGTATGACTAGCCAATCATTGCTACTTCCCCACTTGCTTGGAAAGAGTTACTAGGGATTTAGGAGTAAGGAGACAGTGTTTTTCAGACAGTGCAATGTCCATAGCCTTGAAGGATGCACTTGCATCTTCAGGATCTCAAATCTTAGACTAGATTTAGATAGCCGTTACAAAACTGGGCTCTTTTTTGTTCCCACTATAACTTTATTTTCCTCAAATAAAATTTTTTCGTCAGCTATAAACTTCTAGATACCTTGACTTGAAATAATGATATATTGATAGCAGGGAAATGCACAATCTGAGTTGAACGCAGACATCCTGAGGAGATAAGTTAATTTTTTCAGATTCAGCCTTTTTTTTTTTTTTTGTTAAAAATACAAATTTGGTGATTTCTATGAAAAAAATACCTTTTTCCATAATTTGTGAGGCATATCTTTGGGGGGTGGTTGGTAGTGGTGGTGTAAGTTTACAACTATATTTTATTCAAATCTTCCTTCAATTACTTTGTATGGAAATAGTGTAATGATTTTTTTAGTATGGGAAACAGTATTTCTATTTAGCCTTAAGACTGGCCGCTTTTCTAACTTGTACTGTGACAAATGCAATTACTACGTCTTTAAACAGGGAGATAACCTATCATACACCTCTACTATACAACTCCTGAAATTAGAAATGTCATTTATATTAAGCTTAAAATTATAATTTTGGGGAAAACTAAACATGCTTGTTAGTACAACATAGGTGGGATTATTCTTAAAGAATGTTACAAATATTTACTTTATCACGTGATTTTTCAGATTATTGTGAGTAAACCTTAACAGAAACTATTCTGTGAAAAAAAAACAAATACCTCAAAGCACCATAAAATTTCCAGTTCCTCATGCAAAAATCCATGTTTTAATTTTGTTGATAATCTGATTTCCCATAAACTTTATTCCTCTTTCCAATCATTTGCAGGGTCCGAGCTTAATAAAAGGTAGCTAACAACTTCCTTACATGTAGGGAAGATGAAAGGACAAAATAGACAAGAATGGAAAAACAGCGCTTTAGAAATCTGAACTCAGATGCTGGAGCAGGCTTTCTAGTGGCTTTTTTTGTGTTTTGTTTTATTATTAAATTTTTATTGCATTGCCTTCTCTTTTTTTATTGTCTGGTTTTCTATTTAGAAACAAAATGTGTAAACATTATTCATATGAACAGCCTTATTGAGAACAAGACGGGGATTAGTGATGCATATAATTACTCGTGTACAATTCTAGTATCATAGTATTCAATTAGAAAAATCACAGGAGTGAGCTGTGCTCTTACAAGTTTTATAAAACAGCTGGTAGCTTTTTGTACAACCAACATAGTAAATTAATTAAATCAATAATACATAATTTCTCAAATAGTATGTAGCATGTTAAAAAGCAACAACTCTGAATTTTAAACTGTTATTTACAGTGTTTTTTAATGCCATTAATTTATTTGCCTTTCAGAATTAATTTTTTGTGCTTTTTTTCATCTACAATTTGGGATGCTTTGGAATATGTAAGAAAAAAGAACAGTATCTTTGACTCAGAGTAAGCACAGAAATTTTTTTTTTCCTATAAAAAATGAGAAATAATTATCCTGTTTCATTGTCTTGCTTTATAACTTAGGATGGTCTAGTTTTTTTTTTAAAGTTCTTAAATGGAACATAAGAACGCTATTTATGAATAATATGAACGTTAAAATCGGTACCTGAATAGATCTCGTTGGGATTTCACTATGGGGAATCTTAGTTTAAAGTTTTGTATCTACCAACCTCATTGCTCCCTTCCTGACTAACAAGAAATTAAGGCTTATAGTCTGTTCTCTTGCTACCTCTGCTCCTCAGTCAAAAGTCACGTGCCTCATTTCTTTCAGGCACTCTCAGCAAGGAGTGATGTATGACTACGCAGTGAAGCCAATTATCTGAATTGTTCTGCCTCTTCTGGCGCTGGAAAAAACAGTTTTTGCCTGAATCTCCAAAGCTCAGTGCTTGAGAAAATGGAATTTCTCCACATACAGGAGAAAGAAATCGAGTGTTCGATGTTCAGAACTGAAAACTTGGAGGCACTAGTGAAAATAAAGGGGAGATCAGCTGGAAAGAAAAACCGAGGGTGTGTTTTTGTAGCAAAGGAGGGCTGTAGAGACGGCAATCAGCCAAGGCCCAGCCCCAGACCCACGGGTACCAACCAGGGCCCAGAGTCTAGGTGCACACCGTGAGGTCGTGCCTGGCTTGTTGCATCTTCGACAGAGAGAGTGCAGGGGCTCGCCAGGGTGAGACGTACAGTACGTGAGTAGTCACAGCACAATGCTTTATAGGAATGCTGACATTTACTTCAAATGAGATAGTTACTGTGTGCTTTAAAGAGCATTAAGCTGTCTTTAGATAGTTGGGTTCTAAGGATCCTGTTACTGTACCTCAGAAGCAAAATATCAGCACAAATATACACACACTGACTTTCAGAAATAAAATTTAGATTCTTGTGCATGATTACATTTCTTGCTTGTATTATGAGGTAAATGCTAAATGCTATGACTTTTGGCTGCTTGGAAAAACAAAATTATACCAGAATGCAGTGATATTAGTTGTCTTGTAAACAATATGTATCAAAGTATCAGAGGTCAGTAAAGCTGAGACTGATACTTTCAGCCTGGTAGCCAAGTTTAGCTTCTTGCATTGCAAGGCATTTTTAAAATGACTCAGACAATAAGTCTTAAAAGCAAGCTCAAACATCTTCCTCTCAAATACTGTTCTTGTATAGTACTAATTCTAGATAATTTCTAAAATAATTACATGGAATATAATTCAGTCTTTTTATGGTGAATTTGCAAGACATCTTTATAGGTTAATGCAGAAGTTTCATGTGTCACTGGTGTTCTTACAGAAACAATATTGTAATTACTAATCTATCATACATAAAGACAATCTAACTTGCCAAAGAAAAAACACTGCGTTTGTATCTTATTGGAGTATAGCTGCAACAGAGTAAGAACGTGTTTGTTTAATAACTCCAATACATGAACTTTTAAAGTCAATCTGCATTAAAGAAGACTTGAGAGAAAAAGTTATGTTGTCTAATGTTTTTACTATTTTACACAAATTTTTCTCCAACAGATTTAAATGAAATGCCTTAGTGACACTTTAATATTCTTTGTGTATAGTATGATTTTGTTATAAAATTGTCTGTTTTGATTTTTGAGTTGTTTTGTTGTTTCAAAAGTCTGCAATTCTGAACACCAGGATCAAGACGAATATGGTGGGTTGACCTCAGCTGACTGCCAGACCCTGACCCAGCTGCTCTTACTCCCCCTCCTCAACAGGACAGAGGGAGAAAGTAGGATGAAAAAGCTCATAGGTCAAGATAAAGACAGAGAGATCACTTACCAATTACCATAATGGGCAAAACAAACTCAAATTGGGGAACATTAATTTAATTTATTGCAAGTTAAAAATAGGGTAAGGTTTTATTAAGGAAGTTTTCTTCATTGCAAAATTCTATATGCTACCTTAGAAGTGAGCAAGGAAAAAGAAAATAAAGAGGTATTTTCTTTTTATAATATCCACTAATAATATGAGGTAAAGAAAGAAGTGTTGTTTGGTATTAAATTTGTTTGGAAATATTTGCTAAAATTGTACATTCTGGATGATGTCATGTATTACACATGTAAATCTAGACTGAACTGTTTTTACTGTATCACTCCCAAATATATTCAAGTTCGTCAGTATATTTTCAGAAAATAAAACTCACGAAATTCATAAATACTTGTAATCTGAAGAGTAATGCATATAGCATTTTGGAATATATGAAGTTAAATTTCACCCTTACTCTAGCTAAATAAATTAGAGGGAGAGCTATCTTACCAGAGAGTTGGTATATTCTCATGATGAAAAGGGTGTTCCACTGTTGCCATTTTCAGTCTTCTAAGGGGATACTTGCCAGCACCAAAGGAACACATGATATGAGGATCTAGGAATTTCTTGATAACTGGGCAATACATGAATAACAATGAGCAGGCTACCACTACCCTTTATCTAGTGACATGCTCACCCTCCCACTACCTGCAAAGTCTGAAGGCGAATCAGGATCCAGTCCAGAATCTTCACTAGGAGGTATGGATTTCTTGATAGCGTCATGTTCATCTTTGAGGTCTCCTGGGAGTACTTCTTATGAATTTGATGCAACCACATATTGATGGCATCTGAATATTCATGAGGGTGGCAGACTCTAACTGACTGCCTAGCTGCTTAAAATAATTATGGAGCTTGCAAAGAGAAACTAAACTTACCTGATAATGGTGCAGGGACCATGTTAACTGCTTTCAGCCGCCCTGCTGTCTGAGTCATGTGCGCCACAGCATCTTGGTCCAGAAGACTATAGTGCTATGTCAGTCAAATAGCAAACTTATTTCTCAGTGTCATGAATAGCTTAAGCTTAATGGAGCTATACTGCTTCCAGTCCCCAAGCTAGTTCAATTGTAGTCAATGCAAGCTGATATCTCTGCACAATGCTGACATCCTTTCTATACTTAAACGGGGCTTATAAGAAAGATGGGGACAGACCTTTTAGTACAGCCTGTTGTGATAGGACAAGAGTTAATGGTTTTTAACTAAAAGATGGTAGATTCAGACTACATGCAAGGAAGAAATTTTTTAAGAGGAGGATGGTGAAATGCTGGAACAGGTTGCCCAGAGAAGTGGTAACATTTGTTTCCTGGATGTTTCCTGGAAACATTCAAGGTCAGGTTGGACCAAGCTCATAGCAACCAGATCTAGTTGAAGATGTCTCTGGTCATTTCAGGGAGGCTGGACTAGATGACCTTTAAAGGCCCCTTCCAACGCAAACAATTCTATGATTCTATGATCCTCTAAAAAATTAAGAGCAAAAATCCATTGAAAATCACTGGGATATTCATCAAAAATCATGTCTGCCTTTTAAAAATCCAACTTTAGTTTCTGTTTTCCTGTTGTTCAAGATGACTGCAAGGAGCTCCTGATCTATCTGTATTTACCTGCAATGTGTAGACAAGAATATTGTGGACATCTTTTGTGTAGAAAAATTTGAGCAGCACCAGTAAAATTCAACATGGAGACCAAAAAGCAAAAAATTTCCTTTATGAGCATTCTAGGCCACAAGATTGATTACTGATGTATATCAAACCACTGAAATGGAAAATATTTTCAATCAATTTCATTGCTGAGACAAGAGCAGTTACTCTGATGCAGTCAGTAATACTTCACCCTCCTTCTACAGGCAGTGAACCTGAGCTAGAGATTAATTGAGTTTTAATTTTTTTATTCAGTATAATTTATTTTCCTCTAACTGCTTTTTTTTTTTCTTCAGAAAATAAATTTAGAATAATTCTTAGACGTGTGAGTTTTGTAATTTAGCGCAAATATCGATACATTATTTCACAGTAAATTCTAGTTCTGCTTTCAGGTTATAAACACAATAATTCATTTATCTGATAGGCTTTTCTGGGTCAAAATCTCCCTCTAGAACAGTTCTTTGTGTTACAAAAGAACTGTGTGTTTCACTTAAATGCTACAGTCAAAACCTGTAGTTTAAAACTCATTTTAACACGTTATTATTTGAGATCCCCAACAGTTTTTTAATCAAAAGGAACTTAGCCAACATTTATCTGACATTTGTAATGAAATAAAATTTTACCCACACTGAAAGGAGCTTAGATGACTAAGTAACAACAAATAAACTGAAAATGCAAGTCTTTTTCTAGTTTACCTATGCAGTTTACTACTGAAGAAAAAGTCAGAATTCTATGTATGCATCAAGCCTCATTGAAAAAATATATTCATATTACTTTGGATAAACCAAAACTATGTTCAAAACATAGTTGACAATATTTAAAGGTATGAAGGCTACTAGTGTGTACTAGTCATGAAACTCACTGTTGAAAGTGACACATTTGAGCACAGATTCAGACTGTGGAATTCAGTGTCAAAAAGTAACAGTCTGCTCTCTATTCAAGAGCATTATCTCTCCTCTCCTTTTTTCTTTATATTCTTTCTGCAGCAAATTTTAGGAAAGAACTAGATGATACATGCCAAAATCCAATGTTCATATTGAATTAGGGTCTGTTTAAGATGCCTGTTGGCCAAAACTACTCATTATTGAGAGTGTGGAAAAACTGCTTTCTCAAACTTTACAGTTAAGGCTCAGGATGGATTACTAGTATTTTGTTTTCCAGTAGCATCTTTGAGCTCGGAAATCAGATCCTACCTTTCCTCAAGGTACGGTGGCCAATAAGATCTGATCCTTTGATTTTGTTTGGTAGTGACTTAAGACTGACAGAATGGTCATTCGTAGAGTACTGTAGCTGCAAGTGACCTAATGTTAAAATTAGTTTAGACTTGAGATACACTTTTGTTTTGCTGGAAAATAAGTAACATTCTATTATGAGAAACTTGCTGTAGTCCTTTTTTTAGAGGACAAAAAATAATAAAATATTTTTAGAGCTAGCTATGACTACATGTTCTGAAGGATTTCAAAAAAACGTCATAAACTGCATAAGATCTTCATTTTGTATAGCAGATATATGAAAGACTACAACTCAAATATTAAAAAAAAAGTATACTTCATATAAAGCTGATATTTCTCATATTTTACTTAAACACTGGTCAGATAATCAAAAAATCTGGTGCAACCAGAATTAAGCACGAAAGAATGCCTCAAATTTAATATCTAAATTCAAATTGTAGTTTCTCTCTCACAACCACAGCTTAGTTACCACCTATTCCTGAAAACTCCTGAGATAAACAGATGTCTTTTCTTTTTTCCAGTATTTAACGTTGCCCATGGCAAAAGTTTGTATCTTGATATGCTTCGAGGACTTCAGTCTTTACAATATTAGACAGTCCATGGTCTAATTTAAATATAAACTTTGCCAATATACACAGGGCAGATATGATGTCCCACTTAAATAATGTCTCCCTAGCTGTAATTAAGTCGGGATATGATTAATTTACCTAAATTAAACTTAGTTCAGACCTAAGTTTAATTTTCTGCACTCTCTGAAGAGATTCAAGCCCTTATCTATCATCTGAGTATGACAGCATCCCATCTCTCAAACACACTGTAGACTGTAGTTGAACATAATTTCTAGAAACTCCATGTCTTTGGAAATGTTGCAGTGAAAAGCACTTTTAAGAAAGTGCTTTGGAGTGTCAGCAAGGTGTATTCTGGGAACCAGCTCTGTGTTCTGGGCTTTTCAACATTTCTGAGTAAAATGTATTTAAGTAATTACTTAAAAACATTAATTCTAATTAGTTAATTAAAAGTAATTAAAACACTCCTCCAGGTATCATATTTACTAGTGGACAGTTTGTTTGGGTCCCTCAGTGGTTGCTTTTTTTCAATCCCATACTCATTCTCAGGCAGGGATCCTAGCAGGCATTGTACTAGAAAGGTATTTAACACAAGAAAGTAAATTTACCCTCTGAGGCCAAATGTTGAAATGTTGTGATGCTCAGAGTATTGATATCAAGCTCTTGTGTTTTTATTGTTTGAAAGGATATCATGAAGTCTGCAAATAGATGACATTCTGCTGCACTGAATACTGTATAAAAATGTCAGTTGAGTCTGAAAAGGATAGAATTTGAATTTCTATGAGAAGAAGCGGAATCTTGCATATGCATTTCTTTTAAAGTTTTCAGTCCTTACTATTTAGATTGGGAAATTTTATTTTCCTTAACTTTTAGTTGATATCACCAACAAGCATGGTCCAATCCATGGATATTTAAAGTGACAGTGTGATCTCCAGTTTGATCTTTGAGTTGTAATAAAACATAAAGGATTTAATTCAATGGGAAGTAATGGAGATTTTGAATATCATGTAAAAAGTCGTTTCAGGGAGTTTTGAATAGTAACCAGAGTAACCACAAATGAAGCTCTCTGCATTTAAATAATTCAGCATGGAGTTGAAAGCGTAGCTAACAGAGGAAAACTTCTATTACTTACTGACATTTAAAGAACACTGACTTTTCTCCCTAAAATGAGTCATTGACAGTGGATTTGGTGAAATACAGGGAAAAAAAAGCACAAGGTGTTTTATTTGTTGTGGTTTTTGTGTTTTTGGTGGTTTTTTTTATCTGTTATATATATTAATTATAAATTAGAGACACAGATCTGAACTGAAGGGTATGAATGTTTAAAAAGTTACAAATAATTGAAAAAGCAGGAAGTCCTTTAGGACTTCATCTTTCTTTAAAAGGCCTGATTTGATTTTTGGAAAGCTGAATTCTTGGACTCACGGGAATGTTCTTTAAAATGCAGGCTTGTGACTCTTCTGTTCAGAGCTGACAGGATCTAATCTAATCTACGTGGGTTGTTACTATCAGAAATATTTTATTATGGTTTTATACATGATTTAGGGAATTTATCTAAAACAATGTTGAAAAATAAATTCTTAGCTATCAAGTATTTGCTGGCTTTATTATTAATAAATTAATTTTTCATCCATTCAAGTGCAGTTCAAAAAATGGTTGAATCTAATGCTTTTATGTTAAAATTTGCTCCCCAAAGTAATTTACAAAGTCTCTTTCTCTCCTTACCTGTTCATTTAACCATAAGCAGATGCACATACTAGAACATATAGAGATTTCGTATGAGGAATCAAGCTACCTAATAAAGAAAGTTAGAAATTACTTAAATGGAAAAGGTATCTGCTTGCCAGTTCAATGTACTTCAAAGGTCCAGATCTTATAACAATCTTTATGCGTATATCAGCAATTTCTGCACAAAGCTGTGTTGAACTTAACCAGGTTGCATATAAACAAGGTTGCCTATCACAGCATAGTCATACGATGTTAATTTAATACAACATAGAGACTAAAATATTGCATGCAACTATAATTACCAGGATAATTTAACTGTCTTAAACAGAAATATTAATTACACTTAAATTAACTGGATAAAATTAAATCACATTTCTTGACAACAAATTTAAAGACAACAGATTGTTCCAAAAAAAATTAATGAAACAGACCAAAAAAATCATAACTAGATACACATTTGTAATAAAATTTAATAACTTTTAAAATTTGTATTTATTTATTTGTGATTTTTCACCAGCCTAAGTAGTGCCTTCAAAGTCAGAGAGGGGGAAATTATTTGAAAGATGAGAGATCTGTCTTTGCAGTATCTTCTAAAAAAGACGTGCTTTGAAGCATTTTCTCTACAATATTAATCACTGCTGTGCTTGTAGTATGATGAAAGTAAGCCTCTGTCATCTTATTGTTTTTTATCTTACAGAGGTGTAAGGAGAAGCTTTGACACAAAGGGAGTGTAAAAAGCTACACTAGAAATCATCTTTTATTCAAAACAATTTTGAAGAAAACTAGCACTGCATTCAGCAGTTTTACAGGAAAAACTACAATGGGTTAAGGAAATGCTTGCCCAAAATAAAAAAAAAATAGTTGGAAAGCATTGTTTCTGTTCAGAGGTGGGGAAAGGTTGGGGGGAAGTTGCTGGATATGGGAAAATATACATGGCTACTCAGGGATTTTTATTAACTACTTTTTTAAACTTGCCCACTCTTAATTCATGAAATGGAATATTCTCTTCCCCCAGGGCTGAAAGCATTTTAGATTTGCTGATGTTCTGCCTTTAACTTTACAGCCAAAACCAACATTGTTTTAATGGTAATGTATTTCTATTTAAAAGAAATTTGCAGTGAAAAGTTGATTCTGGACTGCTTATGTGCAATCCAGTCTTTTTTTATTGTTTCTGTAGGCAATATAGTTTTTGTCAAGTTGTCAGCATTCATGTTAAAGACACAAATCCTAGTTTTAAGGAATTTTTCCATCAGGATAAACTATAGCCTGGAGAAAAAAGCAAGAGAGGAAAACATATTTCTAAAAAGAATCAAATAAAAGTGGAAAGGTAAAATCTAGTACAAAGAGGCGTAAGGCATCTGTAGTTGGCACTTACTATGAAATTAACGGATATTTCACATACTCATACACCCACACACGCTTAAACACACTCGCATATATATTAAAGTTTGTCTTGCCTTACAGTAGGAGAGCCTTAAAAGGAGAAATATATGAAAATACTAATGCAACATAACTTGATTAATCTGTTTAAAATCCAGTTCTTGAAATCTATTCAGCCAACTTTCAGCTAACTTCAATAACATCCCTGAGATTTGCCTTAAACCTATCTGTTTGGTAAGATACTGAAAAGACACGTGTTGTTTTTTTCCAGATTTATTACAGTTCAGTTACATACCTATTTATTTCTCCTTCTTAAATCAGGATAGCCCTATGTCAAATCAAGATATCAAGCAATGCTTTTAGTTAAAAAGGAAGCAAAGCCTAACTTATTGACCCATCTGTCAATGAGAATATTTTTACATACCATAGGTCAATATTTCTTCATTCACACAGAAACCCCACAGGTGAACAATGATTTTGAGATTTTTGCATTACAGTTGTACTTTATAGTCTCTTTTTTTTTCCATCTCTGCTTCTAATACTGTCTTTTGTTTTATTTTCAGTATTAAAAAATGAGTAAAATACAGGTGCATGAGTTCATAATGGAATTCATCCTGGAATTAAGGAAATGGCCTTAAGTTGCACCAGGGGATGTTTAGATCAGATACTAGGAAAAATTTTTACACTGAAAGGGTTATCAAGCGTTGGAACAGGCTGCCAAGGGCAGTGGTTGAGTCACCATCCCTGGCAGTATTTAAAAGACGGGTAGATGTAGTGCTTAGTGATACGAGGTTCGCATGGGCCCACTTCTCAAGCCTGTCCAGGTCCCTCTGGATGGTATCTATTCCGTCCAGCGTGTCGACTGCTCCACATAGCTTGGTGTCATCGGCAAACTTTCTAAGGGTGCACTCAATCCCACAGTCCATGTTGCCAACAAAGATGTTAAATAGCCCATCCAAATACCGACCCCTGAGAAATGCCACTCGTCACTGGTTTCCACTTGGACATCAAGCCATTGACCACAACTCTGAGTGTGACCATCCAGCCAATTCCTTATCCACCGAGTAGTCTATCCATCAAATCCATGTCTCTCCAATTTAGAGACCAGGATGTCCTGTAGGACAGTGTCAAATGCTTTGGACAAGTCCAGGTAGATGATGCCAGTTGCTCTTCCCTTATCTACTAACACTGTAACACCATCATAGAACGCCACCAAATTTGTCAGACACGATTTGCCCTTAGTGAAGGTTACAGATCATAGAAGTGTGGTCTTCTCATTTAAGCAAATTCAGTTTACCACATTTTTTGTAGTTTTCTTACCCTCCAGGAGACAGGAAATAAGGAAGAAGATCCATATTCTTATGAAGTTCCTCTTTCTGGAGACCACAATGTCTTCAGTTGCCTTTTTTGAATTATTTAGGTAGAGAACTAGCATTAAAAAGAAACAGTAGTACTTGAAGAAATGAGCATAGTATTCCTGTGTTTTAAGACCAAAACCTCTCTTCAACATATACCTAGCTCAGGCTTTATAACAGTAAAATGTATATACATGAAATCTAATTCTTCAGCATAGCAGAAATGCATCCAAAAAGTACATCCTTGACCTAGCAAAGATGTCTAAAGTTGCCAACTTAAATAGCCAATCTTGCCAATCCTAAAGTAGCCAACTGAAAGAGGTGGGTGTATCGAGCTTAGGAGTCCAATTCAGAATGAAGTACACATGATAGGTAACGTTTCACTTAACTATCTAGCATTACAGATCTGCCTTGAATATTTATCTTGGCTTCCTCTGTACTCAGGGAAATGAGACAGGACCCTCCAAACAATTTGCTACACTTCTCTTTGGATTAACTTAATTTTTCATGAAGGTTCCCTTCTCCACTAACCTTAGAAAAAACTCAGTGTCTAGCTTAAACTGTCATCTAAGTTTTTGATATTCAGAAAACAAGCTTTAATCCTTCCTCCTGTGTGCTTCATATCCAATGACTATGTGTTATAAAATATCTAAGCAGATCTGGAAACTGGTACTAGAATCTCTTTCAATCAGAGAATCATAGAATTGTCTAGGTTGGAAGGGACCTTTATGATCATTGAGTTCAACCATCAACTAACACTGACAAAATCACCACTAAACTGTGTCCCTAAGCACCACGTTTATTTACCTGTCTTCTAATTACCTCCAAGGATGGCAATTCCACCACTTCCCTGAACAGCCTGTTGTAAAGTTTGGTAACTCTTTCAGTGAAGAATGTTTTCCTAATATCCAATAAACCTCCCCTGATGCAACAGGAGGCTGCGAGTATCCTAGTTTTTAAAATAAACTTGTGCTTTATTTAGCTGACATTTTATTTACAAACTTGACTCAATTCCCAGGAAACAATGCAAAAGGATAAATCCCTCTCATCTAGCATGCGTGTGTATATGTGTATATGCAGCCATATTTGATGAAAGTGATTATAAAACAGATAATTGATTGTTGCCAGAAAATCTGAAACACTGGGCCCAGACAAAGTTATATAGGAAAATCTGTAAACATATTAATTTCCAAAGTTAGCCTGAACTGATCAGGCTTTGTGACCAAACCATCGTCCCCCGCCCCCGCCCCCCCCGCTTAAATTAAGTATTTCAATGGTTCTTGGGTAACTCTGACAAAGAACTGTTATTGGCGTACATGTTTAAGAGCTATTATTTCCCTCAAATACAGTTGTTTTAAAAATATAATATATATTTTATAGTTGACAGCTCTCAGCAACCGTAACTGTTGAGTATGAAAAGCCTGAGGAATGAAAATACATTTTTCTAGTTCAGGACATACTGGCAAGCAAATGACTAATCTGCTTTCAATGAGTATTATCTCTGTGTTAAGATAAAACATGTAGTTAACAGCTCACAATAGGAACACAAATATAAAAGCATTTACTTATATCCAGCTCTAGTTTTCCCCCTTCAGGACTCTGACTTTTGATTTGCTGGGACACAAGCCAAATGTTAGCATACACTTCCATGAAGGGTTTTGTTTGGAATGGTCATTAAAAGCTCTTCATATGACACCATGGACCTCCACCTCTGTAAACACATGCTGGCTACTTACCAGAATAAAATATGTTTAATATACTTAATGGCATTAGCCTCAGCAAATAAACTGTCTTTCTAACTCTATGCTGAGTTTACGTGTGAGTTCATTGTATGATGAAGGGTAAATCCTGAACAAGACAGACTAAGGTCCCAGATTAATAGGATTAAATGTCAAAAAGATTAAAGAATGATCACTGAAATCTGTGTTCAGAACACCATATGAGAAATTTATCTCAAGATGGAGTCATAGCTGAAATAAATTAATTATGTGAAAATAAAATAATGTAGATCTTAAGAACAAGAAGACAAGATTCATCAGTTACACATCAGAGCTAATTGGGTAGTTCCAAATAGACTCCATGATCAGTATCAGGTCTAAGAATATAGTGAATAAAAAATTCTGTAACAAAAAGGGGAATGGCTGTACAGTCCCTAGCACTTTCAGCTCCTGAAGTTCATGAAATGTCTTCTACTCAACAGCCTAAGGGTTACCTGCAGTCATTCATAAGAAACCTGACCTAATTCTTATTAACTTCACCGATGTTATCCCCACATAATTTAATGGGAGGCAGATTTAGCCCTGAATTCTATTGAAAACTGTGTATAGACAGAGTTTATACACAGTATGTTCCTTCAGAATTGTTGTGTTTCAATTTTAAGTGTAAAGTTTACTTTCAGTTAAAAACTGTTTACTGAATAATAGTTGGAAACCTATCCACAAACTAATGTGTCAGACTTTTCAACTCTTGAAAGACATGAATGGAAGAAGAATCAGGACACAAAAATAATTTCCTAATTTAAAATAAATACATAAGTAAATAAATAAATAAAACAATAAAACATATTTTGTTTGTAAGCTTCATATAGGTATTGAGAACAGTGATAAAGCAACTGAAAAGTTTGTAAGATTTTGTAAGTAAGTTTAAATGATCAATAAAAGCATTACTAATGAGAAAAGTTTACTAAATTCTTCACCTTCATATAGTTCAGTATCTCCTTCTACATGGCAGCTGGAAGGAAGCCTCATTACTACTGTCCTGCTCTTTTCCCCAAACACTAGGTTCTTTCAACATGGTCTCCTTAACAGTTTTCAACAACATGTGAGAATGAACTCTGCAAATCACACATGCTCAAGGAAATAAATCCCTGGAGAAACTTTGACCAGAAACTTTCTACATGACTTTCTACTCACGTGAACTCCCATGAAACATACTGCAACAGCTGACTCTCTTCTTTCAGAAAATGACATTGTAATAAAGAGGGCAAAAAAAGCTTTTTCAGGGAGTAATTCATCTGGAAGATCTTTAGTTAGCATTTAGTTATCAGGACCAGGGAATTTCTGATCAGAGGAAGTAAGATAGATGTATTCTTTCATTGGAAATCGATTAATGTAGTAGAAACAGCATCCAATCACTATTTCATTTCAGTCAGATCTTTAACATTGCAGGTATTTTACCCTAATCAACAGGCTATTCAGTACTTTGAACTGTGTATGAGGATTTCAGTAATATGCTTTAGAGCACCATGAAGATAAATGAACTACAGCAGAACTGGCTCACATAGAACAAGACACAATATGCTTACATCAATGTGGTTCTGTGTTTGACTAAATATCCATGCCTAGAGTTAAAGAATAAGGCTAGATAACCTAACACTGTCCTGAATTGCCTTTCCTGTTTTCTTGTGCTGATGTACTATTTCTGCATGACTCTGTATGCATTGTGCAATAGAAAAGTTTGAGTGTTTGTTGTGTGTGATAGGAACAATGGCTCTTGTGATTTTTTATAAAGATATGGGTTCTATATTCATTATCAACAAAATGAACTGGCAAAATGGGACGTGCCATAGTATCTGTTTGGGTCTGGTTTGGAATTCTTCAAAAGAAACCAAGAAATCTGGGTGTGGAAGTCCAAATTACTAGAAATCCAAACTTCTAAAACAGAATGATCTTATTCTTCTAGCACAAAACAAAACAAAAATGAGGATAACCTCTGACAAAATGAAAGATTTATGTCATTTAAACTTCTGTAAGAACCCCAAATAAACTTGCACATTCATAAACACCTGACCCAAAAAACTGAAACAATGTTGGTGACAATTGTGTCCTAGGAGTGAAATTACACACAAAGACCCTTCCAAATTGTCCATGGATCATTTCCAATTTCAGCTTAGCAGACTTCCCACAGCTGATGTACTTTCCTAGAGGCTGACTAAACTCATACCCTGAGCTAATAAATACCAGCCACAGTTTCAAGATGTGTTGTGGCTACTCACTGAGCTCTCACACAACATTGGTAATGACCAACATTTTCTATCACTGTGGAGAAGTGGGAGGGCCAATCCTCAACCTTGTATATGGCAACCCAGAATTTCATCACCTGTTATTTAAAGACCCCTCAGCATAACACTTTCTGTGTTTAGGAGATACCACTTTCTATACACACAATCCCTGTCTGGTTGTCCTCTGCCTCCAGAATCCAGCATCCTGGGCCTTGTCACTCTGCCAGTGTCTGGGCTCTCAAAATACCCACTTGAATTTGAATGAGAAAACAATTGTATATAGCTTCCTGATAACCTTTCTCACAGAATGATATAAAAATTTGGAAGGGAGCTCTGAAGTTCACCTGCTACTACTTCCTGCTGAAAGCAGGCTGACTTCAGTGTTAGATCAGGTTGCTCAGGGGCTTACTCTAATAAGTTTAGAAAATTTCCAAGCATGGGGATTCCATAACCTCTTGGGTGACTTTTAGCACAATAATTTAAACACAATGAAACTTCAAAAGCTTAAAGTTGGCCAAGAGAAGAAACATTATTGGAAGATGTCCAACAACAGAGTGAGCTCCTTTAGGAAGGTAAGGACAATAATAATTTTTGAAACTGTGCAATTTAAGGAAGGCATATTTTATTCTCTGGTCTCTTATATGAACCCATAGCAAAAATAATATAGTAAAACCAAACAAACATACAAACAAGCAAACAAAGTGAGTGGGACTGAAAAAGAGCAGGGCATAAACTATACAAATTCATTTTAAGAAGAATTGTAAATAAATATATTGAAAGTTTTTATTAACTTCTTTTTTTTTTTTAAATACTCTATAACTCCAGTGAATACAAAAATTAAAATGAATAAGATACTGTAGACTGGGTTTGAATAGTAGGAATAATAGAATTTTATAAGCCATAGAATAGAGAAGGGATGGAAATTTATTAGAATACACTGTTTTGGCATTCTTGATAATCTGGTTAGCAGTAATTTGTTTATACAAAAAAGCTGATAACTGAATTAGAAACTGGGACAAATCCATGTTTTCCCCAGTTAATATAATAGTTCAATCATCTCTATGTCATGGCTTACTCATATTTGAGAGGATCCACCAAGGCCCTTTGCAATTTTTAATTTCTTCCCTGATTTGAAATTTTGATTTAAAAAAGTTCTTTTTCTCTGTTGATGGTTCTCCTTGTTTCTGCAATGTATTCTTCTGACATTGTAAGCAGGAGAGCTGAGATATGTCGACGAAAAATCATAATGAAATGAATAAGTTTACCACATCACAGACAATTTCTTAGTGGTAATTTCTACTCCAGATATGCCAAAGACCCAGATTTTATCTGTCTGCTGTGTTGGTCTTTCCAGACACATTGTTTCATTACCCAGATGAGAATTAAACAATTACTGATTCACATGAGTATTCCTTTTGAATTTGTGCTGCTTCAGCCCTCAGATATCTTTCAAGTCCCAAGTAAATTATACAGATATCTGGCTGACAGCTTACAGAATTCTTTTGAGATACACAGAGCAAAGCAGGAAAGGGAGATGAGGATTCAATTAACAGAGATTCATTAGGATGCCATCAGACATAATACCATCACCTTCTAATATGTCCCCAGGGATTTTCAAATATTGGCATACAGTGATCTCAAACTTTTGCTTCTGAAGGGTGTTTCACACCTTATCCTATTTATTCAAATAAAAATTAGAGGGGATTATGAAAGAGCGATGGTAAAGATTTATAGACTGGCCTGTCAGATTGTTGCCTACTGCATATATTCTAATCCTATGCAAAATCTACCTTTAAAGGTCTCCACAGACATCTATATCTACCTATTGTGTGGTTCCCTGTTCTTTTATTTTCTATCAGAGCAATTCTACTATGTACCACACTAAATAAACACTCTATATACATTTTAACAGCTCTCAAATATCTGTAGAATATCATGACGTACTTTGTCATCATCTTCCTATGAAACTTACTCAGCTCTTTTAATCTTTACTCAAAAGTCAATTTGTCTCTCCTTTTCATTCTAGTTATTTTTTTATCACATAGAACTTTCAGTTTTATGAAGCTTTTACCATTTTCCTGTTACTTACTCTAGACTAATAATATTCTCAAAATGATGCCTTTATGGCTATCATCGCTTTATGTTTATTAAGTATTCTACAATTTGAAGTCATAGCAATGCACATCCCAAACCTCCTTGGAAGTTATTTTATTTAATTTTGTCAAATACTATACAAAATCCTGATCACTGCCTATCACTGTGATATCAGCATCTCTTCCATGTAAGTTTGATGACAATCATAAAATTATTGAAACATGTTGGTGTTTCTTTGTAGAAAATACATTAAGCTTAGGTTAGAGATTTTAATGTTACATTAAAAAATCTTATTTTTTTTCATTTTAAATATTATTTTGATGCTTGATGTGACATGTCAAACGTGAATTTAATGTTATGTAATACTGAAAAAAGAGCAATCTGGGAAATTTTTAACAGGAAATTATGTATATGAAATAACCAGATCTTTTCAACAGTAGTAGGCCTCCTTAGGTCATATATGTCACAAAGATCTTTTTTAAAAAATAGCACTCTGAAATTTTATAAATTAATTTAAGTTACCAGGCACAAAGTGTTCTGCAGATAAACTCATAGCCCTAAAAAAAATCAGATGATGGTGTCACTGAAAATATAAAGAAATTTAGAATCTCTGTTGTGATGAATGTGTTCACAATACTCATATAATTCACAGTTTCTGCAGTGATGTACACTAGTGATGTATACAACAGTTCCACATACCCAAATATTCTTCATGTGATGTTACATTAAAACATGTGTCCAATGCTCCAGATGTGGTGTAACTGTTTCTCTATACATTAACATATTTATTTGGATGCAATCAAATAGTAATGCATTCTATAGAGTAGTTGAATTAAGGAAGGTAGGAGCCATTTACTCACATCATATAACATTTGTAGATCTATAGTTAACTCATGAGAAAAGTACTCACAGCATGCTTTTGTTTCAGGTATAAGGGAATCTAGATTCATATAAGTGGGAAATGAATCCTGTTTATGTTTCATGCAGCTGTTTTATGTTCAGGTATTTGACCTAGAGAAAGATTCATTACACAAATTCTTGGAGTCTAGTAATAAAATTTTGTACTGTAGTACAAATCAGGTAAGTGTAGGTCTAACTGAAATGGCTATGAAAGGAAGACAATTAGAGAATCTGAAACAGAAAGAAAATAGAAGTGATGCAATTTTAAAGAAAAACAAAATGTATCTGAGAAAAAATAACCCAAGCATCTTGTATTAACAAAGTTAACAGAGGAGATATTTTAATACAAACCCTTATTTAATGTTAAGCTTGAAAAAGTATTCCCCCCCACAAAAAAATCATCACAAAAAATTCTTCTACTAGTTATTTGAAATTGCTGAACAATTCTTCCTGAAAACATTCAGAAAGACATAGCTATGCAGAAAAAAAAGCAAACCAAAAAGAAACAAAACAAATGCAATTTGCTCCAGTGAAACACTAAGATAAAGGAAACAAAGCCAGAAAAACAAGAACCATTACAAGAACTGAAAATCTATCCATATATAGGAATCCAAGGCAAAACGTCCATAAACACGGTAGCATTCAATGTGAGGGGGAAAGACTCAACACAATGAGAAACAAAGAAAGCAATTTCTGCATTGGCTATGCTTCAATGAAATTCAGGCCCTGATATGTAAATAAATGATTGAAACTAAGAAAAAAATTACATGAATAAAACTATAGTAAAAAAACTCAACATTAAATTACTCAACAAATTCCAATTAACCTAAGTAGTGTATTTCATAACGTCTTTGCTTCTAATAGAAAATTAAAACAAAATTGGGAAGTTGCGTGCATTGTCAAACCTCTATGTTCCCGTTCCCATTTTACTAGCTCATCTTCTTCAGGGTTTACATCCCTGACCAACCTAGGCTATAAAGGAATCATTGTTTCCTGCCACTGTCACACGTCCACTGTTCATTCAGTTTGATTTTGCTTTCCATAAAATAAGAAAATTGCCAAAATGTTTTTGCACTCAGGCTTGAAAAATTAATTGTTAGCTGTTATAATTTGAGGCATTCTATAACATTGTGCTGAAGCGTGTCCAGAGGAGAGAAACAAAGCTGGTGAATGGTCTAGAGAACAAATCTTATGAGAAGCAGCTGAGGGAACTAGGATTGTTTAGCCTAGAGAAAAGGAGGCTGAGGGGAGACCTCATCACTCTCTACAACTACCTGAAAGGAGGTTGCGGTGAGGTGGGTACAGGTCTCTTTTCCCAAGTAGCAAGTGATAGGATAGAGGAAACAGCCTCAAGTTGCACCAGGGGAGGTTTAGATTGGATATTAGGAAACATTAATTCACCAAAAGTTTTGTCAAACATTGGAATAGGCTACTCAGGGATGTGGTTGAGTCACCATCCCTGGAGGTATTTAAAAGATGTGTAGATGTGGCATTTAGGGACATGGTTTAGTGGTGCATTTGGCTGTGTAAGGTTAATGGTTAGACTCAATGACCTTAAAGGTCTTTTCCAACCTAAACAATCCTATGAGTCTAAAATAACCACAGAGCGTTTAGGCAAAGTGAAGCTTTGCTTAACATAACACTCCAAAAAGAGTAGATTGGATGGAGAGCAGAAGGAATCTTGGTGTCATATGATGTTGATCGTCTTAGCTCCAAAGAAATCAGACCCTTGGAAAAGTGGTCCCTATGACTTTCCCTGAAGTAGCTGTACAAAGTCCCATAGAACACTAAGATAGGTGACCTTGCAACAAACATTTCCTTAAAAACAAGGATTCAGATTTTTTTAAATGGAAAATCCTTAGCCGAGTAAATATAATATATATTCCACTGTTTCCAAAAGAAATATTTAATTTCATTTTTTGGTTCCACTCAGAACAAATCAAAAAAGTATCATTAAAAAAAAAAGCCTGAACCAACAGGAAAACCTGGCGAGAAACAGATTTTCAAACCATGTAAAATGCCTTTTCAGAACACAGTAACTAGCCCACTTGTAAACTCACTCCTGATCAAAAGGAGCAAGCCTTCTGGATTGTTACAGGATCCTTCAGGAATCCTACAGGATTTTTCTGTGTCAGTGAAGGAACAGGGTGAGAGCCAAGGTTCTCCTTACTGGTTTTATGGGTCCTTGCATTTGGCTCCACCTTAGTTCTGCATAACCTCACCATCACAAGTACAGTTACTATTCTTAATCTTTTTTTTTTTTGGAAAGGACTGGTGGGACAGGTTGGATTACTTTCAAAAACAGGGGGATAGCAATATATCAATGTTGTAGTTTTGCTAATGTATACAAAGAATTTCTTATAGCTTCAGGAAAATTTACTTATAAATTTTCAGCCTGAGACAAGTAGTCTGATTTAATAAGAAGGCAATTGAATCAGCTCCACCATTAGTGCTATTATTAAAAAACTCTTGGCATTCCCCAAAAGAATCACTTCATTATGTTAAAAGGAATATATTTTCTTTATTTTGTTTGAAGAATATTGACTAGAAAGAAGGATTTTCCATTTAAAGAAAGCTCCATAGAAACAAATCAGAAAATCAGTTTATTCTATTTTTTGCAGCAAGTAACTGATGATGTAGGAGAGAATTTATATGCCCTTGTAATAGTTACAATATCTTCCACTGAGTTTTGAACATTTGTTTTCTGTTTACTACCGTATGCCATATCCCATGTAATTTCACCCAAAAGACATGTGACCGCAAATATGACATAGACAAAAAAATGGCATGGACGTAAAGCTATGCAGAAAATGCCCTGTTACCTGAAAATCCAATAGCTCAAATGTTTCCTAGATAAATTTGTCATAATTATCAATGATTCACGGCTAAAAAGGTGATATTTCTTCCGAAAGAAGTCATAAGGAGAACCTTATGATATATTGAGATTTGGTCATGCTGACCCTGTCACAGAGGGTGTAGTTTTAGGTCACAGTTTTTCACAGACTAGTATTGGAATTTCCAGATAATATCTCCAATGAGATTTTTCTTACATAATCACTTGACAGCTACAAACTTCATAGAATATATAGACTTGTAAACTTCAGCAAAAGTCTTTGTTGATATATGAAATCCCATTGATTTCATGTTAATGGATACCATGTCGTAGATATTCAAATGTCTTAAAGTAATAAAGACATCTGTAACCCTAAGTGCCTCGCACTGGAATCAGCAAACAAAAGTTTTTGTATATAATCTGCATAATCTAAAGATATAACAATTTAATCAATTACTGAATTAAATTCAAAGTTAATTAAAAAAATTAAGTCAAAGTGTCAGTTATTGTTCTTAGACTACAGTTTATTTGCCAAAAATACCATACAAATCTAGAATATTTTTGATCACCACCTAAGTACTGTAGTAAAGTGGTGAGGTTGAGATAGGCCTTGCCAGGCAGCAGCAAGAGTGGGGCTGCTGCAGAGGGGACAAATCAGGAGTCGGGTTGTCCAGTCAGGAGCAAAAGGAGACAGGGGTCAGACATATTATATGCAACCTAGGTCTGATGTCCATCCAGAAGGCAAGGCTGGAGACTGGCCCTCTAACAACTGGTAGTGCCCTTGGGACCCTGGCAGGCATATACCAGAAAGCAAAATAATACAAAGGTAAAATGACGTGTGTTCTATGGGGACACTACCCTAAATTAAAGACAAATAGAATTGTTCATGTTCATTAGGGTCTCATAAAATCTGTGTGCTATTCTTGTAAATTTCCTTACAAAGTATTAACACTGCCTATTAACACTGCTGAATCCATCTCTTCAAGCCATTCCCTTTCCTAACAAGAGTCTCTATCAGACCATCTTAATCATGATTTCTATAATATTGTTTTTACCTGATGTAACTCCTATTCTGAATCCAGGAAAAATATCTTTATTGACCATTTAAAGTTATACCCAAGTAATCTTTTGACTGGTATTTTACCTTATTGTCTATTCCGTCTTCTACAGTTTTCATCACCAAGATCCCACATGGAGAAGGAAGAGAGGAGAAGGACATGGGTGAACACACAAAGGGTATAAAAAATGTGGAAATGGCAAAGTATTAAGACTACAAGGAAGAATAAAGATGATACTCATATGTCCATGAAACAGTATCTATCATCTCACATTCATATGTTTCACATATAAGAAAAAAACAATAGGTAGAAGGGAACAATCAAGGTCATTAAGCAAGGTCATCCTCTTATACAAAATCAAGTATGTGCTGCTTACTTGTCTCTAGATTTTGGAGTATGAGCATGCTCAATTCTACTTTGCTATCCATCAGTAATTGCAACTTGCATTTTGAAACCATCTAGTTTTTAGATGACATCCACCTGTTAATTAATTAATATAAAACAAAAATTTAGAGGACAAAACGCTAATATATATTACTGAGGAAGTGGAAATTTTTTACTGTTCTTCAGAATTTACCTTTTTTGTTTTGATGGACAGATTTTGCTGAAAGGAAATTGTATTAATTTCATCAGAGTAACGTCAACTATTTCATAATGTTCATTCAGCTTTTGAGGCAGCAATGAAATAACAATGCATTCCCACAAATGATCCTGAGTGAAGTCTGAAATTATAGGATAGAAAATGAAGTATTGTATTTGCAGATTAAATTAGGTTCCAACTTTTAAGAAGAGGTCATTTTGTGGCTATAGTGATGTACTAGGCTTGCACAGATATATAATTTAAAATGTAACATTGTTGTCAAACTGGATGCATTTAAACTATTTTTTCACAGTATCAAAAATTCAATTTCCTAGCTCTCTTGATAGTCTAAGGCATTTATGAAAACACTTCCAAATTTGGATCTGGAAGAGTTTGTCCAAAATATGACCTAATAATAACTTTCAAATCATTACAATTCACAGCGTTGGAAATAGAAACTTCAGACTGAGTGTCATTGTTCATATTCTGCTCTCCTTGATCACTGTAATAAACTTCAGAGGTGTATTGATTTATATATCTTAACCATATCAAGCCTTAAGATTGAGTGCTGTTTTTCTTAAGGAAGAAATAGAATAATTGTGTAAATACTTTTTAAAATTTAATAGAATAAATTATTCCAAAGAATGTTTAATATTTAAAACCAACCAGCTAAAATGCTAACAGATTGACTTATTAACCTAATTTTTAACCAAAGAAATCTGTAAAAGAAAGAAAAGGAGAAAAATGTTCAGCAGACTGTGGTATTTTTTCTTTCCAAAAAGTTATGAGAACAATTCATAAAGAACTGATTATACAAAGTTGTAACAGTATGAGTGTCCTTAATTTTCTTTTAGAAGTTTCTCTGTTAACAAAAAACATGCAAAGTGAATCAATCTTTTGAAAGATTTTTTTCTTTTTTTAAATCTAGGTTTTTTATTTGCATTTAGTATTTTTTATATATTGGTATACATATTTGTTTCAAATAAGTTAGTTACTTATAATCTGGATAGTTCATAAAGAGTAGAAGTTGTTATAATTTTAGAGTTCAGTGGAAAGTTCACCAAAATATGCTTAGATCTTAATGGAAATCTTCCTCATCTCAATAGCTACTGATGAGGTACATTATCATAGAGATTTCTGAAAAATATTTCTTTTTACATACATACATGTTTTTACATGTATTTAAAAATAATTAAATTGTATTTTCTGTTTAATTTCTTGTTCAAAGAATTTATACATATATTTCCCTTACTGTCAATCATGTTAACATGTTTGATAAGAGGAAACTAAAATCTGGACATTCTAAGGTCTGATAGACTCAAATTGAAGAAAAATATTTTTTGTAATTGGTATCTACATTTTTTATGGTTACTTCAGGTGCCATTTACCCTTCAAACCTGTCAGCTGGTCTCATCAAAATGTCACCTGTGTTGTAAGTTCGATAGGTCTCCCAGTGTGGCTTTTGCTGAAATTATATGAACAAAAGATGTGTTTTATAAGGACATTTAAAATTTTTGGACAAGAAAAGGTCATTTGGTCCAGCAAGTCTTTACCCTTTAAATTTAGCTCTATCTCCCATCCCCAGTTTAACATTAAAGGGATAAAATTCTCATTAAAGCTTTGCAAAATATTTGACTTGAAATTAAAGCATATACAATTGCCCTTTTGTGAAGTCTGACAGCTTCCATTAAATTTATGTTTTAGAAGTGTAAAGATGTGAAAAAATTGTAATCAGAACAAAAGGTGCCTTTTTTCCTTCAGTGACCACAATTTTTTCTCTCTCATTTATTTCTTTATGGATTTATTGGATATTTTGATACTTGAAATGAGGTGGCCATACTTGTGAATACCCATTTCTTGAAACTATGTAGCTATGCCTACAGCACATGTTTAGGGGACTACTGGAGAAATTTTGACTTATCTATTTGTTTAACAAGAATTCAAGATTTTAACTAAAATAATTTGCCATTTTAAGGGAAAATCCATATCCAGACGGTGAATCAGTTTGTTGTTCAGTTAAAAATGTTGAAGCAAGTTTACAGGGTCATGTAAGCAAGGTCAGGAACCCAGGGCTGTACTCCACTTTTGGAGCATTCATTGGAGACCTTATTGCGACGTATCGATACTTAAAGGGAGCTTCTAAGATAGATAGACTTTTTTACCAAAGCTTGTAGTGATAGGAAAAGGGGAAAGAGTTTTAAACTGAAAGAGGGTAGATTTAGATTAGCTATAAGGAAGAAAGTTTTTACAACGAGGATGGTGAGACAGTGACATGAGTTGCCCAGAGAAATTGTGAATACCCCATCATTGGAAGTGTTCAAGGTCAGGTTGGATGGAGCTTTGATCAAACAGATCTAAGTGGAAGATGTCTCTGTTCATGGCAGGGGCGTTGCAACTAGACGATCTTCAAAGGTCCCTTACAACCCAAACCTTTCTATGGTTTTATTGTTCAGATGAGCTTCCTCCTTCCCAGCAATTTACCCATACCAAAACACCAAGATGGGTGAATGCGTTTTCAGGGTTTGGTTACTGAGACTTTTCTTTACCGTGTTCGCATACAGATTTATCCCAATATCCTGCATAGTTTCAGAAAGAACTAAGAGAGATTGCTTCTGTCTTTATGAAAGCAGAACAGAACCTTTTCTGTCTCCTATTCCCCATCAGAGACTCACATCTAATCACTTAAAAATTTAGGACTTTCCTTCTGCAATGGAAATTCTTGGGGGACAGCTATTCATGGACTTCTTACAGCTAACAAACAGTATGTAGCTGAAGCAGAATGAAACTTTGATTTCTATCATCAACGATATACAGGAAACAAACCCCACTGAGCTGTGCCATAACCTTCAGTCTTTGGAATTTGGTAACCTTCATTTTATGTGTGTTTTCACTGCTTCAGCTTTCCCATGTATTTTTGTGTAACATCATTCTGTGGTTAGTGAAGACTTACTGCATAGTTGCAGATATAGGCTTGCAGTGCAGAAATTGGTTTGACAAGTTTCATGCATATAGAAAACCTTCTTTAATTTATATCTTTCTGTTTAACGTTGATACATTATTGATGTACGTTCTGCATTTATTTTTAATCACATTTTTATACTTCTAGGAACACAATGAGAGACGAAAGCTCCTGAATTTTCATGAAGTTCTACTCCTTCACTTTTTCATTTTCTATAGTCAGTCCTGCTGTCTATGACAATATTGAGTGCATGTAGGGATCTTTTTAGATTTAGCCCTATGTTTGGAGCTCACATTTATGTGGCTGAAAATATATCCTTTTATTCTTTGACAGAAATTAGATTCATGTAGTCATGCCTTTTATTTTTTTTTTTTTTTCTGGACTCTTGCTATTCTGAATTTGTGTATAATCCTCCTGTATGCTACATCTGGAAGCCCTTTTATACTAATAATCTCATTAAACATGACTTCAGTCAAAAACATTCCCTCTCCTGAATTCTGTACCGTTAATATTGTTTTCACGGCTTCTGAACAGTGGTGTCCTGCTGGGCCATCAGCAACACTTTCATCCCATATTTTGTAGATATCCTTGAAAATCATATCTCAAATGGAAGAGAAATTAACTATACAATATCTCAATATATGCTGAGTGTAACTCAAGTGAAAAATATTGTTCTTTAATTTTGATAAAAACATTTGAAATTCACTTTTCTAATAGTTTTTAACCCAATTCTAATCTTTCTTTATCATTTTTACAAACTTAATTCATACCCAGAGAAGTACACTTTGTTGCACAAGGAGATTATTGATAACCCATATCACTTGGAAAGGCATGACTCTCTTTTCCTTCTGGAATAGGATGGCTGCATACAAACTGGGCACTAGAAATAACCCTTGTTGGTGACTTTGCTCCTTGGACTATACTCAGGCATTGTATCAGAGAATATTCTTCAGTTGAGAGCCTTCCAGAAAGCCTTCCATAGACTATGTGAATAGCAACAGAATACACAGCCACGCACCAGTGGTCAGGTTCATGCTCTGACGTTGTTTATAGGTGTACATTTTGAATCCAGACACTGACTTTTCATGTAATATTTCGTAAGCAGTGAAAGCAATGAAGGATAAAAGGATAAGCAACATTCTATTTGAATGAAGGAAACAAGATGGTTGAAGGCTTAAACTGGACAAATGAAAAAAATTGAAACACTAATGTAAAAATGTAAGAAGATAGCAACATATTTAAAAGCTACTGTTCTAGACAACACACTCTTAGAGGTAAGAAAAAATACTATTTTCATGTATAATTACTGAAGCAAAAAGTAATGGCTTGTGATATATTGGTCAAACTGGATGATTTAATAATTTCTTATGGCCTTAGGCTTTATGAATTGAAAAATCTATGAGTAAATTAAACACTTGATAAATTCATGGCAAATTGTCTCATTTCAACATACAGATATATTCTTTGCAAGCTGCAGTTTTCTCAAGGTTGTACCTTTAATGACAAGTGTATTGTATTGCTGTGGAAACTTAACTTCTTATACTGTCATATTTTGGCAGCTTTTTTTTTCCCAGTTTATTCTCTCCTCTTCCATTACTAGAACAATATGTTGAAATGTGTATGAAGGTTTGTATGTATGTGTATTTATCTATGCACATGGGTAAAATCATTAGGTAGTACAAATAATTCCAAACTGATTAGCCTAAAATGTTTGAGAAACTATTTACAGTGACCCAAAAGCATTACTTGTAATGAAGATAAATGAAACTTTTGGAGTGTGGAATATTACAAAATTTGTTTAGTCACATATTGGTAATACTCGTTTTCAGACCACAATCATTCCACTGGAATGATCAGACCACTGGTCATTCCACTGTCCTATGTTTCACTTGTTCCTCTTGTCATTCTTAACAAAACCAGATAACCTAACTTTCAGTATTTCCTAAAAAGAATGGCAGATAGAATCCCTCTTATTTCAAGTACTGCTACATAACAATGTGATAACCGATCTGCAAAAACTGCTGTTTTGCTCGAGTATCATACATTTATGAACATAATAGTTCTCATCTTTGTACAATCAATGAAACTAGTAATTGGAAAAAGCAATTCAACTATTTTCCTGCTAATGAGAGACACAGTATTCTGTTGTCCTGCCTCATCTCATTATAATTATCTCAAGGAGGGACTTCCATTCAGACCAATAAGCTATTACTGGGCTGCTGCACCTCCAGAGGCTAAAGGTGCAAATCAGCACTTTTATCCCAATGGAATATCAAGGAGGAGTTCAGAAATAAATGCTTATCCAGCAGCATCCTGCTCTAATCAGAAGAGAGAGTGATTAGCAGCTTTTCCTGCAGGGGATCTGGAGACAGAGGAAGAATTTTTAGCATGAAAAATACAGAAAAGTTGCAGATTTAGAAATAGTCTATCAATAGATAATTTGATTGGCTGGCTTTCTATAAATACATCAAAATTCTTTAATATTAAACCCTCCCCAATGAATGTATATTCTGAATTATTTATATTATTCCTTATTTTCAAACTGCTGTCATTTTCTCAGAAACAAGATTAGCTATTGACTACATATAAACTGAACAAGAACAAGCAAGCACTACTAACAATTTCTACGTTTACTTCTGAGTCTTTTTTTTTTTTTTGGTTTGCAAAATATCATTGAAATTTTAAAGTAAAAGGCAGTTAAAAATGGAATTTTTTAATAGGTACGGCCAGCTATAAATGATATAAAATTAATCTTTGTCCTTATATTTTGTTTAAAATATTTTAAAGAGGAAACAACTTTTAAGTGTTTTTTTCTTTTTTTTTACATGGAAGAATTTACATGGAATTTACATTTTACATTTTTCATCGTTATGAAAATTCCATCATTACATGGAATTTACATTTTACATTTTTCATCATCTAGCAAGCACCAGCATCACAATTTGTATTAGAAAATTTCAGTTCACCTCTAGCTTTTCTACCACAGCTTCCAGCTACTTCCTGCATTATTGGCAGCTATGAAGTTAGCTATGTGGTGGGAGAACTGGTGGGAGTCAAAACAAAATACTTGTATAGCACTCTAAGGAACTGACAAATCAGTTCAAAACATTGCATATACCTGCTTACATAGTTCTTTGGGTCAGTCCTCAACTTA
The DNA here is from genome assembly GCF_028500815.1 of Rissa tridactyla. NCBI lineage: Eukaryota > Metazoa > Chordata > Aves > Charadriiformes > Laridae > Rissa > Rissa tridactyla. The sequence goes on from NC_071468.1 coordinate 96,296,220, forward strand.
AGAATGCAATATTGTTTCCACCAAAACCACAAAAATGTTCCAGTCTTACTTGGAAGAGTTTATATTTGTTTCTCTGTTAAAAGTGTATATAGCATGGCATTGAAGTTGAAGTCATTCTAAGTCTGTTTTTCAACAGTTACCTCCATTTTTACAGTTATTGCATTTTTTAGAAAATATACTTGAAATTCACTTTTAAATTCCCTTTTAATAGATCTGAATCAAACTACTTCCATAATACTGAATTTACCCTTGAAATTCCACCTTTTTGGCCCATTATTTTTTTTTAGTCTTTTTCACAGGCAGATGATTTTTAACATTTTGAAATAGTTATTAGGTGCAGAAAGGGTTCTTTGGCCATTTTTATTTATGGTATTTATTTATAATATTTATTTATAATACAGCTAAACGAGTGGTTTAGCTGAGGCTGAGGTATCAACCAAAAGGCATGCATTGCCCCTCATGAAGGTTAACCAACAATGTGTATTCCATTGACATCTTGTGAGCAAAATGTTCTCTGTGTTTCTGTATTGTTCATTATTTTTCGAAACTTTCTGGATGTGAAGTGTCCATGATAATTATACAGAATCCTCTGTTGATCCCTTCCAAAGGTACCTTTCGTACCTTTCAAAAGATGCATGTGTGTGTGTGTAAAATAATGCTGATAATATGGCAATGATAGGAGTAGCTGACAGAGAGTATCCATTTGTGAAATGTCTGGTGAATTTCCTTAGATTACTTATTTTTTTTTTCTATTTTCTGATTCCTTTATGGTTGGAAAATTTCAATGATGAATAAAAATTATCTCTTGTTCTTTATTTCTCCCCTGCTCCCCTTTCTTTGTGCATAATCAGAATGCAGCACTTCTAATAAATCAAGACACAATCAGAGTGAATTATTTCTAAGTTTTTGGTGCTTTTCTGTTCTGCAGAGAAAGCAGATGGCTGGCAGTTATGGTCCTGTGGTCCGCTTTTGGCTATTCATTGGTGCAGGAGAGAGAAGCAAGGAGGAAAGTACTAGCAGCCAGGATCCCTCAAGCAAAAAGCGCTTCCAGGAGGGTGAGTCACAGCACCTGAGGGAGGCAAGCAGAGTGCTCATCATCTCGCTCATTTATTACCTGAGAGAGGCTGATGGCAGATGGAGTGAGAGAACATAGCTCTCCTGTAGGGCTAGATAAGGTAGCAAGATCATTGATTGCTATGTACAAAAGCACAATAAAGACACCAGTGGAAAAACTGACTGGAATCAAAATAAGGAAATGCATAAAACAGCAACAACAATAGCAACAATAAGAACAATAACAATAATAAACAACCAGCCATCATAGACCTATGCAGCTTCAACATTTCTGCTCTTTTGTCTCATAATAGGATGATATGCCATTTCTAGCCTTACAAACAAAATGTTTATGAAATATATTTTGTGAGTTTAACTGTCTATTGTCTTTAAATTAAAATACATTACCAGCTCCCTCACCACAACTTTAATGCTGCCCTCCCATTAGATTCCAGGGTGTTAGAGAAAAACAGGTGTTCCACAATCTGTGGCATATGGAGTTTCTACTTTTTGGCTTTAATTTACTTCTGTTCTCTTCTCTGTAAACTGCATTGTGATATACATTATCTGGTTTCCCTTTGAGTAAAGATGGAATAATTAAAAAAAAAAGGGTTTTTTTCTTTTTTTTCTTCTTTTCTTTTTCTTTTTCTTATTCTTTATTTTTCTTTTTTTTTTCTTTTTCTTTTCCTTTTTGTTTTTCTTTTTAATTTTTTTTTAAAACACCTGCAATGGAAATAAGTAATGCCATAATCCAAGAAAAATAGGAAGACAAGGTGCCTCTGTGGAAGCTATGAGACTTTAGAAGGGGAAACATTTTCCTTCAGAATCAGGAAATACGGAGTAACACCTATTGGACTAAAATAGGTTTCCTCCCTTTACTGTCTGGGGCTACTCTGATCAAAAGTCTTTATCCAGTGTTTACACTGGGTGTGTGAATATTCTTTCATAGCTTCTTCTGTATCTTGAGAGAAAAGACATATGCATATGAGGGAAAATGCACATTTTGGGAAGCCCACTGGTACACCCAGAACAAGGGCAACATTCATTAGTATGTTAAGAATAATATTTCATCTCCAGTAACAGAGTAAAGCTTGTACAAGGAAAGGAAACATGAAATTCTTTTTCTGTAGGTAAAGTATGCAGAGTACTTGGGCGGAGGGAGTAAAATACATTGCAATCTGAGAGTAATGTTCCAATTTCACTTTTTGTCAATGCTAAGCAAACCTATGGAAGAACATAAACGTTGCATGTTTCTACAGACTATGAACTGAGTCTGCATAACTTGAAAGAATGGGACTAGTTAGGGATGCAACCAGTATTCCATTTGTTGGCCTACTTTTCAGCACCTCTGTCATTGTTTTAAGAACAAACACAACCTATTCTGTCTGGCCTGCAAATTCTTTTGCCTAGTTTGAAACTACAAAAGATGAATATTTTGAAAGTTCAAAGCAAATCAGTCAAGCTGCTTTCAGCTTGTAGGGTAGTGAAAATGTAACATGTTTCTGCTTTAATTTACACATTCATTATGCTAATTCTTTGAAGTTATTTTGGGAGAAATGTGTTAGCAATCTTCACCGGAACATACTCTGTTTCATGTGTGTGTGCATGTGTGTTTGTGCATATTATTTAGGGGAAAAAAAGTTGTATATGGTTTAAAATAAATTTGTCCTCATTTGGCAAACTGATTTTTTCTCATAGTTTTGTGGAATTTGCTATTGAATTGTAGTGAGACTGGTGATCTTTAACGACCAAGTATTCTCACTACCCCAGTCTCCCCAAAGTGTCTCACTATAATATTTCACTATACTGGCATGAAGGATACTATATTAAGTCTGATTTTAGGTTGTACGCCCTTTTCCTCTTTGGCATTGTTGCTGACGCCGGATTGGTGGAATTATAAGCTAAATCAGCACTAATAAATGAAACATGCCTGTATTTAGTCTCTGGTCTTGAAGCCTGCATTATTAAACTGTCTCACACCCCACTACTGGGAAGCCACATCAAAACTACCTGGTGTTAACAGTTCCTGTGCAATATTAACCCCTCAAAGCATGTCCAGGCGCTATCTGGGGAGTGCTAGTTGGCCCTGACCAACCTGCACTAAGAAATGCGGCAGCAATTTAATAACACAGTTGGCTGTCTTCCAGTGCCTTGGGATGGTCCCTGACCTGGTTAAATAAACCAGTATAGGTGTAACCTGTATATAACCCTCCTCCCAGGGGTTCAGTGGCTGTGTTACAAGGCCTGGTTTTGATAGAGCACAGCTGTGCAACCTTGGCTTAGATTCCTGAGAAAACTGCTAAGTTGTGGGAAGGAGCCACGAGAAATGCATGAACCACAGCCATTCAAGGTAAGAAAGGTAAAATTTCAGACAGAAAAAAGACCATTGAGACTGGCTCAAGCCAGCTAAAGATGACAGTTTCTATCAGCTCAAGGATTCATGAGGGATAACACTGACATGAAAGGATATAAAATCCTAAGGAAAAAAAAAAGGGAATTGGAAAATGGCAACTCAGAAGAAGTAAAAGGAGCAGCGTAGTTCACACAGTAACAGCAGCCAACCTTTAGTCATCTGCTTGATGAGGGCTTGGCCCACAAAGATTTATTATGTGTCCCATCATGGGTGGTGAGCATATTAATGCTTATCCTAGTAGCTCGTTAATCCCCACTTTCTATCGTGTGTCTTAGTCAATAAATAATTGTTTTGGTCTTTAAAGTTGCATATGCCCTACTTGTAAAGCCTTTTGGTTCACAATAATAGTTGTCCAAACAAAATAACTTAGAAAGGCAAGGTTGTGAGAATGCATGAAAAGACAAATAATCAGTTTGATAATAGTCACTTAAAAACAAACTCTTTCTCTCTAATGAATATTTTTGTCCTGCTACAAAAAGTAGAGAATAAAATTAATAAGTTATCCTATATTCCAAGTTTATTAATGTGGTTTTAATGAATTAAACTCTTTGGCCCTGATTTTGTAGAAAACCTGATTTTACATAACTATCTGACAGTAAAGGATTCATTGCAAAATTAGGATTATATTAGAATAGCACTAATTGGACTGCAGCACTAGAAAAAGTATACTTTATTAACCTGTCCTCAGTTAGGGTTTATCTTTTTAATTAAATGAAATTCAATTAATTAAATGTTAGGAAACACCTGAAAATCAGCTGTAATATACTTTTCTATGGCTTTGAGAATGGCATTGAAAATTAAGAATTTACAAAGAAAGGTTGGCTAAAAATTTTGTTACTTGCACCAGCTGCCTTCCTTTCCAGTTTCATTCCATGCTACTCTTCGCCCTCCCCTTCCCATATGGGCTACCTCCACCTTCAAAGCTCGTCATTTGAACTACATCAACAGTTTGTTCATCAGCATTAGGTGAAGAATGACAGTCGAATACCAATTAGTGTGCAACAGTGTACTAAAATATTTGGCAGCTCCTTCTGCAGTAGTGACAATAACGGCAATAGTTTGATGCATGCTTGTGATTCCTTTGTTTAAACACAGCTCAACGGAGACATAAACAGACCTTGGGTTACAAACTAACCATGACACTGTGTTAGCTCAGAGGTTTGGTCTTTGACCTAGCTACGCATACCCTGAACTATTTATTGTATTCCCTTTCTAAAGCTTCTCCATGAAGTTCAAAAAAATGTACCAAGATAGCAGTACCTAAAAGAATTGAAATAGGTGGTTTAGATACTGAGGAAGTTTTTGCTGTATCATAAATTTTACAGCATAAAACTTTTTATTTATTTATACATACCTAGAGTTCCTAATAATATACATGTCAAAAGAACCAGGAGCAAATTGGAAGAGCAACCAAGGACCTCTGGGGTTTATACAGGCAGAGAGTAGGAGTAAGATTCCTAAATAAATAAATCAATATTTTATTGGCATATTTTATATAACTAGCAGTTTATTTATTTTAATGTATTACTAACCAGGTCTGTTTGAATATGTGTTCATGTGAGACTTTAATACATTTTTCACAAGCAAGAACTCCTCTAAATGTAGAGTTTTCAGTTTTAAAGAAACAATCAAGCTTGTTGTTTCTTAATAAATAAGAAATACATAAATAAATAAATATGTAATAAAAATACAGTATTATGCAATACAGTATTATGTTCAATAAAAGTAAACCTGGTTTCTAGAACTAAGAATGATATCATAAACAGATAACCATTTAAGTCCTTTTTTTGATATTGGAGTACTCTTCATCAGCCGTTGTTTTCAGACTGTCTTTTAACTCTTTCATTTTACAATGCATCAGTTCTTGTGTAAATTACAGTGGTTCAATTCATAGATTCATCAAATATAAGAAAAAAGATTCTTTCAGAGAATGAGATTTTCCCATTAATTACTTTTACTGAATTCAAGTTGTTCATCAAAACACTCCTGTGGTGTTTGATTTGCAAACAATCACTGCAAGACATAGTATTTATTGAGCCATGAAGAAAGCAAATATTAAGTAAGTTTTTGTAGACAGCAAAATCTCAGATACAACCTCTTATCATGTTTCCAAAAAACATGACAAGGTTTGACCCAGAACCATATGATAATCTGCTTATTTGTGCTCTGTGGAGTTTATGATTGGCCTGTAGAGTTCTGGACCTGTGGCAGCAAAGAGTAATAAATGTATTTATTACTGAAGTAGTACTAACAGATTCATCTGTGCTTCAGGGTCAGTATGTCCTCCCTGAGACTTCATTACCACCATGTCCTGAACAACGCTAATGTATAAGCCACTGAGGGATGTCCGCTTGATCATTGTAAATTAGACAAGATTGGACCTAAAGCTCAGATCATCATTTTGCCTAGGAAGCCAAAAGCCCAGCTGGAGCTCAACTTGGCCACTAACATTAAGGACAACAAAAAAAGCTTTTATAAATACATCAACAAAAAGAAAGCCAGGGAGAATCTCCATCCCTTACTGGATGCTGGGGGGAAAGTTGCAACCAATGACAAGGCGAAGACTGAGATACTTGATGCCTTCTTTGCCTCCATCTTCAATAGTCAGACCAGCTATCCCCAGGGTGTTCAGCCTCCTGAACTGGAAGATAAAGATGGAGAGCAGAACAACCCACCCATAATCCAGGAGGAAGTAGTCAGTGATCTGCTTCTGCACCTAGACACACATAAGTCTATGGGGCCGGATGGGATTCACCCAAGAGTATTCAGGGAGCTGGCGGGAGAGCTCACCGAGCCTCTCTCCATCATTTATCAACAATCCTGGTCAACAGGGCAGGTACCAGATGACTGGAGGGTGGCTAGTGAGATGCCTATCTACAAGAAGGGTCGTAAGGAGGATCCAGGGAACTACAGGCCTGTCAGCCTGACCTCGATACCAGGAAAGATCATGGAGAGGATCATCTTGAGTGAGCTCTCACGGCAAGTGCAGGGCAGCCAAGGGATCAGGGCCAGCCAGCATGGGTTTAGGAAAGGGAGGTCCTGCTTAACCAACCTGATCTCTTTCTATGACCATGTGACCCGCCTTCTGGATGTGGGGAAGGCTGTGGACATTGTCTATCTGTACTTTGGTAAGGCCTTTGACACAGTCCCCCACAGCATTCTCCTGGAGAAGCTGGCGAATCATGGCATAGACAAGTGTACTCTTCGCTGGGTTAAAAACTGGCTGGATAGCCATGCCCAGAGCGTTGTGATTAATGGGGTGAAATCCTCTTGGTGGCCAGTCACCAGTGGTGTCCCTCAGGGCTCAGTTTTGGGGCTGGTTTTGTTTACTATCTGTATCAATGATCTGGATGAGGGGATTGAGTGCACCCTCAGTAAGTTTGCAGACGACACCAAACCAGGTGGGAGTGTTGCCCTGCTTGAGGGTAGGAAGGCTCTACAGAGGGACCTGGACAGGCTGGATCGATGGGCCAAGGCCAATGGTATGAGGTTTAATAAGGCCAAGCGCCGGGTCCTGCATTTTGGTCACAACAACCCCAAGCAACGCTACAGGCTTGGGGCAGAGTGGCTGGAAAGCTGCCCAGCAGAAAAGGACCTAGGGGTGCTGGTGGACGGCCAGCTTGACATGAGCCAGCAGTGTGCCCAGGTGGCCAAGAAGGCCAACAGCATTCTGGCTTGTATCAGGAATAGCGTGGCCAGCAGGAGCAGGGAAGTGATCGTGCCTCTGTACTCGGCACTGGTGAGGCCTCACCTCAAGTACTGTGTTCAGTTCTGGGCCCCTCTGTACAAGACTGACATAGAAGTGCTGGAGCGTGTCCAGAGGAGAGCTACCAGGCTGGTGAGGTGTCTGGAGACCAGGTCATATGAGGAGAGGCTGAGGGAGCTGGGCACGTTTAGCTTGGAGGAGAGGAGGCTGAGGGGAGACCTCATTGCCCTCTCCAACTACCTGAAAGGAGGCTGGAGAGAGGTGGGTGTTGGCCTCTTCTCCCAAGTAAATAATGACAGGACCAGAGGAAATGGTCTGAAGTTGCGGCAGGGGAGGTTTAGATTAGCTATTAGGAAGAATTCCTTTACTGAAAGAGTGGTCAGGCACTGGAACAGGCTGCCCAGGCAGGTGGTTGAGTCACCATCCCTAGAGGTGTTTAAGAAGCGTCTAGATGTGGCACTTCAGGGCATGCTCTAGTGGCAGAGATTGTAGCTTGTTTGGTTGGACTCAATGATCTTAAGGGTCCTTTCCAACCATGAAGATTCTGTGATTCTGTGATATGTCTTGGGCATTACTAAGGCATTTCTGAATTTATCAAAATTGTCATTTAATCACTGGTGAAAGCCACAACCAAAGTCTTTGGGGTACCCGAATTGCTACTTGTTGATTGGTGAAGTGTGAAAAATTCCAGTCAACTTCCAATGATGTGCCTTGTCTCTAACTCAGTGCTAAATCCACAAATCCTACAGCACAACTTTCTGATAAGACAAGAAATCTTTAGCTTTGCATCTTATCTGTATGTGTCAAAAATAGGTGGAACCCAAGCAGTGTATCTATCCTGATATGAGAGATTCCCTCTCCTGTGCCCTCCCTTAGGTCTCCTATACCTTACCATGCCTACAGTATACAGTAAATGCTTTATATTTCAACCTTCACATCATGTAAAGTGGTAAAGAGGTTACTGAGAATGTGTACTAATTAACATGATATGTATAAACATTTATTTTATAATGTCTGCCCTCATATTACAAAATACAGAGCCTTCTTAACTATCATTAATGTCAGGGTAGACATAAAGTCAAAAGGTTTTAAGACTGAGTCACGTTGGAACAGGTAGTGTGGCACAAAATTTTATCACCAATTTTTAGTGATTTCTCGATGTTCCTTTTTAAGAACAGACATTTTAAAATTCAGAATAGCTACATACAAAAAATATATATCTTTAAGAATATATTTTC